>NC_135375.1:85669673-86919673 GCF_049243985.1 Paroedura picta | reverse complement strand
GACCACCCTTCGAAGTGGCCATTTTCTCCAGAGGGACTGATCTCTAGAGTCTGGAGACTTCTTGTAATTCGGGGAAATCTCCGGGTTCCACCTGGAGGTTGGCAGCCCCCTCTGAGACGGATGGGAACACAATCTGGCGGAGGCTAAGAAGGGCCGGGTGTCTCTGTTCAGTGCCTGGATGGAGCACAGCTTGACATAACTGAGATCCTGAGGAGCTGAACGATACTCATGGTCTCAGGAGTGACGGATAGATGTTTTGGCTGCTCACAGGCCCTGGTTGGCTCTGATGAGTGCTGAGACTCACATTCAGTTCGTTTCCCTCCCGTCTTTATTTATTCCTCTGCTTTCCATAACAAAGACCTTCAGCCTTCAACAGGGGATTTTTTCCCCTGGATGTGTGGCCGGCTGGCGTGCTCCAGTCAGTCATGCAAATGAGCCACACGCAGGAAGCGAGGGCCGGCATGACACGGTCTCTCCACTATCATCTACTCTGACGCCGGAGACGGGCGCTGAGAACAGGCATCAAAGCTATTTTAAGCCAGTTTGTTCAAATGTTATCCTCGGTGTGATGTCCGTAGCACTGGCGCATACAAGAAAGCCGCCCTGCCGTCCTGTCAGAAGAGAAGCCAGTGTCCGAGGCTACAGCTGAAAGGGAAACCTGGGAGGTTGCCTTGTGCTTGTTCTCTGTGGTTGGCCCATTGATCTCCGGTTAACTGGTGAGAAAGGCAAGGTACAAAATGAAGTAAATCAAAAGTCCAGGGCTGTTGTGCGAAGGCAAGCGATGGCTATCAACCTCTAGTTGTCTCTGGACTCGAAAACTGACTTCAGCCAAGCCTTCCAGGGTTGGCTTAAGTCAGCTTTATACCACCACTTTCTAGGATGTATCTCCTAGGATGTACTGGGTCTCAACTACATGTGCCATTCCGGATTTTGGCTGGGGCGGGCAAGAGTCTCAGCATGGCTTAAAGCTGCCTTTCTCAATTTTTTTTTTACTGTTGATAACCCCCCCGAAATTTTCTTCAGGCTTCAAGAAACCCCAAAATTTAGCCATAGTGCAGAATATGGTTGGGAAACATGGCTGTGTACCTGCCTCCTCCCACCCCTTCCTGCCCCCTCCAGGCCCATCATTGTTTAAATATGTTAAACATTTATAAACCTGATAAAGGTTTAGCAGATTATATATATAAAATTAACTCCCACCCATTTGGGAAATCTTTCAAGAGCCATTAAGAAACCGCAGGGTTTCTTGGTGCCTGGCTTAAAAGCCTGGCTAAAAACCTCAGTCTTGAATTCCATTCATCTTTCCCTAGCTGAGGCCCACCTTACTTCCCTTTAGGTGACAGGCCCAAACATGGTTTTATCCAGCCTTTAAGAATCTGGTTTATACTCTGCTTGTAGCATGAGCACTGATTTATGAACATTGTTTTAGGCTGCTGAGTGGGGTTTTAGGCCCCTGACTTGCTTTTATTGGCTTGTTTTACAATTCATAATTTTTATCATTCATAATATCTTTATGTTGCTGTTTTATGATTGTGTTGTATTGTTTTTACCTTATGAACCACCTTCAGGAGGTCTCTCAAGAAGCAATTCATAAATTTTCTAAATTGATTAACTAATTGATCAATTAATTACCTGGCAAAAGAGCAGCAAAGGTTGTTTAATAGGAAGACCAGGTAGTTTAGTAGGAGGACTCCCCTGTGGTCCCAGCACCCAGACTTCCTCTGCTGCTCAGTGGCATTCTGGGAGCAAAAGGGGAGGAGACTGAAGTCGTGCTATGCTGCCAAGCCACTTCTGGTTGTTTACCTAGCAGTGATGTCATGCTGATGCATGATGCTCTAAATCAGTGGTTCTCAACCTTCCTAATGCGCGACCCTTTAATACAGTTCCTCATGTTGTGGTGACCCCCAACCATAACATTCCACAAGTGTTCTTTCACAGAAATTAAACCCAAACTGACCAATGGTGTGAAGATCCATTGTTCATGAGTGTATATAAATTGTTCCTCCCCCAGGTTTCTCAGTTCAGTTCTGTCCCACCATGCCGATCTCGCTGTTTTCCAGGTAGATGAATGCTCTATCTCAATCTACCCCACAAGGCTAGTGTGTGGATGGTACCCCCCCCCCCAGGCCAAGCTGCTTGTCCTGCCATGACCCCTGTAAAAGGGTCATTCTACCCCCAAAGGGGTCCCAACCCCCAGGTTGAGAACCACTGCTCTAGAAGTTTTCCAAATCTTTATGGTAAAAACCATAGAATTCTGAAATATTCCTAGAGTGTTGCATGGTGCCCGTTGCCACCATCTTTACCCTTTTGAAACAACCAGGGGTTGCCAGTCAGGGCCAAGGAATGGCAACTCAGTTGTTTGTTACTTTCCTGCGTTTTAAGTGATTTTAGCACTGGCCAAATGCCACCAAACTCAGACTGAAAACCTTTCAGGTTGGGCATTTGCTATGTGTACCCTTAGGACTTGAGACCCTGGAGAATCATTGCCAGTCTGAATGGACAGAACTGACCTTGAAGGACCAGTGACCAGATTCAGTATAAGACAACTTTATGTGTTCACTAGCCTCATAGAACCCTAAACTGACTAGCCAAGGCAAGCCCAGTCTCAGATGCTAAAGAGAGTGGCCCTGGCTAGTATTTGGATGGGAAACACCAAGGGCCATTCCGCACTCGTTCAAAATTGCACAATGGTTGCAAATTGAAATCGCGACTGTTTTGCTGTTATGCACAACGTCGTTGACAATCTGCAACACTCCTGACACCGATCTGCAAAAAGCGCTTCGTTGTAGCGCTTTCAGGGAAATCCCAAAAAGTGGATTCACCCTCCGGAAAGCGCTACACTCTTGCAACCAATCTGCAACACTAGCGGGAAAGTTCTGTGCGTTACCATTGTTGCGGTTTCTGCAAAGTCCCTCCCCCTAGCTCTCTCCTCTGATCTTCTGGCGAAGCGATCGCCATTTTTTTTTCTCGGAGCGAGCAGAGATCAATGCACCGGTGAGCCTTCGTTTACCCAGCGAGGCTTCCCTGGCTGCAGTCCCTCCCCAGAGCTGTTTTAAGTCACCAAGCACCAAGCAACACACAGCCCCGTTTGCTGGTTTATTTTCCCTTTATTTTTCACTCTATTTTCGGCCGAAAATCGCGCCCGTTCGGGGGGGGGGGTTTCACTCGGGGGGAGCGTGGCAACGATGAAACGGCAGCTCAAACACCACCTGCTAGCTAGATGGGTCTCTCCGTTGCAACAAATCAACGCAGATTCGTTGCAACGTGTTTTTTTTTAAATCTTCATTAAAGTGAAAGGGGCTTTTTGGGAGCATGATAAGAGCCGCCCATTGGCTGCTTGACGGCCAGGGGTGGGACAAAGCTCAGCAATATCACTTCCTGGCTAGCGATTTTTGCCGAGACCGGAAACCTGTGGGAAATGATAGAAACGCAACTGGATTCCACTACAAAGGCAGGTATGCATAACGATAAATTCCACTATTTAAAATGGCGTTTTTTCGTTCCACAACCAATTTCCTACATAGATCCTGGTGCAGAATGGCCCCAAGGATTTGGGTGGTAGTTCCTCCAAGGAAAGAAGCTAGAACTTGATCTTGCCTGTGTTCTAAATCCATAAGGATTCTAGTCCAAAGGTAGTCAACCTGTGGTCCTCCAGATGTTCATGGACTACAATTCCCATGAGCCCCTGCCAGCAAACACAGGGGAATTGTAGTCCATGGACATCCAAAGGACCACAGGTTGACTATCCCTGTAGTCCATGTAGAAGCAGGAAATGGTAAACCACCTGTGTACATCCATTGCCTGATTGCTAGACAATCCTTGAATCTCCTGACTATACCACACATGCCATACAATAAATAAGTAAGTAAGTAAGTAAGTAAGTAAATAAATAAATAAATAAATAAATATCCTCGTGGACTAGAATCCTTATGGATTTAGAACACAGGCAAGATCAAGTTCTAGCTTCCTTCCAGCTTTAAAGCTCCCAGAGTAAAAGCAGCAACAGAAATCCAAGCTAATAAAACAGGCCAGTTCAAACATCAAAAATGATGAGAGCAAGCGGATCAGATGAATGGGTAGTATTGCTCCATGTTGAGTCAAACCTTGTCTACTCTCTCAGTATTGACTACCCTGGCTGGAAACAGACCTCCAGGGCCCCAGGCCTTTCACATCACCCATTACCTGATCCTTTTTGCTAGAGATGCAGGGAATCAAACCTATCACCTCCTGTGTGCAAGGCAAATGCTCTCGCAGGGGAGATGATTTTGATTGGGACCACAATGTGGTGGAGGTGCCATTTTCCTGGTAGCAGCTGGACTCTTCCTTGGCATTGGTAGAGAAGAATGACAGGCACAATAAAAGGGAGGCAGTAATTTCCATTGGGGAAATGGCACAGGGAAAAAAGAGTTACTCCTTCCAACACACAGCTGTTTTTTAAAGGTAAAAATGCACTGGGAGAACCATTTTGTGGATTTTACAGGCAGGGCATAATGGCACTGAATTGGCAGGAAATATAAATCTTCACTTTGGATTGGAAACCTAGGGGAACGAAGATGGAATATACAGAATGGAATATACACCATCCTCTCTAATTGGCTGCCTGTATTGTCAAAGCAGTTAGGACAATGTTTTTAACTGCTTAGTTTTACGGAATTTTATAATTTTATTGTTATATCCCCTGTATCTCTCCCGCACTGATCCCAGAACAAATCTGCAAAGAGCCACTTTCCAGATTCCCTTGAGTAAAACAGAAGATTCCCCTGGTAGTCACAGAAAGATCATAGGGGTTTTTTTTGTAAGCTGGAAGAGACAAGTAGGTTCTCTTTGTTTTCTCTTTTGGGTCATCAATGCGCCACAAATGACAAATGTGTAGGCCAGCAGGCTAATAAAAACATTATAGGCTAGTAACTTTTGTGGGCTTATCTGCAGGTGTCCCCTAAATACTGTCAGTTCCAAGAGAAAAGCAAAGTAGGGGTTGGTCTTAAAGCATTCTTGCGAATGGCTCTACAATCGGTGGTCTGTAATAAAAATGTCCATTGACAAAGCTGTGTGTTTTTAACAGTCTCGACAGATTCTAAACCCAAATCCAATTGTGCTGTGACATTTTATGTGATCTGTAAGGCAGGTATGGGGGTGGGGGCTGAGGTCCTCAGCAAGACAGCTTCTGGAGAGTTAACCATATTTAAGACAAGGCCTGGAGTTCTTCCAAAAACTCTTCTGGGATGAAACCATGGCTCAGTGTAGGATATTTTTTTGCCATTCAGAGGCCTGAGGATCAGTCTCTGACACCTCCAGTTAAAAGGGTCAGGTAACGTGTAAGGCAGCTCCTTGAGAGCAGCTGCCAATCTGAGTAAGACAATACTCACTTCAAGGAACCAATGGCTCTGATTCAGTATAAGTTAGTTGGCTGGGATCAGTTACAACTGGCTTGTATATAACAGAGATCAGTTCTCCCACAGGAAATGGCTTCCTCTGAGTGCAAAGTCTGTGACACCACTCCTCATCTCTCCACTGCTCAGACCCCACCCTCCCCAGACTCTACTCCCAGGTCTCCATGAATTTCCCACACCAGTGTTGGCAACCCTAACCTGACGCTTTGTGTGAGACAGCTTTGTTGCTGTTCCTCCATTACAAAACCAGAAATCTTTACAGGAGCTTTTGCGATGCTCTTTCATTTCCCAGTGGGAGTGGGGTTGATGAGAGAGGAATTGCTATGATTCGTGTAATCTTGGAGAGTCATTTTTCTCTGCTCTGTGATGTTTATGACTGGGAAATGGGAGAGGACCAGAGTTTCTGGCGTGACCTTCCATTTACCAAAGAGGTGTGTGCTAAAAGGCTCTCATGTTGTTGTTTTTTAAGTTCAGTGATATTACTATGGCTGAAAAGAGCATGAGAGCTCAACACCTTTTAATGCTATGACAATTTCACCCTTCCGCACAGGATTTCCCTTTACCTTGTTCTTTGTTGAGCAGCTCTTCTTTTTGTCCTGGTTTGATACTGCTCACAAACTGACGGTAAATAAAAAAACAAACTGTTCTATTTCACTTTGAGGGGAAATGGTCAGATAGGTATCAGGTTTAGGATTTTTGAGGGGAACAGGCAACAGGAAAGAGGTAACTTTGCATAAAAATAAATGCCAGATAATTTGTCACAAAAAAGTAACTGTTTCTTTTATTTAAACAGGTCTTTAAATCTTGAGGAGAGAGATTTCTTGGCAGTTTTTCTTACACCTGTTGTAGTCTAACAGACACTCAAATTGGTGAAGGGAGAAACATTCACACAAATTCCAATTTCCTCCCTTGTCCACTGGCTACGGATCCCCCCCTGAAACTTCTAGGAGCTATTTCCCTCAAACTTGTTAGGGAAGATATAAGCTGCCCTCTTTCCTGACTCAGGATCCCTTTTGGTCCTCTCCCAGTCTGCTTTGTGCTCTCTCTCTCTGTTAACTGACAATTCCCAACTCCTAACTAACAATATCAAGTGAAGAATTCCATTTGAATTCCCAGTCACTTAAAGTTCTCAGCCCAAGTTACCACATTAACCACTTACTGACACACTGGCCTCTGCAGTGAGAGGTGATCTAGTCTTTCATAATGGTGAAGTGTGAAATAGTGAAAGGTGATTAAGTTTTTCGCAGTGAAGAATGATCTATGGTTGGGATATCAGTTGGTCAAAATTGCTAGCAGCACCCTCAGGTATTAAGAAAAGACAAGGTTGCTGGTCTGAGTGTTTGAAACTGTGATATATAAGAAGAACATGTACAGCATTCCGCCCAGTATGAGAAAGAATACACATGTATAAAGTTGTAAAAACTTCTCAGTGCAGGAGTGGGGAGAATGTAATCAGGCTTGGCTATTTTCCCAGCATGGGACTACTCCATAGTAGTAAAATAATTCTGATGTCAAAATAAACTCTGGTGCAACAGTGTCAGCACCACTGTCAGCAGTTTGTGAAACCCTCATCGGAAACAGCATCCTGCCCTCCTCTAAGTGACAACCTTTCAAATACTTAAAGAGGGCTATCACGTCCCCTCTCAGCCTCCTTTTCTCCAGGCTGAATATTCCCAAGTCCCTCATAGGACTTGGTCCCTTGGCCCCAGATCATCCTCGTCGCTCTCCTCTGTACCCTTTCAATTTTATCTACGTTCTTCTTGAAGTGAGGCCTCCAGAACTGCACACAGTACTATTTCCATTGGCTGCAAAGGACGCGCAGTAATGGGTTTAAACTACAACGATATAGGCTAGATATCAGGAAAAAAAATTCACAGAGTAGTTCAGCAGTGGAATAGGCTGCCTAAGGAGGTGGTGAGCTCCCCCTCACTGGAAGTCTTCAAGCAAAGGTTGGATACACACTTTTCTTGGATGCTTTAGGATGGTTAGGGCTGATCCTGCGTTGAGCAGGGGGTTGGACTAGATGGCCTGTATGGGCCCTTCCAACTCTATGATTCTATGATTCTTTGACTGGCTTAGGTTGAGTTAGAGTTGAGAAGACAAAGGAACTTTCCTAGAAGCCTCTAGGCAAACCTGACTCTGCTGACCATTTTTCTGTGGTGGAACCTCACTTCTGGAATACCCTCCCTTTCAAGACTCACCAGGCAGTTACTCGGCTTCTTTTGGGTGCCAGGTCAAGCCCCATCTTTTAAACCAGGATTTAAAATAGCTGTTTGTTTGTTTTTTAAAAAATATTTTTACCAGCTTTTAAAACAATCCACTTCTGCTTTATGCTTTATGTATGTATATGGCTTCTTCTGAATGGCTTGTCCTTCTATTGATATGTTGTTTTTTACTGTAAGCCCCCTTGAGCTGGACTTTAAAGAGGTGTCATAGAAATATCCTAAAGAAATAAATAACCACCAGCCAAGGGTTAAGACTGTGCCCTTAGAAGCCCAGAGGGATGTGTCCATATGGTCCAAAGTATTTCTGAACTAGATCCAAGTTCACTCATTGCTCATGAATGTACAAATGCAGACACATCAAAACCTGTGGCTACGGGACCGCTCATTAAAAAACCAACTAACTAAAAATTAAAACTGTGCACTGTATGCAGGTGGCAAAAGCACGCTGCTACTTGAGTCATCAGCAAACTCATCTATTTAAGTTTTGATCCCAAGCTCATTACTGGTGACAATGATTTTCAAAGTAGATGGAGCACCGTTTAATTTTTCAGAGGGAACGTGGGAGGATGCATACAGGCAGTCAGAGATAGCTCATCTGTTGTCAGTAAGCTAAGCAGCTATGACTCCCAATGATACCTTCAGGATATATTGTAATCTTTCGCCACACATTACTCCCGTTTGCATTTACAAGTGGTAATTTGCAATGATGTGTGATGCCTTGCGAGATGTCAGCATGAAAGATTTCGCAAAGCCAGCAGACAGCCCTAGCGGTGCATTAGAAAACTAACCCAACAGGAGCTGAGACGCGGCAAGCAGGAAGTAATGTGGGGGACCCATATGGCACCCCCTCCCTCCTTCATGTCCCCATCCTCCACACCTATTGAAAATAACCCAGATATTTTTATGGCTGCAGCTCCACAAAAGATAATGTTATCAAAGAACAGCTTAGTGATGTACAGGAGTCCAGGGGTCTCTGTTTAGAAGAAGAAGGGTTGGTTCTTATATGCCGCTTTTCTCTACCTGAAGGAGTCTCAAAGCAGCTTACAGTCGCCTTCCCATTCCTCTCCCCACAACAGACACCCTGTGAGGTATGTGAGGCTGAGAGAGCTCTGATATCACTACTCAGTCAAAACAGCTTTATCAGCACTGTGGCGAGCCCAAGATCACCCAGCTGGCTGTATGTGTGTGTGTGTGTGTGTGTGTGGGGGGGGAGGAATTGAACGGCATTCCAGATGAGAAGTCTGCACTCCTAACCACTACGCCAAACTGGCTCTTTTTACCAGAAGCAGTCCTTACAGGGTGCCTTTCTTGGCACCTACCACATGTTTTTAGAAAGTGGACAGTCAGGGGAGGCTTTTGCTGTTCCGGAACTGACCATGATCTTCATGCTGCATGTTGGAATCTCTATCTCAGGAGTGCTTTTCAGTAAGTAAGAGAATGTGAAGGGTTACTTCCCAGCTTCTGATTATTGAAGGCTTGCTGGCCTTAGATTTAGTAACCTTACCTGGCACAGGATACCAAAACTGCAAGATGACTGGGGCAGGCAGATACAAGCAACCTTCATAAAAATGGAGCCCACCTTGAAAACTGCTGCTGAACTCTGTTAAGATATGGATACAGGTGCAAGCTGTGCTTAATTTACAAGTAGATTCCATTCAAAAAGATCTGAGCACCCATACAAAGCAGGATCCTGCCACCATCAGTGAACTGTGTGCATATAGAGCCAGCTTGGTGTAGTGGCCTCTTATCTGGGGAACCAGGTTTGATTCCCTCCTTCTCTAGACATGGAGACAACTGGGTGATCTTGGACCAGTTACAGTTCTCTCAGAGTTCTCTTAGCTTCACCTATCTCACAGGGTGCTTGTTGCGGGGAGAAGAGTAGGTGACTGTAAACCACTTTGGGACTCCTTTGAGTAGTAAAAAACGGGGTACCAAAAACCAGCTCTTCTTCCCTATAGCCATAGAATTTAAGTGATCCATTTGTGGTTGGAAGACATGCTGGGGAGCCTTAAGTAGCACATATTTTAACATATAATTTATCAACAAATCTGTGTGTCTCTTTTCCTTAATTGCTGGCTCAATAAAGTATGACCTGAATGGAAACTAGGCTATCCAGAGGTAGCAATGTGGATCTAAAAGGGGGAGGGCCTGTGGCTTGGGGTAGAGCATATGCTTGTCATACTGAAGGTCCTGAATTGAATCTCTTCATCATCTCCAGTTAGAGGATCTCAGATGCCAGGTGATGGGAAAGACCCTTTCTTCTCTGCCCACAATCTTGGAGGGTCACCTCCCAGAAGAGTAGAGGCGAACCAATGATCTGACTTTATAAGACAGCTTTTCATTTTGTGTCTAGACCAGTAGAAAAGAGCAAGAGTCCATTTAACAAGATGTGTGGCACCTTTCAGCAGTGTTTCACAAAGTCAGTTTAGCAGGTGATACTTTCAGAGTTGCTCGTGGAAGTGGTTGCTAGCCAGTTTGATTTCGGCACCATGGAGAGGGAAGGGGTGTCATCACCAGGCAAAGACTTGGAATAGCCACAATTTTACTGAACTCCTGGGGATCAACGCTATGGACATGGGGGGAGGCTTATAACATGCCTAATGGAAAGCTTCTGCCTGTCTGAGCAGACAATGTTTGATGGATCAATGGTCTGAGTCAGCATAAGGCATCTCCATGAGTGTTCATGTGTGTAAGCCTCAATGTGGATGAAAGGGTCAAGATATGGAATATCAGCTCGACATTGCCTATTTAGAATCAGATGAAAGAAGATACATACAAATGCTTTGTTTCAGATTTCTGGGATCCCAGTCCTGGTATATTGCTTATTAGATGTTTCATACTATTGATGATACGGGACGTGTAGAAAGGCTGGTAGAGAGCTATGTACACGTATTCACATTTGATAGCAATGTTGATATGGTAAAACCTTTTGGTGGAGATTCTCCAGTGTATTTACAGTGCAATCCTAAGCAGAGTCGAATTCTTCTAAGCCTACTCACTTTCATGGGCTCAGAAGGGTGTATCTCTGTTTAGGATCACTCTGCAAGTCTAAGAAAGTCTCTTGGTTCATGGGAATGGCAGATATAAGCCAGTTTCATTCTTAACTTATAAGATGTTCCTTGGTCATCATAATAGCTCAAATTGTGCCACAATAGATGTTCTTACTATGAAATTATCAAAGGCCTAAATAGCTCTTCTGGTGAAACAATGATTTTAAAATTTGGGGCATTGCTAATACGATTATATTTACCAAGCAAACAGTCTGAGAATTTTGTAAAAAAAGAACAACTCACCATGTATGAATACTTGAATAATTTTTAAAATACACACACAATATACTGATTCAGAAAATGAAGATTGAATAGGCAGGAAAATATCCTGCAGATGTCATTTAGCTTAAGCCAATGCTTGGATGGTTTTGTAGATCCCTGTACATCATGAGAGGCTGGGGGAGGGATGCAATGAATGTTTTGTAGCTGTTGTTCACTCCTCCCCCCTTTTTGTTACTTTGCTAATTGTATTACTTTCTTGCCTCCCCAATCCCACTGCAGCCCACTGTATCCTCTCAACATGCTGGTCAATATGAGACTCAGCTCAGGGGACTGCAGCTAGAAAAGGGAATTTGTGGGAAATATTCTACCTTTTCCATTTGCCAAAATATATAGTCTGGTTCCAGCCCCCCCCCCAAGTGGAGTGGTGATTAGAGTGTCAGACTAAGATCTGGGTTCAGAGCCCCAGTCTGCCATTGGAGGCTTACAGGATGATGTGGGGCTTGTCACATTCTCTGAGCCTGATCTATGGTACCTGATTATTGTGAGGAGACAATGATGAAGGGAGGGCTGCTTGGAGCCACCTGGAAGAGACGAGAGCAGACTAAAAATGCCACTACAGAGACAGATACAGATGTAGGAACTACCTTCAACCTGTTCACTTTAAAGAATGGTTAGTGTTCATATGCAGGTATTATAGTAGTCTTTTATCAAGTTCCTGTTCTTTAGAAGGTAGTGTGGATGAAAATGTATGCCTTGACTTCAGCATACATGAATGAAAATGCTTGTGCATGATCACCAAAGCTGAAGTCAACATGGCCTGGGAAGGAAGGAGATGCCCAGCCTACCTTGGGCTTGCACAATCCATGTAATATGGCCCTTGAGGCCTCTATGGGGGAAATTCCTAGCCCACCTGAGCACCCTGCAGAGCTTGAAATGAGATGGGGTCTTTTCTCTACTCTCCCAAGCCTCCCCTACATATGCATATAGGGCCTGAAATACATCCTTAATTTCCCCACCCTTTTCAAATGCTTCTGCCATGACTCAAAATATCAGAACAATGATTTCAATGTGGGACTGCTTCTTCCTGTGCACCCCCCCCCCAAGGGTGTTAAGATCAAGCCAACAAAATCTGCTTTAAAATCTGTCAGAATCTGTCCCTGGCCCCAAGGAGATCCGATTGGCCTCAGCCTTTTCAGCCCTGACCCCAGCCTGGTGAAACGCTCTCCCAAATGAGATCAGAGCCCTGTGGGACCTTGGACAGTTCACTGGAGCTTGCAAAACAGCTGTTCCACCACCTATGGTTGAGGCCGAACACCACTGAACTATGCTGGCCTCTCTGTCACAGCCCCTACCATAGACACTTATGGGCTGGGAGAATTTTCTGCCCCCTCTCCCCCTTCCTTTCCAATGTATGGATTGCAATAGGCAATATTGATTTAAATGTTTTTATGCTGTCCTATTTCAACGATATTTATTGTCACGGTTTTATATGTATTCTATTTTTTGTAAGTTATCACGATGTACTCCACCCTGAGTCCAAAGAGAAAGGGCGAGTAAGAAGTTGAATGACAAATACATAAAATAAACGATAAAATACACAAATTGTTCTCTGCTCCACAGGGCCCACAGACCTTGACGGCCCTGTCAGCAGCCTCATACCTGGCCTGTCAGCCTGACAGCCTGTGAGTCCTTCAGGCCCAAAGGGTGGCTCCCTCCTGCAAGCCTCCCTGACCTTGATGGACGTGTTGGTTTAGCTGAGCCTTCCTTCAGCACTCGGGTGCCGAATGCGTTTGCCTTGCAGCCGTTCGATGCTAAATCTAGACAGAAACACTACACAGTTCAGTGTCCTGACATCTAAACTTCCTTAAGTTAAAGCAAGGAAAGGGAAAGTCTGGCTCGCTAACGTGTTCGCTTCAGAAACGAGATGGAGAAAATGTTAACAGCGTGTAATAGCATACATAGGGCCGTGCCGGGGGACAGAGACCTTGGTGTGATGATAACAGGGGTGTTACATTTTCATCTGTAAAATGTTGTAGGGCATGTTATAAAAGAGATGAAGCGGAAGTTGGAGGAAATTAGGAGTTCTCAGTTTGTCACCGGCTTCCCAACAGTTATTAATTTGTATTGCTCCACTGAACCCAGCAGCGCTCAGCCAGTCTATATTAGCTGAGGATTGGACTGGCTATCTTCCCCACCAGTTACTGAGGGCAGCGTAGGAATTAATGAACTAATTCATCTATGTCTCAGCAGCTATCAGCACTGGTGTCAGCTTTAACAGGGAAGACAGAATGGCCAGAGTAGATTCTTTAAAAAACAAGCAAATAATAATTAAAAAAACCCTTTAAATGTCATTTTCCTGTCCCTGCCTCTTGTCTCACACGGCTTCACTGGAAAGTGTGGTTTTATTCTGTGTTTCAGCAGGATTTCAAATATTTTCCTGGACAGGTTGTAGATGTTAAGTTTTTTTTTTTTAATTGGCTAGTTCAAATGTAAGAAAAAATATCTTCCCCCGGGACGTTTTTGATAAAGGGTATGTACACATAGTGGATTCCCAAACAACATCCATAGTGAAATCTATGAACTCAGGAATGAGGCATGATTTTAAATTTCTGATCCCTGACTCCCCAGACCAATCTTTACTTCAGCTTTTTCTCCCTTCTACAGATTAAAACAGCTATGCTTTATTTTTGCATCATTTTCTTCCTCCCCCCCCCCCCCACATGATGATTTCCACCATAAAAACTATGCATTTTCAATATGGCATAGCACAGGGGTAGTCAAACTGCGGCCTTCCAGATGTCCATGGACTACAATTCCCAGGAGCCCCTGCCAGCATTCGCTGGCAGGGGCTCCTGGGAATTGTAGTCCATGGACATCTGGAGGGCCACAGTTTGACTACCCCTGGAATAGCATCATGGGCAGTTAGAATGATTAGAGTGCCCCACTAGGATCGGAAGGCTCCAAATCCCCACTCTGCCATGAAAGCTCCCTGGCTGACCTTGAGCAGGTCACACTCACTCAGTCTAACTTATCTAAACTTTGTGGGGCTAAAATGGAAGAGAGGAGAATGATGTAAAGGGCCTCAGATCCCCATTGGAAGGGAAGTCTGAGTGTCAAAGTAGTAAATAAAATGTTCCCTGTGAAACAATAAATATATTATTTCAGGATTATATAGTATTATATTGTACTGAGTGTTCCTCTGTAGATTAAAAAAAAAATCACAAGAAAGAGACAATCCTGGTGTAGGATATATTTTCCTGGACAGTTGGAGTTAACTCAGCTAATGTTATAAATTACCTAGCAATGCACAATACTGTGAAAAATATAAAAAATAGTTCTGCTCAGGCAGGAAGGGAAAATCCTCAAGCAGAGAGTTGATTAGGCCAACTGGGAGAGGATTACAAACAGGGCAGATGGACAAGGAACAGTTTAAAAAGGCAGAACAAGGGGAGGAATATGAACTGAGAGGGAAGGCTGGCATTTCCTCTTCCCTTTGCATCCTTGTGACTCCCGTAGTATTATACATATGAATAACATGCATTGTACATGAATTACAGGTATATTGTAACATGCACATGCTGTTCAAACAAGTCTGTAAAGTCAACAGCGAAAAAAATAAGAAAAACTGAAGAAGAAAAAATACACAAATATACTGAGTTGACTTCTACTGAGATCGGAGTGTTCCTGATTCATACATTATTTCTGAGTGGTCAGCTTTGTTCTGTAGGCATTGGCTTTCCACAAGTGTATGGCTCAGTCCTGTGGGCAAGGGTGGACCACAGAATTGGCTGCTTCTTGGAGTGCCAAGAATCACAGGTCTGGTTCCCTTCCCTGTGCTTTAGTTGGTCGGAAAATGTAATTTTAACTTTACTTCACAATCATCCAGTCTTGATTTTGAGACATAACTTTTTTTTTTTTGGTTCAGCACAGATACTTGCAGAACTGTCTTATTTGTCAATTTTCATTCCTATAACACAGGGCTAGTCAAACTGCAGCCCTCCAGATGTCCATGGACTACAATTCCCATTCGGTGGCAGGGACGTATGGGAATTGTAGTCCACGGATATCTGGAGGGCTGCAGTTTGACTACCCCTGCTATAACATGCCCTTCTTATTCCCTGGTGGTGATTTTTTTATGTGCCATTTTCCCAATAAGGGCTGAAGGGGGGAGAGAGAAAGGAGGCAGTTTGAGTCAGGAGGATTGAGCCCAAGGAGGGCTGGGAGTGGGGAGAGAAAGGAGGAGGTTTCAGGCAGGAGTAAGGGCTTAGACTCCACCCCCTTTCCCAAATGTGGTAACCAAGCAAGAACATCACCCCCAGGTCAATGGAAGTGGCTGGTACCCTGCTTTCATGGCAATGCTGGAGCATAGCTTGTGGATGAGTCCATTAAGGCAGGATACAGGGGAAAGGCCAGGGAGCCCCTGGGGAGCTCTCACAGAGCTCCAGAGCTCCAGGAAATGTTGGTTGGGAGTCCCTGGATTATTCAAGTATAGGATTCCACACTATCAAGGTCAACAATCTGTTCCACTATATATTTCTGGTAAGGCCTTGGAGGAGGAGCATGTCTCATGGCTTAAGTGCTACTCAGCACTTAATACCCACTCAGGGCGGCTGTCCTGCCCAAGTGCCTCCTCCTCCAATAAGCTTGCCTGTCTGTCCAGTAGCCAGCCAATTGCCTCCCGTCCCCCACCCCTTACCAGCCCCTTCTCCTACCACTTCCCCCGAGGCTTGGAGTATGCAGATCCCTGTCACGTGAAAGCTGCCCCAGGACAGTGAGTTCCATATCAGCTGCCTGCAACATTTCCAGTACCTGGGGGGAGGGGGAGACCATCCGCAGAGTTCTTCTACTCCATCCCTCTAATTCAGTTGTATTTCTGAATGCAATGGGCTTGGCCCCTAGTAACATCATAATCCTATGTAGCCAAATGTACTAGGCTATATAATGATATCAGTGAGAACAATGTAATTGAATAAGCAACATGTTTATAAGTCCTATTGAAGATATTCTTTGGCACTGCAGAAAAACATTATAAAAATATCAAGAAGATTTAGCTCTGCTCTGATGCAGAACTCTTTAATTTATTTGCCCTCCCCCCACTTTTAATTCTGCTTTCTTCTAAGGAGTTCATGCCCCCCCCATTTTATCTTCACAGCAACCTTCTGATTTTCCTGGTACGAATCTGGCAATTTAACTAATACACAGCACTACCTTCTGAAGTCTTTGTCCATGCCTCCACTGGCCTTCTATTCTGTAAAAGAGCCAGTTTTAGTTCTTAATTTTAAATGGTTAGATGCATATCAAGTTCATGCCAGATTTAGTCTTCCCCTGTGAACTTCCAAATGTCTCAAGAGTGATGTTGATATACAGCTGTCATGCTTCTGGTTGATCTAGAGTGGCTTTGTCAAGGATTTTCAAAGAAGAGCCTTAAGATATGTGCAGATAAATGGCCACCTCAAAAGCATATGAAGATAAAGTGAAAAGGTATTTCTTTTCTAGTGTCAAAAAGCAATGCTTTGGGGGAACTCAATGTCACCTTAGCAAGGTTCATACCTGATTTCCCGACAGTCAACTTGACACTTTATGAATTGACCCAACTGAAAAGCTCTGAATTTAAGATGATGCAGAAGGTTTTGGTGTGCAATTTGATTAGGGACATGGCTCATTCACACATGCAAGACACCAGAAGGCATCGAGTGGATGTCTGTGTGGACCACCCATTCCAGCACAGAAGATGACGTGAAATTGAGTCAGTCAGATCCACTGTGAGAACCTTATGAGGACAGCACAAAATTTGCTGGTCTTCTCTGTCTCTCTCTACTTCATTCTCTGGGACACAGGGCCCAAGTGAAGCGAAAGCTTACACAAGAGAGGGTAATTTTGCCCTTTTCCCTTCTGTGCTGCAGCCTTCATGGCTATAATTCTATACAGTGATTGGAGTGGTTAGAGTGCTGGATGAAGATCGGGGAGACCTCCATTTAAATCTCATTCTGCCATGGCACTGGGTGACTTTGTGTCATTCTCATTCTCTCAGCCTGGTGTATTCCACAGGGTTCTTGTGAGGATGAAATGGAAGAAGAACCATGCGTGCTATCTTGTGCTCCTCTGAGAAAGCATGAGAAAAAGGGAGATCTATTAAATGAGCAAGATATTCTCACTGTGGATCACTACTCTCATGAAGCTGTATTTCTGTAGGTGAAAAGGCTTCATTACCAGAGGGAAGTTGGGGGCATCTCATGTCTGAATACCTATTATGCATGAGCCATAATGCCTGTGCTGGCGGTGGCAGCGCTTCGGGGAAAATCCCCGATAATGCTTGCTGTCGCCGCCAGCACAGGTGCGTCCTGGCCCAGGGCTACGGAAGGCCTGCGTTAAGCAAACGTGGGAACTTCCACAGCTTCCCGGGTACGCCGGGGGGCGGCAGGGGCTGAGGCAGGCCGGCGCTGTGCATGATCACCAGTGCCAGGTCCTTTGGCCCGCCCAGCCCTGACCTGCGGTGTCCCTTCAGGGACACCACACGCCCCTGCAGGCTCCATGGAGCTACAGAGCTGGCAGGGGCGACCCCCTGCCCCCACCAGTGCATGTGGAGGGGGCCTGCCCCCCCACTCCCCCGGCCCCTCGCCACCTCCCCCCCACCACTTTGCGTACCTCGGCCAGCAGCGATCTGGCCCTCCTGGCCCCGGCGTAAAGCGCGCGCACACACGCTACGCTGGGGCAGCCCAGCATGCCCCACTCCCATGCATACACGGGGAACGGCTGCCGCAACGGCATGGTGGCAGCACAGGGTAGCTGCTGCCGTGCATAAAAGATCCATGTTAAACATATCCTGCTTGTTATAATAACAAGCTCTCTGTTTGAAGAATTTGAGCCTGTTCTTGTGTGCTAGATTTCTGTGCATTGGACATTTTGATGCGAGCCATTCAAATATGTGGTCTCATGCCTACATTCCCTGAAATTATACCCTCTCTGGAAGTACGCTTTCCTTTGTCTCAGTTGATAGATCTGATCTGAATTTGTCTCTGAAAACTGGGAGACAAATTCTGGAAATATTTGCTCAGGGAGGAGAAGGAGTAATAGCATCTGTATGTGTGTGCGTGTGTGCGTGTGTGTGTCTGTGAGAGAGAGAGAGAGCACCCCAGTGAGGGGAAAATAAAGAGGTTGTTACCAAGCCAGAGAAGTGCCTCAGGAGAGTTCTGCTACACGCTTCAAGGCAAGATGAGCTGAATACATTGCTGGAGAACGTTGTTGCTAGTGGCCTCATTTATCATACTGACAAGGATACTGACAGCTATCTGCAGTGATTCATCAGAGAAATAGCTGACTAGCAATGAGGGCCAGCTCACTGGGAGCTGAGGGGGCCTTTAAAAATACTTCCCCCATAAAAAAAGTCCTGTGTTTCAACGTGTGCATTGTTTCTGTCATGTTTTATTCATTGTGTTTAATGGGACGCAAAAACAGGTCCGGTCTTCATGGCAGGTTATTCCTGCCGATCTTTGTGAGTCTCCTGAGTCCCGGTTTGCACAACCCTGAGGGGAGATCTCCCTCAGCTTCCTTTCAAGTGTGCTGGGTTTTTGGAGTTGCTGATGACCTTTGCCCTTGATAATGGAGTAGAAAGAGGCTTTGTTGCATTTTCAAGCCTCTTGTGATTACATACTGTGTGGGCCAGGAAAGAATAGCCAGAATACTGCTGGGAGTCTGCTCATGGTACAATTTGCCTTCGGAAATTCAGCCACCTATACGCAGCCAGACTTTAAAAAAAATAATCAGCCAGGCTATTTATAGAGGTAAATGAATGATAGTTTGTCTCTAATGACTGGTTTAGTTCAAAGAGAAAATAGAAATCAGTGACAAGGGTGGAAGGCGACAATAGGAAATAGACCTTTAAATTTGGCAAAGATAAGCTGGGAGAGAAACAAGAGAAAAACCATGAGTGAAATGCCCTCTGACAGCACAATGGCCTTCCGTTTTGTCTTCTTTATTGCAATGCTGGCAAAGAGGAGGATGGTATCCTGCAGGCATGCTATAATTAAAAAATGTGTCACTTCCCTTTAAAAGTTCTGCGGTTTCATCTTTTTACAGATACGCAGTTGGAAAAATATTACTCTGGCTAACATGCCCCCCCAACCATTATTGTATAAACATTTTCACTAAGGAGGGAAGAAAACAGGAAGTGTGAAGGAGATATACAGTGCACTGGACTCATGTGATAAAATTCCGAGGCAGGTCAAATTCCGAGGCAGGTCAAATTCCGAGGCAGGTCAAATTCCGAGGCAGGTCAAATTCTGAGGTGGGTCAAATTCTGGGGTGGTAGGACAGGCTGTCCCACTTCAGACCATGGGGAAAAGAGTGCTCATTCTTAATGTTCCTCCATGTGAAATAAATAATTCTCATTATGTAGTAAACTCCCATTCTACCCCTTTGCACGTTGTGTTAGTTGTCCACTTGCAGGGAATTCTTCACTAAGGAGAACTCTGAAAAATGTGATCCCTCACTGGCAGTCTTCAGTGCTATCACTCATAATGCCATTTCATTATACTTCATTGCATTGCATGTATCAAACAGGCTAAATTGAGGAATTACTATAAAGGGCCATTATGGTAGAGTGGTTGGAGTGCTGGTTTCTTCTCTGAGATCAGGAACATTTGAAAATGATCTAGATGAGGGGGTGGAGGGACTAATGATCT
The DNA here is from genome assembly GCF_049243985.1 of Paroedura picta. Classification (NCBI taxonomy): domain Eukaryota; kingdom Metazoa; phylum Chordata; class Lepidosauria; order Squamata; family Gekkonidae; genus Paroedura; species Paroedura picta. The sequence continues at coordinate 86,900,105 of NC_135375.1, read as the reverse complement.
AGATGAGGGGGTGGAGGGACTACTCATCAAGTTTGCAGATGACACCAAATTGGGAGGACTAGCAAATACTCCAGAAGATAGAGACAGAGTTCTACGAGATCTGAACACAATGGGAAAATGGGAAAATGAGAACAAGATGCAATTTAATAAAGGTAAGTGTAAAGTTCTGCATCTGGGTCAGAAAAATGAAAAGCATGCCTACTGGATGGGGGATACGCTTCTAGGTAACACTGTGTGTCAACGAGACCTTGGGATACTTGTGGATTGTAAACTAAACATGAGCAGGCAGTGTAATGCAGTGGTAAAAAAGGCAAATGCCATTTTGGGCTGTATCAACAGGGACATCACATCAAAATCACAAGATGTCATAGTCCCATTGTATACGGCACTGGTCAGACCACACCTGGAGTACTGTGTGCAGTTCTGGAGGCCTCACTTCAAGAAGGACGTAGATAAAATTGAAAGAGTACAGAGGAGAGCGATGAGGATGATCTGGGGCCAAGGGACCAACCCCAATGAAAATAGGTTGAGGGACTTGGGAATGTTCAGCCTGGAGAAAAGGAGGTTGAGAGGGGACATGATAGCCCTCTTTAAGTATTTGAAAGGTTGTCACTTGGAGGAGGGCAGGATGCTGTTTCCGTTGGCTGCAGAGGAAAGGACGCGCAGTAATGGGTTTAAACTACAACGATATAGGCTAGATATCAGGGAAAAAAATTTGACAGTCAGAGTAGTTCAGCAGTGGAATAGGCTGCCTAAGGAGGTGGTGAGCTCCCCCTCACTGGCAGTCTTCAAGCAAAGGTTGGATAAACACTTTTCTTGGATGCTTTAGGATGCTTTGGGCTGATCCTGCATTGAGCAGGGGGTTGGACTAGATGGTCTGTATGGCCCCTTCCAACTCTATGATTCTATGATTCTATGACTCTATGAAAAGCAACATTTCCAATCATGGGGACAAAGTTGGGGTTGGCTTGGAAAATTTTTGGACATTTGGAAGTTATGTCTAGGGAGAGTAGAGCTTAGGAAGGAGAAAGAGATCAAGTGAGGATACAATTCCATAGAATTTGGCCTCTGAAGTTGCCATTTTTTATAGGGAAATTGATCTTTATGGTCTGGAAATACTGAGTGAACTCCAGTCCCCATTTGGAGGGTGGAAACCCAAAAAATAAGTGCTTTGTCAGTGTGATATAGAATGATTTTCTTTAGATTCTTTTTTAATTATGTAAAGCAAAGCACATTATATAAAACTAATCGATGTAACCTGTATTCTTCTTGACTTCAAATCCCATGCAGTTGCAGCCAGAGTCTGAAGGAATACAATTGTTGCTAAGATCCCTGCTAATAAACAATCTTTTTTGTTGTATGTAGGTTTGCAGTGCCCACTTATCAGAGTTATTAGTTGGAGCACCTGGAGACCTCTTCAATGTTTTGCAGACACAAAAGAAAAATTTTCCACTGAATCCCTGAAGATTGGCAAGAAGTGGTGGCTTAGATTACACAACCATCCAATACAACCATTGAAATTGAGTTTGTAATCATGCCAAACATTATAATGTCTGCATAATTATGTTATAAACTGTGCACTTGTCTCTGATTACACAGTCCTTCATTCAAATGGACAGTCAGAAGCTGTTGGAATTACGATGTGTGGGCAACCAGTGTCACTAAGAAGCACAAAAGGCAAAATGGAAGGTGGAACTGAAACATCTCACTGCTTTTTTGCAAAACATTTCTCCCCCCCCCAAGGAATGGGGGCACAGGAAGAGGGGTGATTTTTTTTTTGCCTTCTTTTAAATTGTCATCCAACTGGATCATTGGGCACAACATGCTCCTTCCATTTTTTCCTTGGCACGGGGAGGGTTACACTGTACCTCTAACTCCAGATCACCTCCTTCAGAAGGGCTGCAAGAATTACTTTAAAAGAGAATAATGTTCCTTTTCCCCCTCTTCTAGCATATGCTCTACCAAGAAAGCCAGTATGGTCTAGAGGTTAGTATTGGGCTTGGACTGGGATGACTCAGGTTCAAATCCCTCCTTTGTTACCAGAAACACATACATGTGTCCAGGACACGTGTCTATGAGCAGTGGGGAATTGCTTTGCGAGAGGCTGGTAATGTAGCAAATGGATTGTTTGCCAATGTTTATGAGGTGATTACACCCTTTAGAACTCAAGGCAGACAACAGGTAGTTATAGTAAAATAACAAGTAATCTTTATTGGAAAAAAGTAATAAAAAGAAATAGACAAACATATATCTGGCACACTAGCAGTCAAGCAGATAGGAAATAAGGGGGGGGGATTGCAATCTGTATATTTACTAGTCCTGGAGGGTAGAGGCAGAGATATGACACAGCCAGCCAGTGGCATGAAGGGTGGTCTGAATGGGTCCTGTATCAGAAGCGCAATTTGATTTGGCAAAGCCAGAGTTTATATAGGTTTTTGGAAGAGGGGTTCGTGCTGTGTTTGTGATGGGGGTGTGATAGGGGCAAGGTGAGTGCATGATTAAATTTTCCATCTGTAGGAAGTTGGGAAATAGCCAGGCCTGGAGATGGGTGTTAATGCACCTAAACAAAGGGAACCATCGTGTCTCAATGGATCTAACTATGGAGGTGGGGAAGTGATTTCCCCTGGCAGATTGGCTTAGAGTGAGTCAGAGGTGAGAGACAAAGGAGATTACTTAGAAGCAAACATGGCTCTGCCTACCACTCAATCAGCAATACAAGGGGGGGGGGGAGAGGAAGGCAAGACGTGACTCAAGCTGCAGCTGTCATATTGAAACTTTGGCTAAGAGCAAGCTATGACAGAAGATGCAGTCTTGCCCTACTGGGCTTTGGCAGAAGCCTAGACTATTGAGGGGTGCCAGTGTTTGTTGGGGACAGTATGCCAGTCTATAGAGCAGAGTCCTGCCATACGTAACATCTTATTATGCAATTTACTAGGTGATTCTGGTCCAGTTGTTCTATTTCATCCTACCCTATCTCCCAGGACTGCTACAAGGAGTAATGGAGGTGGAAAACCATGTATGCCATACTGCACTCCAATATGGAAGGATGGGATAAAAATGTATTCAATAAGTAAACAAGAGGGAAGGAAAGATCACTGTTACATGGGAAAAGACTATATTTTTTTTTGGGGGGGGGGGGAGAACTTCTCAGCAGTCCTGCTGTGTTTAAAAGAAAAATTCAACAAAGCAAAATGTATGCTTTTAGACTAGGCACTCTTTTTTGTTTATAGAGTAGTTCAGTGTTGCAATAAGAGTGTTTGACTAGAGCTTGAGAGAGAGGTCTTCAATTCTCTACTCAGCACCAAAGCTCATTAGATCATCAAGTTCTCAAGTGTAAGGAACCTGCTCCCTTCTCCAGCCCAGACCCCCTATGTTAGTGGGGTCCTCATCTAATTTTGGACTTAGTTGTTTTAAGAGCATAAGTGCCAAGGGGACCTGAAACTTGGGGAGTCTCATGAAGGCACCTGGGTACCACCATATCATTGGAAATTCCCAGGGACAGAGAGGAAGGGTTTACCTTTATAATCATAGGGCATCATGTGAAAACTTCTCATTTCCCTCAGGCTTTTCATGGATTGTACCTCCCCCTTTTCTAGGCTGTTCTCATAATTCGTTTTGGGACCATTCTTATTTTTTGGTTTTGGTTGCGGTTGCAGAGGGCTTCTCCAAGGCTATTAAGATTGCTCGTTGCTTCATATGTTACCGTTTTGGTTCGATGTGGACAGCTTACATGTTGCAAAGTTGCAGAATATCACTATTTGTAATAAATATAATAAATGTAATCAATCAGGCCACTCCTCCTCCCCCTCCAAAAGAGAAAAACTTAACTGAATTGCCATGGCTTTACATCAGGTAAATCATATTATCCTATCTGGAATTCTATTTCTTTTTCACTTGCTGTGCCTTAAAAACAAATGAATTTGTCTCGGGGTGACGGAGACAAGCATTAGGCCTATTTTCTGCATGACTGTGTTAACAGACACTGGTGTAAGAAAAGCCATCAACCAACAGGCAGATTTTGCATTTCTTTGTCAAAACCTGCAGGCAGAAGACAATCCCAGCCTGGGCCCTCTGGCAGTTTTCACAGGAGAGTCACATCTCATGAAAATGCTGTTTGTTGGAATCCAGATCTGGTTTGGTCTACTGAAGATTTCCATTACGTACATAGAAGGGATGGAGAATTTACGTGAAAGCAGCCGGCTTGTCATTAAGGAAATCATTGCTTTGGATACCATTGGTTATTTAACTGCTCTGAGACCCGTGTTGGGATAAAAGAGAGCTGTTCGCATTGATAGTCAAAGACAGTTGGTTTGCTGCTTGGGAAGGCTGCTAATACAGGAGGGACCGAGAAGACACACTTCTACAAAGATTCTGCCTGTAGTGTTGTCAAGGAGTTCTAGACTGAGTCCGGTGGGGCCCAGGGCGAGGGCATGCAGATAATCAGATGTTTTTGCTTAAAGATATATTTTAGGTTTATTAGAAAGAATTTAGGAAAAATCACCTCTAAGAATTTATTAAATTCAACACTTCAGTCTAAAACAAGCAAAACAGAACAATAAAGCTAGCTTTCTACCTGAAACTCAGAACATTTGGATCAGGTGATAGATACATCCTAAGATTCTTGCATATGCAGACTGCACTTTTAGGGTTGCCCCCCCCCCGAGTTGGGAAATACCTGGAGACTTTGGGGGCAGAGCCAGAAGTGTATGGGATTTGGGGTGGGGAGGTGACATGATAGAGGTTTATCAAATTTTGCATGGGAGAGAAAAAGTTTTTTTTTTTAAGTGTAGAAAAAGAAGAGAGTTCTAACTCACTGTTCTTCTGGAGGCAGTTAGTTAGAACTCTCTCTCTTCTTCATAGGGAAGGTTTTCCACCCCCTTATTCATTTTAGTTGCCCTTTTCTGCTCTTTTTCCAATGTTATAAGATCTTCCTTTGGTGCTATGATCAGAACTGTACACAGTATTCCATGTGAGGCCACATCATAAGTTTATACAGGGGTGTTATGATACTGCCTAAGTTTTCAGTCCCATTCCTAATAATCCCCAGCATAGCTTTTGCATTTTTTATTGCAGTTGCACACTGAGGGGACATCTTCAGAGAGTTATCTACCACCACTCCAAGATCTCTCTCCTGGTCAGTTATTGGCAGTTTGAACTCTGTCAATGTATATTTAAAGTTAGGATTTTTGGCTTTTGGATTTTTGTGTATTACTATGCAGTTGTCCACATTGAACCTCATTTGACACAGTGATGCCCACTCGCCCGTTCTTGACACATTTCTGTGGAACACTTCCCTGGTTCTCACCTTCCTGAACAACTTAGTGTCACGTTAACTTAGCCACGTCAAGCTTATTCCCAAGTCCCAACTCCAAATCATTAATGACCAAGGTAAAAAGCACCAGACCTGATACTGAGCCCTGCAGGATCCCACTGCTTGCCACTTTCTGTGAAAACTTCCCATTTATACTTATTCTTGGGTCCTGTTAATTAACCAGTTTTTAATCCATAAAAGGACTTATCTTATTATCCTGTGACTGCTAAGCTTACTTCGGAGCCTTTGATGAGGAACTTCATCAAAAGCTTTCTGGAAGTCTAGATAAACGTCTACTGGGTCACCCTCGTCCATGTGTTTGTCTACCCCATCAAAGAACTCTACAAGGTTAGTGAGACAAGATCTTTCCTTACAGAATTCATGCTGATTCCTCCTCAGTAGCTTCTGTTCATCAGTGTGCCTACTACTAATTCTATATTTAATAATGGATTCCATCAATTTACTTGGTATTGATGTTAGACTGACCAGCCATTAATTTCCTGAATCTTCTGTGGAACGTTTTAAGAAGTCCTGTAATGTAAAAAGCTACTGTTTGTGAGTAGAGCTGTTTGAGATGAACTTAGGAAACCCCAAAAATGGCATAGGGCAGCTCTAGGAATCACTAGCAACTGTGTAGTAAAACCATAGAGTTTCCAACAATTCATAAAGCAACCCTATATCACTTCTTGGCTTTTACTGGAACTGAACTAATGGATACTAGGATACTGGAAAGCCTAATTAGTATACTTGTCTGGTTAAGAAGTGTTATTAAGTAGGGCAGGACCCCTGCCTCACAGACTGGCACACTGTTTTTCCACAACCAGTAGTACTGCTGAATATTTTAGGTTTGTGCCAAAGCAGACCCTGTAATGCCTGACAAGACACTACTCGGGAATAACTCCATCTTGGACCCCCCTCTTCAGCTTGTCTTTCACTATAGGTTGGGAATCACAGGTACAGCTTGACTCAGGAATTGCTTTCCTCTTTCTCCCCCACCTCATTGTATTGCTGATTCAGTGGCCTGGCTAAAATCTGTTTGTCCAGAGGCTCCTAGGCAAACCCCTTTGTCTCACACATATGACTCATACTTGGCCCCTCTGCAAGGGGAAATCTCTTCCCCAAACTCAGCAGCTAGACCTATTGACACATGATGGCTCCTTTTCTTAGTCCCATTAATTCCTTTGTCTAAGCCCATCAATGCCCATCTCCAGACCTGGCAAGGGCATTGCCCAACGACCTGCGCCATCGAAAATTCCATCGTGTGTTCATGTGGGTTATATCATGTAGCCCTCTCCCCAAAAACATACTTATGTTTTGGCACCTCATGCTTTCTTATTCGGGACTCACTGGAAACACTGGTTCGTGCTGTTGTTCTCTGCCTCTCTGGTCATCAAGACTGGTAATTATACTGAAACCTATTTTCTCACTCTATGTTCCCTTATATGACTGCTTGCTAGTGTGTTAGATATATTTTGCCTATTTTATGATTTTCCATTCAATAAAGACTGTTATTATTTTTACTATATACGTGTAGTCTGCCTTGAGTTCTTAAGGGTGTAATCACCTTGTAAACATTGGCAAACGATCCATTTCGCTACATTACCACCTCTTGCTAAGTCTATTCCCCACAGCTGAATATACACATGACACGTGTGTAAGTGTGTTTCTCGTAACAGCATACCCCTGGAAAGATGATCCAGAAAGAAACATTCTTTTGAAAGCAGAATCTTTCATTAGTTCTCCTAATGTCCCTTTCTACAGAGAACTGCAATATGGTAATAAGAGAAAGAATATGAGTAAGCAGCCTTGAACATATCACATCTACTTGTATGACTTCAGCCCAGCAACAAACCTGTCTTTATCTAGAGTTTTCTGTACATGATCAAGGTTGGAAAACATTCTATAGCTATAATTTACGTAAAAATAAAAAGATCAAGAAATCTGTTGATGGATCTTCTGTATTACATCTATTTGGTTTATGAATAAACATGCCTCGGTGTTATGAGTAGACCAGGAGATCTGAATTAGGCAGAGGTTTGTTGCGTTCTTTTACTTAGCCATAGATTTGCGAGGGTTTGGGAAAAGTCAGCCTCAGCTTTCCATCTTCAAAATGGGATTAATAAGTGAGTAAATGTATAAGCTCTTCTGTAGGGTTATTTTGAGGAAGGATCGCAGGGCCAGCCAAAGACATTTCAATGCCTAAATTAGCAGTTCAACGTTGTCTCCCATACAAAGAAAATAAATCAGAGAAAGCCTAACTCTCACAAGGTATGAGGAACACAAACATGCTCAGGGGCTCCTTGTTCCCCTCTCCCCCTGTCTTAGACACACACACAGACAAACTCTTTCAACCACCATTCTCCACTGCTCTTGCCATCTTTCCCCCCCCCAGACTCCTCCCTCCCACCTCCCCCCATACAGACTCCCTGCTCCCTCCCACCTGCCCCCACCCAGTCTCCTTCCTCCCTGCCCTTTCCCCTCCCCTCCCCTTTGCTGTAGTGGTGCGGCATGGGAGGAGGACAGACCACCGCCTCACTGCCCAAGGAGGCCTCAGCAGCCACCTCCACACTGCCGGGGTGGCATGGCAAGTGCCCTGCAACTGCCAAGTCTTCCTCAGGCAGCATGGCGGTCGCTGCCGAGGCCTCCTCAGCAGTGAATCAGTGGCCATCCTCCTCCCACACCACCCCAGGCCTCCTTGGGCAGTGCAGCGGTGTCTGCACTGGAGATGTGCTCTACATCAAAAATGGGGGGGGGGAGGAAGAATTATCCACATAAAGTTATTTGTGACATATATATCCCATTCTTCATCTAGGGAAGAAGATTATTCCCAATTATAGTCTCAAAAAAACCTTTTTTGTTAGGTTAGGCAGGGAGAGAGTTAGAGGGGATTGGCTCAAAGAAGCTGTGAAGTTTTTGTTGCTGGGTCAGGATTTAAATGCAGGCTTTTAAAGGTCACATTGACTTACTACTGTGCACCTACTTTCAAATGAAGGTGAAAATAGACATGGTATAATATAAAAAGTGATGTATTAGTAAGTAATTTGCCTATCGTGTGAATCCACCTTCCCAGCTTTTTGATTTGCATGAGAGATATGCACACCAGCAAACTGAACACTGGTTTATCTTTCAGTTTTGCCCACTTCCCTCTTCCCCTTGCTGCCCACAGAATCTTTTTACAAAATTTAAAGAAAAACAACCAAGGCAAATGCTGCAAATATTTTAAACAAATGGTGAAACTTCATTTGGTACAGGGAGGAAGGTGGGTCAGGACATTACAGGGACTAGCCAATATGGGATCACTACAAGTACTACAAGAGTCTCTTGTGGCGCAGAGTGGTAAGGCAGCAGACATGCAGGCTGAAAGCTCTGCCCATGAGGCTGTGAGTTCGATCCCAGCAGCTGGCTCAAAGTTGACTCAGCCTTCCATCCTTCCGAGGTCGGTAAAATGAGTACCCAGCTTGCTGGGGGGTAAACGGTAATGACTGGGGAAGGCACTGGCAAGGCCACTCTATATTGAGTCTGCCAAGAAAACACTAGAGGGTCAGACATGACCCAGTGCTTGCACAGGGGATACCTTTACCTTTACAAGTACTACATTCCACCTCACTGAAAAAAACTGCATGATGTTTCTGTTTTTAAGAGCTCACTTTGGAATAGTCTGCTTAGAAAGGAGGGAAATGGTCTTATCCACTCATACTGCGTACATTTCTAGATACCCTTAGGCACATTTTAAGTCCCATTGATTTCAATATGAGGGATTTAAAAATGTTCTGTATTTGGCTGTATCTATGTCTGAGATGGTAATAATACAGAGAACAACCGACACCTGAAGTGGTCACCTCAGTTCCTCTCATAATAGGTCAGGCTCTGAAGGAGGAGAAGAGAAGATGCGGTTACCAGATTTAAGCTTTCGAGACATGGAGAAAGACAAATGAATACTTATGAAAGGCTGGTCTAATTTACAGGAATGATTCAATGTGGACTGTGCATTGAACACTTTCCTGTGAATAGACTACTGAAATGCAAATGAATAGGATATACTATGGCCAATCTTTCTTTCTGTTGGTTATTGCACAGGGAGCGGGAGACTGGGGGGAGGAAAGAGCTCAAGTCACAGATGAAAGAGGAAGCTGATTCATTCATCTTGTGAATCCTAAGTATTTTTCCCCTCTGGAGAGCAACCTGTCCCCAATTCATGCTCTTTTCCCTTATAAGAATTTCAAGGTCATTTCCAGATTCTCATGTTTCTTGACTGGTAATTACATTCCTTTTGAGAAACCTTCAGGGAATTTTCAGTCCATATCTCTTAAAAAAATGTTTGGGGCAGATGTATTTTCAGTACTGGAAGATGATTTCTTCAGAAACGTGGATTGGAAATACATATTCTGAAACGTATATGAGAAATTAAGTGATGGCAAACTATATGTGCTGAAATTGTCATATTCAGTTCTTTATAAACCTATATTTGAGTCCTCCCCACCCCTATCAATAGGAATGTCAACTCTGGGCTGGGAAATACCTGGAGACTTTGAATATCTCCAGTATATTTGATTGGAGGTGGGGACTAAGACCTGAAAAGAAGGACATCTAGCACAGAACACCCATGTCTGCAGTTCATCCCAAAATTTGGCCCCCACCCCAAATTTAACATTTCAGGTATTTGCAAGTTACTCGTGAGGTGTCTCTCTCTGTCTCTTGGGGCAGCCTCACTCAGAATTTATTAATGACCGTTTTATAGAAGACACTCACGGAAGCTGTTGTGAAGCCATGATATAGAAGATGATCAAATTAAAGAGCAGCACAACTGTTAAGAAATATCAATTAATGGCAAAAAAAATCAGAAAAACTGTAGCAATCACATCAGAAAAGCAGTAAACAAATCATCTGTTTTAAAAAATAAATTAGCAGCAGTAAAATTCAGGTTGTCCCAAGGACACACAGATCACCCCAAGGTCCTATGAAATTGGTGATGGAATGACTGGTTGATGTGTTCAAGAAAGTCAACAAGAAAGTAACAAAGAGAGAGGGCAGCTGAGCCAAAACTTATGCAATACATCCTTAACACATACTATAATGTGATCTCTACTATCTAGCTAAGATGACTGACCCTTCATTCCCATCTACGCCAGGGTACTTGGCAGCCTTGCTCAGGGAGGCAGGAGAGTGTACTACTTAGTCTTACAGAGAGAATTTCTGTCCCTTCCCCTACACTTTTCTACCCAACTAAACCTTGGCATCATATTCTAGGCTGGGCAGGCTAGTCAGTTCTGCTTTTTAAAGATTTGGCCCATGGTGTGAACACCAAGTCGCCCCCCCCTTCAGACTAAACATTATTCAGGAACCTACTTACTTTGATGTGTAGACGCTTGAGGGAGAAAATCCATATGGCATGACAGTTTCACTGCAGAAATCCAATGTCAATCTGAGGAGCTAGATTTGGTGCCCCACGGTTCCACTGCTCATACTGAGGTTGCCTTAAAATCCAGGTCAGAGTCTCTTTCACACATTCAAAGATGTTTTTTCTCCCTTAATGCTCAGCAGTATGACCTTGGCATTGCACTTGGGAGTGGGTTGTTTCATGTCATGTGCCTGGTAGAGTGGCAAAGGAGGTTAGCATCACTATCTATATGGGACACTCACTGCATACCACTGTTTATCAGTTAACTCCTTTTTTTTAGCCAATTTTGTTCTGAAGACATTTCATATCATTACTTCTTTAAAGGAATTTGGAGTCAATTTCTAATTTATTCCATTTATTTATATTTATATACCACCCTCCTCTGAGGCTCAGGGCAGTTATTTAATTAATTCTGTTCAAAAGGAAATCCTAAGAGTGGAGCATTGTCATTATTATTATCATCATCATCATCATTATTATTAGTTTGATTCATTACCTGCCAGTGATGAGAATTTCATTTTGCAGATGTTGAGAGGTAAGCAGGAAAGCTTCCTTTGCCCTGTGAGAGCGCCATCATCTTTAAACCGCCCGTGGCGCCACGGGCGCCACGGACTAAATAATTCGTTAAGCCCCCTTGAGGTGGGCTTTGTCCGTGATGAGGAAGGGTCCGGATTGCACCCTTCCTCACGACAGACAATCGGAGGGACCAATCGGCAGGCGCTTCGCGCCTGCCGATTGGTCCCCTCGATTCCCAGCTTCAGCAACTGCGAGCCGCGCGAAGCGCGGCTCGCAGTTCCCCCCGGCCAGACGCGGCGAGAGGCGCTCCGCGCCTCTCGCCGCGTCAGGCCGCCGACCCAGGGAGCTCCCGGCAGTCGCGCGAAGCGCGGCTGCCGGGGGTTCCCTGCCTGGCGGGCTGACACCGCGAGAGGCGCTCCGCGCCTCTCGCCGTGTCAGCCCGCCGCCGCCGGAAGATCGCCGCCGCTGCCGACCAGCCTGCCGCTGCCGACCAGCCCGCCGCCGACCAGCCCGCCGCCGCCGCCAACAACTCAAGTAAGCACCTAGCGCCCGCTGCATTCCCCTGCAGCGGGCTTGCTTACTAGTGTGTAACATAAAGAATAATTGTTTTTTAAACCCCACTTTTTACTACCCGAAGGACTCTCAGAGTGGCTTAAAATTGCCTCTCTTCCTTTCCCCACAACAGACACCCTGTGAGGTAGGTGAAGCAGAGAGAGTTCTGAGAGAACTGTGCCTGGCCCAAGGTCACCCAGCTGGCTGCATGCGGAGGAGTGGGAATCAAACCCTGTTCTCCAGATTAGGCGTTGCTGCACTGATTTCTCTGCAAAGTGAAATGAAAGAGAAACCCATCTTTTGAAAAAGAAAAGAGATTATTTTTAAACTCCACTTATCACTGCCTGAAGAAGTCTCAAAGTGGCTTACAATCACCTTCCCTTCCTCTCCTCACAACAGGCACCCTGTGAAGTAGGTGAGGCTGAGAGAGCTCTGATGGACTTCTAGGTCAGAACAGCCTTATCTGGGCTGTGACAAGTCCAAGGTCACCCAGCTGGCTGCATGTGCAGGAGTGGGGAATCAAACACAGCTCTCCAGATTAGAAGCCGTCACTCCTAACAACTCCACCAAGAGAAAAAGAAAGACATCCCCCTAACCATAGCAATATTACTGATTGGTTAGGAGGCCATGGCGCGTTAACCAAAAGGAGTCACTCCTTGTATTGTGCTATAGTGGCAAGGTCCAGGCAGTCACTGGGGGGTTTACAGTTCAGTTCTAAGCCATTCTGCCCTTTTAAAGCCATGAATTTTGAAGGGTGTAGCTCTGTTCTTAGGATTGCAGCATTTTTTTTAAGCAGTGCCACCTCTTATTAGTGGAAGTGGTCCTGGCCTTACTTGGGCTTTTCCTCCTCCATAGATTTACTAAAATAAATAAATCTTTATTTTTAGAATGAGCCTTCCCTGGATAGCTTCAGGCGAGTACCCATGTAGTTTAGACAATCAGAATATAAAATCATTAAAAAAATGTATAAGTCAGGCCTTGTACAGCCAAGAGAGCCCTCTGACTTAGGTGGGCTTCAGCTGAAGCGTGCCATCATAGCTGTTCTTGGGATGTATGGAGTGATTGTGGGGGCTCTTGAACTGAGGGAGATTGCATGTGTGTGGCCAAGGGCATGCCTCTGGTGCCCAGGGTTCAGCAGGCAGGTTTCTTAGGACGAAAGGGGTTCTTGGACCTAAGTGCTCCTCACATTCCACTGCTCCTTCTTTCCTGCCTTCTGCCCATCTTTCCTTCTCTTCTCCTTTCTGTGTCTGATGTCTTGCTTTCTATTACTGTCTGTTGTTACTAGTTTCCCCCCACCTGCTTAGTTCTGCATGTAGCCAAAGAACAATTCACCATTTCAGAAAAAGATACCGTTTGTTTCCCCTTTGCCCCGACTTCTTGAGTCTACAACACTATGCCTCGATTTTCCTCACCATGATTGTTGCCTGCTGCTGTACATTGCCCACCTAACCCCCCCATACACACACACACTAATTCTAGTTATTTTGTTATAGTTTTGAGGACTTATTTCTTTTTTTGACAATTTCATTAAGCTAATATTGCAGCAGAGCAGAAGGATTTCATGGAATGTTTCAGATGAAAAACAATAAGATATTGTTTGTTTTGAAAACACTGCAGCCCGGCTTAGGAAATTTGCATGCATACAATCATTCCCAGTGTGAAATGACTTAACTTGATGCCAGTTTATGTGATTTTTGTAGTTATGTCAGCTGAAGCCAACACATTTGGCAGAAGACTTGTGACAGGGTGAGTAGAAGATGGCAGTGCAGCCTTATTTTTTTTTTCTTATGAACCATTCTGCACTTGTTGGCTAGTGCACTTTCAATGTACTTTAGAAACAGATTTTCCTGTTCCATGCAGGCAAATCCAGATGCAAAAGTACCTTGAAAGTACATTACTCAACGTAAGTGGAACAGGGTTATGTCTTTCCCCCCTTGCCTTCCACACAACACATGACTGCATGCATACATGGAGTCCATAATTGTACTTGCCTTTTGCTAGTAGTACATCTTGAACACATCTGGCAGAAATAGTTCCCCCCCCACACACTTCCTCAATGCAAACTGATTGCTAACAATATTGACCAGCAGTGTGATACTATACAGTTATGCCAGTGTAAGCTCATTAATCTGCGTAACTCTCCGTAGGATCGCTCTGTAAGGAACCATGGCTTAAACACTCTCACCCTCATGGTTTATCTGCATTCTCCTGCCTAGGGATGGGGAGGACCTTACCAGGCTGGTAGTTGTATGTCATTGGCCTAAGCTCCTATTTGAAGTAAAAATGACCTTCAGATCATTATAGCCCAGCTCACACACACTGCAAAACCACAGACATGCTGGCTCTGGGTAACTGACGGCAAAGGAGATGCTACGGTTTGTTGAACCTTTCAAATAGTTGTTCCATTCTCATCTTTTTGCCTCTTGCTTCACCCCTCCCCAATTGCATTAGGGGTCTCTGCAATTTCACATTTGAGAGATTCATGAAGCTGGCTGTATCCTCAGTCTTTCTTTTTGAAAGTCAGGCATCTCAGGCTATGCTGAGATTGCGAATGTTTCCTTAGGTTATAACCTGAATTTACAATCTTGACAGCTCATCTCAGGTGCCAAGCCAGAAAGTGCCGGGTACATTTAAATAACGGTAGGACGAACGGAAGCTAGTTCCTAAGGGACAGCAGGAAACACGTTGGCCTTTCAAAAATGTTAGGCTGATGTGCTTTCCCAGGAACATCAAGGCCTAAGTGTGGCAATCTAATGGTAAAATATCTCTGGGGATCTTTAGTGAATGAAAGGCACAATGTGATAAAACTATAGGAAGCGGTCAAAATAAGGAAGAAGAATGGATGTGGCAACAGCCGATTCTGATTAGATAAGCTGCAAGTCTTGAAAAATAATGTCTCTATAGAAAAGGAGATGGTTTAGTATTATTTTTGTAGCCTTCATGCTGCAGTGTGAAAGGACACTTCAGTGGTAATTGCTATAGGATTTAAGTCCGTGCCAAGTATTTACTACAATCTGAAAGTTTGAGTGGACAGGAAATGTAATTGAGTTTTAGATCACTCTCTCCTTGCCTGCCTAAACTACACTAATATCAGAGACTGGGTTCTATCAGATGTTATGCAGGAGTACAAATTTGTTAGAATTTGAAATCTGAATGACATGCACTGACCTGTCATAGATTTTCGGCCCAACTCTTGCATCTCTTTCCCCAGCTCTTGCTTTCCCTGATTTTAAATAAAAGCCACGCTTTTAAAACATGTACATTTTAATACATGTACATTAGGGAATCATAACGGTGCATAAACCATTCCTTTAATATATGTGCCCTTCTGTATGGTGGGAAAGGGTTAAATGTTTTTGAGAATAAAGATGGTTTGGCATGAAAGGATTCAAAGATCTGGAGGGTACAGATTGCGTGGCATAAAATGCTTGAAATATTGTGGCAGTACAGATATTGTGAGAAATAGGAATTCATTATATGTGAGTAAGCAGCTTCAGCAGTAGATTAAAGAACAACCACTAAAATTTTTACAAGTAATGGAACTGGAACATTCAGTCTGAATTGAACATTTTTTGTGTGTGGTAAATCCCATTTCACCCTAATTTTTTATTTCTTCATTTTTGCACGTTAGTTCTCCAGATAAATCTAAATCTCTTTGTAAATGACATTCCATGAAAATAGTTCTTTTCTGCATTTGAGTCTTGTCTGTATCCAAAATTCTTTATGATTTCCTCTCACCGTAATGGTACTTAATAGACACAACTGTCAGAGAGGAAAACTGACAGGATTTTCTATTAGAATAACGGATGAGACAACGGTGATTTGCTAGAATAAGCACTGCCGTTCTTTGCCTAATCTCATTTCTCTTTAACTAGGATTTCTGATGCTTTCAGTGCTGTTTTCTCTGAAGGTCTTCTCTGCATTCAAAGCTAAACATGCACCATACTTTTTCTTTTCTTCTTCCTTCATTCTCTTCTTTTAATTAATTCTACACTTTCCTTCAGTGCTCAGGCTGGTAACTTTCCTGCTATCTTTCATACTGCTCTGGCTTTCCCTCCATAAATCCACTCACAGAGCTAAATCTTGTCACTTTCCCTCCATAAATCCACTCACAGAGCTAAATCTTGTCAATTTCCCATTTGCTTTTTTTTTTGTTGCCTGCAATTTAAATTCCATTCATTCTCTCATTATCTCTTGCATTGACTATTGCAGCCCTCTTCTGCATGGCCTTCCTTCTGTCTGGAGCTTTTCAGCTCTGCATTTGTCACAGTGATTGCCATCCTTTCCCTGTCTTCTATTAACTCTTTAACGTTTTAGAATCTTCTTGAGCCCAATTATTTACTCGCCCATCTCTCTGTCTCTGGAACTGAACTGAAAGTTATTTCTGAAGGAGATGGGGGAGCCCACTGCAAGCCCCAAGGCCCCGGGGGCCCTATGCTGTAGAGGGGACTTTGAAATCCAGGGACTAAGTTGCAACCTTTCCCTCACACTTGGGTTTCCCTGATGCTAGCAGAATCCCATGATATCTCATGACAAGCAATGATGAAGCCATCCTTAGATGGCAGACTTCTCCTTACTAATATAACTACTCTCTTGTCCCAGATAACTTCAAATTCTGGCACAAGTCCTTCCAAGATCAGGCCCTCAGAAGCCAAGAATGATGGAGCTGCTGGTACTCCTAATCACCTCAGTCTTTAAGCTACGTGGCCTCTAGTCCTAGCTGCCCAGTGTAAGGCTCCCCTGCCATTCAGCAGTTTAGTGCTCTAGCTTTTCCAGCCCTGCCTACTCTCCTGTCAAATGGAAGGAGAAGAAGAGTAGGTTTTTATACCCCACTTTTCACTACCCAAAGGCATCTCAAAGTGGCTTTCAATCGCCTTCCCTTCCTCTCCCCACAACAGACACCCTGTGAGGTAGATGGGGCTGAGAGAGCCCTGGTATTACTGCTCTGTAAGAATAGCTCTAACAGGACAGCGACTAGCCTAAGGTCACCCAGATGGCTGCATGCAGAGGGGTGGGGAATCAAATCTGGCTCTCCAGATTAGAGTCCACCACTCTTAACCACTACACCAAGCTGGCTCCTGCTTCTGGGTCTTGTGTGCTGACTTCTATGTTCCTGCGGCGTTAAGGGCAGAAAGGACAGAAGTTCCCCTTAAACGTGTAAGGGATGTACTGGGAAACATGCTCCGTGTATATTTGAGCAGAGTCTATGTCTTTCTGAGATTAGGAAGCACTTCTTTCCCTTTCTCATCAGCTGCCACAGAATACTGAATGATGTATGGGAATACACTTTCAAGATAAAAGAGTATTTGTGTAAAAGACAAAACAAACCCAAACCTCGAGCACTGTGGGTTCAGTTCAGTGCCTGTGGATGAAGACATCTTGACAGGACATAACAGAACATGCAACAGTTTCCCCCTCCTTGCCTTTGGCTGTATGTGTAGGCACTCAGTATGGCAGATCATGAAGCCCATGAACATGTCCTCTAACCCTGCCTTGGCCTTTCCTTCTTCCCATTTAAGAGACATGAATTCTGT
This sequence comes from Paroedura picta, assembly GCF_049243985.1. Taxonomy (NCBI): domain Eukaryota; kingdom Metazoa; phylum Chordata; class Lepidosauria; order Squamata; family Gekkonidae; genus Paroedura; species Paroedura picta. The sequence continues at coordinate 86,882,794 of NC_135375.1, read as the reverse complement.
ACTCCTGTCCCATAACCCAGCTGAGGGTGTGGCCTAGCAGTGCCATAGTCTCCCGGTGGCATGCATGCACACATATTGGACCAAGGCATGATTCTTCCCTATGTGTATTTCTCCACCCACACAGCCTCTGTACTTCTAGTAGATTGTATTCAGCCCCACATTTCTGTCAAAATGGGCTATTCTTTACATTTTACCAGCACAAAGGCTAGTTGAAAAACTGAAGGGGGGGGGGAGATGAGAAAAGAAACTGTTGCTGTAGTTGGGTTTTTTTTATGGCAGAACGAGAAATAATTTAGTGATGGGCACATACCACGTGGGAGGGAAGGTGGTGTGGTATAGCCCAATCTCATCAGAGCTTGGAAGCTAAGCAGGGTCAGAACTCAGAAGGGAGACCACCAGCAAAGGCTCTGCAGAGGAAGGAAATGGCAAACCACCTCTGCTTCTCCCTTTCTGGGTTCGCTGTAAGTCTGCTGCTCCTTGGACATACAATAAGCCTCAGGCTTAACCCTGTTAGATTTTTGTGAGCTCCCCAGTTAATATTTGAACATATTCTGAGGGCATTTGCAAGAAACTGAAGGGGACTCTTACATATTGCATGTATGCCTTCCACAAAAATGCTCACACTCTTTCCAGTTGACTGGGTTGAAATTTAAGGGGTCTGTCCCAACATGAAAATAGCCATTTTGAGCAGAATTTCACTTCTGTGTGTCCTGCTCCAGGTTTGTCAGCATCTCTAGTAATAATAATTATTAACATTGTTATATTTACTATTTATATAGAACCAGATTTGGTTCAACTTTGTGTTTCCAGAGTGTATCACAGATTTCTCTTTTGCTAAATTCCTGTTCTCTCCAGCCCTAACACATCCCCATGCACAACCACAAGCTGTCCATTTACTATTACATGAAATGATTTCCCTACAGAATAGATGGTAGACTTTGTCTGACAGTCAGCTTTGACACCACTGAACAGTTGTGTAAAGAGGGAAGAAAAGAAAATGCCCAATTCATTCTTCTGAACAAAGAGGTGCCTCTGCTAAATTTCACAGCCCTGGCAATCTTATTTGGTGAGTTGGTCACATTCCTGGTCTAGCAGAATATACAATATGTATGTGTATACGTGCATGTGTATGCATGCATATGCACACTATTGCACACAAGATTCAGGGTTTGTTTGTCACATGCAGCAGCCTTCAAAGTGTCCAGAAATAGTATCAATTATGAGTACTGCGTGTTGATAACTGAGGCTGGTGTGTATAGGGTTACGTGTGTTTGAATCTGTTAGAATATGCATGATCTGCAGTATACACGACTGAGCAGAATATAAAGAGTTTTCTGCTGGGGGAGATGTATATTTAGCATTTTTTCCAACTTATCTGTTTCAGTGTCCTGATTGGCTCAAGAGGAGATTTCCTGTTCCTTTAAGCATATTTCCTTCCTGCTTGCCACCATAATAGAATGGCTACAAACAACAGTTAGAACAGTTAGTTAGGTCTCTCTCTCTCTCTCTCTCTTTGACTTTTTATACAAAGTTGTTTGTCTTCACAATAAAGCTAATTTAATTTTTAAGCAGCCTGGTGCTGTGCTCCTTCACATATTTAAACTCTGCCAACAATGTGTGTGCAGGAGAGATAACTAATTAAAAAAAAATACTGTAATGCTGCAGTTTGCAAAAGTGGACATTTCCTCGGGGTTGCCAGCCTCCAGGTACAGAAAGCACAAAGAAACCTGAACAGGGGCTGAATAAAGTACAATAAATGTAAATAGTAAACCTAAGGAAAAAGATGATTCTTGTCTGTTTTTCTTTTTTTCTAATTCATTTGTAGCCTTCACCAACGCGCCGTCTGGTAACAACCGCTTTCAAGATATTTTCCTCAGTGGCAAAAACAACACAAGGACCGTTTATGCACTGGGAACTTCACTGCCCCAGCTCCTGGGCAGGGGCACAAATCGGGGGCAGATGAGGTACACCAGGCCAAATGTTCCCTCATGTGGGTGCAGGAAGAGGTGGGGCAACCTGCCACAACTAAAACTCTAGCCTGCAGCACGGCATGAAACCTCCAGTGCATAATCAGTCAAGAGGTCTAATAGACCCTGGAGTGAATTTCCAGCAGGAACCACAAATTTCTCAAAAGTGATATCCTCGGAAAATACCTACAAACCATGAGCTGCACTTTTCCAAAATCCTGTTCCCAAGGGGGACCTGCTTTCAAATGGCAGAAAGCCTAAGTAGAAGCCTAGGGTCCTCCCTAAACATATAGCTTTTCTAGCCGGAAGCTATTAGGCTGACTTACCTCAGCACACAATTGTTCTTTCTGTTCCATGGAAGGGGGTTCACTGAGCCATGAACCGAGGAAAGCAGCATAAGATGGAAGCTACAGCCAGTTTAAGTGAGTCGTGGATAACTTGAGGCAGCTGCTTTAGCCATTCATTTCCCAGAGGCTCTGCTCTTTTATTGGTGTGGAGAATAATCTGATCAGTGCCCTCCTCGTCTTCCCTCTTTGCCAGGCCTTTTGGCTGCTGTTATGCCTCCATGAATATTTCATAGTTTCTTTTACAAACTATAGCCCAGCAGGTTATATGCAGGTTAGCATGTTGCGAAGCGCGCTTGTGTCAGTAACAATTTTTCTAGGAGGGTTGCTAATTTATTTGCAACCCATGAACTGAGACATCAAGTGGGCAGCCCTGGTGAAAGACAAGAGAAGACAAGGCCTGTTGTGGGGTAAGAAGGTGCCATGGCAGTCCTTTTTGCCGTGATAAGGGCCCGATGTTCTTGAGGTTCAAACAACTATGCTGGCAATGCATTACCACAACACCTAATCCAAGTGTGTGTTGTCTGTGTGTGGGGGAGAGATTGCAGGACTTTAAGAAGGGATGCTTTCACATTTTACAACATCCAAATTTCACCTTGGATTTTGGAGTTTTCAATTGCTCTGTCTGGTTCCTGATGCAGAACTAAGACACTAAGAATCTGTAATTTCCTAGTTGTATATAAAGCTCTAGGAATGCATACTTTCCTGCAATGTTTGATTGCTATGGGTTGGATCCATACTAAATTAGCAATTTTCACCCATTTCCCCTTCCTGCAGCAGACCCTTCTCATGTCATTCTTCTGGGACCCCCTTCACAAATGTGCATTGCCCTTGATGCTTAGACAATCCTCCTTGTGGGGCAAACACACACACATGTATTCTGGTGCAAAATTATATTATTTCTGAGACCCTCCTCATTCCCACAACATTTGTGGGAATGAGGAGGGTCTCAGAAATTAAAAAAAGAAGATAGAAGTAAAATTCAAAAGTTTATTTGGAAATAGAGCTAAAAGAAAAGTAGGCATACAGAGAATCATAAGCTTACTCAAATATACACACATACATGCAGTAAACCTTAACACCTAAATAACTCCTTACTGCAGGGATTCCCAACCAGGGGTCCATGGACCCCTGGAGGTCTGCAGAAGTTCTGAAGGGGATCCATGTGAGCTCAAAAGTGGCATGGTATAGGGGAGTCTGGGTTGTCTTCTCTGCTCCTACTCTTCTTTCTGCCCTATATTAGGCAAAGCTGCCATAGTAGTAGTAGTAGTGTGTGGGGGGAGTAAAAGGAGGGCTAAGGGTATGTTTAGTGATATCACTTCCGGGGTGTGGCAGGGGGGTCTGGCCAGCTGACAGCACTTCTGGGGCTCCTCAAACTCTGAAAAATTATTTCAAGAGCCCCTCTACAGTCAAAAAGTTGAAAAACACTGTCTTACTCTAAAGCAGTATAACAATCACAAGAGGGAACAAAAGAAAGGGCAGAGGAAAACATATAAGCCCGCCCTGAAGATGGTGAAAATTGCAGGGAGTCTGGCATGAGGGAGGAGAAAATTTGTATGTTGGGTGCTATGTTGGGTGCTAAGTGGCTATCAAAAGGAAGGGAAAGTGGGTGGAGATGAAGACTGGCTTTAAATCGCTGAGGGGATTATCTGAAAAACTGCTGCGATGTATTGACGGAATTTTGGGCCATATTTCTACAGTGAAAATGTGGAAAGTGGGGTAAGCTACAGTGCTCCAAGGTTGGGACTGGATTGGGGACCAAAAATGTGAAGAAAGTACAGCTAGTGTGGCTTTCCTATGAAGCAGAAAGGCTGACATATTGGCAGCTCCTCCATACATAACAGAAACACAGTCATAGGGATATAGAAAACCAAATATTAGCTGTTGTTTACTGTCACAGATCATGACCTTGGTCTCACAGTGAGTTGTTTTGATTTGGCCGAGGGCCCAGAAAAAGACTGAGGCAAACCTGAGGTGGATATATAATTCCACAGCCAATATTTGGAGGAGTCCATCTATTTTGAGATAAGTTTATGGGCCTAAATTTTAATAACAGTGGGGCCAACTCAGTTCAAAGTAGCCAAAAGAAAAGCTAGCTGCAGAAAACATCTGTAGCTCATATAAGTATTGTGGAACCCGTCACATTCTTCACAAATAACTTTGAGAATCCAGGCTGCAGTACAACTAATCTATTCTATTGCCTTCATTCAGTCTGTTCTGGATGCAAGCAGGCAGAAATTGTGGTCAAAGGAGCAGGAAGCCTCTAACTGAGGCAATCAGGACATAGAGGAGATTATCTGAAAAATATCAGGAAGTTTCCGATCTTCAATGTGCTAACTACACATCTCCTCCAATGGCCCCTGCAGGACAGTCCTCATATTCTGTTCAATCACGCACACTACAGATCTTGCATATTCCAACACAATAAGGGTTTTAAAAAATGTCCAGCAAATAAGAAGAGAAGGGTTGGTTCTTATATGCTGCTTTTCTCTACCCGAAGGAGGGTCAAAGCGGCTTATAATTGCCTTCCTTTTCCAGATTAGTAAATAGCTGTATAGCAATATTTTAAAAAGTAAACACAAAGTGTGTGTGTGCACAAGTATTTGTTCACATATAAAAGAGGAAGTGATCTGTATTTTTTACAGTCCATTTTCCTGGTAAATTTCCCAGGTCTCAGTTATCCCTTGAGAAACCTGCTGCACTATTGTGGGATGCTATACTCAGGCCATGTCAGCCCCCAAAGCCTCAACACATATGCACTTTAAGGCACTGATTAAATCTCTGGGAGCCAAAGAATATATGGGTTGTTGTTGTTGTTGTTTTACTGAAATTGAGTCTATGATGTCTGTGGATCTCGAAAAGTCGCATTCCAGAATTGCATTCTAGAATATGGAAGAAAACTTATGTCAAACTTTTTTTTTGGGGGGGAGGGGCAGGATCCCATGGAACTGACTAGGCAGAATCTCCCCCACCCCTTTAGAACATGATGACCTTAGTCCCAGGCTGTCATTATGGGCATTCTGGACAATCATTTGCCGAGCAGAATGTAGGACAACAATTAGCAGAGTGAATGTTTGAAACTGTTATGGCTGCAGATGGATTGGTATTAGAACCTTGTCAAGACAGAGAGGAGAAGTACATTTTTGTGACCTACGTAGCCCGTGAAAGGAACTAGAGCCAGTGGGAAGGATTATTGATAGGAATTTTTCCATGAATTCAACCAGGCAATGAATAAAGACACCAAAATGTCAACCTATCCCTGAAAAGAGGCTACATTACTTGAATAAATGGGTCCTTTCTGAATTATTTGCTTAGCTCCGCTAATGGGTAATGGCTCTATAAAGCTTTCGAGTAGCGATTGTGATGTACATTACACCTACTTCTGCAATAGCATCACTGTCGAAAGTGAAAGCATATAAATAAGCCTTATTTCACAAATGCAGCTAATAGCGGGGCTCGCAAATTTGGGAAATGTTCTGTATAATGTACACCAACATTCATAAATTGAAAAGCAAACAAGACACCCTCCGCTGCTGCCGCCGTATCCCTTCACCTATGCAAATGATTTCCTCTATTATTTTATAGTCAAGCATTCCTGGGAGGAAACAAGCATAAACTTAAGCACCCACACACTGCCGCGTAAATGAGAACAGGGATATCGGAAGCGTGAGGCCTCTGCGGTGGTCTCAACTGCAACAAAAAAGAGCCTGTGTTTCTTGGAAACTGTTGACATGGGGCACCTTCATCCTTATTGAAAAAAGGGCATGGTGAAAAATGACTTTAATAACGCTCTAAGAGAACAAGAAAGCCCAATCGAGCAGATGCGCCATTTGAGCCACAGACCAGCACTGTTCAAATGGATGAGGCATCATTTGATACTTTGGGGTCATTGCTTTTATCCCTCCAGAGTCACCTGGCTGAACTCAGTGGGATATGTTTGAGAATGAAGCGAGGTAAATCCTGCAGTTTGGGTTATGTCTGGGAACAGCCCCCTTCGGCGGGAGGGAGCCAAATGAATGATTCTTGTAGTTTATTACCTCTATTTTACTCTGAGTGAACTGGAAAGTCTGTGCTTTTTGTACTCCATAAAAGAGAGGCATATTCAGACATAAAGAATCATAAAGTTCTCATAATAAATAATGCACATGCGTGGAGACGCATAAAGCTTTAGTTACACTGTGAGATACAGTTCAGTTACTCTGTTGCCGGGTTCCTTGTAGATGCCAGCAAGGAAGAGCTATGGAACTACTGCTTTTATAGGAGTGTCATTTAGTCACAGTTCACCTTGTGATGGTCTCCATTATACAAGTATCTTTGGAAATTTTTAAACAGAGGCTAGATAGCCATCTGACGGAGAGGCTGATTCTGTGAAGGCAAAGGGGTGGCAGGTTACAGTAGATGAGCGATTGGGATGTGAGTGTCCTGCAAAGGGCAGGGGGTTGGACTAGATGGCCCATGAGGTCCCTTCCAACTCTATGATTCTATGATTCTATGTGCATGAAGGTTGGACCTACAGACAGCTTCTCTTGGGAAACCACCAAAATTGTTTCCCCATGGCCACCCATCTCTTTATTGAAACAAAGCCTTTTCTGCAGTTGCCCCTCATCTGGAGAATGCCCTTCCTAGAGAAATTACCTTCATATTGTCTTTGTTAATTCTCTTACCACTGATGTTGTTTCTCTTTCTTAATAAACCTATTTTATTCTTAGCAGTTTGGAATTTTGCGTTCTTTGCATATTTAAACTCTGCCAACAGTAATGATGCTAGGATTCCTGTAAAGTTGACCTGGTCTACAGAGTTACCAACTTCCCTTGTTAGGCATGGAGTTCTTCTGGAATCACAAATAATGGCAAGATTACAGAGATCAGCTCCTCTGGAGGAAATTTCCCCTTCAGAAAGTGGACTCTCTCATAGCATCACATCCTTGTGAGTTTCTTCCCTTCCCCAGACTCTGAGCCCCAAAGACACCACTCTCAAATCTCCAAGAATTCTCCAAGCTGGGGCTGCAACTCTAACCAACTCTAGCATGCATTCATTTCTGTTTCTCTGGACCCTGGCAGTCTAGTATACAGAGCTCAAATAGAAAACAGAGTAAGAGGAATGGAGAAAGAAAAAGTCAGGAGATGCAGAACTCTCACGGAACCATCCCAGTCATCAAAACCATTCAGATCATGTTACAGAAGAGCATTGTGTGACAAGACAGAGGTAATGTTGGTCAGGGGCCATGATGACTTTGTATGTGATAGCCAAAGCCTTGGCTTGAACCCAGTATCTAATGGGCAGGTAACAGAGTGACTGCAAAATGGGAGTGATAGGCGTGCTCTGCTTAGCTCCTGATAATAGTTAAGTTGCTGCACTCTGCACCAACTGGAGTCCTTGAGTTGTGTCCAAGGGGAGACCTATGTAGAATGCACTGCAGTAGACTAGTCTCAATGTTACCATGGTATGGATCCAGATGGCCAGTTGGACTGGGTCAAGATAGAGGGACAATTTCACACAGAACTAGGTTGGAAGAAAGCATTTTTTAAAGCTGCATTAAGGTGCTTTCCCAGCAGTAATACTGGATCCAGTATAACCCATAAACGAACAAATAAACAAGGGTCAGCTTGCAGGGTGAGAAGAAAGAGGCCGCTGCCAGCCCCCCACCGCTGTTGCACAGGAGCCGCCCCCTGCAGCCCCCCCGCCACTGCCGCACAGAAGCTGCCGCCCCCCGCCCCCCCTGCCGCCCTCCCTGCCATTAACACTACCACCACAGCCCCCGCCCCAAGTGTCCCACTTTAAGCTCCCTAACAATCTGGTCACCTTAAGCTAGAACAGCATGACCAACTCTACATTTCTTTCTTCCTTCTGCCCACTCTGATTTGTATGAGGCTGAGGCAGAAAACCTAAGGAAAAATGCTGTCACAGATCTGCAGAAACACACACAGAACAATGAGAAATCCATGAACGCTCCTCTCATTGCCCGGCTGAGAGCATCCTCATGCTTTGTTGCTCACATGTATTAAACATCAATAGAGCAATGAGCTGTGGCCTTCGAGGTGCATAGTAAGCATCCATCAGAAGGCCTGCAATGGGATAAATGAGCAACAAATGGAGCAATTCCATTAAAGAATAGTTTTTAAATGTGCAGCCTAATTTCCTAACTCGTCTTTCTGATGCTGGCAATTGGTGCGGCTGCAAAAGGGATGTTAGGTGATCACCACTGGAAGGGAAGGAAATTTCAAAGTGCGGTAACTTAAGGGCTGATGATCCAAGAAGAAAAATCCAGCTAAAGCTATATAGATATTATACTCAGCCTTTCAGGTCCTTCCCCCGCTTCACTTTATAATGCAGCCACTGATCCCCCCCCCCCCCGGGTTACTTTTATGGGCCAATCTCTGTTCCACAATCCCAGTGGTTTTCATTCAGGGCTGCTGTGTTTTATGAGGTAAAATGGCATCCTAGCTGACATAAAATCTATACATCTGGAAGAAGATGAGTGCCTGCATTTTTTTGTTGCCCAGTCACAGCTGATTATGACGACAAGAGACATTCACAGGTAGTTTGCCATTGCCTCTGCATCACAACCCTGGTATTCCTTGGTGGTCTCCCATTTAATTTTGGAGTATGCAAGATCTGTAGTGTGCATGAATAGCATATGAAGAATATCCTATAGAGTAGCGATCCCCAACCTGTGGGCTGCAGACCACATGTGGTCCTTCGACTAATTGGAGGTGGGCCACGAAGGATGCCTTCTCTCCCCCCCCCCGGCCCTTTACAACACACTTTGGGTGTCATTGTCTCCCATCACTCCCAGATGGGACTATCTCGTTGCAGAGAAACAAGCTCAGGGTTCCCATTGATTTGTCATTGTCATGAGTTAAAATTTCCATGAAAATAAAATGTTCCTTATGTTCATTGTTGTGGCGTGTCTGTATCTTATTTTGAAGGGATGTTTAAACATTACCATAGCGATCAGAGAGTGTTAGGGCAGTGGTTGAGAGTAGAGGAGTAAACTACCCCCCTCAGTAAAATTGTCAAGCGTTGAGTGGTCCCGGTGATAAAAAGGTTGGGGACCACTGCTATAGAGGGCATAGGAGGAGAAGTGTAGTCAGCATATTTTTATAGGAACTTCTTGGTATTTTTGCAAATAATCTCTTCCTATGTCTTGATTGGCTGAACTGGAGACTTCCTGCTCCTTTGAGCATACTTCCACTCTTCTCAATAATTTATTTTTTCTTTAAGCAGCCAGTGCTTTGCATCTCCTTTACATATTTAAACTCTGCCAACACTAGGCAAATGGCAAGTCAAAATAATTTAGCACTATTGAGTCAGGGGTGAACTTCCATCCATGGTTGGCACACTGTGTCTGGCTTGGTGTGTCTGAAGTTGAGATAGAAGATATTCTTAGTGTATGATGGAAGTAGGTAATCTGCAGAGTTCTTCCTAGGTGTACAATCTGATTTTGCAATCTCATATTTGAGTGCCATGAAAAAAGGAAAGAAAATGTAAGAAATACAAATGGGAAAAGACTAGAAAATAGCAAAGGGCAAATAAATGAAGAAAAAGCCCAGAAACCCTAAACATCGCCCAGCCAACGCTGTCGGGAGCTCACACCAAGTCCAGTGCTTCTACCATGGACCCAGGCTGCACTGAGAGTCCAAAATGGCCACTGCCGCCCTGATCTGTGCTGAGTCCAACATTGCTGGCCCAGGGAACTCCAGTGTGGCTGCTATCACTCAGACCACACCAGGCATACCACCCCAGCAGCCTCTCTCTGAAATGCCCTGGGAGTCCACTGCAGAGCCCACCAAAATTGCCACTACCCAGATTATGCCCTCACTGTGGTGGATCTGGATCGCCTTAAGAGCCCACTCCAGCCATCACCACCTCTGCCCGCGCTTGGCCTTCCTCCTCTGCTGTTTATTGTTATTACTGTTGTTATCTTATCCATGGATCCTCTTAACATTTGTGAAACTGGCTGGGAGGTGGAGTGTGTTCGGGGTGTCCGAGTTGGAATAGGGCCAATCAGGGTGAGGCCAGCAAAGCACAACAAAAATAGAGTCCAATAGCACCTTTAGTATCAACAAAGATTTATTAAAGTTGTGAGCTTTTGAGTGCATACACTCTTCCTCAGACTATATGAACAACCATCATAATTGTGGAGATATTTGCCATAATTTGTTTTTGTCTTATATCTCCACTTTTATGTTTGTTCATTTAGTCTGAGGAAGAGTGCATGCATTCGAAAGCTCATGTCTTTAATAAATCTTTGTTGGTCTTAAAGGTGATATTGGACTCTGTTTTTGTTGTGCTATCCCTCCTAGCAGTTAAGCTTGAACTTGAACCTTGAACTTGAACTGAAACACAGCTAAAATGCAGCTGCCTCAGCTCTGGCTGGATATGGGCCCTCCAAGGTGTTCCAGTGAGGACCCTTGCAGACACATTCTGCACCGGCTGTAGTTCCTGGGTCAAGGATGAGCCCTTGTAGAGCAAAGTACAGGAGTCAGTCCTGGAGGTTACCATCACATGGATGCTGCTCAGAGACCAGCAGAAGTAAAGGTCCTAGTGTCTATTTCCAAAACACAATTTAACTAAAACAGATAGGCTATCTTTTGTCACTGGATATGAAAATGATCTGACTTGCCCGCATAACACCATTAATTCCACTTCAAGAATTTTTCGCCTCTAATTGTTTGAACAGAACGAAATGGGGGAAATTATGGGTGAATTTCTCCTCCTGGATATTGATGGGAAAACACTTCATGTGGCATTTTAAGTACCTTTTAACAACAGAGGTTTAAAAGACTGCTGAAATGAATAGACTTTTCAGGAGTATAAATCAGGCCAATATTAGTTGATAGTGCCATTATGTTCTGCTCTGTCTGCATCTGGGTCAGATTCTCACATGGATCAATACTTGCTGGCTGCCTTTCTCTTCCATGTGTTGAAAAACCTATCAAAAGGGTAGTTTAATCAGCTCTTTACTCATAGTTGGGGGTCAGGAAGCCAGCAAGTTGGCTGATCAGTAGGGCAAGGAGAATATGGAAGAACAAAGAAGATCTTTAAAAACAAGCAGTGTTATGGGTCTGGTTTTTTTTTAACCCTCTCAAAAACACCAATGATCTAATAGTGCACATCTTCCTTTTAAAACGGAAAGAAGTTAAGCTGTTCAAAAGGATGAAGCAATATAAGAGTGGCATTTAAGAACATTTTCCAAGGAATAAGCCCCACAGAATACTATATCCAGAAACAGAGTGTTCCTTCTGGGGGTATGCAGCCCAGATTTCCCAAATCAAAAATATACATGAAAATTGTTTAGGGTAGCACCGGGTCATGTCTGACCCTTGGGGTGATGCCCTCTAGCGTTTTCATGGCAGACTCAATACGGGGTGGTTTGCCAATGCCTTCCCCAGTCATTACCGTTTACCCCCCAGCAAACTGGGTACTCATTTTACCAACCTTGGAAGGACGGAAGGCTGAGTCAACCTTGATCCGGCTGAGTCAACTCCCAGCCTCATGGGCAGAGCTTCAGACTGCATGTCTGCTGTCTTGCCACTCTGCGCCACAAGAGGCTCTTTGTTTAGGGTAGTTACTATGATTTCTAGAATGTCAAATGCAAATTCAGGAATCTTTGGCTGGAAGAAAAACACGTTCCCAAAAGTTTGTGGGTTTGTGTGTGCACTCTGTGGTCAGCAGCTGCAGCATATTGCATTTCTTTGAGTTAATTTCCCAGGCAATGACATTAATCCATCCCAATCACATCCTTAGAAGGAGGCCATTCACAGCCAATTGTTGGCAGAGTTTCAATATGCAGAGTACCAGGCTGCTTTAAGAATAAAATAGTTTTTATTTGGAAGAAACCCCCCCCCCCACTATGTATAGAAAGAGATAGCTAGAGACTTACAGTTGTCGGTTGTTCTGTTGTTCAGCTGTTCTGGAGGCAAGCAGGGGGAAATGTGCTCAAACAAGCAGGAAGTCTCCTGTTGAGCCAATCAGGACACTAGAAGAAGAGTCAGGCTCATATATGCTGCTTTTCTCTACCTGAAGCAGTCTCAAAGTGGCTTACATTTGCCTTCCCTTTCCTCTCCCCACAACAGACACCCTGTGAGGTGGGTGAGGCTGAGAGAGCCCTGATATCAGAGCTCAGTCAGAACAACTTTATCAGTGCTGTGGCGAGCCCAAGGTCACCCGATGCCCCCTGCAGGGTATACTTTTTATATTCCACTCATTCTTGCACACTGCAGATCTTACATATTCTAGCACCAATTTATCACATGCAATCATGCACACATTAAAAATTCAGGGTATTTTCAAGGACTACAGTGAGAGGGTGGGCACAGTTTTCTCCAAAAGCTGTCTTCCTTTCTTTGAGAAGGGAGACAGATCGCAACAAGGAAGGATGGCCAAAAAATTGCTCTTGTCTATCAGTCAATATATGATTATGCAAAGAAATCAGCTGCAGCTCAGTGTGTTTTGTTTTTTGTAATGGTAGTGGCTCGCATTCTCCAGCTGGGCCACTGCTACTTTTCCCCCATAAGAAACCGAGGCGAGAAGTGCACCAAGGGATACTTACTTTGGGGATCTGTAAACTCCATTATGCATTCTGCTTGTAATCTGAGTGAGAGCTACATTCTGTGTAGGCATGTACAAAGCTGACTAAACCATCAAATTGGTTCCCACACTAAAAATTATGGTCTAGAAATTCCAGGACTGCTCTCCCCAGCCCTACAGATTTGGATCCCAAGCTCCTTCTGTGTTGGAATTCTTGTTCTGCGTCCTTGAAGGCACACTCTGAGGCTGAAGTGATGCATGAGGGGAGTGCTCCATTGGACAGTTAGCTTTTGACTGTTGAGTGACAGAGAGAGAGAGAGAGAGGCTGACTGAATCTCTCTGTTCTTGTGCAGGTTTATCTGTCAGAACATATAAAGTAATCACTACAACCAGATTGTGAATATCAAAGGAAACAATGTAATAACCAGATGGTTAACTTTATGTGAACAAAGGAAAAATAAAATGTATCTCTGAAGACCAGATTTTTACCTCAGAGAAAGGTTTACTGTTAAAGATTGTGTTTGACTGTTTTCTAGTATGTAAGTAAACCTACTCAGTATTAGAAGAAGAGTTGGTTCTTATATGCCACTTTTCTCTACCTGAAGGAGTCTCAAAGCGGCTTACAATCGCCTTCCCTTTCCTCTCCTTACAACAGACACCTTGTGAGGTGGGTGAGGCTGAGAGAGCCCTGATATCACTGCTCGGTCAGAACAGCTTTATCAGTGCCGGGGCGAGCACAAAGTCACCCAGCTGGTTGCATGTGGGAGAGTGCAGAATCAAACCTGGCTTGCCAGATTAGAAGTTCACACTCCTAACCACTACACCAAGTGCTGCATAATTACTACAGAAGATATAAGAAGAAAATAACTAAGAAACTGCTGTTGTACCTGGCAGCTCTTATATACAGTTTTCTCATTGTGCTGAACAAACTCTGACTGGGAGTTTAGTGTATGTTGACCAACTTCCACAAAAAGATTTCATAATATTTTACCCAAATAAAGATATTGATAGAAATCCAAAATCCCAATATTACCCTCAATATTTTTACCATTAAGACCAAGATTCTGTCCAACTCAGAAACCAGGGATAAATGGTAAAGGTGTATCCCCCAAATCCTGGATCCAAAGCTGCCTCATACTGCAGGATTTGGGGTAGGAAGGGTCCTCAGTGTTGCATGGAGTCCACAGCAGGAATTTTCTCCAGAGGAAAACTATTCTTTAGTCTGGAGATGACCTGTAATTGGCATCCCTAAAGATTAAAGATATACCTTAGATCCTAAGCATTGATATTTTGTCCTTTGTCTGGTTTGGTCTTAACTTGTGTGAGCATATTTCTATTCCTGAGCATAACCTCCACCCCACCCTTTACACAACCATAGGCTCGTCAGTAGCTTTCCTGTGCATAGTCAAGATGTGTGTGGTTGTGTTCCCTCCCTGTAACTGGGGACACAGAGTTGGGGGAAGGCCCCCCTCACTCATGCCTACCCTTGCTGTCTATGCTTTGACTAAATACCTGGAAAGGACTCCAAGTCTCTTTCGTTACTGACTTCTGTCCACATGTCTAGTTGCTCTTGAACCTCTGGCTGTACCATGAGCTACATCTTAGGCCAATGTTGCTTATTTTTGTACTTGGGAAAGCTTGATGCCCTTGGTGGATGCCAAACGGGATTAACCCTGGCAACTTCCCAAAGTTAGAAAGATTTCGATTGTGCTAGTCTAGACTGTTATTTGCTCAGATGAAAGCCAGAGGGAATGATAATTATATCGACAAAGGACACCATTAAAAGAATGAGGTTGACCACAGTGGGAACAAATCATATCTCCAAAGGTAGGTAAGCAAATGAGAGCTATTACCAGAACACTGTTATTTCAAGCAAGGGGGAGACAATCCCTCATAGCATGTCAGTGTAAGAAGCTTAACAATGTGGATTCGATGTTCTGGACACCTTCCAATTTATGTTTACATAGACTGAATTCCATTAAAAACCACCATGTTCAGATAGAAATGATAAGGTTACAGATCTTTGACAGAACTAAATAGCAATGTGTGTATTTGAGATAAAAGTTTCTTTTTAATGGAGAACGAATCTGCCTCTCCCAAATGTCTTGTAGATGTTTCTTAAATTATCTTTTCCTGTCCTGGTAAAATCTCTGCAGTATTATTCCGAACAAGTTATGGTGACAACCAAACACAGTTATATAATTTTTGATCATATAATTATACATGTATCAGGCTCTTCCCTTCTAGAGTCAGAATCTGGGGCTGTTGTTCCTTCCAGTTAGGACTGCCAGCTCTGGGCTTGGAAATACCTAGAGGCTTTGGGGTTGGAGCCAGGAGTAGGTGAGATTTGGGGGTGAGGAGGGACTTCAGTGGAGTATAATGCTATGGATATCTCCAGGTCCCACTTGGGGATGGGCATCCCTATCTCTAGTGTCACAGCACGTGTCTGGTTGAATAAACTTAGGAAGGACCTTGGGGAAAACATAAGATATTATTAGGCCATCAGCCTTGGGATGCCAATCCACAGGTGGGACCTGGGGATCCCCGGTTTTACAGCTCATCTCCAGGTGACAGAGATCAGTTCCCCTGGAGAATATGGCTGCTTTGCAGGGTGGACTCGATAGCATTATAATCCATTGAGGTCTCTCCTGCCCCAAATCCCACCCACTCCCAGCTCCATCCCTAAAGTCCCCAGGTATTTTCCAACCCAGAGCTGGTAGCCCTACATCAGCCTTGAAGATCGGGTAAACTTTTACTATTCAGTCTTTCAACCTAACCTACCTTACAGAGCTGTTGTGAGAACAAAATACGGGGAAGCCACATACACAGCCCTGAGATCCTGGGAGGAAATGTGGAACAGAAACATGATTGATAGGTAGATATGAAAGTATTCAGCTTTAACTTTCAGAGTTCATAACTTCTGGCCTAGTAGGTATACATTTCATTGCATTTTTTCAATAAGTAATATTTCATTGATTTCCAGAAATCCACAATACTCTGTGGGGTAGTTTGCTTATTTCCAATACTCAGCCTGTGAAGTTCTGTGACTGGAACAACAGAGATAATTTCACTCCATGACCACAGCTATAAGGAATTCTTGTGATGCTGTGTTAAAAATAAAATGCTTCATTGGTATTCTTCTTTGCATTAGAAGGGAGTGTGAAGAGCATCACAATAAATTCATAAAGAACACTTTGAGACAGCAGTAATAGATTTCACAAAATATAGTCAGGGAAAAACATGAGGGGGAAAATGTTAACCCATCCCTCCTGTGAGAGACAAACCTGAGCCGACTGAAGTTCAGTTAATTATCACATAGGCCTGCCAGTGTTGCTTGCTGGACTTCTGGCAGGAATAATTTTAAAAGGGTTCCACCTTTATTAGAAGCTCTTCCCTCACAAAACCAACATTATTAGAGGATCATCAGAAAGAAGCAAATGGATCAAGTGTTGCGTGTCAGCCTCAGAGACCTGAGTTCAGATTTTCACTTCCTTGTAAGGGTTGTGTTAAGTATGGCAGCACCCCCGCCCCACCTGCCGGCACACGGTACTCCACAACCAGCAGTACACTACAACAGTCAAGGCCTGGGAGCAAGCCAGATACAGGAACACACCGAAACACCCTGACCAGGCACACTGCTAGGACAGAATCCGTCTTGGAAACCAGCACATGCCTCGGCTTGTCCTCTGCTACCGGTTGGAATTTCAGGTGCCTTTGGACTCTGATCCCCACCACATAGTTTTGCTGATAATGTGGTCTGGCCAGAACTAGTTTGGTCAGAGGCTCTTGGCCAATTTCTTTGTATCCTGCCCATGACTCACACTTGGCTGCTCTGCCAGGGGTTAAGCCCATCATCCAGTCAATAGATAGTACCATCTCTAGGATGGTTCCTTTTGTCCAGGGCCATCAAGAGCCATCTCAGGCTTGGACTAGAATTGCCCAACAACAGGCTCAGTGGAAATTTCCAACTAGCCTCCCACCTGGCTTACAGCACATAGGCTCCCCTCCCCAAGGCCCTATATAAACAGTAGCTTTAGCAAGCCCCTTTGTGTATTTCAGATATAGGATCCATCTGAAACACCTTGCATGCTTCCTGTGCAGCCTACTATCTCTTGCCCATCATGGCCAGCCTTGAATAGTGGGTCTTTAAAGAAATTAATGGAAAATGAAGAGTTTCCTCATATCCAGTCCATTCCGTACCCATAGGATAATGCACTTTCAATATGCTTTGCCAGCTGGATTTTCCTGTGCAGAACAGGAAAATCTGCTTCTAAAGCGCATTAACTAATGTGTGCAGAGGAGAAACATCTTTAACCTTTTATGTATCTCTTGGTGTAAAAGAGTTATCTATGAATACTTAACTGAATAAAAACATTTTGCTTACTTACAATGAACATCCTTAAGCTATCTCTTACCTACTTTAAAGAGTGTGCCATTCTCTCAGGGTTGTTTAAGCATGAGAAGAATGAAAATGCCAGGGAGAATATTGTTACAGGCTGACTTTAATGGTATAATTTGGAGTCCTGTCATTTTTGGAGAGCATCAGTGTACAGTCATGATTCCTAAAGTGGAAACGTTCCTCTTTTGAACAATGTAAGCTGGCACATTCTTCATTCTCAAACAGGGTTACTAGTGGGGATACTACAGTTACCCGATGGAGTTACTACAGTTGGAGGCAGCGATTTA
This sequence comes from Paroedura picta, assembly GCF_049243985.1. Taxonomy (NCBI): domain Eukaryota; kingdom Metazoa; phylum Chordata; class Lepidosauria; order Squamata; family Gekkonidae; genus Paroedura; species Paroedura picta. The sequence continues at coordinate 86,865,264 of NC_135375.1, read as the reverse complement.
ACGTGTATATATACCCTATATATACAGAATGGCTTTCTGCTCATTAGGAAATATAGATACACAATGTAAATTAGTCAATGTACAAAGAAAATTTGACCAACTGTAACTCATTTCTATTTGCAAATCTTATGCAGGTAAACCAGAGGAAGAACTGAATCTGCTGCACTCCTCCTGTTGGCTCTACCCATTCCCCCCCTCTCAGAATTCCTTCTCAGAGCCCAGCCAACAGAAAATGACTGGAGGAAGGCCAATGCAAGCAAGGGGGTTCAGATATTCAAGCAGGAAAGGACTGTATCCAACGCCATAGAGTCTACCCTCCAAAGCAGGCATTGTCTATACTTCTATACTGTTACAAGGCCAAAAAGGGAAGTTTGTTGGTGCTGCATACTTTAGGTTGTACCTTGATCTAGCCTTAGGCAACCATCTAGCAAAAAATAGAATACAATAAAGGGAAAGGCGGTATGTCTGAGGGGTTGTTTTTCTCAGGACCAAGCTCTGAGAAACACTTGCCATCCTGGCAGGAAGGTGCTGAGAACCAGAGAAAAGGAGTGCCAAGAAAGCAAAGATGGAACCATGGTGTTGAAGAATCATTCTGAGATGAAAACTCCTCCACCCATGCAAGGCATCCTTGTTGATCTGCTTTGTTTGCCATTAAGTTATACACCTCATAACACAGGTTCTGGGATTCCCCTGAGTTAGGGTATATTTTTGATATGTAAATCTCTTAATAACCCACACAAACAGCTTTCCACGCTACACGAATAGGCCACTCTGCTGCCTCACCACACTTTCATGTATTCCTCTGAGCAGAGTTGCCAATGTTGGCAGATGCAGTCTGTGAAGCAGTGAAATGTCTCGTTAGATTTAGGACCTCAGCTGGTGTTCATGCACTCGCCAAGGATGTTGGCTTCACACAGAACATAACTGGATGGTGCTACCCGGGTGAGAGATGCTTCCTAAGCACCCACACGCCACAACAAGGACATTACTGTCTTTGTTGAGATAGTGCTAAAGTGGCACATTTGAAGCCAAAAACCCTGGGAAGTTCAGACACTGAAATACTTCTTGGAGTTTTAATTTGGCTAATGCACGCACGCACACATGTGCGCACACACACACACAATTTTCAAGTATTTCACATTGCTCCATCCTCCAGAAGAGCCTAACAGAATAATCTGTTCTCACTATCTATCTCTGCCATCTATTTTGTACTCAATAAACTAATGCAGAAGGATAATGGGTTTAGTGTGAATGCCTGCGGCATGCTCTGTAGCCAGGATGAAGCCAAGTGCTTTATTTTTATGTCGGTAGCATACGCAAGAGAGAAAAGAGAGGGGGAGGCTGATGTTCAAATCAAAAGTCACACGTATTATGACTCACATTATGGAACTGAAGGCAGGTGATCCTTAATAAAAAACACAAGAACCATCTCCTTGGGTCCCACCAATTCCCTCTCCTGCAGCTTTCTAAAAACAGAGGGAAGCAAAGATTATTCCTCCCAATTAGGTTTGTATTTATAGAATAGTACCTCCCCAAACTGAAAATGCAAAGGTAGCTGCTGATGGGAGCCCACCAGCAATGCTGAGAACTTCAAAATGAGGCAACATTTGAGTTTATTTTGATCAAACTGCTCATGCATTTATTTATTTGTGTTATTTACAATCTGCCTTTCTCACCAGAACGCCATCTGGAATATACACAATATAAGTGAATGTAATCACTAGGACAAGGCAGAGGGCCTTTTCGCACGGGGATCTTTGTTGCAAATTGTTTGCGGAATGAAAAATCGCCATTTTAAATAGTGGAATTCGTCGTTATGCATACCTGCCTTTGTAGTGGAATCAGTTGCGTTTTTTAGCGTTTCCCACAGGCTTCGGGTCTCGGCAGAAATCGCTAGAAAGGAAGCGCTATTGCCAAGCTCGTCCCGCCCCTGGCCGTCAAGCAGCCAATGGGCAGCCGTTAGCATGCTCCCAAACAGCCCCTTTCCCTTTAAGGAAGGTTTTTTTAAAAAAAAAACAGACCCATAGCAACGAATCTAGGTAGATTCGTTGCTACGGAGAGACCCATCCAGCTGCCTAATGTGAGCTGTCGTTTGATTGTATGATCGTTGGCACGCTGCCTCGAGTGATAAAAAAAAATCCCCCCCCCTCTCACGGGCCCGATTTTCGGCTGAATTTATGTGTAAAAAATAAAGGGACTTTATTTCAGCAAACGGGCTTTTATGTGGTTTGTGCCTAGTGACTAAAGGTGAAGGACTGAAGCCAGGGAAGCCTCTAAACAGAAAGAGGCTCGCTGGTGCGTTTATCCCCGCTCGCTCGGAGAAAAAAAAATGGCGATCGCTTCGCCGGAAGTTTGGAGGAGAGAGCCAGGGGGAGGGACTTTGAAGAACCAGCAACAATGGTAACACACAGGTCTTTAGCGCTACTGTTGCAGATTGGTTGCAGGAGTGTATCGCTATCCGGAGGGTGAATCCACTTTTCTGGATTCCCCTGAAAGCGCTACAACGAAGCGCTTTTTGCAGGTCGGTTTCAGGATTGTTGCAGATTGTCTACGACGTCGTGGGTTATGGCAAATTAGTAGCGTTTCCAATTAGCAACCATTGTGCTATTTTGAAGCCGTGCGAAATGGCCCAGAGTCTGCACTTACTTTGTTTATTCCATTGTCAATCCTGTTGAATTCAGATCACTTTGAACTCGAGTCTTCCTCTCCCCCCCCCCATTGAAACAGGAAAGTGTGCTGCACGTGGTTAGGGTAGTTCAGAAAGGGGAGGGAGGCAAATGGAGACTCTTTGTTTTCTTGAAGGGGGGGGGAGAGTATCCAAGAAGTCAGAGGAGGGAGGAAAAAATCCTTTCTTTTCTTGAAGGGGGAGGGGGGAACGAAAAAGGCACAAAAAAAATCCAAGACTGACAGAAGTTGAGAGAAATTAGGGGCTTCTCCTTTAAGGCAGGCTTGTCACATGACCACCTGTAGCCAATAACGGGTCCTCTACCATGGAGGAGAGCCCAGATTCAAAACAATGCGATTTTAAAATATATTGAGCATTAAAAGCACTCCAAGATATCGCACAATAAAGGTAGGGTCACTCCAGATCAATCCTTCTTGCTGCAGAAGGAAAATTTAAATTGCTCCAAATCCAAACGGAAATCACATTCTGTGTAGAGGGCAGGGACTGAATTGACCTGGGGTTGGAATAAAAGCTTCGTGCAGTTTACACCCAAGGCAGCTAATAAGCAATGTCACAGGGCTAGCATAACAGAAATATTTAAGCTTTAAGTTTGAGTCCAGCGGCACTTTTAAAACCAACCAAGTTGATTTCTGGGTATAAGCTTTCATATACATCTGCCACTATGGTTAGGCTCTAAGTGGCTCCTAGTGCCCTTTGCTGCAATGGCTGGGCCCTGATCAGCTCCCTGGGGCTGCTACCACTGAGGTCACACCCTGAGAGGCTCCAGAACTACACTGCAGGTGCTGCCAGGCCCCATAGAAGCAAACTTTGTCTGTCCATCGCAAATAAGGCTTTTAAATTTTTTCAGCTTTTTACTTTAGAGCCAAACTGGTGAGGCAGCTAAGAGTGGCAGTTTCTAATCTGGCAATCTGGGTTTGTTTCCCCACATGAGAGCCAGCTTTATGTAGTGGTTAAGAGTGAGGACTTCTAATCTGGCATACCGGGTTTGATTCTGCACTCCCCCACATGCAGCCAGCTGGGTGACCTTGGGCTCGCCACGGCACTGATAAAACTGTTCTGACCGAACAGTGATATCAGGGCTCTCTCAACCTTACCTACCTCACAGGGTGTCTGTTGTGGGGAAAGGGAAGGTGAATGTAAGCCACTTTGAGACTCCTTTGGGTAGAGAAAAGTGGCATATAAGATCCAACTCTTCTTCTTCTACATGCAGCCAGCTGGGTGACCTTGGGCTCATCACAGCCCTGGTAGTGCTGCTCCCACAGATCAGTAATATCAGGGCTCTCTCAACCTTAAACTGGCTGCCCTGTAAGGCACTTTTCACAGGGAACTGTGGAAACCCAGTTTAGGAAGATCTGTGACAAAATCCCTGTCATATTTCGAAAACTGAGCTATTCTACCGAACGTTTTAGGGGTATAATGGAACATCAGTGACAAGTTTCCCCCTGTCAATGGAAATCCAACGTCTTTAGAACCACATCATTGCAAAGATACAACTCCTCACCATGTCCCTGTCTTAATTCTGTTATCTCTGCAGCCAAACACAGCTTTGTGAGAGGGCCCTCGGGGAGCAGTAATCCTATAAGCCTGAGGTAGTAAAATGCTGTTCTCCATAACTGAGCCCTTCATCTTTTGTCCCTGCTTCCCCCCACCCGACACATCTTGATTCTTGAAGAATCCTGTAGCTTTAGCACACTCTTCAAAAGATCAGCTCCCAACATCTGAGAAGGAGGTAGAGTTAATATATTGTTGGGCACATGAGGATCAAACATCTCAAGCAGCAAAATGCATGTTCCCTGGGATTAGTTCTCAAGAGCTCAGCTCCGAAATATCTGCAAGACTCATGTTTAACCTCACAGTGAGCATTGTATCCTTCCCCAACACTTCAAACTTTTACAGATGGGCTTGCTATTAAGTTTTAGTCTCTCTGTAGTAAGCAGTTTCAATAAAATAACTGCAGTAATTCTGAAGTAATAGAAGAGAGGGTCAGGAGAGTCTACGGAGAGCTGGTTTCCCTACAGATTATTGACACACAAATTCCAAATAAAATAGTTATTCCTGGGAATGCTGCAAACTCGATAAGTTATGGTCATGATTGCTTGGGAGCTGAGCTTTAGCACGGGGAAGTGCTGTCAAATCACAACTGACTTATGGTGACCCTGTCAGGAGCTGTTTAAGGATTTGTGATGCCTGTAACACCAGAAGCAGTTTAAGAATTTTTGGGGCCCTATTAGATTACAATTGTGGTGGGAGGAGCCAGACCATGGGCAGAGGGCCTCCCCCAAAGTGTAAAGAGCTGTCACTTCAAGTGTCCTTAAGGAGGGGAGGAGAGAGGCTATGACCCTGATCCATAGGGGGGGGGGAGGCACCACCTGGGGCCCCTGGAAGACTGGGGCCTGCAGCATGTGCTATGTATGCTACATGGATACACCAGCTCTGGACTCTGTAGGGTTTTCAACACAAGAAATGTCCAGAGGTGGTCTGCCATTGCTTGCTTCTATGTAGTGGCCCTTGCCTTCCTTGGTGGTCTTCCATCCAACTACTAATAAAGACAAACCCTGCTAAGCAGCTAATATCTGATGAGATCAGGTTAGCCTGGGCCACCCAGGTCAGAGCTTGCTTTTGGGTCTGTTTAGTTTGTGACCTTTCTAAGCTATCAAATAGCCTTGCAGCTGTACAGTTGCTGTGGCTATGGAGCTCCATTTCCTTGCCTTGTAAGCATTTTTGCCTCTGTGCAGTAGGTGATATTGATTCTCCCTCAGGATCGTAGATGGTGGCATTAGATAATTGAAGGAAGTGGGAGGGAAACTATAGGCTTTCCATAAGGCTGAGAAAATGAGCACGCAGGAAATAACTTCAGCTACACGGACTTAAACCCCAAATGGCAAGATTAAAAAAAAAACAAAATCACTTGCTGACTGGTCGATTTGCTCACTATTTATATGGCTGTCAAACAGAACTCAGGGATGACACGTTGGGAGGGGAGAACTGGAACTCTCAGTGGGTTATATGCAAATATGCATGCATGAAACTCTGCAAAGGGTATTGTTCTGTGTGGGATGTGTGAGAAGTAACTCTAAGAAAGGTTTGGGATGCTCACATACAGCCAAATAATTCTCAACAACATCAAATTACTCCCTGTCTGCAAGCAGCAAAAACAATGTGAATGTGGTAGGCGTTAGAGCAGGGGTAGTCAAACTGCGGCCCTCCAGATGTCAATGGACTACACTTCCCATGAGCAGTCACTGGCAGGGGCTCATGGGAATTGTAGTCCATGGACATCTGTAGTCCATGGACATCTGGAGTTTGACTACCCCTGCGTTAGAGCACTACTCCTTCCCTTCATTATATTGTTCTTATAGAGGTATAGGAAAACAGTTTGGCTATAGTTACAATAGTGATTAGTAGATGTTTCTCATTTCATTTCTTTTTATATTGGTTAGCTATTTATGTCAATTTCAGTTTCTCACTTTTCATGATGAGTATTATAGACCAGCTGCATATTGTAGAAAGTTGTATGCAGTTTATATCTATGTATCCATACAATGTAACACCTTTTAAGTATAACAATACCCATATGAGTCTGATTTGCAGATTCACAAACAATAAAATGTGCACATTTACAGGAAACCAATTTAGGCAAAGAAATAGCAAATGGCACAAAATAAAGAATCATGGGTTCAGTTTGCACAAGAGAAAAGCAGAATCAAAATGGAGATTTCTTGTGGTGCAGAGTGGTAAGGCAGCAGACATGCAGTCTGAAAGCTCTGTCCATGAGGTTGGGAGTTTGATCCCAGCCGCCGGCTCAAGGTTGACTCAGCCTTCCATCCTTCCGAGGACGGTAAAATGAGTACCCAGCTTGCTTGCTGGGGGGTAAACGGTAATGACTGGGGAAGGCACTGGCAAACCACTCCATATTGAGTCTGCCATGAAAATGCTAGAGGGCGTCACCCCAAGGGTCAGACATCACAGGGGATGCACAGGGGATACCTTTACCTTAACAGGGATGAGGGGAATAAGGTGGTAGAATGCCAACCAGGTAAAAGTGACTGGTCTGTTTCAGCCTACAGGTGTAGGATCACAGAGGACCAGTTTTTTAAATGCTCCTCTATGTTAAAAACTCACTTCAAATAGAAAAGGAGCATAGCAAACAAAAAGAGAGCAGAGCCAGAGCTGGTTTTCTATTTGCATGGATTAAAAAAAAAAATTGAAGCTGGATCTCTCCCATTTGCAGTTGCATAGGAGACTGAACATTCTAGCTCAGCAGGACTCTGTCATAGCATTACTACTTCATGCTTTTGTCTATGTAGACCAGGATGTGTAGACCACATTTTGTTGGATTTGTCCCTTTTTTTGGTCACATTTGCTTCTAGCTGTGCTCTAGGTGCATCTCCTTAAGGCAATGACAATTTGTACAGCTTGGTGTAGTGGTTTAAGAGCAGCAGCTTCTAATATGGCAAGCTTAATTTGATTCCCTGCTCCTCCACATGCTGGATGACTTTGGGCTAGTCACAGAAACTGTTCCCACAGAGCAGCTTCTCTCAGCCTCCCTTACCTCACAGGTTGTCGGTTGTGAAGGGAGGAAGGGAAGGTTATTATAAGCCACTCTGAAACTCCTTTGGTTAGGGAAAAGTAGGGTATAAAAACAAGCTCTTATTCTACTGGGGAAAAGTGGTTCCCCCCTCCACATGTCCCCATGGTGCTTCTGTGCCCTGTCTATACTTTCCCCATCTTCCATGCCATTCATCTCAAATTTGCTTTGTCGTGATGATCTTGGAAAGATTGTAGCAAGACCATATGGAAAGGGAAACTGTACAACTTCCCAGTCCCATGCACATCATTATTTTCCCTGTTGCAATTGCCTGTGGTGGTTACCCCCAAAGCATTCTTCCCTTCTCAGGTTGCAAACTTCACATGGCTTACTGATGAGTAAACATTCCCAGGGCAGAGGATTTTCCTGGCTGCCCTGAGTCCCAGAGGGCTGGCAGGGGACTGTTTCAAGGCCTCCCACAGCCCCACTCCCTCCAGAAAGCATACACAGACTGTGCCAGGAGGCAGCTTGCTCCCCACCCCATTTGAGTTGAAAGTGGTCAGGAGGGCAGGGCAACTTACTGTCATCAGGGCGTGTTCTGAGGCTGACTCCTCTACCACCCAGCAAACTTCTGAATCTGGCAGGAAGCTGGAGAGCTGACTAGTTATTACCCATTCTTGGCTGAGAGCTCCCTACTCACTGGGACTAAACTACCAAGGCAGGCCATTCCTAGATGAGGGTCATGACCTATTCATGAGTAAACTTTTCCAGGTCAGGGGTTATGAACTACTTATGAGTAAACAGGGTAGAGACTTTTCCTGGATACTCTTGGTACCAGAGGGACAGTAGTGGGCCACTTCCTCCTGTGGGCATATAGATGCTACCTCAAAATACAGCTTTGTTCCCCCCCACCATGTTCTCTGAGTTGAAAGAGGCCAGGAGAACAGGGCAACTGACTGACAGCAGGGCACATTCTGAGATTGACTCCTATTCCACCCAACAAACCTGAAACTGGCAGGAAGTTAGAGGTAGAAAGCTATCTCCTTATTAGCCATTCCTGGCTGAGAGCACCCTCCTGATTGGGGCTAAATTCAAGGGGGGCAATCAGGGAAGGAGTGACATCTGCATGCAATTTGAACTCATTGGCTCTCATTGGCAGACTGCAATTTGAACAGATAGGCCCTCATTGGGATAGTACAATTTGAATTAATTGGCCCTTATTGGCAGCGTGCAATTTAAACTGACTGGTTCTCACGGGCAGAGTACTTTGTCTCTATTAGTGGCAGACCCCAGGGAAGTCCAGTCAGGTAGTTGGTGAGTAATCAGTTTGGATTTTATAAGGTTTATTACTGATGATTATTAGTGATGTGTAATGGCCTATGACAGTGTCAAAAATATTATACATCTTGGCTGGAGACTCCCTAGATGCTGAGGCCCTAGGCATCAGCCTACTTAGCCTATTAATAAATCCAACCCTAAGTATAAGGATGCTTCATGTTTTCACCATTAGTTTACCTCAGGGCTCTGAATGGAAGCAGTTCTTCTCAGCATTTACTGAAGAATGTCAGAACAGAATAAACATTTTCAGACATGGATATGGTAGAACTCATGTTGTTCAATGCACACACAGAGGCAAAGGGCTTGGTGAGGCTCTGCTGTGAGGAACCCATAACTCCAGTGGTTCACTTGCTACCAATTTGTTTTCAGGCTCAGTTCAATGTCTTGGTATTGTTTTTTTAAAGTCTCAAATGACATGGGAGCAGGATAGCAGAAGGACAAAATCTGCCGTCTATGAACATGCTCAAGATTTGAAATCTTGCTCTGAATGCTCACATGGGCAGAAATAAGATCCATGAGTATGTAGGACAGGGTTTTTTCAGCCATGGCACTCAGTCTTTTGAACCCTTTGCCTCAAGAAGCCCACATGGCTTTCACTCATGGCCATCTAAAGTGAAAGTCTTTTAATTCTGCAGAGCATTCTGCAGAGCATTTGAAGGAACGGTATAAGTCTTAATCCACAGACACTCTTTAGTTTTACTATATGTATTTATCTTCTGTGTGCTCTTTTTCTGCACACAACCTTACGAAAAAACAAACCACAATTCCCAGCTGCTAGCCGCACCAGACAAATGTGCTAGCCAATGGGAGGTGGGGGCTGGTGAGTTTAAAAAGTACTTCAGTACTTTGGTAAAGCAGCTCTATACGTGCACCTTACCTCCTAAATAAGTGACTTCGGAGTCACATTATAATTTTCTCCTGTTGGCCTACATTGGCCCATCATCTATGAGCAATAAACTGCTTGACGTCTCTACAGTACAAGGTTCAGAGAAGGTTATGATTTCTGAGCTCGGTAAGATACTCTGACCAGACATGTTTAAAGGGTTACAGTTGTCTCCCAGAGATTTGGCTGGTTGTCTGGCTGAGATTGCTGCTGCTGAAGGTTCTTTCTGTAATGGCAGTGAGGCAGAAGATACTGTCATGAGGAGCTTAATGACATGTCTTGTCTTTCCTCATTTTCCCCACCTCTCCTCTCTTTCTTTCTCACTTTTCCTGTCTTTCTCTCCTTCATCTTCCTGAAGGTTTTCAGGTCCCCACCTGGAAGTTGGCATCCCAGCTGGCTGCCTATGGAGGAGTCAGAAATAGAGTCTTCAACTACTTTACTACACTGGATCTTAAGAGCAAGCAGGGAGTGGGAGAAGACCAGAAGCCAGGGAGGCCACAGTGCAGGTGTATATGCTAGCGCTGTTGTATTCCTGGGTGTACTTTTCCTCTAATTCTACATATATTTTGCTTTTATTTACTCTGCTGATTCAGGAAGATATGCAGCATCTTAAGTTAAAGACATGTTTATCAAATTCCTTGTAATTGGGGAGAATTTACAGGTGCAGAACATTAAGGAGGGTCCCAAGTTGGATTGGAATCTCCTGCTCCTATCTTTGCTAATGACACATGGCCCAAGTGTTATGCATCCTTGGAATGAGGAATTAGGAGCCAGGTGTAATCAGTCAACCCTGTTCACTGCCTAAGATTCAGGATAGAAAGCAAGGGCAACCCCTTGAGCAATAAACTGCTTGACTTCTCTACAGTACAAGGTTCAGGGAAGGTTATGATTTCTGAGCTTGGTAAGAAACTCTGACCAGACATGTTTAAAGGGTCACAGTTGCCTCCCAGAGATTTGGCTGGTTGTCTGGCTGAGGTAGCTGCTGCTGAAGCTGCTGCTGCTCAGCAAGGGTACCTTCAGTGCAGACTGGGGTCACTATCTCTGCTTTTGTAAGGGGCTCCCAATGCTGAAGATAGACTTGCTTGGTATGTATTAATGATATATTGCTACATCTTTGTTATCCTAGTATAATTTCTTGGTTTTTTGGAAGCACTGTGTGTGAAGAGCATCCTTAACTTTTAACTTGGTTTTCTTGGCTATCGTGGTCACCTCCTGCTGGTTTTGGTTTAGTGGGTTTGTGGATTGGGTTTTGTTGACTGGTGTTTCTTTCATGTGTATTTTGTTGAGTTTAGGTTTTGGGCTTAGTGAGGCAAGGACCGAAGGTTTCAGACCTGCTGTGTCTTGTTCTGATTTGAAGTTGCTTGTAGTTGCAGCATCTTTGGCTTTGTGGCGTTTTTATTTTCTGTTGGTTACCAGTAGGTGCCTCTCTCTCTGCCTGTCTTAGGTCAAGTTATTACAATGGTTGGTGTTTTCAGTTTATTGGTTAAATCTTCATTTTCACCCAGACCAGAAAATGAGACCCATTTCAATGGGAAATTAATAGGCTCAATATTGAGCAGATTAAGATCTACTCTGCTTTGGGAATTCTGTTTGTGGCAAATTCATCTTGGACCCCTCAATGTAAAGCAGCATTCGACAAAGAAAAACCATGTACTAATCCCATATATTGGTTCTTCCATAATGTGGGATGGGGAGCATATTCCCATAGTCATGTTGGTTGGAATGTTGGCTCAGCTTATTTCTGTGATGGACAAATCAAGGGTTTTTCTTTGATTGAAAAGCATGTTCTAGAAACTGATTGCAGTAGTTTGTTCTTAAGAACCTCACGTGTTTGCTCATCCCTGTCTTTTGGTCTTTCTTTTCCAAAATCTTTACCTCCCACTACTATATACTGTCTTATTAACCCATGATATCGTAGAACTTCCTTGTTCACAAGGTTGAACATTATACCTTCAGTTCTTCTACAGGGAAGTTTTCTGAGTATACCTTATTCTGAGAGAATTTGCCCTTGTGGTCTGAGTAGGACTGATACATCTTTCCATGTTTTGTTTGAATGTGTTTTTTTTCTTTTTGATAATATAAGGGATCATTATATATTAAGCCACATTTGGAGAGACACTGTTCTAGCCACGGCTTGGCAAATGACTTGCTGCTACTTGTATTTGATGGCTAAGCAGATGTCAAAGTTATCAGTTGGTGCAGCAACCAAAAATGAAATGCAGCATGCATGAGAGCCCTCTCCCTTTCATTTGACTGAAATCAATGGGTTTTCTCTGGTACAAGAAACGGAAGGTTGTGGTCTTAATGCAATCCTGATTAAAGTACCTACTCTGAACTTATCTTCCGTGTCTCAGGTAAGCTTATGATTGCAAACCCTGCTTGTGTTCTCTGGTGCCTGCTAATTATCACACCAGAGTAAGCAAAAGTTCTAAAGAGTAGCAATCAAAATCTGAAAAGAGATGATTAAAATGACAGCCAAGGCTCAACGCACATGAGATCAAGAGTCTTAGAAATTCCCACATTGAAGCAAAATGGCTCTAAACATAAACAACACGATTAGTTCGGCATCATCATGTTTATTTCAGTTTTTCCAAATAATGGCATAGGTCCATGCGGGTTCATTTTGGCTGAAGTGCTTCAGAGACAGGAGGCTATAGAAAAACTTGATGCCCTGGTTCTCTGAGGTGGTTTCTCTCACTGTTGTGGAACAGTTTCACTTCCTTCCCTTGGTGCTTGCATGATTTTATCAACAGAAATTGTTTTTCGTAATTTAATGTCGCTCTTCAGTTTCAGTTCAGAGAAGGAGGATGGCTGGGGTAGAGCAATCCTGAGCATATATATTCACGTGAATATTACATATCTAGTAAATGTATTATTTATTTCATTTATGAGATGGTCTCCAACAATGGTCTCAGGGCAGCCAACAGCATTAAAATCCAATGCAAATATTCCTAAAATATAATCCTAAAACATAAGGCAAACTGCTCAGTCATAGAACTACCTATGAAACTGATATCAATGGATCCTGGCTAATTTTACAGGGGTTCAGATGGAGGGGGGCAAGGTGTAAGCATGGGGGGCAGTTCAAAGATGTTCTCAAATGCTGCCATTGGTCTCCACCATATGCCTGGTGGAAGAGTGTCATTTTACAGCCCCTTTGAAACTTTGCCAGTTCTGAAAGGGCCTGGATCTCTGTTGGCAGCCCCTTCCTCCAGGCTGGAGCCAGGGCTGAAAAAGACCTAGTTCTGGTTGAGGCCAGTTGCACTTCTTTGGGGCCGGTATTAGCTGAACTGAGAGCACTTTGGGGGACATACTCAGAGATGCACAGTTACCAGATGCACAGGGACTTAAAGGTCTGAACCAGAATCTCAATAGTGATCTGGAACTCCGTTGGCAACTGGTGCAGTTGCTGAAGGACTGTGAAATGTGGGATCTCTATGCTGTAAGGATCTGGGTAGCAATTTCTGGACCTTTCCCACCCAGCTACAGGACCTCCATCTTCAGGGAGTTCAGCTTCAGGTGGCTTTGCTGGAGCCCCTCAGCCATGACTCCCAGACACCAAGTCAAGGATTTAGGTGGGGTATTTGGCTGGTTGCTCTTAAACAGGTTGAGCTGGGTATTGGTGACAAGCTGGGCTAAAGAGTTTATGGAGATGTTGAATAGTATCGGGGAAAGAATTGTGCCCTGTGGTACTCTGCACTGGAGTCTGCAGTGGTGCAATTGTTCTTTCCAGTTAGCAACCCTCTACCCCGACCATGAAGGAGGGAGATCAGGCACTCTAAGGCTGACCCCTATCCTCACATTGGAGGGTGGTGCTTAGGATTGCAGCATTGTCTCTGTAAAACAGCACATGATGTATTGGCGTTGAAATACATAGAAGTAGCAGTGTGTGGAAAAGGAGAAGACTTCTGTGAATGGAGAACAGGTGCCTCAAAAAACTGGGGCCATCGTGGAAAAGACCTTTTTTCCTCCCTCATCTCTCCCTGTTCTTTTCTTAGTCAAATACCATATAATAAATACCTGGGCAGGGTCTAATTATGTGCTGTGTAGAGTACAATGTATCATTGATGGGATTGTATAAAGAAATAACTAAACAGAAAATACCCTGCTCCAGGATCAAATAACCCTTCACATGTCCACAACAATTCAAATAGTATTAATATGCTGCATCTTCACACATTTGTACACAGGAAATGCACTAATGAGGGTGAAGTTTTAGTCCGTTGCATCTTGGCTCCCTGTAGGTGGTAATCAGTGAATTCTTGTTATGTCTAAATCTTTAAAATACATTGCTCTCTTTGACCGTTTACGCACTGGAGGTTTCATGCTGGGCTGCAGGCTGGAGTTTTAGTAGCGGCAGGTTACCCCACAAATTCCTGCACCCACATGGGGGAGCATTTGGCCCGGTGCACCTCATCCACCCCTGATTTGTGCTCCTGCACGAAAGCTGGGGCAGTGAAGTTCCCAGTGTGTAAATGGACTTTGTGTGTAAGTTGTAACTACACTGTTGCCATTGAATAGCTCGATCTTGGCATCTTGTCCTGCTGCCATTTTGCTTCCCCTTTCCTATTTTGGTTAGGTAAATAAAAGTTACATTCTGATTAAGTATTTGTTATCCTCTTCTCTTTCCTTCCCTGGTTGACTTAATGCACCATTCTGAGAACTGACTGAAATGACTCTCTACTCCCAAATCCATGTGTTTCTTTTATGTATGTTGAGGACACTTTTCACATGCCTGTCCTGGACAATTTAGGTAACATAATGGATGATATGCAGAGGAGAAATTCAGGCAAACAAAGCCATTTCAGTCAGAAGTACTGAACCATCCTGTACTACAACTGGAATTTAGAAGTGCACTGCCTCTGGACAGTGAAGCTCCATGTAGCCATCATGACTAATAGGTCTTCTTCTAATCCTGTCAAAGATATTTGAGCTGGGGCCAATAGTAAACACTGAAATAATGACCCAAGCTACATATTATGGGTGGGCGCAGGATGATCTGGGTTTCCCAAAGCCATTTTGGATGAAAGTTTAGCAGTTTTAAAATTTCCTCAAGAGTTCAATCAGGATTGGTGGGGTGGCACAGGAGGCTATTTTGATACTTGAAAAAGCCAGGATGGGAGACAAGATTGCACAGTGCAGCTGTACTGCCCTTGTAGCAGCTTTTGAACTGTTAAATTCTAATCTAAAATAATGTCTGAGGCCTGTGCCAGCCTCTGCCTGCCTGTAATGTATAGTTTGACTCAATGACCTTGACAAGTTACTTATATAGTGTTAAGAGTATTTTGTTTTTCAATTTCCTTAGATGCTCTGAGTCCCTGTGTTATGAGAGAAGTGAAAGCAGTTCCGTTTTTTTTCAGATTTAATTTATGATGACTGTTGGTTTTAATTAATCTTGTATATACTGAGGGATGCCAGCTTCCAGGTGGGACCTGCAGGTCCCCTGACATTAGAGCTGAATGCCAGACTACGAAGAGCAGTTCTCATAGAGAAAGTGGATGTGGATTTTATAGCAGTGTATCCCACTGAAGCCCCTGTCTTCCCCAGGATCTATCCTGGATTTGATATCCATACCCCGTATCCCCTGCTGGGGGCTAGGAGGAAGCTGGCAACCCTAAGCAGACTTTAGAATTTCTGACAATTTTGATCTTCCTCCACTAAGACATCTTCTCTTTCCTCCTAATACACCGGGCATCAAGCTTTAATTTCATCAGTAGGGAAGTTTGGGCTGTCAAGTTGTCCTTATGTATTCAGTCTGTGCATTATGCAAAATGTATAGACACCACATGTCAAACAGACTCTAGAGATCCACAGCATAGTCTATATTGATATGAAATGGTCGATGAGAGATATATTATCTTTTGGAGAGCACTATGAGAATGAAAGAAATGTGAAAATACATGAAAATTGCCTTTATAAACGCAAGATTAACAAAGGAACTTTTAGACAGGAACTGGCAAAACCTCTTACAAAGTATTTCCTCATGAATAAAACACCATCAAAAGCCACACTGTTATTCTCATTTCACACCTCTGTAAATTGCTTAGATCCACAATTCAAAGGTAGCAATGTTAGCGCTGATAGCATTGTTCATCCAGGTGACTGAATTATTAAACCAGTAATTTGCAATTAATAAATCAGCAACGCCTTTAAGATGGTACTGTTCTAATTCCTTTCAAAGACATTTGAGCTGGTATTTGAAAAGGACTCATAAATATTGTAGAATAGATAATCTCAGGAATGGGATTCCATCTGAAAATCTATCCAAATATATTGTACTTGAAAATGGTAGCCAGGCTTTCATAAAACACAGTCCCTGATTCCTCTTGCTTTTTGATTGGCCTATGACACCTCCATCTTTTGTCTCTCATGGGAAAAAATGATGAAAATGCATATATGCAATCAAGGAATGAACTACTATGGGAAGCTTATTTCATTGCACACAGATTTCCTCTTTCTGAAGCCCACAATGCTAAAAGTGAAAGCTTTTGATTTGGATTAGACCCATAGACTCAAATTACAGTAACATTTCAATTTATATATTGTAATACAGAGATGAATGCATGGATTACTGTAACTATGGTTAGTTTATAAAGACAGGATTTGGATTGCATTCAGGCAGTCAGTCAAATCCTCATTTGTGTCAACTAATGTTAGTTTTATCATCTTTTCTCTCTCTCCCTCCTTCTTAAAAGATCCACCTGGAATCCCAACCTTGTGCTGGGATTGTACTGATGGTACCTCCAGGGGGAAAAAAGCCATAATATCCAGGTTTGTACATCACATGTGATTGTAGTTATTACTATGGTATGGTTTATCAACTGTCTTCAAAATGTAGTTCCCTGCATTTTTTTTTGCAATAGGGTCCCAAAATGGCTTACAACATTGATCTTTCCTCCTTCATTTTATTCTCCTTCATTTTATCCTCACAAGAACCGTCATGGAGGTGTGGTTAGGTATGATGGGTGGAACAAGGTCACTAAGCAAGCTTCTATGGCACAGTGGCACTTCCAGATCCTGTTTCAGCAATTTAATGTAGTCTTTCTCAGTGAAACCTGAGGCCTCTTGACAGCCCTGGGAGGGTTTCCTGAATGGGTAGGAGTTTTTAAATATGTTTTTTAAATTTGTTAAACATTTGTCAGGTGATATGACCATATATAGTCATGTTGGCAGGCCCCCTATGTCCCAAATGGCCAGTGATGGGACTGGAGGGGGTGGGAAAGGAATGGGTCATGGGTCATGGGTGCGCATGCGCCCAGCTATCCTTCCCAACCGTGTTCTGCAGCATCACACCATTTTGGGGGTTTCTAAAAGCCTGAAGAATGTGTAAGGGGTTTTTCAGCAGTAAAAAAGTTGAAAGAGGCTGAATTCTAATTACTATAGCACACTGGTTTCAATAACATTCTGTTTTATTGATATCATTTAATTATAGTAAATGTTTTTCACTTTTATATGTATTTGCACAATATTTGAAATTTCCTTATGTTCTTTGTGTGGCTACATCTGTGTTGCAGAACATATGATTTTCAATAAAATTAAGGTATTTATACTATGAATTCTTAATAAATGTAAATCTGCAAATTTCTGCATATTTCTTGTTAATAAATTAAGCCTTTGGCTTGATAAAGAAATACAAATCAAAAGTTAAATCTATTTCTACATTTCCCAACATTTAAAGAGTTTTTAAAAACCTGATCCTTCCATTTTCAAAATGTCCAGAAATATTGTCTCACCATAATATGTCCTGCCAACATCAGTGCAGTGAGTAATTCCAGGGGCAAATATCTGGGTGTAAACTGCACAGAGCTTTTATTCCAACCCCAGGTTGATTCAGTTCCTGCTGTCTACACAGAATGTGATTTCCGTTTGGATTATGGGTGATTTAAATTTTCTTTCTGCAGCAAGAAGGATTGATCCGGAGTGTCCCTACCTTTATTGTGCGATATCTTAGAGTGCTTTTAATGCTCAATATATTTTAAAATCGCATTGTTTTGAATCTGGGCTCTCCTCTGTGGTAGAGAACCTGTGATTGGCCACAGGTGGTCATGTGACAAACTTCCCTTAAAGGAGAAGCCCCTAATTTCTCTCAACTTCTGTCCATCTTAGATTTTTTTTCTGCCTTCTTTGATTCTCTCCACCCACCCACCCCCCCTTCAAGAAAAGAAAGGATTTTTTCCTCCCTCTTCTGACAAGGAAAGTGTCTCCATTTGCCTCTTCCTCCTCTTCTGAGCCTCCTTAACCACGTGCAGAACACTTTCCTGTTTAAATGGGGGGGGGGGGGAGAGGAAGACTCAAGTTCAAATCGATCTGAATTCAACAGGATTGACAATGGAATAAACAAAGTAAGTGCAGACTGGGTTCAGCATCCAGCAGATTTAAGGTATCTTAGAAATGCTTATTTTATTTAAGTATCCACTAGCAGAATACATTGGAATGCAAGTTACTCAGAGAAAAACGTCTCCCTATTTCTGAAGACTGCCGTTTCAGGAGCTTTCAGCTCCTCTTAATTTTTGTATCTGTACCCCAAACCCACACTACTGTCTTTCTTACCATAACTTACCAAGCCTCATTCATGCAGGTGAATGCAAGCCTCTCAGGCCTCATTCATGCAGGTAAACTGTCTTCGGCTATTACAACATGCAGTTGTAAGCTACCACACTATTGAGCTAAGTGTCTATTGTCCCTGTGGCAGAACATGATCTTCCTATGGAAGAAGACTCCCCACAGCTTTCTGAGAAACCAGTTTTCTCAGCAGCCGTTTCTAACAATGAAACCGATATATATGGGGCCTTTGAATTTCACAATCAGGCAATATTTCATGTCTCCCTACATCATTGTAGTGATTGTTTTTGAAAGGATGAATAATTCAGTGCAACAGAGCTTTTGCTGAGGCTAATTCAAGGGTAAGGCGATCATGTCACTCATCCTTCCTCTTCTGGGCACCTGGGGGCCAGTTTCATTTCATTTAAACACATAGAATTTCGTTAACTTCGTCCCCCCCTCTCCAAATAACATTAGCCTTCAAAAACAGGCTGGTAAGGGGACGCTGAGGAGTGAATGGCAGCATGTCTTTGCTGAAGGCAATTGGAAATCTCTCGTGTAAGCGGATCAAATTAAATAAAGCTTCTGTACTGTCAAGGTTCAAAATCTACTGATGTGCCAACATTTATTCCGCGGTTCTGTATTTAGTTTTTAAGGTGGACAAGGTCAGTTGGGCTTAATTGATCTTGCAGCTATCTAGGAGGAAGACAAGCTGGTTCCTCCCAAAGAACAAGTCCAAAAACAGCAGCGGCTTCCATTTTCACCTTCTTTTGGGCTGTGAGCAGCAGGTATGATGTGACTCCACCAGATGGCATTCTTTCTCCAGTGAAAACAGCAACACATCCCCCCCCCCCCCTCCATCCTCCAATCACCTCAGGGGCTCTGGGTTTAAGTTTGTTTTTCTGCTGTTAAAAAAGAAAAAGGGGGGGGGGGAAGGGGAAAGGGAAGGCTTTAAGCTACTACAAGCCTGCCTGCACTCTGTCTTACCTGACAGATAAAGCTAAAGTAAAATAAATAAATAAAAACAGCCGGCCTCTGTCAAGCATCGATAGGTGTCAAATTATAAATCCAGAGAGCAATCGTCTCAAAGTTCTCACAGCCCGAGGGCAGGCATAGACACACAGCTCATCATGAGGGACAAGCAGTTCCTGGATGGGGCTCCTCCAGATATGAAGTCGGGAATTGCTCACTTCAGCGCTTCTCCGTGAGGGAAAATAAGGTGTTTAGGGAGAATGCTCCGGTAAGGTCATATGCAGAAGCAACAAGCCTCTGAATACCAGTGCAAGGATGCAGCATACAGAGAAGCTCCAGGACTCACTTTGGGGCTGGCAAGCATAAATGGTAGTCCGCTATGTGAAACCTTATGCTGGATTAGTTGACATGCTCCACTTATGTTCTAAAGCCCATATCCCTGTCACCTAGCTTGTAGGTCTGGAGCTTGTCTGCAGGGTTAATTATGCAACAGCCACCTGTAGTTTGAAGTGGTAGAGGCTAGAAACAATTTGTCCACAGGATGAACTGTGGCTACACTAGGTTGGATAGAGGATTGATAGGGAGGTGGATGCCTTGTCATTCCTAAGGAAATCCAGGAGGATGGGAGAAACTGATTATTTTCAGTTACTAGACGCATATCTAATACTTGTGTGGAATGGGGAACTTTGTGTGGTACAATTTTTCTCAGCTCTGCACAAATTATCAGAATTTTCTCTTCTGCACAGTTAAAGGCGCCCTCTCCTTTGCATAGCTGCATGGGAATATAAGAGCTGGGTTGGGCTGTCTCCAAGGTTTTTGTTGTTGCTGCTGTAAGTAAATTATAAATTTGCCTTTCCATTGTGTCTTATCTTATTCTAGGCAGAAAAGAATACATTTTGAAAAAATCATTTATAACATCTGCCGCATTTTCATTTTTTCTTTCTCCGTCTATATAGCCTGAGTGGGAAGAAGCCAATCTTCCCTGTCCTTTTTCTTTTTGCACCCAGGAATTTTTTTGTCCATGGTTGCAGCTTTTGGCTTTTCACTGATTCTTATGGGGTACACTACACATTACTAGATATAACTGATATGACAATAATACCTAGATTATATCACTCTCTCAATCTTTCTTTATATATATTTTATGGGTGCTTGTTGCCAACATATAGAAAGCACTCTGTCAATGAGGGCCAATCAGCTCAAATTGCATGCAGATAACTCACTCCCTACTCGTTGGCCCCCTGCAAATATTCTCCCAATACAAGATGCTCCTCAGCTAGGAATGGCCCGTCCTGGTAGTTTATCCTATTCTATATTAAAGAGTGGTAAGCAGCAGAAATGCTGTCTGAAGCTTGTCTGTCCATGAGGTTGGGAGTTCGATCCTTCCATCCTTCCAAGGTCGGTAAAACGAGTACCCAGCTTGCTGGGGGGTAAAATGGTAATGACTGGGGAAGTCACTGGCAAGGCCACCCTGTACTGAGTCTGCCATGAAAACGCTGGAGGGCGTCACCCCAAGGGTCAGACATGACTCAGTGCTTGCACAAGGGATACCTTTACCTTTACATTAAAAATAAAAAAACCTCTTAAGCAAACAGTAAGTGCAGAAAGGAGCTTACATAATTTTCTTCATTTTATCCCTGCAGCAATCTTGTGAAATAAGTCAAGTGTGTTACTGGCTCTTAAGCTTCCATGTGTGAATGAGGATTCACACCTGGATCCCCCACCTCCCAGTCTGACTCTCTAAGCACTCTCTATTCTAGTCCTTTTACCTAGTGTCCTGCCTCTTGGGATCTGTCTTTTGATTCTTCCCAATATCTGTGTGGTTAAGATTCATGCTTCTAATTAAAGATCTATTTTCTTAACAAGCTTGAACACTCCTCTGCCTGGTCTAGTGGTTAAGAGCGATGGCCTCTAATCTGAAGAACCTTGTTTGAATCCTCACTCTTCCATATGCAGTTAGCTTGGGTGACATTGGGTGACATTTAGAGCTGTTCCCACAGCGCAGTTCTATCTCTCAGCCTCATCTGTCTGTTATGGGGAGAAGAAGGGAAAGGTGATTGTAAGCTGCTTTGGGACTCCTTTGGTTAGTAAGAAAGCAGGGTATACAAAAGCTGCTGAGCAGCATCCAGTCTACAATTAAGCAGATGATGACTGACCATGAAGCAGGGAAGAAAATCCATCTCACTGGGTGGGCTCAGCAGTGCAACAACAACAACACCCCTTTGTTTTTCTCTCTTTTAAGGCGACCATGTCACAGAGACACTGAGAACAGGGAAATGATGAGCAGGAGAAAGGCTGCAGTATAGCTGATAAGAAAGCACAGCAATGAGAATTATGGCAGTACATTCACAACAAGCTAACATTTATCAGAGTTCTGTATTCAAGATAGGGAGGGAGGGCTGTTTGTGCCTGTGGATTGACTACCAAAGCCCCACCATTTTAAAAGCTTTTCCAATTCTCATTTGGAAAGCCAAGCCATTTCTGTCACAGTCATTCTAAGGAGGCTCTGAGAACTGTAAATGTATCAAAATGAGAAACCTCCTTTAATTGGGCTATATACAGAGTACATCAGAAAAGGTACTCAAAGGCTGGGAACTCTCTGACTGATGTGAGCTTGGCTGTAGCATCACATCAGACTGAATGCTCATCTCTGTTGCGGCCTCTGCATGGCTGCTCTACCACTAATGCCTCCTGCTGCTGAGGAATCAAAGGAGGGGAGGGGCCTGACTTTGGGGTGGAAGGAGCTTTCTTGCCCCCTCATTCAACTATCCCCTCATTCTGAGTGCTAAGACTACTTTCTCCTCCTTCTGCTCTGAGTGTCAGAAAAACCAAACTAGACATTGCAAGTGACATGAATCAGGGCTGGTTCTGCACTTACTTTGTTTTTTATGTTGTTGATCCTGCTGAATTCAGATTGATTTGAACCCTGGTCTTCCTCCTTCCTATCCCCAGAATTGAAACAAAGTATTCTGCACTTGATTGAGGAAGCTCAGAGCGGTGAGGGGAGTGGTAGTTGCAAATCTACTTGTTTATTTTTCGTTGCCTGAAGGAGCGAGGGGGGCTGGCATTAAAGGAGAATGCTTTATTTCTTGACTTTTGACTCTGAGCTAGAGCAAGTTGGGGGTGGAGCCAGGCTGCTTCTCTTTTCCTGAAAGGGGGGTGGGGGAGGCAGCAGCAGCCTCACAGAGAATGAGACAAATCTCTGCTGAGAGAAGTGTGGGGTTCTGGAGTGCAGTCACTTTAAAACAGGGCAAAAATAAGTCTTGGGAGGGAAGTCTTTGACCTGATGCCCTGGCCAATCAGGGAAGACTGCTTTGTTACGTCAGTGCTGGAGGAAGTTAATCCTGCAAAACACAGAACATATACACTTATACTGGGGGCATTAAAAGGTGATTGTTCAAATCTAGCAACTTATATCCGCTCTTGGATATCACAGGGGAAAGGTAGGGATGTTACAGAGGGAAAATTTAAAATGTCCAAAATCAAAATGGAAATTGAATACAGTGCAGAGGGGAGGGGTTTATTCTGGCTGGGAGAAGATAAAAGTGCAGACTTGGCCCAGGACACATGTGTCTCACCTTGCTCTCTGTCATACACAACAGCTTAGATCTGCCATTGACTTTCAGGAGGGCATTATGGCCTGGAATAAGATGCAACATGCTAATGACTGTCATAAACAAGGCCACAGCTTTATTACCTCCCTGTGGGAGAGTTGGTACAGTATGGGAGATGGAGCCTGACCTAGCAGTCAGCAGACTGCACCAATACCCCATGGAGTCCAGAGGCGCCCTGGGGACCCACACTATTCCCAGCTGGGAGAGCAGATCCCCTTGCCTACTGAGGTCTGCCACTAAGGGAAGTGACTTATGTGGGGGAGCCATAGGGCACAAACCTCAGTTGGCTTCCCCCAGGCCACCCAGCCAGGGTAAGCCACACTTGTTTGTGAACATTTTGGTAGGGGAGGCAGGTCGACATACCCAGATATGGTCATATCACCCGATAAATGTTTAACAGATTTTAAAAACATATAAACATTAATTAACTCCCACCCAGGGCCATCAAGAAACCCCAGAGTTTAGATGAAGTGAGTTCGTTCATTAAAACTGTGCCCTTCCACTCTCTTGGGGTTTGGATTGTTGCAAGGGTCAGAAGAGAAGGTTCTACTTTTCCTGCTGCACCATTTTTGCCAGTTAGGTGACCTTGGGCTCACTGCAGTACTGATAAAACTGTTCTGACCAAGCAGTAATATCAGGGCTCTCTCAGCCTCACCTACCTCACAGGGCGTCTGTTGCAGCGAGAGGAAGGGGAAGGTGATTGCAAGTTGCTTTGAGACACCTTCTGGTAGAGAAAAGCAACATATAAGAACCAACTCCTAGAATCATGGAGGGGACCTCCTGGGTCATCTAGCCCAAACTCCTGCACTATTCAGGACACTCACAACCCTATTGCTCATCCACTATAACCAGCCACCCCCTTAAACCTTCACAGAATCAGCCTCTGTCAGGTAGCTATTCAGCCTCTGTTTCAAAATCTCCAAAGATGGAGAATCTACCACCTCCCAAGGAAGCCTGTTCCACTGAGACACTGTCAGGAACTTCCACTTCTTCATATCAGAAATGCCATTTTGGTTTCTAATACTCAAATGTAAATGCTTCTTTCAAAGGGGCAAATCCCCCCTTTCCCAATACATGTAAGGTGGCACAAGAACCTTTCCCCCTGTATTTGAGAGGAAAAAAGATCTGTGGTCTCCTTTATATAGGCATGTCTGGTCAAACCCAGTATGGCATGTTAGGACTAGTTCAGAGATATCATGATCATACCCTCAATAAGCCAGAGCTGCTAGACGGGCCATGGGCTCCCTCTCAGCTCAAACATTGCTGGCATTCAGCCCTTGCCTCTTCCAACTGTTGCCTTATTCCTCCCAGCAAAATTGTTGATTTTGGAGGCTGAGTATCTGACTGACCATTCTAGTAGCCCTGCAAATACATTTGGGGACAGGTTGGCAGCACTCATTTGATAAGTTCTTTCAGATTTAGAGGTGCAGCCTGAGGAGGGCAGGATTAGGGGAGGGAAAGAACCACTGCAGGGTATAATACCATAGAATCCACCCTCAAAGGCAGCCATTTTCTCCAGAGGAATCTCTGTGGCTTGGAGATCTGTTATAATCTTTGGGAGATCTCCAGGCCCCACCTGGAGATTGGCAAACTTAACCATGGGGTTGCTAGGCAACACCCAACATGACAGCTTCTATCATGCATCATGACTTCTCATTTGTTTTCTAAATTTGGGGATTTTTTACTTCAATCCCTGGGTTCACCCAGGTTTGAAGAAAATCCCCCTTTCCTGTACATATTATTTTCCTGTTCAAACTTTATGCCACGTTCATAGGTAAATATAATGGTGTATAGTAAGGATGGGTGGCTGTAACCGATTCTGTTCCATAGTTTTTAATTGTTGAATCTCGCATTTATCAAATGAACCACGGTGATGTTCTGTGAACTTCGTGTGAATTAGTCACATGATGCACTTTGATGCCTATTTGATTTATACACATTGATTTTATGGTTTTTCCATGTTGATAATTTAAACTGATGTGTGCCCTCTCCTCAAAAAATACTAAGCATAACAGCCGAAAATGTACAAAGAGACCACCTGTACACTTCCATTCTGTGATGTGGGCAAGTTGAATTTTGATCAGCATGTTTTGGGAAGAATGCCTATCAGGGAGGAACTGGGACGTATCCCTAATGCATTGGGAGTCACAAACAAACATGACCCATGATTTGTGTATTACAAGAAGCATTGAGTCTCTGGGAGTATGACTCTTCCTGTACCCCTTGAATATACACATTTCATGCTTCACCTCATTCAGTGTGTGTACTTATTGATGGATGGACTTGCCTGCTGGAGTGAATTAATGTTTCTATAAAAGATGGCTTAAATTTCCCTGCCAAGCACTGAGTTTTACTACAGCTGCCAACTCGGTTGGCACTTATAGAAGCACATTGGCACTGCTATTTTTGTTGCCCTTTTTAAAATCAAGTCCTGTGAACTAGAGTGTGCTCGACTCTTAGTGACATTATGATCATTTACAAGAGCATTTCTATTATGCTTTAGGGCTGCTTCCACTATTATGAAGTCTCTGTCTACACAATGTAGTAAAGCAGGCTCCATAGGTACCACCATTCCATGTGTGGGATGGGGAATTACTCAACTGTCCAGCTATCAATTTACCAGTTTGCAATGAGCTCACTTACCAGATTTATTCCACTATTCCAACAGAAATAAGAACTTTGTATTGACTACTATCATCAGGCAGTTATTAGTCTTCTGATTCTGTAAATTTAGGCAGATTGTGAGTGGGTGAGCAGGAAGGGTTGTGTCAGTTCTTGGCCTCATGCCCCTTTCTTGCATGCCCAGGAAAATGCCAATTATAACACTTTGGGGTCGGGAGGTGAATTTCCTCCAGGCCAGACTGGCCAGGGATTCTTTTTTTTTGGGGGGGGATTTATCTGGGCATGGAATTGGGGTAACTGTGGGTGGATAGGTAATTGTGAGTTTCCTGAATTGTGCAGGGTTGGACTAGATGAACTTGGAGATTCCTTCCAACTCCATGATTCTATGATTCTGTAACTATCTGTTGGATTCTTAATTGGCGTTTCAAGTAAACTATCACAGAACATTTTTAGTCACCTGCTCGAAGTTACCTTGAATGTAGGGACAAGTCTTGGAATCCCACCATATTTAGTCATGCAAATCCAGACAGAGGTTTCGTCTATCTTCTCTATATTCTCCTTGGCAAATGTGTTCCAGGATATATGAGTAGTGTAGTATAGCCCAGCAGTAGCCAAACTGACTCTTGAGATGTTGACGGACGACAATTACTATGAGCCCCTTTATGGACATCTGGAGAGCCACAGTTTGGCCACCTGTGGTATAGCCCAATCTTGGAAGCTGATCAGGATTGGTACTTGACTACGGGAACACCAAGGAAGACATTGCAGAATAAGGCAGTGACAAACCACCTCTTATCTATTTACCTTGAAAACCTATGGTAGCCTTTCTCAACTTTTGCTGTTGAGAAACCCCTGGAATGTTCTTTAGGCTTTGAGAAACTTCAGAAGTGGCATGATGATGCAGAAAATGGCTGGGAAGTATACATGTGTACATGTCCACCTGGGACCCCTCTCCACACACCGTTTTGAACAAGGACTTGGGTTTCCTAACTCCCTAGTGATGCTGTTTAGCATGACCCTGTCCCCTGGTGCAGGTATTAATTCATTCAGAAATACTTTTAAAGTCTCTGAATGGCCATGTATGTATAAGCTTATCATATTTCATGCTTTATCTTCCTTGATTAAATTTGTTTTTATACTCTGTCCATCTTCAGCACTCAGGAGTGGACCTTACCTACTCAAGCACAGACTGATATTTCAGCTGATTAGCATTTCAAACTGGCCTCTCTTTGTGAGATCTAGTGCAGGTGTAGTCAACCTGTGGTCCTCCAGATGTTCATGGACTACAATTCCCACGAGCCCCTGCCAGCAAATGCTGGCAGGGGCTCGTGGGAATTGTAGTCCATGAACATCTGGAAGACCACAGGTTGACTACCCCTGATCTAGTGCCTTTCTATTGATTGTATAAATATATCCACTATCAATTATACTCCATGCATCTGATGAAGCAAGCTCTGACTCTTTACATATTATTACCTTGTAATACTTTTGTTAGTTTGTAAAATGCTGCTTTCTTTCTTTAATCAATTGGCTGCATTTTCCCCGAATGGGAACCATAATGCTTATATTTCCCATACTCAGGGCCAAAGTACACAAATACTGTTAAGCAGGGTTGCCAACTCTTGAAAGACCAAAATCTGGCAAGGGATAGGTCACACTGTTGTTGAGACTTTTAGACTTGGCTTGGTCCTGGGATCCTTCCAGAAAAATAGAACTGCAGAATAACAAAACATTTTGAAATTATGCAGTTATTATTTACCTTTGTGGATGAGGCACACATCTAGACTCAACAGTGCTCTGAGGTTTAAAAGAGTAATCTTTATTCGGAAAGATTATTCACAAACATATACCATTTCTGCTTCAGTCTCTTTACTGAAGCAGAGCACAAAAGCTTAGTTACAAAAGCAGCACATTGCAAGCCTTCATGGCTGCATTGCAAGAAGACTACATACCCACACATCAGCAGATGGAGAAAGCAGAGAGCCTAATAGAACCTGCTCTTAGCTTCAGCAAAGCACACAGTCAGCTGTTCTTCCTGAAGGAAGAGGAATTGGGAGGGAGCCCAACTTAAACAAAGGAATCCTCAAAGCACATGGCTTAGAATTTCCTGCAAGCCCACCAATGCCCTCTTGTCTCCAGGCAGGACATGGGGATCTGTTATAATTATAGCTCCTCTCCAGACTCCAGAGATCAATACCTCTGGAGAAAATTCATGCTTTGAAAAGTGGGCTTTATGGCATTGCACTCCACTGAGGTTCCTGTCCTCCCTAGGTTCCTCCCCCAAATCTCTGGGAATCCCCCCAACCTGGAAATGGCAGCCCTACTCCCAGACTGGCAGCCATGGGGGCACTGGCTTACCGATCTATGATTGATATAATGCCAGGACATAGAGGAAAATGAGTTACTGATTGTCTGCATGTATTAGGATTCATGCCTAGTTCTTAAAGATCTGAATGATTTTGTGTGCAAATTGACTGCTTAGATAGAAACCTACCCATGCACCCTAGCCATTTCCCCATACAAACCAGTGTCAGTCTATGCTCAAGGGACAGTGCTCTGAGAAACAAAGGAAGGAGAGTGCAACCACTTATACCTTCACATGTCTCACACACAAACACCCTCCCACCTTGATCCTGGGATCCAAGAGTACAGGGAGGTGGGCAGATGAGTAGGAAAGTCTTTTGCTTTTGGTGGTGGTGGGGAGTGATCTACTGATGGATTAAAGTCCCATACCCAAGGAGGTGGGGAAGAGGGCTTTGTTGGGGTTTCAGAAGAACCATAAACCACTAGTTTCTTGCTCAGCCTGTAGATGTCATTTCTGGCAGGATATTCTGAAAATTCTGGAATCTGGTATAAATGTCCCACTGTCTTTGGCCAGTAGGTCCATTGCCAACTGCGAGTAAAATGGTGATGGCAGCCTTTTTAAAAAAAAAAGTAACTTCTCTTTTTAATTGACAGTTTCTAGTGATGATGTTCTTCTGAATAAATGCTTCGTTTTATTGTTACTGCTGCTGTTCTCAGCCTTAGCAGGAATAAATCACATGTGCCTCCACCTCATGCCTGAAGAGACAAGAACATTTAATTTACTGCAATTTCCCTTTCATTCATCTCCATGACTTTGCTAAAATAAAACATGATGGATCACAGCCTGCATTTGCATTTATGCTAACGTGTTAGCCGAACCGTCCACGTCAGATGTGGCAAAATGCAACCCACATTTTAATGGCAAGGAACAGAAGATTTTTTAGCCTGAATAGCTGAGCTGTTATAGAACAGCTTAAATCAGTCTGGCTAAACTGGGAACTTCACTTTTGCTATTGCTTGTCAGTGCCAGAAAATTCTGTTAGGTTTCAGCATCAGGTTTCCAGCCTTTGTCTGAATTCCTTTCTCTTCCCTTTCATTCATTCATTCATTCATTCATTCAGAAGAAGAGTTGGTTCTTATATGCCGCTTTTCCCTACCCGAAGGAGGCTCAAAGCGGCTTACAGTCGCCTTCCCATTCCTCTCCCCACAACAGACACCCTGTGGGGTGGGTGAGGCTGAGAGAGCCCTGATATTCCTGCTAGGTCAGAACAGTTTTATCAGTGCCGTGGCGAGCCCAAGGTCACCCAGCTCGCTGCATGTGGGGGAGTCCAGAATCGAACCTGGCATGCCAGATTAGAAGTCCACACTCCTAACCACTACACCAAACTGGCTCTCATTCAACAAATTAACGCTAATATGCATGCTCAAAACCTGACCCAGGAGGATTTAAATGGAAGCTGCCTGCTAGTTGCTATGGCACAGCTGCAATAGAGCAATTGTGCAATTTTTCTAAAATGGGTGCTACCCCTCACACATCATAAGTGACGTTCTACCCTGATTTAGAAAACATTGTAGCTGCAGAATAAATACACTGGAGGAAAAAGAATGGTGGGCCAGGCGGGCACAGAATCTGAAGTCAAAATTAAAGGCCCACTGCTCAGAAAATCTTCAGTAAGATGTGTATGTGCAATGGGCCACTGATTCTCATGGGGATGTTGTTTATCTCTCTTGCTGCCATTTCTATTTCTGCCTTCTTTGGTTTCAACTGCATCCTGATGTCCTCTGAAGTAGTAAAAGAGGCTGAACCTCATGATACAGTCTCTTTTTTGCTTGCTTCAGTGAGAAAGTTACATGATCAATAATTATAGGAAGGGGTTGTATTATCATAATAATAAAACCCCCAGTGCTTTATGTGCATCTTTAGAAGGCAAGTCTTGGTGATGCCTGAGCTTCTGCTTTACGTACCACACTTGCAAACGTTTTCAGATTTCATGGAATTGTACATTTGAGTCAAATTGCCCCTTTGTACTGCATCAGCTTTATTGACTGGTACATTTTGTGTCCTGACAACCTGGCTGTTACATTGTTAGCCACTTTCTGAGGAAATAAGGTGAAATAGAAATCTTAAGTCAATAAAGGTAAATACAATTGTGGGGCAAATATATATATTGTGTGTGGCTTTTTGGCTGCCTTGAATTTGATTTTTATAAACTATAACTTGTACATTATCTTTATTGTGGGGTTTCCCCCGCCCCCAAAGTTCTGTTTGCAGTTTGTGGGTTTTTGTTCTTTTACATACTGTATTTTTTTCTGAGTTTTGCTTTTGGCTTTGAGAATTTTCCCATCTTTTATATAATTGCTAGGGATAGGTGGCCTGTCCTGGTTGCATCCCACACTGAGGTGTAACATCAGATCATCCTTTGGTATCACTAAGCCAGATGAATGTAAATGTGGGTGCTCCAGAAACCAGACAGAAAAATCCTCCTGCAGGGTAGGTTAAAGGGTGGTCTGCAAAAGCCGAAGTGAGCCTGTTTCAGGGTTGTCAAAAGGCCTGGAGAAAAATTTCCTCACCTATTAAATGCCACCCCTGCCCACATGCAGCCTTGTGCAGATGGTTTTCTGTTTCAAGTCGATAGGAGGGGGGAGCACAACTGGTTCAAATTGATCTGAATTAAGCAGGATCGAAAGCAGAAAAAAAAGCTCCGTGCAGATTCAGCCCTGGTGAGAGACAGGGAGATGGGTACATGGCCATTTGCTAATTATTATTATTTATTGAATTTATAGCCCTCCTTCCTCCAGGTACTCAAGATGGATTACAATAGCATTGAGTCACTTATGGGAAAACATGAAAGAGATGTCAGTCCTCTCAATTAACTAATAAAAACCCATTGGTAAAACTAGGAGTATCAGGAAGTGCCTGACAACCAGCAGGAGGCGTATGAGTGGGCCATGGGCTGCCACAGTGTTACATGATAGTACATCTCTTCCAGTGGGGGGAAAAGCCTGGGAATGGCCAAGTGTACTTCTAAGAATCTCCAGAAAGTACATGGTCAAACAACAGTTTTCAGTGATTCCTAGAGCTACCCATTGTCTCATTTGGCACTGTGGTTTGTTAAAAAAAATTTTTTTCCCTGCTGTAGCTTGAAGTGGCAACAGACAATGGGACCCAAGGGTGACAGATACCCTGCTGCCAGTAGGTAGCCATCCAACAGTGCCAAGTAGATGTGGCTGTTTGTCATCTCTGCCAGGAATGCAAGGAGAGGAAGAGGAACCACACGGTTTACCTTGCACATGAATGCAACTTCACACGTGTGTGCCATAGGAAAGAGGAGCACCCAAAAGTTGCCCAATGCCCTGAGTCAGAAGCAAGCAACACAAGCAAGCATGTGCACTGAGCTGTCACTGCCCCTCCATCACTAAGGATCTAACTATACAAAACACTTTCCCTATGTATATCCCTTGGCCAGGTTCTCAGGTGAATGAATGACATGGAGGATCAGTAGATACAAGAAAAATACCTCCTGCAGTCACTTGGTTAAGAGGTGGGACACAAGCCTCTGTGAGCCAGGTGTCATTGAAAGCCTATGTCATGATATTTTGCTAATACTGCTGGAGAAAAATTATGAAATGGGCTTTGTTGTACTGTAATCCTGTTCAACATGCATTACAGAAAATTTTCCCTTTGGCTTCCAAGGACTGGATAACAAACAAAAGAAGCCACTGCCTCTAGTTTTCTTAAGGGTACTGGGAAGTGCCAGGGCCTTGTTTCAGCAGCCAAAAGCAGAAGCTGCTCTTCCATTCTCCAGAACAGGAAGCAGAACCAATACACGCAACACCTACAGCTCCATCATGCAGGAAGAGAATGGGTGAAAGACAGCTCCTCCTAATGGCTATATTGCCTCTGGCTTTCACTCTAGTGATGGAGTAACCAAGCAGCAGTGATAGCTAGGAGCAATACCAGTTCTGTTCATTCACTTACCTGCCTGCTTGCTTGCTTTGAACATTGGGAGCTTTAATGCCTTTGAAGCATAAATACTTAAAAGGTCAGCACAATAACCAGGTGGCAGAATGAAGCTGCTGTCTACTAAGTCTGATCCTTGGTCTATCAAGCTCAGGATGGTCACTTTGACTGGGGTGGCAGGTTGAGGTCCAGCATATCACTGCCTGCCTGACTTTTTCCACTGGAGATGCCGGAGACTGAACCTTCTGGGTAGAAAGCAGATACTCTAATGCTGATCAACAGACCCTTTCCTCTGTTGGAAAGGCCAATGAACTAAATCTGATCAAAGACCTCCTCAAAATTCAGAACTGCTCCTGTAGTGGTTTTGCATACAGAGGCAGTGGGTCCCTTGTATGCATCCACTGGCTTCCTTTTAATCTTCTGATCAAGGGTTGCCAACCTCCGTTGTAGCTGGAGACCTGGAATGACAACTGATCTTCAGACTACAGGTTGCCAAGCAGTGTTAGACATTATATCCTGCTGAGATTCCCTGCCTCTCCCAACCCCACCCTCAAACTCTGCTCCCCCATCTCTGAGTTGAATGCTTTATCCCCATCTCTCATTTCGAGGTTCCTCTGAGCCTTCCCTAGGAGACAGGAGAAGCAGGAGAGGTGAGGGATATTTGCGGCCTCTTTCTCCTTGTCTAGGATCTGTGATATTTGCCTTTGAAGCTAAATCTCTGAGAATTTTTGGGCATCCAAGTAGGATACGACAGGGTCAAGACAGCGTGCAGCACACTTCAACTCTCTGGTGTCTTTTTACTTTCATCCTTTATTTCTATCTGTCACGGGCAATGTTACTTGCTGATTTATGCCCTCCACTTTCAATTATTTACTGCCTTAAGACCTGCTGGGAGACTGTTCACTTGCGCCCTCGACAGCTTTTGTGCCAGGCTTGGTGCTCTCAACACAAGGGAAACTTCCGAGGAAAGGGAAAAAAAAGAAGAAAATCCAATTTCAGTCTAGCCCGACAGGCTTCTGTCCGTCTTCCCACTTGGGTTTATTTGTTTCTTTATTTTCTTTAATTAGGATAAATCTGTTGATATTGCCTTTAATCACAACATCCTTGGGATGTTAATTGCTCTTTAAGCACATGCATAAGAATTCTTTGTGTGTATGCGGGTGGGAAGGATAGGGAGGAGGAGTGGGAGCATGAATGTAATTATGCCTATGGAGAAATGTAATGATTAATTATCTAGAGTGCATCATCTATCTGAGAGTTTGGTAAATGCAAAGCACAACTCTCTCTTTCTCCTGTGTGCTAATTACTGAGCACTTTTGCCCATAGGCCCACCTCCCCATGAAATCTCTACAGGCCATATCCTTTGAGCCCTGCTCTTGCGGACGCCTCATGAAAATGAATGGGGGTTTGAGGGGGGCGACACTAGACCACAACTCCCAGATTTGGTTCTAAGATGACAAAGTTGTGATCCTTGTTTGTCAGATAGAGGTCGATGAGCAGAGTCCAAAAATGAAAATCAGGAGGAGTTTTGCCTCAGGGCATAGGAGCCTCTGACCACACTCAAGATTCAAATGTTCCTTCTTGTTCAATGTCATAAAGCAAAAGCACATATGGGGGAAACATTAGCTGCAAAAAAGAAGGCACAACTGCCTGTCTTGTAAAGCTCCCCCCTGTATATATTGCAGGCCCCTTGCCCTTGCCTGTGAGCATCTGCATAGTAAGCACCACCACAAAATGGCTGCCCTGGCAGAAGGAAAAGGAGACCGATCACCAAAGTAGATAAAACAAGAGAGGAGGCTACGTACCAATAAAATACTGTTTAGAAACACCAGATATTTTCTAAATGGATTTCTGATGGATCATAGGATTCAAAGTTTTCCAACTATGAGCTCTTGCACATGTCTCCAACTGTGAGTTCCTGTGCATGTCAGCGGGATTGTCCATTTGAGGTAATTCCCAGAGCTTCCTAAATGCTTTGTTGTTTGATATTGCATTCTGTGATGTGTTATTCCTGTCTGAAACCATTGAATCCTATGGAATGAGTCTGGAAGAAATAGCCTTACACTGTAAAGCCTCAATCCCTGTCAGATTTAATTAACTGCACAACACTAAATCTGAGCTACCCCTTTCTAAATCCATTGTCATAAATGGATGTAGAAGGATGTAACTCTGTTTAGGATTGCAAAGTCTCAATGAGGTCACTGGTATTTACCTGTTTAGGATAGCAGTACGCATTTTCTACTTCAAACTACATGTAGAAAAATCCACGAGGGAAGCTTGAGGTGCAGAGATTTAGCTTGTTCTCTATAGCCAATAAATTAAACAAATCCTCACTTTAGTCTCTTCCTCCTCTTTTTGAAAAAGACTAATGAAGCAGATTCATATCCAGCATATAAATATGCAAAACGTGAAGCTGGCTCTTCAAATCTTTTCTTCTCTGGAATGTTGCTGAAAGTGTAATTCAGATTCAAATGATCTGGTAGCATCTAAGCAAAATCAGTGTACAGGACTCTTCTCCAAGAAATGGCAGGGGAAAGGGGATGGAGGCAGGCCTACTGTTTCCTGCCATTGGACTCTGATCTGGATTCAAACTTGTTTATGTGGGGATGATTTTAAAATGGATTTGAAGGAAGTCCCAAATGTGCAAAAGCATTTCCACCCAGCATAAGGCCAAGTAGCTAGAGGGCAACAAAGGATACAGGGGAAACAGTTTTGCCAGCTTTTGATAACAGTAACTCCCAAAATATGTGTTGTGAGAAATAAACCTAATAATAAAGCGTCTTGTGAAACCAAATCCCACAATTCACAGAAGAGGCTGTTTTCTGTCCCTCTGAAGGATTATTTGTTCTGCCCTTGTCTTCCTCTGATCAGCTACCACTGTGTTGGGTGCTATATCTCTGGGCAAACTGGAGAAAGTCTGGCAAGGACATGGTGGGGGCGGGGGGGGGGGGCGGTGTTATCAGCACAATGTCATTTCTTGGTTTTCTCTAGAAGTGACATAGCACCATTGTGCTTACAGTGATTTTTTTGCTTCTAGCTCTAACGCCATTCCAGGAAGCAGCAGGATAAAAAGTAATCCATTTTCATACCATGTCCCAACTGGAGAAGCTAAATTTGCTCACAGTTACTACCTTCTATGGATGAAGATCCTTAGGAGGTCTAAGTGCACATGGTCTGAGTTTGCTGTCCAAGGTCCTAGCCTTAGGACACGGGGCTTCTGCTTCAATTACAGCAGTTGCAAACAGGCCATGATCCAGTAACAGCAATGACAACAACAGAGAATGCTGATGATTTCCTTCAGGCACCAGCGAACCAACAAGACAAATTTTGCATGTAAAACTTGTGCACAGGGAGGTGATTGGAAGGGTAATTTAGATGATTTTCAGGGAGGGTTTACATTACTGAATAATTGAGGGAAATCTAGAGATGAGACATAATGCAGTATTGGTTTCTTTCTTCTGAAAGCAGAAGATAAGAAATAGGTCATTAGGAGAAAAAATTAATCCAAAGAAGACTTTGAAGTGTGAAATCCCAGATACCTAAGATTTGTGCTACAAATAATCTTACAGTAATAGTTGTAGACTTGATAATCTGCCTCTATTTTAGGATTGTGACAAGATGCTAGAAATTTTTAATAGCAGTTTAATAGGCTTCTTTCATGCAGATATGCTGATGAGGTGTTCACAATTTAATTTTAATCATCTCCTTTCCTGCTGAGCTTGATTACAAAAGTTATGCTAGGAATAAGAAGTTAGGTAGGACTCATTTGCTATTGTTAACAGAGATTTGAGTAGCTTAATATGTAGAGCCCAGCATCCCTTTACCAGCAGATCCAGCTCATAACATTATGATTTTCAAGCAATGCGGGGTTTCATGGTAACTAGGCCCGAAGAAGAGTAGTCACAATTTCTGATAATATTTAAATATTCTTTTTAAGGCTCTTATTTTTAATCTGAGAACATGTGATCTTTCATTTGGGAAATGGCTCCTACAGAAAGGCTTTTAGGCTCTAAGAATTTCTGTATCCCGTTGCAGGCCCTACGAGTATACACCCTTGGATCATTTTGTGAAACTTCCAGTGCCGTCCTAAGTAGAGTTATACCCTTCTCAGTTCTCTAAAGTCAGTGGCTGAACAGTGCATGTAACTCCGTTTAGGACTGCACTGTCGAAACAGCAAATGAATTCTTTCACTCTTCCCTACACCTATTTGCATGATTAGCAACTGGCAAACAGATGCTCAGCACTCAGGGTGGCTAATTTAGGAGGTTACTAGGCAACCCACAGGCTCACACCTCTACTGAAGTGACTCATGGCTGCTGGGTCCTAGGGTGAGTTCTGCAGCATTCAAGGGCTCACTCAACAGTGGTGCTACTGTTTGGATCAAAAGAACAGGCAGAAATGGTAAAATATGGTTTAGTAGGCAAAGCACAAGTTAAACAAATGGTGTGGTGCATCGTAGCCACGCTAATGAGATCTTCTGACATTTAAAGGAATAAGCACATGGCATGCTTCAATGCATGCTTATGATTTTAATTTAACTCCAAGGGCTTGGACAGTAAGCTATGTGAATTCAAAGGGGGGGGGGGGTCTGTTGCTGTGTTGTAAATGACCCTTAAGTGGCCCAAAGCACCTCCATAATCACTGTAGTGCAAACTTAAACTGTGGAGAGCGAACATAAGTTTGCTTTAAGAGAAAGAGCATTAAATGGTGTGCTTGCAAAAAAACAGGGAGGAGAGAGGTGCCAAATTTGTCCTATGAAGAGTGGGTCACAGAACAAGCAGCCATAGGCAGTTAGCTAGCAAAGGATAGCAGAGTGGGAGGAGGTGAGAGTGTAGTTTGTATGTTTGCTCTCATGCTTCCCCCAAAGGCACCTCCAAAAGAATTTGTGTGGACTCACGGCTGTGTGCCACATGCATCAAAGAGAGGGGCACAGAAGGTGCCTCAGATGGCAGTGCGATGGGAAGTATTGACAGGTGCAAGTAGCTTTGGGGGTGGGAAGCAGGGACACGGTGTGCATGGGATGTTGTGACATTGACTGTTGTACATGTAGACTAGTAGAGACTGGGAGCTCTGAGCCAGGACCTGGTATCATAAATTCTTAGACTATTCGCTAGCACACAGGATCCAGCCTGCCATTGGACACTTTACTGGACCTATTAGAGGCCTCTGCTTAGGGCCAATCACAGGCTTTGGCAGGAACCTCCAAATGTAAATAAGCTTGTGGTGTTTGATGTTCTGTATTCAGTTGTTTAGTAAAAGAGCTGGTTATTGGAAAGATCATCTTGGAGTTGTTATTGAACTCACGATTTACTAGCCAATCTCACTATGTCACTTCCAGGTGCAATCAGAAGTGACAATGGATAGCTCTATGGGCGAAACCATAGAATGTCTAGTGATTCCTAGAGCTACCCATTGTCCCTTTGGGTTGTACCTGCAAGTAACATAGGGGATGCCAGTGGGTTTTTGAAATATTTCTTCTCTCACTGTCAGTGCTGGCAATTGTAGCAGTAAGCTAGCAACGGGAGACCAACTGCCAAGCTAAGGTTGCCAATTTTTAAAGCTGTCCCTTTAACATCAGTTTGAGGCACTAACCATTATTTACTCCCATGATATGAAAAGTTTCATCTGCCCATTTCCAAAGTATGCTTATGGTTTCCAGTTCCAAGGGGATTTTCAGGGCAGAGTCTGGGGAGGGACGTCACAGAGTGCCCCTCCCAAAGCAGTCATTTCCCTCCAAGGCAGGGGTGGCCAAACTGTGGCTCTCCAGAGGCTTGTAGACTACAATTACCATGAGCCCCTGCCAGCATGGCCAATCAGCAGGGGCTCATGGGAATTGTATTCCATAAACATCTGAAAAGTCACAATTCAGCCACCCCTGCTCCAAGGGGACCGATATCTCGATCCTGGAGGTCAGTTTCAGTTCTGGGAGATCTCCAGCTATCCCCCTGGCAGTTTGCAAACTAGCTGCGTCCTAAGAAAACTGATGTGTGAAACAGTTGTGGTTACCGTGTGCCTCTTCCTTTATCTTGAATTCCTTCTCCAATAATATGCAGGTTTTCAATGGGTGTTTCTCAAAACAAAGGAATGGTGCTTGCTGTTCCCCTGCACCCCCCTTCTCTGGGACTTAGGCTGTTTCACAGAACTTTCATTATGACTGACTGCTGAGTTTTAAAAAGGGGGGCTCCCTTTTTCCTTTTTGTTCACTGATTTATGTAATTTTCTCTATAGGCATTATACGGGGAATTGAATTCATGCAAATTAGAGAAGAGAGGATGATTTTAAGAGTGAACACTAACATTTGTGCGTCTCATTCGGAATAGTTAAGCATCGCTACCTGATGTATTGTATGCATCACATACCACACTCCTTCTCATTCCCCGTTGATGGCCGTAGAATAAAGATTAGCAATTAGCATACCCTGATCTGGCAGGATAAAGAGGTTTCAAAACAAATATATAGCTATCCGGGGGTATATAATCCTGCCCCGCAGGACACGGACTCAGGCCCAGGTTATTCAACCAGGCGCATTAATGCAAATTAGGGAACAACAGAATTTATTCTGATTTCATAATTATGCTTTTTGTACAATTTGTCGGGTTTTCTTTGCGTTGGGAGTAGCTAAGTGGAAGCCAGTGGTGTTGCCAGTCTTATTTTCCTGGCATGTTTTAATTTTCCTGGACATGTTAAGCAGATGAAATTTTTTTAGGCATGGAGACAAGCAGGCAGTTCATAGATCATAGCCAAACATTGATTTGGCTGATGGCTTTCTTCCTGTCAAATGAAGCTGCCTTATCAGTCCACAAAAGCTAGTGTTGTCTACTCAAACTGGCAGCTACTCTCCAGGCTCTTAGGCAGGGGCCTCTCAAATCACCTGTCTTTACCTCTGTGCAGTAACCCTGCCAGGGGCAGACTGGGAGTTCAGAATGGTCCAGGAACAGGCCAAGCTGAATGGTCCTTGCATCATTCCAATGGCCACTCAGCTCAGACCCGGCCAGCAGTGCTGTCAATGTCAAACAATGTTGGTGCAGGAGGAGTTGACAGGCAAGTGGAAAGGATGATCTCTGAAGGGTCTGAAGAGCCCACCAGGAATGGTCCCTCTAATTGAAATTGCCAGACCATCCCAATCTGAATATATTTTATGAGTTGCCCTGAGTTTGTTGTGAGGCTCTTACTTGGCTACAGTGGCTCAGGCACCAGGGCTGCTACTTCAACACAATGCAGGTGGATTCAGGTGGGCAGCCCTGTTGGTCTGAATCAGCAGAATAAGTTTTGAGTCCAGTAGTATCTTTAAGATTTATTCAAGGTATAAACGTTTGGGTGCACTCACACTTCCTCCAATACAATGACTGCTGGGTGGAGCTTAGCACCTGGTGAGTATGTTTTTATTTATTTATATATCTTCCCAATGATGACCCGAAGCAGCTTGCAACATAATTCTCCCCTCACTTCTATTTTACTCTTGCAATAACTTTATGAGGTTTGTGTCGGCTTGAGAGGACCCTGTGAGTGGGGATTCAACACCAGAGCCCTCAGTTCTCAGAACTCTTATCCATTCTGTTGTTGTGCACCTGTATGATGCTGCAGGGATTTGGGAGAGAAGGTAAATGCAAATGGCAAAACGTGTGGCTCACAGGCAGCTGAAAAGCAAATAATAGGTATTTTGAATATTAAGTCCTGGGTCTTTTGGGGACATCCCAGCAAAGTGCCGAATGATCCAGATTTTATGCCAAATTCTGCCTATTTTGAAACTTGATAATACTTCTTAGATACCAGGAGTTGGTGTGGAAAGCCTGGACTCAAGGTACTTTGCTACCACACACAACTTTCAGGTGTCATAGATGAGGGAAGGAGGTGATCCGTGTGCACTGGGATCCTGAAAACTACCAGCTTTTGTCTGCATTTTCCTACCACCTTGTGGGAGACAAAGTTCCTCCCTCATTTCTTTAATTACCTGACCCAACCATACATGACCCAGGGTAGAATAATCTTGTCTACTGTGAGGACACAAAAGCCCTGGAGGACAAGAAAATAGAACTTGAACACTATAAGGAAATGAAAGTCCATCCCGAACCATTCAATGCAGATGGAAGACAGGTAAACAGTCTGGCCATTTAGCTCATGGGTTGGCCACACAATATATTTATCTAACATATTCGCTGTGAATTTTCCCTGAGGTCCCCTACACCATTACCTTCTTCCACGGCAATAGTGGTTGGGAGGAAGGTGAACCCTGGTGGGACTGGCAGAGTTGCTGGAACTCACCTTTCTCACAGGCAGCATAGATGTGATTGAGAATGCAACAGGAAAGGTTATGTCCATCATCTCTTCCCATACTGCTTCCCTCCTCAAATCATTGTGCCCCAAGTGTCCCTTGAATGGTGAATGGCTGGAAAGGTCCTCCTGGGCCACACTAAGCCTGCCCAGGTGTTTGCAGGCCTAGGAACAAAATTTGAGTCCAGTGGCATCTTCAAGACCAACAAAGTTTTATTCAAGGTGTAAGGTTTTGACCACTAAAAGGTTTGACCACATGGCTACAATCGGTAGGCCTAGGAGTCAGCAATGCCATCACTTGTAGTTAGTCCTATAATGAGAGAGTCTATTTGTTGTGTAAAAAATCACAAATTCTAGGACATGGTCCATGGGCAGGAGGCATGGCTCAGAGGAACAGCATCTGCTTTGCCCATGGAAGGTCCCAGGATTGATCCCTGTCACCTCTAGCTAAGAGGATCATGATGGGAGGTGATGGGAAAGATCTCCTCCGGAGAAGATGGAGAGTTGTTACCCATCAGAGAAGACAATGCTGATAGTCCATGGGTCTGACTTACCCTAAGCAGCTTCATGCATTCATACCCTAGGCTCCACCATTCTTAACATATTCAAGGAGCCATAATTAATTTTTTTCTGTGCTCAGTGAACACCCCGAGTCTAAATTCTGTTAGCCCAAATTATTCCTGGATATAGTTTTTCATCTTTTGAGAATAAGTGTTTGATTCTCTCCTTTCCCCTGTAATAACATGCACTTATTCAAAAGGCTTTCTGTTCCTCTCAGATTTTAATCAGATATAAATGGAGTTTCACACACACACTTGCAGAAAGACCAGGCACAATCAGAGCCTATACTTGCAAAATGAATATAGCTGGAAGAAGTCCTTGTCTTTATTTTGCATTCGGTCCTTCAGCAAAATGCTTTTCTTTAGAGGACAAAGTGAATCTCTTTAAATTTTGCTTTGAGCAGGGCTTGCTTGGTAGGACGGATGCAGCAGTAAATTAAAGCTGTACTGTATTGATTTGATGGGAGGCAATACCCCATTGATTTCAGAGACACTTCTCTCCCTCCTGCCGCACCATGGCATGCTGGAGGAAGAGTCAGCAGGAGGGAATGGCAGCAATCACTAGCAGCAGACACTGCATTTAGGTCTGAGGCTTTGATCCTGATGAATTTTTGCCTGCTCCAGATAGTGTCCAAAGGAGTCAGAAACAGAGGAATTTACCCAGCACAACTTAACATGCACTCACAGATAGTATACAGGAATGGGTATCAAAGGTCCTTCATTTGTGCTCACCAGCAAAAATATGGGATTGTGAAGGCCCATGGCTTTGTGGTTGGGCATGCAGTTTGATTCCCAGCATCTCCTGTTAAAGACCCATCTATGCTGCAAACCATGGAGAGCTACTGCCAGACAGACAAGTCATTATTGAGCTAGCGGAACAACTGAGTGAGGAGAACCTTTTCTAAGGGGCAGCATAAGGAGTGTGCGATTGCTTCATTTTGTCCCAGTAGTGTAGGATTGCACTGTGTGTGACGGTGGTTCTGTGTATCTCCATATTTCACAACCCATGATGCTGTTGATGCCTTGCCCTCAGATCTTGCCTTTTCCATTTCTATTTCCATTTCTAGATTGCTATGTTGTTGTTGTTATGTGCG
The DNA here is from genome assembly GCF_049243985.1 of Paroedura picta. Taxonomy (NCBI): domain Eukaryota; kingdom Metazoa; phylum Chordata; class Lepidosauria; order Squamata; family Gekkonidae; genus Paroedura; species Paroedura picta. The sequence goes on along the minus strand of NC_135375.1, from coordinate 86,823,890 downwards.
AAGTCGTGTCCGACCCATTGCGACCCCATGGACAATGATCCTCCAGGCCTTCCTGTCCTCTACCATTCCCCGGAGTCCATTTAAGTTTGCACCTTCTGCTTCAGTGACTCCATCCATCCACCTCATTCTCTGTCGTCCCCTTCTTCTTTTGCCCTCGATCGCTCCCAGCATTAGGCTCTTCTCCAGGGAGTCCTTTCTTCTCATGAGGTGGCCAAAGTATTTGAGTTTCATCTTCAGGATCTGGCCTTCTAAAGAGCAGTCAGGGCTGATCTCCTCTAGGACTGACCGGTTTGTTCGCCTTGCAGTCCAAGGGACTCGCAAGAGTCTTCTCCAGCACCAGAGTTCAAAAGCCTCAATTCTTTGACGCTCGGCCTTCCTTATGGTCCAACTTTCGCAGCCATACATTGCAACTGGGAATACCATAGCCTTGACTAAACGCACTTTTGTTGGTTGCTTGCCAACAAAAGATTGCTATGGTCAAGTTTTTATCGATACTTTCCAGGAGAACCCACTCATGGCAGTGAACTTTAGTCTAGAAAATACAAGAATCATGAGGTGCTTGCTTCAGCAGCACATGTACTTAAAGTGGAACAATACAGAGATGTTAAGAATCATGTGGACACTTATTATCTCATGTTAAGTTCTCATGCAACGTATCGTACTTAACCATAGTCATTTTTTACCTCAACATATCCATGATAGTTTACCATTTTTTAAAAATCTCATAGCAATCAGATTCACATTGCACTGTTGATGGAGGAAGTTTCCAGGACTGACTTGCCATAGAGTTCTGTCACTGATCCATTTTAAAGGATGGAAACTGTCAGCTAGACAGCTATATGCATTGAAGAAGAGTTGTTTTTTTTCTATGCTGCTTTTCACTGCTTGAAGTGGCTTACAATCACCTTCCCTTCCTCTCTGAACAACAGACACTCTGTGAGGTAGAAAGAGCTCTAAGAGGACTCCACAGTCAGAATATCATTATCAGGGCTTTAATGAGCCTGAGTCACCCAGCTGGCTGCATGTGGAGGAGCAGAGAATCAAACCCAGTTCACCAGATTAGAAGCTGTCGCTCTTTAACCACTACACCACACTGGCTCTTCATTCAAAGTACTGACTTCTACAGCTTCTTTAAGAAACTCATAATGACTTATGGGATAAGTCTTCCAGACCTCTATGGAAATTTTTTTTAAAGTCACTGATCTGCATCACAGTGCAACTATGCCAGACATCACTTCCCTACCAGGAATGTGGTAAAGTGTCTCATTTAGATTAAGCCTGAGTATTTGGAGGTCAGATTCTTGATAATGAAGTAGACAAAGGAGTGTGAGAAAGACGCATATGCTGCCTCTTTCCCCCACAATATTCTGGAGTAGATTAAGGTGACCAGATTGTCCCACTTTTGGAGGGACATCTGGGGGCACCTGGCAAATTGTACTTATGTTGAAATTAAAAAATATATATGTTACAATACTATTTTTGCATTCTATGAAAATTTTTGTTACTCCATATAGACCAAATTTTTAATCAAGAACCCCCCTGATCAATGGTGTTGCGTTTTACCAATGTTAAAATCTGGTCACCTTCAGTAGATATAACCCTCAGTATTTGAAAAATCAGCATGAGAAATCATGACTCTCTCTGCTTCTCCCAAACTAACTTGCTGCCAAGCCTCCAACACTGTAGAAAAGCCCTGATTAGCCAGGGCATCAATTCCTGGTTCCCAGGTTGCAAGGCTTCTCTTAAAGGGGAAGCACTAACTTCTCTCAGCAGAAGCTCCAGAAGCTCTAACTTCTCTCGGCAGAGATTTGCCTCTTGGATGTATTCCCCCCTCTTGGCTGTCTCCAATCCTCTCCCCTTCCCCCCCCCCCATTCAAGAAAAGAATGAGACTCCTGCTGCGCTTGGTTCCCCCCCTTCTGAGCTTCCCTAATTGCGTGCAGAACACTTTTTTGTTTCATTGGGTGGTGTGTGTGTGTGGGGGGGGAATATAGGAAGACCCAAGTTCAAATTGATCTGAATTCAGTAGGATCCACAACGGAATCAGTTGGGCATGAAATTGGGGTCACTGTGAGTGGTCAGATAGTTGTGAGTTCCTGCATTGTGCAGGAGGTTGGACTAGAGGACCCTGGAAGTCCCTTCCAACTCTATGCTTCTATAATTCCATGAAATATAGATACATACATGTAAAGCCCAGCAGTTAACACAAATTAAAGTCAAATGGAACTGAAAGGCAATGTACAGCCAATAAATAGGTTTTCAAGACAAATAGAATTTTCAAAGAACAAACTCTGTGTATTTCTGGATACTTAGCTATTTCCACCTATTTCTGCACATGCTTTGTTTTCTGTAACGATTAGACTTCTTTTCCAGGAAACTATACGTTTAAAGCAGGATTTTATGGAGCATAACAAGACTGCAGTCTGGGGAATATTCTGACTAGGTTCTTTAGGAAGAATTCATACCCTTTAGGAAACCCCAGAGCATTTTAAAACATATCTTATTAAAACCTGAGTCTGGGCTAAGGGGGAACATACTAATACTAGGGCATAGTTGGTTTCAGATTGGATTTCAATGCATTTTATATCTGCTGTTTTAATAAAACCAGAGTCCAGTAGCACCTTTAAGACCAACAAAGATTTATTCAAGGCATGAGCTTTTGAGTACAAGCACTCTTTGTCCGACCACTTCACACCAACATGGCTACTCATTGGAATATGCTGTTTTAATGTTTATTTTAACTTGGTGTTATTGCCTTGGTCTTAAAAAGCTCAGTATAAAGCCAGGTATATATGTAAATATGTCTTATCTAATTACCAGCAAGTGTCCTGAAACCACTCCAGAATCCAGTGGAAGTAGTACATGTGTACTGCAAACATGCAAACATTTCAGGAAGAATCCCATGCTCTCTCTCTCTCTCTCTTTTTCTCTTTGTAGATCTGATGCATGGCTTTGTCTGCTTTCCTATTTGTCTGATTCTTTCAGGGCTGCTATTTTACTCCCAGTCTTGTCAATTGTTTGCTAGCTGGTGCAACCAGCTAGTCTTTCTTATTTTTGAGTTTTCTAATGTACAAAAGAAGAAAATTAAAGAAAGAGAATGAGGGCTGAAGAATGTAGTGGAGGAGGATCGAAGAAGTGTAGCCATCTTAAAGCTGCAAAAACCAAGGGCCATTATGCACCCGATAAATATAGAGAAATTCTCACCTTATGTAGATGCCATATTTTTGGCATTTTGCATGATATTGCCAACATCCAGCATCTAAGCAGCAAACTGTTAGCTGCATCCTCTATTTTAAAGCACTAGGTTGGGAATCACATAAAGTGGATTCCCCCAACTAAAAAGCACAACCTAGAGGAGAGCAACCAGCAAGCCACACACTAAGGAAATGTGTGGAGCCGAGGTCAGGTGGATTTCCTTAGGGACAAGGAACCTTAGCTGACTTCCAGTGCTCAATCAAAAAGCTCTCTGGGGACGTATCCCCCAGAAATATTGTCACATTTCTCCCCTGCCAGCCTTTTCAAATGGCAGCAGGAAATGGGAAACCAAGGAAAGGAAATCTCCCTCTCCCCAGTTACGGCCTGTATAATTTGCTCTGGCTTTCTGATTTATTAGGTAATTGTATCTTAAGGGTCCAATTTTGAGAGATACAGGGAGATATGATGTTCTATGGAAGAGGCTTCCTCGGGAGGTGGTGGGTTCTCCATCTTTGGGAATTCTTAAAGAGAGGCTGGATAGCCATCTGACAGAGAGGCTGATTCTGTGAAGGCTTAAGGAGGTGGCAGGTTACATTGGATGAGAGATAGGGTTGTGAGTGTCCTGCATAGTACAGGGGGTTGGACTAGATGACCCAGGAGGTCCCTTCCAACTCCATTATTCTATGATTCTATGATTGTCTACATCTCTTTATTTTCTATTGAATCAAGGCTGTTTATTTTATCCTTATGTCTGTTTTCTGCCTTGAGTTCCTAGGGTGCAATTACCTGGTATACATAAGCATTTTGATCTTTTAAACTTACCTGTCCTCTTGCAAACCATTCCCCAAACTTGGCAAGTGTCTCCTGACATGTCCAATTCAGCTAATACTACTGAAGTCAATGGATTTATTAGGGTATAACACTGTTTAGTATTCAATTGTTAATTTCTCTTGCAAGTGCTCCTAGAGCATACCAAGAAGCTATTTTTAATACTGTCAGACTATGCATGTTTATATTTTTTAAAAGTTTATCTACAAGCTGGTATCCATTCCAAGGAATTTAGCAGATTGCCTTTGCAATCCTAAACAGACTTACACTGTTAATGGCCTTAGAAGGATGTTACCTTGTGACTCTGTTTAGGATTTCACAGGGATGAACAGGGTTGCTGCTGCAGGGGGCTTTATAGTTATTTTTAAAAATCTAATTTAAGCTCATTTTAAATAATCTATAGAATGGCTAGTCATATGATAATATGATTTAATCAGCTGAGGTTAATGTGATTATCTGAACACGGTTTAATACACTAACTAAGGCCAGTTAGTGTATCTGGAATCATTGTCTGAAGTTAGTTTATTACGCACAATCCGTCTCAGCTATGATTATGCATGAGGTATGATAGTGGACATCCCAGCTCAATTGTGATTTCCACACTCCACAGGCTACAGAAATCAGCTAGAACTGCTCAAAATCAAAATCTCCCATTCACCCAACTGCCCAGGAAGACGGTCTTTCTCCCCCTTTCCATTAGTGGCTCTGCTGAAATGCTGCCAAAACAAATAAAAGGGAAATTGCCAAATGGAACATTTTTGATGGGCAGCCCCATCACCCGCCTCACACTGCAGAACTGGAAGGTCTTTAGTCAATGGCTCAGATTTGTTTACAACCAATCCATTCCCCAGATGCAAGTCAGAACTTCTTGGGACTCTGATGCTTCCTCATCCAAGATGGATAAATAAATATCAGAGCTGAATTAAGCAACAGGAGTCAAGTCCTCTTCTGACTGCACATGACAGGGAGGGGTCAAGAGCAGGGAAGAGAAGTTACAAGCTCTGCAAAAAAAAAACAACAAAAAAACACTATTACTTCTGTTGCAAAAACACCATTTTATTAAAGCTCGTAGAAATGGCTGGAGCCACAGGGGAAGGCGTTTGCTGAGGTAGTTTCAAAGGGAGCTGGCTTATTATTATTATATTTTCGGGGTCCCTCTCCTCCTTTGATTCATTTTTCAATTTTGTGCTTTGACTCCTCCAACCTTGGTTTGTTTGTTCCTAATTTATTATGCTTCTTCCCACAAGGAAAGGATATAATTCAGCAACCAATTTATTTGGAAGCCTGGTGTCTTCAGGTGGGGACTTGGAGTTGGCTCTCTGGTTGGTTTGTACTGGAGTCTGCACAGTGCGGCGAGGCAGGCGTGCTTTGTGTCCAGTTTCCTCCTGTCACTTTATTGTGTGTACCATACAAGTGCTAAGTGGGATTAATCACTGAGTTCCACAGCAGTCTCTGTTTGCTTCTTGTGGCTGACTCCACATTGTTATCCTCTCAGTGTAGCATCTCATTTGAGTCTTAAGTGCAAGGCAGGAGATAGCTTTGCCAGATTGCTTTTGAAGAAGGAACTCGTGTTCCAGCTGCTGAGAGGGTTAGATTTGCTTTCTAGAGATGGAGACAGCTTTGGCAGGTGATAGTGATGGCTTGTGAAGCTCACCACAATGCAAGACTTGTACAGCAGATATATTAATCTTTCAGTGCATGGCTGTCTCAAGATATTATGTAATGGACTTTTTTTGGATGTCTCCTCATATGGGTAGGTAAAGTCTGGAGATCTCAAATGACAACTCCAGCCTAAAGAGATCAGATTCCCTGGAGAAAATGGCTGCTTTAGGGGGTGGGCTGTATGGTCCCTCTGCTCTCCATCTCCAAATCTCCAGGAATTTTCCAACCCAGAGTTGGCAACACTACCCAAGGACAGTAGAAGGTATGCTGTGTAACTATCCCAAGAGGTGAACTAAAGTGCATTGCTTAGAATTGTTAGAGGATAACTTGAATCTGGATATGTCACAACTGGAAAGATTCCTTTTCTTACCTGTAGTGGAAAAACAAGCATATGTTTGCTCGTTCAGCCATGCACAGCACCAATTGAACCAGTTACCCATGGGGCGTGTTGTTGCTCCCTTGTTGAAAGTTTCCAAGAAGAGACTGGAAGGCTGTCTTCAGTAATGCTCTGGTTTTAAATTTCCTGCACTGAGCAGAGGGTTGGAGTAAATTAGATGCCTATAAGGTCTCTTCCAACTCTGTGATTCAATCTTTGTATAAAAAAGCATAAACGAGCCACCAGAGATTTCAATGCTACCACAAACACAATAATTTATAAGAGAAACAAATCAGATATTCCAGGACAGTCAGCAAACAATGAGATGCTCAACAATATGGAAGAATGCATATGTGAACTAGGGTTGTTAACCCTTGGCGGGCAATCCCTAGAAACATTGGGAGGGGGAGGGGGAGAGACTTCTCACTTCCTTTTTTGGGAGTAACATCATGATGCTCTAGGAATGTTCAAATCTCTGGTAAAAACATAATGTCACTTTTGATTCAGAAACAAAACATAGTATCTAGGTGCCAAAAACACCATTCCCCTGCCACTCCATTGAATGAGGGCAGGTTATGGGCAGTGTTGTCAGGAGATCCTGAATTAGGTAACTGATGTGAATCTAGTCTATCTGCATTTAACATATTTTGGCTTTTCATCAAAATCATGGTGTTATGATCATGCCTGCAGAGTGCCATATTTTTGTGAACTAGATGTCCATTGTGATGATTCTGGGCTTGCCGTATTCTGCATCTAAAAAGTTAAGAGTCTATACTAAAGGTAAAGGTATCCCCTGTTCAAGCACCGAGTCATGTCTGACCCTTGGGGTGATGTCCTCCAGCGTTTTCATGGCAGCTAAGGAAGCTCAAATGCTGTGTTGAGAAAATAACAATATCTGCTCTCCCTAAATCAGGAAGCCTAATGTTTTTGAGCCTGTGTTTACCTTTGGAATTCTGACACAGGGTAGTAGGAAAAAATTACAAAATGGCTGCCACAGGGTGTGGAGCCAACTGCTACATGAGGTGGAGCTAACCACAAAATGTCAGACAGTAGCATTCTTTTTAATAGAATGACTTTTAATCTGTACAGCCAATCATATACCTTGCTGGACAAATGTCCATTTAGCCCTGCCACTTTTCAAAACCACTCAGTTTCTACCAAGATTTCATGGGTGCCATGGCACTCACAGGCATCACATTGGGAACTCCTGCTCTAAATGTTGCAAATAGTAAGACACAAGAAGAACTCTGCTCAGTCAAACCAAAAGCCCATTGACCCCAATATTCAGTTTTCAATACTGCCAGGAGCTAATTGTTAGCTTTTGTGAGGGCCTCTTCCAGGCTAGAAAACAGTCAAAATAATGAAAAACAATCGAAAATGGTTGTAAATGATAATTTCCCTCTTGTTCTTTAATGTTCAGGTACTCTTTGTAAGCCCCAAACTGTTCCTCACTCCCAGATCACTTCCCATTCTCCTGCAACCACCTCAGCCTGATGGTTCTGGTGAGCCTACCTGCCAACAGGGCAGAGAGCCTCTCGTTGTACCCACCTCTCCTCACCACCTTCCCTGGCATTTTTTTAAAAACAGTTGAGGAACCTTCACCATCAAAAATAGATTTGGGGAGGAATGTGCCTCAGTGGAAGAGCATGCTGAAGTTTCCAGGTTCAATCCCTGGCATCTCCAGTTGAAAATACCAGTTGGGAGGTGATGTGGAAGACCTCAGCCTGGGATCCTGCAGAGCAGTCACTACTGCCTTTGATGGTCAGACTCAGTAAGGCAGCTTCATGTGTGTCCATGTTTTGCCCATTTTAACAAAAACATACTCCCATGATGGACTGGCAATTAAAAATGAATCATTATCACTATCTCCCCCCTTTGCCCCCACCCAAATACGCATCCATCAGAATTGAATAATGGTGTTGTTCTAATATCAACTAGGTAAGGGCTCTGCAATATTCAAAAGACTCATTAGAATTCCCTACGCAATTAAAAAAAAAAACCTTCCTTACAGCAGAGGGGGGAGAAAAAATCTGACACGCTTCCTGCATTAGCACACGGTTCACCTCTGTAGCAGCGCCAGGGCACAACTATTGCTGTGCCAAGTGCATTGTACCAAGTCATAATTGCTACCTCTGTGATTTTTGTTCACCATCAACCTGGTATTTCAATCTGTCTCTTGGTGGTGATGGGAAAGGATAGGCTGTACTTTAGATGGTTACAGGCTGGTTAATATTTATATATGCTAAGAGGAACAAGGAAATCATTTGCTGTTTGGCCATCCTATGACTTATATGTTATTTCTGTTTGTAATTTTTTTTCCATCAAGGGATGCTTAAAAGTAGCTGGGGAACACACACACACAATGTCCACCACTTGATATTTCAGTTCAGTCTTGTTTGTTTGCCCTTTTTGATGCTTATTTCTTCCTTTAAATCTAAAGCTAACCAAATGGGCCTGATATCCAAAAGAGGCTTTGATTCTTGAGCTGTTTCTGCCTTGCCACCAAATTCTGCAAGTGAGAGGCGACTTCAAGTGATCTTCAAGGATGTGGATTCGCTAGATCTGTGGCAATATAGGTTCATGGTTGGTTTTGAGAAGGAAATAACCTTGGTCACCCTCATTTTTACCTTAATCATACTGCTCTTTTAGTCTATAGGCCATGAGCAACATCACACTAGGTATCAACCAACCAGTTACAGCACTTGAGGTCCTTTGAATTTAATTGTGTGAGCAAAAACTTGGCTACAGCCAATGTAACTCCTAAATCCAGATCTGCCAAGAATTTTCTTAACCTTATCTGATCTTAACTGCCTCCCGTTATTACAGAAAAGAAGAATGATCCACAAATCCCCAATATTGGAAAATGTACTGCGTTCCAGTAAGCAATGCTCCGAAGTTTCTATCTGTCCAGAATTACAGTCAGAAAGTGTATCAGAGTATGGGGATCTTTGTGTTCAGCCTTGCATGACTTCAGAATGGATAGTGTTTAATCTTGCAAACATAAATGCTCTCCTGTATTGAGGTACCCCCCTTCAAGGATCGCTGCCTTGTTGTGGCAAGGGGGCTTGCGTAGTTCAGTGAAGCTATGAGCTATGCCGTGCAGGGCCACCCAAGACGGACAGGTCATAGCTGAGAGCTCTGACAAAAGGTGATCCACTGGAGAAGGCAATGGCAAACCACTCCAGTATCTTTGCCATGAAAACTCTATGGACAGTTCCAATAGGCATAACGATATGACGCTGGAAGATGAGCCCCTCAGGTCGGAAGGTGTCCAATATGCTACTGGGGATGAGCAGACGGCTAGTACGAGTAGCGCCAGAATGAATGAAGCGGCTGGGCCAAAGCCGAAAGGACGCTCAGTTGTGGAAGTAACTGGTGGCGAAAAGACAGTCCGATGCTGTAAAGATTTTTATTCCATAGGAACCTGGAACGTCAGATCCATGAATCAAGGCAAGCTGGACGTGGTTAAACAAGAAATGAGAAGACTGAACATCGACATTTTAGGAATCAGTGAACTAAAATGGACAGGAATGGGTGAATTTAATTCAGATGACCATCAGGTATACTACTGTGGACAAGAATCTCGCAGAAGAAATGGAGTAGCATTCATAATCAATAAGAGAGTAGGAAAAGCAGTCTTGGGATACAATCCCCAAAATGACAGAATGATCTCAGTTCGAATCCAAGGCAAACCATTCAACATCACAGTGATCCAGGTCTACGCCCCAACCACTGCTGCTGAAGAGGATGAAGTTGATCAGTTCTATGAAGCCCTACAACACCTTCTAGAAGCAACGCCCAAAAATGATGTGCTTATCATCATGGGGGATTGGAATGCTAAAGTAGGAAGCCAAAAGATAACCGGGATAACAGGCAAGTTTGGCCTTGGAGTACAAAATGAAGCAGGGCACAGGCTGGTAGAATTTTGTCAAGAGAATACAATGGTCATAGCAAACACTCTTTTCCAGCAACCCAAGAGACGACTCTACACATGGACATCACCAGACGGTCAACACAGAAATCAGATTGACTATGTGCTCTGCAGCCAAAGATGGAAAAGTTCTATCCAGTCAATAAAAACAAGACCAGGAGCTGATTGTGGTTCAGATCATGAGCTTCTTGTTGCAAAATTTAGGCTTAAATTGAAGAAAGTAGGGAAAAGCACTAGGCCACTCAGGTATGAACTAAATCATATCCCTGACGAATACACAGTGGAGGTGGCAAATAGATTTAAGGAATTAGATCTGATAGACAGAGTGCCTGAAGAACTATGGACGGAGGTTCGCAACATTGTACAAGAGGTAGCAACTAAAACCATCCCAAAGAAAAAGAAATGCAAGAAATCAAAATGGCTGTCTGAGGAAGCTTTACAAATAGCTAAGGAGAGAAGGGAAGTGAAAGGCAAGGGAGAAAGAGAAAGATACACCCAATTGAATGCAGAATTCCAGAGAAAAGCTAGAAGAGATAAGAATGCCTTCTTAAATGAACAGTGCAAACAAATAGAAGAAAACAATAGAATGGGGAGGACCAGAGATCTTTTCAAGAAAATTGGAGATATGAAGAGAACGTTTCATGCAAAGATGGGTATGATAAGGGACCAAAATGGTAGGGACCTCACAGAAGCAGAAGAGATCAAACAAAGGTGGCAAAATTATACAGAAGAACTATACAAGAGCGAGCTTAACATCCCTGATGACCACAATGGGGTAGTTACTGACCTGGAGCCAGACATCCTGGAATGTGAAGTCAAATGGGCCTTAGGAAGTCTGAGCAACAATAAAGCTAGTGGTAGTGACAGCATTCCAGTTGAACTATTCAAAATCTTAAAGGACGATGCAGTAAAAGTGCTACACTCAATATGCCAGCAAATTTGGAAAACTCAACAATGGCCACAGGATTGGAAAAGGTCAGTTTACATTCCAATCCCAAAGAAGGGCAATGCCAAAGAATGTTCAAACTACCGCACCATCGCACTAATTTCTCATGCTAGCAAAGTTATGCTCAAAATCCTACAAGCTAGGATCCAGCAATATGTGGACCGAGAACTTCCAGAAGTACAGGCAGGATTTCGAAGAGGCAGAGGAACTAGAGATCAAATTGCCAACATACGCTGGATCATGGAGAAAGCTAGGGAGTACCAGAAGAACGTCTACTTCTGCTTCATTGACTATGCTAAAGCCTTTGATTGTGTGGAGCACAACAAATTGTGGCAAGTTCTTAAAGAGATGGGAATACCAGAGCATCTTATTTGTCTCTTGAGAAATTTATATGCAGGTCAAGAAGCAACAGTGAGAACTGAACATGGAATCACTGACTGGTTCAAAATTGAGAAAGGAGTTCGGCAAGGCTGTATACTGTCGCCTTGCCTATTTAACTTGTATGCAGAGCACATCATGAGAAATGCGGGATTAGAGGAGTCACAAATTGGGATCAAGATTGCAGGAAGAAATATCAACAACCTCAGATATGCAGATGATACCACTCTAATGGCAGAAAGTGAAGAGGAACTAAAGAGCCTGTTGATGCGGGTGAAGGAGGAGAGTGCCAAAGTTGGCTTGAAACTCAACATCAAGAAAACAAAGATCATGGCATCCGGCCCTCTCAATTCCTGGCAAATAGAAGGGGAAGAAATGGAGATAGTGACAGATTTTATTTTCCTGGGCTCCAAGATCACTGCAGATGGGGACTGCAGCAAAGAAATTAAAAGACGCTTGCTCCTGGGGAGGAAAGCTATGGCAAATCTAGACAGCATCCTAAAAAGCAGAGACATCACCCTGCCAACAAAAGTGCGTTTAGTCAAGGCTATGGTCTTCCCAGTTGCAATGTATGGCTGCGAAAGTTGGACCATAAGGAAGGCCGAGCGTCAAAGAATTGAGGCTTTTGAACTCTGGTGCTGGAGAAGACTCTTGCGAGTCCCTTGGACTGCAAGGCGAACAAACCAGTCAGTCCTAAAGGAGATCAGCCCTGACTGCTCTTTAGAAGGCCAGATCCTGAAGATGAAACTCAAATATTTTGGCCACCTCATGAGAAGGAAGGACTCCCTGGAGAAGAGCCTAATGCTGGGAGAGATCGAGGGCAAAAGAAGAAGGGGACGACAGAGAATGAGGTGGATGGATGGAGTCACTGAAGCAGTAGGTGCAAACTTAAATGGACTCCGGGGAATGGTAGAGGACAGGAAGGCCTGGAGGATCATTGTCCATGGGGTCGCGATGGGTCGGACACGACTTCGCACATAACAACAACAAATTGAGGTACAGTTTTAAAAATCTAAATATGTCAAGGGCATGCAGTTTCTCTTCATGGCGTTGGTAAAGTCCAAGCTATATGGAGCACACACACATACACACACACACACCACAGATTATGCTGCTGTTCTTCTCAACATCTCTAACTCACTAAAACCCTGTAGTTGGAGCTTGATCTCCGCTGATTTTCTCCAAGGAGTTGCATTGGAGTCAGATATTGATAAACACAGAAACGCATTTGCTTCTGTGACAAAATTTTCCATTGTCATTCCATCTTCCCTTGGAAAGTTAATGGAGGAATGTATCCCTACCTCTTTCTCCTTCTAGAATGGCTGATTGCATTGAAAGTAGGGAGCACAGCGCTTTGGTGGTTCCAGTTCTACTTCGATGGGCCACTTTTAGAAGGTGGCTCTAGGACACTGCTGTCTGGCCCTGTAATATATATGCTGCAGGGTCCTGTGTGGTTTGCTCTTGCCCCTCTGTTACTGACTCCATATAGAGATGGGGTGAGGCATATTATGTTCGTTAATTCCATAACCAATATGGGCCACTATGAAATAGAACTTGTGACTAGATGGATAGATCCAGCAGTTGTGATTCCACAGGGTTCTTCTAGGGATCTTACTAACTGTCGAGAAGGATTTTGACTTTACTCCTTTAAAAAATTGTGGCTAAGCATAAAACACTTTATGTTTTATTTGGAAAATACGTAGACAGAATTTTACAGGCCAGTGAAGCTGTAGAACTTTGCTCCTTTTAATGTTTTTAAATGCATTAAAAAGCGCATTGCAGGATGCCCCTTGGAGAGCTCTTAGTGATTAAAAAAACACTTGGGCTTGCAAAAGAACAGTGCTCCCTTTTGGAACATAAAGAAATAAAACAAGAGTCCTAGATATCTGGGTTTATGCAGCCCCATTTGCTGAAATCACAGCCCATATCACTGAGTTATTTTCTCTTGCCTCTTTGAATTTAATTAACACCCACTGGCACATTGTAGCATCGCCTCTGGCTGTGCCTGCCGGATACATTGGCGTAATGAATGCTAAATTTGAAAGATGCCTCCGCCCCTCCTCCTTGCTGTTTTTCTTTTCTCCCCTTGATGACAAAACAAGCCTTGCTCTCTTATTCCCTCTTTATTGTGTTAATAGTGTCATCAACAGCATATTAATCTCAAGGTTGTCATTAGCTCAGTCTCAGGGAACAGGTCACAGAGTACATGTGCAAGAACAGACCCACTCTTGGCGTCTGCGGAAAGAGACTGCTTCTCTGGGCAGATGTTTCTTGCTCATGATTAAATCAATACTAAGTGCCATGAATAGAAATTTCCCTCGATGCCTTTGATGCCTGTAGGCAGGTTTTCAAAGATCTCATGTAAGCTTCCATTGGCTCAAAATACTTTATCTTTAAAAGGCCTTCCTATAACCTCTGTGCCCAGTCTGGATGGCCCAGACGAGCCCGATTTGATCAGATCTTGCAAGCTAGTGTTTGGAGACCATCCAGGAAGTCCAGTTTTGCTGTGCAGAGGAAGGCAATTACAAATTACCGCTGGTAGTCTCTTGCGTTGCAAACCTTATGGGGTGACCAGTAGTTGGCTGCAATTTGCCGTTTCTACCACCATAACCTCTATAAAAACATAGTTGGAATTTTGGAGGAATACAAAAAAGCAGTATCTTTGCCATACACAATAATATTTAGTATTTTGGATAGGAGTTTCCTGACCTGTAACTTGATCCATCTTCTTAGATGGAGGTTTTGTGATCTCACACATTTTTGTAACAGGATACTTACAGCTTGGTGTAGTGGTTAGGAGCATGGACTTCTAAATCTGGAGAGTCAGGCTTGATTCCCCGTTCCTCCACATGCAGCCAGCTGGGTGACCTTCGGCTCGCCACAGCACTGAGAAAGCTGTTCTGGCCGAGCAGTAATATCAGGGCCCTCTTAGCCTCACCTACCTCACAGGGTGTCTGTTGTGGGGAGAGAAAAGGGAAGTCCACTTTGAGACTCCTTCTGGTGGAGAAAAGCAGTAGAGAATTGAGAAAAACATTCTTCAAACACAGTGAATGTTTTTAAAAACGTCTTCAGTTTGGTGGTACTGATCTCATATTCCTTGGATTCCACATGCCATTTTCTGCCTGCAGAAATAGGAAAAGAGAGAGGCTCTGACTCCAACTACCGCTTCTTGCCATGGATCTTCTGTGTTCATGTGTTGCAATAGCCTTCTGCATTTTCAGACCCAGGGCCTACATTTAGCTTCCAGGCAGTGGCATGGGAACCACAGAGTTACCACCATGTGATAGAAAGCCACATCAACAGTAGTCATGTGGCATATGCCAAGACAGCCTCATAACATCACTATCATGTGACAAGAAGAGGAGGAGCCAGAGTTGTGACCACACTGGTGTGATGGTAAAGACAGCAGACTAAAAAGCAGGGAAAGGATACAAACTGAGTACCAACAGGTTTACCACAGTGAGGAACTGCTCACCTAGTGCTGTCTGGTCTGGTCTCCCTTCACCCATATCAAGTCATTCAATTCTCCTTGCTTATGCTTGCAGCATGGATTCTCCTACTTGAAAAAGATCAGCTGTTTTGGAGAGAACAGGATCTGCACCACAAGGATGTAGGTAGAACAAGGCCTGAGTAGGTAGCTTTTTGTGGAAGACAGAGATGACAATGAGAGCTTTTGTAGAGACAGGTACTCCATGCTGCACGTGCATATACGGGAAGGGTAACTATTGGGGGACAAGAAGGTGGGCCAGACTAGACAAGGGGAAGCTAGAAAAGAAAAAAAAAGTTTTCAAAAGAAGAATGCACTCTTCATTGGATTCTGTTAAGAAGACACTGGAAACCTGCGCAAAGGGGGTTTGTTTTTGCGAAAGATAATGCAGGCTTGTTTGTGACTGATTTAGGAAAGCACAAAGGTTTCGTAATAGGACATGGCAACAAGAACATGATTTTAGGTGATATTTTCTTGATTGAACTATCTTTCTGACACATGAGGCAAGCTCCTGAGCAGATCACCTCAATGTTTCCTAAATTCATCTCAAGCAGTTTTACTCATGAACAATAGCTGCTTATGCTACATTATTATTATTATTATATTTATATTTATACCCCGCCTCCCCCCGAAGGCTCGAGGCGGCTTACATAACCCCGTCTCCTAAAACCATAAAATGACAATAAAATCCGATAATTTACAGTAATGGCAACAGCGATGGCGTAATCTACTCATTTGCTCTCCGCATCCTCAACTACAGGAGGGGGGTGACGCTCTCTACCGCCAGTTTGTGAGGGGGGGGGCTGAGGGGGGGGCTGGGGGGGGCTGATGGCTAACATGGCTTTTAAAAAGGTTCTAGAGGAGATCAGAAAAATTGTAGGCTGGCCAGTCTAACATAATTACCAGGTAAACTGCTGGAATCCTTTATGAAAGATAGAATTAGGAGTAGGCACATTGATGAACGAAAGCTTTTCATGATGAACGAAAGCTGTTCAAGAAGAATCAGGAAGATCTTGTCTTACTAACTGGTTAGAGTTCTTTGATGGGGTAAATAAACATGTGGTGATCTGATAGGTATTGTTTACCTAGACTTCCAGAAAGCTTTGGTGAAGTTCCTCATCAAAGACTTCTAAGTAAACTCAGTAGTCATGGGATAACAGGGCAAGTTTTCTTGTGGATTAAAAACTGGTTGATTCACAGAAAACAAGAGAGTAAGTATGAATGGGAAGTCTTCCCAGTGAAAGGTGCTAAGCAGTGGGGTACTGCAGTTCCATTGACCTGATCTGACATGGCTTCTCTTATGTTCTTAGGGCCAGGCTGTGCCATGATAAATAAATAAGAAATAAGATACAGCTGCTTTTCCCATACACTAGTGCATCTCTAACATATAAGACACATGTATCCCCTAGATTCTTGGATCAGTTGTTAAACTCACCTACTTATAAAGCACGGAATTACTTGCATTTCCTGCCATATTTGTTCCAGTGCAGACAGATGCAACATTTACATGACCATCATGAGATACATTGCATTGATTTTTATGCATACCTGTGCAGTCAACAATGCCCTGACCTGGATGGCCCAGACTAGCCTGATGTTGTGGGTAAGTTAGGACTCAGTGATAGTGAGGACTCCTCAGAGGGGAAGGGGCCAGCATAGCCAGACCAAAGGCAGCAGAAGCTGACAGAGAAGGTACAGGCATGCCAAGATTTACAGCTGAGAGCTTGCACGGAATCACTGCCACCTCCCAGCTGTGATCTAGCAGATGAAAGCCAGCTACCTGTTTCCAGCCTTCCAGGATCACCTGCATCATTAGAGAGGTGAAAGCACAGGTTTTGAGCAAAACTGCAGACTAAAAGGAAAAGTGCTTGCCTTATGGCTAGACATCAGCTACCTTTCTGAAAGTGAGGATGAACTGTTGCAGGATGAGATCAGAGCAGTTGGTGTTTACCTATAAAACACTTGCTCTACAAAGGCCTTCCCTTGTCCCTGAACTGGAAATTGCAGATAGTCCAGAATGGAACAGCCTAGGTCCTCACAGAAACACCATGGACAGCTCACATAAGACCAGACCTTCTGCAGCTTCACTGGCTCCCTGGTGAATTCTGGATCTGGTTCAAGGTTCTGCTCCTGACCTTCAAGGCCATTCGTGGTCTGGGCCCTGTGAAGGCCGCCTGCTAGGGCATCCCTTATCTGGCTCCTCCCCGCTCCCTTCCAGGTGTGGCAATGCTAAATTTGGTTAATTCAGTTGTGATCAGAATAGGTTTTAAAGGTTTTAATGTTTATTTATTGAATAGCTGTATTATTGTATTGTTATATATTTGTGCTTATTTGCATTTTAAAGCTGTATATCCACTCTATGGATGCAACATAGCTATATGCTTGTATATGGCTACTCCCTTGTCTGCAAACCTTGATGTGGCTTGATGTTTTGAATCAGACTACCATGCTTGTTTGATTTCTGGACTCCTGAATCTTGAATTGGAATGGTCTTGCATCCTATAATCTCCCTTGGCTTTGTTTGCTTGGAAGACCAGTGAAGGACACTGCAACCCAATCCCAGCACTTGGCCAGCTATTACACATGATCTCTTCAAATCTCAGGAGCTAAGCATGGTGGGCCTGGTTTGTGCTTGGATGGGAGACTACCAAGGAAGTCCAGGGTTGCTATGCAGATGGAGGCAATGGTAACACATCTCTACTTGTCTCTTGTCTTGAAAACTCTAAGTAAGTCAGTTTTGACTTGATGGAACTTTTCACCACTACAGTCAACAGTGCCTATCCATTAAATCACTGAATTATTAGCTATATATTCATGGGCAGTATCTGAAGGCACACAGGCACACCCAAGGAGTAAGTATCAGATCAAAAAATTCAAATGGATTTTTTTTTTACCAGAAATACTTGCAGTATATGCCTTTGAAAATTAGGGGGAGGGGAATAAAAACAGCACAAACATGTATATGGTCATAGCCAAATTCACTTGGATGTATCTGAACAGCTTAGGAAATGATTGACTCCCTGATTGCAGCTGGCAAGCAGGATGTGAACTAAATGGATGGGTGCATGGGCATCACTAATATTTAATGCATGGCTCTGCTTCAGAAACAAAGCTGAAGTTATTTGAATTTCCAAAATCCAGGGAGAAATGTGAACAAGAAAACTTTAAAAAGTATCTCCACATGGGGCACTCTACTGCTCTCAGTGCTTGCATTTGCAAGCTTAATTCACTTCTAGTGGCTCACACCCCAGCTGTATCATATAGGTAAGTATATGAACATGAGTTTCAAGGGAAGGCAGCAACTGCTCTGTAGTTACTTGGTCTCCATTTGTCAAAGGACGAGAATCTCATTTGATGATTCTAAATTAAGATTTGTCCTTTCAAGCCGCAAACTGAATCAATCTCATGCTGTGTAGTTACCAAGGTGAGACGCTTCAGTGCGAAACATGAGTGCTGTTTTATGTATGGAAATAGCGAGCCTTGAAAAATCAATTTCATGCCACAGCTTGATGATGTCCATTTTTACTTATCATGTTTGCACTTCAGATGCTAAAAACAATCCCATATTGTAATAAATTCATGCTGCATAATCTGACAGTATTTGAATGCCTCTATTACCCCGCCAGGTACTTGGGTGAGAAAAGAAGTAATTTCTATATACTATTGCTTTCTGTTGGTGCGTATTGGTCATTGGGAGACTTGGGAAATGGTGGAGACTTCCTATTACCTTATTCCGATTTTTTGTAAAGTGGGAGGAAGCAGGGCATCTATAGTGCTCAGTTCTAAGCAATAGAATTTGAGAAGTGAAATGGGGACGGGTATTCCTACAAGCAAACCAGAAGTAGCATTAGGACCCGGAAAGAGCATGCATGTCCCAGGGCAGAAAAAGGAACCAATGATATTGGTAAATTCCTGGACTGATTCTGCAAGGAGGTGCAAAAATCCATGCTGAACAGGGGGAATCCACCCCTCCCCCCAAGAAACAGGACTTTAACCTGGAGTAAAATAAATATACAAAAAAGCCATAATCTTGCTAGGTTAAAATGGATCTTTGGGTCTCATTTTTAGCCAGGCTGTTTAAATAACATAATTGACCTTAAAAGATAAAAATACTATTTCAGTTGTTTTCTTCCTAAATCTGTATCCATCTTTAAAATGCCATTTTAAGTACCAAGACATTCAGGTGCACTAATGACACTATTGCCCTTGAACCCTGCACTGAAAACCTGCCCCCATATGTTGACTGAATGCATAGGGAGCAATGTATAGGGAACACTGACCAGCCCTACTCCCCATCTTGATTTCCAGGTCATCTGCATGGTGCAAACATATGGAGGAAGTGTTTGCAGGAATGCTTCCTTCCTGTGATCAGTGACATTTGGTGAGTGGCACCACTGATCATGGGAAAGGAGGGTTGGTATGGACACTTCTTCTGCATTTAGGAGCTTTGTTGACTGGTGGTGATCATACACAGCTTCTGCCTGTTCTTCCTCCCT
Source organism: Paroedura picta (assembly GCF_049243985.1). Classification (NCBI taxonomy): domain Eukaryota; kingdom Metazoa; phylum Chordata; class Lepidosauria; order Squamata; family Gekkonidae; genus Paroedura; species Paroedura picta. The sequence goes on along the minus strand of NC_135375.1, from coordinate 86,804,593 downwards.
GGGCATTCAATGTGGGGGGAAGGGAGGGGGTCTGTACCAGGCTTTGGTATCAGTGGGGACTAGGCATGGTTAATTTATTCCAATAAATAATTGCTTCCACTGATGGGTGTCTTCATTTTTATCCTACTAAATTTATCAATAGTTGGGAGTGATCCAGACCTACTTGCAGTGGGTCACTTACCCTTTTGACTGGAGTTGTTATTTGGGCTCTGCCAGGTACCTTTTCTTGTCTATCTTTGTAATAATTGTTCCCTACCCCCCCCCATCTTGCCCTTCTGGTTGTAGACCTGAGGATAAATCTGTCAACTGAAGGTGACACTTCTGGCATCTGATGAAGTAGGTTACAAAAGTTGGTGCCCTAATCAGCTTCTTAGTCTGACAAAAGAGCTTTGACACTCAAAAGCTTTTTTCCTTTTCATATTGTATCCAACTTATGGAGACCCTATTGTTTTCAAGGCAAGAGACATTCAGAGGTGGCTTGTCATTGCCAGCCCCTGCATAGCAATCTTGGTATTTCTTGGTGTTCTTCCATCCAAATACTAACTAGATTTGACTTTGCTTAGGTTCTGTTAAGATCAAGCTATTCTGGACTAAAGCGTTGGAATATGTAAACTCTCTAGTGTGTGCATGATTCAACAGCATAAAGAGAATTTCCTGTAGAAAGCATCAGAGGAGATGTGTATTAGCATACTTAGAATAGGAACTTCCTGGGATGTTTCAAATACTCTCCTCCAGCGTTCTGGGGTTATTATGTACTCAAGTTTTTCACTGAAGTCTTTTCACTGATGCTGTTAAATTGATCCTTTTAAAATCACCCCTTTCAACATCAAGTGTGTTTATGTTTCATACCATAGTAGACCAAAGTAAATGATTATGCATTTGAGAGAGCTTTCCTCAAGAGGGAGGGTACTTCATCCATTGTACTAGGAGCTCATTGGTAGGCTGTGGTCAGCAGAAATGTCACTTGACTGACACATGCTACTCATGAGAATTAAAGTTTGGGCTTTCTGTTCAGCCATTGGTGTAAGACTGCTCAGAGGAGGAGATGGAAAACACAGTAATGTTTTTGCATGCAATAAGTGTCCCTGGAACCGGTGGAAAGGAAAAAGTCATAGTAAAGCAAGTTTACAATATTGTGAGGAAACAACGCAGAAGACGCATGCTCACTGCCATGGGGGGTGAGCACTGTGTGGAATCAAAAATACTAATGGGTTTTCTGTGGTGAAACCAGTGCCACATGCATAATAAAAAAAATATATATCTTTTTTGCAGACATTTTGTGAGGTTTCCTGCCATACATAATAGCCCTTGATTGGTTCTTTTAAGGCTTTCTTCGCCCTTCAAGCCCATTTCCTCCCTGCTTGTTAATTTAACATTGTTAATTTAACAATGTCAGAACGTCTGTAGACAAGTTAGAACAGTTAGCAAGTCTCCCTGTCTCCCAATTTTCAATTCAATTCAAAGTTGTCTCTTTTCCTAATAAAACTATTGTATTCTTTTTAGCAGCATGGTACTGTACTCTCTTGCATATTTAAACTCTGCCAAAACTACCCAGGATTTTATCCCCAAAATCTGTTAGTCTGTAAGGTGCTACTGGACACACATCTAGCTCTTCCACTGCTGACCAACACATCTACCCTCCCAAAACTTATTTTTAATATACCACAAGACACTTCTGTTATTTATAGAATAGGGGGTGGTACATTCTGAAGAATGACTGCCACCTGCCCCCCTAAAATACTGGCTCATTCTGGGGAATGTCAGCTGTCAATAACAACCACACTCAAAAATGATATTTTAAACTAAGGCAATCACAACAATTTTTCTTTTTCAATCTCAATTCCATTTTTTCCTGAAACAATTAGTCTTTTGGAGACAGATGTCAAAATATATTAAATAGCTGGAACAGAGCAGAAAGAAGTTCAAGATCAGAAGATGATGTGACTTGCTGACTTTCACACTGAATTTGACAGACGTGATGTGCTGCATATCACAACTAAATGGAAACTATTGCAATTCATATTTGCAGGAGACTCAAATGGCTTCATGGCTTCCATGCTATGGCCACAAGTCAGCTCATTTGGAAACATTTACCTCAAGTACAAGACTTTATTTTCAATTATATTATTATATCATAAAAATAAATAATAGAAAGAGAGTTCTTTCTGCTGTGTTGGTTTTTCTTTCTTTCTTTCTTTCTTTCTTTCTTTCTTTCTTTCTTTCTTTCTTTCTTTCTTTCTTTCTTTCTTTCTTTCTTTCTTTCTTTCGAGTGGTGGTGGTGGAGCTCTACCAAGATTGGTAAGGCTCCTGCTCTTTAAGAACTATGACTGGGCTGCTGTTTATTAAATGGAAGGGTTTTTTAATAAAAAAAAGAAATGATAGTTCTTCAATACATAGTATTATGTGGCAAAGCTCAGTATTAATGTCTTTTGGATGTCTGTATTACTCTATGAGATGGCTTGATTGCTGGCCACTTTTATGCTACTGATTTCTGCTGCAATTTTGATGTTGATTGTTGTCTGTTTTATGCCTCTTTGGAAAGGTGGCATGAATCTATTTCATAAAAATAATTAATATTCTGGGGTACATTTACAGGAGAGCAAAGATTTCTTGAAAATAAAAAGCAGCATAAAAGCCTGATGAGTTAAGACTTGATCACATGGGATAAGTAATCTACTTAGATCAGCATTTCGTAGTCATGAGCCTCTAGTGTTTCAAGAAAAGGTGTTGAAATTAATTTAATTGATCGATCTATCTTCCTTCCATCTAGTCTCAGGATTATTCATTATATTTATATTCCATGGTCAAAGTAGCTGAAGATACAAAATTATTTAAGAAGATACTGTAGGGACTTGACAGAACTAGATCATTAGGCAATATGAAGGTAAATTGCTTTCATTGAAGACAGCTGCAAGATAATGCAAATGGGATGGAACAAATTTAATTTAACTATATACATTGATGAATTTTGAATTAGTTGTCACTATTCTGAGGGGAGGGGGAGGGGAAAAAAGGATATCATTGTTGACAGCTCAATGAAGCTGTTTCCCTAATGCAAAATGTCAGCCAAAGATTAATTATTGTGATTTGTTGTGGTGGTGATTCAAGTTAGAGCTGTAATCAGAATTTTTCACAATAAGGAGGGAAAAAAATGAAAATTTTCAAAAATCTTATGTATTTTTATACCACAGTTCATCTTTTTTTAAATCAATGAAGTGCCCTTTTCCCACTTACACTCGGTACAGGTGTAAATTAGATTTGCCTCACATCCCCACCCGCATTGTCGGCTATGTTTGCTTGGGTTCCCATTGCTGCTGCAGAGCTTGTTTGCCCACTTCCCCTATCCTCAGCAGGTTCCTTGGCTATTCCCCCAAATCCTCGGTTCAGTGCTCACATCCACATCCAGACCTGGAGCTTTTCCCAGCATTGGCCACCATGGCGACAGGGTCCAGGCCCACTCACAGCACCCTCTGCAGTGGTGGCTTGGTCCAAAACTACTCCCAGAAGCTATGGCAGGGGTGATGGGATCTGGAGCTGCTCTCAGTATTTTCTACCACCTCTCCCAGCTCTAAAAGTGAGTGCATGGTATGCCTACAAGATTGTGTGTGTGGGAAATCCCCACATCCTTCTCTGATATAGATAGACCTGCACCAGCTGTCAGTGTCCTCCTCCTCCTACATACCCAAGGCCACAGTGGCTGCCAGCATCACTTGTCCCTAGAGCTGAAGCAGTGATGGGCACCCTCCTCTGTTGTGCACGGGCTTTCACCTCTGCCATTACTGGCCTGAAATGGCTGCTGGGGCAGTTCACTAAGTGCATTCTTTGAGCATACTTGTCAGCGGATTTAAATCTGCCCCAAGGTGTTTTTAGTTTTCAGATTTTTCAGCAAACCTGGAGAGTGCCCCAAGTTTGAAGAAAGATCTGCTTAGCATCCTTATGCCCCTGATTGGCAGATTTAGCTATCCACAAATGGGGGCCATGGGTGGCTTATAAATTATGGAATATGTGAGAAACGGCTAGAATTATTATTATTATTATTATTATTATTATTATTATTATTATTATTATTATTATTAATTGGATTTATATCCCGCCACTCCCCGTAGGCTCGTGGCGGGTCACAGTAGTCCTATCCCCATTAAAATACCCATTAAAAGACTTTAAAACAATCCCAACATGGCGGAACTTATTATTCCCACCCCTGCTATCAGAGCGGCAGGGAGGGTGGGGAGGAGATGCTAGGTCTGGGGGGGGGGGGGATGTTGGCACTCATTCGCTGACCCCGGCCTCAACCAAAAACCTGGCGGAAGAGCTCTGTCTTGCAGGCCCTGCAGAAAGCTGGTAAGTCCTGCAGGGCCCGCAGCTCACCCGGGAGCTCGTTCCACCAGGTAGGGGCCAGGACCGAAAAGGCCCTGGCCCTGGTCGAGGCCAGGCGCGCTTCTCTAGGGCCAGGAACGATCAGGAGATTCTTCCCCGCTGAGCGTAAAGCCCTTTGGGGGATATAGGGCGGTAGGCGGTCCCTCAGGTATGTGGGTCCCAACCCGTGTATAGCCTTAAAGGTCAAAACCAGAACCTTGAACCTGATCCGGGCAGTAATTGGCAACCAATGCAGCTGCCTCAGCACAGGCTGGATATGGGCCCTCCAAGGTGTACCAGTGAGGACCCGAGCAGCTGCGTTTTGCACTAGCTGGAGTTTCCGGATCAGAGACAAGGGTAGGCCGGTGTAGAGCGAGTTACAGAAATCTATTCTGGAGGTGACTGTCGCATGGATCACTGTAGCCAAGTGGTCAGGGGACAGGTAGGGCGCTAGTAGTCGGGCCTGGCAAAGATAGAAAAATGCCTGACCCGCTACTCTCTTGACCTGACCCTCCATAGTCAGGGAGGTATCAATGGTCACCCCCAAATTCCTGGCCTGGGGCGCGATAGTAAGTTGCGTTCCTGCCAGGGTGGGTAAGCGCGCTGCCTGGTCCTGCCCTCTGCTTCCCAGCCACAGGACCTCCGTCTTGGAGGGGTTTAGTTTCAGACTGTGATAGACAAGCCCTCCCCAAAGTTCACACTTCCCAGGCTCTTCCCCTAAATGTCCAGGAGTTTCCTGTCATGAGAGCTAACTACCCTATCTGTATGCCTGAAAGGGTTCTCATTGGAGCTGTGGTGAGAGCCAGCACAGTGCAGTGGTTAAGAGCGGCAGCTTCTGATCTGGTGAGCCGGGGTTTGATTCCCTGCTTCTCCACATGCAGCTAGCTGGGTGAACTTGGGATAGTCACAGTCCTGATAGTGCTGTTCTGACCGAGCAGTACTATCAGGGCTCTCTCAGCCTCACCTACCTCACAGGGTGTCTGTTGTGGGGAGAGGAACAGGAAAGCAACTGTAAGCCGCTTTGAGACTCCTTAGGGTAGAGAAAAGCGGCATATAAGAACCAACTCTTCTATATGCAGCCAGCTGGGTGACCATGGGCTCATCACAGCCCTGATAGTGCTGCTCCCACAGAGCAGTAATATCAGGGCTCTCTCAATCTCACCTACCTCAAAGGGTGCCTGTTGTGAGGAGAAGAAGGGAAGGCAACCGTAAGCCACTTTTGGGACTCCTTCAGGCAGTCAAAAGCAGGGTATAAAAAACAACTTTCTCTTCTTCTTCTTCTTCCATTATGAGACTTTGTCATTGGCTTGGCACTTTGTTTCTTTCTCTGATGCTCTTTTTAACCTATGTCAAGGCCACTAAATGAGGTCATTGGGAACAGCATGCACCTGTGAGGAAAGGCTGGGAGTCCATGATGTTCCTCAAAGCCCTTTGCCAACTACCTGAAGCTGACTGGGGCTGTGAACAGGGCAACTATTCTCTCAGGCCAGTCTGCTTCAGAATATGTTGGTATGGTATTTGAGTATGGGTTCATATGCATAAAAAGACATAGATTGCATTGATTATCTTTATTATTGTTTTACTGTATTAGTTTTTCATTGTTTGTGAGAATTGTAAACCAGCCCGAGCTCAGTAGACATTTAGGATGAAAACATGCTAAAGAAATAAATGTACAATGAATGTGGATGCTAATTCAAATGCATGGCAGAATATGCTCCCATTCAAGGAGTGCCCTCTGAACGGGCTGCATCCTCATTTACCTGGAGCTTTATTTACATGTAGTTTAAGCCTGTGGTTCCCATTCCAGCAATGGAAGTGATATGCACATACAAGCTTGCTTATGCTCATTTATTTATTTTACTTACTTCATTTATACTCCACCTTTCTTATTGACACTAAAGACCAATATAATACATACAATAAACATTAAATTAAAACCAGAATTATAAAAACCGTGGATGCTGAAATAAAAACGGTATATTACCTCCAATAAACAATATATTACATCCAATAAACAATATACCTCACTTTAAACTTCCAAACTACAATCCTATTCCTTTTATAAAAAAGAGCGCTTTGCTTCACTACTGTTTTTACTACCACCCAATTATCTTTGGGAGAATGATGTCCTCAATAACTCTGGTCGATGCACTTTGAAAGTGCTAAAGGTGTGGTTCTCGCCAGGAAGGCCATTCTACCAGGTAGGAGCTACCATCAGGAATGCTTCAGTATGGGCCCATTTGCAGGTGGCTTCAGAAGGGTTTGTTCAAACAAGTGATATTATCTATGGGAGCATGTCAAGGATGGGGTGGGGCAGATTTGGTAATGTGAGTCCTAGACCAGCAAACAAACAGATAACAAAAAATATTTTGTTTAAGCAAATCCAGGGGGATTTGGGAGCTGTACCTTGGGAGATTGGCGATTGGTATTAATTCTGGGTGATTCTCTAGGATATTCTCTTCCCCTTTATGATGAAGACCGTATAAATGAGAGAGAATTCCTAGGGTGTCACTATGCAAGTCATTCTTTCTCCCATTCCTCAGTTTCACAAGGGCATGAGATTGGGACTAGGTGCAGGAAAGTCCCCATATAGCCAGGCAACTGGGAAGCCTATTGTCAGAGCAGCAATTGTAGAATAGGTAAAATATGTATACTTGCTGGACTATCTGTCTGCATGCATTTCTCTCTGTGTGTATAACCTTGCATAAAGGGGAAATATTGATAAGATGGAAATCAGATAGGAGGACCCCAGACCAAGAAAACACATGACATGTCCCAACACATAGTGATGTTGCATAGATTGCAGTGGTCATAATACTCAGTCAGAGAGTGTCCAAACTGAAATATTAAATTATAGAAATGAGTGTAAGTTTCTCTAATGGTAATACTGATCAGTACCACCAAGAAATACACACTGTATGAGAGAGAGCAAAGCCACAAAGCAAGCAGTCCATGAAATGCAATTATCCATTTAGCGGATGCCACTGGAGCCTCGACAGTTATTAAATGTAAAAATATCCCCTGTATTTAAACTGTTTACTCTCTGCTCCAGAGATTACCTTGCTACAAGCTTGCCCATCTCTTTATACAGATCCAAACTATGGAAAAGCTATTCGAATTGCTCAATGATAAGAAGCTGTCAACTTACTGGTTAAGATGGGGCCACTGGGGGTCAAACCACATGACACACGACAGGCAGAGAGGGGAGGAGACCAGGGAACCGCCCCAACCTGTGGAGCAGGAGGAGCCGACAGAAGCCACGCCGATGCCACCTCCAGCTCTGAGACGAGACTGCCGCGCCAGGTAGAATGGGACACGGCACCTGGCAGGAGCACACACAGGGAGAGAGAGGTCCATGGGACCACGGGGGGGGGGGGGCTGAGGGTGGCAGGGTGAAAGAACCGGCAGCTGAATGTTAGTACCCTGGGGAGGGGATAAGCGGGGGAGGCCACTGAGGAGGCAGAAGAGTGCGCACAATGGCGGATGGAGGAGCAAGCATGCCGGGCAGGGAGGGTTATGCCTGCGGGCCGTGGAAACCAGGGCCCGAGAGAGAAGGGACAGCCAGCAGGGGCGGTAGGCAGCTGGGGACAGGGAGGCCAGGGAGATGGCTGCACATGGCAGTGGGTTGCGCCGGCACAGGTGGTGCTGTGGCTGTTGCTGCCAATTGAGCAGTGACTACAGGCAGTGGCGCAGGGATGCCAGGGGACAACGGGGGCACCGCCGACGGTGACGGCACCAGAGCCACTACCCAGGAGACCGTATGTGGCTGTTTCAGCGGCAGCAGGCAGAGACGGGCCTGCCGAGACTGGGAGGGGTGATGGCACAACATGGGCAGTGGGTGCAATGGCCCCGCCTGCCAAGGAGACCAGGAAGGGCCCCCCACGGCCTGATGAACATGCAGGTGGAGGCAGGAGCTGTGGGCCGAAGTGATGGCCGAGGAATAGGTGGAGCTGGATAACGAGCCCATGCTCTGCACCTACCTGCGAGTGACCAGCCAGGTGAACGACCCGTGGGGAGCGGACAAGGACCGCACCACCCATGGCAACTATGTTGTCTGGCTCCAGTACAAGGACAGGGACCCCGAGCGCCTCTCTAGAGAGTACCTCGTGGGCCAGGTCCTGCTGGAGGAACATGGCATGGACCCCAGTGACCTGGACCTAGTGCCCATCCCCCTGGGGATGGTGGAGGTGGACGTATGCTGCACCTCCAAGGATGCATACTTCACGTTCTGGAATGCCTACGGCATCATGCACTGACAGAACATCCCGGTGCTGGAGGACTTCGACCTGCAACCCCTCCCACATGGCGACATGCTGGAAGTCACCGTATACTTCTGCTTGGGGAGCGAGCAGGACTTTGGCATACGCCTGGCTGCCAAGCACTGCCACATCCTCTTTGGCCCAGAGTGTAAGACCGATGATTGGGGCATGTAGATGTGGGAGTACCGGATCATTGTCGCCCTCGGCAGGGACTTGGCATAGTGGCTAGTCCACCTCCCCTGCTACATCTTCATGGGTGGAAAGCAGATGATGATGCACTACAGTGGGCAGCTGCCAGCATGCTTCCAGTGGGCATATGCAGAAGTACTGCTTCATACGCGTACTGCACGCGCTGTGGTACCCGCGGCCACTGAACCAAGGCCTGCAAGAGGGACGTCTGCTGCAGCCTCTGCTTTGAGGAAGGCCACCCCTACTGCTGGTGCCCGTCCAGCTTGCAGTACGGGATGGTGGAAACGTATTAGGAAGTTTCTGATCTCATTCATTCAAGTAGACAATATATAAACACGTGTTTGGTTTTACAAGTGAAATCAATGAGATTTAAACTTGGACTGGATTTGGGCCCTTGGTTTCTATGATTTGGTTAACATGAAACTATGGTTTATTGTAACACTGGTCAGTGGGAGCTGATGTCCCCAGCCCTGCCCAGCCCTCCCTTCCTGGTGATGGCTGCCATGTCTGTGAAGAGGGACTGAGGGAGCCTCTGCTATCCAAGCCCAACCACCCGGACTGGGAGGCAAGCACCGTGGGAATGAGCACCTGGTCAGCTCCTGGGGGAGAGTGTGAGGGCTTGAGGGCCAAAAGCAGCTGGAGCTCTAAAGCGGCCTCCCTCCCCTGCCATGAGCTCAGCAGGACAGACTGGTCTAGTCCCGCCAAGGGGTTGCAGGAGTAAGAGCTGATGGGGAGGGGGGAAGCTGCCCATCCCCAGGCTTAGCTCAGCTGAGGGAAAGGGGGTCACTATCATCAACCACCTGCTGCTGCCAGGCTGGGAAAGGATTGTGATATATATGTGTTTGTGTGTGGGGGGGGGGAGGGGGTTGAGAGCAAGAGATGCAGTAGGAAAAAGGCATTTTGGTTTTGTCAGTAGTTGCTGGGCAGATCTCTCGGACAGCCTTTTTCCTATTGGTCAAATATCCCACACTCAGGGCCAATCTCCTCCCATTTTAAGAAGTGATTCATCTTCCAGTACAGTCCACATTTTTGTATATAGAAAGATATATGGAAAGATGGGTGATTGACATGGCAAGGGATACCACTTAGATTCATTTAGCATGTGGGCCAATCAATATGCATAACCTTGAGGTCAGGATGATGCATCCCACCCTAATAAGTACAAGATAAGGGGGAAAAAAATAACACATCTGTATGTGTTCAGGGTTTCTTTCTTTTTTTGGCAGTTTGGTGAATGTGAAACCATAATATAGCTCCTCTTGGAGGGAAAAATGGCCTTGGTGATATTTCAGTATTTATATGGGATCCTTGCACTTTTGTCATCTAAGGAAACATTCCTGCTCATTTCAAGATTTCCAGCTTATTACAGCCATAAACCATGCATATTTCCCCCCGCCGCCCAAGCCCTCAGCACACATCTTCAGGGAAGGCCTTTGCAGAGAAAACATTGGTAATTTAATAGCTGTAATAACAAGAAAACCTTGAATTGAACTTAACAGAAGCTGAAGGGGAAACACTTTTGTCTTCTGCAGCATCCAGAAGGGCATGAATGTCAACTATGGTAATTGATCGCTGGCTGGGTGCTTCCCCCCACTACCTTTCTTAAAATCATTCTGTGCAGGGGATTTTGCCTCAGGCAGATTGATAAATCTACATTTCATGTCCCAAAATTCACCACCGCCCCCTGGAGGTCTAGGATCAGGCCAATCCCTTCAAAATTTCCCTCACATTTGCATGCAAAATTTCCCTCAAGTGCATGATAACAAAAACAATTGTGAATGTGTCTTATATTAGCAGAATGGTAACCTGGGTCCAAACAATCCTGGAGTCCTCCTCCTTGCGCCTCCACCACTGTGTGAACTAAGCTCCTTGGACTAGACGGGCCTGTGAGCTGATCCAGCATGGATCTTCCTTTGTTCTTCAGTATGTGGTATATCTAAGCATGTGGTACATCTGTATGTCAATTTATGATGTCGTACTTAATGCTTGATAAACATTAATTTTAATTCCCTAGAGCAGTATTCCTCAACTTCTTTACCATTGAAAACCCCCTGAAACATTCTTCAGGCTTCGAGAAACCACAGAAGTGATGCAATCATGAGGAATATGGTTGGAAGCATAGCTGTGGACATCCCCATCCAGGACCCCTCCCCTTTCCACCCCTTCCATGCCCATCATTGGCCCTTTTAGGAGGGGTGGGTGGGTCAACATGACCCTATATGGTCATATCATCCAATAAATGTTGAACTGCACCCATCTGGGATACCCTTCAATGGCTATCAAGAAACCCTGCCCTACAGAAACAAATTTCTGTTTGGCTCTAGAAGCTCCTGCCTTCAAGGTCAAAGCTGAAAAGTCAAAGAAATACAACTTTGCCATTTAAATCATGAACCCTCAGCCTTGTGCCTCTATCACATCACAATAACAGTCCACTACTCCATTGGAAGAGCCAGTGCGGTATAGCAGATAGTGTCAGATAAAGACTGAGGGATCTAGGTTTGAGTCTCTGTTTGGCTCAGTGTATGACCTGGGGCCAGTCACTCACAGACAACCTCACAAGGTTGTCAAAATAGTAAAGAGAATGTTGTATGCTGCATTGAGCTTGTTTGAGACATGGTGAGATAGAAATGTGATCAGTTGGATATAATCCTCCCCTCCCCCCAGGAAACCAACCTTGTAATTGGATGCCTTGGAACTTTTCTATGGCTTGTGGAAGTTGGAACAGTTTCTACAAATGCAGGTGTTGCTGGAACTGAGCCCTCTCTGCCAGCTCTGACTTGCTTTAGAGTTAAGCAAACAAACCCAGTGATTTTCACAGCATCTTCTCGGTACTCAACTCGGTACTCAAAATGCGGGTTGTCATTTTGCCATTGTAGGGTCTTTGGAACTACCGGTAGGCTCTTGCCATGAAAATGCATACAGCTGTTCCATTTGTCATTCCTTCTTCTTTTCTTATAGAGACTCACAGCCTATGAGGGCAAAAGAGGGGGAAAATAATCCACCCCTTATAAATATAGGGTTGTTTGGCCTTGCTGTTTTAGTGCAGCCTTTCCCATTAAATCTCCAGTGAAAGCAAGGCTTCTGCAGATAGGACTGACAATTTCCAAGCATGTCCTCAAGATCTTCCAGAATAACAACTGTTCTCCAGATGGCTGAGATTAGTTCCCCTGGAAAAAATGACTCCTTGGGAGATGGGACTCTATGGCATTATATTCCATTGAGGTCCCTCTCCAAACCCCACATTCCCAGGCATCATTCCCAAATCTCCCAACTTGGAATTGGCAGCTTTATCTGTGGCTCTGCCTGCCCCTTTCCTGCCATGATCCTTTGTTCCATTCTCCAGTGTCACCTGTTTGGTGGCAGATTTGGATATCTCCTCACAACAGCAAATGAGGAACAAAATGGATCTAAGGATTATGGGCAGGGTAGACAGGAGCCAAATTGACTTTCTGCTGTTTTAGTGACAGATTTCAAAGGCTTTTAGATTGAAAGTCCACTAGAAATGGTTTGTGTGTGGAGGGGAAATGTACCTTTTGGAATCCCTGCCCAGTCTTCCCCTTGGGAATTCTGTGAGTTCTCAGAGGCTATATTCCATGGCCCCCAGAAGTTGTCCAATCCTTATTGAAGCTGTTTTTATGAGAGAAAGGGTTCTTTCTCTTTCAGCTTCAAAGACACATATCCTCCTCTACATAGCAACATATGCAGGGACCCTAGTATTGTCTGTGGGTAGCTGGGTTTTCCTGATCTTGTGATTGGCAAGGGAGGAAGCTGGGGATAATGGGTGGAAAGATGGGAACAAAGGTGGAACGGAAGCAATATGGAGCTTTTAGCCTATTTTTCTCCCTCCTTTAAAAAAATGTCTATTTCCAGTGCCCAAGGGGGCCTTCGTTTTACCCAGTGAGCTGAATAAATGTATCACCTACAAGTTCAAAGTTATTCTGAACCAGAGCCTTTTCAGATTATTCCTAGTTTTGCTCAAGAATCTGACTCTGATGACTCCCTCTCTCACACACAGAACGTGTAAAGGCTCCCACCTTCTAGAATGGATCACTGACTGTAATGTATTTCCTTGTTAGTCATACGCCAGAAAGGAAAGACCCATGGGATTTGGTGCTCAGGTGTCAGAAAGGACAGGGTCTCAGAGTATGCGTGTGGGGGAGAAAGCAAGCACACCCTGGGTTTCTGGCAGAAAGCATTCCTGCCATGAGAATTCATTGCTAAGTATTTATGCAGCACGCTCTCCCTTTTAGTGTTTGTGACAAGCCACCATTACAGAACTTATTGCCAATGGAAAGGTTCTTCCAGACTCACCTAATACACATATTTTAAATTTGCTGCATTACTCTTTCCTCTCCACTGAAAAAACAAAGAAAGCCTGCAATCCAAGGTTAGTCTTCTCTTCACTAAAGGCCATGCCCTGAATCCTTTTCAGTTTCCTCTATATTAACTAGAGGCAAATCACATTGGACCCAGGAATACAACAGGTGCTAGCACATACACCTGCACTGTGACCTTCCTAGGTTCTGTCCCTCCTTTACCTGCTCCCCACTCAATCTTGAGATCCAGTGGGGTGAAGTGGGTTAAAGGCTCTAATCTCAAGAGCTGGGTTTGAGTCCTGATTCCACCTCTATATGCAGCCAGATGGGTTGCCAAATTCCTGGTGGGGGCCTGGAAACCTTCAGGAAGATGAAAGAGAGAAAGGTTGAAAGAAAAAGAGACAGAGAAAAAGAGAAAGAAAGGGGGGGGGGAGGAAGACATCAGTTCTCCTGGAGAAAACAGCTGCTTTGGAGGGGCACTGGCTCTCCTACCGTCAACCCATACAACAGTGTCTACACAGGTCCCCACCATCCCATCCAACCCAACATTTTTTAAAGGCAAGGCCAATCTGGCTGTGGAGGGGTGGGCTGCCATCTTCCCACCCTCCATAACTTCCAAAGGCCCACCAGGAAGGTCTGCCACCATTCTCCCCCCCCTCATTTCCCAAAGGCTAGGCAGGGAAGGTCCAAGGGGGGGGGGCTGCCTCCTTCCCACCCTGTTCTCCATCTCTCCCAAAGGCCAGGCTGCATAGGGAAGGCCTCTTTCCTAACCCCATCTCCCAAAGGGACTGCCAAAAACCCAAAACATGAAGTAACATTTTTCCTCAAACCTCAAAAAGGCCCAAGTTTGCATAGAAAACTGCAATCTAAAACAACAGCAAAGTAAAACAGAAAATAGGGGGCCATTCCACACCCGTTTAAAAAAGTGAAATCCATACCATTTGTAAATGCCATAGTTTTGACATTTTGCACTATGGCAGAGTCTGCACTTACTTTGTTTATTCCATTGTCAATCCTGTTGAATTCAGATCGCTTTGAACTTGGATCTTCCTCTCCCCCCCCCCCCATTGAAACAGGAAAGCGTTCTGCACGTGGTTAGGATAGTTCAGAAGGGGGGGGTGAGCCTCTTTATTTCTTTTCTTGAAGGGTGGGGGGAGAGGAGCCAAGCAGGGAGCCTCTTTCTTTTCTTGGAGGGGGGGGGGAGATGATCAAAAAAGGCAGAGAAGGGAGAAAAAATCCAGGTCCAACAGAAGTTGAGAGAAATTAAGGGCTTCTCCTTTAAGGCAAGTTTGTCACATGACCACCTGTGGCCAATCACAGGTCCTCTATCGAGGAGAGCCCAGATTCAAAACAGCCTTTAAATATTGAAGGTTAAAAGCACTCTAAGATATCGCACAATAAAGGTAGGGTCACTCCGGATCAATCCTTCTTGCTGCAGAAGGAAATTTTATATCGCCCCAAATCCAAACAGAAATCTCATTCTGTGTAGAGGGCAGGGACTGAATCAATCTGGGGTTTGAATAAAAGCTCCTTGCAGTTTACACCGATGTCATGAACATCCAGCATTACATCTGCAAACCTGCAGCTACATCCCCTATTTTATAGCGCTTGCTGGGAAATCCACAAAACTAGATTATCCCTGTGAAGTAGCGCTTGCAAGATAAAAGCAGCCAGTAAGACACGTGCGTTACCAAAGTGGCTGAAGTAGCGAGATTTCCGTGTTGAAGCACGAAAGGAGCCAAGCCAGCCAAGGTAAGTGGCAGCCATGCCTTGGGCTTTTTTGTCTCAGCCGAGCTGCACATCCCTAGTGGGACCCTCACTTAAGTATATTACCTTTTTCAGGTAATTAGGCTGAAACATTAGGCTGAAAGCTCAGCTTATACTCGAGTATATACAGCATATTGATTTCAGGGATATATGGGGGGGGGAGTTGAATATTTTTGTCTGTTATTTCTTGTGGAAAAACTGCTGTCAGAGTGTTAGAAACTACTGGTGTCTCTGAGCAATGCTAAGAACTCTTTTACCTAGATGGAGAACCTCAAGAACGGATCAGGGGAAGAAGACCCCTGGTGATGCCCTGTTAGAGCTGGGTACTAGTGGTCTGGCAGGACCATCTATGTCAGGGCTCCAAACAGCTATACCTGGTAGATCTTTTTGTCTCTCTTTCAAAGATAACTTTTTAAACATTTGAGCATGACATGTTTATGCCTGTCAATGTCCAGTTCTCTCTAGATTCTTTCGCAGTCAAATATTTGAGTAGTGTGCATGTGTCCTGATGGTAGCACCTTAAGAAAGCATGTGCATATACAGGCCTACCACTTTAATACTGAAGCTAAGGAACATAAGTCTCAGACCATGATCTATAAGCACTTGTTACCTGGAACTGGATCCAGTCTGTGTCATGGTATCAGACAGCCTGGAAGGCAACATAATCTACTGAACCTCTTCCATAAGATGCTGGAAATTTGGTTACATTAATGCTTCTGGACAGCTTGGAAGATCCAGCATCTGTTTGGCATGGAGAACGGCCCAGGTTCAATTCCCAGCATCTCTTGTTAAATATCAGGTAGTAGGTGATGTAAAAGACCTCAGCCTCAGACTTTGAACACTTGGATGGATCACTGATCTGATTCAGTGTTTCATACATAGTCCAGAACAGGGGTAGTCAAACTGCGGCCCTCCAGATGTCCATGGACTACAATTCCCATGAGCCCCAGCCAGCATTCGCTGGCAGGGGCTCATGGGAATTGTAGTCCATGGACATCTGGAGGGCCGCAGTTTGACTACCCCTGGTCCAGGATTTCAGAGATGTCAATCAACAGATGTACAGTTTCTCATATTCTCCTGGATATATCAAAATATTTTGGACATGTTAAGCCATGTCACTCCCTACCCCCACTGCTCAGCCCACTTGAGAACTGTAATTTAGATATTTCATCCTGTTCATATTTGTGCAAATTCTAGTTGTTTCAAAACAATTCTATATAGTTATTTCCTTTAAAAAAGTTCTAAGAAAAAAAGAAATTGTAGGGTTACACGAAACAGTGTTAGCTACCTGGTGCATGCTGTAATACAAACAGTAGTTCTATTATTATTTTGTGGCACCATAATGGTCATCAGAAGGCAGGTTGTGCTGAAAAGATGAAACATCCCAGTGGTGCCCTTTTCATTTTGTGTGCGTGAATGATTATACCTAAGAAATTGCTGGTTTTCCTGCTGGAAAAAAAATTACCATATAGTCTGACTCTGAAAAAAAATCTGAATAATGTTAATCCCCCACCTGAAAGATTGCAAGAGAGAGAGAGTTTGTAATGTCATTCACTATTCAAAGTCAGAGCACAACCCCAGAAATTATCTGCGATCCATTGTTTTTCTCACTGCTCTTCCTAAACTCCTTTCCCACATAATTCACCCTCCTATTTCTTATCTTCAGCCACTTATAAGACAGTGAAAGAAAAGGCTTTGATGGATGCACAATTTGTACAGTTTGCAACTTTGCCGACCAAGTACTACGGGGGGTGATATTTTGGGTGGCTGAGCTGGGTGGGCGGGCCCTGTCAGAACTTTGGCACTGTCAGAACTTTGGCTTCGTGCCCCCCGATTGGCTGGAACTCTGGTCTGTCCTGGTGAGGGCCCAATCGGAAGGTGCTTTGCGCCTTCCGATTGGGCCCTCACCTGGACCGGCTCCGCCTTCTTAGGCTTTAGCCTTTTATGTCGCTGTATAAAGACTGGTAGGTTTGCCAACCTCCATGTGGAAATCTTCTGCTATTACAACTGACCTCCTGGTGACAGAGATCAGTGGGCTCTATGGCACTTTACCTTATTGAAGTGCCTCCCTATCTCAAACTCCACATTCTAAGGCTCCACCCCCCAAATCTCCAGATATTTCCCAACTAAAAGGTTCTTGGCTGGGGAGAGCTCATTGATAACTGAGTGACAACATGTTTTGTCAGCTGACATTTTTTCCATACATCAGAAAATAAGTTGTCTTCTAAGATAATAATTCTTTGGTACTTTGAATTGAAATGTAAGGAAAGACTGGGGAAGTTTTATGAAACTGCATATTTGATTGTTTGAAAAAAATCCTGTCTGTCAAATGTTTGGAGGTATTGATTGCCATTTGTACCAGATGTGATGGAGAATCCTTGATGCAAACTGAGGATACATTTGAAATTGCCCATTAACCCTCTGGATTCTGGCATTTTGCTGTTCATTGCACTTCTATCACTTTGCAGTTGTTAAGAAGTATGTTGGAATGTGATTTACTCCACAGATACTAAGGGCCAGCCTTCTTAGTGCCAAATGCTTCTTTGTCACCATCTTTTGTGTGTTCAGGGATTAGCAAATACCTCCCCATACCCACTGTGTAAGTAAGACATCTGCTTTTAACAAATTTGCGCCTGTCTGTTTGAAACACGGCAGATATTATCCCATGGGTGAAGGATACAGTCTCTGAAAATGTTATTACAAGTGGGTTAAAAAAAATCCCATTGGGAAAAAAAAGGAAACAAATAAAGAATAACAGTTTAAAGAAAATAAACATGTGTCATAAATTGGACAAAGAAGATGCATAAAAGATTGCAAACTGTATCAATAATAGATACAAGGGTATCAATAATTGATACAAATAAAACATTAGTGCACACACTTAAGGTTTTTGTTTGTAAATCTAGCAGTATTGAGCAGCAGTTCTTGTCACCCTGGAAGTTGTCAGGAAAATCTTCATTGCAGTTGATGAGGATGCGGCGAGGTTAGGGGGAATGTCAGACTATGGCCAGGGAGAAATGGCCCCAAATCTGTGTTCCACCATAAACAATACTGGGTGGTCTTGGGCCAGTCGCTCCGTCTCATCCTAGCCTACTTCTCAGAACAGTTGAGGATGAAAGAACTAGCCTAGAGGGAGAAAGTGAGATACAGATGTGTCATGCCAGCTTCATTTTTCCTTATGCGGCCCATAATAACTGAGAGAGGCCGACCCATATGCACTGAAAATGAACCGAGGGTCAGAACAGGTAGTGTTAAAACATATAACAGGTAGTGTTAAAACATGTGTGCTGGGAAACAAACTCTGCGAAGCGTCCTCAGTCATGCAACTTTCTAACCTGCCTGGCTGACAATTTCATTTATCAAATGGTAGATGAACCCACAAGAGGTTCAGCCATACTGGACTTAATACTGACCAACAGGCAAGAGTTGGTGGATGAGGTGAAGGAGGTGGGGACCCTAGGGGGAAGTAACCATGTCCTCATAGAATTCCTTTTGAGATGGGGGGGCAAGGAAGTTGGTAGCCAGACGCAGATGTTGGATTTTCGTAGGGCAAACTTTAATAAACTCAGAGGCATGATGAGTGTCATACCATGGACGAGAATGCTGGAAGAGAAGGCGGGATGTGTCCGGGATGAGGAAGGATCCAGATTGGACCCTTCCTCCTGACAGACAATCGGAGGGAGCAATTGGCAGGCGTGAAGCGCCTGTCGATTGGTCCCTCCGATTCCCAGCCCGAGCAACTGTGAGCCGCGCACAGCGCGGCTTGCAGTTGCTTCTTTGCCACCGGCCTGACGCGTCGGAGGCGCAAAGCGCCTCCGACGCATCAGACCGCCCGCAAGGGAACCCCCGGCAGCCGAACAACACAAACCTCTGCGGAGCCACCGAAAGGGAAAAAACAAAAAAACAGCTGACAAGCCCCGCCGAGCCGCGTCAGGAGCCGCCAAGGAGCACCCGTCCTCCGACGCGTGCTCACAGCGCGGCTGCCGGGCCCTCCCGGTCCTCATCGCCGCAAAAAAACCTTTCCTCTGAGGAGCCAGCGAAAGAAAAAAAAAACATCCCCAACAAGCGTGCGTGCGCACAGCGCGGCTGCCGGGCCCTCCCGGCCCTCATTGCCGCAAAAAAACCTTTCCTCCGAGGAGCCAGCGAAAGAAAGAAAAAAAAACATCCCCAACAAGCGCGCATGCGCACAGCGCAGTACGCCGCAAACAGCCTGGGCCTTTGGGGGGGGGCCGCAGAGAGACACGAACGGAGATCTGGAATTTCCGCCCATGCTTCCGCCGCCGCGGCAACGCGCCCACACATCTGCGCGTCCTTTCTTCCCACGAGGAATCCCCTGCTGGGGCCAGGAGCGAGCCTCACCATGATTACTCCGCCCGCTGTGGGAAACGGCCCGGGGAGAGCATCGCCACCGCCCACACAATAAGCCGCGACGAGCCCGGCCCCTGGAGGGGGGAGGGGCCGCAGACACACACAGATGGAGACAAACAGACATGGAGAGCTACAAACTGTGAGAGAAACAGGGCAGACACCACACAGAGAAGGACAGGGAACAAGGAAGGACAATACGAGGGGAGGAATGACACAGAGGGGCATACTGGCCTTGGAGAAACCCATGGAGAAGGACACACAGATCCCCAGATTGCCATGGATGGGAGACACACAGGAGATACAGCCAGGACTCGGTGGCTGTGTGGGAGGATAGGGGCCAGCCACACAGAAACACAAGGCGCTGGGAGACTTTGACAGATCCGTGCAGAGACTGAGAGACACAGCCAGATAACAGATTAAGGAAAACAAGAAGCCAGACACACTACAAGCTCACACCCTTGCCACCCCACTCTTCCTAGCACCTCTGCTCTTCACAAGTCACTGTCTCTGCTCCTAGGGCTGGGAGAAGCCGCGCCCACTCTCTCCCCCCCTCACCTGTTGGGGCAACCGAGCACAGGACCCTTTCTTCTAGCGCCCACTGTCTGCCAGCCACAGCGGGCTTAAATTCTAGTAAAGTCCATAAAAGTGTAAAAAGACATTTACAGTTCAGATACAAATTCCTAGTTGAGTGCTCCGCCACTAACTCCTGGAACCTGGAGACAGGATAGTTCAAATTTAATTTAATTTATTTCCCTGGGTTGAGAGGGAGAGGGGTAGGAGGGGCACCGTTCAGTCTGCTTATTTCATGTCGAGTTGCTCAGACTGCACAGCCAGGCTTCAGTGGAAACCTTTAGAGGCCTGGGTAGAAGCCAATTGACCCCTCGTGAGACTTGATCCTTGCAGAAGTGGTGGCTGCAACACTACCTTGTAGTCAACAGTATTGTGCGGTTATCTGCACTGAGCAACAGGCAAAAGCAGGCTAAAAATAAAATTTATTATCATCATCATCAGGTGTTTGGGTGCTGCAGCACAATAACGAGCAGACTAGCAGTTTGTTCCTCTAGAAACAGGGGTAGTCAAACTGCGGCCTTCCAGATGTCCATGGACTACAATTCACATGAGCCCTTGCCAGCGTTGGCTGGCAGGAGCTCATGGGAATTATAGTCCATGGACATCTGGAGGGCCACAGTTTGACTATCCCTGCTCTAGAAGATAAGGACTGGATTCTAGGGGCCTATTTATGCCAACATGTTTATTCAGGGCTCACTTCATCAGATGCATGGAGTCTTTATCCATTTGGCAGGTGCATTTGTACTGAAAGCTACAAACAATTCTCTGAGGGGCCAGCTACTAGACTCCCAGGTTTGAAGAAGATAATGATTTCTTCAGAGCTGTGACTCTGCCAGATGGTGTGGTTTTCAGCCTAGTCCTCTTGGTGAAACTCTCATGGATTCAAAAGCCTAAATAGGTGTTTGCCTGATTTGTCTGCAAACTGACAACAAAGGATATCTCTTTTTAAACATGTGCTTAGAGTCTCCTTTGTAATAGGTGTTTAGGAGCTTAATACAAAATTAAAACCTATTCTTTCTTGGATTTCTACTAGCTCCTCAGAACCCCAAGCAGAAATTATCTAATTAATTTAATGTGATAGGAAATCTCTTAATGATTGATATCTCGGCCAGTAGCTGCAGGGACGGTACTTTTGTCAAACTCCCAAGCAGCTGAGAAATGATATGCTTTTATCCTACAGCCTCACACAGCTATTCCCTGTGATGCCAAATGCTTAGACAAAGCTGTATATATTACTTAGAGCAGTGGGATTCAGTTGACATTTAAGAGATTTTTTCCTCCATGGAAGGCAGGAGCTTTTCTGAAATGCTAATATTTAACAGTGTAGTCCTGTCTAATTAAGTACACAGGTTTCAGGTGCTCTGTTTGGCATTACTGGCTTTCTTCATGTTAAATTAGCCTCTAAAATCCAGAGCTCATCCCATTTGAAGTAGTTCCTTTGGAAAGCACAGTTCCTTTGAAGCACAGTTCCTTCTGAAATCCTTTATTTTTAGTTCAGCCTTTCTCACATTTTTTACCATTGAGAACCGTGAAACATCACACTAGAAGTTGTGATCATGCAGAATATGGCTAGAAAGCATAGCTGTGTCATGCCCACCTGGGGCCCCTCCCCTTCTCATCCCCAGGTTAGAGGCTTTTCCTGGACACCCTTGGTCCCAGAGGGGCAGCAGGGTGGCTTTTCTGGGCCTCCTGCTGCCCCTTCTCGAGAAGGCATGCAGAGACTACCCCAGAATGCAGTTTGCTCCCCCACCCATCTTCTCTCATTTGAAAGAGGCCAGGAGGCCAGGGCAACTTAATGGCAGCAGGACATGTTCTGAGGCTAGCTCCTCTTCCAGCCAGCAAACTTCTGAAACTGGCAGGAAGTTAGAGATAGAGAGCTGACTCCTTGTTAGTCTTTCCTGGCTGAGAGGTCCCTCTTCACTGGGGCTAAACTACCAGGGTGGGCCATTCCTGTCCAAGGGCAATTTCTTTTTTTTTGGGGGGGGGGGATATTTCTGGTGGCGGGAGAATCAGGTAGGGAGTGACTTATCTGCATGCAATTTGAGCTCATTGGCCCTCATTGGCAGAGTGCAATTTGACAGGTGACCGTCGTTTGCAGAGTGTAATTTGTACTACTGGGCCCTAATTGGCAGAGTGCAATACAGATTGACTTTCATTGGCAGAGTACACTTTTAAAAAGCCAATTGGCCCTCATCGGCAGAGTGCTCCATCTTTATTGATGGCGTACCCCCAGAGGGGGCCAATGAGCCACCTTGAGACTCCTCTGGATAGTAAAATGTGGGGTCCAAAAAGCCTCTTATTATTATTATTAAATTGATGTGGATACATCAGATATTAAGAAGAAAAAACTTGCTGGATTAGACCAGTGGTCCATTTTGACCAAGATCCTGTTCCATGTGGTAGCCAACCAGTAGCTCTGAAAGACCAACAAACAGAGCATAGAGGCCAAAATCTTATATTGTCTCCTAGCACTGGTTTTCAGAGGCTTATTGGCTCTGAATGTGGAGATTTCCTTTAGTCCCCATGGTTATTTTGTCATGGATATGATGGATTTCGGAGAACAAAGACTGCTAAATTGACCTTCCCAGGATTGGTTAAAAGCAGTGGACTCTAATCTGGAGGACTGGGTCTGATTACCCAGTTCTCCACATGCAAGCATCTGGGGGACCTTGGGCCAGTCACAGTTCTCTCAGAACTCTCTCAGCTCTACCTTCCTCCCAAGTTGCCTGTTATGGGGAGAGAAAGGGAAGGTGATAGTAAGCTGCTTTGAGACTTAGAGAAATGTGGGGTATTATAAACCCACTCTTCCTGTTCTTCCAAATTTTTTGCACTGGTTTTACTAATGTTTAGAGTGACTGTGGAGGATGTTTTCTTCCAAGTGCTAAAAACAGATTTTAATAACCCCGAAAAATGACTTTCCGTTTAAGCCAGTTAAAGAGCTAAGAAATGTAGTTGGTTGACCCACATCCATTACTGTCGTGTTCTTTATTATCATAGTTCCCATCAGATATAATATTTAGCTTATTAAATCATAATCATATCCAAGGTTTGCATGGGTCTGACATAGCCATACCATTCTTATACAATCCCCGCAGTGATCACCTTGTTTGCTGATATTATCTTTCCATTTTGACACCGATTATAATGACCTGTCGGTTGAGACCTACATTAAACCCACTGTTTGATGAAATGTTGAGAGTGGGGGACTCATTATCTTTAGCATCAGAGGATGTCGCCTCTATCAGAAAGGCATATAATCCTAACAGCACTGGGTCTTAAACTAGCTGACCCACAGTTCAGGTGTGTCTTTTTTTTTTGTATTCCCACTCTTTTGTATCCCCCACCTTCACCCTCTTATGTATTCATCAACTGCCTTTCTTTCCAAAGATGCTCAAGATGGTACACAAGATAAAATCAGGGAAGATAATTTAGAAAAAAAATCTCAACCGGCACTAGAATGCAAAAGAAAACAAAGCAACCGTCACTGCCCTCCAGTCATATTCAAAGGCTTTCTGATAAAGAATTGCAGGGAAAACAGCAGCCTTTCTTCCTGGGCAAAACTGTTCTGTAGTCAGCACGTAGCTGTAGAAAAAGCCCTTCCATAGGTCTTAGACAGCTTGACCTTAGCTAATACTAGCCCAGAGGAGATCACCATTCATGGATCCCAGAAACTGAGCAGCCTTTTAGTTAGCCAAGCTTCAAAAGGTCATGAACCTTTGAGGTGAACCTAGAAACAGATAGAGCCGGTACAGCTAGAAGTTCTATCTCAGGTAGTTATGGCAGTTTACTTTGGCTTATTTCATTTTAATTTCACAACCACCCTATGCTACAATGCAAGATTGCTGAACTTGAGTTCATTCACAAATTCTGAACAATGGAACCTGCCCATCCCCCTGGGCTGAACAGGGACAAAGGGTTCTTATCTCACAACTCTTTCTGCCCCTAAACATTTAACCTCTTTAATTAAGGAGATAAAAATAGGCATCTCACTTTACAGCCTTTTACTCTTGAAAGATTCAAATCTACCTATGAAGCATGTTAGACTAAAAGAGAATGTCTTACGCATCATAGCTTGTGAAGTCTTGTTGATCATATTTCAGTCTCTTGTCTACTAGCCTGATCTGGATAGCCCATGCAAGCCCAGTCCCATCAGATGTGGGAAGTGAAGCAGGGTTGACCAAGGTTAGTAGAAGGCTCTCCAAGGAATATCAGGGTCATGATGTGGGGGCATGCAATGGCAAAACCACCTCTGTACAACTTGTGCTTTGCTGCCTGACAATCTAAGATCTCCTGGCTGCATTACACAATGAATCAGTCTTGGCCTCTGTGCCAAAATGGCTTTGTACACTGACTACAATAAGCCATTTAAAATGTTGTTAGAACAAAACCCATAGCAAATATTTGTGATTTATAGCAGGGGTCCTCAACCCCCGGGCTACGGCCCGGTACCGGGCCGCAAAGGCCATGGTACCGGGCTGCCAGCAGCCGCACCTTCCTCCCCCCCCCCCGCAGTGAGAGGGGGGGAAGAAGCAGGCACGGCCGCCGGCACGCCAGCGACGCAAACGCGCATGCCGGAGCTGCCGCGCATGTGTGTTTGCGCCCCCTGCTGGTGAAAATGCGCACGTGTGGCAGCTCTGCGCATGTGCGTTGGAGCCACCTAGTGGCGAAAACACGCATGCACGACAACTGGGCGTGCGTGTTTGCGGGCGGCGGCAGCCGGGCCGCTGCCTCTCTCCCACCCTCGGAGGCAGTCCCCGACTACTAGAAGGTTGGGGACCGCTGATTTATAGAAGAAACAGTCAAAGAAAGCTGCATTCTGGGAAAACATCAGCATACTCTGAGAATGGGGTATCTGCCAAGGCAGCGTACACTGCCACTGCCCACACCTGTCTTCTTCCACTTGGCTGTGGGCCCTTCCCACACCCACTGGCTAGCAAGCAATCTGCTTCCTCTGCTCCTTGGCCCTAGCTGTGCCTGAGGGTGGAGGGTGATGGTTACAGCGGCACTTCGAGATGCAGCCTAGCTAAGGGTACTGGTACTGCAGGTCTGATATCAGGCTGTCTGCTATGCCACGGACTTCACGGTGATATGGTCTGGTTTGCTTGAATAAGAATTTGCAATCTCTGGGGTAAAACAACAATCTAATGGTGACTTAACCCAAATTATTTACCACCTAATTACAATATGCTATAAGCATCCTGCTGTAAATAAAGTCATAGAGACCATTTACTCACTGGGAACTTCATTGCCTCAGCTCCTGTGCAGGAGCAAAAATTGGAGACGGATGAGGTGCACCGGGCCAAATGCTCCCCCATGTGGGTGCAGGAAGAGGTGGGGCAACCTGCCATGACTAAAACTCCAGCCTACAGCCTGGCATGAAGCCTCCAGTGCGTAAATGGTCGGAGACAACCACACTTCTGACTTGAGCTCTTTCACGTGAGTTGGCTCAGAGCCCCCTGTTTGCATTTGTTCCACTCTGGAAACCCTGCAGTTCCTTCTGGGGTTCCAGAATGAAGACAAAAAAAGAACTACATCCAAACAGAAGCCTGAACCAGAAGAAGGGATGCCTGGGAGGAGGAGGGATCTTATGAACCAAGTTTTGACAAGGTCATCCCCACTCTTAGGGCAACCTAGCACTAAGTTTTCCTTAGTGCTGGCTCAACATTCCGCAACAGGTTGTTGTTGGCTCTACATTCTGCAACAGCTTGCTTTCACACCCCCAGCCTGAACCAGGTTGTTGGTATCTTTCTTGTTCTTGCTGCCTTCCCAGGTTGTTGATCCTGTCAACCGCTTCTCTTTGGCTTCATTCTCAGCCGCCCATTCCAAACCCTTGTAGACCCTTTAGAGTTGACAATATTGACCTCGATAGACCAAGTCGAGAATTTTGTCAGGGAAGAAATGAATAGGGCCGAGGATGGCTGACTAAGGAGGGGCTGTGGCTCTGTGAAAAAGTGCCATCTCCAATTAAAAGGACCAGATAGTAGGCAAGGTGAAAGACTGTTTCTTGAGACCCTGGAGAGCCACTACCAGTCTGAATAGACAATACCTTGATGGACCAGGGGCCTGATTCAGTAGAAGGCAATGTGTCTTCTTGTGAATAAAGGGGGTGAGGGGAGGGTGGAGATTCTGATTCTTATGTCCTACCACACTGTGGCCTGGCAACTTACAGCAACAAAATCAGCCCAAAGCATTGTGGTGATGGGTGAGCTTCCCCTGATGACTTGAATGGGTAGCCAGTGCTTGGCTGCATGCTGCCAGCATAGCTCCAGTGTTGATCTGAGCAGCCAGTGAAACAAAATTCCAGGCGCATCTCCCCATTTTGCCTGAGAATATCTCAGTAGAAAATCTGCAATCCTCTCTAACTGCAGTTGGAGCCCTCTTAAGAAATCTTTATTGTTGAAACACATTTTCTGGTTGGCTTCCTGGATTATATATTTTTCTGACCTCTAGTTTGAGCATTGCTCTTGCCTCTAAGTAGATTCTGCCAGTGATATGTTGCTTAGCAACTAGTCCCATATGATCTATTGTCATTTCAATAAATGACCCAGGCAGATAAAAGGATGTTTTGAAACCTAATGGACTGGAAAAGGGGGAAAAAAGGGGGGGGTAGCAAACAGACTGCCCCACTAATGCAAGCTGCTCAATAATCCATTTTATCTTTAAAAAAAAAGATTTCTGGACACTCGCAGGACTGTTTGGAAGTGGCACAGAAGAGAACTGGGCGGATGCAGACCTGGTCTAAATAAGGCTGCCCAATGCACTTAGCAATCAACCAAATGAACTACCAGTTCCAAGTGGTAGGCCACAGAATTCCTTCTCGGGGCATTTCTTAAATTGTGGTCAGTCATGCAGTTTTAACAACCCCAAAGGAAGCCCCAGTTTGGATCAGACAAGGGCTGACAATGTCGTTTCCCCACCACTTTAGAAAGTCGGTCAAGAACTGAGGCATCCCGTTCTGTCGCTCCTTGTGCTGCATTGGAGGCTTGGCCTGCATTCTTGCCAGCATCTGTCTTGAAGGCTTGACTGGTTCAGCGTAAACAATGTACTACTAAATGTCATTTAATTTAGCTAACTGACTTGAGCATCGGTCAGTAACATTTAAAAATCCATGCTAGGGATTTATTGACCTGTAAGGTATGAAGTATGCCTTTGCCAGAAATCAATTTTCCTTTGATTTTTCTATTTTTGATCTTCCATTGCCTTCCATTTTCCCGTAAAACATTTCCAGTTTATTCTACCTCTCTGAAGGTAGTATATGTATCCCATTTCTTCAGCTGCCAGGGTTGTCCTTTGCAGGATGGTGATACAGTTTTATTGCAAAGGTAATTTCTGTTTTCATAAGTGAAGGGGAGCTTGAGGAAAGCAACCTCCCCCCTACCATCTCTGCAACTTCCCAAACTATTCCTAAAGGCTTAGGGACCATTGGAAAACTTTTGTGGCACAAATGTCTTTGGTCAAGAGGGAGAATTAATGGGAATTCATATCCTTTTGCTCTTGTGCAAGCTCCCACTCTATTTATGGGAGACTTCTTGAGAGAATGGGAGATGGATTTCTACTAATTCATCCATCCCTGTACTCTACCCCCCCCCGCATTGCATCCCATAATGTTCTCAAAGGTTCCTAGAACTTCAGGAATGGTTCCTTGGAGGCCACAGGGAGGCTGGAGAAAGAAGACCTCAGCATATATCCTTCCGTAAGATCCACACTGTAGTTGTATGAACAGATGACACAAGATAAGGACAATCCAAAGACAAACCGGTCTGATAAAGCAGAAGAACGAAGAACAGGTTCATTGAAAGGCATGCCAAAACCAAAATGGGGCTACATTCCATGAGAGTCGCAGGGAGCCTCCAATAATACAAAAACAGATTGTTGACTGACACTATAAAAGAATATAATGATTTTGTGAGCAAGAATTCATCTTGAATATGCAATTGAGAGTCTCATAGAGAGCAGGTCACTGAGGAAAGTTTGAGAATGAAAGTAGAAATCCGGAACCCCGTTTTGATTTGACTCCAAATTTACTTTATTAAAGACTCATACACTTTGAAGAAGAGTTGGTTCTTATATGCTGCTTTTCTCTGCCTGAAGGAGTCTCAAAGTGGCTTACATTTGCCTTCCCTTTCCCCTCCCCACAACAGACACCCTGTGAGGTGGGTGAGGCTGAGAGAGCCCTGATATCACTACTCGGTCAGAACACCTTTCTCAGTGCCATGGCAAGTCCAAGGTCACCCAGCTGGCTGCATGTGGAGGAGGAGTGGGGAATCAAACCCGGCTTGCCAGATTAGAAGTCTGCACCACTACACCAAGATGGCTCTGATTTGACTTAAGAGTTTTCTTTATTGGCATGCCTTTCACCAATCCTGTTCTTTGTTCTTCTAAAGAGAATCCGAGCAAGAAATTGACTCATTATATTTTCCGTTTTTGGAATATGCCCTGGCTTTGTATGCATGGCCATGTGTATGCAGCCAATGTTTTACCATCCAAACTCTGTCAACATGCCAGATTTTTACTTTGCTAGTTTTCTATTAGGAGGGAGAAATAGTATTGGGCTCTATGTGAATGATGTGAAATTTGTAGACATCAGATGCCACTATGATAGCAGGAAGTGGTTGTTCTTTATGTTCATGGTGCGAGAACTTTGCTGAGCTGGCTACAAACAGTCCTAATTTTATTGCTACCATTTTTACTGCATTTAACATACAGTAGGGGCAGGGGCACCATGATGTTCAGCCTGAATCCTGATAGGATATGATCCAAATGTATGCTATTAATCTAGGAGAGAAAGATGCCAAAGGCAGTGACTTCACCTTCTCATGGCCAATAGGGTGGGGGTGGCAACTTGGTCCTGCCAAAGCTGGGTAAGTCCTGAGTTGACCTGCTCCAAGTTCGCTCATGAGGAACAAAATAAAACCTTTTCAATAGGAACCAAGGTGTCAACTTGGTAAGAACAGTGTTTGGAAGCCTGGCTGATAACTATGGATTGGCATGAACCAGGAAAATGCAGTTCAGTTCATCGTTCGTGGTGTGCCCAGTTCACAAACTATGAACCATCATGAACTTTTAGCAGCCAAACAAACTGGTTTAGTTAATGAGGTTCATGATGTTGTAGTTCCTGTGCAATCTAGAAATACCAAATTTTTGAGGGATCTCAGGCTTCACTCCATTCTACCCACTCTCCAGGTTTGGTCAGGATCAGTTTTATGGGCGTCCAAGCATACACTACCCAAATAAAATGTCCCCGGGAAAGTGCTTTCTGGGTGAATCAAAGACTGTCAGGTGGTAATATTGGCAGGTATAATTTCAGGATGTTCAGGAGTATATAGAATATATCCTGTGCAAGTGAGGCACACCCATCATGGAGGGCATGTAGAGGAACATCTGGAGGAGGTCTGCTACAAGTAATTGACAGATGCAGATATAGGAGGTTCAGGAGCATATAGAATGGATCGTGTGCAAGCTATAGACCTCAAAGTCACAGTCCCATGGATGTTCCTCTACATGCCCTCCACATTCTGCTCCCTCATTGCTTTGAGGTTTGATAAACATTTAGATTGAGCAGAGATAGTCTGGACATGTATTCACTCATGAATTGGCCCAAATTTCCACAAACAACTTGAAAGTTCATGGAAAGGTTGCACTGGTTGACCTCCCATGAACTTCAGTTCATGAAACATGAACCAGTCAAACTTCATTTATGATGAAGGAGGCATGGCTATGATGTAGTAGGCTGTAAGGAAAGCTGAGGGCCTCAGTCAAGTGGTGTGATCTCAGTACAGGAATGTGGAAAGATACTGGTCATTGTTCCTTATTAAAAAGGGAAAACAGAAGCATTGACCTGCCCTCTGAAGAAGTGTAATGGGTGTCGGATAGGCTTTTTGAATAATGCTGTCCCTTTCTTCTTCAGAGCTGCTAGAGAAGATCCTTGCACCTTGGAGAAGCCTTTGATTCAAAAATGTTTTTTTGAAACCATAGAGTGATTGAGGG
The DNA here is from genome assembly GCF_049243985.1 of Paroedura picta. Lineage (NCBI taxonomy): Eukaryota > Metazoa > Chordata > Lepidosauria > Squamata > Gekkonidae > Paroedura > Paroedura picta. Next base: position 86,774,781 of record NC_135375.1, on the reverse strand, counting down.
GCTGTTTTAACTAGATATGATGGAAGGGCATGGATTAGGAGAGTGCTAGAGACAGAACTGAAACAACTGATTTTTTAAATAGGTATGCAAACTGGGACCTCTTGAGATAAACAAGAGGACTTTCTTGAAATTCAGTGAAAAAACATTTTATTTATGTCTGCCCAGCTTTGCTGCATAACATAAGCAATACACAACGGAGAAGCAATAATTCTAACAGAATGATCCACTTCTTACACCCACCTTCAAAGAAGAGATTTCACTCCTCATGATTCTGCTCGCAGAGATCAGCCACAATTCCTATGCCCATTCTAATTTTAATTCTTAACCTTTCCAGTTTCCTTCCTTTTATCTCATTTTTTAATCTTGATTCTGGAGTTTCATAGCTGCTGGCCCATAGGTTATGCCATCAATTATATATGTCTGTGCAGTAGGACCAATTTTAGAGAGCATTTTTGTTTTCTGATGATGTGATGTCTTCAGTGGATAAGTCTACATGTGGATCTAAAGCAAGCATGGATCACATCTCAGTATATAATGTTTGCATGATGCAGTATCTTTGCATAATGGTGACTCTCCCCCTGCTTCTGGATTCTATAGTCACACTAGCTATTTAGGGCAGCGGCAGTCACTCCAGCACTAGTGGAAAGCCACGGTTACATTTGCCATTGACCAGAACAGCCACATAACTACTACAGTTCTCAGTCTCCAGATGGTGCCTGGAGGAAAATGGAAACTTGAAAGGGTTAACTTTCTTTATATCCTACTGAGGTCCCTCCCTTCTCTAAACCCTGCCCTTCCCAGGATCCAACTCTCTAGGAATTTCCCAACCCATAGCTGGGAACTCTAATGTCCTGTGTCAAATACTTACCCACAGTAACATATAAAAGTTAATAATAAATATTTAACTATGACCTTTTAATTACCAGAGTACCTCTGAGCATGCACAATGGGCTCTCTTCACCCATGCTGAACCTTAGCCAGCTCCTGTAGATCTTGCAGGATGGACTTTTGACACAAAACAGTCCAGAGTTTCATGTTCTCAGACATTTTTGTATTATTAGTTAAAAAATAAATGCTTCCCTTTGCTTAAAGCCACCGAGATGCTGCGAGGAGAGCACAGAGGCTGCAGGGAAAGGTGAAGGTTGTCGGAGAGGGCAGGACTTTTATGATGCTCACAGCTTCCTTGTTTGCCAGCCCTTCCAACAGCAGCTGTTTTTAGGTCGGAACTAAAGCCAACTGCAAGCTCCACAGGGACTATTTACATAGTTAGATTTGCTGGCGGGTTCTCGCGGCTTTGAATTCTGAATGCAGGCTCTGAATTTGTGCCGGGCATTCTGCATTTGTTGTTTTTGCCATCACCAGTCAGGAGTCCATTTGTGGCATGGGTTTTGCACTTCCATTGGGAGAGTGGGTGGTCCTGCCTCCCATTATGTCTCCCCCCTTTTTGTGCTCTGAGCATGTGCAATAACACAATTGCATCGTAGCACAACCAAAATGAGGAAAATGCCTCCCCTTTCATCCCCCACTTCAAGGAAGGGTGGGGAGCAGACTCAAATGCGAGAGCCACAAATATCTGCCCATCCCAGTGAGTATGGCCAGGCATCGAAATGTGCCTCCCAATGGCCTGTTCTCATTTCTCCTTCTGGCTGCCACCAATGCTGCTACTGACGCTACTGGGGGAAAGGGCGAGCAGGCGCCTGGGACTTAGGCAAGGGTGTCAAGAGTTCAGTGGCATTCCTCATCCTGCAGTGTGGCTCTTCAGCTGCAGCTGAGGCCAGGGGGAGAAAAGTGAGTATAGCAGCAATAACAAGCTCACGCTGTAATGCAAGCAAAATAAAGAACATTTATCCCATGGCACTCTAATCACCCAAGCAAGGGGGAGGGCTTCTTGCATTGATGTGTGCTCAGTCACCAGGCATGAAGGAAGACAAAACACGTCGGCCACCATTACACAAATATTTCCCTGCATGAAATTTATGAAATGCCCCGTTGCACCTTAAATCATAAGGTGTGTTTAGATGCTGGAGGGGAAGACGGGGGAGGCAGGATGCGTGTGGAACTGACAACTTTCTGGAGTTATATTCCAATGAGGTCCCTCCCTGCTCCAAATCCCGCCCACTCCCAGATCCCCCCCCCCCAAGTCTCCAACCCAGAGCCAACAACCCTCTTAGTCGGGTCCAGATGGACTGTGGACCCTCAGCATCTGCTTGTTCCTGCCAGAGTTTGTCTGAGCAAGGTGGTGAAAACAACAGGGAGGTGGAGTCAGCAAGAGGCTCAGGAACCACAGTGGGCTGAAGTCCCAGTCCTCCAACTGAGTATATTCTACCAGCTGAGTGGGTGATGCTGGTGACCAAAGGGACCATTAGTCAGGGCGGATGATGGAAGTAGGCTTGTGAAGCAGTGACTTGGGTGGCCCATCCAAATCTCAGTCAGGAAGGAATCAGGTAACTTGAGAGGGCCTCTGTCCTGGCAGTAGCCATATTGGGGAACTGTGCTCAGAAGAGCTACAGGTGGCTTGTCATAGTGCCACGTGTGGCTCCTAAGCTATTCAATTCCATTCATCTATGATGTCTCTTCCCTTGATAGTTTTTCTTCCTGAAATGTCTCTGCTTTAAAAATCAAAATTCCTCAGTTGGAAGGTTTGGAGGCTACAGCATAGAGCTTTACACTAACAAGCAACCCCAAGAAGGTTCCCCAGGCTCTGGCATTACTTCTGTACTGAGGGGTCCCTCAGGCATCATTACAGCCCTATTGGGGTTTCCATTCTTTGTGCTGGGCAAAGGCCAGAACTCAGAAGAGGGCATCCAGGCTCAAATTTCAACAGCTTTTCAAACAAGAGTAGGTTCAATCAAACACGTTCAGATAAATCCTCGCATGTAATCTACACCATACCATATGCTGCTTTCTGTAAGGGATTAGATTTGCCATTTATGTTGGACCATTATTAATTTTAGTTATATGAGTGCACAAAAGCTTAGAGTGCAGTAGAGGTATGTATGCAAGCAAGAAACCAAGTAAATAAAGACCCTTTTATCTTTTCAAAAATGGATCCATTCTAGCCAGGAAAGTGGAGAAACGGGATTCTAATCTAGTCTAGATAATTAGAATGGATGGAGATGCAGCGATCCATGTCCTGCTCTCATGGTGTTAAGGCAGAGAGAAGTCTGGCAACGTATGGAGAGAAGGTGTCGAAAAGGAAGGAAGGAAGTTTCCTTGAGAGTGCCAATCTACACATCAGAAGGATAGTAGCAGAGTGGAAAATGAAAGGATGTTTTGTTTCTGAGCCTATCTATCCCTCTGACTCTATTGTTGCCTACCTGTGAATGAAGGATAAGAGACAGAGTAAAGTCCTTCACTGCCAACAATTCAAACAGTAGTTTGCTTGGCCTGTCTGTCACATAGCTGGTACAGGGCTCTGCATAGCTATTAAACTTGAAACATTTCTAATCTTTATTCATGATGCGGTATGGCTGGTCCTTCCTTTGAGCCATCTAAATTTTGCCATCCCTGATTTAACAAACTCTGCCTTCCATTTCCATTGAGTTAAGCGCTTCTGCTCTGCCTCCTACAAAGTATGATTACACACTTCTCCCTGTCCTCATCTCTTCCCCAGAATTGCATTTCTGAATATCCTGATCTTACTCCTGGAGTTGCAATCCACTATTGTTCTATTTTGTTTTTAATACGAGGACTTTTTTCAGATTGTACTTAATGCAGTTTGCATTTCACATCTCTTTGTCCTTACACTTTGCCAGAGCACAAAATTGCATAGGCACACTGAAAGAGTTTGATTACTGTTATAGATTGCATCCAGATGATTTGTTACCAGTGTAATGTACACTGTAATCAGCAAGCATGTGCAAGCTGAAAACTCAGGTAAACTATGCACGCACCATTTTAAATACTGTACTTACTTCTAGAAATGCTCCAATTTAAAATAAAACTCAGAGAAGTGGAATATGGGGTAGAAAGAGTGTGGGCCGCAATGAATCTCTGGAACAATGCGGAACAGAAATAGGGAAATTAGCTGCAGAGGAGAGCAGAAAACATACCAGGTGTTTGAAAAACAAAACATATAAGGGAAGAATAAATGTACCAGGTCAATTTTGTCTTGAGAAGAGTTGGGGCCATGAGAGCACTCTTCAGCTACTTGAAGGATTATCACGTAGAAGTAGGGTTGCGTACCAACTCTGGATTGGGAAATACCTGGAGTAGTTCGAGTGGGCAGGGTTTGGGGAGTGGAGAGACCTCTACAAGATACAATGGCACAGAATCTATCCTCTAAAGTAGTCATTCTATCCAGGGGAATAATAAAATCAGAGTCCAGCAGCACCTTTAAGACCAACAAAGATTTATTCAAGGTGTGAACTTTCAGGTGCAAGCACCCTTAGCACTCGAAAGCTCACGCCTTGAATAAACCTTCATTGGTCTTAAAGGTGCTGCTGGACACTGGTTTTATTGTGCTACTTCAGACCAACACGGCTACTCATTTGAATCTATCTAGGGGAAGTGATAGTGGTCATATGGAGATCAGCCGTAATAGTGGGAGGTCTCCAGTGCCACCTGGAGATCAAGCAAGCATACAGACAAGGGGGCACATTCTGTTTCTGCTGTTCAAGAAACAAGTCAAGATCCAATGCGCTTCAGTTCCCAGAAGGGAGATGGTCGTTGAACATTAGGAGAAACTGCCTATGAGTAAGAGAATGCAACGAGTCACTTGTGGTGGTGGGGCTTTTCTGTGCTGCAGGTCATCCAGCAGAAGTTGGTTCAGCCATCTTGGGAAGGATGATCTTGCTTTGGACTCCTTGCAAAGACCAGGGTTTTGGGCTGCGTGACCTGATGCCCCCTTTGAGCTTTCTGTGATTTTACATGATCCATTCACCCCCCAGTCAGCTGCTTCAGCTTTATTCTGCTCCCTCCCCCAAATCCAGGATTCATTTGCTTTTTAAAATAAAAAATACAACAGAGGAATGTAAGGGGGGGGGGAAATCCCAGAACAACTAGCTAATTTGATGAGACGAAAGATTTTGCTCTCATTCTCAAGTAAGATTGTGTGTAAATGAAGGCGAAACCCTTTATCATCTTAACGCTGCTCATATTTGTTAAGTCTTGCGATTCAATTGATTTTTTTTAAAAAAGTATATTCATTATAGATTGCAGAAACCTCTGCTGCACTCCCTCAATATAATTAAATTATTTCCCCAGAATTAATTTTTGGCATGGAGAAAATGGAATTCATATTCTAATTTAAGGCTAGATGAGCGAAGTATCTCCATACGGGGCAATTGCTAAAGCATTCAGACCTCATTTAACCATAATGAATCAAAGTCTCAAGAAAGCTACACTAAATTGGCAGATTCAGTCTGTGAATAGGAGTCTCAAGAGGAGGTGGTAGGCCCCCATGAATGATGCGTTTATTGGCTCCAACTTCCTCTTGAGATCTTTGCAGAGCTGGATTTATGCATCATCTAAGTCAACTACAGTTTAGGGCCTGTAAATACAACCCACTCCCCCAAATAAATAACTTACTACTTTTCTGTAGTGTTATGGGGCCTTTTAAATTTAATGTAGTTTAGGGCCTTAGCGTGTCTTAATCTGGCACTGGGTGTTGAGCTGCTCTTCACACAGCCATTCTAGAGGAGATAATAAAGTGGAGCTTGGCTTTCCTTTCTACCTACTTTTTGAATCGCAAACTGTGCCTCCCTGGTAGCCTGAAGTTGCAGTGTCCTTGGGATGTCAGCCTCCTGGTGGGGCCTGCGGATCCCCTGGAATTACAACTCATCTCCAGACTACAGAGATCAGTTCCCCTGAAGAAAACTGACGTTTTGGAGGATGAATCCCACTGTGATCCCTGTTAGTTTGAATAGGGTATGCATTCTGCATTTTAAAAATATACAACTAGCATATGATATTCATCCAGTGCTCACGTTATTGTAGAATGCTGATTTACTGAAGTGCAAATAATGTTTAAAATGCACTGACTTACCAGCAAAAATAGGCTGCGGGTATTCAGAAAACAATGTGGATTTGATACGCACAAGAGAGAAGCAAAACCAGGATGAGGATTTTTCAGCAGGAATGAGAAATTCAAAATCATTCCTCTTTTGCAGATGCAGCTTTGTTATCTCCCCATGTCAGCAGTGCCCCCACTGAGTGTTTTACCACCTGGATTTCTCCTCAAGGATAACTATTTCAATGGTAGGTTTATATGGACTTTGAGGATCATACAAAGTCCTGAACCAAAATAATGTACAAAGCGATATCATATAGAGCCATATAGTCCAATTGTACCAGATCTAATTACAGGTGACAGCTGTGTACTGCTGGAAGCATATGTTACGTTTTTGTCAGGTATGCAGGTGTAGAAGTGACTTCTAAAAGTTCACAAAACAGCTGCTTGAAAATTGAATTGACCTTGGTTACAATGTCTGTTTCCTTTCAGGTCAATCACCTCAAATGTGGTCTCGTGGATAATTTGTTAGCAATTTAAAATGAGGAGCATTTCAAGTAGATTGAAAGGTAGAAAAGGGGCTGGCTGGGATCCTTCTAGTTCACTAAGAGTGATGACATCAGAGAAGGCCTGGGGGTTACATGTCATGCAGGGTACTTAAGTGTTGACTATTTTGTCTTGCCCTTCCCCCCCCCCCAGCGGGTTAGGTTTGGGGTTAGCAGGTTATTTGTATTGTACTTCTTATCATCAGTTGCAGCAGCTCCTACTTCTTACTGGCCAGTATACTATAGTTATGTGATGTAAGTGTTTTGCATCTGCACATATGGATGTACGATCTGAAGCATGCACCAAAAAAGGGGTATTAATGTCCACAGTGGTTCTTAATAATGCCATCCTAGATGTCTCTGTTGAGCTTCTGAAGTTTGTATGACAATGTAGTTTCTGCACTGATTGCCCCCTGGCAAAAGGGAATCATAATCATATTGCAATATAATAAGACAAGCATAATTTGGAGTAAGATGGCAGCAGCAACAGGACAATCTATAAGTACCGGGAAGAAGAGCTGAGCATCACATTGTTCCTGCAGTTTCCATCACAATGGATTTATTTTATGACATTAATTGTGCATCGGGTTTTTTTTTTTTGCTGTTATTGGAAATAATTATGGCTTGGAATGGTAAATAAATCAATCATAAATATGATTATTTTGTGTTTTCTAGATGAGGCTTCAGCCTACCATGTCCTGTTTGGTTACAATTAGAAGAATAGTTTAAATTTAATTTTTTTTAGGTGTTGTGGCTGTACTATCTACCTTCATTTAATTAAAAAGAACTACTTAGATCATCTTTAAAGATGGAGGTTTGAAAACTCTTTGTGGTGCCATTTGTCATCTCAGGTGGGAAAGATGGAGGACCTCACTAAGATATGTTAGACAATCAAGAGAGAGTTCATTTTGGCACAAACATGAAATATGCAGTATTTAAAGACACCCCACCCCTCCCCGGACAACATTAAGAGTCGCATTTTAAAGTGAAAATGAATGTTTACAGTTTACCTCTGTGAGTTTCTAATCCATCCAGCTTCTTTGGAGGATATTCAGTTTGTGTATGTTTCTAGGAAGTTTATTATTTTCAGGCATGCCCTGGTAGGAATAAGACTGGAAGAATATTAACTGCTCAGCTCATTTTCTAAATAGCAGGGATAATGTCCTGATGCGCAGTCTGAATGAAAAGCAGAAGTAAGGCGTTGTATAAAGCCAGCCGGGACTGCCATATAGCAACCGCGTTGAACCTCCCCAGGAAATCTTGCCACATGGACATGTCTGCCTTCATGGCTGCTATGATCTTGATATGGTGGTGCTGTGCCTGCATCCCAGACGTGGATCTTGCAATACATGCACAAAATGCCCTGCCTGGAGTTACCACCTTGAATGCAAAGTTTAGGTGTCTCAACAGCACCTGCATCTCCTTTAGCATGCACTTGCTCCAGAGCCAGTTGGAGAATGACTGCTCACACTGCGGTGTCTCCTTCTTCTTGGCATCCTGGTGCTTGCCCATGTTTCCCCTGCTTCGCTGCCTGCCTAATGAAAGGGAACATGTCCATGTAATACCCTTCCAATGCTCGCTCTTTCAGTTTGCATGGCATATGAATGCCAGCTGGGGCTTCTGCACCTGTATACTTCCTGGGGAGGGGGCTCCCTCACCACCCCCACTACCTCACCTGACTCCAATAGCCACTTGGCATCTGCTCTTCTGTGGAACCAGGTTGGAAGGCCAGGCACAAAAGCCCACTCCAGCCAGTACCAGCCTTCGTGGTGTAATTCGTGCTTGTCTTCCCTGGAGGAAGGCTTACCTGAGGATGTGGAAAAGTGCTTGGAGCACCCCCACACATGGCAGCATTTTGCCCATTGTTTTTGGCATCATGCTCTGGACCGGGTGCCAGTTTGCAGCATCTTCCCTTAGCAGAGCTTGCTTTGCTGCTGCCCTCATCCAAAGAACTAAGGTCATGCCGTGATGCCCTGCTATGCTTGCCTGCAGACAACTGGGCCATGGCCTGTGCATAACCTTGCCAGAATGCTCATGGGTCCCAGAGAGCATCACCCCCTGCGTACGAGCTTAAGAACTGGTGGCTCTGGCTGCCATACCCAGCCTGCCCAGGTGACCGACACCAGCTTCCTGTTGGATTCCACCACCCTTCTGCTCCCATGGGCTTTCCACTTGTGCCCCTGCTGGCTGCTGGATGGCCTGGCCTCCCCCTGTCTCTGAAGGCCTTGTGGGCCCCTCCCGGCTGGAGGTGGACCAGCTGGACTGGCTGGGGCTGTCAGCCCTGCTTCTCCCACATTTGGAGGTGATACTGTGCTGGGCCCCCCAGTAGAGGCCCTATCACCCTCCTCCAGGTGCACTGCCCAGTCCTTGTGTGAGAGCCACCCCTCCCTTGGGGTTTCAGCCCCAGATTCATCCCCCAACATCTCCAGTTAAGAGGACCAGGTGCTGTGAAATATCTTTGCATCAGACCTTGGAGAGCTGCTGTGAATCTTATCAAATACTAGCAAAGCTAACCTTTATTTTTGAATGATGCACTATGTTGTAGAAGGGATTCACACAGAAGAGGCATTCTCTCCTGTACAAAAGAAAAGTTAAAATGTACCTTAATATTTCCATCTGCAGTTTTGATCCATAAGTTCTTTCTCAAAACTCTCTGACCCTCACCTACCTCACAGGGTGTCTGTTGAGGCAAGAGGAAAAGGAAGCGATTGTTTATGCACTGGAGGTTTCATGCCGGGCTGCAGACTGGAGTTTTAGTCGTGGCAGGTTGCCCCACCTCTTCCTGCACCCACATGAGGGAGCATTTGGTCCGGTGCACCTCATCCATCCCTGATTTGTGCTCCAGGACAGGAGCTGGGGCAGTGAAGTTCCCAGTGCGTAAACAGTCTACGCTACTTTGAGGTATTAAAAAGTGGGGCACAAAAACCCAGCTCTTCTTCTCTTAGAATGGTTCCATAAGCAATTGTATACTGAAGTACTACTAAGACTATCCTACGAACACACTCCAGGGAGTAAGACCCACCGAATAAACCTGAGTTTACCTTTACCTGCATATGATTGTTCTGTAAATATTCTTATTACCAACAGGAATTGCTCATGTATCCATGATGAATGCCTACAGTCTGCCAGCTAACAAACCCTGGTAGTCATATGAAGCCTTGGGCAAAGGAGATGGGGTGTGGAAGACCACGCTGGGTCAGAGCATGTGTTGCTGATTCACTGCTCCTGCCATTGTTTACAGAAAATTGGGCTCTTTGTAGAATGAAGAAAATAGTTTGCATCAATATAATGGCTCTTTAAAAGGCAACAAAATCTTTGTAGGACCTCATCGGTGCTTACTGAGTTCAGTACAGGGACAGAGCATATAGGCTTCTGGTAATTTGTACTGACAATATCCATTGATCTGTCATGCTGCAACAGTCTTCGGAAGCCAGGTTATTTTTCTCTTTTGCTTCTTCTTTTTGTATTGTCGGAGATCTTAAAAAAATGTTTCCAAAATCATAGAAAATGGCTCCTAGGAGACAGCCCTTCAGACTTATTGTCCAAATTCCTCCAATCCAATTAGACAATTTGAATTGATGGCATATAAATTGTTAATATATTGCTGCGTTAGTGAAGGGAAAAAAAATTACTTATCTCTTTTTTCCAGCCCACTAGCTCAGTTTCTGCACTTTGCAATCATTTGTTACAAAATTTTCATTTTTTTCATTACTTTTTATTGTTAGTTGAGAAATAAAATCCCATTAAGGGTGGATTTATGATGACAAGATAACTGCAGCGTAGGAACGGGGAGTGTGAGTTTAATGACACACAAATAAAGTTTAATGAAATATTATGAAATGGAAATAATATCAAGACTGAATAAATCTCGGCAATAATGATGCATTATAATTGCGAGAAGAGGTTTTAAAGGCCGGGTCGGGGAGAGGGGAGGGAGATCACTGGAAATGAGAAGCAAGGGAGTCGCTGCAATCTGTCGGTCCAGTATAGTGGCCTTCACTGTAGTTTTGTAATTAAGAGTTTGTCAAGAAGTTGTTCCTGGCAAGCGTAAAATGCCATCCTTCAACTTCTAATAGCAGCTGGGAAGAAAAAAAAAAACACACACACCCGGATTCATAAATGACACTATGAAAAAAGGACTTGTGAGATTATAAATAATCTTCAATCTAATTGGCTTTCGCCCATCCATCTTGAAAGACAATGGTCCCAGACCCTTGGCAGCTTAGTCATCAAGGGCCATGTGGACATAGAAGAAAATCAATCGCTGCTTCTCCTCCTCCTCAGTGAGAAAAATCTCCACCTGGAAGGACACCTTATTCTATATTTTAAGCACCTGTTACATTTTCTGAAATGTGGCTTGTTGTTCATGTGCAGAGAGTTGAAGGACATCATATAATACAATTATGTATTGCCTCCATCCCTTAAATCAGCCTGAGCTCCTGGACCTTGATCCTACCTGCCTTAAATCGTGCTTTGTGTCTCAGCCTTGCAGACTTATTTGTGCTCTTGCTCTCATTCCTCCTGCTTCCCTGAGCCTCCGGGGAGGGCGGTATATAAATATAATAAATAAATAAATACCTTAAGTTGTATCAAAATTCCTGACATATAGTTCCATGATGGGAAATTCCTGGGAATTGGGGGTGAACCTGGGGAGAGAGGGGTCTGAGGAAAGGAGGGACCTCAACAGAGACCACGGCCCAAGGCAGCCATTTTCTCCAGGGGAACTTATCTGGAGGATCAGTTGTAGAGGATGGCAAGCCTCTCCTGGCATCTAAAGACAGGTTTAAGATACATGAATATGGCTTTAGATACCCAGCAAGGAAATTAGAGATACTTTAAAAAATGATGCAAATATGGATGTTGTTCATAACAAGGAACGCTTACCAGGCTCATTTCTTGGTCAGATTTATTTGTCTGATCTTGGAAGCTAAGCAGGATTTGCTGTTGTTAGTATTTGGGTGGGAGATCTGCAAGGAATTACCAGGGATGCTCCATAGAGGCAGGCAATAGCAAACCTCCTCGGAGTGTTACTTGGCTTGAAGACCTTACAGGACAGCCATCAGTTCGCTGTGCCTTGACAGTGCTTTCTACCACCACAATATTCATGTGTTACAATGGTTAAGGGATAGCTGGTGGATACTGTTCTTTCCCTCCTTTTAGTGTTACATTTTCCCACCAAGACTATGAGCATCTGTCTTGCTTGAAAAGTGAATTTGCTGTGCTCAGTGTCATAAGAAAAGAACATACAATTCAAAGGAAAGGTCATCATTTATTGGTGGGTTATTTGGCTAGCTTATTTCTAGTACCATCCATAAAGAGAACAGAGACTTCTAGTTCTACTCTTATTATTTTTATCTTTGCTGCTTTGAACCCCTGTTGGTTAGAATGCCATTGAATATATATATATATATATTTGATAGTAAAGTGTTTGTCTAATTAGCCATTCTGATTTTAGAATTAAAGATGTCAAGAATTCCTCCTTGGAGACAAGTGATGTGTTGTGGTCATTAAAAACAGATTTGTGGAAGATTCTTCACATGGTTTGATTCACAGGCATAGAAGAATAAAAGTTGGTTTTTATACCCCGCTTTTCACTACCTGAAGGAGTCTCAAAGTGGCTTACGATTGTCTTCCTTTCCTCTCCCCACGACAGAAACCCTCTGAGGTTGAGAGAGCTCTGACAGGACTGCTTGGTCAGAACAGCGCTATCAGGACTGTGATCAGCCCAAGGTCACCCAGCTGGCTATATGTGGAGGAGCGGAAAATCAAACCCAGCTTGCCAGATTAGAAGCTGCCACTCAACCATTACATCAAGCTGGCTCTCATCAAGAGTGTGTAGCAGAGTCCTTGCACATCCCTTGATGGCTACTAGTCATGATAACTGAAAGAAAATCTCCATAGAGGCAGTGCTATAGAAATGCCAGTGCTAGAAAGTTCCACCGGCATTGGTCTCCATACCTTATCTGCCCACCAGGGCAGATGGCTGTGTACTGTGTGAAACAGGATGTTGGACTAGAATGAAGTACTGATCTGATCCAACAAGGTTCATTTATTCTTCCTGAACAACTACACATCCCAGTTGCATTTCATCTTGTTTTTGAACAGAAAGCTTTCTGGTATACCACTGTCATCCCATGCCCATGATCTCATTAAATATGAGCAGTCAACTAAAAGGAAGTGGCCCAGTGTACTATCAGTAGTAGACAAAGGTCCATAAACTAGGGGGAGAAAGGAGAGGAGAAAGGCTAAGCAGGACCTGGAAAGGCTCAAGCAAGAGGGGAAATAAGAAAATGTTTTTGTGCAGTGAAAGCAGAAGGAAGGACGCTCAGCATATGAATGAATGGCAGCAAAGGTCAATAAGAAAGTTAATAGACACGCCAGTGAGGGAAAGTATTTAGTGGGAGAGGTAATTATAGATTGCGAGAATAGAAGTTGATACAGAATGTGTCAGGGAAGTGGAAATCGCTTTTGAAACATGGCAATATGATGGTAAAGGAACATAAAACCAAATTAAACCATGAGAATGAGTGTTTGGGTGCTTAATGAAGGAATATAGTTAAAACAAATGAAAGGCCAAGTGGGTGCAACTAGATATTGGAGAGCTGCTGACAAGAAAATACAGAAAAAGAAAACACTGATGCTGGTTCCTAGACTAGATGGTCCAAAATATAGCAGAAAAGAAAGACCAATAACAAAAAGGGGGAAGGGGGAAAGACTGAGTGTAGATAGCTGACAGAAATGCTGATTTTATGAACTTAGCAGACTGTGAGTCGGTGGGCAGGAACGGATGTGTCAGTCTTGGTCTCCTTGCATACCCATGGAATTGCTGATCCCCACTATGGGATGGTACGTGAATTTCCTCTGGGCCAGGCTGAATTCTGAAGATTTTTAGTGGAGGGGATCATTTGGGCATGAAATTGTGGTCACTGTGAATAGGCAGATAGTTGTGAAGGGGTTGTACTAGAGCAGGGGTCATCAACCCCCAGTCCGCGGCCCGGTGGCGGGCCGCAAAGGCCACGGTACAAGGCTGTTGCCAGCCACGCCTGCCTTCCCCCGCCGGCAGCAAGAAGGAAGGGAAGAGGCAGGTGCAGCTGCCGGCATGGCGGTGACGCAAACGCACGTACGCGCTGTTGCCGCACATGCGCGTCAGCGCCCCCTAGTGACAAAAACGCACACACGCAGTTGCCGCGCGTGTGCATTAGCGCCACCTGGTGGCGAAAACACGCATGTGCGGCAATTGCACGTGCACGTTTTCGCAGCACCCGGGCCGTCGGCTCTTCCCTCACTCCGGAGGCGGTCCCTGACCTGAGAAAGGTTGGGGACCGCTATACTAGAGGATCCTGGAGTTCCCTTCCAACTCTATTAATGGATATTCCACACAATGGTATCATTCTCCTGCCATTAGTTCTTTAATGTCAAATCAGGGAATCCCAGAAAGAGCTTTTGTTATGATGGCAGTGGATAGACTGGAAACTGAGCCAGTGCATTGACTGGAAGTTTAAGTGGCCCAGGGACAAGACAGCCCCTATTCAGACACACTTCAGCAGTGCCTCCTCCTGAAGAACTACAGCTGCCTTTCCTCCATCTTTGAGCCACAATGCAACGGATATTTTCCAGTTTAAACAGTAATTATACACACGTGGCTGTAGAAGGTTAGGAAGGATGGTAAGAAATAAACCTTACAAAAAAGCTCTGGGAGAAGAACCAAATTCTCTTAATTATTCTCAGAACAAAAGACTGGGCCTGACCATTCTGTTAAACACATAATCGAGGACATGAAACTCCCAATAAGTGACTCATACCATTTGTCTATTTTGACTTGTAACAACTAACCATGGTCTTAGGTGGTGGTCTTTCCCTTCTCAGACTCCCTGATCCTTTAAACTAGAGATGGGCAGAGGTGGAACCTAAGACCTTCTTCATACATCAAAGGTTCCGTGCAGCTGAGGGATTGCCAACCATGGCTCCTTCCTCACTGACTTTTCCTCATGGCCTCCTTGTTATTCCTGTGCCTAATGGTCAAACGTGTTTGTCACTGAATTACTCAATCTCTCTCCTCAGGGTTATTGCTAAACCATATTACAGATTCACAGGACAGTCCTAAGCAGAGTTACTGTGCTTTTTTGGTGTGTTTTGTTGCCATCAAGTCACGCCTGACTTCTGGCGACCCCTGGTGGGCTTTTCAAGGCAAGTGGTGTTCAAAGGTGAGTTGCCATTGCCTGCCTCCATGCTGTGAAACATGCATACCTTTGTGTTCTCCCATGCAAACACTGACCAAGGCAATGCTTAGATTCCAAGTTCTGATGAAATCAGGTTCACCCGGGCTATCCAAGTCAGGGCATTCCATTCTTAGCCCACTGAAATTAAATGGGTTTTGTCTGGAATAACTGGGCAAAGAATTTCACCGTTATCACTTCAGAATGATTTAATTGCCCAGCACAACATGCATGTCACCACTTTTTATGTCGGGCATGCTTGTTGGTTGGTTTGCAGTCCAGTCTTTACTTTTTGGAAGCCTGTTGCTCTGTCTATAAAATGTTTGCCAGCAACACGTTTCCAGTTTTATTTTGGGAAGGAAAAAACAAACAAACAAGGACCCAGATTCTTTAAGGATCAGACATTCAGTCTCTTTCTTTGTATTGGAGCTGTATTTTACCATCTACCCAGCTGCCACATTAACACAGCCTTAGCAGATTCATGGGCCTCGGAATACCTAGTAATCTTTTTTCCTAATTCAGAGATATACCTCATGGCACACATTTTCAATTTCTGCTGCAAAGGATTGGTATCCCCTGCAACCATCTTTAAATGGGCCATACTTTTATATTGAAAAGGAAAGGAAAGCATCGGCTCTAAAAATGCTATTGCTAAGCTTGTAAAGCCAGCAATAGGTGTGAGGTCCCTTCATTGCCATTTCATTTTCCCTATCGAGGAAGAAATGTATATCACTCAGAGGCCCAAATTCAACTGCAGTGGTAACGTGAAAGGGACAATGTTGTTCTGAAGCACTTGGGAGACCCGGCCAAAGACCCTTGCCTTTACATGAGACATGGAAATTATTGGGATATTTGGTTAATATAGCAGAATTATAGAAGCATGATACCGAGTGCAGTAAATAAATCTTCCAAGCCGTATTGCAAAAAAGGTAAACTTTCATTTAGTCAAGTAGATTCAGGTGACATTCAGGTTGGAATTGACAGGTGAAAGAGAAGGCTAATCTAAAGAGTACTCTTTGTTTCACAAATGGCCATCTCATCTGACATCATATGTGAGGAAGCATAAGTGCCTTGTATCTACAGGAGAGACATGTGTCTCCATGGACCGCCCTGTGATGGGAATGAGAGACCAAAACAAGAGCGAGAGGAAGGTTCAGAGGGCAGCTCCCCAGCAACTCTTTCAAGGAGATAACATCTATTCACCCAGAGTGATGTACCACTGTCCAGGCATGCTGAGCTACTCACTCCAACAGAAGCAAGATCCTGAGCCTTCCAGATGTCAGATCCTGAGATAGTTTAGAAATAAAAAGATATATCCTATTTAGCTGCTCCAGAAAACATATACAGACATGTAGAGCTTATTTTTAGTTAACACAAACCTCTCCTCTCAAAATCTTCCTGGTGAGTGTTGCTGTTGAATATTCATCACATATTCCACATTAGCTGTTCATGTTTGAAGATCAATCGATCAGTCAATCAATCTTGCATGCCTGTGCATTTTTATTCCATTTTCCTCCAAGGATTTTAGGATGGAATGCCAGGTAGCATCCATGTTATCCTAACAGATTTCCTCTGAGGTAGGGTAGGTGGAGAGAGAGAGACTAGCTCAAGTTTTCACCTGATGAGCTTCCAGAATAGAGTGGGGATTTGACTTTTTGATACACCTTCACCTCACTGGAACAAGTGCTATTGTTATACTATAATAATAATTTGCAACAGGAGAGCCTTGCTGAAAAATCATCTCGAAAGGTTTGGATAATTCATTTATTCATTGGATTTATATACTGCCCCTCACTGCAACATCTCGGGACTCGGTCAGACCATTATTCAGCAAGGCCTAGATTTCCTAGGTTCTTGTAACTATTTGGCAGGAGATATCTGAGTATTCTAAAGCTAATTTCCATCAGTATTTACTGTCAGGTAGGGAGTTCTTAGTCTGTGGAAGAGTGCTTGCACTCGAAAGCTCACATCTTGAATACAACTTTGTTGGTCTTAAAGGTGCTACTGGACTCTGATTTTATTGTGTAGTATTTCCTAGTATTTGATATTTTGTGTGACCTAATATTTAATACAGAGTGACAAAGTAGATGTGACAGCATCCATGGGTTGAACCTGTTGATGCCACTACCATTTTAAAGAGATTTAAAATGCCACAAGGGCCCAATTCTGACTGGACCCACAATGCAGTGGGCTGAGGTGCTCTTATCTCCCTCCCCTCCCCCAAAAGGCCACAAGGGATACAGGTGTTTCAGACATAGAAAGACACAGGAGACAGGAATAAGAGTACCTCAACTCACATTCTTCAAGCTCAGTCAGGATTGGGTTCTTGTGCCATTTTAAAATCCCCGTAGAATGGTGATGGCACCCAGGGGTCAGATCCATGGACTCTGCCATGCCTAGTTTCACTTTTTAGCATCTGATAGCGTGTTTACAAAAAGAAGATGATGATGATGATGATGATGATGATGATGAAAACTGACATACTGGGTCATGGGCTGGGGGTACTTTCTGCATTTCACACAGGTGAGTATAAGGTATGCAGGAGATCTAAGAATTTGATCTTATGGTTATCAAATTCAAATTTATTTTAATACAGCACTGTGGCCAGATAAAACAAATAGCAAGAAAAAACATTTCAGAATAGAAAATTGCATAATCAGGGAGCCAATACAAAATTTAAAGTATATAAAATTGTATAATTGATGGGTACATTATAAAAATGCATAGTAAAATTCCTCTGAAAATCTTCACTTAAGCTTAAGTTGTCTTTCCCATGTGTTATGCACATGCGCACAATATTTGGCAACCTGCTTAATAATATGGTTATATATATCAGGTAAAAATAAATCAAATAAAAGGCATTGAGATAAAATATTACATTAAAAATCTGAACTGCAAAGCTGATATTTTCCATTTCAGTGACACCAATGGAAATTTTGCTAAATATAAATTTAGCAATTGCTAAGGCCAGCCTAAATAATTCAGCTTTGAATACTCTGTGGAAACTAAACAAGTCTGGCAGGGTACAGGTGTCATCCAAGGATGTGTGTTACAAAGGGGGGAGGGGACTTGTTACAGCTTACTGAGGCATCCCAGGGACAGGCACCTGCAAGATAGGCTGAAATCATAGTTCTGAGATTCTGTAATCATAAAGCATCTTGGCCCCACACCTGCCATACAGGAAGCTGCCTTCAGAGCATTGGTATATCAAGGGCAGTATTATCTAATTGTGTCCTCAGGAGATCAAGATAAAGAAGGGCATATAAATCCAACTTTTTAAAAATTACATATTTCATTTATTTACAAAATTCACTCCCCACCTTTCTGCCCTGATAAGGGCCATCAAGGTAGCAAACAAATTAAAAACATACATAATAAAAATCACATTTTAAAAACCATTTAAACCAACTACCCCCATATCATTAAAATAATTAAAACCAGCACTAAAATAAATAAACAAAACCATAAAAATGACAAAACAGATGAAGGAATCATTGAGGGAATGCCAAATGAAACAAACACAAACCCCCACAACCTCTTCAGTGGTAAAAGTCGTTCCTGACCAGAGCTGCCTACTGTACATCCAGCAGGAGGCCTGGGTTCAAGAGAACTTCCCCAAACTATGGACCTGTTACTTCAAGGGGGCTATAATCTCATCCAGAACAGGTAATATCTTCAATCCTGGGTCAGACCTTCTGCTTACCTAGAGCACTCCCATCTTGCTGGGAATAAGCTTCAATTTATTATCCTACTTTCATTCAACAACTGCCAGTAGGGCACCGATTCAGGGTTTCGCCAGCTGTTTGCAGTTTCCACAGTTCCAGCTGTCGACAGTACTCAAAGGATTTTCACAACATCTACTAACTGGTCCTTTTGACTGTAGTTTGAACCAGAAGATGAATCTTTGACTATCATACTTCACCCACAGTACATAGTGCATTAACCTCTGACCTTCCACATCCTGTACTGCTTTGGTTTTCATATGAAGATCCACATTTTTACAATAGATTTTAGGAGTCTGCCTTTGTTTTAGTCCAGTGGCACCCTTAAGACCAACAAAATTTTATTGAAGGTATAAGCTTTTTTTGTGTAAGCTGGTCTTAAAGGTACCACTGAACTAAAATTTTGTTCTGCTGCTTCAGACAAACTTGGCTACCTACCTGAATCTGCCTTTGTTTTCACTGAAATTGGGGAACAGCCCTAATTCTCTCTGTCTTTCTTTTTCACTTTCAAATCCTTGCAGATTGCTGTTTCCAGGATTTTGCAGTCAGTTCTTCATGTTTGAATCATACCTGTTGAGTATGCAGCCCTGCCGAGGTCTGAGGTGGGATTGAGATTCTGTGCCACTGATTGGCTCGTGGCTACCTGGCTTCCCCCATGGGAGCCAGTGGATTTGTACTGAGTAGCTACAGTCTGACTGGTCAGCTCGCAGCAGGATCTTCCATGGATCCAATCAGTTTAAACCATGGGACATTCAATCACCTGCAGCCACAGTTTATCCATTGTTCTCTAACTGTATATATTATAGGGTTTGTGGTGGTGGTGGGGTTTTAGTGAAGTCTTGGTACTATCTTGTATCATGTGCTGTCACCAAGAAAGAGCTGAAACAATTCTAGTTTCTGTGTGTCCTTGACCCACAGTTCTTACAATATCTGTCAACTCTTTCACCAGTTGCCTCAGATGGACTAACAGGAGATATTAGAAAGGTTTGAGTCATTAAGACAAATTTCTGGATAGTAAGGGGGCTAACTGCACTAGTCCCCTCCAGAAATTTCACTCTGTTATATTGGCAACTGTTGAAAACAACAAGGGTTTATAGCTGATTTTGAAGCTTGTCCAGATAAGCAGCACTCAACCAGAGGGGGGAAAAACATGGTGATATAGTACCCAGTGAATTTTTAATATGATGGTGGAACTTATGGACAACCATCTCTGGACATCAGAGAAGATATGTAGTAGATATTTAGAAAGGATTGAAAGATCAAACTGACAATTCCCATTGTTATCTTGGAGGTTGAGGGAATAACATCAAGGTTTTACATTATTTTTAAAGAGGCTATGTAATTATCTGTCTTCAAGAGACATAGATATAGGAGAATTATGTCAATAATATGCAAGAGTATAGTGTTTTAAACTTGCCAGCAGAGAGCCAGTTTGGTGTAGTGGTTAGGAGTGCGGACTTCTAATCTGGCGAACTGGGTTCGATTCTGCGCTCCCCCACATGCAGGCAGCTGGGTGACCTTGGGCTCACCACAGCACTGATAAAACTGTTCTGACTGAGCAGTGATATCGGGGCTTTCTCAGCCTCACCCACCTCACAGGGTGTCTGTTGTGGGGAGAGGAAAGGGAAGGCACTTTGAGACTCCTTCGGGTAGGGAAAAGCGGCATATAAGAACCAACTCTTCTTCTTCTTCTAAAACCTCTGTGAAAGGTCTGGCCAGTGGAGGTGTAGTGACTTTTATTTCAGTTGATTTAGTGGGAGGCATTCACATTTTAGAGAGTGCTTTGCAAGATTATATACAGGTCCTGTTGCTACGTGTGCCAATATCTGGGCACAACCTTGCTTATTCATGTTTATTTTCCACCTAGCCTCTTCATACCTGAAAGTCAGATGAATTGTCGGGAAGCCCTTACACTTACTATTGAGACCCTGACTCTGGGGTTCCCTAAGGCTCATATTATACTGATATTAGATAAGAAACATAAACAGTTGCTTTGGGGGTCGGCTAAGAAAGTTTTCCGCTGTAAATTTTCTTTCTAAGGTGTGAAGCCTCTAAAAGCCTTTTGCAAAAGAAACTTCACCCCCATCGATCAGCATCGCTAAATGTAAGTCCTCTACTAATGTTAGCTGGCAGGCAACTCAGGGACAAAAGAATGCCTCTTGGCCACAGCTGACTGCTCATTTCCTAATATAGTGAAACGTTTCCTCTTGAGCCTATAGGGCTGTCATTGGGCAAAAGTTTTTCAACTGTTATAAATGCAGATTGATTTTTTTTTGCCTCTGTGTTGTTGCTGCAATCCTGCCGCCGATGACAAAGCCCTTTTGTAATCTGTACGCTCGAGTGAGTGCCAAGACTTCCCCTGGCAGTGGTTTCCTATGACTCCCAGCCGAGCGCCGTGGCACCACGCTTTGAAATGTACAGCGGCTGTCAGTCGAGAATGCCTGGCAGGCTATTATCAAGCAGGCAGGCATTATGATTTTTAATTTCTACGGCACTATTTAACGGACATAGTGCTATTGTTTCATGTCCTCATCCATGATAAGTGAAGTCTATACTTTGCGGGATTGGATCAAGATCTGTCGACTTCTCTTCAAAGCCATTTAAAAAAAAAAGAAAAACAATACCATCCCAAGCAGAGTTACACTGTTTTTAAGCCACTGACATCAATAGATTTAGAAGGGCATAACTCTGTTTAGGGTGGCACAGGTTGATATCTTTTATGCTGCATGCCTACGTTTTGCTTTTATTTTGTCTCTGCCTGGGACACTGCTGGTTTTGTTTCTCTGGATTTATTTGGATTTGGTCATTTTAAATGTTATTACAACGGTCCTGTTTTTTGTAAACTGCTTCATGGAGTTCACTGGAGAGGCGGCATATATGCCTCCTACATAAAACAAATAAATTAAAACCAGGTAATTTCAGACTCCCAAACGGGAGAGCAATTTAAATAAGGAGAATTTCGAAAGCCTCGTGCCTCTTTGCACGCACAATCAAAAAATGGTGGAGATGATTCCTCCATGGCTGTCACCCAGGGTTGCCAGCCCTGTGTCAAAAATCCTAGGGAATTTGGGAGGTTGAAACCTGTGGATAGGGAGAGTAATTGTTACCATGACATCACTTCTGGGTGGACATCACTTTTGGGTGCTCACTTGACCACCCTCTCTCTCTAGAGGTTCTCCCCAATCTATGGGGAAGCCATAGAGATTAGGGGGAAATCCTAGAGCACTACAGAAATGACATCACCGTTTCAAAAGCCATCCTATTAGATTGCCCTCCCCTATTCCATAATTATTTCTGTCTGTATGTCAGTTTTATCTTTTCCTAACTTCTGCTTAAGGGCCTCTTGTGGCGCAGAGTGGTAAGGCAGCTGCCTGAAAGCTTTGCTCATGAGGTTGGGAGTTCGATCCCAGCAGCCGGCTCAAGGTTGACTCAGCCTTCCATCCTTCCGAGGTCGGTAAAATGAGTACCCAGCTTGCTGGGGGGTAAACGGTAATGACTGGGGAAGGCACT
The DNA here is from genome assembly GCF_049243985.1 of Paroedura picta. Classification (NCBI taxonomy): domain Eukaryota; kingdom Metazoa; phylum Chordata; class Lepidosauria; order Squamata; family Gekkonidae; genus Paroedura; species Paroedura picta. Next base: position 86,752,838 of record NC_135375.1, on the reverse strand, counting down.
GGCAAACCACCCCGTATTGAGTCTGCCATGAAAACGCTAGAGGGCGTCACCCCAAGGGTCAGACATGACTCGGTGCTTGCACAGGGGATACCTTACCTTACCTTAACTTCTGCTTAGCTTCTGATAGTAGAGTTTAAATATGCAATGAGGGGTCAAGCAAGCACCAAGCTCTTTATAAAAGAACCTGGGTTTGAGCTCCCACTCCTCCACGTGCAGCCAGTTGGTTGACCTTGGCCTAGTCACAGTCCTGTTAGTACTGTTCTCACAGAGCAGTCCTGTCAGAACTCTCTCAGCCCCACTTACTTCACAGGGTGTCTGTCGTGGGGAGAGGAAGGAAAGAGAGTCCTTCAGGTACTGAAAGGCGGGGGATAAAAATCAACTCTTCTTTTCAGAAGACCTGCATAGCTCATGCATGCGAATTGACAGCAAGGGTCTCATACTTCCAAACTGCTGAAACATTGATCAAATCCCCCAATACTTTCCTCTAGTGGTTTCAATTAGATTGCAGAAAGCTTGGGCTTAAGTAGCATGAACACATCATGTTCACTTGCAGTTGTTTGTAGGGGTGCTACCAGATACTGCAAACCTGCAGATTTGATTCAAATATCCCACTTTTAAATTTTTCTTCTCTCTTATAAGGCTGTTGACTTGTAATATTGTCCCATAAAATGCATTCCGTTGTCAATTGTTTTGTGTTTCAGCGAAACAGCACTATACATGATACAAATATTGCATTATATAAATCACGTACATTGTATGTATAAATCCTGTGTAAATTGTGTAAATATGCACAGTAGAAAATAACAGGGATAATTGCACAGCATGGTTAGGATCAAGACTTCCCCTATGGACTGTTTAATGGATTAAACCCCATTCTATGGGGCTTCCAGTGAGCAGGCTGACCAAATTCAGGGATGCAGTTCAGAATTGTAGTATAACAGGCAATTGTGGCACTTTCAGAAGGGTTTGTACATGCCAAAATTGCCTGTTAGAGAGTAATTCTGGGCTTTTACAGGCAATTCTGGTTGTTAGAGACCCTCCTGTATGTGCCAGAATTGTCTGTTAGAGCCAGTGTTCACAAAACAGCTGTTCAGAAACGGAACATACTTTGTTTGCAGTTCTTGTTCACTGTTGACTTGAGTAGCTCATATTATAGTTTCAATGACTCCAAAATGAACAGATTAGTTTTATGTTTGGGTAGCCAGTGCTGATGCATGTGTACTAATTTGCTCAGATTATATGCAGAAGCCAGGCATCAAAAACAACCCTATCAGAGCATATGTGCAGCTTTGGCTTGGGATTTACAGGACTGAGCTACAATTCCCAAGAATTCATAAATATCTTGCAACAGAGCATACTGGCAATGGTAGTCAGGCAGTCAAAAGAATCTACACAGCTTCTCTATCTATCCTGCTCAACTAACTTCCTATCCCTGTTGGAGGCTTTTGGAGATGGGACACAGTGGGGACTGCCGTGGCAAAGTAGTGCAAAAATGTACATGAGCCAAACTTTTGAGAAGTGGCCCTGAACACTCCTATGAATGAACAGAGTTACGCAAGCAAAATAGTGGGTGGCTAGAATACAGAGGCAGGGTAATCAACTTCTCTTCCCTATCAGGATCAAACCTGTTCAGTAATGTTTTTAAAATGTATAATAAAGATAACAGAAGAGGAACACAGAAAGTTTTCTGAGAACAAGCATTCAGATAGCATTTACTATCTGATTCTGTTGTTGTTCTTTTAAAGTGTGTTAATCACCATTTGCCATCAAATTCTATTCCTACAAGGTGATCTTCTCTGGGGGGAGGGCCACTTTCAATCCCAATAGGCTATTTAAGCATCCAGACAACTTTCTGTGCATGCTATTTTCACCTTCTTGGTGAAGTAAAAGGGGCAAGGTTCCGGGTATCACAGGGTGCCACAGACTCAGGAGGTGCTGGGGAAGGCATCTGGACCATGAAGACATCATGAGGAAAACTACAGGGTCTACATTTTGGGGATCTGGTGTGAAAAATATACAGAAGAATTTTGGATAGTTGCCTCATTTGCTGAGCCTGACTCCAAATGAAACCAGGAAAATCTCTTCTTTATTACAGTTGACAACCATCAGGTTGCGGCTGGAGATCTCCTGTTATTACAAGTGATCTAGAGCAGGGGTAGTCAACCTGTGGTCCTCCAAATGTTCATGGACTACAATTCCCATGAGCCCCTGCCAGTGTTTGCTGGCAGGGGCTCATGGGAATTGTAGTCCACGAACCTCTGGAGGACCACAGGTTGACTACCCCTGATCTAGAGGAGACAGAGCTCAGTTCACCAGGAGAAAAAGGCCACTTGGGAAAGTGGACTCTATGGCATTATACCTTATGGAAGCCCCTTCCCTCTTCAAACCCTTCCATTCTCCAAGTATTTATCAGCCTAGAGTTGGCAACCATGCCAATACCCATTGAAATGGCTGTGGGACTTCTCACGTCTTCTTCTTTGTGTGGTCCTTCCTACTGATCTTCCTTAGCCCCTGCTCGGGGACCAACATTTTTGAAATTAAATATCAAATGCCCTAGAGGAGGAGGAGGCTTTCCTTCAAGTTGTGTTATATGTGCAATCCTACTCCCGCAGCAATTTCATGAAAGCGCTTTAGTGCTCCTTCCCTAATGAAAATGATTTTTAAATATGCCCATTTTTCAATATATAAGATATTTATGGCATCCTTAATCTGTCTGATGTTAGTGCAGCTATGATGTTTTATTGTCCCTAATATGGCTAAATGTCTAAATAACAACACACAGTTTCCCAGCTCTTTACCAACAAGACTTTAATACTGTGATTTATTGCTGGAAAATATCTGCCTCAAAATTATTGGAACGTAACCCAATGTCTGTATCTGTGGACTTAGCTAAAGAAGCCCAAATCCATACACACTGGGACTGGATATCTAATGCTACATCACATGTGTGTTACTTTAGCTTGGGGGAAGAAAACCTCTTTAGCAATTATCATTACCCCTCCTATGTTCATAAGTGTATCACTTCAAATATTAATTCTCAAATCCCATTTAGTATCCCCACTAAAAACCATATGAGATTATAAAAGGAAGTTTACTCATAAAAAGTATTTTTAATTAATTGATTAATTGTTCTGACAGCATGCTTCTGTATACATCACATAAATCAGGGAAATCAGAGTCCAGTAGCACCTTTAAGACCAACAAAGATTTATTCAAGGCGTGAGCTTTCGAGTGCAAGCACCGTTCTCAGACTTGAAAGCTCACACCTTGAATAAATCTTTGTTGGTCTTAAAGGTGCTACTGGACTCTGATTTTATTGTGCTACTTCAGACCAACATGGCTATTGATTTGAATAAATCAAGGAAGTTAAAGTGTGCCTTTGGTTTGCATGAAACAACTAAAACATTATGCATAGCCCTAGCCCAGGGCTCCAGGATGCTTCGTTATTGACATCATGAAGGGCCAATGGGTGGCCTTTGAACAGGGCTGAACAGGGAAAGGAATCTTCTGCCTCCAGATTTCATTGCCTGCCACTGCCGTGAGGGGTATCAGGAGAAAAAAAATAAAGAAACAAAATCAGCATCTTATACTTACTGATGGGTATAGGGACTGACAAGGGGTAGGTTTAGCAGTTGCTGGAATCTATGCTAAAACCATTGGGTTTCTGATGACTGCTTGAGCTAACTTCCAGGGAAGCTTTAGGAATCATTGAAACTTTGTGGTTTTACCCTTGTCACTTCTCAAATCAGTGTCTGGTAAGTACAATGATTTATCTTGCAACACTGTGCCCCCCACTGCTGCTGGTTGCCATCTAGGTGTCTTGTGGACCATCCTCTGGTCATGCTGATCTTCTCTCAGTGTACCTCACAAGACACTCTGGTGAGGCTTCTCTTCACCCTTCCTATGCAGTTCCATTTACCACACTTACTTGGGTTTATGTTCTCCTTTCATCTGGAACCACCTCCTGCCACTCTACCCTGCCTAGCATAGCAGGGATGTTTTTGCAATTGTATTTCCTCTACAATTTCTTAGGTTTATTCCCCCATCCCATTTCTTTCCACTGTTCTCAGAAGTGGCCCTGTAGGAAAATATGGAATCCTGAATGTGGTGATAGAGATCATTTACATTTGATAAGAGATGACACGTAGGACTTAACTAAGATAGTGAGGCATACAAGCTTTATTAGCATCATGATTAAAAATATTGACTTCTTAGACAAAAGTCAAAAATTGGCAAGGGCAGGTGGCTTACCTGGAGTCTGCCTTAAGCTTATATTTCATGACAGGGACTTCAATCCATTCTGGCTCAGGGGGAGGGAGTTATCTTCCAGTCAGTGTTAGGAAAAGATTAATTTATTGATGAGAGGATGATAAAATTTAAGAGGGGCCACTTGACTTTTATAATCTGATTTTACAACAACACTGTGCAGATTAGCAACCTGCTGCAGCTCATTTCTGGGGAAATCAGCCCCTGATGAACTGTCTTGAGGCTTTCTATTGCATATGGTAACCTCAGAAGTTTCCATGTCAGAGACCCTAATGCTAACCTACTAGGGCAAAGCTTGGACTCCATAAGGAGCAGATTGTATGTAAACTGTTCCCAGCTATAGTTTGTACATGTCATGATTCAATATTCCACATATTTTAAAATGGAATCACCTTCAAATGTATGCCCTACATTTGTGCCATGAAAATAGTACACTAGGCACCTCATGAAACTGAAAGATTTACACAATAAAATATAGGGATCCTATAACTCCTTCCTGTTATGCTGGATCCCATAACTCTCTTCTGCTAAGTCTTCCTTGGGAAGGCATGCCAAGCAGCAGCTGGCATAGCTCTTAGCCAACTCTCCAAGAGGGAAGGGACATGCATCAGTGCCAAGATGCCCACCTGCTGCCTGCCTGACACAGCCCTGGCAGGCACATGTATCTCTGCCAAGTAAAGATGCCAGCATCTAGGTGGGGATCCTGTGGAATTATAACTCCAGAGATCCCCTGGAGGGTGGACTCTGACATTGCTGAGGCCTCTGTCCTCCTCAGTCTCCACCTTCATAGCTCCAGGATTTTCCCAATCTGGATCTAGCAGACCTAGCCCCCCCCTCCCATCTCCCATTGATAGACAAGAAGGAACTAGCAACCCTACTGCCAAGTTGGGCCAGCTGCTATCCACTTGGTCAAGTCCCAGAGATATCAGAGGTACACTGATAAGTCAGGGCAGCTGGCTACTGCCAGCCTTCTCAAGATCTAGAAGCTCTTCTTTCCCCTTCCCATGGAGGGTGGATAGGGCTATGGGCACAGGTTGGAGCCCTGTGGCCTTCACAATCAAGTTTTGGTTTCCCCTCATCAAGGCCTGTATGCAAAAGGCCTCAGTTGTGTATGTAGGTTGAAGTTCTGTGACAGAATTAAAAAGTCTGTTACTGAAGGTGCCAGAGTTTCTTGTGTGCTACCTGGACAAGTAAACATAATCCTACATTCCAGTCCCCAGGGGATATTACTTTACCAAGCCTGAAGTGGCTCCCCAGAAGCTCTGTGGCTAAGATTACCCATGACTGAGCTGTTTTAACTCAAGCTCTGCTAGTCTGTCCCCCTCCCTTGTTGGCAGTTTCATCCAATCCATCTAATTATGCCTTCTGACTAATCTCACTCTCTAACCTGAATTCTGCTTCCGTTAATACAAAATGCTGTTATTGGGAACCCAATTAACCAACAAAGCCCCTCTGTATGCTACAGGAAACAATTGGTTCTGCAACATTATAATATTTCAAAATTAATAAGCTGCCAGTCTTTTCTTGCAGCAGAGAACTGCCAGCTGAGAAACCATATAGTCTTCACAAATTGTTTGTCTTAATTCCCATCATTGAATGCTTCAGAACAAATACCTGTGGTAAAAATGAGTACGGTGGTTGCTCATTTTCTCATATTTTGAGAAATTCTCTCTTAAACTCATCATTTCAGACAGCAATGGTATATTGATACCATATTAGCATGGCTTTCCTTTCAGGATGTTACAAGATGACTATTCTGTCAAGAAGTTATTTATCTGTAGGTTTAACCCCCAATCTAATTTATTTAATTAAAACATTTATATCCCATCTTTCCTCATCATTTGAGATGACTTACACTTTTCCCCTTCACAATGGGTGTCCAAAGTGATTTACAATAGCATTTTACTTCTTTCCTTAGTTTTATCATTACTACAACAGCCCTGTAAATGGCTTAGGATGAGAGACAGAGACTTGCCCAAGATCACCAAGCAAACTAACATGGCAGAGGGGGAAATCTGAACCTGAGGGTCATTCCGCACAACGGGCAATGTTGCTAAATATGAGCGCTATTGAAAAGCAGTGCAATCAAAAGCGACAGGTCTCGGTAACGCACACAGCCGTTTCTATTGAAAAAAAGGCTTTCCCACTAGCGCTGTTCTCGTAACGCACAAGTTTCTGGTCTCGTCGAAATTGCAACAAAGGAGGCAATATTTTCCCATGCTTCCTCCTGCCCCTAGCCGTCAATCAAACAGAACAGCCAATTAACTGTTGTGTTCGTGCTTCCCTTTTAAAAACTGTTCTTTTAAAAACCTGAAAACACCAGTAGCAATGCATATTCGTTCATTCAGTGTATCAGAAAGACCCTTTTTGCTGGCGTAGGAGCTGGTGCTTAATCATTTACACGCTCTTAAAGTAACCCCCCCCCCTCCCTGTGCTATTACTGGCTGAAATTATGGGCAGTGTCGAATGGTGGGCTGTATTGTGCTTGGAAACTTTACAGACAATTGCTTGTGGAGGGATTTCAGCCAAAGAAGCATCACTTATTTGTTGCTTTTGCCAGTTTAAGGGGGGAAAATGGCGATTGCAAAGCTGGACGCTCAGGTGCGAGAGCTTAGGGAGGGACATGCTTGCTACTGCTATACTGATAATGCACATGTCATTTTCGGATGTGTTGCAGGTTGTTCTCAAGAGTCTAGCGGTTTTTTAAGGGGGAATCAACTTTTGTGGATTCCCCGAAAAGCGCTACAATGAAGTTATTTTTGCAGGAGTGTTGCAGATTGTGTACGATGTTGTGAATAACGAAAAACAAATAGCATTACACAATGGTAACACTTCAGCAACATTAACACTGTGCGGAATGGCCCTGGGTTTTTGGGATCCTAGTCCACTACTCAAGTCTAACCATAGCTTTGTTTTCCTAGTAAGTAAAGTTGTTTTTTGATTGACACTTTCTTGAATGAACACTGATAGTTACAACTGTGAGTGCAACTTGCCTGCTTGGATGTTGGTTGAAAGAAACACTCTTATAGTTGGAGTATATCCCCGAAGGAGACAGTAGCCAGAATTACTGGGCTCTGAGGTATACCGTTTGCTTTTGAAGGAACTGTTAAGATAAAAGTCGACCAACATCTTTTCGAAAGCATCTCTTTACCATATCACAGGTATATGTTATTAATTTTAATAATTCCCCACATTTTGACAAGCCATTCTTGTTATGTATTGTTATGTAATTTACTTACTGCTGCTATCTTTGCCAAAGTCTGGTATCTTCAGTTTCTGGGGCCTAGGGCTCCTAGTGGGGGTCACTACTGCTGACCCCCCCTCCACCTGCTCACCTTGAAGTCCTCTACCATCTGTTTCCTCACCTGTAAATGTGGTGCAGCCCTTATGTGGTGTTCCTAGTGGCTGCTGCAGCTTAGTGCTCTCTGGAAATGGAAGATAGACAGTGTGGCTGACAGCTCCAGATGCAGGAGGTGGGAAGTACTGTAAGCAGCTGGTGCAGGACACATAGGCAGGTAGTGTGAGTAAGTAGGTTGCTTTTGGTGAGCCAGGGATGAGGGGGCTCTTGGGCTTTGGCTACACAGCCCTGCCTTTGCCTGTTAATAAATTCTGTACTCATTCATAACATTCATCCCAGAAGGTTCTCTCTCGGGGGCCAAGTAAAAAAACTCTAGGGCTAAAAGATTTACTGGATCATCAGGCTGATAACATGCTACACTAACAGGGCAATCCTAGAACAAAGTTTGATTCCAGTGTTACCTCTAAGGCCAACAAAATTTTATTCCAGGTATAAGCTTTTGTGTTGAATAAACCTTTGTGGGTCTTAAAGGTACCACTGGGCTCAAACTTTGTTCTGGTGCTTCAGACCAAGATGGGTACCCCTCTCAATGCTATCCTAGGCAGAGTTACTTCAGACTAATTCCATTTTTGTCAATAGGCTTAGAATTGTGTGTTTACTTAGCACTGTACTGTTATTTCCCACAGACTCCTGGGTTTTGGACAGTTTCCCTAAGAAAATAGGCATTTCCATTTTTCCGATGATGATGATGATTTTGGTAAATGTAGCTTCATCAGTATGGGGTAGATAACAGCATTATAAGATTTTATTGTCATTTTGTATTCCAGCAGAGATATGCTGCGCTTTTTGCAATTATCAGACAAGGTAAATCGGGTCCTGACAGGACAGAACTTCAGACTTGAAGAATTTTCAAAAGGTAAACTGCAGGAAAAATTTATGTCACTCAGCTGTGACATAAAAGTGTTAGAAGAGAGAAAACAGAGGGAATATTCTGCCTAAGGACCCTTTCCCCACAGTTTAGCACTAGCAGAAGTGGTCATCTTCAGCATGGACACCTCAACAGATTTGTCAAAGAATAAAAGAACCCTCCCTTCTTTCCACCAGGGAGCCTTCAAAATGGACAGAAGGATGGGTGAAGTGGAGCTGTGGCCTAATGCACAGTCTGCTCAGCATCCTGATTGCGCTACACAAATGGAACCCAATTGCATGAGAATCCATTCATTTGATTGCCTCAGCTCAGCCCGAGGGCTGCACGATGCAACACTATAGAACTTCAACCATCAGGGAAGGCCCACTTTCGGCCCTTTTGGCTGCAACTTTGAATCAGTGCTCACATTAAGCAAGGCGGGCAGGGAAACGTAACAAATGAAACATTTGTCTTCTCAGGAAGGCAGTGGCAGGAGTGCTTTTTGTTTCTAAACTGGTGTTAATTTCTGCTGTTTTTTAAACTATCACTGTTAGCTACATTGGTTCCTACCATTTTGAGTCCTTCCCAGAGGAAAATAGGGCCCATTCCATGTACATTGGATAATGCACTTTCAGTGTGCTTTTGCAGCTGGATTTTCCTGTGCAAAACAGAAAATCTACTTCTAAAGTGCACTGAAAGCGCATGATCCAATGTGCATGGAACGGGCAGTTCGAAGACATCCTTAATAAGCCAATAACAAATAAATAATGACCTGGGTTCACATTTCCACTCTACCATGAAACAAATTTGGCAATCTTAGCCTAGCATATAATCTGCATATGTTTTGTTCAGGATTTTCCTTTCAAATGTTCTGTAAACTCAGACTTGGTTTTAGGAAGGGCTGAGTAATACCCAAACAGCAACATGATTTATGTGCATTAGGAATTTTCATGGCCAGGAGATCTCCTCTGAGGAACACAAGAAGGTGCCATCACCTGAAACCTAATATGATGTTTCAAGACAGCAGAGCACCAAGTGTGTGTTGTATAATTGGACTTTTATTTCCAGTTCCTGAGCAGAGGGATAGAAAAGACACCACCAGTAGAATTGAGTTTGATTGCTTGTATATCACTGATGGAAAAATCATGGAACAAAAGGGAGACCCGAAAAGCTCTACATAGTGTTTGAAAGAATTGATTTTTGAGGAAGGAAAAACAAAATGACGAAACTAAGCATACATTTCCATCCATTAATCAGAAAGAGATAATAGTAATTGTACAGAATTATGAAGTTTCGGGGAGCCTTCGGGGAGGGTGGTATATAAATCTAAATAAATAAAGAAATAAATAAATAAAGTACATAACAAACTTAAGGGCCAGTGTGTCTAACACAAGACAACAGATTTTCTTCCAGTTCTGAGAGGTCCCTTATTTTATGACACTTGTCAGATTGCTTCATGCTTTACAGTGGTGTAGTTCCATAAGATCACCAACCTTTAGGTGGGTGCTGGGATTCTCCTTGAATTGTACCTGATCTCCATGCTACACAGGTCAGTTTCCATGGAGGTAATGGCAGCTTTGGGTAAGACTCTATGGCATCAGATCCTTGTTGAACTCCCTCCCTTCCCCAGGCTTCACCCCCAAATCCCCATGAATTTCCCTGGATTGCACAAGCATAACATTTAAACACCCATAGACCAAAGAAAGACCTGTCAATCACAGACTTGCCATTGTACCTTGTGACTTGATGGTGTGGTTGCTGGAGATGCTGGAATGGTTGTCGCCTATGTGGCCTCACCACTCAGACTTTTTCCTGCCTCCTTGTTTCTTCTGGAACCCTTTACTACTGGCTCCATGAGCGCGCCCTGCCCAGTTGCTACAGTGCTGGTGGACTTTAGGATTGCACTGTGAATAACTTAATGCTTACTCTCTTGCGAAGTGATTTGCTTTGTGAGCAGTGACAACCAGCAGGACTTCCATGGGATTGTGGGAGATCATGAAAATGCTCCCAATTGCGCTGTACTGTGGACATGTATAACAGGAGCATTCCAAAATATGACATTACCGATGCCATTTGAGATAGTGAAGCCCATTCTATCACACCAGGCAAAAAATGTCTTTGAGGCAGGAATGAGCCATTCCCAGGGAAACCGCAAAACATGGGGCCATTCCGCACCAGGATCCATGTAGCAAATTGTTTGCTGAACGAAAAATTGCCATTTTAAATAGTGGAATTCGGCGTAACGCATACCTGCCTTTGTAGTGGAATCCAGTTGCGTTTCTATCGTTTCCCACAGGGTTCCGGTCTCTGCAAAAATCGCTAGCCAGGAAGCGCTATTGCTAAGCTGTGTCCCGCCCCTGGCCGTCAAGCAGCCAATGGGCGGCCGTTATCATGCTCCCAAACAGCCCCTTTCCCTTTAAGGAAGTTAAAAAAAACACACCCGTTGCAACGAATATGCATTGATTCATTGCAACGGAGAGACCCATCCAGCTAGCAGGTGGTGTTTGAGCTGCTGTTTCATCGTTGCCACGCTCCCCCCGAGTGAAACCCCCCCCCCTCACGGGCGCGATTTTCGGCCGAAAATAGTGTGAAAATAAAGTGAAAATAAAGTGAAAATAAACCAGCAAACGGGCTTGTGCTTGGTGACTTTAAACAGAGGGGCTGCAGCCAGGGAAACCTCGCTGGGTAAACGAAGGCTCGCTGGTGCGTTGATCTCCGCTCGCTCTGAGAAAAAAAAATGGCGATCGCTTCGCCGGAAGATCAGAGGAGAGAGCCAGGGGGAGGGACTTTGCAGAAACCACAACAATGGTAACGCACAGAACTTTCCTGCTAGTGTTGCAGATTGGTTCCAGGAGTGTTGTGCTATTTTGGACGAATGCGGAAAGCCCCATAATGTTGCTAATGATATGGTTAATTAAGACTTAGGAGGAAAAAATGCTTTTCAACTTTTGAAATGATAGCTGGTTTGGTCAACATGGGATTGTCTGGGTCTTGCTTAAAAGTATGTTGATCTACTTGGAGTAATTTCCAATCCCTTGCTCTGCAAGCCATTTCCTGTATGCTCATGTCATCTGTTTCACATAATATTTCTGGTAAGGCCTTGGAGGAGGAGTGTGTTTCATGGCTTAAGTGCCACTCAGCACTCAACACCCATTCAGGGTGGCTGTGATGCCCCTGAGTGCCTTCTCCTCCAACTGGCTTGCCTGTCTGTCCAGCAGTCAGCCAATCGCCTTCTGTCCCCCTTTACTACCCCTCCTCCTTCCACTTTCCTCGGAGGCTCAGAGGCTGCAGATCCCTGCTGTGTGAGAGCTGCCCCAGCTGGTGAGTTCCCCTCCTGGGGGCTTCCAGTCTGCAGCCTTTCCAGGTCCTTGGGGGAGGGAGAGGCCATCCGCAGAATTCTTCCACACACACCCCAATCTAGCACCCATTGTATTTCTGAATGCAACGGGCTTGGCCATATATAACTTAAACAAAGATCCCTGAACTCTAGGCTGGTGACAAAATCACAGGAAAGTGTGCATTTTAAAAAGAAATTTTAAAAAGAAATTTACGCCCTGCTAATTCTCCCTAATGGGAACCCAAAGCAATTTGCAACATTCTTCTCCCCTTCTATATTCTATCCCTGAAACAATAATTCTCTGAGGTATGCTAAACTGTGAAAGAACGTCTGGCCCAAGGTCACCTAATGAGCTTCTATCGCAATGTGAAAGTTAAAACTTGGGTCTCCCAGAACCTGCCACTATACTGGCTGTTCTTCATGATAGCGTGGTTATGTTCATGATGAGTCAGCTGTGTGCTAAAATCATTTCTTATCTTAAGCAGTGCCAACAAAACTCTCCGTAAAGTTTAAATAATGAGATCGCAACATTTTGATTCTGTTCTAAACCCAAAAAATGATTTAGTTGGAAATAAGGCCAATTGATTTCACTAGGATTTATTTCCAAGTTATTCTTAGGCTGTGGTTTTAGGGCTAAATCCAGAAAGTATTGACTCATGAAGATTTGCACTATAGTCAATGGAGCCTTAGTGGGACTGTATCTGAGTAAATTATTCCAGCCATGAGCACTATCCTGTTTATTCTGTATGCATGGAGAATAAATTCTTTAAAAGGCTATAAAATTTGTTCTATTCCAGCAAGGGGGATTTATGTAATGATGCCATTGCTCATAGAGATGGGTTACCCATTCTAGGAATGTTTCTGAAATTCTCCCCCTTTGAATTGTTACCTAGGTTTTAGACGGCCAAATTACGTGGTCCTGGTTCCAAAGACAATCTGTTCTCATTGTCATTGGTTTTGTTGCTGCCCTTGAGTTTGTTTTGTTTCTTTCACAACACTTATTTATGCACTGGTTGAGGAATGGTAGAATATAGCTCAATCTCTTGCCAGTTCTCAGAAACTAAACAGGGTTGGTACTTGAATGGGAGAACATCAAGGAAGATTGTGCAGAGAAAAGCAATGGCAACCCATTTCTGCCTATGACTTGCTTTGAAAATCCCTTGCTGGGGTTGTCATAAGTCAGCTGTAACTTGATGGCACTTTATACACACAGATTTTTTAATTAGGGGGGGGATCAACACTAAGAATCAGAAAATGGAGTGCAAATAAAGACCTGAGCAAGTCTGTTAATGATACAATAAAATCAGAGTTCAGTAGCACCTTTAAGACCAACAAAGATTTATTCGGGGTGTGAGCTTTCGAGTGCAAGCACACTTCATCAGACTATGATCTTCCTACATGACAGGGAATATATAGCAAAAATCAGTTCTGTTTCGTCAGTAGACTGTGTCACAACCAAATACAGCCAATGATAATCCTTTGTCAAAACAGCCAAACAATCCCCTAGAACAGGGGTCCTCAACCCCCTGTCCGCGGCCCGGTACCAGGCCGCCAGCGGCCGCGCCTGCCTCCCCCCCCCCGCAGTGAGAGGGGGGGAAGAGGTAGGCACGGCCGCCGGCACGCCAGCGACGCAAACGTGCACGCGCAGAGCTGCCGCTGATGCGCGTTTGCGCCCCCTGCGTGGCAACTGCGCGTGCACATTTACGTGCAGCTACGGTGGCCGGGCCGCCGGCTCTCTTCCACCCTCGGAGGCCGTCCCCGACTACAAGAAGGTTGGGGACCGCTACTCTAGAATTCAGTGTACTTTACAAAAACACAGGGAGAAGCCAAACTGCCTTTTATTAGTGATCAAAGGTTCTCACCTCCCCATATGTTGCTTGCTCCATCCATCTTGTAGGAAGATCATAGTCTGCCGAAAGCTCACACCCTGAATAATCTTTGTTGTTCTTAAAGGTACTACTGGACTCTGATTTTATTGTGCTACTTCAGACCAACACGGCTATTCATTTGAATCTGTTAATGATAGGATGTTTTGGGGGGGGTGTCATTCATCCAGTGTGTCATCATAAGTCAGAGGTGACTTGATGGCACTTAATGCATACACACACACACACAAACATCCAAAGCAGAAATAGCAAAGAGCAAAACACTATACAGAATGGAATTCTGGAACAATAAGAACTGGGAGGAAACAGTTCATTCCTATTCATCTACATTAGGATGTTCAACCAACATCCCTGATCTGATTTCTTGGATTAGGACCTGCAGTTGTTATTGTGCATGTGTGACATGTAGCCTGCAAATGGAGCTGGATTGTTGTCATTTTAGGTTTTTTTGATAATGCTACAAAGGGGTTTCTTATCTGAAAATTATAGGTCTCAGTCCAGTAGATCAGCTGGTCATTTACCCATTAACTATTGAAACTCTCACTTTGCAAGAAGCTAACCTCCCTCCCTCATATCTAACACACACATACAGCCAGGCTCCTAGGAAATCCTACAATTATTGTTTTCCTGATAAATCCAGCCACTGTGTTAGCAAAGCGTAATAAATGTCTAACCAACTCATAATTCTTTGGTCTGAAAATTATATTACTTAAAGAAAAAGACAGCACTTTTTGCAAAGCTTTGACATTTAGAGGATTTTAATGGCTGCTTTAAGAACAATAACAGCTAATAATAAAACTTCCAGCTACCGACAATACAAAAAAGCAAAATGATTTTGGCTTGGGCTGTCTCCAGGGAAATAATATAATTCAAGGCAGGCATGGTCTAAATGCTGTGTCACCTTCAAATTATAATCCTATATTTCATTAACCTCCTATTCATCTCACTAGAGCTTCAAACGTTCTCCCTCTTCTCTCTAAAGGTGTGCAAAACAACAACAACAAAATAATATTTCTCAAGTTTGGGTTTAGTGAACCCCAAACTATCAATATTTTCCAATATCCCAATAGTTATTCGGATTCAATAAATATTCAGGATTCCTGATTTATTTTTGTTCCATTATCCCTATGGAGACCGTTTTTTTCCTGTCAGTGGTTCCCTTAGGGTATAATGGGAAATCAATCTGGAGATATCTAGGGCTCTAGGGGGTGCTTTTGCACATCACTGCTGGTGCCTCTCCCCAATCAACCTCCAAAGTTTCAAAAAGTTTTGGGGTGCCCTTATCCTCCATTATTTCCAATGGTGGGGAAAAAGCTGTTTAATGAGATCACGGCCCTTTTAAATGCCTTCTCTGTGCTGTGTCAACTTGGAGTGAACACCATAAGCATTTAAAGGGCTCACAGTCCCTTTAAATGCCTTCTCCAAGTTGAGAGTTCACCTGGAAGGCACACAAAGGGACTGTGATCCTTTAAACACCTTTTAAATTTAGTTTTCTGGTGGTCCTAAAAAATCCTGAATATTTTGTGGATTTTGGGGGCTTGGCCATTTCAGATAGCTGAAATTCAATCTAATCTATATTTGGCTTGGATTAACCAAATATATACCCTTATTTTTCTGCTTTATAGATGACGATCTTATGGGCAGAGTGCTTCTGAGGGGATGGAATGCAGGTCCCAGCTTTTAAAAGCCTGTTATTTCATATGGATCCATCATATTTACCTGAAAGGAAGAAAACCTTAAATGTAAGACAACCCACCTTAGAAAAGTGGTACTTGAAAACATTACTAAACATGAAATTTGATTGTGGATGTGGGTAGGGACTTCAGTGGAGTATAATGCTCTGGAGTCCACACTTCAAAGCAGCCATTTCCTCCAGGGGAACTAATCTCTTCAGTCTGGAGATGAATTATAATTCCAGGGGATTTTCCAGGCGGGACTGGCATTCTTATTTCAACCAGTGGGTAAAGCGTGCAGAAAAGAATGTTTAACATACAGGCCACAGATCCAGGTTGTAAAGATAACTGAATTAAGGTTGTTCTTCCCGTGTGTCAAATGTAAAGATATTAAATACAAATGTGTGGTTTCTAATAAGCTAGTGGAAGAAACAACAGTGACACAGGCCAGGCAATTAGGTCACATTGATCAATTGAGAGCTTTGGGTAGATCAATATCCAAAACACACACAAAGAGATTATGTTCGCATTGGGTGGCATGGGAAGACTCAATTTGCAATAATATGCATTTGCATCTAGAACACAGTAGGGGAAGAATCTCTGGAAACCTGATTGCTTCGACAAAAGGAAAATAACATTGGCCTCTCTAGTTTGCTCTAGGGGAAAGAAAAAGACACTTACAGTTTTATGCATCCCGAGCCAAAAGAGGATCACACAAATTTATGGAGGATAGGTCTACCAACAGCCACATTAGTTCTAGTCATTTTGTCTTCAAACGTACTATAAAGCTGAATGCTTTTTTAAAAAGTCTTTATTTAAAAAAATTTCACATAATTCTTCAAGCCATGTCAACAAAAGATAACTTTGTACCTCACGTCTGAATGCTAAAAAACTGGAAGGAAATGTAAATGGCCTTGTTTGGATGCTTGTGAGAGCCTGGAGGTATCTGTTTAAGCACTGTAAGAAGCAGGATGCTACTTATGTCCTGTCTAATAGTCTTATTGCTTACTTATATTTTAATGCTGAATTGTATTCAAACGATCTCACGGTGTCAGTGTTCCCCATCCTAGCTTCCTCTTTGATCATCTCTAAACCATTTCTTTCTTTTTCTGAGGGGGGTGAAAACCAACAGCAATTCATCCCCACTTTCTTCCTCCCCTTCCTTTCCAAGCCACCCTACCCCTTGTGCATTAAAAGCTCATCCATCATTGTTTTGACTCCAACTTTTTAATCAGGCCTGTGCGCATATTGGTTTGAGCATGTGGCAGTTTAATTACCCTCTTGAATACACGAAACACATCTTTGTCATATCTGCTTATATCTGAAGAGAGCGCCACGTTATAATGCTAATTAAAGTGGGACGGTGACAATTTCTCTCCCTACTTGAATTATATCCCATCTGTCTGGTCTCACGCTCACCGCTTGGATTAATTGTGGGTGGGGAAAGGTTGTTTCCTTGGAGTTTTACCTAATGGAGGCACGGGTAGTCAGTGTTTAATGAAGATGCATGCAGGAAAAAAAGGGTCCTTCTCCCATCACATACACACATACAAACACTCCCAAGACAAAGTCAAATTAAAGAAGGTTCCCTGCTAATGTCTTTCTAATATATCTATCTATCAAGGTCTGCACCAGTTTCACGGGTCATGGTTTCTGAGAGCTCCGTGTGACAGCAGGCAATTCTTTTACCACTGCTAGCATCTTCTCTAATGGGACACTGAATACTACAAGATAGGCAAAGAATGAGCCATTATAAGCAAATGGGAGCCAGTCACCGTATCCCCAAGGTCTACTTGCTTTCTGATCAGGCCAATTGTGGGCTAATAGTCATATTAAAGGACAACCTGACACCCAAACTGAAGGAGCATAATGGCAAAATTAGAAAAAAAAAACCCACTTTTTAAATGGCTCTGACACAAAAGGGTGACTTAAAGTTATCTGAGACTCTTGCTTGGAGTAAAACCCTTCAGAGACTTGATTACTGAGATTCCCCACCACCACCCTTTCTCCAGGACAGTTTCTTGTTAATACTAGATTTTGTTTCATGGCCGCGACAGCCACAATTGAACGTGCTGGCACAATTCTCTCCTGAGAACTGCACTCCACCTGCATTCGAGAGCAAATCAGTTTTGTTTCCGATGGCATTTTGGTGATGGTACAGGGCTGTTAATTTTGGAAAAGACAGTTGTCTGAGTTTCAGTGACGGGGTTAGTTAGTTGGATTTTTTTTTTAATGATTGACTGTTGTTTAGTTTAATGCCAGTAGTTTTAAATGGGCCCTTCTTTTGTAAGCAGGATTGAAACACTCTGAAAAACCTGCCTACATTTACAGGTATATGCATATCAGGGAAGCAAGGACAAAACCAAACCAAAATGTGGGTATTTGAAATGGAGCTCTTCAAATTCAGTCTCTTCCTGAAGAAGCAGGAAGTGGATGGGAGACCATACTTAAACAAAGGGATCTCCCAGGCATGTGCTGGGATATTTCAACTGCAACCTCAGAGTGACCATTAGGTGCACTAGTGGTTGCAATTGCAACACAATTTAAAAAAAATTCTCCTAGGGCCTCTTGTGGCGCAGGGTGGTAAGGCAGCCGACATGCTGTCTGAAGCTCTGCCCATGAGGCTGGGAGTTTGATCCCAGCAGCCGGCTCAAGGTTGACTCAGCCTTCCATCCTTCCGAGATCAGTAAAATGAGTACCCAGCTTGCTGGAGGGTGTCACCCCAAGGGTCAGACATGACTCAGTGCTTGCACAGAGAATACCTTTACCACTCAGAAGCCAGGAACAGCGGAGCTCTTGCCCCTCACCAGAAGTTCTGTAGACCTAACAGAGAGAATGGCTTGAATCCAGCAGACTTCTCATCTACTGTATGATCTTTTCAACTTACTAACATGTGTCTTCCCTGGTAACATTCCTCAAGATACAGAAGCAACTGTGTCTTATTCTTATTAGGTTCTGAAAGTCTGTTAATTTCTTATCAAGGCTTACGTGCCAGCTTCAAGGAAGATTAGCCAGAATTCTCCTTTCTTTATCACTGAATGTATGAAGTGTATGTATCTACATTAATTAATATGACTTTGATGCTTGACTGGCTGATGGGGAGAAAATATACTCTAATCATTCTCTCAAAAGAGAAATCTCATAAAAGTGAGAAGTCAGGGAGCTCATTGAACAATATATTAATCCTACCCTCCCGGGTAACAACTGAACTCTATTGTTTCCCTGCCCTCTTAAAAATGTTAAGTAGATGTAAACTGGGAACTGAAATTTGGACTTTTACTCAAAGTATTTTTTATTTAGTTTAGTTTTTACTGTAGAGGAAACAAGAGTGGATTTGACACTACTTAATGGTCCCTCTTGCTTGTAATATATGTCACGTAGAAGAAGAAGAAGAAGAAGAAGAAGAAATAGAAGCAGAAAAGTATCTTTATTCAGACTAAGGTTTCCAGGCCTCCCATTAGGGCAGGAAGTTTTTTGCTGGCAACATTCTCTTCCGGCCATCACTCAGAGCGGTTCTTTTCCAGGATGGCCAAAGTGTCCCTATTCCATTGGTTGCCTGTATGTGATGACCTACATAGCGTGACATCATATTCAGCTTGGACATTTCTCCTGCTGGTCTGGGGAGCAAGGGCAGGGGGTAGGTCTGACTAGGGGGAGCCCTCCTCCCACCAGTAATTAAGTGGCATCTTTAGGACCCATAGGTTGCTGCAATTAGTAGGGTTGCCTGAAGGAAAAACAAAGTCTTCTTCTTCCAATAGAAGCTTAATGGGAGACATAATTTGTGAGGTGGTTCTATTTATGACTATGCCATGAAAGCTTCAGCTTCCAGTCTCCACACATTAAGCCCGTAGGAAAAGAAAGGGCAGGAGCAGACAATGGTGAACCACCTCTGAACAGCTCTTGCCTTGAAAGCCCTATGAGGTTGCCTTAATCCACCTGTGACTTGATGGCCACAACAAACAAAAGGACAGGACCTCTGGAGCTTCAAGGCTGCCTTTAAGAACAACCCACAGAGTGTTACTGTAGTAAAGCCTTATGTGATGGAGTTGCACAGGACACCATGTAGAAAGCTTGAATACATTGCGTAAATAAGAATGAATGTTGTTGAGCTATCGTTTGACCATTACTAACATGGCTATCCTTCAGACTAATGCCCTGTTCATGGCAGGGAGATGCTGTGGCCACTTACTAGCTGGCTTATGATATAGCACAGCAGCTAATTTACACAGAAGAAATTTGTTACTGTAATCATTTCAAATTCCTTCCCCTTTTAAACAGTTTTCTTATCGTCTCCAACTGGCTCAGAAAGGTATAACTTTTCTTAGGATGGTACTGTTAGGGAGAGGTCTACCAAGAGATAGAAGTCTTGTCCTTTTAATAGAGGCTTAATGGGTTGTTGTTTATCAGGTGATATGATTTACCTCTATGCCATCAAAAGGTTCACCTGCCCATTTCCACACATCAAGTTTTATTAAAGGGGTGAGCATTTCCTTCCCCTCAAGGCCATTATTTAGCACTTCTAATGCCAACCTCCAGGTGGGGCCTGGAGATACCCAGAAGTACTGCTTATCTCCATACTGCAGAGATCAGTTCCCCTGGAGAAAATGGATGCTTTGGTGGGTGAACTCTATGGCACTCTACCCCACTGAGGTCCTTATTCTCCCCAGGCTTTATCTCCAAATCGCCAGCAGTTTCCCAACCTGTGTCTGGCAAACCCAAACACTCCCCCACTATCCCATGGTTGGGGAGGGGGGGACCTGGTAACTGTAATCCTAAGAAAGTTTGCTCAGAAGTAAATCCTGCTGGTTTACTCTGAAAAAAAATTATCATACTCTTAGTTCACTCTGCATTCCCTGTCTCACAGTGCTGAAGGGTTACTGGCTTTCTCCCTCCTATAAGCTTTCCTATGCTTCTATGATATGAGACAGTAATAATCAGCAGGTGCATAATTTCTTTTGGGTCGAGTATTGTGAAACATCTGTTGAACTTCTGTCTGACACACGGCTATTAGATAACTTATAATAGGCAGAAAAATAATTATTCTACTGTGTCTGGTATGAGTATCTTTAAAATTTCAGGAAGTAATTAGTTTGTATCATTGGATAGTAAAGCAAGCCTAAACAGATTCAAACCCTGATAAATTCATTTGTTTCAGTGGACTTAGAAGGGTGTAACATTGGTTAGAAGCTGGAAAAGATGCATGCTCCCATTTCTGCAAAGTAATAATTGATGTAAAATACGTAAATCGACATGTTTCCAATTGATATAATTTTTATTCTGCAGATTGCATTTTAATCCCCCCCCCAGCTGTGTAATGAAGACTCAGAGGAACATAAAGTGATCTAATTCTGGTTTTGGTCATCTGGGTAGTTTGTTCTTTGCATCATTTGGCTTTTTTTAAAAAAACACCATCTTTTTAAAAAAACTGTGTTCTCAGACACATTTCCTGAGTTTACAACATGAATGCAGGGAAAGGGAGAATACCTGCAGAAAAATCCAATGAGAGAATTATCCAGAACCTTCCACTAGGGATGGGCAGGAACCAGTTTACAAGCTAATGGTTGTGATGAATTTTGGCTGGTTCGTGAAGAGAAGTTCACAGCAGCTAAACTGGCACGAACTTTCCACAAACTTTCCAGCTGTTCATGACAGTTTATGAATGGTTACATTTCCAAACAGATTGTCTCTGCTCAATCAAAATCTTTACAGAATTTCAAAATTGGAAGGAATGTAGAGGGGGAGATCATAACTCTCATGTCTCTAGCTTGCATAGGATCTGTTCTATACACTTCTAAATCTGCGCTGTCAAAATGACTGTCTGTCAGTGAGTGAAAGTAAATTGGTACAGAGTACTGGTAAGAAAGTGGTACTTCCCATCTTATCCTTTGAATCATCCCAAGAGACATTATACTGGTGAGAAATATACTTTTTTTTTTACTTCTGACCCAAAGGCTGACTTGCCCCTAGTTCAGTTTGCTTCCAGCTGTGGAGATGAGTTGGTGCAAATATGACTCAAATAGCTGTGCCAAAGATTTACAGCAGATAATAAGCAGGTGGGGAAGGGTTAAATTCCCCATCCCCCCCGCCTGTAAATCTGACTCTCTAGCTCCTTTATAGAGATTCTGGGCTTGGGCTAAGTTTGTCCTTTTGCCCTAGCAGGTCTTATAAGGCTGGGCATGCAGAGAGCTGAAAGGAAAGTTTTAGGTAGCTGCATTCACTGGGAACAGCCTATGTGGTGTTTGCTTTGTTTCTATTTGCTTAAATTGATGGATTGTATTTTGTTAACTTTCTCTGAGCTGCTTTGGGGACCCCAAAACAGCATATAGTGATGAGAATAAATAACCATATTGATTCATTCTTAGCATTGGCATGCTCATTTTCAATCATGTTCAGTGTTCTTGAACAATAAACATTTTTTATTCCCGCTCCAAACAGTAAATGGCCAGAGCTTCTTCTTCCCGTTGATGTGACTGTACATGTGCCAGAGCTTCATGGAAAAAATGGAATGTCCTGACTGATAAGTAATTTCAGAGTTAGGATGCAGGGCTGCATTTATGGTCTGTTTCAAGTATGCATGTGTGTCACTTAAACATCAAGATGAGTGGAAATGAGAATCGGCCATCCCAGTTAAAAATCTATGGCATTCTTGAGGCTACCAACCTAAAGATGGAGCCTGGAGCTCTCCTGGAATTACAAACAATCACCAGACTACATAGATCTGTTTACCTGGAAGAAATTATAGCTTTGGAAGTGGCATTGTGATGTACCATAGAGTCTGCCCTATGAAGCCATGGGATACCACAGAGTCTAAAGAAGTGGATGTCCACTGAGTTCTCTTCCCTCTCCAACTTCTACCCTCCCCAGGCACCATCCCTGAATCTCCAGGGGTTTCCTGAGCTGTAATTGACAACTCAGTTGTAATTGGGTCAGCCACTTAGGGTTGGCAGTTCTGGGCTTGAAAGTTGAGGGCAGAGCCTGGAGTGGGCAGGAAATTCAGGGAAGTGTAATACCGGCATGGAGTCCAACCTCCAAAGCAGCCATTTTCTCCTGGGGAACCGATCTCTGTTATATGGAGATCAGGTGTAATTTAGGTCATCTCCAGACTACAGTTTCCCTGGAGAACATGAATTATTTGTGTGGTTGATTCTATGGTATTGTACCCCACTGAGGTCTCTGCCCTCCACAGATTCCACCTTCAGTTCCCCTGGAGTTTCCCAAACAATCATGTTACCCTACCCCCCCCCCCATCCCCATCTGGTAGCCACGAGGGACCTGGCAACCCTATCTCCACTTCTCACTGAGAGACTGGAATCTATAAACCCAAGCTACACATAAATAATTGTGTGAACAGGAATCAAGTGTACAAAATTAAGTGATGTATATACATGTGTGTCTCCTGTTAGATCCGTGTGGGTTCATAGACCAGGACACTAGGAGTTCATTTATTGTGATGCCAAGATGAAAGTACAAGAACCAAAACTGAACCAAAGTAAACCACAACTAACTCCAACTTATATACAAAAGCCCCACAATAGATTTCCCTGTCAGTTTTACTTTAAACTGGCTGGATCCAGCAGATTGGATCCAGCTGCACACTGGTCACTTGCAGGGCAGGCTTACAAACCTGCCTCTTACCTCAAGCTTGGTCCTCAGCAGAACTACAGTCACAACATCTCCATCTTTGGTTTGTTTGGTTTTTTTGGTAACACTGATCAATGTTTGCATAGTTGTCCATGACAGATTGTTCCTCAAATGCCTGAAATTTACTGGCTTGGACGGACTAAAGCCATCCTTGAAAGTATTTAAACCAAGTTACATTGGACTGTAGAACATTAATAAAAATACATGCTCTGTGTTCTACTGCAGCTCAGCTGACAGGTAATTGGCAAACAAGACAGCCAGCACAAGCAGATAAACAAGAATTTTCATTGCCAGAAATCTGTATTCTTCCAGGCAGCATTAATTGTCTTTGGACAACAAGAAGGAATGCACTCATTAATACTAGATTCAGAGAAATAATATAGTGAAAAGCAGAGCTGAAGCCCTCTCTTTGAAGAGTGACGCTGAAAAATGACTGCTATTATAGAAATATATCTTAATGGTTTCAACAGCCACTGTCCTCTTTTGTGCAGATTTTAAAGCCATTATTATCCCTTGCCCTAATCATGGGAATCAAAATGTTCTTCCAGCAATTGATGATTCTAAATCAGTACTTATTCCTCCAAAATGAATTTATTCAGCATGATGTATTTCTATTGTCGTGTGTTTATAATGTGCACACATAATAAAAATGCCAGCCTCCCTTTCTGAGAGGCTTGGGCTCAGACAGCAGGGTGCAAAATGGCTACAGTGTAATATATAGAATCATAAAATTGGAAGGGGCTATACAGGCCGCCTCGTCCAACCCCCTGCTTATTGCAGGATCAGCCTAAACATCCATGATAAGTATCCGTCCAGCCACTGCTTGTAGACTGCCAGTGAGGAGGAGTTTACTACCTCTTTAGACAGCCTATTCTTCTTCTTCTACTAGTACTGCTATTATATTATTATTATTATTATTATTATTATTATTATTATTATTATTATTATTATTATTATTATTATTATTATTATTATTATTATTATTATTATTATTATTATTATTATTATTATTATTATTATTATTACCCACCACTATCAGCAAAGCCATCTTGTGGCAGGTTACTTAATAGTAAAAACCCTACATAAAATACATAATATTATTAATCCCCCCATTAAACATTATATTTTCTCAGCTGCAAAAACGTATCCTTCCACCCACAATCAACTAACTCCGTCTCTGTGCTCCATGGGCGTAGTCTATGGGTGCCAGCGATCCACCATCAGGTGATGTTCTGGCCTGGTGGTGGTCTAATCCAGAGGCGACCATCTGATCTTCCGTGCCCTGGCCTCAAACAAACACCTGATTGAAGTCCTCCATTTTGCAGGCCCTGCAGAACACAGGAAGCTCCTGCAAGGTCCTCAGCTCTTCTGGGAGCTCATTCCACCAGGTTGGGGCCAAAAAAGCCCTGGCCCAGAAAACTTCCTGGGGCTGGGTACCACCAACAAGTTAGTGTGGGGAGCATAGGGTGACAGGCAGTCCCTCAGATATGTAGGTCCCAGATGACTAAAGGCCTTAAAGATCAGAGCCAAAACCTTGAATGTGATCCAGGCTGCAGCTGGCAAACCATGCAGATGCCTAAGCACAGGTTGGATGTGGACCCTCCAAGATGTTCCTGTACCAGCTGGTACATTCTGTACCATTCTGGTACATTCTGTACCAGCTGCAATTTGAAAGGTCAGAGACAAGGGCAGTTATGAGTTACATAAATCAATTCTGGAGGTGACCACTGCATGGATCACCATGGTCAGGTGCTCTGAAGACAGGTAGGGCACTAGTAGACTTGCCTGGCATAGATGGTAAAATGCCTGGTGGGCTACCCTCATGACTTGTACCTCCATAGAAAGTGAGGCATCAAGGATCACCCCAAATTTCTGTCCAGGGGCATGATGTGTTAGTTGCGTCCTGGCCAGAATGGGTAGATGCACTTCCTGACCTGCCCTCTTCCTTCCTAGACATAGAACCTCCATCTTGGAAGGGTTGAGTTTCAGGTGACACTGCTCAAGCTATGGCTTCCAAACATCTGGCAAAGGGATCTGGGTGGGGTGGGGGTTCCAGGTGGCATCCATGAGGAGATGCAGAGGAAAGGACGCACCGTAATGGGTTTAAATTACAAGTACAACGATATAGGCTAGATATCAGGAAAATAATTTTCCCAGTCAGAGTAGTTCAGCAGTAGAATAGGCTGCCTAAGGAGGTGGTGAGCTCCCCCTCACTGGCAGTCTTCAAGCAAAGGTTGGATACACACTTTTCTTGGATGCTTTAGGATGCTTTGGGCTGATCCTGTGTTGAGCAGGGGGTTGGACTAGATGGCCTGTACGGCCCCTTCCAACTCTATGATTATGTGATTTTGAGATTGTGCTGGATGTCATCTGCATGATAGCCCAGCCCCAAGCTCCAGACCTGCTGAGCCAGAAGGCACATAAAGATGTTAAAGAGTATAGGGGAGAGCACAAGGGAGTTGAAAAGGGCGTGACAACTCATCCCCCAGTGCCACCCTCTGTGTCTGGTTCTGCAGGAAGGAGAGCAGCCATTGAAGGGCTGTCCATGTATTCCCATCTCAGTGAGGCAGTGGGCCAACAACTCACGGTCAATCACATCAAATGGCTGAACTGCTCTTATCCAGCTGGTGTTGGAAATCATCCGTCAGGGCGACCAACACCATCCCCAACCCATGGCCAGGACATAAGCCCAACTGGTATCGGTCAAATACTGGTTTCCTTCAATAAAATCAGAGTCCAGTAGCACCTTTAAGACCAACGAAGATTTAATCAAGGCGTGAGAATGCCAGGAACCGGTCCATAGCGGCCATTTCAATCACCTTACCCAGAAACACAAGATGCGAGACTGGGCAGTAGTTGGCCAGGTCCCGCAGATTCAGCAATGTTTTTTTTTTTTAGTAGAGGACGAACGACTGCCTCCTTCAGCACCTCCAGGAACTCCCCAATAGACAGGGAGGGATTAATAATGTCCCTGAGTGGGACTCCTATCCAGACGCCACCATCCGATCCATCTCTATCCCAGCGCCAAAGATCAAATCGAGGGTATGGTCAGCCTGATGCATAGAACCAGTAAGAAACTGCAAGAGACTCAGTGTTACCAGTAGCTTACCTCCACTGCCACCCCCGCCACCTCGTGCTGGTTCACTCTCCCAGCTCTGGAGTTGTTGAGCTGGAGGCATCCACTGTGTAAGTCTGCTGGTCCCACTGGTAGCAGCAGGGCCTTCTCAAACTCCACCCCCTGTACTTCTCTGTTCACTGGCTGCTATTCTTCTCCAGCCCTGAAGTATAGAAACCCACAATTGCAGAGTACTACTCTCACTGTGACCTCCCCCATCCTGGTATCTAACCAGAACTGTTCTACATGGAGTGAAAATCTGCTGTCAACAGGAACTGTTCCCTGCCCTTCTCCAAGTGACAAATTTTCAAATACTTAAAGAGAACAATCATGTCCCCTCTCGACCTCCCCTTCTCCTGGCTGAACATTCCCAAGTCCCTCAGCCTTTTGTCATAGGACTTAGTCTCTAGGGCAGAGTCTGCACTTACTTTCTTTATTCCATTGTCAATCCTGTTGAATTCAGATCGCTTTGAACTCGGGTCTTCTTCTCCCCTCCCCATTGAAACAGGAAAGTCTTCTGCACGTGGTTAGGGAGGCTCAGAAGGGGGGGGGGGAGGGAGCCAAGCCTCTTTCTTTCATCGTTGCCACGCTCCCCCCGAGTGAAAAAAAAAATCCCCCCCCCTCACGGGCCCGATTTTCGGCCGAAAACAGTGTGAAAAATAAAGGGAAAATACATCAGCAAACGGGCTTCTCTGTTGTTTGTGTTTAGTGACTGTAAACAGCTCTGGAGAGGGACTGCAGCCGGGGAAGCCTCACTGGCTAAAAGGAGGGTCGCCGGTGCGTTGATCTCCGCTCGCTCGGAGAAAAAAAAATGGCGATCGCTTCGACGGAAGATCAGAGGAGAGAGCCAGGGGGAGGGACTTTGTAGAAACCACAACAATGGTAATGCACAGAACTTTCCCGCTAGTCTTGCAGATTGGTTGCAGGAGTGTAGTGCTTTCCGGAGGGTGAATCCACTTTTGGGGATTTCCCTGAAAGCGCTACAAGAAACGCTTTTTGCAGATCGGTTTCAGGTGTGTGGCAGATTGTCAACGACGTTGTGCATAATGGCAAATCAGTAGCGTTTTCAATTGGCAACCATTGTGCGATTTTGAAGGAGTGCGGAAAGCCCCTCAGGATTAAAAGCACTCTGAGATATCGCACAATAAAGGTAGGGTCACTCCAAATCAATCCTTCTTGCTGCAGAAGGAAAATTTAAATTGCCCAAAATCCAAACAGAAATCACATTCTGTGTAGAGGGCAGGGACTGAATCGATCTGGAGTTGGAATAAAAGCTCCGTGCAGTTTACACCTAGGCTTCAGATCATCCTTGTCACTCTCCTCTGTACCCTCTCAATTTTGTCTACATTTTAAAAGAGTGATCCCTCCAGATCTGCACACAGTATTTCAGGTGTGATCTGACCAATGGGACTATGACATCTTGCAATTTTGATGTGATGCCTTTGTTCTCCAGGGTTGAGCTATTGGGGAGGAACAATCCCACCACTGCCACATCCAATGTGGGGTTCTGCAGGGTGCAATTGTTTCCCTAATATGCATGCTCTATCCAAGCTGCCTTGGGGACACATACCATATACAGATCTAGTTGATGAGCAGCTGGCCCTGAGTCATTGACCAGGTATCTAGAGGTTGTGATAGAAGGATTCAGGTTAAGTTGCCTGAAGTTGAACCATTTGAAGATGGAAGACCTGTGGCTGAAAATGAAAAGGTCAGATGAGGAAATACATCTTCACAGTCTTGACAGGGTGCAGTTTGCCACTGTGCAGACTGTCAGGAATCTGGGAGTGTTCCTAGATTTCTCCCTTACAATGGAAGCCCAGGACACTGAAGCTACTAGTGCCCTACCTTGCTTTATAACAACTTGCCGTAGTGATCAAAGTGACAGTCACTTCCAAACTAGATTTCTGTAACTCACTTTATGTGGGCCCCCAAATCTGCAGGAATTTCTCAACCCAGAGTTGGACTAGAACAGTAATGTGACATTTCAGATGCAACACAAAGATGACCCCCACTCTCTTATGATATATGGCTGTTAACAGGGTTGCCAGCTCCAGGTTGATAAATTCATGGAGATGTCTTGAGTGGAACCTGGAAAGGATGGGCTTTCAGGAGAGGAGGGACGTAATATAATGCCATGAGGTGAACCATTCAAAGTACCCATTATTCCCAGAGGGACTGATCTTTGTCCTCTGGAGAGCAGCTGTAATTCTGGGAGCTCTCCATATCCTATTTGGAAGTTGGCAAAAATTTATTTCAGCGCCTTGGTGAGATGCTAATGCCAGGCAAGCGGACAATTTTTTTTCCTTTGCCTCGCTGAAAGAGAGTTCTAAGCCTTCCAATAGCTTTGTTTCCTGAGCAGCTGGAATGTTTATAGACATTCAGTCCCAGCTCAGGCTGAGTACTGAGATTTTGCTGCCGCAAGTGTAACACAATATAAACTGCCCTGAAGCAGATTTTTTTTCAGATGCAAGAATTTATTTATCAGTCTGTTTTTCTTTCGAAAAAACTCAGACCAAAGGGCCTGACAATCATATACCAAAGAAGTTTGCATTCTCTGAAAACACAGAAGAAGCACAAGGCAGGATTTTAAATCAGCTCGCCCAGTTTTAAGTATAGTTGTCAGTTTTACTCCTTAATCGCCTCAGGAAACAGAGAGAACATCAGGCAACTTTTGTCACTTCTCCAGCCTAAGAAAAATTGGCGGAATCGAGAATGCGGAAATCCTGGAATGGCTGCTGCTTCATAAGCACCCCATCGCTGATGACAGTCAGCATCTCCAGACAGCCGACCACGATACAGCACCAGTTCATATAATGCCTGACGAAATGCAGCCTCTTCTCCAGCTTCTGGAGGCAGCCTTCTGCAAACAGCTTCTCCGGCTGGCTAGCGTTGGCAGGACAATCCAAAGCAGCCTCTTTGCAGCAGCTTTTTGGGATGAAGGCAGGGCCCTTTGAGAGACCAGTTGGAAGGACCAGCTTACCCCAGTCTGTGTAATTGTAGATCCCACAGCACTGCAGCTGCTGCTGGACTGCATCCACAGCCTCCTGGCTGGGGTGACTTGGAACCCTTCTGCTGTACAGCTGGAACAGAGCACTCATGCTGCCTGTCAGGCGATCAGCTTCCCGAGTAGAATAGAGCTGAGTCACAACAGCAGAAGAGGATTCCAGGCAGAAGAGGACCACTAAGAGGTACATCAGCGTTCCCTGATGATATCGAGAATCCTTTACAGGGGTAAGCATTGCCAAAGCACCAGTCAGGAAGAGCAGGAGAGCTGTCACGAGGGCCAAACAGCCTGGCAGAGGGAAGAACGGATTCTGAAAAAAGACTTGGTAGCTCTTGTGGGTAATGATCACAAAGGCACCAGCAAACAGGAAAGCCACTGCAGCTCCCCAGAGACAGAAACCCAACAGGGTCAGCAGGACTTTGGCAAAAGCTCTGCTCCGGGTCTCAGTGGTGCACAGTAATGGCGGGCTGAAACTGGAACTGAAGCTTCTCCCTTTCATTCTAGAGGTGAGAAACATCTATATCACCTTAGAAAAGAAAACTTCTGGTTACAGGTTGGTGGACATGGAGCCCAGGTCCTCACCACAGCAAAGGAGGTTTCTGCAAACAGCTTGCGAGCCAGCATTATAAAGAAGGCCCTTGTCCTTTAAAAACTTATGGAGCTATTTGCTTCTCAGAACCACAATGCTGATTTGTAGCAGGTGCCAAAGTCCTTGCAGGTGTAGGGCAACAATTAAGTGTGAAGGAAGGATTTATGGTACCTGAGCAATTGCACCTTGGCTTGTCAACCTCTAGTGGGACCTAGAGATCTCCTGAAATTACAACTGATCTTACAACAGAGATCAATCCCCCTGAAGAAGATGGCTGAACTTTGTGACATAATGGTTCCTCTCCTTCTCAAACCCTGTTTCCCCTGTACGCCACTTCCTAATCTCCAGAAGTTTCTAGCAACCCTAACCCCATAACCCTCCTAGATGAAAGTAATCCACTTCCTGTGCAATAGCTTATATTTCATGCCTACCTGGTAGAGCTGTCAGCTGAATGGGAAAAAGAAGTCAGCATGGCTTGCTTTTCTTGTTCTAAGACCTACTTAAAATGTAGTTTAAAAAAAAATTCATACCTGCTAGGTATCACAGATTAGCCAAAGAAGGGCAGTTCTTGGTTAATTCAATAAATTCTCATCAAATACACAATGAATTTGCCACAAGAGCTTGAAGATTCAGATCTTATGCTCTAAGGTTGCAGGGATAATAAGAACTTATAATTTAGAGACATTCCCTGACATCAGATACTACTGACAGAAAAATTGTAGTATGTGGACATGGCCTTAAGAGGATTTAAAAGTTATGTTGTACTGAGCCACTCCTTCAATTAATAATGTGTTCAATGGTGGTCCTAATTCTTCAGGTCTATAACTGTGGACCCCAAAATATTATAGGTCAGTTTTACTGACATCTAATTGGGAGTAAACTGTGATTGCTATAGCCTTTGTACTTCTGCATATGTCACATATCTGCTTGCCCTCAGAGATTACTGTTTCTGCTACTGGAGCAACTATGCGTTTAACAATTTTGGAGGAGGCAGAAATTCAGCAGGTATGTCTTGCGTTAGCCTTAGTAAAATTGTAATGGGAAAGATTTGTCTGCTATTTTATGCGCAGAACAAAACTCTCTGTCTGTTTCTCTTTTTGCATGTAACGCAGGATAAGAATGTACCCCTTTTTATTGGAACTACTTTAGATAATTTAGCAGATAAGATTTCCCCCCCTCATTATTGTGCCATTTGACTAGGCAAATGCACATGTGCTGTTTTTCTGTGAGCCAGGCTTGGCTAAACACAGAAATGTGGATGCCATTTCTCTCTCAGCCTACCCTACTTCACAGTGCTGTTGTGAGGGGAAAATGGAGGATTGGAGAACCTTGTAAACCACTCAGAGGAAGGGCAGGATAAAAATCTACTACATAGACAAACTCCCAGCAAGATCAGCTGTTTCCTCCTGACATATCCTTATCCATTGTTCTCCCCTTATATATTTGTGAAATAGCCCATAAAACTCATACAAATTACTTATGTGGTTCTTGGGCTCTAACTTGTGCAGTGACTATGTTGTAACCCTTAAGTTCTAAGCACCTGTTTGTTTGAAGCAACCTTGCACTGTGCATTACTTCCACACCAATTTTCTTAACTAGCATTCTTACATTCCTCTCAAGCACTAAGTTTTTACTTACCTAAAGTTAGCTTGTGTTGAAGGCATACCAGAAAAGAATCACTTTGTACTGGAATAGGACATGTTAATATTAAATTATATCCCATATATGATGCTCATATGAATGGTTCCAGTTCCACTGCAAGAACATCTGCAGAGCCCTTCACATTCACATAAACCTTTGGTACTGATGAAAGGAAATGCCATATTTCCCTTTACCCCTCTCCTTCCTCCCCCTTCTCTTCTTCTTCTTCATCATCATCATCAAAATTTCTTTGCCTGTGGTCATTCCCCTCACATTTTCATGGTGTTAGTATTGTCATGTACATACTTTGTAATGTTTTTAAGTGTCCTAAATTTGAGATAATCAAATACTATTCTTTTCCCCCACATCTTCCCATTCTCTTGTTCTGCTCCCCCCTCCCCCATCAGTGATTTCATGTTTTTAAAGTAAAGAAAGGAATGTGGAACAGTTTGGGAGACTCCATAGCACCAAACTCCGTTGAGATCCTACTTTGCTCCCAGTCCCACCCACTCCTGGCTCTACTTCCAAAGTATTTTCCAAACAGAGCTGCAACTTGATGACAGTTTATGCACATAAAATAAAAACAAGGTGCAATGCAATAATCTATGAATTAGCTCTGAGGCTATTGATAAGCTTACTGTTAATTCTTTAAATTGTAGGCTCCCTGGGGGAAAAGTCTACAGTGCTGCCTTGGCCTTTGCTTTTATGTTTTCTCCCTTTCACTCCCCTTTGCTTTTCTGCTTCCCCCTCCTCCCACCCCTTTGTTCATAAAACTTAATGAGATATTAACATTTGAGTTGCAATAGTGTTTATGGTTAGCTTATTCTGCAAACTTTTAAATTGATTTGACGGCTCAAAAGGCCTCCTGAGGAATATTACAGCCACCTTGAGGCTGTTCAGTGTGGGGATTAACCATCATCTTTCTGGATATACATGAGGGGGAAGTAACCATTATGAAGGCTCTTGTCTTTCTAAATATTTCCTGATAAATAATTGTCCATTCATTTCAGTCTGACTCTTTGAACCTCATAAAATGGGAGGGGAAAAATAACAGCTCTCATTGTAAGCTGTTGTTTGCAGTAGTTTTGCATTTGCTTTGCACAGCAAAGAGGTCAGGAGAAAGAAATTTTGAAGTCCAAGGATCAATTTTTACAGTGATCACAACCAAATTGTCCTTTTTGCTCAATACAGTAGTAATGCACAATGGTATATGGAATCTGTGAAGTACTCCTTTGAATCACACGTCACCAGAATCACCAGTATTCAGTTGTAGTGCCAATTATCTGGAGCTGAAAAATGAATTTCCTCTGTAGAAATGTTAAGGTCAGTGCCAAGTCCCTGACACGTACACAGAGAAGTGGTTCTTCAGTTATAAAGATGAGCACCACCAATTTAATTTGAAGCAGAAGCACCAGGAACCCATGTAGAAATTATAACATAGGGGTAATATGAACCCTCTGGGCTGCTCTTAACAATGAAGCTACATCATTTTGAAGAGTAATTTCCAAGTTGTCTTCTAGGGGGCAACCAGAGGTAGAATGTATTACATTACCAATGACCCATTCCACACACACTGGATAATGTGCTTTCAATGTGCTTTTACAGCTGGATTTTCCTTGTGGAACAAGAATATCTACTTCTAACATGCATTGAATGAGCCTCTTGTGGCGCAGAGTGGTAAGGCAGCCGTCTGAAAGCTTTGCCCATAAGGCTGGGAGTTCAATCCCAGCAGCCGGCTCAAGGTTGACTCAGCCTTCCATCCTTCCGAGGTCGGTAAAATGAGTACCCAGCTTGCTGGGGGGTAAACGGTCACGACTGGGGAAGGCACTGGCAAACCACCCCGTATTGAGTCTGCCATGAAAACGCTAGAGGGCGTAACCCCAAGGGTCAGACATGACTCGGTGCTTGCACAGGGGATACCTTTACCTTTACCTTTACCTAACATGCATTGAAAGTGCATTATCCAGCATGAGGGGAATGGGCCCAGGTCATCCAAATTCAAGAGGGTGTTGTGTCCCTATTGGGTATTTCGCTTCAAGAAACTGAGCTGGAAATTCTGGTGTCTTTGTGAGCGTGAGAACATTATTTAAAACCAATTTGTGTTAAGTTTGCAATTTGGACAGGAATGCCCAAGACCATTTGAGAATTGTCATTAACCTTTTTTCCCTGTCAAAACGCCTTATGTTTTGCCTAAGCAGAAACTTCCATTAGGGGAAACAAAATCATAATTAAAGGATGGGTACAACCTTCACAACTGGAAAAAAGATTATATATGAACTTACAAGGCTGCCTTAGACCTTTGGCCAGTCCTGCCCAGTATGATCCCTTTTGATTGGCAGCACCTCCCCAAGGCCTTGGGAAGAGAAAGATCTTTCACAATCCCTTCTACCCAAGATTTTTTTTTTTGACTGAAGATGATAAGGATTGAAACTGGCACCATTTGCATGCAGAACACAACCTTGGCAAACTTAATTATTTGAACTTAACCAGGTTGCAGTCAAAATCTTTGCTTTACTCAACATTTTTCGTGGATGTTTTTCTTGAGTAGGAATCTCTCGAAAGCTGAAGAGATTAATGTTCCTTTCTCTTTTTAATTTTTATATTTTTGCCAGTAGTCTGTTGTCTACAGTTCCATATTGGCTTTTGTAACTTTGTTAGCATTATGTACACATGTTGTGTAGTTTGTATTCATGATGTGTGCAGTATTTATGTACTCGATATATGACTGTAATGTATATATGTATAAAGCTGATCTACTGATGCACAATTAACATTGAAAAATGCATCACTTTAATTGGTAAAATTAGGTTAAGGGCAACAAAAAACAGGTGCAAAATTAAGAATCTTGGGTTCACAACACAATAGGGATGAGAAATTTGAAAACCTTCCTCTTCAAAATCTTGCTTTAGACAAAATTTAATGCCAGGTCTCATTGCTTCCTCTTACATGCTCAGCCGAATCCTTTGCTGCCTCTTCCAGAAGTCTTGTCGTTGTGGTAAATTCTGGAACCTTCTTCCATTGAAATCAATGTGAGCCTAAGCCTAGCCATACTGCAAGGGTGAGTTGTTGGGTTTTATTATTTTTAGCCTTGCTTTTAATTGCCAGTGAAAAGGAAAAGTTGATTTGCTTATTTCCATATTTTAGTAAGATATATATTGGCTATGCCACGAGATTTTATGGTCCCATCTTAATGTATTAGATTGGTTCTGTACACCACCTTGAGCTAATAGATAAGAGAGCATAAAAAATACAGGGAGGGGGTTAAATTAGAATACTCCTACAATTCCTTTTCCTGTGACAGATCAGTCTAACATGATGAATGTTGCCCTGTTTTCTCTGGGGTTGTTTCAGCATATGAAATGATGGGGGCTGAAATTCAAATGCAAATGTAATCGCTAATACAGTTTAGATAAAATACTTTCGGATATATTGCTGAAAGCATAAACCTTCAAGTTAATAAAATAGCTAGCGTGTTTTTTGTTTTTTTTGCATTATTGTTGTACTGATCGAAGATTCAAAATGAAGTGTGTTGATGGGGACAGGAGGGTCTAATAGGCTCCCTATTACACATGAGGCTGTCCTTGTGGTCACTTGGCCCTAGATTTTGTTTAAATGAAAGAAATTCAAAATGGCACTTAAACTGACATCAGCTCATTTCACAAACTGGGGAAGTCACAACAGCTTTTGAGGGAAAGAAAATACAGCTAATCCAGTTTTTATGAGCTATGTTACTACGAGCCATTCAGAGACAGCTTTAAGTAAACTATATAGCGTATGACAGATGACGAGGTGCCTCTAAATGCATAGCATTGTCTAAATTAATATTTTGGGTAACGATGTGTGTCCTCCTATACTTGACATAGTTTGTGATCTTGGCAAGTTTTAATTTAGACCTGCAAACCTTTGTAGTTATTATGCACTATATCTAGTAGTGACTTAGTGTTTTGTGATAATCACAAAAGCTGGAAATCCAGGCCTTTTTTCACAGATAAAGTAGGATGGCTTCATGTTTAGAAACTACTAAGATATGCAAACTATGGTTTAGTAGATGGTCAAACCTACCTACCTCCTACCAAAACAGAGGAAAAGAAGGGTTTGTTGAAGACTGAACATGTTCCTGAAGTATGGACTGCTGGGAATATTTGAGCCAGTTAAAGGAAATGAAACCCCCGAGAGTTTCTGAAATACTGACAGGGAGATTCCGGGATAGGGTTGCCAAGTCTGGGTTGGGAAATTACTAGGGCTCTTGGAGAAGAACTTTGAGAGGATGAGCTTTGGAGAGGAAATTCAGTACATTTTAATGCCAAAGGGTCCACCCTCCAAAGAAGCTATCCCCCCCCCCCAGGGATATGGATTTCTGAGGACAATTTGGGAGCTTTGAAGACCCTTTCTAATCTGGGGGTATAGGTGACTAACCTCCCCCTTTGCAGCTCTTCATGGGCACCCATCTGTGTGTGTGTTCTAAAAGGAATCTATTTATTGGCATCCTTTTCTTTACAAGGGACCCAAGAACCCTGATAATTCTTGTGGATGCAGCTTGTACCTGTAATTCTCATGGATTTCACCTTAAAGTAGCATCACTTTGGTCTCAGTCCCTCTGGGGTTTTAGCCTACGGGATATGATGCATGTAAGGCAGATGATTCAAGCATTTGATTCCATCATGGTGTTTGGGGGAAGCTGGAATCTGCAAAACTGCAGTTATACCTCTAAATAAGTGCATGACCTGTCAACACCTTTTGGAAGCTCAGAATTGCACAGCTTGTCATGGTAGAGCTTCCAAAGCAATTACAGTTGTGGCAACTACATAAGGGAAAAAAGATGAAGATGAGAAGCTGGAATCCATTTGTGCTAATAGGAACAGAGGAATGCTAATAGTCATTTTCAACAGTCAGGATTATCGTACATTTCTTTTTCCAGTCTGAAAGGCTTTCCCTCATCAGCTTTATAATGTTCCAACTACTTGTGCTTCTCAGCTCCTTAGTAGTTCAGGAGCCCAAGGTGAGATGTCAGTCACAGAGATGGATGCTTGAAACATCTTTCTTCCACCCTCTCAGGTGGGCAGCAGAGGCACAAAGGCATCTCCACTGGTACCCGCTCCCTCCCTCTGTCAGTAATTGTATCCATATTTCACAGGAGCCCAATTGATTCAGTGCAATTGTTTTTGAAATGCGGGAGGGCGTCATTTCTTGTCTGGAGGTGGGGGACCGAATAAAGGAGAAGCAGAGAAAGTTATTATTTAAAGCCACAAGGAATAAGGTTTTGCTTGCAACCATCTCCTTCAGAAATGTGCCTGCAAAATGGATTATTCAACTTTCAGTTTCTGCTTGGTGTGGAGCAATTTTTGCCCACCTTCTAGCGCCAAGATTCTAGCCCTGTTCACATGTTAGTGTGAATGTGCATGCATACATCTGTTTGTGAGAAAGTGCCAACAGGTATTTGTATACCTATTTAAATGAAACTGGGACCTAGTCTTAACACAGCCCGCGGCACCCACGGGCGCCGCAGACTAAATAAAAGGGTAAGGGCTTGGGAGGCGGGATGTGTCCGTGATGAGGAACGGTGCCGATTGGCCCCTTGCTCTGGACAGACTACTGGAGGGACCAATCGGCAGCCGCGAAGCGCCTGCTGATTGGTCCCTCCGAGTCCCCGCCGGAGCAATTGCAAGCCGTGCGCAGCGCAGCTCGCAGTTGCTCCTTTCCCGGTGGCCTGACACGGCGAGAGGCGCAAAGCACCTCTCGCTGCGTCAGGCCGCCAGCCAAGGGAGCCCCCGGCAGCCCCGCGCTCCGCGGCTGCCGGGGGCTCCCATGCCTAGCGCCCGCTGTATTTATTTTACAGTGGGCTTAAATACTAGTACCTGAATAAATGGGTGATTTCAATCTCATGTTCAGTTGTCCTTGCTTTGATTTGTAACATGATAATAACTCAATGCATATACAAATGAAAAAACAGTGTGAAAGTTTAAGCAGGTCGAGGCTTCAAGCAGTCAAGAATTTGGTGGGAAAACACCCTCATATGTCAAGTAATGCCAACCATCTGAAGATCGCAGGCCTAAAGAAATATGTTTGGCCTCAATTGGCTCCCCAGAGAGATCGGGGCCCTGGCAGAGCTTACCAAGTTCCACAGAGCCTGCAACACAGAGCTCTTCCACCAGGTTTTTGATTGAGGCCAGTTAGAAACGATACCATAACAACTGATTGGGCCTCCCTCCGCTTCCCTCCTCCCCGCCTTCCACCTCCTTAGTTAATATCACGCCAGCAACTATTTATGTTGATGCTAGCTGGCCCCAGGGAGGCTTGTCTGGCCTTGACCGGAGCCTGGTTTTTTTCGTTCCTGGCCCCCACTTGGTGGAATGAGCTCCCAGATGAGATCAGGGCCCAGTCGGAACAAAAAATTGAGTTCGTCCACCAAGCCTTCAGTCGAGGCCAATGAAACAATCACCAGTAAGAGCCCAAAGGCCGCTCCCACTACCAAACTGCGAATAATCTAAGAAAAACTGGATCCACAGATTTACAAAAAAATTACTCAGTTGCAGAGTTGTAAAGCTGAAAATGTTTGATATGTTATAAGGTTCATGACTCTTTCTTTATACTGTACTACAGGGGTAGTCAACCTGCGGTCCTCCAGATGTCCATGGACTACAATTCCCATGAGCCCCTGCCAGCATTTTCTGGCAGGGGCTCATGGGAATTGTAGTCCATGGACATCTGGAGGACCACAGGTTGACTAACCCTGCTGTACTACACATCTTTCACTATAAACTACCCTGAGCCACAAGGGAGGGTGGCATATAAATGTAACAAAATAAAAATAAATAAATGATGTTAATAATTTTGAGCTTCATTGTTGCTTGCTGCCCTGAGACAATGAATCTGGGAATTCAGTATATAAATCGATTTATAAATAAATAAGCTCTCCTTTTGGCTTGGCAGTTGCTGGCTTGAGACTCTGAGGAGCAGACAGAAGTAGCATTGGGCCTTGCCCTTTTTTAAAAATTAAGTTCTCAAGGGCATCCCTGGCCTGATTTCTTCTTTTGAGTTGCTAGAAGTCACTCCCCTTCCCCATCTCCCTCCAGCTGTGCTGGCCCAATGCAAAATTGGACCAATCCTTGTAATAACCTTTACTTAAGAATTATTTTATTATTAGGACCAACCATGGTGCTTAGGAGTTCAAAGCTTGCAGAAAACATGAGAACATGGTATGCATAGGTGGACTGTTCTGTTCTTAGATCAAGTACATAAGGCTCACTTTTAGTTCAATGTGTACTTGGCTGCCCAGTTGCTTCAGGGGAACAAATAAAAGTTGAATGACAGCTGCTTTGGACACAGGCACACAAATACCTTGGTTATAAATACATTGCCTAGGTGTTGCTAGTTAGTGACCAGTCATTACTTAGTTATACAGGGCCACTTAGTGGCTGAGGAATAGAGTTGCCCAAACCCAAGGGTGGAGGCATGGGAGATGGGGTTGCCAGCCACAGGCCCATAGCCACAGTAGTGCAAAAATTGCCTGAGCCCCATCAATCACTTGGGAGATTTGCTGTACACTGCTGCCCATACAAAACCAGAAGTGACTTCATTGTATGGGAACAGCAGCAGAATTCACCCCAAGCTAGAGTCTGGGAGTGAACCCTAGAGCATTGCACGGTTATGATGATGTATGGGCCAAAAGTGATGTTGCATGTGAGAACTGCAAAAAGAAGCACCCTATTTTTCTTGCACTGACCTGTCAAGTTGATGTAAGGAATAGGACTTACCAGGTGAGGGACAGGTAAGGGACCATGTTGGGAGTGTTTTTTCACCACTTTACTGCTGCCCTGGGAGGAATGGTGCTGAGGAGTCAGTTCTTCTAAGTTGTATACTTAGGCTAGGTAAAGCGGAAATTTCAGTCTGGCGTTGGAATCAGTGTAGGATTGTTGATGCAATCATACTTTTGCCAGCTTGTTAGGCAGCAGAACCTGCACTAAGGGGTGGAAGGCTAATCTGAGAGTTCTATGAGCAGGGATGCTGTAACAGAATTCACAAAGAAATGTAAGGGGCCAGGAGACCTCTGAAGAAGTCGGTTCTTATATGCTGCTTTTCTCTATCAGAAGGAGTCTCAAAGTGGCTTACAGTCGCCTTCCCTTTCCTCTCCCCACAACAGACATCCTGTAAGGTGGGGTGAGGCTGAGAGAGCCCTGATATTACTGCTCTGTTAGAACAGCTTTATCAGTGCTGTGATGAGCCCAAGGTCACCCAGCTGGTGGCATGTGGAGAAGGAGTGGGGAATCAAACTTGACTCACCAGATTAGAAGACTGCATTCATAACTACTACACCAAGCTGGCTCTTCAGGTGGCAGAAGAGAGCTAGAGTGTTGTGTGGCGGTTAGAGTATTGGATAAGGATCTAGAAATGGGCATGTAATTGCACATGAGTAGAAAGGTAGTATGAGAAAGTCATGAAAGGTAAGAATGAAGAGCATGACTGGGCTGTGAAGGGGTGGAGGATGTATCTGTACCAGGATGCAACCATTAAAAAAGCATTTGAATTGACCTGCAGCTCTTGTAGTTCAGGAACAGAACTACCAGACTGAGGGCACCTAGTATATTTGTGTGTGATGCTTAAGGTTAATGAAAGAACAAGATGACACCTGTCAGACCTTTGATCTTCAGTATGGTGGCTAACAGCATCAAAGACCATTTACGCACTGGAGGTTTCATGCCAGGCTGCAGGCTAGAGTTTTAGTCAT
This sequence comes from Paroedura picta, assembly GCF_049243985.1. Taxonomy (NCBI): domain Eukaryota; kingdom Metazoa; phylum Chordata; class Lepidosauria; order Squamata; family Gekkonidae; genus Paroedura; species Paroedura picta. The sequence goes on along the minus strand of NC_135375.1, from coordinate 86,712,756 downwards.
GGCTGGTTGCCCAACCTCTTCCTGCACCCACACAGGGGAGCATTTGGCCTGGTGCACCTCATCTGCCCCCGATTTGTGCTCCTGCACAGTAGCGGGGGCAGTGAAGTTATCAGTGCGTAAACGGTTAAATAGGAAGCCTACTTGCCTCTTGAATGAATTAGCATTCATGGTTATCAGTGAATTTGATGCCATTAAATACCGCATATTACATTATACAGGATGTGTATTGTATCAGCACTCCACATACTTAATTATATATCTACTGAAAGCATTTGGGGGCAGTTCCAAAGGATGCTCCCGAGATTGTGGCCTTACATGGTAATTTCCTGAAAGTGTATTTCTTCCCTTCCCTTTTGAACAATATTTTAAAAAATGTCTCTTTGCTGAGGCATTACTCATTCAAGCGTTCCCGCAAGAAATCAGGGGATCTGAAAACTTGAACAAAGCTAGATTTATCCTCTTGTCATGAAAAAAATGTGGGTTACTTTAATTGGTTACTTGTGAAGATGATATACAACTTGCCTCAGGGAGGCAAAAAACAAACAGTAATGTCTGACTATATTAGTGGAGGGTTTTTAGCAGCAGTTGGGTCAACTTCATTGTTTTGAGAAGAGGCAATATCGAAGCTTTGAGCACACCACGTTCTTGAAGCTGGAAAGGAGCTCAGCAAATGTGTTTCTCCTGCTCACACAATATCCATTTCCTGGATTGGTAAAGCCACTTAAGAGATTTGAACCTTAATTCCCAGGAAAATGAATGCAAAATGAGAATTGAAATCCCCTAAGTACCTTCAGAGAGCTCTGCTTCATACACAATAAAGCAGGCAAATCTCACCTGCTTTTATTGAGAATGGGAAGCTTTGCTTGCAAAGTGTTGAAGCTAGTGGTCAATTTTGTTCATGCAGACAGGACAGAAATCACATCAGCACAAATATTTTTGTTAGTCGGCAGGCTTTTTTAATTGCGAAAACTCTTGACTGCCTTTCTGGGTTTTTGTCAGTAACTGTTCTATGTTTAGTGCATTCACACACACCCCTCCCCCCCCCAATATTGCTGATTCTGCTAATGTTTTGGTTCTGTCTGGATTTCCTTGGTACAGTGTGAATTTATTTCGTGATTTTGGTGGGTTCTCTGCTGTTGAGTTGTGACTTTGTTCCTCCATGCTGTTCTTACCGGCTTTAATTTATTGTTGCTGAGCTGGAGTTGTGCAGTAATTTGGTGGGAGGGGGTGTTTAGTTTAATTGCTGTTTACCTTTAGGACTTCATGTTGTTTTGCTATTGCAGAACCTGTCTTGATTTGCTTTGTCCTGAAGAGGCAGCAAAGATTGAACGGAAGGTTCAGTAAATCTCTAATGCCCCCCTCCCTTTCTCTTGCCCATGCTTATATGCATGTAGAATGGGAATTCCATGTGTATTCTATATCCAAATTAGGGTTGCCAGCTCTGGCTGGGAAATACCTGGAAACTGAGGGTGAGGCCAGGAGTGGGTGGGATTTCCAATGAGAAGGGACTTTAATGGAGTATAATGTTATGAAGTTCAAAGCAGCCATTTTCTTCAGGGAACTGATTTAATAAAGAGATGACCAATAATTCCAAGAGATCCTCAGGTCTCACCTGGGAATTGGCAGGCCATGTTCATATAACTCCAAGCATAGGTAACAGAAGCTTAATGAAAGGGAAGCCTGGATAAATAAGGTTACCACATGACAATTTTCTAAAAGGTTTGCCAATTCCTAGTGCATACCATGATGCTGTCTCCTCTCTAATTTTGCTCCTACCATTCTGTTCAGATACCAAGCACTCAGCTCCATTGGCTCCATTGGCTGGAAGGCCTCTTTATTTACAGTAACTGAAGGCCAGGTGACTTGGCTGTTGGAATAAGGAATTACAATAACTAAGCTGTTTTTTTTTTAAGAGCTCCTGGCCTGGTTCTGCAGATTCTTAGGAGATTCTGCACTCCTTTAGCCTGTTGGAAGGGATATTGAGAAAAGAAGCACTGAGGGCAATTCCGCACAACGGGCCATTTCGCTAAGTCTGAGTGCTATTGAAATGTGCTGGAAGCAAAAGCGGCAGATCTCGGTAACGCATACAGCCAGTTCAAGTCGAAAAAAAGGCTCTCCCACTAGCGCTGCCATCGTAACACACAAGTTTCCGGTCTCACCAAAATCGCAACAAAGAAGGCAATATTTTTCCCGCACTTCCTCCCTCCCCTGGCCGTCAATCAAATAGAGCAGCCAATTAACTGTTGTGTTTGTGTTTCCCTTTAAAACGTTTTTTAAAAACACAAAAAGACCAGCAGCAACGCATATTCGTTCATTCGATGTATCAGAAAGACCTTTTTTTGCTGGCTTAGGAGCTGGCGCTTATTCGTTTACAGATCCTGAATTTTTTTTTAAAAATCCCTCCCTGTGCTATTTCTGGCCAAAATTAATGCAGTGTCAAACAGGGGGCTGTATTGTGCTCAGAAAATTTACGGACAATTGCTTGTGGAGGGATTTCAGCCATAGAAGCATCGCTGATTCGTTGCTTTGGCCGGTTTAAGGGGAAAAAATGGCGATTGGGACGCTGGAAGCTCGGGTGCAAGAGATTAGGGAGGGACATGCTTGCTACCACTGTTTTGAGAACGCACATGTCTTTTCCAGATATGTTGCAGGTTGTTCTCATGAGTCAAGTGTTTTTTTTAGGGGGAATCCACTTTTATGGATTCCCCGAAAATCGCTACAATGAAGCGATTTTTGCAGGAGTGTTGCAGATTGTGTACGACATCGTGAATAACGCAAAATAAATAGCATTACACAATGGTAAGATTTTGGCAACATTAGCGCTGTGCGGAATGGCCCTTAGTCTCTCCTACTCCCCTGCTTGCTCTGAGGCATACTGGGATTGTCCCCTAAAAAAGCAGTACACAACAGGGCTATTCACCTGTTTGCTCAGCAATTAGTTAATGGCATCTTGACATTAGAATAGTCTTTTTCAACCTTTTGACCATGGAGAAACCCCTGAAATATTTTTCAGGCTTTGAGGAACCCCTAAAGTGGTACCATGCCCTTTCAGAGAAGCAGGCATGGAAGTAAGATGTGAAAGCCAGTCAATCAATCACTTACCATTTCTATTGTGGAGAAAGAGACTAGGCCTGTAGAGTAATAGGGGAAATGAGCTCCAGTGACGTCTAGTGATGTCGGTGGCTATTCAAACTTCCAGAAAGGCTGCATAACCTCTGGGAAGCTCTTGTGTAAGCCCATGGTTTCCCAGAACCCTGGCTGGAAATCCCTGCATTTGAGGGACTTGAAGTAACTAGTTGGGCCCAGGAAATGGTAATTGCTTTCCTGTGTCTTGAAGGAGACAGTCCTTCAAGACGTCCCTTCCCAGTGATAAAATTGAAACCTAACTTCCTTCCTAATGCACACTTATCTCACTCTTCCATCAAGAAGCTCAAGGCAATGTACATGGTTCTACCTCTTTGCAACCCTATAAGGGTACATTAGACTGAGAGAAAGAGAGAGATTGATTCAGGATTAGCCAGTGATTTTCATGGCACAGTGGGTATTAGAACCATTATAATCCTAACCATACTGGCCAGGGAGAAAGACAAGGTATAGATTAAGATAATTAATCTTACCCCTATCCTACCACTCATTTGAGAAAATTTGAGCTTTTCTTCTAGCTTAGAGTCTCTTTCTAGGTTAAATGACAATTCCACAGGAGAAAGAATTTCTAAAACAGGTGGAAGTTTCTTTTGGCTGGAAGAAGGCTCCTTGGAGGATGGTTGGATCCACCCTGGAGTAAATAAACAAACAAACATAGTAGAAAACACTCCAGAATAGCAGTTTGCCGGGAGCAATATACATAAGAAAATAAATATGTGGTTTTGTTCCATTGAGGAGCTTAGCAAGGTCATCCATTGTGTTGGGTGAGAAATAAGATTGGTAGGAAGTTTACAGTGCAGAGTTTTTCCAGTCTAGATATACTGAAGACCATTGGATTTGACTGCCATAGTCCTGCATAGAATTCCACTGTTAGAAGGGAAACCTTCCCTCAGCTGGATTTGACCAGGAACAAAAATATTTGATCAAACAAAAAAAAAATTGGCCAGTTGCAAAATTAATGCCTAGTGTCCGAGATTGCTGGGCAGAGCACAAGATAATTTTTTAAAAGGCAGATATTGAAACTGAATTGTGTCTGCAACGTTGTTTGAAGGTAGAATCTGCCTTCTTCTGGCCCAGTTTCATATTATTTGTGGGCTGGAGCTCTAAAGTAGTAGTAAGGAAGATACAAGTAATATGGAAAGAAAGCAAGGATAATTGTGTAGTTCACAGTGCCCTCTTGTTTACTGTTTCAGTAGTAAATATTCTTGTATCCAGCACAGCATTCATGCTATGTTTTATATACACCGAACTGCAAAATCTATTTTTACTACCGTTCCTGGCTTACAATCACTGTCACTAAAATGCCAGCAATGTCAAAATTCATTCTTAATAAGCCAAACATGCTTTAATGGGATTATGGGCAATTCCATGATTCACCCATCCTTCTTCCTCAGATATGCAACAACAGCAAATGATATACCTGCATTTTATTTTCATAGTATCTTGCTAACTGCAGCTTTTACAAAATGCTTCAGACTTTTTTGGTGTGGCTTTGACCTGTAACTCTTGTAAGAAAGAATAAAAGGAGGGCTACTCCGAGACAGGGGTGTGACAATGCATGTCCCTTCCCCGAAGCAGCAAGTAATGTAGAAGCAGGAGGAAACAGCCTCTCCACACACTCACTTCTGCTGCCTGTTCCCCCCACAGAAGTGATGGCCAACCTCCAGGTGCTGGCTGGAGATCTCCCAGCATTACAGCTGAGACCAACTGAAGTGGCAGAGACTAATTGAAGTGGAGAAAACAGCTGCTTTGGAAGGCAGACTCTATGGTGATAATGCCTGTCCCAAACCCCAGCCTCTTCTGGCTCCATCTCCCAAAACTCCAGGCAGAAGAAAAAGAGTTGGTTTTTATACCCCGCTTTTCTCTACCCGAAAGAGTCTCAGAGCAGCTTGCAATCACCTTTCCTTCCTCTCCTAAAATTAGGCAACTGGTGAGGTAGGTGGGCTGAGAGAGTTCTCAGAACTGCAACTAGCCCAAGGTCACCTAACTGGCTGCATGTGCAGGGGTAGGAAATCAAACCCAATTCTCAAGATTAGAGGCTGCCAGTCTTAACCACTACACCACACTGGTATTTCCCAACCCAGAGCTGGCAACTCTGTTTCCTCACTGTAATGTTATGGGGCAGTTTGATTGAAATACTTTTTAAAAGGCCCTTTAAAGGACTCAAAGGGGGCAGAATAGTACCCTGGTGCATTTTGATAGCAGAGCGTAATTTTGTCCTGGAGGGACTGCAGTTGGATGTACCTACAGCCACCCCATTGTTCCCAGGGCAACTGATCCATGCTGGGAGGCGCAACTGGCCTGAACCTGCCATACAACATTGAGGGGGGGGAAAAAGAAAAAGAGCAGCTCAGACAGTGGACTCAACAGGCTCCACAATGGCAGCAGCTCCTACCTGCCTTGCATGGGGTGAAGGCTGCCCTTTGCTTGACATTGGCAGGGAGAATGGTCCAGCAGGAGGGAGCCTGGTGAAGGTGTGGATAGTAAAAATCCCTGCATAGTTCCCCCTGTGAACTGGAGAAAAGCAAGATTTGTTGTTCTCTGGCTCCAATGGGATAGGGCTAGAAATGAGTATGAGATCATGTGGACATTCCCCTGAAACCTGTGGACTTGCTGAATGCCATGCAAGGAGAAATGTGAAAGCAGCCTACATCTTCTATACATGTCCTTCATCACTTAATTCATCTTATACAACCTTTTTCTGCTTTTGCACAACCTTCACAGTTGTTTACATATTCAGGTAACCTTGACTGATGTTGCATTTGTTGAAGCATCATACAATCCTTCATAGAAAACCATTGAAATCAGAAGGCTTGGAAGCATACGACTTTATTCAGGATTGCACTGTTAATCTTATGAATAGATTCAAGTGGTTTGCCATGTTGGTCTGAAGCAATGCAACAAAGTTTCCATTGGACTCAAACATCTTCTGAATAGTTGGACTACAATCACTCAGCAGCTAGAAGAAGCAGCTACACACCCTCTCCCACTCACTCTCTCTTCCCCCCACTGTTTCCTTGTTTTCCTGAAGATCTATGCCTTTGAAGCCTGCTTCTCCTTTAGTGGCTGTCCACCAATATCTCCCTTTCTAACTTCCCAAAGTCATTTGCTTCTTTGCCCTCAAGGCTTTGGACCTTCAAAAGCCCCTCTATAAAACCCATGCTCCTTCCTCATTACACCTCATTTCCTGGAGATCATTGCCTTTGAAGGCTTTTTGTCAATGTTTAAAAATTTAATTTTCTCCCTGCCAATGTCATCTCCCTTAGCAATACAAGTGTAGTGTTCCACATGCCCTTTCACTAGACTTACTATAAAAATTTTAAATTAAAACATTTAAAAGATGGAAAGCTGGAACATAGGTAAGATTTCCTTTTTTTCTTAATGTAAAGGACATTTGGTTAAAATTTATTTGCTCTTCCAGGATAGTTGGGATAGTTACCAGTAATTCCCTGGGAGGAATGCTTCACAGTTGTATGGAGACGGGATGGAGCAAGCAACATATGGGGAAGTGAGAACCTTTGATCACTGATAAAAGGCAGTTTAGTTTCTTCCTATGTTTTTGTAGAGTACACTGAGGGTGTTTCTGCACAAGGACCAATGTTGCCAATTGGTTCCACAAAGTGGAAACACTATTTTAAATAATGGAATCTCGGCATTATGCATACCTGCATTTGTAGTGGAATCCCGTAGTATTTCATTCGTTCCCCACAGGTTTCCGGTCTTGCAGGAATCGCTAGAAAGGAAGCGATTTTTTCTGTGCTTGGTCCCGTGCCTGGCCGTCAATCAAATGAACAGCCAATGGGCGGTTGTTATCATGCTCCTGAAAAGCCCCTTTCCCTTTAAGCACAGGTTAAAAAAAAAACACGTTGCAACAAATATGCGTTGATTCGTTGCAATGGAGAGACCCATCTAGCTGGCATGTGAGCTGGCAATTCATCATTACCATGCTCCCCCGAGGGAAAAAAAAATCCCCCCCCCCGCACGGGCGCAATTTTCAGCCGAAATTAAAGGGAACTTGCAAACGGGGCTGTATTGTGCTTGGGGACTTAGGAGAGCTTTAAAGAACTTCTGTGGAGGGACTGTAGCCGGAGAAGCCTCGCAGGGTGAATGAAGCCTCGCTGGTTCGTTGCTTTCTCCGCTCGCTCTGAGGGAAAAAATGTCGATCGCTTCGCCGGAAGTTCGGAAGAGAGAGCCAGGGGGAGGGACTTTGTTGGAACCGCAACAATGAGAACACACAGGTCTTTTTCGCTAGTGTTGCAGATTGTTCACAAGAGTGTAGCGCTTTTCGAAGGGTGAATCCACTTTTCCTGATTTCCCTAGATACGCTACAACGAATTGCTTTTCGCGGAACTGTTGCAGGAGTGTTGCAGATTGTGTGCAACGTCTTGCGGAACTGCTAATTAGTAGCGTTTACAACATGAAAGCCTTCTGGTATATTAAACTCATGAGGAATGGCCCTGGATTCTAGGGGATTGATTGGCTGCTTTGACAAAGGATTATCATTGGCTGTATTTGGTTGTGACACAGTCTACTGATGTAACAGAATTGATTTTTGCTATATATTCCCTGTCATGTAAGAAGATCATAGTCTGACAAAGCGTGCTTTCACTCGAAAGCTCACACTCTGAATAAATCTTTGTTGGTCTTAAAGGTGCTACTGGACTCTGATTTTATTGTGCTACTTCAGACCAACACAGCTACCCATTTGAATCTATCTGTATTTTTAGACTTTTCCTGAAATCTCTCCCACCAACTCTGGATGGCTTTCAGTGCCAGCAGGTATAGTTTCAATGTTTCTATCTAAGGCAATAAGTATAAACACACTGAAATAGAAGCATCTGATATTCATGGCAGCTGTTGAAGGATGATTGCTGAAGGAAAGTTCCAAAGAGCTTCTTGATTTTTTAAAATATTGTTTTATTTTATCACAAAAATTCTTTCAGGTAAGTTAGGTTGATGTGAGATTTGACTAAGGCCTGCTATGGAATTTTATGATGTATCAGTTTGAATCTTTTTGGCATGAATTTGTCATATATTATTTCAATCCTGTTCCTTCTTGTAGGATCAGAAATCCTGAATGGCTTACATTTTGCATGAGGATTCCAACTGCCTAGACAAACATGGGCTCTGTTATGATGCAATGGCAGATTTAGGACTGTCACTGCAAATCACAGGAGCTAAATTTGTTAGGTTTGTATTCATGAGAACTTATGGGGTTTAAGTGACAGCCTTCTGTTAGGTGGGTTCTCTCCCCTACCCTGCCAGTTTCTTTCTGAGCACTGGGGATTGGAGGAAAGAGGGCATCCACTTCAAATTCTTGTTAATTTCAGTTTTAATATTTTAAAGAAATTTCTTGGCACAGTGAATAATGCCCCAAACTTTATATCCTGATTCCTGAATACAGACATAGTATATCCCCTTTTGAAAGAAATATTTTTTTTAAATGGATAACAAAAATGAATTCTAGTAAAATTGTGACTAGAAATGATCTGAAATGATCTAAAATGATCTAATGTGACTAGAAATGATCTGTGTTGGGCAAATGCTCCTCAAGTGTACTACAAAAACAACATGGGGAAAACTGGATTATTTAGACAAACATCCAGGAGATATTTGGGCTAAGTGGACTTGGGTTTCTTTGCAGCATTCAAGATCAACTTTCCTTGCTGCTTCACTTCTATAACTTTTCAAGGCAGAGAGAATTGATTATTTCTTTATTGTATGGCATGTATAATGTAGGCAGGAGATCCAAGGATTGTCTGGCAGCCAGGCAAGAAGAACTCCATCTAAATCCTTGGTGGTCTCTCCTCCAAATACTAGCCAGGAGCAGCCCTGCTTAGCTTCTGAAATCTGACAGGATCAAGCTTACCTGGGTTAATCAGGTCAGGGCAGAAGATTACAGATTTTTCCTCATTTTCAGTTTCCTCATTGTTATGTTTCTATTTCTCTGCCCCCCCCCCCGTGTTCCCCATGTGTTTGCTTCCTACAGTGGTCAATTCAATATCAAACAGGTTTACTTCCAGTTTATTTCCCTGCAGAATTAAACATGCAGGAGAGGGGAAAAACCCGGAGAAACAGGAACTTCACAACAAGTAAAATGAGAATGCTGAAGAGCCCTACTTCTCCTATGTTTATTTATTTGTTATTTATTCAAAATGGTAAGAAGCAGCCTTTCTTCCTTAGGGGGCTCAAGGCAGCTTACCATACAGATAAAGCACGTAAAATAAAATACTTTTAAAACATGAAAACCAAAATTTAGAATCACAGCAGAGGACAGCTAGTATACTTAACCAAGTGCAGTCCTGAATAAAACCATCTTCAACTGTGTCTTAAAGACGAAAAGTGAGGGGGTGATGATGACCATCATGGGGTCCTCTGCAAACCTTCTATCCTGTCCCTCTCCATAAGATAGAGGAATGGGGTTGTGGATGGGGCTCCAGCTGATCCTGTTAATTTTGGGTCTAATTTGCATATGCTCCAGGAATTCCTTTTTTGGATCCTGCCACTGAAGACTGTGCCTCAACAATTGCCCTCATCAGACAACATACACACATGCAAAGAGGGGAAGGGAATAAATGCCTTGCTCTTCCCACTACGTGTGCATAATTGCCAGAATGCGTACATTAGCACCTTGGTGCCTATGAAATGTATGTATGTTGGCTGTGTCTCCGGGATTGTTCCTTGTCTCCTTTAATAAAAGGGAAACTCTCAGTTCCGAGTATGATCTCCTTCACAGACAAGCATTGACCTTGAACATCAGTTCTGTTTTAATATTTTAATGAAACTGCTATCATCGCCTGAGATTAAACGCTTATTTATGAGCTCCGATAAATCAAAGGCGTAAACTAAGATTTGAAGTATTGTCTGCGGGGGGAGGGGCAGGGAGGAGGAAAATCAAAGGGGCAGAGTGTAAGACAAACAGCAAAAGGGCAAAAGTAATTGGGGAAACAGTTACTCGTAACAAAGCAGATGATCACTTTGTGCTAGAAGCACAGCTCAGAAAACAACTGGCAATGAACAGTACATTGCTAAATCCAGAGAAAGACCCAGAGGAAACACTTAATGAAAAAGACATTAACTTTCCCCCCATTAATCCCACTTTAGAAGTCCTTTTAGAAGTTCATTCACAGAAAAGAACTTTGGTCCACTTTCCATATATGCCTTTGTCTCACATTTTATGTCTTCATGTGGAAATGGTCTGGGAGTTGTCCTCTTCTCTTTTTGCATTGTCCTACCACTTTCTTCACATGGCCTTCCATGGAGACACCTGTCTGTGCAGCTCTCCTGTAGGAGAGCTGGCCAATTGTGACAGGGGAAATAATTCTAACATTAGGCTTCTTTCTCTTCTTTTGAGTACAACCTGAATGCAAACTGGATGTACCTGAATAAATGTAAGTTTGTCTTTTTTTGCAACAGACTTCTTGGGAGATTGATTTGCTGTAATCAGGATCACGCTTCCATGAGCAGACAAAACTCTCCTATATTAACCAAATATCCCAGTAGTACAGAGGTGAAAAAGATTTAGAAGGCTGATAGTTGTGAGCCTGGAATCCAAGACTGAATTGGAATGGAGGCTAGAGATTGAGAGGACTGCTCAGCCTTTATGAGAATTGCATCAAAGTGGAATTCTGCATGGTTTCTATGCTCACTGCAGTCTTGTGCTATGATGGCTAAGAAACAATGGCAGAGGAGGCAGACTATCAAAGAATGATTGGCACCAGTCAGCCAATACTTTGGCCTAAAGCTTCTGGGTCTTCTGACTTTTCCAAACCACGGTTGGCTGGCAATGAACTGGAAACTTTGGGCCTTGTTCTGCCAATGCTGACTGCCTGCCTGGGCCACCCCTGCTTCAGATGTGAGCAAACTGGAGGGGAATGAATCTGATTTATTTTTCAATAATCAGGTTGGGGTTTCATATTCATCCCCTTGCACTCGGCTCCCTTTAAGTGGCCATGCAAATGTGCACTTGGAAGGATTGATGAACTTCATATCGTTATATAAAAACAGAAGCAATCACGTTTAACGGCACAGCAAATCCAAGGGAGGGCTGTTTATCACCTTAACTGGTCATATCAATGTCTGGTGATGAATAAAGCATTGGGCACAGGTGACAGAGCCATTTACATTCACTGGCTCCATGCTGGGAATGTCTTCAGGAGCAGACTTGGCAGTGACCTCATTAGATTTAATCTATTATTTGTTACTGATGTAATGTGTGGAGTCTTTGCAAGTCCTTTTTTTAAGCTAAAAGGAGAAATTCTGCTTTAAAAAATTAACGTTGATTTCTAACAAAAAATAACCATTTTTCTAATGCAAGTTAATATTTTATTTAGAAAAATACCAGGGCTCCAGTTCAGCTTTAGGCAGCTCCCATGCTGGGCAGCTTCGCTAACCACCCACCCAAATGGCAGCATAATGAGGCATCGTTATTGGATCCTGGCCCTAATGGGGCTTAAGAAGGTCTTGCCCTTCCCATCAGATGTGACCCTAGCTATTTCTCCTTGCCTGCTTGAGGAGATGCCTGCTGCCTCTGATCCTGGAAGCTTATTGGGCTTCTCAGAGACCTCATACTCTTTCGTTTCTGGTCCTTAGTCTTTCATTTGGCTCATCGGAGACTGCTTTTGACCTTGCCATTTGATGCTTGACCTCCCAGACTGAACCGCAGTGCCCTGGCACCCTTCCAACAGAGGGCCAAACTGGATATGATGGCATCCACAGGTTTGACCCATGCCTCCTGCCACCATTTTAAAAGCCAATGAGTCAATCTGCAAGGACCAAATCCTGATTTGGCCTGCAACATGGGTGCAGAGCGGGGTGCTTTTTAAATTTTCAGATTATAGGGTTTGCTATATCATCAATCAAACCATTTGTGGTTGGTTATGGAGGGGGTGGAAGGCTTTTTTCCTTTGCTATCTGGAGGTATCTGGGATTTTATGGGTTTTTATGTAATCCACCATGACTCTCACCAAGGAGGATGGTGAAATATAAATGTAACTAATAAATAAACAAACTGGGAGGGGTAGCAAACATACCAGAAGACAGAATTAGGACAAGTTGATCTTGACAGGCTGGAAAACTGGGCTAAAATGAATAAAATTAATTTTAACAGTGAAAAATATAACATTCTGCATTTAGGTAGGAAAAATCAAATGTATCACTATAGGATCGGTGAGACTTGTCTTGGCAGTAGTATGTGTGAAAAGGATCTCGGGGTCTTAGTAGAAGTATAGTGTTCAGAACATGCAAGGTGGTGTTACTAATTTACTCCGCTCTGGTTAGACCTCACATGGAGTACTGTGTTCAGTTTTGGGCACCACAATGATGTAGAGAAACTGGAGCATGTCCAGAGGATGGCTACAAAGATGGTGAAGGGTTTGAAGACCAAGTTGTATGAGGAAAGGTTGAGAGAACTTTGTCTGTTTAGCCTGGAGAGAAAGTGACTAAGAGGTGATATGATAATCATCCTCAAATAGTTGAGGGCCTGTCACATAGAAGATTGAGCAGAGTTGTTTACTGTTTTCCTAGAGGATTGTACCAGAACCAGTGGGTTGAAATTAATTAAAAAGAATTTTTGACTAAACATCTAGAAGAAGTCCCTGCCAGCAATAGGGTTCTATGATTTATGGTGGAATGAGGTACTCTTGTCATCCCCTAGTGCTTTTTCAAGTGCTGACAAGGACAGCACAAGGTACAGGTATTTTGGTATTTGAATGGGCACTGGGAGAGGGGGAAGAGAGCCTGCATCTCACAGCATTTTTTTAATTGCATTATTAGGCTTTAAAGTGGTAGTGGTGTCCATAGGCCACACCCATGGATGCCATCATGTTGAGTTTGGCCCACACTAGTAGTGTGTGTACATATGTATACACATGTACTCAATGTAGATCAAGGATCCCCCGTGTTGCTGATGCACAGTCCTACCTTCCAAAAATCAGAAAGATGCTGAAAAAGTTTGGTCCAGCGCATAATGTAAAATCTTGCCTAAACTTTACACATTCCCTTTCAGTGGAAATGCCTAAAAGCTAAGTAATAATAATAATGACAAGGTTGGTTCTTCTTTATCTCTTAAGGCTGCATTCTTTTCCAGTGAAAATGTACACTAGAAGAAATTTTCTTTCATGCATGACTTTATACATTAGTGATATAGCTACCCCCCCCCAATATTTTCTCTCCCTCTCAGCCGTTAAAGCACAATATCATGGTTCCACTTCATAAATCAAGATTCAGATCGTCCCAGCAGGGTGCCTGAGAAATAGCTTTCTGTCATTCAGCTATTTGCATGTCCCGAGCACATGGTATTAAAAATGGCCTCTGGCACTCCCTTGAAGGGGCTAGCGCAAACTGATGCCAGGCTGGATATGCTTGGCAGCTGGTCAAACCTAGAGGACAACTGTAATCACCAAGAGAATGGACACCTTTGAGAAGAGCAGACCTGAGAGGCTGAGATAGGAGCAAGCTTGAATGTTGTTGATCCAGGCAGGCTGCCATAATGAAAGGAAACAGTGTTAATTCCTTGATGAATATGTGCTGCATTTCAAACGAAGTACCTGAAGTGAAGAAAGTTAGGACATTCATTTTATAGTCACTTTGCTGTTCAGATTTAGGATTCTTTAAAAGGAATTCTTTCATGGTGATGCTGGTGGGGAAAGCAGAGGACCATGAGGGGAATAATATGCTCCCATTAGATCAGGATTAATCTGGTCACATTAAAGGATTGAGAGATTATCCCAAACCCAGTTTTGTTTTTCTGGGGTTTATTTTTTTTGGGGGTAGGTGATATTACTGCTAGTAGTGCCTTCTTAAAGTGATATCTCATCAGAAAAACTCCACTGTGTTTTAAAACCATTGGTAGAATTGTAGGCCCAGTTTAAGGATTTGTGGGGCCTGTAGTACCAGAGCCAGTGGGGCCCTAGCAGAGCACAACTGGAGCTGTTATTTGTGCACAAGTAACAGAGGGGCACCCTTCCCAGGAATAGTTTGGAACTTTGGAAGGAGCTGATACCTACACTTTGCTGAAAACATTTACTGGTATCCTAAATTCTAAACTTCCTTAGCATAAAAAAGAAAACAACCTTTAAAAAAATTGAGTACATTTGGGGACTGCCATCCTCTTTGAGGGCTGTAATTCCAGTCCCAGAGCATTAATGTCTCTCCCAAGGATCCTTCTACATGTGCCAGCTACCCATAGCCCCCCCCCCCCCGTGTGGCTATTCCAGATTGGGGGGGGATCTGGCATTCTTTGGGGGTGGGTTGCCTTGTCACTTGGCAGGCTGCAGTGGAGGCTATCAAATGCAGCACATGCTGCTGCCAAAGCAATCCCCTGCCCTTTTCTCCTGTTGTGCTTTGTGCCTGTGTGTTCTGATTAGGAGTGGAGGGAAACTCCACCCCCTGAATTTGTACTTCTTAGCTTTCCATTCCTGTTAGTTGGAGTTGGGTAGCAATAAAGAAGTGTTCTGAAGCTCCTGTGAGGGCTTAGATTTATTGCTCCCCCCCCCCCCCACTACAAAAGTGAACCTCTGGGATCTCAGCTGAAATCAGGCTTTCCTGCGGGGCTCCCTCCCCATGTTTTTCTTTTTCTTTGGGAGCTGGAGCAGCTTCTACAGGGGCCTGGCTTGGACATATGTTAGCAGTATGGACGTTTTGTATGCTTTGCAAGTCCAAGTCTTGCTGATGTGAAAGGGGAATGCCTGAAGACTGGTGGGGGTGGGGTGGGGGACTTCTTGCAAAAGGAAGGCTGCAAAGCTCATCTTCTGCAACATTGCAATGAACTAATCCTTTCAAAGAGTTTAATTGGATGCAATCCAAAAACTGTCCTAGATCTGGCCAGCTGACCTGCCCCCTCCATTGCTGCCTCCTCTCCAGCACAGTCACTCTCCAACTCCTCCTCTGCAGCTTGACAAAGAAACTCCTTGCCTCAGTCAAAGCCCGTGAGGCAGAAGAGCACCAGAAGTATAAGCATAAGCTCTCTGCACATGCACTCTCTGCAAAGTGGTCTGTCACTGAATTCAGGGGCTTTGACAGCAAGGCAGGGGCAGGCCCTTTGAACTGCAAAGCTTGTAGCACGTGCTACAAGTGCTACATGGATAAACTGGTCCTGCGGGGTTGTCTTTAAAAGAGGATTAGACATATTCATGGAGGACAGGTTAGATATGATGACTAAGTGAGATCTTTTTGAAAACCAGCATTGCGAGCCAACAATAGAGGAAAACATTGGCCTCCGTGCCTGCTTTATATCTTATGGGGCGTTTGGCTAGCCACTGCAAAAAACAGGCTCCTGGGCTATTTATTTATTTCATTTATATCCTACTTTTCTTTCTAAAGCAGCATATATCATTCTTCTCTTTTATCCTCACAACAACCCTGGAGGGCAGTGGTCCCCAACCTTTTTATCACCGGGGACCACTCAATGCCTTTTACTGAGGCCCAGTGGGGGGGGTAGTTTACTCCTCTACTCTCAGCCATTGTCCTAACGCTTTCTGATCACTATGGTAATGTTTAAACATCCCTTCAAAATAAGATACAGACACGCCACAACAATGAACATAAGGACCATTTTATTTTCATGGAAATTTTAACTCATGACAATGACAAATCAATGGGAACCCTGAGCTTGTTTCTCTGCAACGAGATAGTCCCATCTGGGAGTGATGGGAGACAATGACACCCGAAGTGTGTTGTGAAGGCGTCCTTCGGGGCCCACCTCCAATTAGTCGAAGGACCACATGTGGTCCGCAGCCCACAGGTTGGGGATCGCTACTGTAGGGTAAGATAGATCTGGCATGGTTGAATTTAGGTTCCTATGGACTATGCTAATTTGGATACTTTCATCCCTATTTCCACAGCCTCCAGTTTGGGCTCGTAACATGTTCTGTGTAGGACAGTCTTTAAAAGTAACAGAAAATCTAACTTGAATGGAATGTAACACCCCATTTGTTCTTTTGTTGGTGGCAAGCACTGAATCACCTAGCAATATAAAAAATAAGTAGATATTTAAAATCAAATGCAGTCTTTAAAACAGAGTCCTAAACTGTTTGTGGATATTAAACTTTTTTTACCTACTCTGATTTAAACTTCATTATTTACTTTGTGATTTTTTAAAATGTTTGTATATGAATGAGACCTTCCTACATTGAACAGATTGTTATGCCAAGCGTGTGTATATCCTCCATAGTGCTTTGTCAAAATTATCACAGTAATCCTTAAAACAATTTGGTAAAGGAGGCCAATATTACTATTCCCATGCTGAGAAAGGATGAGCTGAATCCAACCATTTTTTCCCCTCTAGTGAAAAAGGGAGGAAGGATCTCCCAAAGGCTACACTGGAAACCGAGCCTATACAAAAGTACTGTAGGGAAGGCGCTTGACTTAAGTGGGGGGATTGCAAAAGGTTTAATAAGAAATCTAACTCAATTCAACACAGTGACTAGCTTTTTGGCCTCTTTGTGAATTTGTAGCAGATGAGATTTAAAATAGTGACTTTCCAACCATTCTCCAAGCCTCTATGCTATACTAGTTATGATCTAAAGATTTCACTGGAGATTTAGAAGCACATAATAATGAGCAGTAGATTATGTCTGCCATTGGGGGAGAAGGACAGGTGGATCTGTAGCGTCGCTGCTCTTTCAACCCAAATATCCAGTGAATATGAAAGTGTTGGTGATGTAGGTTAAAAATTATTATTTTTCTTCTGTCTGAATATACTCCTTTTGAAAGCACTTTTGAAACCTCACCTATTGGGAAAGTATTTAAAATTAAAGCCTACACTGGGAGGTCATTCTTTTTGACGTTGTTCTGTACACACCTCCTGGAATTTTATAATAGAAAAGAGGAATCAATGAAATAAGCAGAGAATTGAATTCCTTAAAGGCTCCTTAGGTTTTTATAAAGAAGGAATAGGGGGAAGATGACCAAGATCAATACAGATAGGCACCTATTGTGTGCTATTTTCTTTGAAGTTGTTAAGTTTTTTGAACGCTGCAATTCCCAGTCTAAATGGAATAACAATGAATTGTCTAAAGCCTCCAGCTATAATCAGATCTCACCGGGACAATTAAAAACTACTCTCTCACAAAGAGATTACTTTGCAGAAATAGACTATTAGGGATACAGGCAAATATAATGTTTGAACAGCAGGAGGGCAGGTTTGGGAGTGGCCTCATTATGTTTTATCCAGAATGAGGAATGAAAAGTATTTCTACTTATTTGAAACATAGAATCATGGAATAATAGAGTTGAAAGGGAACTAGTGGGTCATCTAGTCCAAGCCCCTGCACTATACAGGACACTCGCAACCCTATTGCTCATCCACTGTAACCTGCCACCTCCTTGAGCCTTCACAGAATTTGGAGCACATGCTGACTGTGGACAATGTTGACTGTGTCACAAAAAAACTTTCTCCAATTAGGGTTGCCAGGTCTTCCCTGGCCAATGGCAGGGGATGGGGGTATAGGGTTGCAGATATAGATTGAGAAACTCCCAGAGATTCGGAGGTGGAGCCTGGGGAGGACAGGGACCTCAGTGGGATACAAAACTATAGAGTTCACCTTCCAAAGCATCCATTTTCTCCATGGGCACTGATCGCTGTACTCTGGAGATGAGCTGTAATCCCACATCCCAGTCTTACTGTCTTTCCTGTCACTCATGCTGAGGAGACAGTAAGAAGGCAGATAGGAAAGTGCTTATTGCTAGTCCAGGAATGGCCAAAGTTCTATTGCAATGAGAAGAGAGATGCTTGGAAGTCATCAGGTAATTTATATATATGCCATTGTGTACGTGTGTTTGATGGTTAGCACACAGGGCAAACAGTAGTCAAGTCATTCTTGGATTGATGATTATTGTTAATGTGACTCTGTGCAAGCTGAAGAGGGAATATTACTAGTCTAAAAGCAAGCACAACATATATTTTAAAAATATTTATGACTAAAAATACTCTGAGTACTTGAGGTCTTCCCTATTGATTTCTCTTTGCTGTGGGAAATGTTCAGTTATCCCTCTCTGTTTCCCGGTGTTTAACCTAACTCCAGGCTATGTGAGAGCCGAACCGCTTGTCCCACAATTCTTAAGTAGGGATGCAGACAAGCCAAAAGAAGTGTGGTTCATTTTTGTGGTATGCCCCATTTAATGCAGTCACAAACTTTTAGCTGCCTGGCAAACTGGTTCTGTTTATGAGGATTGTGAGGTGGTAGAACCCCCACAAACAAGTGCTAGAGACACAAACTCACAGAGGATTTCCAGCTGACTCTGCTCTACCTGCCCTCCAAGTTTGGTGAGATTGGATTAATTAGGTCCAATTCATGACCTCCCTCCCCCACAAAAAAGATGGTGCCTTCTGGGGAAAGTGCTTTATGGGGAAATTAACACCTGTCATTTTCCAGGATGCACTTTTCTGGTAGCACCTTCTTTAGAGGGTTGTGAGTTCGGCCCTATACATCCAATCTTCAACAGATTTGGAGGGAAAGCAGAAGGGAGTCAGCCAGAGAGATCCTTTTAGTTTGATGTCTCTAGCTTAAATAGGATCAATTCTATGCACTTCTGAATACCCTACATTTGTTTCTGTCAAAATGACTGCTTTGGTCATCAAACTTGGAGCATATAGAGGAATGTCTGGGAGATGTAAATGATCCTGTGCAAGCTAGATATATCAAAGTCAAAGGGGACCTCTTCCAGATGCCCCTGTTCATGCCCTCCAAGTTGTTGCTTTGAAGTTATGTAAATAGTTAGAGTGGAGACAATCTTTCTGGAAATGTCTCTTCTCACAAACTGGCAGGGACTTCCACACACAGCTTGAAAATTCATGGAAAGTTGCCTGTTGACTTGCCACATGAAGCCGGTTGACTTGCCATCATGAAGCGTGAACCAGCCAAAATTCAACATGAACATTAGTTTGTGTGCCAGTTTTTCCCCCATCCCTATTCTGTTTTCTTGAGTGACTCAAATAAGAGGAATTTGGGTTTCACTAATATTTTAGAAGTCCTCAACAAATCAACAGGTAGGTAACTATTTGCTGCAGTACCAAACACCATTAAATACTATTACACTTGATTCTGCGTAGACCTGGGTGTAAACTGCATGGAACTTTTATTCCAACCCCAGATCGATTCAGTCCCTGCCCTCTACACAGAATGTGATTTCCGTTTGGATTTTGGGCGATATAAATTTTCCTTCTGCAGCAAGAAGAATTGATCCGGAGTGACCCTACCTTTATTGTGCGATATCTCAGAGTGCTGTTAATCCTCAATATCCATTTGGGAAAGCAAGCTCCGTGGTAGAGAACCTCTGATAGGCTACACCTGGTCATGTGACACGCTTGCCTTAAAGGAGATGCCCCCAATTTCTCTCAACTTCTATTGGTCCTGGATTTTTCCTCCCTCCTTTGCCTTTTTCGATTCTCTCCCCCTCCCCTCCAAGAGAAGAAAGAGGCTCCCTGCCTGGCTCCTCTCCCCCCCCCCTTCAAGAAAAGAAAGAAAGAGGCTTGGCTCCCCCCCCACACACACCTTCTAAACTATCCTAACCAGGTGAAGAAGACTTTCCTGTTTCAATGGGGTGGAGGGGGGGGGAAAGGAAGACCCGAGTTCAAAGCGATCTGAATTCAACAGGATTGACAATGGAATAAACAAAGTAAGTGCAGACTGTGCCCTGGTTAGGATTACACACTTTGATTCCTGTTTTGGAGTTTTAAATGTAAAATGTTTTTTTCAGCACCCTTAAAAACAGCACCCTTAAAGGTTGTCACTTGGAGGAGCTTTCCTTTGTTTTATAACTAATTCACAATAGTGATGATACAGATCATCACTACTGGGTTTTTTTTTACCTTTTCTTTTTGAGGTCTAAGGAAGTGAAAAGGGAATTTTATATGCTGCTATTGAGGCTGCTTCCTGTGCCCACACATCCACGTTCTTAAGGCTAAAATAATGCAGTCACATTCATTTTCATCAGAGAGTTTAATTGTTAATGTTGCAACAGTTTACACAATTTGCACTAAAAGTAAAAATTAAATAGGGAAGAATAATTTGTGCATTTGGAACACAAGTAAACCTTAAAAGAATCAGCCACATGCAGGTTTGTGTAATGTCTTAGAGTGGATTCCTCAACATAGTTAACTCCCTTGAAAAATCTGTTGAAGTCAACAGGCTTGGAAGAGTGTCACTCTGCTTTAGGATTGTACTGCGAGACACCTATCCTTTCCCCCCCATGTTGTTTGTCTTCCTCTTGAGAGTTCAACTTAGTGAAACACCTATGAAGACACTCAAGTAGGCTAGCTTTTAATAAAATCTAAGCCTTCCTAGTGTGACTTCTGGAGATTGGAGTAGAAGGAAAAAGACTTTCCCCTAATTAATTACCAGCACTTCATAACAGTGGCTTCAGAATGACATTTGGAGCTGCCATGGCTAAACACTGTGCAAGCCACAGTTATTGCAGATGTCAAGAAGGTTCTTCAATTTGTGAGTATATTTGCTCTTCAAGAGCAAATGATGACATTCTGATTTCCTGGGAAAGCCTTCACTACAGCTCTGGGAGAATCGTGCTACCAGCCAAGCTAGAAATGATGGGAGCCAGCCCCATTTGGTGATCATATACCTGCTGTGTGTATGTATAAAGCAGGGTCATGGAATGTGTGTGCATGTGTGTGAGGGGACTGAAAGCCACTTTTCCCAGATCATAACTGTGCGGTGAAAGTACTCTTTTCTAGCCTGCTTTGATGCTAGGATTGAAGGGGGAGGAGCATCTGAAGCAAAGCAAAGTGACGTAAATTGGCGAGCAAAGAAGTCAATTGTCTGGCAGTTGAGTTGACATTTGATTGTAAACATGAGAGCTTGTCAATACATCTCTGCTGTACACATTATAAGGGAGGCATACCATTAATCAAAGATGGTGGCTGCAGCCATGTCAAGTCTAATTTGGCCTTTAATTGTACAGAGCAGGTTAAAATACATTTTTTTAATCACAAAAAAGTACAAAATTATTCATTAAACTACATTTTGAATAGCTCATTAAAAACGTTCAGTCAAGAAGCAGTTCAGTCATTAAAATGTCAAAATATGTACATGAATATGCATATCTGCCCAAATAAAATATGAAATATATTTACTTTTCTGTTCATATAATTTAAATTGAATTTATTTTTTGTTTGCAGCTTCATAAGGATTTTGAACAAGGCCCATTCTAATTGGCCTTACATTTATTAAGATAAACACATACCTATTACCTGAACAACTGATTAGTAAATTCTTACTAGTACACATTCAGAAGTGAAGTAAAAGGAACTTCCTGGCTCCCCTACCCCTGCCCTCTATGCTATTTTGTTCTCTCTGGTGATGCACAAAAAGGCACACTGTTTTGCATGCACATGCTGGAATACAGGCAGGCAGTCCTGCAGATGGGGGTAGGGACGGAAACCTCACTGGATGGAAGGAAGAATTGGCTGTGCTGCCTTCCTGCAGTAATTTTTATGCAATGCAATCAGTTTGGGAAACACTCATGCTCAAGCAATTATATGAGAGAGTAGAAAGAAGGATCACTTGTGGGATTGCCAAACTCCATATGGGATCTGGAAATCTCCTGGAATTACAACTAATCTCTAGATGTCAGAGATCCGTTCCCTGGAGAAAGTGGCTGCTTTGAATGGTAGACTTTATGGCATTATGCCCTGCTCCCTCTTCCCCAAATCCCACCTTTCCTAGTCTTTACCACTAAAATATATAGGAATTTCCCAACCCAGAGGTGGCAATCCTAATATCTTGATTATTTTATGAAATTCTGAAAATATGAGTATCTGAAAAAATTGACTTGGGAATGTTCAGTCTGGTGAAGAGGAGGTTGAGAGGGGACATGATTGCTCTCTTTAAGTATTGTAAAGGTTGTCACTTGGAGGAGGGCAGTGAGCAGGTTCTGTTGTCAGCAGAGGACAGATCCCTAGTAATAGGTTTAAACAACATATAGAATGATATCAACTAGATATCAGGAAAAAAAATTCAGAGTAATAGTAGTTCAGCAGTGGGATTGGCAGCCTAAGGTGGTGATGAGTCCCCCCCACCCCACGGGCAGTCTTCAAGCACCAGCTGAACAGTTACTTATTATGGATGCTTTAGACTGATCCTGCATTGAGCAGGGGGTTGGTCTAGATGGCCTGTATGGCCCCTTCCAACTCGATGATACTATGATTTTAAATTTTCAGCAAACACATTTAGGTCAAATGTATCTGGCTTGATGGTTGCAATAGGATTGCCAGGCCCAGCCTGACAACCAGTGGGAAAATGAGGGAAGCAGTGCAGAAACCTAGGGAGCAGCCAGTATCATCATGGTGATATCACTTCCAGGAACATATAGCATCATGTCTCTTTAATAATCTCCTAAAGCCATGGTAAAACCATAGAGTTCCTAGCAATTTCTAGAGAGGTCTGGCATTGATTTCAGGAAAACCCTGGAATTGACATCAATTCTCTCGAGGACTGTTTAGTTCCTTGTAAACCAGCTATTTCCTTCTTCCTCCCTCCATTGAAGTCAATTGAATCCCCTGAAATTTTGTTCAGTTTTGTTCATGGGTGTCTGCAAAATATTAAGAACAGAATTGAGGACAGTGTAGTGGGTCTGCAGTAGGATGGGGGAACTGGCAACAATTGCTGATCCCTCCTGTGAAGACTTAAGTGCCGCTAAGTCATCAAAAGTGTGTGACTGAACTTCTTGTTGAATTGACTACAGAAGCCATTTGGCTGCATCATAACAGATGTGATATATTCTCAATACCTGGCTCTCAACAGTAGCCAGATTTCAAGGTAAGCTGGTCTGAGCTCCTTAGAAATATAGAAATGTCATTAAAAAAAATCAATGGCTTTGGTTTTTAGAGTCACAACTCAATATGAATGCAGATCTAAGTCGACCACTTGCTGGCTTTATGCCTGAATAAATTATTATTTGTTACTCCAGTATCAGTGATGTAGCAGCCTTAGGAGTTTCCACATAATCTTCCTGATAGAATGAAAGTGTTAACTTTGATCTTTCTTTCTCAGGTGGGGGACATTCATAGAGCAAATGATATTAGCTCATAAAGGAGACAAGGCAAATAGGATGTTATTTCACAAGTCAGCATCTCAGAAGCTCCTACAGCTAGCTGTCATCCTTAGTGCTACTACACAATTCATTGTCTTCATGTGCTGGTTAATTTTGAGCTTGAAATGTGACGGAGTTTTTTCCTACCACCTTCTTCTTTAAGCATTCCTTTTGATGTGACAGATATCTCTTCAAACATCTTGGTGAGCTTTCATAACAAATTTAGATGTGCCTGTGAATAAAAAAGAATTCCTGCAGTTCTGTTAGCTAGGATCAAAAAGGGGAAAAGACACTTTATCCACCATTAGATATCAGCCTACAGAGGTGATCATGTGTTAGGATGAAGAAGAAGCTCTGTGTTTTGTAGCTCTTTCCCAATGGTGTTGAATTGCGTAAATGTGTACATCATTGTGATATGAAAGGATTGGTGTCCTTTTTGAAGCATTGAGACTGGAACAAAGTTAGGTAAAGGTAAAGGTATCCCCTGTGCAAGCACTGGATCATGTCTGACCCTTGGGGTGACGCCCTCTAGCGTTTTCATGGCAGACTCAATACTGGGGTGGTTTGCCAGTGCCTTCCCCAGTCATTACCGTTTACCCCCCAGAAAGCAAGCTGGGTACTCATTTTACTGACCTCAGTAAATGGGAGGCTGAGTCAACCTTGAGCCGGCTGCTGGGATTGAACTCCCAGCCTCATGGGCAGAGCTTCAGACTGCGGGTCTGCTGCCTTACCACTCTGCACCACAAGAGGCTCTGGAACAAACTTAGGATATGATATTAATGAAATGAGGGGAAGAAATGCCAAGCAATAATGGATGGTTTGGGGTCATGGCTCAGTGGTGGAGCATCTGCTTTGCATGCAGACAGTCCCAGGTTCAATCCCCACCGCCTCCAATGTAAAGAATTGGGTAGTAAGCTATGTGAAAGACCTCTACCTGAAACTCTGAAGAGCTGCTGCAAGTCAAAATAGACAGTAGGCATATTCAAGAACAGCCAATGGGAACTGTCAAGGCAGAGGTGAGTAAAGGTAGATTCTGTCTTGTGAGTACAGCCTAATGAATCCAGGGAGCTATCCACAGTGCTGAATGTGTTAGTCAGACAATAGTGCCTTTAGGTCTTGGTTTATAAATACATCCAGGTACCCTGCTGGTAAATGGTGGCTATAAGGCAGTTCCACAAGTGAGTGAGATAGTCCAATTTAGTTATGGATGCTGGACTATGTACTATATATTTTTGAACATTTCTAGCTGTATCAAAACTACTGTTTACTAGATGCTTGATCTCTGTCAGACTGGTGGAGGGTCTTTGTTGTAATGGGATTTTGAAGGCCAGGACTAGAGGAAAGGTGTGGGATTAGTTGCAACCAGTGTAAATAGTTCTTATGGTCTTTTGTTTCCCTTGTCAAAAAGCTTTGCAAATGGTCTTTTCTCAATTCTGGTACCTAACTAATGTTAAAAAACAAACTGGAAATGGGGACTTTCATACTGCAGAGCAGCGATGCTGAACTGCTGGTTTGGTTTACAATCGATCCACAAGTCACTATAACTGTTGTCACATATTTGACAAACTATTAATTTGTCTTTAATTTGCATTCTATTTATCCAAGTATGACAATTGTATGATTCCATTGCGGATAAAGCAACATGGAAGGAAACCTGTAGAAACTATTACTGTGCGGATTGGTTGATCTAAACCTGCAATGTTAACACCAATTGGTAGAGGTTTTTAATCAAGGTTCTTCCCCAGCCTACTTATCTGAGCTCACCTTTTAAGGACTAAGATAGGATGTTTGGAGACAAAAATAGAGCTTCAGCTGGTGAAGGCTTCTCCTCTGCATACTGTTGACACCTTAATCTCAGCATTACCATAAAACAATAATTAAATTTTAGTAGTCTCTGCATGAGATTATCCGGTAAAGTCTGTCATTGTGGGCCACTCTTTTGGCTGATAACAATGTGTGACACGCCCTTTTGATGGTAGCACCAAAATCATGATATGTCCTTTCTTGGGAATTATGACATTTTGGCTGCTTTAAGAATGGCAACTAAGACACAGCTATTCTGCCTAGCTTTCTATCTGTGAAATAATGTTTTCATAGTTTCCTCTGATTTTGGACTTTTAACTGCTATCTGTTTTTTATATGCTTTCAGTATTTCTTGGATTGAGGATACTTTAGTTGTTGTTTGATTGGGGTTTAATTGTATTATCTTATATTCTGTAAATAGCCTTGGAGGTACCTTGGGCTGAAAGACAGAATAGAAGAACTTCATATTTATTCTAAAGATACCTCATTTTGGAATGAGCCTCTTGTGGCTCAGAGTGGTAAGGCAGTGACATGCTGTCTGAAGCTGTCTGTCCATGAGGTTGGGAATTCAATCCCAGCAGCCGGCTTAAGGTTGACTCAGCCTTCCATCCTTCTGAGGTCGGTAAAATGAGTACCCAGCTTGCTGGGGGGTAAATGGTAATGACTGGTGAAGGGAATGGCAAACCACCCTGTATTGAGTCTGCCATGAAAACGCTGGAGGGCATCACCCCAAGGGTCAGACATGACTCGGTGCTTGCACAGGGGATACCTTTACCTTTACCTTTTTACATCATTTTGGAGAGGACAACAACACAT
Organism: Paroedura picta; assembly: GCF_049243985.1. NCBI lineage: Eukaryota > Metazoa > Chordata > Lepidosauria > Squamata > Gekkonidae > Paroedura > Paroedura picta. The sequence continues at coordinate 86,686,947 of NC_135375.1, read as the reverse complement.
GGATCCAAGAACTCATATGTAAGACCTCATATATCTCAGCTGCTGAAGCTTCTTGGTATAATATCTCCCCAGCAGTGCCTGTCAATTATAAAACTAGGTGCAACTTCCTGCTCTAGGTTTGCCAAATCCAGTTTGGGAAACTCCTGGAAATTTAGGATAGAGCCTGTGTAGGACAGGGACCTCAGTGAGGTGCAATGCCATTGAATCCACCCACTGAAGCATCCATTACCTCCAAGGAAACTGATCTCTGTAGTCTTACAGGTGACCTGTAACTCCAGGTGATCCCCAGATTCCATCTGGTGGCTGTGGCATCTGTATTCAATGTAACAGTGACTATATCTTTTTTTCTCCATAGAAGAGTATTGGAAAGCCATGGCTATGCCTGCAGAAGAAGTCCCTGGATTTATTTCCAGTGTGCCATAAATTATGCATATTTTCCCCAAAGAAATAAAAAATGGCACACTATAAAAACCTGAGGTGTTTTGCATATGAAAAAGAATAATTTGTAGCAGCTGGCTGAGCTTATGCAGCATGAAAATGACAGCTGTGGATTGAACCCATTTCTTGCTGGCCTTGGAGCTGATCTAAAGTCCATTATAGTGACAAGAGAGGTACCAATTGATCCTGTGGACATTTTAGGGCAGATCTCTAGACTGTGAACGAGGATTAGTATTTTCCTCATGAGGAATTCCTGTCCACTCTTAGGTGGTTAGCAAGGAAGATTCCTCTTTAAATACGATCTGACTCTGTTCCTTTTCACTGAAACATCTCAACTGAATATTCTTTACTCTAACTGTAGGGCTCTTTACCAGCTCTCTACTCTACAAAAGTATGATGCCATAGCCAGGGGTGGGTTAATGTCACACTAGCTGCTAATCGGCCCTCCCTTACTGTAAGTTGCCTCCAAACTGTGGCCTGGCACAGGGAAGTGGAAAGCTATTTTAAAACTGGGGCTGTTGATGCTGACCTTCAATTTAGATGGCTAATTTGAGAGCCAGCTTGGTATAGTGGTTGGGAGTGCGGACTTCTAATCTGGTGAGCAGGGTTTGATTCTTCACTCCCCCATATGAAGCCAGCTGGGTGACCCTGGGCTTGCCACAGCACTGATAAAGCTGTTCTGACCGAGCAGTGATATCAGGGCTCTCTCAGCCTCACCCACCTCACAGGGGAGGGAGAGGAAGGGAAGGTGAATGTAAGCCACTTTGAGACTCCTTTGGGTAGAGAAAAGTGGCATATAAGAACCAACTCTTCTTCTTCATCATCTTCTTCTTCATCTTCGTCTTCTTCTAATTTATTTTAATTGAATTTTAAATTATTAAATATTGTTTTAACTAATTGCATATGTTAAGTATAGGACTATACACTGCCCTGAGTTGGCTTGCTGGGAGGGTGGTATAAAAATCAAATAACTTAATACATAAATAAAATTATTAGCATCCAGATTTTAAAGTATCCCATTTCAACCAAAACACTCCGTTTCATAGTCCAAGGTGAGAAGACCTTCCTTAAAAATCATTGCTATTAAACCAGTTGCACAGCCAGATAAGACATTTGTCTGCAAACAGTCCAGCTGTACAGAATAAGTTTTGACATAAGAAAAGTGCTGGAGATAGGATGGTCAGGTCTCCTGCTATAGGGGGAGGTCTCCTACCTTGGACTCTTGGAGCTATGTGTGTGGGGGAAATAAATAACTACATTGGTGTGATGGTTAACTAATAGAGTTTTTGGTTAATCCTAGAATATTGTAACAAGTGGGTTCTAGATCATAAAATCATAGAGTTGGAAGGGGCCATACAGGCCATCTAGTCCAACCCCCTGCTCAAATACAACCTAAACTCTCCGTAGAAGTTAAAAGAACCAAATTGAGGCTATCATGTTTTGGTCACATTATGAGAAATCAAGAATCACTGGAGAAGTCAATAATTCTAGGAGAATTGAAGACAGCTGTGGGGGGGGGGATGAAGACCCAACATGAGATGGATTGACTTAATCAAGCCACATCACTCAGTCTGCAAGACGTAAGAATGGCTGTTAACAATAAGATGTTTGGTATGTCATTAAGTCATAGGGCTGCCATGACAGAAGAAACTTGATGGCACTTAACACCCCCATACAAACCCAGAATATTATGATGACAAGATGATGTCATTTCTGCTGCACACAGGAACTGATGTCATGGTGTTGTCATTATGCTGATCAGGTAGATCCCTGCCTCCCTTAGTCTCATGATGGAATGGATGCTCTTGTTGGTCTGGCAAGCCTAGCTGGAGATAATGAACTAGCAAGTTAATCATAGGGAAGGAGATAGTGAAGAAAGACTAGGGGAGGGAGGTAGAAATCAAGTTGAGGGAAGTGCATGGAAGAAAGCTCCAGGTTCTGTCTTTCATCACCCGGTTGCTGTTGAGACTGCCCTGACCTTCCCATGAACTTGACATGGGCTTGTTTCATACCAAATCACCTTGTGGTCAGATGGCACACCCATATGACATTATTGGTGGGTATCACAGACCACAGATAAGCCACTTGGAACTGGCTTGGGATGCTTCATACTACAGCCAATAGCTTCACATGGCCCAGTCTGAAAACCGCTGTTCTAGAATGTTCCTTTGAAGCCTATTTGGATGCAACTGAAGGTGCCCATACCTTCTGAAGTTTTTTATTTTTATTTTTGTGAGATATAATAGGGGTCCAATCTTGAGCCTTCATCTTCATTTTGGCTTTTATTTTTTATCAGAGTTTTAGAGTTTGTATTGTATTACCTATCCCCATGTGCCTTGTTAAACTGATTTGTTATGTTTAAATCTGTGACAAACATAATGAACTTCCAGATCATTGTAAAGCTGGAACCAAGTAAAGATTAAATTACTTTCAGCCATCTTTTGATTGGAGGCTCCCCAAAGACAGGTAGACAGTTAAAAATTTACAGCTACTGCTTTACAATTTGTCACTTTTTGTTGCATTTTATAACATAGCCAGTCAGAATATTAATGAGACTGGAAAGGTGGGAATTAGTCCCACCATGTACACAATATACACACATTTTAAATCACTAGTAAAACCCAGCGAAAATGGCCACCAAGATATAATATGAGGCATGATTATTATTTGATTTAGGTTTGAATTGTCTTTAACAATTCTCTAACCACCAGGCTTACGAAAAGGTGTTTCTTTCTTCTTCCCTTTTAGTGCTGTTTTTGGGCCATAAATTCAATGTAAAGTTTAATTTGTATATTTAATGAGATCTCCAAGGACATTAAATATTTGTCAGCTGTCAGAGATGGTGAAAAATACTGCAAAGTAAGTAAGCCTGAACCAAGAAGGCACCTTCTTTGGCCTGGGGAAAATAGTTTGGGAAATCCATTGTGAAGTGCAATTACATAAAGGTGTAACTCATCAGACATAGACATACTTGAGTTACTGGTGTATAGTAATGAACTTAATAAGAAAATAGAATGACACTGTTAATAACAGCATTCCATTTGACGATGTCCTTTGTAATCTTCAGCTCACAGTGAAGGACACTCAGCGACTCATAGGCACTGTGATGGCTTCCTACTGTTTGTAATCAAAGAAGCTGGTTATACATCTTTTTTCTTCTGGTGGTAGATGAGACTTGCCTGCAGAGCAGAGGGAAATACAATTTCTTTTGGTCATCTAGTCAGAATTTATGATACGAATAAGTAAGTAGAGAGTGGATACAAGTCATTTCCTCATAATTCTTAGTTTACAAAATGTCATGATGCTGGTCAGCAGAAGATACTGGCAAAAACATAGGCAAGAAACCACTGGAGGTTTCTGGCAGGATTCCGTTGTCTATATCTTGTGCTTTCAAAACCACCACCACCACCCAGGATTCTTCTAACTCGGGTTCTTTGCAATCAACAGGAAGAAGATTTTGTACCCTCTCTAGTCAAATTGCTTAACCTTCTCTTTATAATACAGGGATGCCAGCCTCCAGGTGGGGCCTGCGGATTCCCTGGAATTACAGCTCATTTCCAGGCTATAGAGATCAGTTTCCCTGGAGAAAAGAACGAGTTGGAGGGTGGCCTCTGTGGCAATGTGCCCCACTGAGTCCCCTGTCCTCTCCAGGCTCTATCTGCAAATCTCTAGGAGTTTATTTATTTATACTTGGATTGGTTGTCCTCCCTCTCTCTCTGGACTCTGGTGGATTACATCAAGACACAACTCAATTAATAAAGTTAAATGCAAATTTAAGCTGAGTTCATCTATTATTACAGCATTAAACAAGATTAAATACTCAGTTTGCCCATTCTCTTTTTCACAGGAAAAGGTAGAGGAGGGCTACATAAAACCCTTCGGTTGGGGTATGGTTTGGGTGGATTTATGGCAGGGCCAGCAGCTTCAGATCCTATTTCAGGCCTCAGCCATAGGCCTGGCCAAGTAGCTCTATCTTGCAAGTCCTGCAGAACTGATCCCTGTCCCTGCACAGGGATCTTGAGCAGGTTCTGCTCACTCAAACTTAAAACTCTTCCCAAACCCGGATCTGACAACACTATCCCCACACCCCCAGTCAGTGGCCAGGAGTAGGCCAAAGTGGACGTTCCAGCCTGAAGCAGCCAGCACCGCAGTATGGGGGGGAGGGGTGGTGCTGGTGCCAGCGCACCAGTCAGTGCACACACGTTGGCACCAGCGCTGCCCTTCCTCCCCCCTGCGGCTCTGGCTGCTTTGGGCTGGAACAACTGCTTCAGCTGCCGAAGCGCACAACCCTGGTGAGGAGGGACCTGGCCACCCTAATACAATGACAAAAGAGATGACCAGCTTAAAGATCCCAAATGATTTCTTGCTAGTTTAGAAGGCAGTGAGTAATTGCCATGTGGACTCATACTGGGAAAGGAGCTACTTTGATTCTATTATGAGGGCAAACTAGGGTCAGTTTCTTGGGTAGGAGAGCATCATACAATTGTACAATGGAAATCATTTCAAGGACATGTGAGGCTTACTCCCAAATAGTAAATGTGCAAAGGATTCATAACAATTTCAGCGATTTCCCCATCTACTAAGTAAGGAAAGAAATTTGTAAAAAGTGTTCTTGAAAGAAGTTTTGCCTTGATATATATTGAACTGTTGTTATTTATACAATTTATTGCCCCTCTCTTGTACTCAATGGAGACCCAGAGCAGTTTACAAAAAAATAAAAATAAAAAAATAAATACTGTTTAAACAAACCAGATTCAGGTGGGTAGCTGTGTTGGTCTGAAGTAGCAAAACAAAATTTGAGTCAAATGGCACCTTTACAACCAAAAATAGTTCTGGGTATAAACTTTGTGTGCATGCACACTTCTTCAGACAATGGAATAGGAATAGCCAGTGTATGGACATAAGGAGAGGCTAAATTAGCAAACAACATCATGAAGATATCCAAAAGATGGTTGGATATCTTCATGATGCTGTTAACTAATTTACTGCTAATTTACTCTAGCCTTATTTCCGTACTCTTATATGATTAATATTCCATTGTCTGAGGAAGTGTGCCTGCACACGAAAGCTCACCCATTGAATAAAACTTTGTTGGTCTTTAAGGTGCCATTGGACTTGAATTAAACCATAATTTAAACTGATAAAATATAATTTAAGTAAAGAAATGGAGAAAACAAAAAACGAAGTCTTCTTTCTTACCAGGTTCTGAACTCTGTGGGGCAGCTCACACAATACCTGCAAAGCTGAAGGAGGCATAAATCTGCTAGATTATATGCAAACTTGTGAGATGTTACTGTGTGTGTGTCTAATTGCTTGTAGACTGGAGGGACTTTTCCTTACCTGTCTGAAATGTATGATCAAGGATCTCTTGTGCAGTGAGTATAATCCTTGAGGGTTTAATCCCTGGTTTGTGTCTGTGTGTGTGTGTGACAGAGAGAGAGAATGAGAGAGAGAGAGAGAAAATTACAAGGAGAAAGACATTTCCCATGGAAACAATGAAGGAAAAAATGTAGCCGATACATAAACCAAGCCCCAGCTCACATACAATTTCTGTACATATCTGGATTAAGAGTCCTTCTGCTCTCTAAATCAGTAGGAGGTGGCAGCTATTGATCTTCTTTACTTTAGGCTCAGCAGTAAAGCTAGAGCAGCTGGAACCCATGCAATTTGTTTAACAAAGAGATCCCCAGGGGTGCTGGTGCAAGGACTCTCCATGAGATTCCAAGAATGTCATTGAAGTTAACATGTTAATCTAAAGTATATAGAAAGTGTAGCACAATGAGTTTTAAAAGAACCGTTCAGCTTACAACGGGTATGTGTAAATTCAGAGCAGAGCAAAGTTCCTGAGCTCGAATCAAAGCGTAATCATGCATTTCTTTATGGCTTTATTGTGCCTCAATAAACTTTGCAAACAATTGGACCGAATATAAGCACACTGGAAGTAGTGAGACAGAAATGAATGGATGAATAGGGATCCCAGACCCCCTGCTGGAGCTGTGGAAACCTCTGCTTTGGCACCTCCCCCAACTGAAACTTGCAGAGTGGTGTTTGTGGCTTTTCCCAAGGTGCTACCCACCGCAGTTATGCACGCCAGCTCCCCACACATGGGACTTGCAAATGCCTGGTAGAGGAGCTCCCTTTTGCAGGCCCTGTGGAACTGCTTTAGTTCCGTTAGTTCTGCTTTAGTCACGTTTTTCTCCGGTCCTACATTTAAGAGTCTCGGAATGGCATATGCATAATTTCCCCTCCTCCATTTCATCACAAGAGCCCTATGAGGAATGACTGACTGAAGGTCACCAAATGTATTTCATGAGCTAGTAAAGTAATTGAACCTGGATCCCCCCACTCCAAGTATGGCATGAGAATCCATCCTGTGAGAACATAACATAATTTCCATACAATTGGTCCACCCAGTAGTGAAGGTCTACTGTTACTGGCAGAGGAGTTTCAAGGCTCTGCTTCCTTTATTTAAAACATTTTAATGTGGGCTTTTTACCAAAATAAGGCACTCAGTCAGCAAATATGACTAAATCAATTTATTAAAGTATCATTTAAAACATACATTCATATGAACTACTTAACAGTTCAATAAGACAAACACAACCACATGTAACACAACCAGGGAGAAAGTTGGTGGAGGAACGCCAAACAAAACAAAAAAAGTCTTCACCTGCTGCTGGAAAGTAATGTTAGAGAGAAACAGACTTATCTTCCTGGGGTTCCAAAGTTTCGGCACCATGACTGAAAAGGTCCTTTCTTTGTAGGGTTGCCAGTCTCCAGGTGATTACAACTGATCTCTAGGCCACAGAGATCTGCTCATTTAGAGAAAATGGTCACTTTGGAAAGTGGATGTTTGCATTATAAGACCCTCCCCAAACTCCTCCCTCCTCTGGCTCCACCACCAGAATATTTCTGAGCTGTCAACCCTATTCTTGGGTTTCCACCCATCTAGCCTAAGAGAGCAGGGACAACTTCTGAAGTTGACTGGAATGGATGGGTATTCATGTGGGAATAAATGGCCTTTTAAGGCATGCTGACCTCAAGCCATATAGGGCCTTAAAGGTGAATGCTAGCACCTTAAATTGGGCCTAGATGCAAATTGGGAGCCATTCAATTAATGAGGCTATAGACTGAACCTGGCACCTTCTGCATGTAGATGGGGATTTTATACAGACATTTTGTGACCTGCCACGAGCTACTTGGGAGTGACAGGCAAGAAATGTAATAAATAAATAAATAAATACCCCCCCCCAATAAAATGGTGGAGCACTGGTTAACACAAAATAAAAAGCGTAGAGATACACTAGCCCAGCAACCTGATCGAACCACTCCTTAAAAAGCTGCCAGAACATCATGATGTAGATCGAGCAAAGAGGCTGCTAAGTGATGAGTCCCCCCAGGTGACAACTCAACTGGATACGTTTTGTGCCGCCGCCATAAAAATCCGATGCTCTAAAGTAGCATAATTTTAAGTTCTATTTTATGATCTGTTTTAAATTGCATTATATCAAATGACCATATTCTTTTGGTCTTTTATGTATTAACTTCATACAACTTGGTCTGAACGACTGTAATAAAGTTTGAACTGAATACTAGCTTAAGACCATTGGGTTTGATGTTTTCAAACTGGGGTAACTTTGCCTAGGATTGCAAAGGGGAGAATTCTAGTGATCATCTAATAGACAGCAAATGGCAAACATATTGGTCTGGTTTTTGTGTGTTTGTAGCATTCGCAAGATAGAGGAAGTGAATTCTATACCTGTAGATTCTGCAGTGTTCAGTCTATTTCCACAACAGACCTTTGATGTATCTTCTTGTATTTTTTTAGTCACTGGTTTGACCTTCTCAGGCTTTCAAAATGTTACTGAAGGATATCAGTGCCAGGTGATAAGCAGGAGATGGATAGACTAATCATACCCTACAGTGTTCGGTGCATCACCTCTGTTTAACCTGGGTTCATTTAGATGACACTCTTTATTGCTGCCTATCTACCATCAATGATGTAAAACATTTTTATGGGAAGCTCTTAAATACCCCTCTCATCTGATATCAGAAGATGCCAACCTTCCGAAAACATTCCCTTGGTTTGATTTACCTGTCAGAGACTTTGGTGCAGCAGTTCTAAACCTGTCAGGGCTTGCATGAATTAAAATGCCATGGCCTGAAATATTTTTCTCATTTTGCATGAGCGTATCGAACCATTTATAATTGGGACGCACAGCATGTGTTATGGCAGAACTCAATTGGATTAATAAGAAACAAATGAAACGTTTGGACAGGTGCCAGTCTTACTAAAGCTGATTGGAGTAATTGTATGCAAAGAGCTCAGCGTGCAAATATTTATCATAGGGGACGTAATATGAGCGTAGATTAGACAGAGAATGTTCCAGAAGCTCTGCATTCAAGGAGCGTAGGATGTAAGAAGGAATCTTGAGGATGTTTATATTAGGTACCGCAGAGCTTGAACTGGCAGCCCTGTGGATCTAGTGCAGACTTCCTGCTGCCTGTATCCCCAATGGTAGTGGCTAAAAGTGGGGACGGCAGGCAATTTAGCTGAGAACTTCACACTTATTCAGAACTCCCCTAAGAGTCTGTTAAAATAATGGAACCATAGAGTCTCAAAACTTTAAAAAGGACCATAACAGGTAAGAATAAGGATACCGGCTGATTTCATAAGTAAATCTGACATCTTTTTCTTTGCTTTTCATTTATTTTAACAGACTCATCTAAAGTTATATTGAACAAATATGCCGAATCTGTCATAGGTTTTGAAGATTTGCCTTTTGTTTATTTGTTTGGGGTGGGGAGAGTTGCCAATTCTTGTTTGGAAAATTTCTGGAGATTTGGGGTCATGACCACAGGTTATCACAGTTTAGGAAAGGAAGGGAACTCTGAAAAAAGGCAATGCTAAAGAAGGTGCTTCTGAAGATTCCATTTCCTCCACAGGAATTGATCCCTGTAGTCCGGCTATCAGTTGTAATTTTGAGAGAACTACAGGCCCTACCTGGAGGTTGGTAACCTTGTTGCAAGTAACCCTGATTGTCATTTTGTCATAGCAGAAACAATCATTTCACACATATTTTAGACTTGCTTTAGGAGGGGTATCCAGGAACTTCCTCTTGCTCGCCTCTGTGTTATGATAACCTTCTTGATAACCTTCCTTGATAACCTCCCATCCAAATACTAACCAGGGCCTATTCTGCATGCAATAGATAATGCACTTTCATTTCACTTTAGAAGTAGATTTTCCTGTTCTGCACAGGAAAATCCAGGTGCCAAAGCACATTGAAAGTGCATTATCCTGGACTGGTCCTGCTTATCTTTTGAAACCTGACAAGATAAGGCTAACCTGTTTTATGAAGGTCAAGGCATTTCAACAGATTTATTTTGATAGATTTTGACAGAGGGTGGTTCGCCTGGGCTCAACCAGGGCCAGGACCTTTTTTGTCCTGGCCCATACCTGGTGGAATCAGCTCCCAGGAAAGCTGATGGCCCTGACGGAACGTTCCCAGTTCTGCAGGGCCTGCAAGACGGAGCTCCTCCGCCAGGTCTTTGGTTGAGGCTAGGGCTGGTAAGATCTGGGCCCTTCCCTGTGCTAGCCAGGTCATCAGCCACCAAGGTGTGCTCTTCCAGAAGCTATTTTTGTTGTCTGTGAGCAGGGAAGGGGTGGGTTATCCACCCCTTCCACTCTTGCCATCAAGAGTGGACTTGAATGGATTTTAATGGGGCTTTTATGATTGTTGGGGTTTAATTAGGATTATTGTTACTTGCTATGAGCCACTATAAATATCCTAAGTAATGGAATTTTCCTCCAATCTATGAGGAAGTTCAATTGCTCATTTCCACACATTAAAGGGACAGCCCCTTCCGGGCTGCTGGCAACCCTGAAGACTGGAATAAAAATGAAACAGATGGCAATACCAACTACTCTGGCACTTAAGGTGATATAAAGCCCTACAGTGCCAAAGTGATGAACCTGCACCAATAAGGAACACATAAAGCATTGTGGTAGTTACCACCAGCAGCCTTTGTTCGTGGATGCTGCATACTGTGGTATAAATGATGGCAAGGCATCCACATTTTATATGTTCAAAGACAGATAGCATAAAAAGCAACCCTAGGAGGGTCTACCCAGTAGTATGCCCCATTTTATTTAAAGGGGCTTACCCCCAAGAAAGTGTACTTAGGATTGCAGCCATATAGACTCACCGGGACTCATAAAACAAGTACAAGGATAGATGCTGCTTCCTACCTATTAAATAAATTTACTTCTTTAACTTTTTTTTTAAAAAAAGGTCTGTTGTTGATGACTTTCTTCTTTATAGATGCAGAAGCAATAGTTTAGCATAACAGATTTTTATGCAGTGTTCTTTCATCACAGCTGGGGGTCAGTTCTGCCAGTTCTTCATGCTTTTACAGCTTTGAAGGGGTATGTGCAGGAAGGAGCACACACACCATTTCAGAATGCCATGTTAAGCTCATAATGACTACAGTGATCTCCTGGTAGCCTGCTGGTTTGAAACTGCTGGTTTGAAACTTTCCTGTTATGAAGAGTTTCTATGGCACTAACCTGGATGGGCCAGGCCAGCACAGTCTCATCAGATCCCAGAAGCTAAGGAGAGTTGGCCCTCTGGTTAGAAGCATGGCAAGGAGAAGCTAAGGAGAATTGGCCCTCTGTTTTGCTTTGAAGACCCTGTAGGGTCACCATACTTCAACTGCAGCTTGACAGTACTTTCCACCATGCCCAGTGGGCCTAACCAGACATTGGGTGGGGTGTCTGCCCCCAAATTCTTCCTTCAGCAATAAATCTATGCATTGTCTGTACTTTTTCAGACTATAGGTGGGAATTAAATGTTGAATGTCTGGATTCCTTCAACTCCCTCCTTCACAGAAAACCTTGCCTCTGGAGTTCTCCATGCAGGAAGCAGCCCATATGAGAAGCCAATGGACGTCCATCTCATTTGGCTCCCCAGGTCGGTTGGCTTTGAGCCCCTGGCCACCCAGCTGGATCAGCCGTGCTCTTATCAGCCAATCCCTTAATGGAACCACAGCATGTGATAGTTCTCAGCAGGTTAGAATTAATAGGAGGACCACTAGTAATCTCATTAAATAATTTCACAGGTGTAACTACCAGCTTGTAGAGAGCCAGGGTGGCATCGTTAAAGCTTTGTATGGCAATGGAGATACTCTGATTGAAGCCCATGAAGCTCACTGAATGGCTTTGTCCTACTCATGGTTTCTCAGCTTAACCTGCTTCACAGAGAGCCAATGTGGTGTAGCAGTGAAGAGCAGTGGCATCTAATCTTCTACGGAAGTGGCATTTAATTCTTCTACATGAAGTTTGCCGGGTGACATTCAACCAGTCACAGTTCTCTCACAAATCTCTCAGCTTCACGTGCCTCACCCACCTCACAAGGTGCCTGTTTTGGGGAACGGAAGGGGAGGTGGATGTAAGCTACTTTGAGATTTCATAGGATAGAGGAAAGTAAGTTATTAAAACTGTCTTTGCTTCTTCAGATAAAGTGGAGGAGGGAAGAACCATTTATGGAAGGGAGTGCTGGATTCAGGAAGCTGTCTTATCAGACTGATAGCTGAAGTTGTCTGAGGTTCAGATAAGGAAATGAGCTGTTGGTGGTCGCTCCAAGAAAATCATGGGATACTTGTCTACCTCAGATGAATGAAAAAGTCTGGCTAGTGCAAAAAGGGAGTAGTCATGGGTATTTTTGGCAGGTAGTTTATAAGGACAAAAGGATACCTCCTGATGGATGGATGGACTCCCCCCCCAGATACATTTGCCAGTTGTTTGGAAGCAGTGGCTGGATGGCTAGGTTAGAATCATCTAAATGCAACCCCTCAAAGATGGAGGTCCTTGGTAGAAGGGGGCAGGACCAGGAGGCACATCTCCCCTGCCTGGACGGGGTGAGATTAACACCTGCACTGGTCACCAGGAATTTGGAGGTGATCTTTGATGCCTCACTTTCAATGGAGGCTCAGATCATGAAAGTAGCCCAATGGCATTTTTCCACCTGTGCCAAGCACCCTACCGGTCTTCAGAATAACCACAGTGATCCATGCAATGGTCACATCCAGACTAGACTTCTGTGACTCGCTCTATGCTGGCCTACCCTCGTCGTTGACCTGGTACAAAATGCGACCGTGAGGGTCCCCACTAGATCATCTTGGAGAGCTCATATCCAGCTGGTGCTGTGGCAGCTGCACTGGTTTCAAGTTTGCTTCCGAATCAAGTTCAAAGTTTTGGTTTTGACCTTCAAGGCTATACGCTGCGTGGATCCTACTTATCTGAGGGACCACTTATCTGCTTATGTCCCCCACAGGGCTCTCTAATTGCTGATTGTCCTGGGGCCCCCGAGACATTTGCCTGGCCACAACCAGGGCCAGGGCCTTTTCAGCTCTGGCCCCAGCCTGGTAGAATGAGTTCATGGAAGAGCTAAGGGCTTTGACAGAGCTCACTGTGTTCCAGAGGGCCTGCAAGATGGAGCTCTTCTGCCAGGCATTTGGCTGAGGCCAGGGCAGAGCCTGCAGTTACTAAACTGTGGATCTTGTCCTACTCTTTCAATGATCCAGACCCCCAGTTTATCATCACCTAGGGTCAGGGCCAAATTTACATGAAAAGAGGCCCTAGGCTTTTCCACTTATGTGGCTCTTTCACCTCCCATTTTTAAGTTTGTAAATTACATGAGAGATAATAAAATCCATCATTACTGTGATATGTATCAATATGTTAAATGAAACATGTGATTGGTACTAACCTTTGTAAAAAATGTGGAATATAGGCCCCTCTTGATCTTGAGGCCCTAGGCTGAAGCCTAGTTAGCCTATAGGAAAATCCGGCACTGCCTAGGGTCATCTGTATAGGCCCAAGGCTGGAACAACAGGGCTGGATTTTAGGAGGGTTAAGGAACTTATTATGCCTCCATCTATTTGTACTGTCTAAGGGTTCTTATGGGTTGTATATTGTAATTTTATTGGTTTTATACTCTGTAAACCACCATGAGATGGCTATTGTTGATAGCGGCAGTCTAGAAATTGAAAAATAAATGTGTGCAAATGAAGGATCGTGAGCTACCCTATCAGAGACTGCCTTGGCAGAAGGCTTATGGACCAATGCTTGTTGGGCTGGTTTGACTGTACATAAGTTCGTGGTGTTCCTACATTCAATGTTTGGTTTTTCTTGTTGGAGTTAGAGTCAATAAAGAGTTGATTGTTTTCAAAGAGCTGTGTCTGTGCCTACTGAACCCGCAGATTTGATAATTTCCCTCTCAATTCATTAAGGCAGTCACAGACGGAACTCTGCAGTGGATTGGGTCATTTGAGTGAGATCTTTCCTCCCCTGTATCACCTTCTGTCTGAAGCCTGGGGTGGATGCCTCGCTTGGTAGCTAGCCCACCTGAGAGGCATGGATTGTGAAACTTCACTCTTAATCAAGGTGACTCTGGTGGAGATCATGACAGATCAATTCAAGGCAGTTATTTGTCTGCCTGCGTGCCAGCTTAAACATAGTGTCCTTTACATACTGTGCTGCAATCGGGGGGAAATAACAGTTTAAGAAAGCAGCCAGGCACTCTGTGTAGGCCACCCATAAACCGAGAGAAAAGGCTTTGGATAAAAGGCACCCTGATGAGCAAAACCGTCTCTGCTTCACAGTCCTCTTCTCTCTCCCTCCCTAGCCTAAAACACTAGAAGATGAGCTCTCTTTTATGTCTCTCTTCACTTCCTGGAAAGATGTGTCTCTGGGAGAACATGTGGAGTAGCTTTTACTAGTGTTTAGACCTTGACCTGGTACAGTCATCTGTCATTATAGTCTCACATATTGCTTGTGTTTGAAAACATTCCTATATAAAAATAACTGTGACAAACAAGTTATGTATCAATAACCTTGTCTGTGATGCACACATTATTCATGCTGTGCACAGTTTGACATTTTTCAAAAGAAGCAGATCTACGGCACAAAAACTGTGGTGATGCAGTCCCAGGGTGAGGGCTCTTTATTAGCGGTGGAAAGTTTGCATTGACCCTAAAAGGAATGGCTAAATGGAGCTAAGCCACAAAAACCTGCAGAATCATGGGATGAAAATGTCTAGGAGTGTGCCACTTTGGAATGGGGGCAGGGAAAGTCAAGTTTTAATGAAGTCCTCATTAAAAACAACACTCCTGGTATGCTGAATATCATGGTCAGTCCATGTACCTTGTCTTTTTTAGAGCCTATCTGATCTAAACTTTTTTCATATGAAGCTTTTCCAGTTATGCCAGGAAAAGCTTCAGCAGTTTGAGTTTGCTAGTCTAGCTTTCCATTTGTTGGAAATTGGGCCCTGATTCTTGCCCCAGTCAGCAGCAGGAAAGGAGTCCTTAACACTGATCAACCTTGCTCAACTTTTTTACCACTGAGAAAACAAACATTCTTCAGGCTTTGAGAAACCCCAAAAGTGGTGCAATTGTGCAGAATATGGTTGGGAAGCATAGTTGTGTACACACCCGCCTGGGACCCCTTCCCACCCCCTCCAGACCCATCATTGGCCCGTCAACATGGCCATATGTGGTCATACAACTGATAAATGTTTAACAGATTTTGAAAATATATTAAAAATTAACATCCTAATTGAGAAAGCCTGCCAGGAAGTCAGTGAGATTGACCACTGACTGACCACTCACCTGTCTGATCTCTCTGATGCTGTCCCTTGAAGTCTAGACTGAGTCTCTTAGGGACAACTTCCTGTTTCCTGCTTCTTAAAAAAATCACTCTTTCTCTCTCCATCTTGCCTGCCTGATGCATAGTAAGTAGAGAGATGCCTTTTCCAACTAGCTAGTTTAGATTAGGGACTATCTTCTTTTCTTCTAGAACGGAATTCTCCAATGAGCTTTTTGGTAGCAACACCATGCTGTGCACACTAGCTTCTTGAAGCACTCTGCTAGCTTTTCTGGATATTGCAGACCAATACCATGGGTTCCCCCACTCAATCTCCATCACCACGAAGAGTGTAGGATCAAGGCTAGAAATAAAGATGAGATGCACTTTTTTGAATGACTATCTTTTGCAGGGCTGGTCTCCACAGCAATCAATTATGTAGTATCTGTTTTGGGTTCAGGTTTCCCATACGGGGGAGAAAACAGTTCCCTGGGTTTTCACTATTGTACAGTGGTTGTATTTTTATTTAAAGGAGATTAGCATCAAATTTCTAGGATAGCCTGGCAGACAGGCAGAAAAGAGAGATAATTGATTGTCACCATGTGAAATTTCTCTGTAATTATGCCCTCTGAAGCTGTGCTGGAAATTCATCTGAGTACAGATGGGACACAGTTTTGTACCTATAATATTTATGCCCATTTCATTTAACTGGGTGAATGGCTATAAATAAACCTGTCCACTTGAGAGATGATCATGTCTCCTACCATTCACAAACAGTCATATTCCTGCAAGCTTCTGTGCGGCAAGAAGAATGATGCAGATAAGGCGATTTTTGTAGGTGTCAGCTACCAATAACTTTCTTCCCTTTCTTTTTCAGTATCGAGTAAGTAGTCAATGATCATGGTTCACATCTGTAGAGTTTGCAAAAGAGCAGGCTTGATTATATTGCTTCAAAAACAAATCTAGCAGCAGCCTGGTACATATCTATATCTATAGGCAAACACAAAGGGAAGGTTCAACAAACTCTTCCCCAAAAAAGCTCGCATGATTTTAATAGGGCTGATTATAAAGTGGCTTTTACTTCTTCACACACACAAAAATCACAGCCTTGAAGACCCCACATGGGTCAGGATAAAGAAAATTTTAAATAAGCAAGTAAAACCAATCCGTACCAAATCAGATTCAAAGATAAGAGGCCCTTTGGATCCGTCTCCTTGTACTTGCTCCTTGGGTATCATGCATCCATTATATATGCAGCAAGACCCCCCTCCCCCCATTTGAAGTGACCCTCAGGCTATTTAGATATTCACCTTTGGAAATGTCAACACCTTTTGGCCAAGAGGAACATCATTGCCTCTTTCTCAAGTGAGACAGTGCAGCAGTTTTCACTCACTTTCCCTAGTGTTTCTCTTGTAGGTAGATTTGCCGAGCTGCAGCCCGGTGCTGTAAGCTGCATCAGGGTTTCAACACGCAGGGTGAAGGCGCTTTGTTGCATTTGATGAACTGTTATATACAGCAGCTCTGGTTATGAAGCCTGTAGCACCACTTGATGGATTATAACTCATAAACCATCCTTTTCCAAAATGTGTCTTTCCATTTGGTTAGACTAAAGATAAGGCGCCAACATGTGGAAATATATTTTCTGTTACGATACCATGCCATTTAATTAAATTCTTTTTCATTTCTTTTGACAGGTGAAATATGAGCTCACTGATAAAGAGCTTTCCCCCCCTTGATTACTGGGTTTATATCCTAAGAAGAGAAAGATATAGATTTTCCCCCCTCCCCAGTGTTCTGTGCAGCTCATCTCTTTTGGGTCCTTCTCCCACCCTGTAGGAGAAATTTGTTACATTTCCTGTCAGTATGTAGGTTGAGCTTGCTTGGTAATAAGTGGGAAAGAGAGCCTAATAAGCTTAGCTGGCATAAAACTTTGTTTCAGAGCTGAAAGCATCCTCATAAACATTCCTGCAAATATTATGCTCTTTTGGAGACTAGTAGCTTTCATACTGGGTTCTAGGGAATCTTGGAAGCTTATCAAGGGTTAATATATTAGAAAAATATTAACAGTGAGCAAGTTTCTCTTGCTCAGAAATTGACAAATACTGAAAGGTGCCTGCACAGTTTACAAATACTGAGGCTTGGCTGGTGTTCCATATAAACTGGAATGTTCATCCTACAGCATAGTCAGAGCATACATTCCTAGTTTGAATATTCAGTTTATTTGTGAACTGAGCAGCTCTCAGACTCAGCCCCCATCCATAACCTGGAATATCTTCTGTCTCATTGTCTTCCTATTGCTGTGTACATGCCTACCTTGGCTCCTCCCCTTCCCACCCCCTCCAGACCCATCTTTGGCCATTTTGGGAAGGGTGTGTGTGAGTCAACATTATCATATACAGTCATATTATAATAAATGTCCAACAAATTTCAAAAATATATAAACAATTATTTAACTTCCACCCGTTCAGGAAACCCTTCCAGGGCTGTCCAGAAACCCCAGGGTATGGGGTTTCTCCAGATTGGCGCAAGCTTCAGCTTTGGTTTAAGGATTCGCAGAGCCCATATCACCAGAGCCAGCTTAAGCATGTGCAGAGCTGTCACTTGTGCTGTAACCAGCGGGCACCCTTACTAGGGATAGTTGGAACTTTGGAAGCAATTGACAGGGGTTTTTTTTTGCATTCTTGTGGTCCACAAGTTGCATAAATATGAAGACCTCCCTATCAATCACAGTGTGAAGTCCCCTGAACTGCGGGATTTGTAGGCTGTGCTACTAGGATAAACTGCCTCTGGGCGGCTTGCACTCATGATGAGCTCCTCCTCTCTCCCCTAAACAGAAGGTTCAAATTGTTGTAACTCCCCTCAAGGTACTTTCTGCCTGTTGGCATTCATTAGAAGCTGGCACTTTTCATGTGAGCAATGCAACTCAAAGGGCTCCAGTTCCAAATAACATGACTGAATGAGTTGTAGCAAAGGTACGTTTCATCCAGGGTACCTTTGTATTATCAAGCCTGTTTCACACATTTATTTTTTGTTTTCTCAATTAAAAAAAATCTTTGGCCTCATTCAGACACTTGTGAACTAAAACAATTTGCCTAAACCACCAACTGCCTTTGAGAAAAGGCATTTTTGACCAGGTACAATGTTAAAATCCAATTTTCCTTTCATTGCCACATTTCCCCAACCATTTTCCCAAAATGTAGGTTGATATTAATTTGTTACCAACCATGAATGTAATTTAAAGTTTGTCATAGGAATATAGGTCAACTTGCATTTTCAAAGAACTTTGTAAGTGATGGCTCCCTAGGGGTACCTTATAGAACATTTGACACAAATGAATTGGATATATTTTGGAGCAGGGGGGGGGAACTACCATCAAAACAAGTCGGCAATTGTTAGGGCCATTTCACACTTTACATGGCAACAGATCTAGGTTTGCTGTTGAATGTACACTCTACAAGGAGATACAGTACTCTGATTAAGGTTCCTGGATAATAAAATCTTTTTCCCTATCACTATCATCACTAAACATTATAAAGTTGATATTCTGTGCAGCCAACTCACACCCAACCTGATTGGCCCTCCCTTGGGTATGACATATTCTGCTAAAGAGGGCCAATAATTTCAAATTGCACTGTGCCAGTGAGGGCCAATCAGTTCATATTGCACTCTGCCAATGAGTGAGGGCCAACCAGGTAAAATTGCATGCAGACAGCTAGGAAAAGCCTCTGCCCTGGGAATGTTTACTCATGAGTAAATCATATGAAATTTGAGGTTGCAATCTGAAAAGGGAGGAATGCTTTAGAGGTATATAAAGGTAAAGGTATCCCCCGTGCAAGCACCGGGTCATGTCTGACCCTTGGGGTGACGCTCTCCAGCGTTTTCATGGCAGACTCAATACGGGGTGGTTTGCCAGTGCCTTCCCCAGTCATTACCGTTTACCCCCCAGCAAGCTGAGTACTCATTTTACCGACCTCGGAAGGATGGAAGGCTGAGTCAACCTTGAGCCGGCTGCTGGGATTGAACTCCCAGCCTCATGGGCAGAGCTTTCAGACTGCATGTCTGCTGCCTTACCACTCTGCGCCACAAGCGGCTCTTTAGAGGTATATATCACAGGCAATTGCAGCAGAGGAAATAATGCTGATGTGGGTGGGACTGGGAAGATATAGACTTTCCCTTTCCAAATGGATACCACCTTGGTATTGCTGCAGTCTTTCCAAGACTCACAACAAACACATTTGAGACCAATGGAATGGAAGATGGGGAAAGTGAGCACAGAAGCACCATGAGGCCATGGGGACAAGTAAAGGGGGGGGGTGAAGAAACTGTTTACCATAGCACCTTTCCAGTTGAAGAAGAGTTGATTTTATATCTTGCTTTTCACTGACCAAAGGATTCTCAGAGTTGCTTTTAATATTCTTTCCATCCTTTCCTCACAACAGACACCTTGTGAGGTAGGTGAGGCTGAGAGAGCTCTGAGAGAAACTGCTCTGTGACAACAGTTTCTAACAGGATTGTGACTAGCCGAAGGTCACAGTTGTGGAGGCATCAAATCCAGGGCATCAAATCCAACTCACCGCATTAGAGGTCACTGCTCTTAACCACTACAGCAAGCTGTACAAATTTCCATTGCCTTAAAGAGATGTAGCTAGAGCACAGGCAGGAGAATCTGTTGCAGGAGGATGGTATAAGTCTTGCTAACTGACTGCTATGGGATTCCTTTCCTTCAAATTTGGATCTTCTGGCCAATGGCTTATCACAGCAATCCAAGAAGGGAGACACTCATGTATTTCCTACATGGAGAGGTGATTGTGTGGTTCATAAGGTTTGCAATTTGAAAATGGAGGAATTCTTTTGTCTTCTGTGTTCTGTGTTTGTGTTTGTGTGTGTGTGCAACCCAGACCTCCATCCCCATTCCAAGTAGCCCTTTCCTCCAGGGGAACTGATCTCTGCAGTCTGGATAGGAACTTTCATTCTGTGGGTTCTCCAGGTCTGACCTGGAGGCTGGCACCCCTGACCAGCGGTGGGGAAGTGAGCCTCCAACTAAGACCTGCAGATCCCACTTCTGGGGTTTCTCAAAGCCTGAAGAATATTTCATGGGGTTCTCCATGGAAAAAATGTTGAGAAAATCTGACAGAGGCAGTAATTGAGAACCCCTCCGTAAGTACTTTGCCAACCAATGTTTTCATTGTAACATACAACTGTTTTTGATTTACACTGATATTGAACTGAACTCAAGAATGTACTGACTGAAAGGTGTTCAGTTCTTTAAGCAAATTTTGCTATCAATTAAATATTTTCATTGAAGGAAGAAACTGTGACAAGTTTATGAATTATTTGATGTTTATGATTAGCAATTCCTTCCACCCAGCATTTCACTTTGTTTCCCACCTGGAGCCTGGCATCCGTGCACCTCTACAGGATCCAAAGCCAGGGCTTTCTCCAAGGAGACTGATCTCTGTTGCCTGGAAATGACCTGAAATTCCAGCAAATTCCCAGGTCTCAACCTCTCCCATCCTGCAACCTCTCTGCCATGGAGAGGCAAGCAAGTCCTTTCATCTCCAGGAGCCTGGAGATGAGTTGCCATTGTAGAATCCCCCATTCACAACAGCCATTTCCCCCTGGGGAGCTGGTCTCTATAGTCCAATTCTAAGAGATTTCCAAGTCACAGCTGGAGGTTGGTGACCCCTGGATCAGGAATGTTCCTTGAGGTTTGGAGGTGGGACCTCTAGAGTCCAGGGATGGGCAGGTGTTTTTGCCATGTAGCCAGCCCCAAGGAAGGCCACAGTGCAGGTGTGCATCCTAGCACCTGAAGAATTCCTGGGTACAATAGGCTTTGCTTCTAGTATTCTATTTTTTAAAAAAAGTTTCCTTCAATTTTTAGGTTTATTGCTTAAACTATAATGCATTTTTTAAAAATGCTGGTCTGTGTCTTTGGAGTCAAAATGTCTGATGCATCTTTTTGATGTGAGATGCATCTTCTCGCATGCCGCGTCAAATGGAAATGAATATGGACATGACGTCTGTTTTCCCACCCACACAGCATGCTGGAAGATGTAGAGGGCACAACCAGCAGTATATTACCACTGTTTGGGAATGAATGGAAAGCTTTCGGTTCACCTCTTGTTCACTGCATTAGGGAGCAGTGAGGGCTGCCACTGGCTTGTAATAACTGGGGCAAGTAAATGAGGTCAGGATCAGATTTTCTGGTCTTGACATTTCAGTTGATCCACTTTGTTTAAGTTACAGAGTGGTGGCATTAGGCCTGCACCCGTATCTTTCTTTTTTGGGACAGGAGATAAACGGTAATGACTGGGGAAGGCACTGGCAAACCACCCCGTATTGAGTCTGCCATGAAGACGCTAGAGGGCGTCACCCCAAGGGTCAGACATGACTCGGTGCTTGCACAGGGGATACCTTTATCTTTACCTTTACCTTTACCATGCTGGACAAACGGATGAACTCTACTTTTCTTCTGAATGAATATGTCCAGTATTATTTCACCAACTACTTAAAGAATAAAATAGTTTTATTAAGAAGAGACTCGACTTTCTAAGCAAGAGAGGAGAGAGATAGTTCGAACTGTCTGACTAACATGATGGAGGGAAAGAGGAAAGAAGTGTACTCTAAGGCAGTGGTCCCCAACCCCCGGTCCAGGGACTGGGACCAGTCCATGAATCAGTCAGTACTGGGCCTCAGCTCCTTCTCGTCCTCCTCCTGCCCTGCCTCTCTGCCGCCAGGTCACCTTTGGTGCTCTCCAGCGACTGCCATGACTGGGGATCCCCCTCGGCATGGCACTGAGCAGCTGCTGCTGGCAGCGCCCCCCAGCGGGCGGCAGGAAGTCAGGGGCGCCGGCGGGAAAGCAAGTGGAGCAGGGGCTCAGGCAGCGGTGACATCCCTTGGCAAAAGACTACTCCTCCCGGGCCTCAATAAAATTGTCAAGCATTGACCGGTCCCTGGTGATAAAAAGGTTGGGGACCACTGCTCTAAGAGATAGCACACTAGAAGACAGAATCAGGATACAGGATGATCTTGACAGGTTGGAAAACTGGGCTAAAATGAATAAAATGAATTTCAATAGTGAGAAATGTACAGTTATGCATTTAAGTAGGAAAAATCAAGGATCAAAGTTTCTTAATAGACCATACACCGAACATGAATCAATAGTGTGACTCAGTGGCTTACAAGGCAAATGGGATTTTGGGTTATATGAAAAGGAGTTATAGTGTCCAGATCACATGAGGTGATGATACTGCTTTACTCTGCTCCAGTTAGACCTCAGTTTTGGGCATCACAATTGAAGAAGGATGTAGACAAATGAGCATGTCCAAAGGAGGGCAATGAAAATGTTGAGGGGTGTCAGGCCAAGATATATGGTCTGTTTATCCTGGAGAGAAGATGACTAAGAGGTGATAGGATAGCCATCTTCAAATACTTGAAGAACTGTCAGAAAGAAAATGGAGCAGAATGGTTTTCTGTTGCCCCAGAGGACTGGACCATAACTAATGGAATTAAGTTAATTCAAAAGAAATTCCATCTAAAAATCCGGAAGAAGTTCCTGACAGAGCGGTTTCTCAGTGGAACAGGCTTCCTTGGGAGGTGGTGGGTTCTCCATCTTTGGAAGTTTTTAAGCAGAGGCTAGAAAGCCATCTGACAGAAATACTAATTCTGTGAACTTAGGCAGAATGTAAGTGGGTGGAAAGAAGGGATCATGCTTGGCTCTTGTGGCCATTTCCTACATTCTGCAGGGTGTGGGACTAGATAACCCTGGAGGTCTCTTCCAACTCAATGATTCTATGGTTCTATGATTCTAGGAGCACAAAGTCTCCAACTGAGTCAATCAAGACACAGGAGGAGAATAATTGAAAATATAATGAAGTTCCTAATAAAAATACATTAGCTACATCTCCTCCGATGCCCCCTGTAGGATCACACACACTGTAGAGCTTGCTTATTTCAAAATCCTATTCCATACTTCTGTACATTTATTTAGTCTTAGCACATTTCCAAAATATTCTTGAGTATGCCATATTGTGGAAGAGAAAGCTGAACTCTGTGGCAGGAGGGAGATGGCATGAGTATGTTCAGATCATGCCATCTCATGCAGATAGCATCTATTTATAAAAGGTACTAGAGTTGTTAGCCCACTGCCTACAAATAATGAGAGCTTTTGGGGGGTGACAGTGTTAGCCATAAGAAAACAGCACTACAATGAAAACCTGGAAGTGACATGACAGTCACCCTGCTATTCCCAAGGACAGCCTTTCTCAACCTTTTTATCATTGAGAAACCCTTGAAACATTCTTCAGACTTCAAGAAACTCCTGAAGTAATGTCAGCAGGCCACACTTCCCAACTATACCCCCAGAAGTCACATGTCACTAGAAGTGACATCACCTAGACACTCCCACTGGATGCGATATCATACTCTCTTGTCCGGCTCCCCAAAGCCAGAAATGGACCAATGGCCTACTCTGCTGGGCTGGGAGCAGTGCTGTGCTCTGTCACCCACTGTCACCCCACTCCCAGTTAAGCTAGAATGAGAGTGTAGACCTCTCTGGACTTTAGTCAGTACCATATACAACAAGCCTCAGCCAGCAAGGATTTTTATAACCAGGGCCCCTCTCCTTTCCACCCTGAGGCCCATTGTTGGCCATTTCGGGGTGGGTCAACATGACCATATATGGTCATATCATCCAATTAATTTTTTTTAATTATATACACTCCCATGCAGTTGGCCCCTTCTAGGGCCTCAAGGGTTGAGGAAGCTTGCTCTATGAACTTCCAAGTTTCTAGCAATTTCTAGAGCTTCGCGAGGTGACTGTGAAGTTATTTCTGGGGTTTTAGCCAGAATTGAGATGATGACACAACCAATACCGTTTTTTCTGTCTCATTTTCTTCCTATTGCCTGGAAGAAAGCAGTTAGAGGGAAGGAGCAAGAGCAGAAGGAGGTTTGCCACCACCAGGCAAGCCTGATAAAGAACAATTACCTCAGCTGCTCAATTCTTTCACCCCTTGATGAGGGGCTACACTCATACCTGCAGTGTTTAAGTGTGTGGCTTGGGTTCATGTTCTAGATACAGTGATGAGGCACATGGACAAGGCCTAAACTCTTCTGTGCCCTCCCATGTATATCAAAGGGAAGAAGAATTTTGGGTGCAAGGCAAATTACTGCATCTATGGTTATAGCCTGCCATAAACAGCAAAGGAGGAATGCAACAGTCAACAGTTGGGTGTCCTTCTGCCCTTGCTTTTCTAGCGCTTCTTCCATGGAACACTTCCCCTGATCTATGAACATCCATTTGAAATCATGTCTTACAAGGAACTCCTCACTGAAAGCGATAATAGGCCTGATCTGTTCAGTCAGTCAAAAATACAGTGCTTGTAAATAACACTGTAATTAGAAAAGCTTTCTGTCAGTTGGCATTAAAAGGGACACTACTGTTTCTCTCACCGGGTTTTTTTTCTCCCCCTCCTGACTTTTTAATTACAGTAAATTGGAATCATTAGAGTGAAATTATATGAACCCGACAGTCTCCTGTGGTCTTTGTGCTACCTTTTAGTATGATAATGAATGTTAATATAAATAATTGATATATTCCGACTATTTCTGCATTTTTATCAGCACCTTCCCCCCCCGCCCCCCCCACAACCCTTTTCGAATTTTGCTCCAGATAGAAGGCGATGCATTCTAAATTAAGTATAATATGTAATATTTCGGTGCTGGAAAAGAGGTTAATTGAGCTTTTGGGGAGTCTCGGAACAGATAAACATAACAACAAGCCATTGGGTGGTAATGGCTCAAGATGGCAACATAAAGCAGAAGAGACTTTGGTACAACTACTTACATACTTAAATATTTAAGTATTTTTCAGCTAGCAGAATAAAACAGGAAGCACTCACAGCAAGATACAGGACTCATTCATGTGGAGGAGCAGGCAATTAGGCTAATTAAAAAAAAAGCATTTGTATCCCACTTTGACTATTCAGAAAGAAGCAACCTGCACAACATGATTACGAGGCCCAAAAAAATGCAATTAATTTTGCTCAGAAAAACACTTGCAATAGGTTTTTAAACAGAAGCCATAAAAAGTTTATTAGCCATTATAGAAGAATCCATTTATTTTCTAACTTAGGATATGCCCTTTCATGAAAAGATCCATTGGAAAAAAACAACCCCGTCTTTCACGGCCAGTGCATTAGTCTTGTTGACTTCAACACCAACCCTGGGAGTTCATTCTTCAGTACAGGGAAATGATTAAAAAGGTTTAGGAAGTAACTGGGCCAAGATAGGCCACACAGGGAGGAGTGGGAACAGTAGTAGGAAGGAACTGCTATCAGGCCCATGATGAGTGAATCGATTGCAAAAGCTAGAACTGTAACAGCTGGAACTCCTGTCTGCTGAAATCCATGTATTCAGTGCATTCAGATAGGAGTGGGAATAAATCTCCATATTCTAGGTCCACTGTTTCTTGCATTAAATCTAAGCATTAGAGACAGATCAGCAGCATAATCTTAAGAAGCCCCAATGAAATCAGACCTGATCTAAGGGAAGTAGAAGAGTTGGTTTTTATACTCCACTTTTCACTACCCGAAGGAGCCTTAAAGCGGCTTACAATCGCCTTCCCTTCCTCTCCCCCCAACAGACACCCTGTGAGGTAAATAGAGCTGAGAGAGCTCTGACAGAACTGCCCTATGAGAACAGCTTTAACTGGACGGTGACTAGCCCAAGGTCATTCAGCTGGCTGCATGTATAGAAGTGGAATCAAACCCGGCTCTCCAGATGAGAGGCTGCTGCTCTTAAGCACTGTACCAAGCTGGCTCTTGTAGGCTGCTTTTCAAGGCTGCAGACTGCAAATGCTGAAAGTGCAGACGGTGGCCAGTTTCCTGTGGGAAACACTTTTTATTTCTTTATTTAATGGCAGAGTTGCACACAGGAATGTATGTAACCAAGCTGATGCAATGGGTAGGCAGACTGATTGGGCAAATATCCTAAATCAGGGGTAGTCAACCTGTGGTCCTCCAGATGTTCATGGACTACAATTCCCATGAGCCCCTGCCAGTGTTTGCTGGCAGGGGCTCATGGGAATTGTAGTCCATGAACATCTGGAGGACCACAGGTTGACTACACCTGCCCTAAATACTAATATATAAATTTTCAATCCACTCAATCACAGCTGAGGAGAGTTCAAAGAGATCCATCACATCTCTCTGGAAAGCACAATACTCACATTCCTGTGACAGATGGATAACAGTTTTGCAGGTTGCACCATATCACATTCAGGTCCTGGTATTTTCTCCCATTTAAACAATTCTGCCCAAGCAATTCTGCCCAAGCCTGTTTGTATTCAATTAGCCATCTTCCATACTTTACATGGCAAGTCAAATCCACGGGTTTCTCATTGATGTTTATCAGGTTATGGATTTCGGGTGGAGCTGATGGCATCCATGTTTGCAGCCATTCATTCATCCCCTAATTGAAATGTTGTGATCGCAGGATTTGTGTAGATCTTATTACTGTGTATCTGGATCTTAGTCTGGATACTTCTGTGTCAGCCATGTATTTGTGGATGGGCAACTCTCTAGTTTTAATAATCTTTCTGTGTTCACAAAGAAGAGCAT
Source organism: Paroedura picta (assembly GCF_049243985.1). NCBI lineage: Eukaryota > Metazoa > Chordata > Lepidosauria > Squamata > Gekkonidae > Paroedura > Paroedura picta. The sequence goes on along the minus strand of NC_135375.1, from coordinate 86,660,247 downwards.
CTTGTTTTCAGATATGCGGGAGAGCATTGTGGCACAACATGGATAGCTAACAGGTTAGAGTGGTTTTAGTACACCCACTGATGGTACTTATTGTCGTATTGAGTTAGACATCTGGTTTGTGGGCATGGGGTCTGTTGAGTCACACTGGGGCACCATATTCCACAGTACTGTACATCAACTCCAAAGCTACCCAACCTGGAGAGCCCAGGCAAGTCAGATCCTGCCAGATCTCAGAAACTGAGCAGGGAAGAGCGACCTCCAAAGAATTCCAAGGTCGTGACATGGGGGCAAGCAATGGCAAACCACCTCTGGATGTCACTTGCCTGACACCCAGACAATCTTAGGCTCTCTTGGCCATATGACAGATAAATAAATAAATAGATACCCAAAAGCTGAGTATCTAATTGTTGTAGTAGATGCACCCCACATTATACCATATAATTTTTTGAAGAATGTTGTTTCACATGTGTATTTTTGCTGCTATGTTAGTAAAATGGTATTTATAGTTCAAAGTCCTATCCAGGGTAATGCCAAGATACTTAATTGAATGCTTTTGCGTAAGTTGGTTACTATTAAGGTAGACATTCAGTTCACGGTGGTCAATTTGGTTATTGAGATGGAAATAGGGGCATTCTGTTTTTTTTTTTTTCTGGATGTGGAATAAGCCACCATTTACAGTATTAGTCAGCTAAAATGTTGAAGTCCTTAATATTTCCTCAGTCCTTTCATTGATTTGTGTCCTATTGTGATCACCATGTCATTGCCATAAGCAAACTTCCTGGATATCATCTCAGGAACATCAGAGATGTATAGATTGAAAAGAACTGGAATGAGGTTAGAGCCCTGTGGTAGGCCATTATTCAGTTTCTTCTGCTTGCTTATAGATTGATCCATAATTACTTGGAAAGTTCTGTTGCTCAGCATGTTATTTATGAGTTGAAATAATGTTCTGCAAGGGAAAATGTGTAAAAAATGTGCAGCAGGCCAATGGAAACTGCTGATGTCTTAAGACAATTCTGATATCCTCTGTCAGTAAAAGTTGTTAAGATGCAAACCTGTTCTTCACAACTATGATGATGTCTAAATCCTGTTTTCTCTATAGGGATATGTTCATTAATTCTGCCACTGATTTGTCAGGATTAGCCTCTTGAGAAGTTTATAACAGGAGCTTAGAAGAGAAATAGGTCTGCAACTTTTCACCAGATGTTCTGGTTTTTCCAGATTTCAGAATAGCAACCATCTTTGATTTCTTGAATTCTCCTATGAGTCTTCCCATTCTCATGATGTCAATAAGAAACTTGGTGAACCACTTCTTATTGAGTGTGCCACTATTGATCAGGAACTCATTATGGATGCAGACAAAGCCTGGTGCCTTTCTGCTCTTTATATACTTCAGTGCCTTGGAAATCTCATCAGCACTGAAATCCCCTAATGGCAGGTGTGTTTCAAAATTTGGAATCGTTTTTTATCCAGATTGTAAATCTTGATCCTTTGGAGCTCTGGATAGGAATACCAGTCAGGCAGCTACCTGGTTTGATGTTACCTCTGGGACCATGTGAACTTGCACCTAGCTTTTTCAACAGGCTCTAGGCTTTCCTACTGAAATGCCTGAAATCCACATTTGCAGTTGCTTTAGGTCCATTTCAGTTTACATGCAGCACTGAGTTCATAGAATAATTCAGCTGCTATTTCTGGGTCCACTGTTGAGAACATTTCTTCATACTGCCTCTCATTCTGATCACTCCAGCCTGGAATCACTTCTTGATGTCCATAGAAATATGACCTGGTGAGAGCTTTCCAAATGGGGCAGCAAATGTGTAGTTCCAATTGAAACAAAAGTCTTGTAAAATGGAAACCAAATATTATGTATACTTTTGTTGTCACTCTGTAGTTATTCCAGAGAAAAGCTATCAAACCCTATAAAGGTTAATTGCAACACCACAGACTGGGTGCTGTTTTTGCCTTCTTTCTCTGTGTATACAAGAGTGTTTAATTATAAAGATAGATTCTTAACTGGGGAAAAGTAGAAACCACAAAGTATGGGATCCAGATGCTATTGTAGCAATCACTGTCACTAGATTTGGCCTGCCTCATTTTTTTTACAGCTGTCCCTGAGGATTCCTTCGTTTCTCTTAGGCCATTTTTAACACTGCTGTCAGAAAAATTATGTTGGAAAACATGTTCATTTAAACTAAAAATCATTCAGAGTGAGGGAAAAGGAAACTGGTGGGAAACAAAAGGCTTGTGGGTTTATTTCTCACAAGGGACCTCGGAAATAAAAACGGATAATACCCAAATCGAGCCAGTTGGATTTTTCCAAATCATCTCCTCCCCCTTTTTAGCATTTTAAGCATTGCTATATTGAAGCTGTCCGTTCAGGTGACTCAACACAAGTGAGAAAGGAACACTGTACCTTAAATACTTTAAAACTTGTCATGCAGTGGGGTGTGTGGAGGGGGTCTTCGCTGCTTATACCAGAACTTCCACCTATTGCACAGCTTCTTAATGAATCAAGCATTCAGTCATATATAGTTCAAATGAATATAGTAGTATTTAATGGGAGTTAAGGAGAACAGGTGCAGTCAAGTGCAAACTACCAGCATAAAATAAAGGAGAATCATTATATGGAACACACTTGGTAAGTTTCAAAGAATTTTTGATGGTATTCTCAGAATGTTCCCAAGCAGTGAGAACAGTGCCTCATATTTAAAAGATCACAGGAAGAGATGCCACTTGAAGAGTTCCAAATTAGGAACAACCTTTTTTTGAGCCATAGAATCATAGAATCATTGAGTTGGAAGTGACCTCATGGGTCTTCTAGTCCAACTCTCCCTGCACTATGCAGGACACTCACATCCCAATCGCTCATCTACTGTAATCTGCCACTCCCTTGAGCCTTCACAGAATTAGCCTCTCGGTCAGATGGCTATCTAGCCTCTGTTTAAAAATTTCTTAATAAGATAGTGATTCTTGAAGTATCCAAATATGACCAATATTTATTTATTCATGCATTTGATTTTGAGGCTGCCGATCCTAGCCACCTAGCTTGTGGCAGTGAACAACATTCATTAAAATACAGTATAAATTCTATAAAACATTCTGTTAACCCCCTCCCAAACACCCCCCCAGCTGCCAATTATTGGCTGAATGTATCCAGGGTGATGTAACAACAGGGCACCGGAGGATACGTGATCCTTCCTAGGTAGTATTTGAAAAATGGCGCTTTTTTGTAGTTTTGTTGTATTTCTTCTTGCCCATTACTAGGAGGGGGGGGGTGTTTTTTTTTTTTTTTTTTGAAGTGCAGAACAGCTGACAAGCCTAGAGCTAAGATTCAGGTAGATGCACAGCAGAGAAGTATTTGTTCATTCAACAAGTGATTAGATGGTGGGCTTTACTGGCAGGGCACATACTGATGGCCTTTGAAAGGGGATTATACAGTCTCATCGAGGAGACTTCTAGCCATGGCTTCTAGCCATGATGTCTCAAGTGAACCTTCGCATCCAAAGGTGATAAACCTCAGAATACTAGTGCTAGGAGGCAACTCTACAGAGCGACTTTGGCCTCTGAGTCCCGTTTGTTGCCCCCCTCCAGGACAACCACTTGGACACTGTGCACAGCAAGATGATATTCTAGAACACACCACAGGTCTGATTCAGCAGGGCTCTTATGAGACAGGCTGTGTTTGCTTATGGCTGAGTGAGGGAAAGGTACACTTACATACTCTTATATATATATACGATATGTCTATAACATGATAACAAGGCAACAAAGAAAAGTCTGTGGAGAAATCTAAATTTATATTTAAACATGCCAACTTTGGCAGGTAACTTTCAAAGACACAGGGGGAGCAGACTGACAAATACTGGTTGTTGAGAAGTGCATGGGAAAACCGAGCTGCCTTTATGTTTGACAAGAAATCCCAAGTTGGTGTTTTAGCCCAATTTGAGGGGGTTAAACAAGAGCTCCTTGGGTGGCTTCTGCACTGCAACAGATGGTGATTACAACTGGCATCACTGCTGCCCTTTCAACAGCATCAAAACAATGAATCCTTTCCTTATTCCCTGGCTCATTTGAAGCAACATCTGTTCCAATAAAACTTGCAGTCGTTTGAGTTACTCTATGTACTTTTAACATTATGGGTGGTCTCTTATTAGTCAAATATTATGACCCTTAAAGTAAAGAGCTCTGAGACATAAAAATGCAATTCACACCAGTGACGGCTCACCTGTTAAAGCCAGGGAATTTTAGGAAGCATTTGTCTCCTCCTCCTCTTAGCTGTTCTGATTTACACAGGCTACGGGAGCAAGCAAGAGAGCTCCAAATTTGTTACCATGAATTGTTTGCAGCAGAACCTGTTGGATGCATTAGATTGGACTGTTGTATTTATCCCACATACTCAGGCAGGCATGCAAAATGGGTGGTAATTAATGCCACATCAGGAAGGAAATTGGGAACTTCAGAGACAGCTGAACAATACCTAGGCAGAACATCTGCAGCTAGGATTGCCAACCCTGGGGATTTCAGGGATGAATCTTGGGGTGGGGTGAGACCTTTAAATAGTATAATGTCATAGAGTCCACTCTCTAAAGCTGTTATTGTCTCCAGGGGAATTGGTCTATATTGTTTGTAGATCAACTGTAACCCTGGGATATCACCTGGAGGATGGCAACCAAACCTTCTGTTCCATTTCTGATGAATACTTGAACTCTTGGCTTGCCAGAGGCTCAAGCCTTTGGCATACATTTGGAAAAGAACTCATGGCCCTTGGCTTTAGGTTTGCGGCTTGCACTGTGTGAGCCGTGTTTGCAGAATGAACGTCAGGCCGGGACATCCTTGTGGCCCATCACCAGGGTTAAACCTGTAAAGACTAGGCTCTATATTTTGTTTAAATTGTACATTTACATATATTTCAATTTGCAATTTGCAGTAGATCTCTGGTGTGGGAGAAAAATCAGAACAGAAACGGGTAAATAAATAAACATGATGTTATGTAAAGCATGTACACTGTGATCCTAAACAGTTTTATAGCCTTCTAAATCCTTAGAAGGGTTTAGGATGGCACAGCAAATCTGTTAGACGAATTAGAAACCAGTATTCTGTGGGCCACAGTAATCAGAAAGCAAGGTGTTTATTTTATATATAACTGTAACAAAAACCACAGTGGAATGCAGGATTGCTTTCTTAAAATGAACAACAGGGACATTTTGTCAGGGCCTTCTGCTTTCAGAGGGACCACTGCACTTGAGTGTGAGGAGACCAGACCTGTCCACAACCTGTACAGATATGTAGTGAGGAAAAAGAATCAGGCATCCTGCCTCCAACCCCGCTTCTGACTTAGTACACTAACCCCTCCTCCTAAACACATTCACCCAAAAATGGACTCAACACCTACATGTGTAGAAAATATCCCTATCCCTACAAATAACAATACTTAGAAGGTGTTTTGCACCCACTGCAAGTACATTGGCCTTTATGGGTTAGTGGCATGTCACATGCTTGACATTCAGTTGCATCTACCATTTTAAGGAAAAGTTACCTAGTACCGGGGGTTTATTCATGAGGGTAAACTGTGCACTGAAAAAAGGGTCCCTTGAATTTTCTCCCCTCTCACAACAGCACTGCTGAGCAGGCTCATGTCTCTAGATCAGGGGTAGTCAACCTGTGGTCCTCCAGATGTTCATGGACTACGATTCCCATGAGCCTCTGCCAGCAAATGCTGACAGGTGTTCATGGGAATTGTAGTCCATGGACATCTGGAGGACTACATGTTGACTACCCCTGCACTAGATGACTTTAATACTCCCTTTACGTCCTCAAGATAATATCAGTCAGTTAATTATTGATCAAGTTGTAAGAGGAAGACAAATTGTTCAAGCCACAAAATAAAATGGCATAAAATCTTTAGTCTGGCAATATTAAAGTTGTGTGTGTGTGTGGGGGGGGGGGAGCCTACCCAGACGTCAAAACAGAGACTAGACCATGCTGTTAAGCAATTACTTCCATGATTATTTCACATCTAATCACCCAATGATTTATCATCTACTAAACCACTCACATCAACAATCCAGTTAAGAGATTCCTCTTCAGTCTGGATTTCATGGGTTTTGGCAGGGGCAGAGCTGCCTGGAGCTGCTGAAACAGAGCAGACAAGCGGAAAGTTTCTATCCTAGGAAACAGGACTAGAATGGAAATGTTTCCCTGATGGGACAAAGCTACGAAGGGAAGAAGTCTAGTGAAGGAGTAAAAGAGGACTTTATTTTCTTATTTCTCATTTCTTAGGTTTCCACATAGGGCCAGGATCTTAGTTGCCATAGGATGGTGCAAGGGTAACCCCATAAATGGATGGATTCATCCACATCTCTGGCTTCAGAATGGCCCTTTATGCACAGCGCCGGATTCCACGCACTGGCGCCATGCCGTTGCGGCGGGGCACAATGCCCTGCTGTTTCCCGTGAACGCACGGGAGCGGGGCATGCTGGGTTGCCTTGGTGTAGTGCGCGCGCGCGCGCGCTTTACACCGGGGCTAGGAGGCCCGGCCAAGGTAAGTGCCATGCTGTGGGTGGGGGAGGTGGGGAGGGGCTGGGGGAGTGTGGGTGGCAGGGGGTCACCCCTGCCAGCTCAGTGCTGCCACGGAGCCCGCAGGGGCGTGCGGTGTCCCTTAAGGGACACCGCAGGTCGAGGCTGGGCATCCCAACAAGCCTGGCACTGCTGATTATGCACAGCACCGGGCCACCGCAGCCCCGGCTTACCCGGGAAGCTCCGGAAGATCGGAAGTTAAGCGAACGTGGGTCTTCTGGAGCCCGGGGCCGGGAGGCACCTGCACTCGCGGCAGCAGCGTGCGTTCTCAGTGATTTTAACCGAAGCGCTGCTGCCGCGAGTGCAGGCCTTATGGCCCGTGCATAATTGGCCAATGCCAGAGAATTTCACAATGGGAGAGACTGTTGGAATATGCAAGATCTGCATGATTCAAAAGCATATATAAAGAATATCCTACAGGGGGCATCAGAGAAGCTGTGTCATTAGCATATTTAGATCAGGAACAAAGAATATCCTCCTGTGCTCTGATTGGTTCATTGGAGACTTCCTGCTTGTTCAAACACCGCTTGCCTCCTCAAAAAATGGGACGAATGCAGAACAGAACAGTTAGTTAGGGCTCTCTCTTCTTCTCTTTCTCTACAAAGTTTGTTTCTCTTAATAAATCTATTGTATTCTTTTGAGCAGCCTGGTGCTCTGTCCTTATTTGCATATCGAAACTCTGTTAACAGACATGGGTTCCAGTGTAGGGGCAAAAGGCCCTGATATGTGCACACAAGGGGGACAGTTTCCATCAGTTCTCCATCTCCACTACAGGCTCCCTCACCCCTCTCCATGCCATGTCTGAGCATGCCTGGCCTTCAAGGATGATGAAAGTGGGAGGCAGGAAATATTCATTCCAAAGGTGAAGCTCTTCATATCTAACTTTCTGCTTTTTACCACTTTAAACTTTATTTCTAACAGCCATTCAACCTTGGAGCACTTTGCTTTGCTCTCGTGATGTTTTCACACAAACCCTCTTGAACAGATTTTGAAAATGGCAGGGTGTCCGGATCTGTAAGGTGGGATCTTAAGCACTCATCTGAAAGTTCTTAGTGGATCTGACTGGCATTTAACATATAAAAAAGGTAACCCCAAAAAACTTAAATTGTTAAGACGTCCTGGTCCATGGGTGATGCTTTAGTGAAGTAGTCCAAACTAAGTCTTTTCAGTGGTAGCCCCACAGCTATGGAATTCGCTACTTCTAGACAGCTAAGATTCTCTTTATGTTCCTTTCAATGGTACTTAAAGTATCCTGTTTTCACACGTTTTTGGTCATTTGGTCCTTAATAACGTTCAGTATTTTATTTTTATCTTGATGTTATTGTTAGAGGGATGATTATACCCATGGTTTTATTGTCATTCCTTATGGGGGGGGGGACATGGTGGAATGACTGGTGGAACACTCTTCCAAATGAAATCAGAATCCTGTGGGACCACAAACAGTAAAACAGAGCTATTCCCTCAGGCTTATGGTTGAGGCATAAAAACATCACTGACCTCCCTGCCATAGCTGCAATTAAACATCATCTGGGGGCCAGTAAGACTCCTCTGTCCCCCCCTCCTTCCTTCCCATTGTATATCTATCAGAATAGGCAATTGATAACTGTTTTAGAGGCTTTAGATGTTTAACTATTTAATGTATACTATATTGATGCATATTTTATTTTTATGTTGTGTTTTTAAGATGATGTACCCTGCCCTGAGTCTGAAAAGAAAAGGCAGGAAATAAACATAATAAACAAAATAAAATAGAAAACAAATAAGACGGAAAATGTCTGGCCTCTGTTAGCTTTAATTATTATGAATTCAGAGGACATCCTCCACCTCTGCTGGACCCATCTCTTTATTTGTTCCTGATGAGCAAAGATTTACACAGTCGCTGGGCAGTTGCAAAATGACCTCATTCAAATGCAATGCAAGAAATAAGAACAGATAAAACCTCCTGAAAAAGATAGAGTCTAGTATAATCTCTCTGGTTGCATGCTTCTCTATGAGCTACCCTTCCACTCTTCCCCCAAAATATTGCTGCAAAAACAGCATGTAGTGAATACAGCTGGGCACAGGAGGGGAACCAGAGAGCGAGGGAACAGGCAAGTTGGTTGTTAATCAAATAATAGGATCTGCTACTAGCAGCAGATAAGCAATCCTTGACTGCAGCTGCATTCCAGAATGAGTTCCTTTTCTATTTCAGTTCAGGGGTGGAAGAATACAGAATTAAAAAAAAAAAAACAGTGAGCAAAAGGCAGCCTTCCTGCTGCCTTCTAGACAGATTTACATGCACATGATCTGCAGCTCAGTCATTTACAGGGGGACGCACCATCCCCCTTGATGTGAACTCTTGGACTAATACTCAATGTCTGAAACTGTCTAAGCTAGATTCATGCATCAGTGGATAGCATGCTATCATTCTACTGTTTAATTATTGACCTCCTAATTATTGGTCTTGTATACCCATGAAAATCCAGGAGCTAAATGACTGCAGTGGTGCAATGATAGTACTATATCCAAGGAATGTGGATTGAGTCTTATATTGAGTCAGATGCTTGGTCCATCTTGCTCAGCTGCAGGAGAGGTTTAAGGATTTGTGGGGCCAAGCAACATACAATTGCAGCAGGAGCAGCCAGACTGGGGGCAGAGATGCCCCCCACACGGGAAAGAGGTGCCACTCTGAGGCCGATTATGCAAGGGAGTTAAAAGCTGGGCCAGCGCTTGCATGGTAGCAGGGCAAATTCCTGCTAACACATGACATCACTGCCAGCCAGGCCCCCTCCCGGCCCTGGCCTGCTTTCGGGCCCCGGATGCCCCATGTTAAGGGAACGCTGATTTTTTCACGTTCCCTTCTTTAACACAGAGCCATCAGCTGCCATGCTGGGCTTAACCTGTGCAAATAGGAAGAACGTGACCTTCTAGGCCCAGCTTCTCCCCTGACTACAGTGTTCCCACAGGGACAGAAAATGCATGGGGCACCTGGAAGCACAGGGCATATGCTACGTGGATAAACGTGCCCTGTTCAGTTGTCTTCTCTGGCTTGGAAGCAGCTCTTCAGGGTCTCAGGCTGAGAAAGATCTTTCTTAACAGCTTCTTCCCGCTATCACTTATGTGGAAATTAGAAATGTCCCTTCAGACATTAATCAAAAAACCAAATCCACGAATGCCTCATCTTAAAGTCTAATTATTATAACTAATAATCTGTGTTGAAATATTAACTACCGCTGGTAATATCTGGAAAGATTCATTCTGAAGTACTACTGACTGTCATTTGTGCTTCAGTGCAGGTGTCTGGTTTAAAGATCAGTAAGGCCACAGGGAGAGAGAGAGAGAGAGAGAGAGAGAGAGAGAGAGAGAGAGAGAGAGAGAGAGAATGACACTAACCTAACTGACAGGGATGTTTTCCAGTCAGCAAAATTAGTTACTTTGGAAGCTAGGGTTGCCAGCCTCCACTTGAGGCTTGGTGTTCTCCCTGGACTGTAACTCCAGATCAGTTTTCTTGGAGGAAATGGCAACTTCAGTGGGAGAAATCTATGGCATCCCAGCTAAATTCCCTCCCTCCTCCAAATTTCACTCCACTTCAGAGGTGGAGTCCCCCCTCCCAGTGATATGAGAAGAAAGAGTTTAGTCCAGCATCCCACATTGTTATTAGCCCTAGAAAGAAGGGAGAGGTAATGTGTGTATCAGATTCCATTACTATAATTTTGCAATGGTGGGTTAAATCCCTCTTGTATGGCACTGATCTGAACTGGGCGATATAGCCTTTGAAAATGTTAGGAAGATCTGGTCATAGATCTCCAAATGATGGGTTAGAGTGCTGGACTAGAATTGAGGGGGCCTAGATTCAAATCCCTAGTCTGCCATGGAAGTTCAGTGGCTGATCTTGGGGCCCTCAATCTCTCTGACCATTTACACACTGGAGGTTTCATGCTGGATTACAGGCTGGAATTTTAGCTGTGGCAGGTTGCCCCACCTCTTCCTGCGCCCACACGGGGGGAGCATTTGGCCTGATGAGCCTCATCCGCCCCCCCGATTTGTGCTCCTGCATGGGAGCTGGGGCAGTGAAGTTCCCAGTGTATAAATAGTCTCTGAGCCTGACCTACCTCACAAGGTTACTGTGAAGATAAAGAGAAAGGAAGAATAATGTTTGAAGCTGCTCTGGGTACCCATTAGGATGAAAAATGTGGTTTAAATGTATCAATAATTACTTGCTTTCGAATAAACTAAGCCCTGGAAATGTCAAGGTTAGTAATTAAGGAGACTAGTTGCTTACCCCATCCATTTCCACCCAAGCATGGAAGCATCCCCACATGCTTCCATGCTTGGGTGTAGATGGATGGGGCAAGCAAGTAGTCTCTTTTTAATTATTCCTTTTCACAACTGGGAAAGTGTCTGCCATTAATTACTAACCTTGACATTTTTATTTCTCCAATATTTTTGTGAACTACAACTGAACCCAAAGAATCATAGAATCGTAGAAACATAGAATCATAGAGTTGGAAGGGGCCATACAGGCCATCTAGTCCAACCCCCTGCTCAACGCAGGATCAGCCCTAAGCATCCTAAAGCATCCAAGAAAAGTGTGTATCCAACCTTTGCTTGAAGACTGCCAGTGAGGGGGAGCTCACCACCTCCTTAGGCAGCCTATTCCACTGCTGAACTACTCTGACTGTGAAATTTTTTTCCCTGATATCTAGCCTATATCGTTGTACTTGAAGTTTAAACCCATTCTCCTCTGCAGCCAACAGAAACAGCATCCTGCCCTCCTCCAAGTGACAACCTTTCAAATACTTAAAGAGGGATATCATGTCCCCTCTCAACCTCCTTTTCTCCAGGCTGAACATTCCCAAGTCCCTCAACCTATCTTCATAGGGCTTGGTCCCTTGGCCCCAGATCATCTTCATCGCTCTCCTCTGTACCCTTTCAATTTTATCTACGTCCTTCTTGAAGTGAGGCCTCCAGAACTGCACACAGTACTCCAGGTGTGGTCTGACCAGTGCCGTATACAATGGGACTATGACATCTTGTGATTTTGATGTGATGCCCCTGTTGGCAAAATGGCATCCGCCGTTTTTACCGCTGCATCACACTGCCTGCTCATGTTTAGTTTACAATCCACAAAGGATTGATAAGCTTTTTTTTCTCCCGTAAAAAATTACAATACTCCATAATTTGGATGTTATAATACAGTTTACTAATTTGCTACTAATTTACTTTCCCCTTATATCTGTACTCCTATGATCCTTGTTCCATCGGCTGCGGAAGAGTGCATGCACTCGAAAGATCACACCTTAAATAATCTTTGTTGGTCTTAAAGGTGCCATTGGACTCAAATTTTGTTGTGCTATTTCTGACCAACACCGCCACCCTCCTGAATCAGTCGAAGACAGTTTCACATGTTCACACCTTAGCAAGTGACCATTAGATTACAGTCTTATTGTGTGATGGGAAAAATGACCTATTTATTTATTTATTGTTCAACTTGTATCCCGCCACTCTTGCAAAACCAGTTCGTGGCAGCTAACAATGTAACCCCCCCCCCATTAAAACCCTCCATAACATCATAACCCCTTTACATCTAAAACATAGCCAATTTCAGACAGCAGTGGCCAACCCTCCCTCCCCCTGCTCAACAGATGGGGGGGGGGAGTGTCAAAGGAGTCACACCAAGATAGGGGAGCCCAGATCTTAACCAGCCCGGCCTCAACCAAAGACCTGGTGGAAGAGCTCCATCTTACAGCCCCTGTGGAACTTCGAAAGCTCCGTTTCTGAATAACCACCCAGCAATATTCAGTCATTAACTTTTTCATTACTTCCACTACTCCTTTACACAGTCAATATCCTGAGCTTTGATGTTTGTTTATTTATTTAATCTTTACATTTACAACCTGCCCTTCTCTTTGATTCCCCCCCCCCCCCCCCAAAAAAAAGTCATTCTGTAATAGTGGCAAAATGTGACGGGGTAAAAAATAACCGGAAGGCTGGAAATCGATTGCCATATTTTAAATTCATCTATAGATCTTTCCAGTGTCCAACATTTCTGTTATAACGTGCAAGAGATGTTCTGTGGGATGAAAAGGAACCATAATCTGCATTTTATTCATTGGATTCTTTCAACAGCAGAGGAAGGCTGACTAATTTTGCCTCTTTTTATTTTACAGCTTCTTGCAAAAATTGATGCTAGCATAGGAAAATGAATACATATTAAGTAGGAGAGAATTGACTTATGTTGTTTAGAATATATAGGAAATACATGGAAATGTTATTCTTATTAAATCTGAGCAAGCTTATACGGCACGTATTCCCCAGGTCTTTCCCGGCACGCTAAAAGAGACATTTTTGCAAATAGAATTTCTCTGGCAAGTGAACAAAAGCAGATATTACCAATTTATGACATCTACCTTTATTCAGGATCTTCTCCATTCATATTTAACAAGCAGACCGTGTACCCCAGGTGAAGAACCAATTTGATATTAGAGAGAACTTTAATGCCATTCTGAAGCATCATTCTACTGTGTTTGAGAGCATCATGCCTTTACTTTATTTCACTATTCTATCCAGCCCAGTTTTATTTGGAATATTTTTTTTCATTACTATGCCGTGAACAAAGCCACTCCTATGAAATATTTCACATATGCAGTATTGGTATGTGGTCAGAACAGAGGGAGTGGAGAATGGGGTTTACAAAAAGAAAGAGGCTTGTTCATTTTTTTCAAGTGAACATAATACCAACCTGAAGCAATGCTTGGGAAACGTGTTATAACTTTCACGGGTGGTGGGGAAAAGTGTCATTAAGTCACAGCTGTGACTAGAAAGGGGCAGTCTATAAATCATCCATCAAATAAATAAATGGCCACCCCTTAGGGCAGGGGTAGTCAACCTGTGGTCCTCCAGATGTCCATGGACTACAATTCCCATGAGCCCCTGCCAGCAAATGCCTTAGGGCTCTAAGGGCAAGAGACATCCAGAGGTGGTTTGCCGTTGTTTGCTTCCAGAGATTAGCTGGTTTGACTATATTTTTGTAGTATCTTTTGTATACTATTAGTTTTACAATGAAGGATGGGGCCATGGCTCAGCAGTAAAGCGCCTGCTGTGCTTGCAAAAGGTTGCAGGATCACCACTCAAAAGTGGGCAAAAGTGGCCCTTCTCTTGCATCTAGTTCTCACTTTCTCCTTTCTTCAGCTCATCCAATCTAGCCATGGTGATCCATATCTTTGTACTCTTATGGCTGGATTATTGCAATGTACTTGGTGCTGGGCTGCCCTTTAAAAAAAAATGGATGTGACGATTTGATTCTTACACATAGTTGGCTGGGGAGGGGGACTTTGGGCAGCTAGATTGCCAACCTCCAGGTGGGAAGGAGAGAGAACAAAAGAAAGTGAGCAAGTAAGCAGGAGGGGAGGAGAGAGAAGAGAAGGAAGGAAGGAACCCAAAGTGAGATACCCAAAGTAATTCTCCTCTGCCATTTTATCCTCACAACAATCCTGCAAGGCAGGTTAAGAGGGCATGTGACTTGCCTGAGGTCACCAAAAGAGCAGGCACAGCCCTGGAGATTCAATTTTTGCTCTCCCAGATCCTCTCCCCTCACCACTGCACAACACTGGTTTTCTGTGGGGGAGGCAATTGTAGTCACTTACATTTAAAAATCGCATAAGGCAGACCCACTGAAGCTGCTTTGCCACCAAGCAGAGCAAGGGGGACCATGGCTGTGCACGGAAATCACGCAGACAAAAGCAGCCGGGGGGGGGGGGGATCCTGCATGTGTGTGGGAGCAGCACCAACTTCTTCAGCTGCTAGCTGTGGCATTGGCTCCAGCGTTGGCGGCATCAGCTCATCCATGCGGGGAGCTTGCCTACAGAGGTAGCTACAGTGAATGAGGAAGGAGGGCAGGGTGAGAACCTCCCCTGGAGAGGCAGTTACCCAGCCCTGCTGGTGGGTGAGTGAGCGAGCAAATCAAGTGGCAGCAGGTAACTTGGGGTTGACTATCCCCTTCCTTCTCTTCTCCTTGGCTGGTTGAGAATGCAGCAGTCCTGTTATTTCAGGGGATAGCCAAATGGGAACATATCTCAGCCATCTTATAACAACTACATTGGTGCCATTTTGTCCTCAAGTCCAATTGGAGGTGCTAGTTATGACCTTTAAAGCCCTCCATTGCCTAGGATGCACATATCTAAAGGATACAGTCTTCAAACTGCCACCTACTGAAATATTAAAATAATCAGGTAGAATGTAAGGTGACTGGACTCCCCTCCACCAGAGACCCTGGGAAGTTTCTGCTAGTAGGTGTAGACCCAACTGACCTTGTTAGACCCATGGTCTGACTCAGTCTTAGGCAGCCTTATGTAATTGCTGTGACTGGATTTTGCTGATGGTATTGATTGTTCTTTTGTTTCTTGTAGCCATTTCCAAACCATTTGTACATTGTGCACCATTTGAATGCAATTGACACTGCAATCATTTTGAGAACACACGTTCATTTTAATGAGGAAAGTTCAACACGAGAAAAGAGAAGAGAAAGAATCAATGGACTCATTGCTCACGAGAAAGAAATGAAATTGAAATGGGGGAATATTTGAAATGAACTAGACAGCTTCCAAAATTCAGTTGCATGCTGAGAGCCAATGCCAGCCCTTCTCAACTTTTTTACTGTTGAAAAAGCCCTGAAATATTCTCTTCAGGCTTCAAGAAACCCCAGAAGTGCTGTGATCATGCAGAATACGGTTGGAAAGCATAGCTGTGTACATGTCAACCCAGTACCCCTCCCCTTCCCACCACAGGCCCATCACTGGCCACAGCACTGGGTAGGTTGACATGACCATATATGGTCATACCAACTGATAAATATTTGACAGATTTTAAAAATATATAAATTATTAATTAACTTCCTTTAATTCGGGAAACCCTTCCAGAGCTGTCAGGAAACCTTGGTTGAGAAAGCCCAGCCTACGTACTTACAAATCTACATGCATACATCCTATATGAATGGATATAACCTTGAATTTGCCCTAATTATACAGTCAAAGGCTACAGTGGTTTCACTTGTATGCATGCAGATTTGTTCACGTGTGTGTGTGTATATGACACTATCTTTCTCACTTCTTACTATCTTCAGCAAATACATATAAAATTTCAACCCTATCACTTACTGTAAAATTAAAGGTAAAGGTATCCCCTGTGCAAGCACCAAGTCATGTTTGACCCTTGGGGTGACGCCCTCCAGCGTTTTCATGGCAGACTCAATACAGGGTGGTTTGCCAGTGCCTTCCCCAGTCATGACTGTTTACCCCCCAGCAGCTGGGTACTCATTTTACCAACCTCGGAAGGATGGAAGGCTGAGTCAACCTTGAACCGGCTGCTGGGATCGACTCCCAGCCTCATGGTCAGAGCTTCATACAACATGTCGGCCGCCTTACCACCCTGCGCCACAAGATTCTCATACTGTAAAATTACAAGCATAAAAACCTCTCTCTTTTTACTATTTTTTCATATTTCCCCCCTCTTAATCATTAACACCACCATTTTCTGTTCTGTACCAAAGGTCTATAAGGGGTTTCCAGTCAGCCATAAATGTAGATATTGTCTTTCCTCTTATCAAAGAAGTCTCATGTCATTTCGCCCTCAGGAAAAGAGGCTTCTTGGACCTGATTCTCTTTTCCCACAGCACCTGTATGGAAATGCCATTTTTAACAACCATGGGAGCCTGACTCAGCTCAGAACGATGGTGCAGGGGAAAGCAGTGCTTTTGCTTCCACTCATTCCACTTCTCCAAGTTGAAACGGCCTGGGGGGGGGAGGAGTTATTTGGCCGGTTTCAAAGCTGCATGGGCATGGAATATTCCACGTGCAACTCCAGATTTAAGAAAATATTTTGCTCAGGTCTGTTACAGCTGAGGAAAACCTGGGTAGGGGAGACGAGAACGCCTCCTCCCCCAGGCCATGGTCATGATGGGAAAAAGCAAATGCGTGTGTTTGTAAAGTGAAGTCAAATTGCAGCAAGAAAAAGCAGGGGTGCTTTGCCATTGCCTTCCTTTGCAGAGTCATCCATACTGGATTAGCTTGTTACATTTTAATATTATAGTTTGATCCTAGGAAAGCATTGCCTTGACTTAATTTTCTGAGGCTGCGGTGTTTGATCTGATCTCAGCTGGACAGGTACATCTCTAGAACCCGAGCCTTCATGCAAACAGAAAGTGGCAGATTGTCTAGTGTGATCTCGGCATCTCTTGTACTCTCCTGCTTCCCTTCATTATGGGGTGTGGGAAGGTCCACGGCTTAGCGATCTTGCCTTCCAGTTCTTGTTTCTAGTTTTAGAGCTGAGGTTCCATGCTTACCAGCAGCCAAGACATCCTTGATCAGTTTCATCTTGGTTGTGGTCTTAAGCTGGGTTGTGCCCTTCTAAGCCGTTTCAGGCCTATGGTCCTAGAAGAATAAGACACTGCTTCAGGATCACAGTGTGAATGCATTCATTTGCTTGGGAGCTCTATACCTAGGAGCAAGCAGCACCTTCCAAGATTTCCTGCCCTGGTACTTCTTTCTCTATCGCGTTTGGACGAAGATGGTACACATTTTAACACCACTGGGAGTCTCTGCCAGCCAGGCCACCTTGTACACAGACTGGCATCCAGCTGGCAGGCTGACATTTCTTCTAAGCTGGTTTTGCTTCTGTTGCTTTGTGAGGGTTTCTTTTCTTCCTGTTCCCCCTCTCCCTGCAGTGATTGTTGTGTTGCCAAGTGAATCCCTCCCATGAGATTTGTTTCCTCTGACTGCTGGGTGGTGGTGGAACTGATTGCCAAGCACAGGAATTTGTCTGGAAGGGCTGCTGTGTCCAATCCCTCAGGAGGGGAATAGACTGTACAATGCAGTCAGGCTTCCCCAAGACCTCCATTAGTCAGAAGATAACAGCATTGCTGACATATTGGCAGGCAACTTGCCAGGTGAATTTCTTTCCCTGGGGGGAGAGAGTAATCCATTTTGGGTAGTAGCTTGGTTCCACCCCCCTGTGAAATTTGGTGTTGCTTACAGCTTCCATTGATTCGTTTATTTTAGTCGCTTTTCAATATGCGTCCCCAGAGGTGACTCCAGTTGGTTGCCTGCTAGGGTCTGATTAGAATGAAATGTAGCATGCGGGTCTCCCCCAACCCAGCTCGTTGTTAACGTGAGACCCAGCCCTCACCTTGGGAGTGGCCATTCGGCTCCCAGATACATGCGGCATCAACAGGGCCTTCATTGTTCCCCCAGATCTGCCTCCTGCATTTTTGCTAGCAGGAAAGGGCTATGCTAGGGAGCCTGTAAGTCTTACTGTTGGTTTGGCATTTCTCAGGGACAGAACCAACACTTCCATAGGCAATTCATTCAATGATTTTTTAAAAAAATCCTTTGCCTTTTATCTGTCCCATGGCAGCTTCATTTAGAAACCCCATGGGAAGAGAAAAGGGTTTGCTCTGTCCACACTCTTGAAAACTTTTTTACTTAAAAACAAAAAACAACAACAACAACAACAAAACCAACTCCACACCCCTCCCATGCCCTTTTCCCCTTAGCTGGGGTGGAGTGGGAGTACTTGAATGAAGCGTTCCTTCCTGAGGCCTTGGTGTGTCCACCAGATGTCACTCTCTGCACATTTCTCCTCGAAGCTAGGGCCAGCAAATGGAATGCTTCTTCACTCAGAGCCTCTTGGCTGTGATCAGCCAACACCCCTCTGTGTTTCAGAGAAACATTAAACATGTTAATCCCAGCATCGGTTTCTTATCAGATGATAAAGAAAAAATGAACTATAAACAACAGCTGTTTTGAAGAGCCTAGATCTTTTATTTATTTATTTATTGAATCCCTTGGCTCTCTTCAGTTTTGTTTATCAAGCCTACTAAAATGTCTGTGAAGTGGATAGTCAATCAGAGAAAATGGAAACCTAAAACTGATTTTTAAATATATACATATATTCTAGTGAATGCTTTGTGCTCCCTCTGAGGGGGCGAGGCTATCCTCTAGGTCAGGCGTAGTCAAAACTGTGGCCCTCCAGATGTCCATGGACCACAATTCCCATGAGATCCTGCCAGCGTTGGAGGGTAGCAGTTTGATTACCATCTGGAGGCCCTGCATTTCCACCGTTCCTGCAGGGAGGCAGGACTTAATCAGATTCTTCTACCTGTTTGTGCTTGGCGAGAGTCACTCAAGCTCAGTTTGTTTCCTGCCTCAGCATAGGGAGAGAGCTAGTCAGGCAGTGGGCAGACCATCCTTATAAAAAAAGAAGAATTCCTCTGAGAGCAGAAATAATTGTAATAGCTCCATACTGGCTGAAAAGCCCATGATTTTTGTCTGTGAAGCAACTGGCAACACAATAGCCTCTCCAACTGCCAGTGTCTCCAGACTTGCTGATCCAAGGTCCAGTGTGGCACCTGGACCCAGAGTGGTTAAGTTTAACTGCATGGGGGTTGAGTGGAAAGGTTTAAAGGACTTAGGTTACAGTGAGGAGGTCATAAGCACCATGTTGCTATCAAGGTGACATACCATGAATAACATTTAAATTTATACCTGGAAAGTCTTTGTACGTTGGTGTAGAAGAAAGGAAGTAAACTGTTTGAGACCAAAGGTAAAATAAGTGTTAGACTTCTCCAAAATGGGGTGAAGCAATGGTTAAAAGCAGCAACCTTAAGGAGGCAGGAAGCAGCACTGACATTGGTTCTGTCATTAGTTAATGGGAAGTTTTTATCAAGGCACCCATATATAGTGAGGTTCCTGTAACGCATGACTGCAACAGGTCCCCCGGTGGCACATAGGTTTCCCACATGGAACCCAAATGTAGTTTTACAAGGACTCACCAAACACCCCTTCAAACCAACGCACAGGTTATAGAAACTGATGTAGTTCCTGAACTGAGCTTAGGTGACTCCCATTGAGCACAAAAAGGAAGAAGAATTTGATTAAGTTCTGCCTCTCTGGAGGAATGGTGGAAATCACCCAGAGGATGTTCTCTTTTTCCCCTCAGAGGAGAATGACTTTTCACAGTAAGTATCCAATTGTCGTTCTCTTACATTGAGGATCACAGAATATGGAAAATGCTCAAAAAGATGACATTCCAGTAGCACACTGAGGTACATAGCAGCACATAGAAAAGCTACTGAGTGCTACTATGTTCATGGACTTACAGAACAAATTTAGAGTCCAGTGGCCCCTTTAAGACCAACAAAATTTGATTCAAGGTATGAGCTTTCGTGTTCATGCACACTTCCTCTGATACAATATCATGGACTCTAAATTTGTTCTGCTGCTTCAGGCCAACACAGCTATGCACGTGGATCTATCTTCATGGTCTTACAGGCAGTGATACCAAACTGATCTTGCTTGTGGGTGTCTGGCTTGGCTGGCTCTTGTTTCTTTAATAGCATCCTGCCATGCAGAAGTTTGTAGGTGAATCTTCCCAAACTGTGGAGATGAGCATGATCCACCAGTTAAGGTCTGCTCATCAATCTAGTATCAAACATTCCAAGCAGAAACAACTAAATGAATGATCAACTCTGACACGTCAGAGCTATGTTCCACAGCCCACAATAAAGAATTGTTTTTCTTACGTTTCTAATAATGTTGTATATTCTTGTTATACTTGATTTAAAAAGAAGAAGAGGGTCTAACCCAAGGCAGGTTACAATGATATTCTTCCCTACACAAGGTAGGTTGTGGAGAGAGAGAGTGCTTCACTCAAGTTCACCCACAAGCTTCTATAGAAGAGTGGGGATTTGAATCCGGGTCCCAGATTGTAGTCCTGTTCTCTGATAACTGCCCCACACTTGCTGCATACACCAGGATTTACAGTTGAATGGAGTTTATAAATAGAACGTGTAGCATGGGCATTTGGAATGATTTACCAGCCCCAAAACAGCACCACCGACTACATAGATTTAACAGGAAAAACCTGACTCCAGCAAACAGAAGATGCTGCAAAAGTAACAAAGTATAGATTTAAGCTTTACAGGGTTTAAACAAATGAATGTTGAAATCATGCCTAAACACACTAAGTTGGAACCTACTACAAAATGCTCACAAAAAACATGCTCTAGGAACCTTGACCAAGATGCAGAGATTCCTTGGCATACAAGTGTAGTTTCTGCACTTTTGGGGGCACAAATTGCATTAAATTGTGGGAAATTTATCTCCAGGTTATGACTGGCTTTCCTGAGCACACTTAGGGATGGATCTGGAGGGGCTTTTATGCTCATAGAAAGAGTCTTCACAGACAGATTCCATTGAATCCAACCCATTAAACTCAGTGGTACCTGCTTCAGAGATATTTGATGCAGCTCTCTGTTTAAGAAGAGTTGGTTTTTGTACCCTGCTTTTCAAACAAGTCTCAAAGTGTCTTACAGTTGCCTTCCTATCCCCACAACAGACACCCTGTGAGGTAGGTGAGGCTGAAAGAGCCCTGAGAGAACTGCTCTGTGAGAACAGCCCTAAGAGAACTGTGACTAGCCCAAACTGGCTTTACGTGGAGAAATGGGGAATCAAACTCCAAATTAGAGGCTGCCACACCATGTTGGCTCCCTTTAAGAGGGGTTAGACCTTTTTCCTGCTTCTACTGGCGTCCCTCTCTGCTTTCCTATTGAGTTAGAGGCGGTATAGATTGTTGAGTTACGAGTAGTCAGGTCTATTGACTTTCTGCAGGGCTCTGCATGCCTGCTTGGTTCCTGATTACAAGGCCATCCTTCTGGGAGCTGAACTACATGTGCTCCCCTGCTCCCCCCCTCCCCATGCAGAATTGAGCAGCTAAGGCTTTTTTTTTTTTTTTTTTTTGCTTGTTACTCCTACTGTTAACAAATTGAAATCCCAAGCTCCATGGGGAAATATTGCATTCTGAAAACTGTATATTGTGCGGTATCCAGAAAGCACCGACCCTGAAAAACCACAGCAGCAGTACCCTGGAAGAATCCAATTAAATAGTCTAATGGACAATTAGACCCAAATTGTACCAAATCTGCTTGCCGGTTGCCCAGGAATTTCCCAACCTGGGGGTGATAACCCTACCGGCCCAATGAATAGTGAGTTAGAGCAGAAAGATGTTTTTTTTTGCCTGAGTTCATTTTCCACAATTTAAGAGTTTGGTGCACACAGTGCAAGGCTGTTCTTTGTTACACAAATTAAGGCTATTCATTGAATGCTAGGCTCAAACTGTTGAGAGGTTAGCAAACAAATACAAGCCTAAAGGGGAGAGAGGTGGCAGTGGTGGCCAATTTCGTTATTCATTGCAGGTGGCCTCTCAAGAATAAGAACACTTTTCTGAACTTAGGCGCAAGTCTGCTTCTGAATGATATTTGGCGTATGGATGTGAGAGAAGCAAACATCTCTCATTCCCATGATAGGACTGAGGCCTGGGATTAGATCTCTTGAAACACAGCTCTACCTAGGATGACCTTTTTCAGTCTTTTGACCATGAAGGACCCCTGAAATCATTTTTCAGGCTTCGAGGAGCCCTGGAAGAGGTGTCAGCTGGCCATGCCTCCCTGCGACGTCCCCAGAAGTGACATCACTAGAAGTGCCATCACCATTCATGTAAACAGGCAGGCTTGAGGGGGACTGATGGGCAAGATACAGGAGGCAGTTCAAGGCAGTTTAAGTGCGGGCTCCACTCCCTCCCAGGTGCAGAAACCATGAGAGAGGCAACTCACTCTTGGGAAGAGGAGCAATGAAAACCACTGCTTCCCTAGCTTGTTGCCAAGTCCATTAAAGCAGGAGGGGAAAGGCCATGAACCCATTTCAGAGCTCCTATGGACCCCTGGTTGGGAAATCCTGATCTAGGTTCTCAGTGTGGATGGGAATTCTTCACTCTGGAGCTCCTCGCTGCTGCCTCACTGAACAGTGTGTGTGTGTGTGTGTGTGTGGGGGACTTACTGGAACAAGGCCGAGGCCTTTGTTGTTGGGAACACACTGGGGGGTGCTTCTGGCATGTAGTGAACGTGATGACATCATATTGCTGGTGACACACAGATGCTTTGGTCAGTAACTCTGTGATAAAAAAAATCCTCTATGGGAAAATTTTTGCCCAAATACTAGCACATCCCCAGGTGCCAATGACAGAGGCCTAGGGCTAAGTTTGTTGCTGGTAAGACCCCACCACTACCACCACCACCATCATGCTCTTCTTTGGTTGTCAGGGGTACCTACACATGTCGCTAGACTTTTGCCATTAGCTGGAAAAAGTGGAGAGGCAGGTTAACTATTCTGTGCCATTCCTTTCTATGCTATTTCTCCAGTGGTTTATGAACTCCTTGGAACATGGGTACCTTTGCTTTTCCCCAACCAGCACCATGTTTTGGGGACAGTTTCCACTGGGGAAATGGCAGAGACTCCTCTCGCCCTCCAGCTAAATAACAGATCTGTAGTTTCAGTTCAGCATCATATATCATTCTGGACTACACTTATAAGTTCCAATGAGTTTAGTGCAATTGATTTATGAGTAATACATCAGATTAGGCTGAAAAGCTACAGGCCTAAACATGTTTACTTGGAATCCCTCTGAAATCAATCAAATCTACTTCTGATAAGGGGGTTTAGTAGCATCCCACAGCCTTCCTGAATACTAGCAGATTTTTTCAATTGTGCGCCAGTGCTGCCCAATTATTGTATGTGCCCATCCTCCATTGGATGCATGGTAAGACCAGTAGATCTGTGTGAATCCGAAGTATGTGCATTCACATCAAAATGTGATTAAAAGTGATCTCTGCATTCTGTGGTTCTGATAGTAATAAGATGTAATAGAATTTCTGAGGGACATCTTCCAACACCCTGAGATGGGAGTAACAACAGTTTCCTTTTCCTGAGAGGAGGAGGAGGGAGAGGGGAGGGGAAAAAGGAGAGAGCAGTGAAACTAGAGGTTTGAAGGACAACTACAGAAAGATACAGCCCTGTAAAAATTGGGAGGACTAGAGGTACCAACTTCTGGTCTAGAGCAGGGGTAGTCAACCTGTGGTCCTCCAGATGTTCAAGGACTACAATTCCCATGAGCCCCTGCCAGCATTTGCTCAATTGTAGTCCATGAACATCTGGAGGACCACAGGTTGACTACCCCTGGTCTAGAGATTTCTTAGTATCACAACTGATGTCCAGCTTACAGAGATCAGTTCCCCTGAAAAAGTGGCATATTTGTAGTGTAGACTCTGCACTACATCCCTGTTAAATTCCCTCCTCTCTCCAAACCCTGCCCTCCTTAGGCTGTATCCCCCTATTTCCAGGAATTTCCCAGCCTGGAGATGGCAACCCTAGGAACTCCAGAAGTGTGTGAAGAAGTCAGAGGAAATAACTTTTAGCAGTCATATTATTAGGATGAAGCTGAAGGTATTGACGGTGTTAGGAAGTCCTAGGAAGTAGGGCTTGCAACCAGTGGACTCCTACTTCTTACTAGCAAATAGAAAAGGCCTAGTGTTATGTATGTGAACAGTCATGCACTAACTTTACCCAATATGCAAATGAAGGCTTGTAAAAGGAGCCAATTAGAGACTGTCATTCTTGAAATTTTAAGGACCTATCAGGACCTATGTTAAGGGCCAATCAAGGCTTTTGGTGGACTCCCCACACTGCATATAAGTCCCTGTTATCCCCAGTTGCTTGTTTGGTGTTTGGATTGAGTGAAGAGCTGTGCTTTCGAAGAACTTGGAGTCTTGTGTCTACCAAACCTGCCTTATTACCTAGATAATGCCTCAACCTTGGGAACCCAGTTATTACTGGGTGGGAAACTTCCCTGTTTACTTATTTCATTACAGTTCTTATTACTGTTAACTACATGTTCTTACAGTTGTTGGAATCCACCAGGGTTGATAAAAAAAAGGCTAGCCTTGAAGTGCCTTCAGTGTAAGTTGCCATGTCTTGGGCAGGACCTAACAATTAGGAACGCCAGACTCCCTGGTTGGGTTGGTTTTGGACTTTTGGACTTGGTTGGGTCCAGAGTCCCTCAAGAGAAATATTGCTGCAGAGTAACAGAGCATTTTGAAAGTATGCAGTTATTAGTTACCTTTGTGAATAAGCCACAGATCCAGACTCACAGTGCTTTGAGGTTTAAAAGAGAGAATCTTTAATAGGAAAGATTATTTACAAATATATATCATATTCATCTGCTTCAGTCTCCTTACTGAAGCAGAGTACAAAAGCTTAAACAATAGTTAAAAGAAAACACATTGTAAGCCACTATGGCTGGCTCAAGCAGACTACATGCCCACACATCAGCAGATGGAAAGCCAGGCACCTGAATGGCTGTTCCTTGTTTCTTTAAGAGCGCACACTGATCTGCTGTTCCTGAGTAAGCAGGAACTGGGTGGGAGCCCACCTTAAACAAAGTAATCCCTAGAGCACAGGTTGGGGACTTTCTACTGTTTATGGGTACACAGACTATGTGGGACCACTAGTGAGCACAAGGTGCAGCTTAGCGGCTTAAACAGTTTAGCAACAGCCCTTCAAGGCTGATTTCACCCAATTACTTTGCTGTTTGCAATTCCAACAGTTAGGCGTCCCCCTCTTTCTGGCCATGCCTCTCTCCTCAAAATTACCACCCCCCATGGAAGAACACTGGGAATTAATGCAATGACTGGAAGTGATGTAGCCAATTCAAGAATGTGAGGGGGCACTCTGGGTTTTGGGCAAAACTCTATTTTGAGCAAATTCTACCATAGAGTTTTTGCCCAAAAGCTGGAAGGTTCCCACCTCCCTCAATGTCTCCAACATGCCTATGTTACTTCCTGGCCATGTAAGCTCATAGCATCAATATCTGGTGATCCTCTCCACTCCCAGAAAAAAAGCACACACCCCCCCTCCCATTCCCCACCGGCAGTTCTAAGGGACCTGGCAACCCTACCAGCAAAGAGGAACTTCTTGGTGGCAAGTACTTCACCAGCAATATAATGATGTCACTAATAATGCATTGACATCACTCCTGTGTGCCCAGAAATGATGTCAGTGCATTGCTAAGTGGTGCAGGGGCCAACTTAAGCAAAACTTGCCAGAATGTCCCTGGCATCACCTGGTGACACACTTCTGGTCACAAGGGGAGTGATGACGGTGCATTGGGACACTGCTGGTCCCCCCATTTGTGTCCTTTTCTTCCCCAACTGATATGTGATTGAGATATGTTCGATCCACGAAAGGACCCAGATGAGCCCAATATGTGAAGATGATCCTTCCTTCTCCGATGGCTGAATATGCAGCCTTCTTTTATTTGGCCAGGCATTGTGGGGTTTTCCTTTCCTTGGTTAGTGTTACAAATCCCTGGCTCTCTTCTCTTCTGGTGATAAGCAAAGCATGTCCAAATGACTGAGCCATTCCGAAGCAAAGGGGGCAGGGCCAGCATCAATCAAAGTTGATTGTAGTCAAAGATGTACAAATACATTTCCCTCTAGTACAATGTAATTTCTCGCTGTAAATTACATCACTATATTAATTTGAATTTTCATTCACTCTGCTCTTTTGGTCTATAATGTGGTGTGGGGATCTGATTAATAACAATAGAGAAATTATTTCCCCTGGGGTTGGCAGGTTTGCCATGTTTCTTGTGTGCACAAGCCATAGCATTTATTGTATCAGAGATTAATAATAATAATAATAAAGAAGCACTGTGGAAGCCTCAAACATGCAATTATTAGGTGAATTATTTATGCCATTTCAGACAACTGCTCTGTGGAACCAGGCTGGATACAGGAAACAGAGAAGGGAATGTGAGTCTAACACAGCGGCTGGGGCGCTAAGCAACCTCTAGAGCCTGCACATCTGTCTAGTTCCGCTTCTTCCTGGAGACTCTGGGGCAGGGGAAGGAATACAGTGAACTTCCAGCAATTTACAACCATTATGGCTAAGTGAGAGTTACATACCTTAAAAAAGCCAATTACATGTGGCAGGGATACAGCAACGAGAAAGAAACTACTAACCAGGGATAGCTCTCCTGGGAGAAAGTGGAGCTAGACTCCAATTCAATGGCAGCACAGTTTATTTTAAGTCACGGAGAGGAGAGTATTTAGCTGCTTAGCCTCTGGGCCCCAGATGTCAGTGGACAGCCCTAGGGTGTCATCCTTAATTTCCTTACAGTGGCCTTGTTCGTATGTTACAGTAAATCTAGGCACAACCTCCACTACATTCCATGAGACACATGAGAATACATTCCGGATGAGAGAGGACTTCAATAAGGGGGACATTTTGAAGAATACATATTCTAATTGGGGGGGGGGCTCCAAGAGATGTATTAGGATACATTTTTTTAGTGTGGGAGACTCTTCATTCATATTGTTTACCACCTTATAGTCCCCATTATTGCATCACATAATATTAGACCACTGTAGAAGACCCCAAGTGAGGTTAAAACGTGTTTGTTTTTTCGGTTTCTCGTGATTTATCCATGTGTTTTGGATTTGTGTAATAGTGCATGATATATGTTAATGTATTTAAGTTTTATAGATGCATATGTATTGAAATAAATATTTAATATGCATTCTGCTGTTGCTCAACCTTTTCACCGTACAGTTGAGGCCAGGGAATAGTGTCTGGATCAACATGGATTGGAAAGCTCACATTCATCTGTAGGTGAGTTGAAAGTAAAAGGCAAATGACTCTATGCAAGCATAAAGAAGAACCAAGAGTGCACAGATTCTACGTGCATTCACTGTAATTTGTAAACAGGGCAGGGCTGATATCAGCAAGTCTTGAGGTGGAGCAGCTGTCAGGGCCCAAGTCTTTTTAAGAAGTGCCCTGCTACCAACCTGTTCATGGCTGTGATGCTCCAGATAGCCAGTACCTCCAGCCTCATGTCATCAGTCAAAGAGCATGCAGACCATGTTGTCACCTGTGAATATGGGCAGTGAGGAAGCTTGCAAGCAGGGGAAGAATGCACAGACAGGAGCGGGAACATACAGTTGAGGGAGAAAGGAGAGGAATCAGCCCTGGAATGGTGTTTACAGTAATTTATTTAAGATCAGGCTTTTAAGGTTAGGGGGAAAGAAGCAGACTCCAGCATTGCTTGTCCATTTGTATCTACAGCCTTCCAGGACATCAGATAAGGTGACCTATGCCAAGTCTTAGGGAGGATCATTGTCCATGGGCGACTTCGCAACTAACTAATTTTCTCAAGATATTTGGAATCTTGCATGGCAATGACACAGCAGGGGCAGGAGGATGACCTCATAAACATGCAACCTCTCTCTATGGGAGAGGCGATCCAGGTGTGCATGTGTGTGTGTGTGTGTGTAAAGTACCATCAAGCTGTAGCCAATATAAGGTGACCTAGCAAGGGGTTTTCAAAGCAAGTGAGAAGGCAAAAGTTTGCCATAGCCTTCCTCTGCATAGTCTTCATTGGGGGACTCCCTTCCAAGTATTGACCTTACTTAGCTTCCAAGATCTGATGAGATCAAGCTATATTAAGGTGACCAGATTGTCCCACTTTTGGAAGGACATCTGGGGGTACCTGGCAAATTGTACTTACATTGAAATTTTAAAAATATATTACAATACTATTTTTGCGTTCTATGAAACTTTTTGTTGCTCCATATAGACCAAATTTTTTATCAAGAACCCCTCCGGTCAATGGTGTCCCGCTTTACCAATGTTAAAAACTGGTCACCATAAGCTATATACTGTGCTACCTTCCCTCCTTCCAGATGTGCATACTAATGATTTGTGTTGTCAGAGTTTAAATATGCAAGATTGTAAAGCACCAAAATGGTTAAAAGAATAAAATAGTTTTATTTAGAACAGAAACAACTTTGTATATATAAAGTTCTGACTATTCTATTCTGTATTTATTCTTCGGGGCTTTACGCACCGGGATCTTTGTTGCAAATTGGTCACTGAATGAAAAATTGCCATTTAAAATAGTGGAATTCGTCGTTATGCATATCTGCCTTTGTAGTGGAATCCAGTTGCGTTTTGTAGCGTTTCCCACAGCTTCCGGTCTCGGCAGAAATCGCTAGAAAGGAAGCGCTATTGCCAAGCTCGTCCCGCCCCTGGCCGTCAAGCAGCCAATGGGCAGCCGTTAGCATGCTCCCAAACAGCCCCTTTCCCTTTAAGAAAGGTTTAAAAAAAAAAAAACAGACCCATTGTAACGAATCTGTGTAGATTCGTTGCAACGGAGAGACCCATCCAGCTGCCTAATGTGTTTGAGCTGTCGTTTGATTGTATGATCGTTGCCACACTGCCTCGAGTGGAAAAAAAAAATCCCCCCCCCCCCCTCATGGGCCCGATTTTCGGCTGAATGAATGTGTAAAAATTAATGGGAAAATACATCAGCAAACGGGCTTTTCTGTGGTTTGTGCTTAGTGACTAAAGGTGAAGGACTGAAGCCAGGGAAGTCTCTAAACAGAAAGAGGCTAGCTGGTGCGTTTATCCCCGCTCGCTCGGAGAAAAAAAAATGGCGATCGCTTCGCCGGAAGTTTGGAGGACAGGCTCAGGAGGAGGGACTTTGAAGAAACCGCAACAATGTTAACGCACAGGTCTTTTTCGCTAGTGTTGCAGACTGGTTGCAAGAGTGTAGCGCTTTCCGGAGGGTGAATCCACTTTTTGGGATTCCCCTGAAAGTGCTACAAGGAAGCGCTTTTTGCAGATTGGTTTCAGGTGTGTGGCAGATTGTCTACGACGTCGTGCGTTATGGCAAATCAATAGCGTTTTCAATTAGCAACCATTGTGCGATTTTGAAGGCGTGCAAAAAGCCCCTTCTATTCTGGAGGCAAGCACGGAGGAAATGTGCTTAAGGAGCAGAAAATCTCTAATGAGTGAATCAGGATATAGGAGCAAGTAATTTGAAAAAAAAATATCTGGAAGTCCCTGAATTAACTATGCTAAATATACATATCCTCTGATGCCCCCTGTAGGATGTTCTTCATATCCTTTTGAATCATGCACTCTACAGATCTTGTGAATTCTAACACAATGTTGCAGAGGTCTACAGTAAAGATATTAGATGCTTTGAGCTCCTTCAGTCACTTGGATATTTGATCTCGCCTTCCAAATGTATGGACCCAGGATTATCCTTACACTGACTCTGCAAACAATTTATTTAAAAAGGCATATGAGGGAACTAGTGTACTGGACTGGTGATTAGTGTGCTGAACTAGGATCCTGGACACCTAGGTGTAAATCCGTACTGGAATTCAGATCCCATGGTTGCTGGGTGATCCTGGGACAATCATTATCTCTGTCTCACAAAACTATTTAAGGGTCAAATGAGAGAACCATGTCTGCCAGTCTGGTGGTGGTGACGGGAAAAAAGTCTTATTATAGGGAAGTGAGTCCCAAAATGTGCACCTTTTTAAAGCATAATGTCTTGGATTACTATAAGCACTGAACCTTCCAATAGTTCTGAGCTGCCCCACTTTTTGTCCCTTTCTTTCTCATTATTTTCTCCACCCTGACTTGTCTTGCATTCATTTTCTTTTTGTCTATCTTTGCTCTAAGTTTCTCATTAGAATCTGGGGTCAGGTGTGGGCGTCATAGGATATGGGATGCTATTTTACTGTGCTTTTAACTGTTGCCAGTGAGGGGAAAATATGTCAGGGAAACCTGTATGAGTGGGATGTCTCCTAAATCCTACATGGCTTCCAGCCTAGGCTTGGTGGCTATGGTTTCTCAGGCCTCTGTGATACTTGCCAGGTTCTTGACTACCCAGAATATATTTTGAGTATTACCCAATACTAGGATAGAACAGGGATTATGTTGATATAACACTCCGCCTATTGCCTGACAGTCTCCTCACCTGAGCTGGATGAAGCAATCTTTGATTTGGTGCTGAGGACTCCAAGGCTTATTGTACACTAGAGGCAAAGCTTGTTGCACCCAGGGAATAAAGGGCGCTAGGATGCAGATCTGCACTGTGGCCGTCCTGGGGGCTGGCTACATGGCAAAAGCTCCTGCCTACCCCTGGACCTTTGAAGCCCCACCCCCAAACTTCAAGAACATTCCTGACCCAGTGGTCACCAGCCTCCAGGTGCATCTTGGAAATCTCCTGGAATTGGACTACAGAGGTCAGCTCCCCAGGGGAAAAAGGCTGTTTTGGAAGGGGGCTCCTGGAGATGAAAGGTCTTGTTTGGGAGGGGGGGAGCTCTGTGGCACTCTGCCCCAAATAGTTTGCAGGATACCTCTCTCCACTTGGGACCTGGGGATTTCCTGGAATTGCAAGTCATTTCCAGGCAATAGATATCAGTCCCCCTAGATAAAAGGACAACTTGGGAGAGGGGACTCTCTGGCTTTGGATCCCATGGAGGTGCAGGGAAGCCAGGTTCCAGGTGGGAAACAAAGAGAGACGCTGGGTGGAAGGAATTGCTAATAACAATAAACAGCAAATAATTCATAAACTTCTCAGTTTCTTCCTTCAATAAAAATATTTAAAGGATAGCAAAATTTGCTTGAAGAACTGAAAACCTTTCAGCATGTACATTCTCCAGTTCAATATCAAAGTAAATAAAAAACAGTTGTATGTTACAATCCAACATAACAACATTGGTTGACAAAGAACTTACAGAGGGTTTCTTTATTACTACCCCTGTGTCAATTTTTCTCAACTTTTTTACCACTGAGAAACCCCTGAAATATTCCTTGGGCTTCAAGAAACTCCAGAAGTAGGATCTCCAAGTCTCAGTTGAAGGCTAGCATCCCTTCAGTCATGCCAGTCTCCAGGTGGGATCTGGAGAACACCCAGAATGAAGGCTTCTCTCAAGACTGCAGAGATCAGTTCAGCTGGAGGAAAAGAATGCTTAGGATGGGGATGGCGGGCTGTGTAGCACTCCCTTATATAATCGCACATACACAAACACACAGAGAACACAGAGAGAGAACACAGAACACAGAACACAGAGAACACAGAAGACAAAAACATTCCTCCCTTCTCAAATTGCTGTTGTTGTTGTTGTTGTTGTTAGGTGCGAAGTTGTGTCTGACCTATCAAGACCTCATGGACAATGATCCTCCAGGCCTTCCTGTCCTCTACCATTCCCCGGAGTCCATTTAAGTTTGCACCTACTGCTTTAGTGACTCCATCCAGCCACCTCATTCTCTGTCGTCCCCTTCTTCTTTTGCCCTCGATCGCTCCCAGCATTAGGCTCTTCTCCAGGGAGTCCT
The DNA here is from genome assembly GCF_049243985.1 of Paroedura picta. Classification (NCBI taxonomy): domain Eukaryota; kingdom Metazoa; phylum Chordata; class Lepidosauria; order Squamata; family Gekkonidae; genus Paroedura; species Paroedura picta. The sequence goes on along the minus strand of NC_135375.1, from coordinate 86,628,616 downwards.
TCCTTCTCATGAGGTGGCCAAAGTATTTGAGTTTCATCTTCAGGATCTGGCCTCCTAAAGAGCAGTCAGGGCTGATCTCCTCTAGGACTGACCGGTTTATTCGCCTTGCAGTCCAAGGGACTCGCAAGAGTCTTCTCCAGCACCAGAGTTCAAAAGCCTCAATTCTTTGACGCTCGGCCTTCCTTCTCAAATTGTAAACCTTATTAATCACACAATTATTTCTCCATGTAGGAAATACCTGAATGTCTCCATGGATTGCTCTGAGAAGCCATGGCCAGAAAGTCCAAATTTAAAGGGAAAAAATCCCATAACAGTCAATAAGCAAGTAAAAAAAAAAAACAAAAACCTTACACCATCCACTTCAACAGGTTCTTCTGCCTGTGCTCTAGCTACTTCTCTTTAAATCAGTGGCAATTTGTACAGCTTGGTGTAGTGGCTAAGAGCAGTGACCTCTAATGCGGTAAGCTGGGTTTCATTCCCTGCTCCTCCATGTGCTGGATGACCTTGGGCTAGTCACAATCCTGTTAGAAACTGTTCATACAGAGCAGTTTCTCTCAGAGCTCCCTCGGCCTCACCTACTTCACAGGGTGTCTGTTGTGGGTAATGGAAGGGAAGGTGATTATAAGCCACTCTGAGACTCCTTTGGGCAGTAAAAGGCAGGGTATAAAAAACAACTCTTTTACTGGAAGGTGCTAATGTGAAACAGTGTTCCCCCCCTGCACATGTCCCTGTGGTCTCATGGTGCTTTGGTACCCAAAATACAGTTTCCCCATCTTCCATGCCATTGGTCTCAGATTTGCCTTGTTATGATAGTCTTGGAAAAATTGCAGCGAGACCAAGTTGGTATCTTTATGGAAAGGGAAAGTCTGTATCTTCCCAGTCACATCAGTGTTATTTTCCCTGCTGCAATTGCCTGTGTTGGCTACCCCCAAAACATTTCTCCCTTCTCAGAATGCAAATTGCAAACCTCACATGACTTAATTCACAATTAAATATTTCCAGCACAGAGACTTTTATTGGCTGCCATGGATCCCAGAAGATTAGCAAGGGACCATTTCTGGGCCTCCCACAGCCCCCCTCCAGAAGGCACGTAGAGGCTGTGCTAGTAAGCCACTTGCTTCTCCCCCCAAGTCCCCCCTTAGTGGCAGTAGGTCTGAGGCCAGCTCCACACAACAATCTTCTGAAACTGGCAGGAAGTTGGAGGCAGACAGCCGATCTCTTATTAGGTTTTCCTAGTGTAGAGCTCTCTCCTGACTGAGGCTAAGCTTCCAGGGGAGAGTGAGTTATTGGCATGCAATTTGAGCTGACTGGCCCCCATTGGCAGAGTGCAATCTGAACTCTCTATTGGCAGCACAATTCCAGGGAGGACCAATCAGGTACAGAGTGAGCTGTCAACTTGAGTTTTATTATGTTTAGCGATTAATGATTTGCTTAAGTGAAGTCACTCGGCCATGGATGTTTGTTTATTATTTTATATCTTGGCTGTGCCCTCCCTGCAAGCAGGCTCATGTGTGTGTGTAAAAGCAAGGAAACATTATTCAGTCATTGAACAATGGCTTTTGAAAAAGTGAGACTCTTCTCACTGGGAGGCAAATTACCTTAACAGCACAAGACTCCATATAATGGCAGATGCTATTTTGTGCATCAGTTTGAAAAATTGAGGACTATCCAACCTCATGGTCAAAAACTGGGCAAACTTTATTCTCATCATAACTGCATTTTGCAACTGATCCTTTGAGCTGGGCAGCAGATTATCATTCATGGCCTGAAGAGTATGGGCTGATTGATGGTTGCCTCTTATCACCTTGACTGTAGAGCCAGGCAAAATAAAGTGATAAACCAATTGAAGGATGAATGGTCATGCCGCACGGACTGGATGGCCCTCTGTAAACTAAACTGGACATATAAATTCCAGAGTATTCAAGGTAGTGGTAGTGCACCCAATTGCCTGTGTGAAATTGGGCTGAACACAAATTTCCATGTGAGGCTTCTGAGCTGAAGCTTCGCCTCTGATTTGTTGTGCAGTGAAGGCAGAGGCAATATCCCTTGTTAAATTTCCCTCCCCCCCCATGCTCTAGATCAGCTTCAGAAAATCTCAAGACTAGTACTGTATCTGTGAACACAGTTAGTAGGTGATATATTCTGAAAACAAATCTCAGTGAACAGGTGCAAATTAGGTAGCAGCCTCTAGCCAGCTTCACCCTTGGTTCCTGTTGCTTTCACATTATTTTCTGCTAATCTATTCATTATAAAGAAAGAGAAAGAAGTATGAGTCAAACCTCAGGTTCCTGCAAGATGTGTTACTTAATGAGATCTACATCTCTCTTTGCCATGTATGAGCTCTTTGCAAATCGAAGGATAATTTGAGAGTTTCAGGATAGGCCCGAATGGATGGCAATAGGTGGGGTGGTGGCCTCAGGATTCCCCTTTCAGCTATGAGGTTCAAAGGGAAAGGAACTCTCTCTAGATTTGGCTTTCTTCACAGAGTTGTTGTGAGGATAATTGGGATATGTTAAAAGAAGTGTATCACTTGTTCTGCAGCTCAGCATAGTGCAGCAGGCTGTTATTTGGAGAACGAGGTTTGATTTCCCACTCCTCCTCCACATGCAGCCAGGACCTTGGGAACGTCATGGTCTTCTCAGAGCTCTCTCTGCCTCACCTACCTCACAGGGTGTCTGTTGCAGGAGAGGAGGGGTAGGCAATTGCAAGTTGCTTTGAGACTCCTTCAGGTAGGGAAAAGCAGGGTGCAAAAAAACAGCTCTCCTCTTGTTCTCTTCCTGGAAGGCAGTGGGATACCTAAATGCATACTGGGTTGTTTTGCCTGTTATGATTACCATGGAAAATCATTCTTCACTTTTATACAGAACCACTGGTCAGTAATTCTACAGCAAGGATTCCCAGGGTCAATATATTCGCTGAACAGCAGCTTGCAGGCTGGAAATACATTTCAGGTGCAATCATACAACTGTTTTCCTGGAAGTAATCCTCACTGAATAAAACAGGAGTGACTTTTGAGTAGACCTGCTGAGATTGCACCCTTCATTGCATGACCCAACTTGTTCCTAGGCAGCAGAACAATCCTATGAGATAGGTTAGGTTGAGAGTGTGTTAGCTCCTCTAAATGTTTGCTTCCCATCAGTGCTTTCAGTGGTGACAGGAGAAAAACTTTAAATGGCTGCTGTCCCAGTGTCACTTCCAGGGAAAAATTGAGATCTAATGACCTTTCTAGCAGACCCCAGAAACTCTATAGTAATATACCATAGAGTTTCCAGGGACTGCTAGAAAGGACTAATGTCCTAGAGAAACAAAGTCACTAAGGGTTTTCTCCCAGAACTGATTTTGCACTGTTGCTAACGGCTGCCCCACATGTCCTCACCACTGCCCCGCATGTCCTCACCTGCTGGCAAGTTTCCACCCAAGAGTAGGGATGCAAGGTTGGATCTCCTGGATCGTAGACTAACACTCTTGCACTGTACTGATTCTTAACAGGGTGGAGGTGCACCTCTTGTCCAGTGTGCCTGTTGTGTAATAGGTTGGCTGTAGTGGAACAGTCTGACTGCCTCATTCACATTTGACCGGGGTGGTTTAGTCTTGCTGGTGGAGCTCTTCTGAATTTGGTGCTTGCTAGTAGGCTATGCAGAACCTTATGCTTTGCAGTCAAGTGAATTTATAGTTTTATTCTGTCCTCAAAAACAAGGAGTTGCTAAAAGCCTCCTTTTTATGGCTTTCAAATGCAGTCCCACAAGGAGTGCATTACAGCAATCTAACCTGAATGTAATCAGAGCAGAGTTTCTGTCAACTGCCTTACAAGTTGCCTTAAAAGCCCCAAAGTAATAGGCTCAAGAAGTGGGCTAAACTGAATAAAATGAAGTTCAATAGGGACAAATGTAAAGTTCTGCATTTAGGTAGGAAAAAACATAGACACCAATATAAGATGGGGGAGTCTTGTCTTGACAGTAGCATGTGCGAAAAGGATCTAGGAGTCTTAGTAGACCATACAATGAACATGAGTCGGCAGTGTGACTCGGTGGCTAAAAAGGCAAATGGGATTTTGGGCTGTATCAAATGGAGTATTGTGTCCAGATCATGGGAGGTGATAGTACCGCTTTACTCTGCTCTGGTTTGGCCTCACTTGGAGTACTGTGTTCAGTTTTGGGAACCCCATTTGAAGAGGGATGTAGACAAACTGGAGCATGTCCAGAGGAGGGCAACAAAGATGGTGAGGGGTTTGGAGACCAAGACATATGAAAAAAGGTGGGGGAGCTTGGTCTGTTTAGCCTAGAGAGGAGACGATTGAGAGGGGATCTTATAACCATCTTCAAATATATAAAAGGGTGCTATATGGAGGATGGAGCAGAATTGCTCTCTTTTGCCCCAGAGGGGACAGACCAGAATGAATGGGATGAAATTAATTCAAAAGAAATTCCATCTAAACATCCGGAAGAAGTTCCTGACAGAGCGGTTTCTCATTGGAACAGGCTTCCTCAGGAGGTGGTGGGTTCTTCAGCTTTGGAAATTTTTAAACAGAGGCTAGATAGCCATCTGACGGACAAGCTGATTCTTTGAAGGCAAAGGGGTGGCAGGTTACAGTAGATGAGCAATTGGGATGTGAGTATCCTGCATAGTGCAGGGGGTTGGACTAGATGACCTATGAGATCCCTTCCAACTCTATTATTCTATGATTCTAAATAAACAGACTGAAATTCTCTCTTCTATCTAAACGACCTGTGACAGGATACTGGGTTTGTGTCCCTTCTTGTACCTCCATAACTACATGAATGAGAGTCTGTTGTGATGGCCTGTGTATTCAGAGAATATAATGTTTGTAGACTCTGGCTCTCCAGATATCCATGGACGACAATTCTTATGATCCCCTGGCAGCACAGTCCATGGATATCTGGAGAGCTACAGTTTGGCCACCCCTGCTCTTAAATATTTTGATTGCTATAATAATGTTGGAAGAATAGCCTGCTGGGAGATGTAGGATGGCAAGACAGGAAACAGCAAGTAGAGGAGGAAAGATTGGGCCTGCGCCTACTAACTAGCTGAGTGATACAGCACTTGTTCTCCTTGTGTGAGGTACACAATAAACCTTGATTGGAAGTTCAATTGCTCTCTGTTGCTTGCAGCCACATTGTGGCAACAAAGATTGCTCTTCTGCCTGTGAAGCCACCTACATTCTTTCTTTTCTTCAGAGCTCAGGTGAGCCCACAATAGCCTTCACTGTTTGAATTCAGAATTAGGGCTGCCAGGTCCAGGATAACAAATTTCCTGGACATTTAAGAATGGAGCCTGGGTAAAGCACGGGAATATACTACTTTTCTGTATTCTCTGTAGCCTGTGGGGTTTGAGTTAGAGACTTCAAACTTGCAGACTAGCTGCAAGAGCCTCTCCTCAAAAGACCTCCCCAAGTTTCAAAAAGATTTGACCAGGGGGTCCAATTCTAGGGGCACCCAAAGAGGATGCCTCATCTGACCTCCACTGTTTCCAGTTGTGGAGAAAAAAACCCCTGATTTTCTCATCTTGTTTCTTGCGATGAACCTACAGGTCCAGAAGCAGCAGCGGACGTTAACCAGCAAGCACAATCTCTGGGAGTGAGAGAGTAGGGGGCTTTACGCACCGGGATCTTTGTTGCAAATTGGTCACTGAATGAAAAATCGCCATTTAAAATAGTGGAATTCGTCATTATGCATACCTGCCTTTGTAGTGGAATCCAGTTGCATTTTGTAGCGTTTCCCACAGCTTCCGGTCTCGGCAGAAATCGCTAGAAAGGAAGCGCTATTGCCAAGCTCGTCCCGCCCCTGGCCATCAAGCAGCCAATGGGCAGCCGTTAGCATGCTCCCAAACAGCCCCTTTCCCTTTAAGAAAGGTTTTTTTTAAAAAAAAACAGACCCATTGTAACGAATCTGTGTAGATTCGTTGCAACGGAGAGACCCATCCAGCTGCCTAATGTGTTTGAGCTGTCGTTTGATCGTATGATCGTTGCCACACTGCCTCGAGTGAAAAAAAAAAATCCCCCCCCCCCTCTCACGGGCCCGATTTTCGGCTGAATGAATGTGTAAAAATTAATGGGAAAATATATCAGCAAACGGGCTTTTCTGTGGTTTGTGCTTAGTGACTAAAGGTGAAGGACTGAAGCCAGGGAAGCCTCTAAACAGAAAGAGGCTCGCTGGTGCGTTTATCCCCGCTCGCTCGGAGAAAAAAAAATGGCGATCGCTTCGCCGGAAGTTTGGAGGACAGGCTCAGGAGGAGGGACTTTGAAGAAACCGCAACAATGTTAACGCACAGGTCTTTTTCGCTAGTGTTGCAGATTGGTTGCAGGAGTGTATCGCTATCCGGAGGGTGAATCCACTTTTCTGGATTCCCCTGAAAGCGCTACAAGGAAGCGCTTTTTGCAGATTGGTTTCAGGTGTGTGGCAGATTGTCTACGACGTCGTGCGTTATGGCAAATCAATAGCGTTTCCAATTGGCAACCATTGTGCGATTTTGAAGGCGTGCAAAAAGCCCCTAGATCTCCTCTCCACCAGAGCAGCTCAGCCAAGCAAGTGATGGAGTTGGATAATAACCCCCCCCCTCCCAGCTTCTTACAGCCTCTCTGGCCATGCACAAAAAATTGCCGTCCCCAAACCCCATTTTTTCACAAGATTTTTAACAAAAGCTGTTCCCGCCAAAACAAAAACAAAAACAAAAAATCTATTTCCCTGCTTAGCTAAAATCTCCCCCCTTTAAACTTGGCTTAACCATGCAAAAAGCTCTTTGGCCATGCGCAGAAGATTTTTTTTTTTTAAACCTTCTGTGCGTGGCCAAGAGCAGTCCCCCCCCCTTCCCCCCAAAAAACACGTTTCCCTGTTTAGCTAAAACCTCCCCCTCTTACCTTGGCTCAGCCATGCAAGAAGCTGTACATGCTGCAAGCAAGATCTAATTGCAATACATATACAAAAATGCACTGCAATGATTGGCTAGGGAGCTTAGCCATTGATCTGCCTCCTCCCCATTGCTCTGGGAATCAGGGCAAAGGTGGGAGAGATCAGGAAAGTAGCAGTTCTTGCTTTCTCTGTCCCTTTAAATGGCCACCTCCCAAGTGGTGAATCATGCCTAAGCATGATTTGGCTGGTTGGAATACCCATGATTTGTCCATACAAATCAATGGGGCTGGCTAGCTCGAACTGTTTTTGGATGATCTATTCCTTAATCAAATCTGATTTGGGTAGTTTTCATCCATAATGGTCTCAAATGCCCATGCCTACTTCAATATGTTGCTGCCCCAAGACAACAGAGATGTAATGGTGTGGTAAGCAACTTTCCAAAGGTTCTGGTTTTGTCATGCCAGACCAGTCAAGCTTGAAATTGGCTCTCTCCCAAATTGTGGGCTTAAAACCAGGTCCTATTTTTAGGAATGCTTTTTGGGATTTCTTCGACTACTGTTGCTTGCTATTCTTCTGCTGTGTTGCTGCTTTTCTCATTTGTTTTATGTTTATCATGCAGTTTTATTATGATGTATGAGTTTTATTGGAAGCCACTTTTAAAAACGAATGTATGTGTGTAAAAGCTGGGCTGTGGGATCTAAATGTAAATGGTACTTACATTTCCTAGCAACGACTGAAGTTATCAAATCTTTTGCTTGTCTTTAGGTGTAGATGTACTGAGCTACAGGGAAAAAGAGGAGGAGAAATAGATCAGTTAAGATGTTTAATCTTTACTTAATCCAAAATCCTATCTTCGTGCAGCCTACCTGTTTTCGGTCCCTGCCCTGTGCACTGCTCTCTTTCCACACTGCACTGCCAGTCCATGTCAGTCCAGCGTATGATACTGGCCAGTGGGGGGGAGGCATGCCATGGAAAGAGCCTAGCTGGAAGAGCCAGCCTGCAGATCGAGCACCTTGGGCAAGGCAGTGTCTGCAGCTTGGGTTCGCTGGAGGGAATGGGCTGAGGGCTGGGTGCTCCCCCCTCCCGCTGACCTTTCCATCTCCTGAGCAGAGGCAGTCAGCAGCTAGGGGGCAGGCTAGCTCTCTGGCTAGGCTCTTTCCACTGTACCCCACTGGCCACGATCGTACACTGTACTGACATGGACTGGTGGTGCAGTGAGGCAAGAGAGCAGCGAAAATGGGAAAGCTGCATGGAGGTAGGAACGCCTAAGAAAATTATGGTTTTTACAGCGACAAGGTGGGGGGGGGGTCTGCTGGCTTTGCTTGGCAAGTAATGGAGGGAGGAGGGTGGGAGTGGGGGCAGAGCATTGGGCTAAAGCAAATTCCCCCCTCTATACCTCCTTCCCGCTGTTTGTGAGTGGGTGGTTTGCTGGGGGAATAGTGCTTTTTAGGTTGGTGAATCCAGTTTTGCGCTTTAAAATGGCGGATGTAGCAAGCAGTTTGCTGGCCAGACGCGGGAGGTAGGCGACATCATGCAGAGCGGCCAGAATATAGCATCTTCAGATAGTAAGCATGATGCTAAATTTATGGCGTGCAGAAAAGCCCTGAGATTTCTTGAAATCAGAAGAATATTTAGGGGGTTTTCAACAGTAAAAAAGTCCAGAAAGGCTGAGTTAGACATAAAGACTTTATAAGCGAAGCGCCCTTCATTTGAAACAAGTTGCCCACATTTCTGTAATTTTCTTGTTAACACTATCGTTTCAAACATACATGTCCATACTGTACAAATTTGAGTTAAAACCCTATTCCTGACCCACAGATAAAGGGAGCATTACAGTGTTCCCATTACAGTGTAGTGACAGCAGTATAGAGGGGAAAGATGCAACTGTTACATGTTTTGATGGGATGGAAAGCATAGGAATATTTAGAAAAGCCATGGGTTGAAACTTGAATGGAGCCAAAAAGGGTGTTTAATAAATATTCTCTCCTCCCCCCAGCAACTTTTATACATCTCTGTGAAAGGGTTTGAAATGTTCATTTTATTCAATAGCTAACAGCTTTTACTTGTGGAAAATTCTGAGTACTCCAGGTATAATAATGGTCTTGCTCCCATTTGTGCATTTGTGTTTAGATAGAGAGAGAAATCAATGTTTTTATTTGGGCAATTAACTTCTCGTTCCCATCTGCATGTAGCTTGACACAAGACCTAAACTCAGAGTAAGATGTCTATTAAACAGGGAATGCATTGCATCTCATTTTCTAAATGTTATAGTTTTAAGAAATAGTGTTGAGTTAAAGTGCAGACACAGGTGCTCTTGAACTTAAAACCAAGATTTTAATTGTTGTATCAGGTAATCAGTATGCACTTTCAAGTGTTTCTTATGCCAAGAAGTATCTTCATAAATAACAATGCAATACACTGTTCTAAGTCCACTGATTTTTCTATTTAGGATTGCACAATACGCTTTTGAGGTTAGAGTAGGGGTTCCCAAAGTGGGCAGTACACCCCCTCTGGGGGCAATGGAAGGTCCAGGGAGGTGGTAAGGAATTTTGGGGCAGTAGGGGGGCAGCAGTCTAACTCTTCCTGGTGTGGCTGCATTTTCATAGTGAGAGATGTTCCAAGGGAGATGTTCCTGGTGCCTGCTTCTAGGTAATAGTGACTCTGGACTTCCTTGGTGGTCTCCTATCCTGGTACTGACTTAGCTTGCTGAAGAAGACAGGTTCAGAAGGTGGACTGAATGGGATCATATTCCTGTTGAGCTCTTTCCCCCTCCTTAGATTCTGTCTTTCCAGGCTCCCTCCCCGATCTTCAGGAATCTCTTCCCCAGAAGTTTCCATCTTTGGGAGGCTGGAAAAGCCTTCTCCTCCTTGCTCCCAGCCATGGGATTTTCCATTGCTTGCTTCTCTTTCTCCCTTTTCCCATCTGTCTTTCTCCCCAACAAGGACCCGAAGTGGCTTCGACAGATGACTTTGACAAAGAACTTACATATAGATTCAGATTCATATATTTTTTTCCAGACTAAAATATGACCACTGTACAACAACCAAAAAATATAGTATATTTTGAATTTGCAGTAGACCTAGCATCAGGAAAGAGATGTGAGTTTGGATGACTGTGGGGGGCACTAGGAGTGTAGCCTGGGAGGGAGCCAAAGGGTTGGCAGCTAGAAAGTTTGAGAATCACTGGTTTTGTGGGTTTTCTGCCCTGGTGACTGATTGGGACTGGCTACATTGGCTACAAGTGGTACCTTTATGGATCTTGCAGTAGCTTGGTAATGAATGAAGGCAAAGAATTTGGGGGAAGAAATTCAATAGCCATGAAATAATAAAATATACAATTTTTAAAAGTAAAAATATGGATTGGACCTTACCTTCCTTTCTCTGCTGCTATCCTGAAATCAGAGTCTTTGAATATTATTATTCAAGTTCAGCACATGTATATTTAAAACAGGAGAGAAACTTTTTTAATTTTTGCCACGTGAGTTATTGATCATTTTTCTTGAAGTCTAAAACCAAAATCCCTATAAATATTAGCACTGCGTTTCTGGAACTATAAATGTTGCAGCTTATCCCCGGTAGACTTTTTTCAAGCACATTTTTTTCCATTCCAAACTTTATAGTATTTCCTTTTATCCTGATCAGTTACTTTTTCTTTTGACATCTGAGTTTCTTCCATTATCTGTGGCTGCCTCTTACTTTTGCTTCTCAACAAGAAAAGACATCAAACTTGTGGTTTAGAGACTGCAGCAGCACTCTCTTGTAGATATGAATCCTAAATATCTAGCCAGCTAAAGAAAAAAAAATGTGAGGCTGTGTTTCACTGAGCAGCCAAATTTTTCTTACGTGTGAAACATTCTCTCATAGTTTAATTCCCTGTTACTAATTATTGCAAAAGAGCCACCCATTTACCTGTGCTCCGTTGTCAAGGACTTAATTGACAATAAAATATTCTTAAAATATTTCTTGATGAAACAATGAATACTAATTTCTTACTGACTCAGGAATCTTTTAACTGCATGAGCCTCATTCGACAAGCAATCATTAGCCTGTACGATATAATGGTTACAGCTGGACTAGAACCAAGGAACCCTGGTTTTGAATCTTTATTCTGCCCTGGAAGCTCACTTGGTATCTTCTGAAGCAATCTTAAGCAGGTCCATTGAGAAGTTTCACATTATTCAGTGACACATTTCTCAAAAGGTATCCTAAGTATTGGTCTAGTCAAATCCTCTCGGCTTAACTTACCTCAGAGGGTTATTGGGAGGATAAAACGGAGGAGGGGAGAACCATACATATTGCACTGAAATCCTCAAAAGAAGATTAGACTTTAGTACCCTTGACTTTATTTATTACAGCTGTAACGCTGTGGATGTTGCTTTATGGAATAAGATTAACAAGGCATGCCTCTGCTCCGAGGAGCGTTTGGTGTATAAAAGTTAAGATATGCTTCCAAAATTATTTTCATCTAAATAGGAATTACAAGTTACAAATGTGCAATTGTATGTTTATAAACACTGCACTGAAGCAATATAATTATATACATTGTTCTATAACATATCTGTTCTTGAGTTGGATTGCTAATGTGCAGGAGTACTTGGGCATGTCAGTGGAAGGAACAATCACATGTGTTGCTTTTTTGCAGTGGTTTTTATTGATGCACATGTGTGCATTTGCAATGTAAATGGAATGCACACATTCTGAAGGATCTGAAGCCTAGAGCACAATGTGCAAAATTAATTTCTGCCTACCACCCCCTCACACACACACACTTTCTCCTGTTAAATTGGAAATAAGGAGGTATGGAAGACAGCACAGAAATTCTGGAATGACAGAGAAATGGACATGGTATTGTACTATGATCGTTGGATATGACTGAATGGCTGACAACAACAGAGGAAGGGCAATTCCATCTACTTAGATTTCACCACACTTTACTTGTTAATATTTGGAAGTAATTCAGGATATATTCTGAACGAAATATGGGGGAAATACCATAAATACTCCTGCTGCTAGTGTCAAGGTATCTGGTGGGTTCTCTTTGTTTCCCTTCACAGTTTTTACTTATGATACAGAAGTGCTGAAGGCCAAACGAGACTATGTGGCCATTTAACAGTAGAACTCATCAAGTTAAGACTTCTGCTGTCATGTTCTGTGGCAGTTCTCCCAACAAGGCAAACCTAGTTAAAAAACTCAGTTAAGACAACAATAGGATGATTTGCATAGGATGATTTGTTGCTAAAACTAAAGACATACAAAAGTTTGGAATAGATATAGAACCAGGCACCCCCCCCCCCCCGGTCATTTGTTCCCACAGTCTGTGATCTTACAGGAGGCATCACCTTAGCATTAAAGGTATGTACGTTTACAGCTTGACACCTAGGGGAAGGAATGGGCAGCCATAACATTCAGGAAGCCAGATGGCCATGAGAGCCTAAGAAACGGGGAAGTGGGTCTTGATGGGCAAGCCCTCCGGCTGCCCTGAGAGGGTCCTGGGGCTCTGGACAAGGCAACCATGGCATGGGACAGAGGGAAAATGTGGGAGGGGTCTCCTATATGGAGAGCTGCAAATGCATGGTTTACCATCCCGTGTTTGCAAGCAGGAGGCCACATGTGTTTTACTGCTCTGTGGAGAAACAGTCAGGGACTCTTCCTGGTTGATGTGAACAACTTGAGTGTGTGAGTTAACTACAGAATCATTTCTACTGTATCAAAAATACCACTTTGAAAAAAAGCTACCAGTGTGTCCAAACCTCTTAACCAGAATGACAGTTCATATGAGTGGTTTGATTGATTTCTGTTTGCCCAAGCAGTTCTGTTCCTGAATATTGGTGAATCCTCTGTGGGCAGACTGTGGATTTTTGAACCGTAGTCTTGTTTGGAAAAAAGCAAAACGGTAAGCAGAAGTGCGGGTTTATAAGCATCACATACAACTTAGTGAGCCATTGCTCTTGGGGCTACAGGAAAGGAAATAATTTATTTGTACGTTTCCCTTTATGAGAAACTCCCTATGCCTAGAAAACTAGCACCTTAGGGGGAAAGCAAGGCAGCACCCTTGTTTCCTCAAACTGTAGAAGAGCTGGACCATGTGATTCTGCTGTCCATTTAGCTTGGCTCTGTATGTGTACTTCAGTCATAACTTGGAAGAGAAAGTAGAGCCATTAAGATAATGCTGCATAACGCTGGTGTATTCAAACGCTGCTGGTCGTTTTGTTTTCACAAGTCCTATATTTAACGTAAGGTTATTATAACACAGAAATAAATACAAATAAGCTTCGTGCATCTGTATTTGCGAGCTGAACAGATGGAGCGACCGTCTGCCCACGTGTCATTGGCGCACAAGAAGTAACGGGGAATAGCAGAAGTGTAAAGGCTTTTAATGCATAACAAGGCTATTATTGTACCGTAAGTGTAATAAGGTGACACTGCTCATGAGTATCACTTCTCTGGATGGGACTGCTGGATGCTCTATTATGTAGATTTAAAATGGAACTTAATTAGGCCTCAGTAGAGGACGGCTGCCTTTTTAAAAACCTTTGTTCGGTATATAATCCTCTGCAGTCTCTGAGAAATGGAGGGGGGAGATGAATTTGCTCAGTCTTAACGGATGTGGAAAGGAATAAGAATCAGATCTAGAAGTATAGGGATTTTGAAGGAAATGTAATTATTAATGAGAAAATTATGTAAGATATGCTGCCTTGGGGTTGTGTGTGTGTGTGTGTGTGTGTTAAAAGAGCTTCACAAGCCCAGGGCATCCAATATTGTTCATCTGCATGAGCAACACATTATTGAGCCGCAGGTAAACCCTCTGGTCATGTTTGCCAACCTCCAGCCAAGGACTAGAGTTTTCCTCCAATCATACAGATCTCTAGACTGCAGAGATCAGTTCTTCTGGGGGTGAGGGCAGTTTTGGAACATAACATTCCCTCCAAACTCCCCCCCCCCAAATCTACAAGACTTTCCCAAACTAAAGTGGACAACCCTACCTCTGGTTCAGCCCCTATTTAGACCAGAAATAGCACCTGCTATCGTCATCTTTGGTAATAATTTTCAGTGTGGCCGGGATAGCAAAACCCATGTACTGCCCTTTAATGCAGGGGTAGTCAACCTGTGGTCCTCCAGATGTTCATGGACTACAATTCCCAAACGCTGGCAGGAGCTCATGGGAATTGTAGTCCATGGACATCTGGAGGACCACAGGTTGACTACCCCTCCTTTAATGATCTCCTTCATCACTTTGGCTTTTCCCCCGTGGTCCCAGGCCCACCTTGTTGTCTTGTCTTGGCACCACTCCATGTTGTTGCACTGCTTCCTCCTTAGTGGCAAGGGAACGTTTCAAAACCCACAGCATTTAAAACGATGGCTGTTTGGAACTGCTTTAATTTCCTCCATTTGAGAAGAGCGAGCAGCCTCAAAGTTTGCAAATGAACTGGGTTTCCCCCCCTTTCTTTTTGCAGGTGCGAAATTAATAGAATTCTACACAAGGGTGGGTAAGAAGGTTATCTGCCTTGGGATAGGCTCTTGTTTGCAAACCGTGCAATCCTATTAGCCTGTACTATTGTGCCAGATGCACCTGGAGGACAAAGCGCACATTTTAATAAAACAAATGCAGAAATGTCAGGAAAGCAATCCTGGTCCACTCCACAACCCTCCACACCTTTTGCCCCAGCACTTGGATCCAACATAGGTTTTACAAAGGCAAACACAAAGAAATGAAATTGGTTGAATAGCTGTCCTTTGTTAACCGAGGCAGCTGAATTATTACAGTTCAAGTCATAAAAACGGCTTAACAGATTTGCCTACTTTGACTCCAGAAGAAAGCAAAAGGCTAAGAGAATTCCCCATTGGGATTGTCATATTGGGTGGGATGGAAATACGTGGAGCAAAGTTATATATCAGGAGGCTAGCTTAATCCAGTTATTGCAAGCGAATCCTCGTTTAATCTTATTATTGAGTAGATAGGGTTCCAGGTGTTTCTGTTTTAATTGAGGATGTTACCGAGCTTCTTGAACATTCCGGTTCAATCCAAAAGTTAAAGTTTCTGTCAGCCCTCTGATGAAAGCACATGCCTCATTTTTGCATCTAAAATAATACCTTGGCTCTGATATACACATATATGCCGTGTAGTTTAAATGTCATTAAAATGGTGTCAACACACAGCAAAGGAAATGAACTAAGTGTAGAAAATGGGAAAAGACAATATGTGGGACAAAATGTTATGTGTGTTAAATGCTGTCAAGTTGCTTCTGCCTCGTGGCAGGCCTTTGAATTAATGAGCAGCAGGTCTTGTAAACTGAGGGCCATGGCTTTGAGTCAGTCCATCTCATGTTGGGTCTTCCTCTTTTCCTGCTGCCTTCAGCTTTTTGGAGCCTTATTGTCTTTTCCAGGGACTCCTGCCTTCTCCTAATGTGAGCAAAGTATGATAGGCTCAGTTTAGTCATTTAAGATTCTAGGGAGAGGTCAGGCTTTATTTGATCTAGAACCCACTTATTTGTCTTTTTGGTGGGCCATCCCACCTGTAACACTGTCATTCAACATGACATTTCAAATGAGTTAACTTTCTTCCTGTCAGTTTTCTTCACTGTCCCACACCCACACACAGTGATGGGGGATACGAATAAGGATGAGCTGTCATCTTGATCTTGGTCACCAGCAACATATCGTAGTACTTTAGAATCTTTTTGTAGCCCCTTCATGACCGCCCTTGCCAATCATAGAACCATAGAGTTGGAAGGGGCGATGCAGGCCATCTAGTCCAACCCCCTGCTCAACACAGGATCAGACCAAAGCATGGATCAGACCAATCTCAACATCCTTTTGATTTTTTTCACCTTGCCTTGTCTTTAGCAATTTAAAGCATTTCAGCTTTTAAAATTTGGTCTAGTGGTTAAGAGCGGTCACTCCTAATCTAACGTGACAGGTTTGATTCCCCACTCCTCCACAAGCAGCCAGCTGGGTGACACTGTGCTTGTCACAGTCTAGTTAGAGATGTTTTTACAGAGCAGTCTTTCTCGGCCTTATCTACCTCACAGAGATTCCGTTGTGGGGAAAGGAAAGGGAAGTCAATTGTCAGCCACTTTGAGACACATTCTGGTAGAGAAAAGAGGCATATAAAAACCAACTCTTTTTCTTCATCAATCATCCACTGAAGCTGTTTGTTTATTTTGACTGTTTTGCATATTCTTCCATGATAGTATATCTGGATTCAATCCCTAGTTCTTCCAAGTCATGTTCACTTTAATGTAGTAATCCAAATAAGATATTTATATGATCTTTCAACTATTCAGAGGTGTTGTTTAGACTGGTGGTCCACAACCCCTGGTCCGGGGATGGTATGGGTCCGTGGATCAGTTGGTACCGGGCCACGGCTCCTCCTTGCCCTCCTCATCCTTCTCCCCAGCTGCTGCCTCGGGGCCTGCCCTGCCACTCTGCTGCCAGCTCACCTTTGGTGCTCTCCGGCGGCAGCCATGGCTGGGGCTCCCCCTCGGCATGGCACTGCACAGCTGCTGCTGGCAGTGCCCTCCAGTGGGTGGCTGGAAGTCAGGGGCACTGGTGGGAAAGCAAGTGGAGCAGGGGCTCAGGCAGTAGCAACGTCCCTCAGCAAAAGACTACCCCCCCCCGGGCCTCAGTAAAATTGTCAAGCATTGGCCGGTCCCCGGTGATAAAAAGGTTGGGGACCACTTGTTTAGACTATACTTTGGCATTACGAACAGTATAGTTCACTCATGATTCAAGAGTATCACATGGATGGTAGGTTCCATTTACAATATGGAGACTCCTGCAGAGTATAGATAACACAAGAAGTGTGCATACTACACAGGATTCTCCACATTGTAAATGAAACCTATGGTCCAATTCTGTCAGCCCTCTTGTCAGCAAACCTTTCTGCATCAAAAATACTTTATTGTACAGCCTGGAGCCTTTGCTGGAGCCAGTTCACCACGACTTCCAGCACCACGACTTCACGGAGAGTATTTGGCCAGACACTCATTATCAGGTAGAGCTGGGTGTCAAATCCAT
Source organism: Paroedura picta (assembly GCF_049243985.1). Lineage (NCBI taxonomy): Eukaryota > Metazoa > Chordata > Lepidosauria > Squamata > Gekkonidae > Paroedura > Paroedura picta. The sequence continues at coordinate 86,611,734 of NC_135375.1, read as the reverse complement.
ATTGAAGACATCCTAGCCCATACCTCTGGACAAGCTGGCCTGGGCACATAAAGATGTTAAAAAGAACTGGGGAGATAATTGCACTTTGAGGAATCCCACACTGGAGGTAACAGTGGCGTGATTGTTTTTCCCTTTTAGCAACTCTCGGTCTCTGACCATGGGGGAAGAAGATCAGTCATTGCTTTCTGATAATGTCCACATATACAGTTTATCAGTTCATTTGCCTGAAAAGGGTTTGCAATGAACAAATGATTGTCTTCATGGAATTGTATGAGTCTCTCTCCTGCTTCATTTCATGGTTCTAGCCCACATTTTCTAACAATATTTCCTTTTTTCTTTGTTCATGGAACAAAATGCTCACAATGAATATACATGAAAGCTAACAATAGCATTCTTATAACCCTTAAAGTTTGTGATTTATGGGAGGGGGAGGAAAGTAGCTGAAATATTGGGATTTCATTGTTGGATTTTTCATATAATTGAAAGGAGTGGTGTGTGTGTGTGTGTGTGTGTGTGTGTGTGAGTGAGAGAGAGAGAGAGAGAGAGAGAGAATTTGAGTGGAACTATGGTACTGACAGGGTCAGGCATTCTAGTGCCTTTTTTCAAATTTAAATGGTTCTGGGAAGCAACTGTCTTACCCATTGTCAAATATCATGTGGGCTACTGCAATAAGCCAAAAACTTCCCCAAACTGTGCTGGAGCATATTTAAATAGTAAGCAGAGTTACTTCGAATCCTACATTTTAAAGGGACTGCATTATTTTTAGGCAGCATTGTATGACCTGCGATTCTCAAAATAATTTTTAAAAGTTAAAACAGGATGGGTGGAAAGGGGGGAAAAAATTACCCTGGGCTGTCTCCCATCACTGTTGCAATTTGGTCAGATTTGTAGCCCATCCTTCCCTCCAAAAGCCAAGGATCTCTACACAAGGTTGGCCTATTTGATCTACCTAAAAATCCTGTGAGGTAGGTTAGGGTTAGGATTACAGTTTGTCTAAGGCTCAAAAACAATGTAGCTATTTGAACTGAGGGTTTTGTAACAAAGCTTCAAAAATCCACAGGGCATAGTAGAAAACAGAGGATAAAAGAGTGACCTGTGTATATTTACCTAATGATTTATGGCTGAGCCCACATAAGAGATGCTAATTAATCTCCCATTGTGTCTCTCTTCCCTGGGAAGAACAGGGGTATTGAAAATGCTGTAACTAATGCACTTGATAAGGGAAGGATATATTTATGATCTTGAACTTCCTTTGGTTTAACAGTCATTGTACTAGGGGGAGCCATCAAGCTCACTGAGAAAGGGTAGCCCGAAGTTACTTTTTCATTCCTCTCAGTCTGGATTCATTGTAAATGCATCTCTAGCTTTTTAACATAGGAAATAAAACCTATCATTTGTTTAAACAATGCAGGGAGGAAAGCACCATTAACATCTGGATGACTCAACAGCATCGGAAGGCAGCCAGGTGTCAGGCTGACATTAGTGAAATTGGTGTCTAAGCTCTCTGCAAGTTTCACATTCTCTTTTTAATAGGCCTTCAGAAGATAGATGACTATGAGGGTTATGTTCTAAGTCTCAAGTAGAGCGATCCCTGTTCATTTCTCTTATTTCTTTGTTTAACTACTCTCTTTCACTTATTCTTTTTTAACAGTGAACGAAGTTAGGATTCTGATAGATGAAAAACATCATTTTAGGTGGTCAGACGTTCCTATTGCCTTCCCAAATGACAAATGTTTTCCTCTCAAATAAAGACCTGCAGGAAATTCCACCTCAGATAGCCAGGTTGTTTAAAATCAAACAGCTCTCTAGCACAGTTCCAGGTTCTGGGGGGCCCTAGGAAGATAGTGCCTAGGGGTCCCCTTCTGCTCACCACAAGCCCTCCCCTCATGTTTACCTTTCCACCCACCTTCATGAACTCCCACCTGACTTTGCATCCTTTTATTGCCCATGGTCTCTCTGACCGCCTCTTGTTACAGTCACCTGACCCTGTTCATGTCCTTTACCCAACAGTGGTGCCTTATGTGTAGCTGATAGTGTTGCCAGTGAGGCTACCAGGAGTGCTGCCACCATGTACCATGCTCAGGCACTTCCCCATCAACCTTAGGAAGCTGAGTGTATGTCTGGTAAAATGCTTGCAAACAAATGTACAGGGAAGATGCACAGGTGAGAGGTCAACAGCAACGGGCCCTGGCAGCTATCCTTGACCCTGATAGCTGTCCAAACTCAGAATATGCTGATGTCAGCCTTGTGTCTTCCAAACATTTCAGATTAGATTAAATTGCTGCTAGTGGAAAGGGAGGTGCAACTTCTTCCAGTTCCCCCTTCCTCATGCAGACGTCCTTTATGTCATTCTTCAGGGTAATCTATTCCCCAGGAACAGCATTTTGTGGAGATTAGTGGCCTGCTCAAGGAGGCAAGCAGTTCTGTCCTGTTGGTGAAAAATGCCACCATTTTCCAACCCTGAATCAAGTTATTTCTTGTCATTTCATCAGCATTACTCAGAAATCTTACAATTCATTCCTCCTTTCCTGTTTATAAGTAAGGTCTCGGCATTTTGGCTTCAAAGTGGGAGATAGAAGTGCTGTTATGAACCTTTTCAGATCTTTTAATGAGGGATAAATCAGTTTTTAGGGGAGAGGTCATTGTTCTATGGTATATTGTATATTGTGCATATACAAGGTAGGTTCCAGGTTAAAATTACAACATATGAAATTAATTACTGTATTGTTGCCTGAGACTTTAGAAAACTACTTCTAATTAGAGTAGATAGAACTGGGCTAGAAGGATCAATGCTCTAACTTGGTAAAAGGTAGGTTAAAAAAGGGTAGGAGGCAGTGATGTTTGTTTCTGTTCAAGTGTTCTTTTCCTTTCATGAAGCAGCCTTATATGGAGACAGACCATTGGTCTATCAAGGCACAGTTGTCTAATCTGGCAGTGGGTGGTCCTCCAGAGGCTAAGGTGGGGGTTTCCCCATCATTTGCTACCTGATCCTTTTAGCTGGAGATGCAGGTGACTGAATGGGATCTTATGTATGCAGATATGTTCCACCACTGAACCGTGGCCCATCTCATTTTAGCCTTTGATTGTTACATGTTCCATGTTTCCTGTAACTTCCAGTGAAGACCCACATGGACTTTATATATCATATATGGAATTGGGTTAGAATTTCCTGCTTTTTCTGCACTTGGTTTGTGACTCTCAGGGGAAGGCTTATGTGACTTCTTATTCCTTCCATATGAATCATGTTAGACTGCTGTCTTGTCTATAACAACACAAGTGCTAATAAGAGTTCTAAGATGTGTAAATCTATCACTTATCTTTCATTATTGGCATTTCTCCACCACACATAGAACCTCTACAATCCAGAGATCTTCTAAATGTGGTTGCCCAAGGCCTTGTGGTGTCTCCATTGGTAGATTTGCAATTTGAGGTGGATGGTTTCACTTTACCGAATATTAGCACTAGCCCCTTGTGGTGGCATGGGAGTAGAAGTTTTGTTATTCAAGAAGAGAAGCACAGTGTGATCCAGCATTAGGGTCTGTCCATTGTTTTTTTTTTTTAAGCACACCAGCAAAAACTCATGATTAGATAAAACTCTTCACAGAAAATACATATAGTGGAAGAAACACAATCATACTAATTTTCTAGGCAAAATAAAATTGCAACCTGGCAAATTACCATGTGAGATGAGTTTAGAATTCCCACCCTATAATTTACTTAATTATCAGTGCCACCTTTGCAAAATGGAGCCTTCAAAGAGCAAGCAGGGATGTAGAAGCTACGGGCGAAGTGGAGCAAGTTGTCCATGTGACAGCGTTAATAGTGCCATATCCCATAAAATACATACTTTTCCCCCCAAGAGAGTGATTATAGCTTGTTTTTTATATGTCATTGCATCTAATTTGTTTTATGCTCTACTAGAGGAAATTATTTCTCTTTCTTCCAATTTATATAGCAAACATAAAAGAATCGTCAAGTGGGCAAAATAATGTAGTGATTGAATACGATCATATGCTGTTTCTCTGCACGAGTACAGGCAATGGCCATGCTTTTGAAGCACATGTCTTTGGAATGCAGGTTTAAAAATAAGCACACAAAGCTGCTTTTGGTCTGTCAAGGCCAGTCTTGTCCACCGTGACTGTGGCTGGCTCTGGCTCACCAGGGCTGAAAAGTCCTGTTGCCTTTCCCATTTAGATGGCGGGAACTGAACTTCAGATGTTCTTCTTACAAAGCGGTGTCATGAAATACGACCCCACCTCATGAAATAATTGAGATCAATGAGGAAAGGTGAGAAATTTAGATGAAATCTTAGAACATACCTCCTCTGCAAAAAAATGACATTCAGGGATGAATCTTCTTTATCATTTCTAATTGTTATTATTATTTATTACATTTATATCCTGCCCTTCCCCGGAAGCTCAGGATGACTTGCAAAGGGTCAAAATGTATAAATAAGACATTAAATTAACTTTCAAAATATTAAAAGTCAATAGATCTACTTCCATCCCACATCCATGTCATTCAGTGTAAAATAAGTGATCAATTTCCTGCTTCTTCCTTCCCCAAGTAAAAATAATAGTTTTATTCTGGTGGCTATGTGTTGGATTATAACGAGCCTCTTGTGGCGCAGAGTGATAAGGCAGCCGCCTGAAAGCTTTGCTCATGAGGCTGGGAGTTCAATCCCAGCAGCCGGCTCAAGGTTGACTCAGCCTTCCATCCTTCCGAGGTCGGTAAAATGAGTACCCAGCTTGCTGCTGGGGGGTAAAACGGTAATGACTGGGGAAGGCACTGGCAAACCACCCCGTATTGAGTCTGCCATGAAAATGCTAGAGGGCGTCACCCCAAGGGTCAGACATGACTCGGTGCTTGCACAGGGGATACCTTTACCTTTACCTTTATGTGTTGGATTGGTTGTAGACAGGGAGAATTGTCCTGAACCATTTTCCTGTCACCAAACAGTATTATTTTCTGCTGATCTATTCAACAAGGATTACTCAACTCAAACAGACAGTATGGCACCCTGCCCCTTAGTTGCCAGGATTTATGAAGAATCAAGCTTTGGATGTACCAGCATGTCCTGTTTCATTCATTTTTGTTTTCATTTTGAGCTTTATCCAAAATTTTGGTTCTGTTTTTGTTGCTGATTGTATACCTGTGAATCATTCATTTGTTGGTTCATTGGTTCGTTGGTTCGTTGGTTCATTCATTCATTCATTCATTCATTCATTCATTCATTCATTCATTCATTCATTCATTCATTCAGATACTTCTATACCGCTCCCTCTCATCTAGACAACTTGGGGCAGTTTGCAACATGGCATTAAACAATTTACAATATTAAAGCAAAAACTACAGAAGTCAATAAGATTTTCAAATACAGTTAAATTAAAATAAAAACCGGTTAAAAGTTTTAAACCACTAACCTTGGGGGGGGGGGAGAGGGTGAAAGTAGAAGAAATGGGGGAGGCCCTGATTAATGTTATCATTGCTGCCCCAACCATAAGCCTGATGGATGGATTTTGTACCTTATATGATACTTACATGTACAATATACAATATATGTCATTTGTACATATCCTTTGTTATGCTGACTTATTGGGAGATAAATTATATCAGTAGACTTGTATGGTAAAAGGACAAAATAATAATACATTTTTTTAAAAGTTTACTGATCAGTAATGAGACTGTATAGGATTCTTGGGAGCCTGCTTACACAGCTGTTTGTCACTTTATCCCAATCTCACATTGCTCTAGAAGATTTGTAATTAGCAGTCTTGCAGATGGGCCAACAGATCTACTTTCATGCCACTTCCATGTCATTGGCCCTGCTGATGGGGTTATTGTACATGGAATGTGTCCTTCATTCTCTTAGCCCCTAAGGTAACTTATTGAAGACATTTCCTGGGACGTGTTTGCTCATTATGTGTTTAGACGATTTAGATGCTGCATCTCAAGAGACCTGTACAAAGCGGCTCACAATTAAATACAATATGAAAAAATTATACAAATAACCTTTAAAGCCTTTCATAGCCAATGATCCACCAATCCAAGGAACCATTTCTCCCTGGGCGAGCGATAGGGTTGTGAGTGCCCTGCATAGTGCAGAGGGTTGGACTAGATGACCTGTGATGTCCCTGCAACAGTATTATTCTATGATTCTATGTGTGGCAGCAGTCCTTTTCTGATTACTGCCTTCTTGTTCTTCCCCTTATTAAGACGGCCAGCTTGGCATCTACTAGAGTCAACACTTTTTCTGTAGTGTAGAACAGGATCCCTGAGGAGGTGAGGGGTACATCACCTATAGAAATTTTATGAGATGCTGTAAAGCCATTCTCTGTGTGAGAGCTTAAATGGCATTTAAACTGTGGGCATTTTCTTGGGTAGAAGTATGAATGGGGGTTTGTTGTATTTTTTATGTTTTTAATCACTGAAATGGAAAGCCTTCTTGAACCACAAAGGTGGGATATAAGTACTACAATGAATAATTTTAATGGATGAACAGCCTTCATTCTGTGAATGCCCCCTTTTTCTTTGGCCTGTAATGGTGAATGGAAACCATTCACTTATACTAGGATATGGGATACAGTTACTTTGAAGGCTGACTCTGCGAGGAACCCCTAATGTATGCTGCAGTGTTCTCTGCAAGGTATTGTCAAGGCAAAGGAGAAATAGAAGTGGTTTACTGATACCTCCCTCTGCTAGATCCCCCATGGTTCTCCCCCAAGGGGGGCGGACTTCTCTGCTGAACTTCTCTGACAAGCTCAGGCTATACCATACTTTCCCACAACCCCAGTGTGGTGCAAAGATATCTCTGTGTACGACAATGAGAGGCAGTACTGAAGAAATCCATATTTATTTATTTTGCCAAAGTTATGATCCACCAGTGGAGACCAAGAACTCCTTGATGTGTAGAAGCACTCTGTACGCATCTTACTCATCTAATGATAGGCATTCTACGGATAAGTAAATCAGAAGTAGATTTATTTTTAGGCAAATCAATTGTTATCCTTCCCTTTCAAACTTGCCATCTGCTCACTCCAGTAAAATTCTGCATTTGATTGTTGAGAGCAACTTCACTTCTTCGATATTTGCCTTGACACGACTTTGAAGTCCAAAATCCTGCCAGAGCTGTTAAAGGTTTTGGTCCTGTAAGCATTTGCAGTTGGCCACGACCCAGTCACACTGCAAGCTGCCACTGACAGGGAAGCTGTAAACATCCTATCTGATCTTAAAAGGTGTTACTCTCTTTAATAAATTATCGGAGCTCATTAAACTGTGCTCCATCTTGTTTTGTGTCTTTTTGCATCCCAAGACTTCAGCCCCTAATTGGTTCTGCCAGCCTGTTCTTCAAGACCTGTAGGTACAACAAATACCTGTGCAGAATTTCAAGGCATCTGCCGGGTAAATTGTCCATCTCTTGCACTACAAAACAATGTGGCATTATGCAGCATTCATTAGAAGAAAGCTTTAGCCTGATGCTAATTTTGAAAGGTCATGTTTTGTTTGACAGAAGAAAATAAAAAGCTGTCAGAAGGACAAAGTAAAGGGCACCCAAGATGGAATGTGTGTTTTATTAATGAGCAAATGGTGAAACACACTTCCTGAACTTTTTGAGAGCATATTTTCACCCTATGTGTACAGCTAAGAACTTTCTGGATTCATAGTCGTATTCAGGCCTTACCACTGTGCATACCAGCAGCCTGGCAATCACATGTATCATGAGTGTGTGTTGTCCGTGATCTTCCCAATATGCACATTTGCCATGTATCTGCAAAGGGGCAATACATGGATTTTGCAGGGGCACTTCACAAAAGAGTTCTTTTTCAGGGTTCTGGTTCATTTCTACCCAAAATGAAAATCCATAGACCCGTCCATAAATTATATTTTAAAATAGGTTTGTTATCAAAAGCTCCACATAGGAGCTTTTTAAGCCCCCCAAACCAGATGTTACAAGGGGCGTTTGGATGGAGCTTCCAGCACCTTTTCATAGACAAAATACACAGAGATGGCAGCCTGAAGTGCAACTTTTCAGTCCTGGCAGCAGGGACATGGATAGGATTGTCAAATGCCTATATAAAAAAACGGCAATGCTAAAACCCTGTCCCTTTAATAAAGGCTTAATGGTATGCTCTTTACCTCCCTGCCAGGAAAATCTGCAGCTGCCCATTTCTACACATTAAGCCTCTATTAAAAGGATAGGACTTTAATATTCTAGTGCTCTGCTCAGCTGTGTACCAAGTCTTCCTTCAGGAGAAAATCATTTTCCACTGGGAAAGAGGATCAAGACTTAGCTAAAAAGAGGATAGGAGAGAAACAGAAACCAAGTTTCTTGGACTATTTCAGCCTTTTCCACCCTTTGGAGTAACCCCTGAGATCTTTTTCAGACTTCGAGAAACCCTGGAACTGGGCCAGAAGTGATGTCAGCTGGTCATGCCCCCCTGCCATGCCCAAGGAGGATGGGGGGGGGGGAGAAAGGAGGGGTGTTGAGGCAGGAGCATGTGTTCAGGTTCCACCCCCTTTCCCAGACATAATAGCCATACAAGAGTCAAGTCTGCACTTTGCTTTTTATCCATTCCCAGTTCAAATAAATCCCTCCCGTCTGCACTACATTTGATTTCCATTTTGATTTTGGGTGTTTTAAATTTTCCCTCTGCAGCATACATGATTGATCCGTGGTGACCCTACCTTTCTTCTGTGATATCCAGGAGTAGATATAATCCATGATATTTGAAAAATCGCAACCAATATAACTGTATATCTCTGCTTTTTTGCAAATTAACTTTCTGCTCTGTGCCTCCACTGCTGACGTAGCAAAGCAGCCTTCCCTGATTGGTCAGGGCGTCAATTCAAAGATGTCCTGGTTCCCTGTTGCAAGCCTTCCCCTCCCTATTTTAAAGTGACTGTGCTCCAGAAGCCCCCACTTCTCTCCACAGTGATTTGCCTCTTGGATTTATTTTCCCTTCCTCTGCTGTCTCCAATTCTCCCCTCCCTCCTCCTGTTCTTGGCTTCCCTCCCTGCTCTGAACTTCCGCAATCAAATGCAGAAGACTTTCTGTTTCAGTTGGAGGGGTGGGGGATAGAGGAAGACCTAAGTTCAAATCTATCTGAATTCACCAGGATTGACAATAGAAAAAACAAAGTAAGTGCAGAATCAGCCAAGAATGCCACCCCTGGCTCATAGAAGTGAGCAGTTCCTACTTTCATGCCAATGCTTGGAACAGCTTGTGGATGAGCCAGTTAAGGCAGAATATAGGGAAAGGTCAGGGAGCCCCAGGGAATGCTAATTGAGCTCCAGGGAGCACTGGTTAGGAATCCCTGAACTATGGAATGCAGTTGAGGTTTATAGCAGACAATGGCGATGAATGGCTGCTTGAGAAACTGGGAAGCCACAGGGCTTCTAATCTTAATCTGCAGTACTTTTGTGCTCCTGAGTTGTCTGAAACCTATTCTACCAGATATAGATGATGATAGGAAATTTAAGGCTGTTTTTAGCTTAGTTTGATCCATATAGTGCCTGATATTGTTAGGTTTATTTTTTCTCTACGGATGCTAGAGAAAAGTCCATAAGGTCAGTCATGGAAGGCAAAGTACATTCTTTTTTTGGTATGGGTTAAAGATTCACTGTTGACAGCCTTGTTTCGTTCACCTTGCCGAATCGCCAAGAAAATCATCTGTGAGTTGGCAGAAAAGGTATTAGTGTAGATAGCTTGCAGAGTGAATAAGACCTGAAGCTTGATCAGGCACAACGGAGCCAGCTCTCTTGTTAAAAGTATCAGAAGTGGAAGATCACTGAAACAGAAAAAGCCTGATCAGTAAAAACAAAAACAGAAAGCTAAAAGCCTTCCCTGTCGCTTTGATGGAAATCACGCATAGACTTCCGTGCTTGCATTATTGAATCATAACAGGCCGGAGAGAAGGAAAGCAAGGTAGGAGCGTGGTTAACCGATGATTTCGTGTTATGGATGCCATGATCTTCTGCTCCAGAAGTGAAAATTGCATCTGCACCGTGGCAGACAACTGTCATGAATAAATACAGATTTGTGTATTTCCTATCCAATGATACACAAAAAAAGAAAGCAAGTTAGATGCATAAAATGGTATGCAAGTAAGCAATGATACAAATCAATGAATCTGGGGAGTAGCCTGAACTGCAGAGAAATAACCATGTCACTAGATGTGGTGAGAACATCGGACAAGGACCTGGGAGACCCTGATTCAAACTTTTATTCAGCGATGATGCAAGCTCCTTGGTGGAAGGTTGAATTACATTGAGTAAGGCTTTTGCGGAAAGGATTGAGCTAGGGCCCTTTCTGCATGGACAGTTTACTTCAGATTATCAGTGAATTGGAGTTGGTATAGCTTTAATTTGGTTTCTGTGACTGCACTCCATGCTTTTCTTCCTCTCTGACTTTTTCTTTTTGGATCCCTGAGTATATAGAATCATAGAGTTAGAAGGGATCTCCGGGGTCATCTAGTCCACCCCCTGCAGAAAGCAAGACATTCATAACTATGTTCTGCACCCCAGTTAGAAAAAGCTGGTAATGTTGCAACACATAAGCAGTGTGGTCTCTGCTTATGGGTCAGTTTTGTGCTATTTCTCGAGATCTTAAAATTGTAAAACACATTTCTTCTAGCAGTGTTTACTGGAGGGTAGCCATCTTAGCTGAAGGTATAGCAGTTCTTGTCTTCAGCAATGCTTATGTATTTAAAGTTTCCTTTTTTGTAAAAAGCCAGTTAAATCTAGTTATTCATCATTAATGTACCTCCCCCCCAAAATAGTGCAAGGTCCCCTGGAGAGAGTGGAACTGGCTCTGTCTGGAGGCCAGAAACGGCAATATTTAGAGGAAGGAAAGGGGCATGAAGCCTCCCTCGTGTATCCAAACAATAGGGAACCACCTTGCACAAGCAAAAGAGTTTAGATTAGCTTTTCTCAACGGGTTAATGAATGAGGCTGCAGGGACATGAGAGAAGCTGGAGCCCTGGGTTTCTAGTTGGGCTACACTATTTGTGAAGAGAGTGGGGGCTGGCAGGAATCGGGGGCTTACCTGTATGCAGGAGGTGAGCTTACCTGGCATGGAAGGAAAGGGGATAGTGGATAAAGGAGGGGGTAGGCTTAATGAATGATGGAGGGGGGAGGGCTTCCCTAGGTTTCAGTTAGAAAAGGTTAGGTTTGAAGAACGAGCTGCACTAGAGAGCCTTCTCCCCCATCCCTTCCTTCAGACATTGCCAGCCCTGGCCTCTTAACAGAGTTTTTGGTCTCTTCTGGGTCCCTCTGCACTATTCTTGGGGAGGGATATTACCAATGAATTGCTAGACAGAATTGCTGCTTGAATTTTTTAGGGCCCATTTTTAATTATTTTAAGGGCCCAACACCAGACAGCCAGGCTGCCTATTCTCAAGGGGGAGATCCAGCAGTTTTCCTGCTGTCCTCTTTTGTCCACAGCCCCCTTACCTGCATGCCAGAAAGGTTAGTGTCCCATTGCCCAGTCATGCACCCTTGGTTCCCGCCAGTTTCCAATTCTACAAAGAGCGCATTCCAAGTAGAAATCCAGGGTTGTGTCCCTGCAACCTCATTCTTTAAGCCGGTGAGAGTAGCTAGTCCGAACACACACACATCCTTGCTCTTGAGCTCACATCAGCTGGCTCCATGATGTTGGACCTTTAAACAGGCTGTATGAGGGAGCCTCCACTACCACCCCTCATTCCTCCAACCATTTTGGTCCATATTGGACCTTTAAAGAGGGAGGAGGGCAGTCAGGTCACACAATGTGAATAAAAAATTCAGTTAGTTGCCTTCAGATGTTACAGTTTTTCCACCTAGATTTTTAAAGTGATTTGTACTAATAGGGATCGTTAATACTTACCATTAATTTGCTGAAAGTTTTAGTTGAGAGGGCATTTCATTAAGCTTTCGTGCTTATAAACATTAGAGTCCCACATACTTACTGAGATGTTAAAATGATTTGTAGTAATACAGATCACTAATATTCAGCATAAATTTGCTGGAGGTTTTTATGAATTGGACACTCAATTAGACCTCCATGCCATAAATGTGAGGGGCACACATACCGATATAGTTTAATCTCATGATGAAGCACGTGGAGAATATTATTAATTATTACACGGTATGTCGGCAAATACAAAGTCCAGATAAATAACCACAGTAGGGTACTTTTTTAATTTATATCTGGATGCATTTCAATTTCTTTCCCTCCCTAACCAAATTATCTGGTAACACTACAAAATATTTAAAAACCTGCATGGTTATTGGGCTTGGTTTCTTTTACTAAGGATGGGAAAATATTGTTGGTGCTTTTGCTCACTGCCAAGAGAAAATAGCTGATACAAATATTTTAGCTAGTCTATATACTCTCAAAGAACGTTAGTGATCTGGAATTGCAGACTGTTCATGCGTAGACATCAGTTCTCTGTGTATACCAATGTGAGTTTATGCCTGTCTTCTTCCTTTTAGGGACGCAGGTCCTGATCTCCCTGGATACCAAGACATACTACAAACCTAGATGGTTCCACATGGATATTTTTTGTCTTTGCTGCAAAACTGTAAAGGTTTTTTGTTTGTTTTGTTGTGGGGTGTATCTACATGACAACCTATTTTAATCATCTACTTTCCATGTTTTCCCTATGCTGCACACCCTCTTTCTCAAACCAACTATGATCTTTTGGGTAAGGACATCATCCAAGCATATTAGCATGTCACGTGGATGGGAAGGTACACATTTCAAAGGTCCTGCCCATGTTGGTGCAGCTTGCCTTGTATTAGCCCTTCACAGACACTATTTTCCTTACTGCACAATTGTAGAGTTTTTTCAGGGCTTAAAAAATAAAATAAAAACACCTGGTAATTGCTGTGATCTTAGTTACCAGTTATTTTTGGTGGTCTGGCAGGGAAACTGTGCAGAGGAAATGGAGGCTGATGAATGAAAGAGTGCAGAAAACTCCTGTGTGGATGCTCCACTGATACCTCAGGAATACTTCTGCATTTTGCAATAACTATGAAAGCAAAATGGGGGATGCTGGCTATAGGGATTCAAAGCTAGGCTAATATGTTGTTGTTGTTGTTGTCAGGTGCGAAGTCGTGTCCGACCCATCGCGACCCCATGGACAATGATCTTCCAGGCCTTCCTGTCCTCTACCATTCTCCGGAGTCCATTTAAGTTTGCACCTACTGCTTCATAGGCTAATATACTGGAGCTAAATTTCATGGAATAAGGATTCTTATTGTCAAACATGCCTGAATATCTGATTATCTGCATGAGCCACTTTCTTTGTTTTGCTTGGATTACTAATGTGATTTCTTGTGGAGCACATTTCTTGAATCATTCGTATTACGTTAAATTTAGCTGCTGTCAGGGTTTGACGTTATCGTCCCCTTGTGAATTATAGAATGGGCTCGTGGCTTCCAAAACCGGGTACAAAATCACTCCAGGTTTGAGCGCAAAATATGCCTAGGTGGTGTCTGCAATATGTGGATGGAAATTTATTCAGTGTTGCCATGTTAATTGCACTTGAAGGATGGTGCTGCTGAAGGCTGTGGGCCTCAGGTGATTCTGCAAAATTGGCTGTTTGTAAAAAGACAGCTCTGTGGTGATATTTCAGAGCCAACTTCCAGTTAATGCTGACTTGGAGAGAGTGCATAAGCTTTTGGCTTGCACACAGGTGCTCTGACATAGCTTGCTGTAGAAACTGGGGGAGATTTGTATATTGCTGCCAAGCTGAAAGAAACTTCCGTTAGGCTGTCTGTGGGTAAATCAGCGTGGCGTAATGGTTAGAGTTTTCAAACTAGTGTTGGGAGGATCACAGTCTTAAATCCTCATTCAGCCATGAAACAAGGGCAGATTAGATGTTATTTCAGACATACAGGCAGCCTTTCTCAACTTTTTTACCACTGAGAGCCCCCTGAAACTTTCTTCAGGCTTTGAGAAACCACAGAATTTGGTTGGAAAGCATACCCACTGGGGGCCCCTTCCCTTCCCACCCCCTTCAGGCCCATAATCGGCCATTTGGGGAGGGAGGGGTGGTTGATATAACCATATATGGTCCTATTTCTTGATAAATATCTAACAATTTAAAAATATATTAAAAATTAATTCTCACCCTTTTGGAGAGCCCTTCCAGGGCCGTCAAGAAACCCCATGGTTTCCTGAAACCCTGGTTGAGAAGGCCTGCATACAGGGGAGGCAAGCTGACTTGACTTTTACCTGCTTTGGTGAAATTATCTGTATAATGGATCTTACTTCAACTGTACTATTCATGTTATAGTTGGAAGTATCATTATGTGAGCATGATGAAAATAGAAGAAGAGTTGTTTTTTATATGCTGCTTTTCTTCGCCAGGAGTCTCAAAGCGGCTTACCTTCCCTTTCCTGTCCCCACAACAGACATCCTGTGAGATAGGTGAGGCTAAGAGAGTCTTGATATTACTGCTGGGTTAGAATTTCTCCATCAGTGTTGTGATGAACCCAAGGTCACCCAGGTGGCTGCATGTGGGAGAGCAGGGAATCAAACCCAGTTCACCAAATTAGAAGTCTCTGCTCCTAACTACTGTACCCCAATGCAGAGTTCGAGTTTCCAGGTTGCATGTGTACATGCAGTGAAAGAAAACTCTGCTGTTCACAGTTGATGATACACTAGCTAATCCATAGCACACAAAGTGACTTGAGGGGCTGCTGATGGCATGGGGTGTTCTCTTACTGCTAGACGCCCTTTATGGCACTGCAGGTTAGGACAGAACCTTCTAGTCTGCTTGGCTAAGTACATCCTGACTGTTCATTGGGAACTTGCCTGTGTGGCTCACTTGGTGCTTCCCTGGCCATTCTACCTTCAGAACAATCACAACATTTTCAACTTTTCTTCCTAAGAAGAGCACACACACAGCATCACCTTATTCTTCTGGGCAGGGCTGTTATGCTGCTGATTGGAAACACTGAGTATGAATGAGACTTAATATGAACTCACTGCTGTGTATTGTTAACCTAAGAAAACTAATAAAGTTCATAATTCCATGCAAATGCAGGTATCCTTGGATACTGCTGATATACCCGGAAGCTAGGATAATAGGGAAAGGAACTATCAGATCTAGCAATGCAACTTAAATACCAGAAGCACATCAAATGAATTGATCTGTCATTCCTTCCCCTCCCCTCTTACCCCCCCCCCTGGATTTAGGAGCATATGTGCAATTATGTGGCCAGCTCCATTTAATGATCAGTGATTAATTTAATGCTTATAAAAATTAGAGGATTCTCAGCCTTGGGGGAAAAAAAGAATGGAATGGTTTCCTACATGACATCGTTTACTGTCAAAGAGCTTTCAAGTCTGGCAGCTCCCCCCCCCCCCATGTCCAAAGAATGAGAATATTTAATTGGTCCAGGGCAACGAGTTGGATGCTGGCATTTAAAAAAAAAACTAGGAAACTTCTCATGTGCAGATGGCAAAATACAAATGAGAAGTAAGGGAGGACATGGAGGTGGCTCAGTGGAAAGTTCTCCTCTTCCTGTTATTGTTGTTGTTATCCTCAACCAACACCATCACAATCATAACAATCTAAAATGACCCCATCTAGTTTACTTGTTTTCAGTCTAATTTTGAGTCAACTGGGAATGTTGCCTGAACATAGCTGGTGATGACTTTATTTAAAATACAATGCAAGGGTGATGACCCTAAATTGGTGTTGCTAGTTGAATTGAGGGTGGGGGGGGGGCACATTCAAAACACTTTCAACCTTTTTGTTAAAGATGGTTCAATGAATTGTATCACCGGTATTTATTTGCTAGGATGAACTGTGCACCAGCAATGTAGACAAAATGAATATTTCAGTGTCTGTGTGAATATTTCATGGTTGAACTTGAAGAAAGGTTTTTTTTTATTCTTCTTTCTGTATCTTATATATTTTAAAATGTGAGGATATTTTGAAAGTGTCTGTACTGAGCTGTTACCTGTGGTCACTGAGCTCAGGAGGGTCACCCTGAGAAGTTGAAAACAGCTCCTGTTTTCTATTCTCACTTAATCCTAATTTTACATATGCTTTGGTCTGAAGATATTTCAAAGATTTCCTAATATTTTGCATCAGCAATCTTGAATTTGTAATGAGAAGTAGGAAAGCACATTCTTAAAAGTGTAATGACTTGAATCCTGTCAACGTCCTCAGTTGCTGGAAGGACTTTGGTCAGTGGAGCATGATTTCTCTGCCTCACCACTGCAGCTGTACCCCAGAATTCCCCCAGTGCACATCCATGAACAGTATGGAGGAGGATTCAGATCCACTGCAGAAGAGAAGAATCTTGACAATCACTTCCCAACCTGGACACGTTGAAATGACTAGCAGTATTCAACTCAGTGTGTGAAGGGACTTTTATACCAACACATGTCACAATTCTTGGTATTTGTCTTCTGATTTTGTTTGTTGACTCTTCAGGCAACCCATGGGGAATCTTATCTTTATGCATGTCTTGCTTTATTCTTGTGATTTGATCGGACTTGGCTGCATTACTTGTTCTGGGTAGAGTTGCCAACCGCCATGTGGAGCCTGGAGGTATCCTGGAATAACAATTGGTCTCCAGACCAGTTCCCCTGGAGAAAAACACTGTTTTGGAAAGTGATCTCTATGGAAATATACCCAGTGAAGTTCCCCACTTCCCAGACCCAATGTCATCATATTCTACCCTCAAATATCTAGGAATTTTCTACCCCAAAGTTGCCAGTGCTCACATATCTGCATATCCTTTACTCAACTCAATGGCAGTACATTAAACTATTATTTTTGTGCACGCTGCTCCTCTGAATTATTTGTGTTCATTTTTGAGTTGGTTTCAGAAGTTGTAAAACTGAACATTTGCCCCCATCTTACCTGTAGCAGCATCAATCTCCCCTAGAACACCTAAGGAGGAACATGGCAATTTCAATTTGACTTTGCAAGCCTCCAAGTCTTTTAAATTAAGAAGGACCAATAAGGGAGGCTGAGCCAAAGACTTCCCAGATCATGGGACTGATATCATAGGAATGTTGCCAGTGTGAGACAGCAAGAGAAAAGCTGCAATTAAATAATAGTAATTCTGACTAATTTATAATATAAATTACATTTATATTACAAAATGACAAAATACAAAACGGGGTGGACGGAGCTGTGATTTGACGTGTTAGCATGCCTTACATCTAGTTTGCGAGAACAAAACTGCCTTTCATAAAAACAAACCCATAATTATGCCAATATTTATAGAATTTAAATTGTGGGCTTTGTAAATGTGGGCTCCTGTTTAATAGAGGCTCTCAACAGGCTTTCGAAAGCTAGAATCTCACAAATCTGTTTGGAGAAGGACAGGGAATAGGTAGTGGTCTGTATAGTAAACAACTGATAAACTTTTTGTTGTTTTAAAAAAGGATCTGTGCCTAGATGAAGCTGGGGGCTGCGCATCCTATAACCATTCACATCTGGAAACATGTGCACTTCCATTGGGATGCTGGCTTATATATCCTACCTAGATTGGGAACACTTAGATTGTTTGTGGTTGCTTTATTAATGATGTGATTGTACTATATCTTGCACTTTATATATTGAAGCATTTTGAAGTTCTACACTATAAACCTATTGGTTTGTACAAATGTTGTTTTTGATGTGGAGCAAATTTTCTGGCATGCCTCATGGGACAGAAATGGGCATGGACATGATGTTTGTAGGGTTTGTAGGGTGGCCCAGGAAGGGCGCAAGAAGAGGCAGGGAGAGAGGGAGCTGGTAGAGGAGGAGGCTGGGCCATTGGCTGTGAGGGAGGAGGGAGGCAGATGGTGGAAGAAGAGGCTGGGGTACAGGGTCCGAAGCCGCTGCAGGACAAGGTGCTACCCTGGAGGCCTCTGGGAGCCAGGACGGAAGCCACACAGCTTGCGGAGGCCAAGACACCACTCAAGAGGCCTCTGGGGGCTGGGGTAGAGGCCACACAGCTTACAGAGGTTGGCACTAACCTGGAGGCCTCCGGGGGCCAAGGCACAGGCTGCACAGCTCCTAGGGGCTAAGCTGCTGCCATCTAGGCCTCTGGGGCACAGGCTGTGACACTGTGTTGGCCCAGGCACTGCTCTGCAGGCCAGAGGAGTCTGGGGTTTTCCTGTAAGAAGTAGTAAGGAGGGAGGGGGGAGGACTCTTTGTTTGCAGGTGTGTGTGTGTGGGGGGGAGGGACCAGGGAGTAAGTCGGGGAAGGAAGAGGGAAGTAGAGAGAGGGGAGGAGAAAGTGGGGAGGGATGGGGTCTGTATGTGTATATGTTTGTGTGTGAGAGAGAGAGGGAAGGAGAGGGAGGGGGGAGGAATCTATGAGCTCCGAAGCAGGTGAGAGTCTGGATGTCATACCTATGAGAGTCTTGGTGTAACTACTTTTATTATTTTTTAAAATTGGCTTGGTTTTTTTCTTTTGCTATTCTTATAGTGACTTCAAACCTAATGACTGAAAATCTGTAAAATAAAAGCAAACAACCCCCCCAAGATCAGTGAATTCCACACGGCCTTTTTTATTGTCACTATTGCTATACTGCTCTGCATATTGTCTCTGGCCCAAGGTGCTTATAGTACACATTTCAGAATCTGGGGCAACCCTCAGTGTCAGAGATGAAGGTAGATCAGGCAGAATGGAAAAGTTTGAATTTGCACCAACATTCAAATAGAGAGGAGGTTGGAGATAAGTGACTTTAGGCATGGCAAAGGCAGGGTCAGGACGGGAGTCCAGGGCCAGTGGTGATGCATGAAGTCGCATAGGCAGGAGTTGGAAACCAGAGTCAGGAGAAGTAACAGACTCTTCACAGTATGGACTGTTTACTCAGATTGAAGCAGCTAGCTGGAAATAGCAGATTTATCTCTCTGAGTTGTTTTTTATACCCTGCTTTTCACTACCTGAAGGAGCCTCAAAGCGGCTTACAGTCGCCTTCCTTCATCTCCCCACAATGGACACCCTGTGAGGTAGATGGGGCTGAGAGAGCTCTAACAGGACTGCTGAGAACAGTAATATTAGGGCTGTGATAAGCCCAGGGTCACCCAGACGGCTGCATGTGGGAGAGCGGGGAATCAAACCTGGCTCACAAGATCAGATGCCACCGCTCCTAACTACTACACCAAGCTGATTCTCTGAGAGTCTGATTGGACCCCCAGTCTCTGGCAGGCTCCGGGGGTCCATTCTCGAAAAGGTTCCCTTCCTCTGCTGGCCATCTTGGTGGTGCTGTCGTGCGGAGAAGATTGGGCCAGCAGCTCACCCTGGAATCAGGCCGTTCTGCTGGTGCACAAATGAAAGTTCCGGGCTTAAGCCTCCCAGCCCCTGACAGAAAAGCCACCTTTCTAAAACTAAGCAGTATCCTGGGAACTCCTACCTACTGCTTAGCATTTCGGAATGAAAGGATATAAATTAGATAAATCGTCTATTGTGTTTGCACTATATTATTTTGAAACAAGAAGCGGTTGTGCCAAATAATAGTTGGGTAGGCACTGAGGGGCCTGGCTGAGCTGAGATCATTTTAAGCCAAGGGTGAACAGAAGCAAATACGCTTCTTGTTCCTCCGGTCTGTGCAGGGAGTGTGTAAACACAGCCCTATATTTCAGAGGTGCTAAATCCATTAATGTCAAATTGCCTCTCCATCCTAGCCTGCTCTCCATCTGTACCTATTTAATCGCTATGCAGACCAGATGTTCATGCAACCAATATAGAAGCTGGAGATCACTGCCAAGAAAAAAGGCCAATGTTCACCGGAGTGCCAGCAGTTTGTCCAGCCTTTCCCACGGATTCTACTAATGGCTCCCATATTTTTTTGATCAAGGACCATTGTCTACTAGTCCCCCCCCCCACTATCATTTTAAAATATCTAATGAGTGAATGATGACTCAAGATACCCTTTTTTTTGGGGGGGGGTCTCTAATATCTATTTTAGGATGAACAGGATCCCTCAGAATTCTTCCAGTGGGTGACCTGAGTGTATTTGTTTTAAATTTAATTCAGGTAATATTTTGTTGCATTATAAATGACAGAGCATCAAGCTATGGTTAACAATGTGAACCGTTTCACCTCTATGATAAGAGAGCCAGCCTGGTATACTGGTTAACAGTGGCAGACTCTAGTGTGGAGAACTGTGTTTGACTCCCTACTCCTTCACATGAAGCCTGCTGGGTGATCTTGGGTCAGTCACAGTTCTCTCAGACCTCTCTAAACCCCACCTACCCCATGGTGCCTGTTGTGGGGAGACAAAAGTAAGGAGGTTGTAAGCCACTTTGTGACTCCTTAGGGTAGAGAAAAGTGGGAATAGAAACCAACTCTTCTCATCCTCTTCCTTTCTCTTCTTCTACCTTTATGGCAGGGACCGCCAACCTCATCTGGAATTCTAAGAATGGCTGCAATTCAAGCATCTATTGATGATAGGAAATTGTTTCTGAATGGAAGCTCCTTAAAGTCATAAGCAAGACCTTTCCTGGGATCTTCTGAAGCCACCTCCTGCTACAATGAGGTAAGGAAATTCAGGAATGGATCTTAGCTTTCAGGAACTGATGCTGTGGGAAAGAAGCAAATGGGTACCAGTAAACATATCTGATGGGTGCCCTGTTGGGGAACTCTTACTTTGAGGAGATTCTGGGAAATTTGGGTGTAATCATAAGGGTCCAGATAAATAAAACTATAGTCAGTAGAAGGAAAGTTTTTATTCAACTGACTGAATTCCCTACAAAAGTACCATAGCTGAGGTAATTTGAGTACTTTCAATGATTTTCTCCTTTGGATCACCAATTTCTAATTATCTTAATGGATCTAATTAACTTTTGCTTATTATTTATTACATTCATATCTTGCCGTTCCTCCAGGCATCCCAGGGTGTGTCTTCCCACAAGTTTTATCCTCAAAAACAAGACTATGAGTGATACAGGCAGAATAACTGACTCCCTCACCTCCAAAAGGGCATCCAGTTGAGAAAGGATTTTAATGCAGGTCAAAGTCTCACATGTCAGTCACTCAGTCTCGTTAGGTTTCTGCATTAAGAACTACTTGCTGAATGTTGCTGTTTCAAACTTTAACCTGTAATTTAGCCTGTGCATGCAACAAGACACAATAATAAAATGAAAGTCATTCTGGAGATTATTTCCGAAGGTCACTACCCAGTTTGCTGTTTATAATCACTTCCTTTCCCGAGCCAGCATTCTAGTAAAAGCAGAAGCTTTGAGGCTGCCTGATAACAATTCCACATTGTTTTATCTCTTAAGCCAGTCTTTTTGTGCTAATCTCAGTGGACCCTCTGTGAAATCCATCTTTCATTTCAGGCTGACAGTCCCTGTCAAAAGCACACTGGAGTTTGTTCTACTAATAGGCGGGGAAATAAATGAACTCCATGTTTGTGCCTGTCTTGTCAGCTTCTCTGAGGGTGAAAGCAGTCGAGATGTTGAGATACCTAGGAATGGATCTACATTTTAAAGGGTAGATTCAACTGGAGCCAGGTGAGAAGGAAGAGGGTTTTAATTCTTCCTCCCCTGCATACCTTTGCCTATAGAAACCAACTTCCAGGGCTAATAGTAGCATGGGGAAGAGAGGCAAAGATGGCCACCTACCATCTTTCTTGCTCATCTGTCTTGCTTCTGGAGTCATTCTGTGTGATAATAGTTACATTGGAAAACCTGTCAGGACATGGATAAAGCTATGGGCCACTACTCTTCTCTTTAACGAGAGCTACCTCCAAGCAGTGATAAACCCTCCCACAAAAACCTAGCTACTTCCCAGACTAGGTAGCAATGGCATACATCATACATACAAAAGTACATCAACTATGTATTAAAACAATAATTCACAAGCATGCACAATACAAATGCATCTAGAAAACCAACTGCAGAAACCAGGGAACCAAACTGTTATTCTTATCCATAGTCTCCTTATAAAAGGGAAACAACCTTGGGGGATGGAGTGTCCGGCTGTCTGAGTTGGAAACAGGGCCAATCAGGGTGCAGTTAGCCCCTACAGCTCCTGCCCCAGCCGGCAAACAGAGCCAGTGCCTTGGGGGGAGGACACGCGGGGCCGGGGTGGAGGGGGCCAAGGAGGGCTTCCCCCCAAGCTGCCAAGCACACCCACGGCATTGCAGAGGCCACAGGTGTGCTTGGTGGCCCAGGGGATGCTGTGCCATTCCGGGGGGGGCTAGGATGGGTCTCACGCGGGACCGGGAGTTAAGCCTCACCGCCTCATGGTGGCTGGGGAAGAAGGGCCTTTCAAAGCCCGTTCTTATGAATGGGCTTTGAAGCTAGTCACAACTATAAATTAATATAACTATCAGATGCATGTTTACTTATTCCTTCTTATCATGTAAGAAGGACCCCTTCGCTGTGATCTTAGAACTACTGGTGACCGGCATACGTACCACCCTAATATCTACCAAATTAGATGCAATTGGCCGGCTATTCATAAAGTTCTGTTTATTTGACTGTATTTGCAGCCCCAGGAACAGAGCCAGCTAGTCCAGTGAGTTATCAAGCCCATGGCAGTCTGCCATATATTTCTGACTGTGCTGATCTCTGTGGTATTGTGCTACACATCTATAGCTTTATGAGTAATCAGCACGATCAGCCCTCTGTCATCCTTTCTATTTTGCTCTGCCTTCTTCCACTCCCCAATCTCTAGCCAGTCAGCCATGTGTTAAAAATCTGGTTATGAATAATACAGGTTGCTGTGTTTCTGTGGTCTTTCCTATGCCTCTCTGAGTCCTGCCTGGACAGCCTTCGAGGAAGCAGGATTGCACTTCTGTTAGAACTCTGATGAATTTTCACTGGTGGAAATTTATGAGGTTATAATGGAGAAGGGAAGGGGTTCAGAAGATGTGAAGAAACTTCAGACATTTTGGTTTTTTTCTGAAGTTGTCCACAGTCACTTTTTTGGAGGGGGGGATATGAAAGGTCTATATCAGCCTTTCTCAGTTTTTTACTTTTGAGAAAACTCTGAAGCATTCTTCAGGCTTTGAATAACCCCTGAAGTGGAACAATCATGCCGAATATGGTTGGGAAGCATAGCTGTGTACATGATCACCCCGGGGCCATTCCCCTTCCCAACCCCTCAAGGCCCATCATGCTGAAAACATGATGTTGTGTTGGTAGACCAGCCGAGGACTGAGTTTGAGGTCCAAGGCAGGATTGGGACTTTCCAGTTGCATCAGCCAGTGCATGGCTAGATCCTGATCACAATATCTAGTCAGTTTAAACCAAAACTGACCTATAGCACATATTGGCAGGAAGATCCTTTTGTTTGTGCATGTATGTAAGTTGGGGTTTTGGTGTGGTTCCTTGATTCAGTTTTTGTCTCTTTGTATCATCATGCTGGCGTCACAATAAAGAGCTGAAATGCACTCCCAGTGTCCTGGTCTATGAACCCACAGATCTAGCAGGTGAGGTGCCTGAACAGAGGCCATGGACAACCCTCCCAGGCATCACATGTGCCATCCCTTAACACTCATCTCGCAGGCTAGGTGAGGGCAGGGAAGTGTCTATAGGGAAGTGTCCCGAACTGGGTTTTCCCGACTTGTTCCCTCCCTCACGCTCCATTCTTTTTGACCCCCACCCCATGTCCCCTGAGCAGTGAGAACAAACAAACTAAAACATGAGGCTTGTAAACAGTTTGATGCTTCATTGGTAAATCTGTGTATAATCCTCCCAAAGTCACCTTGTCAATTAGCCAGCAAACACTGTGTACACTGCGTACGGGATATAAAGATGTCTTCCTTAAATCTGTGCCAGTTGCATTTGCATCCCCCATAAGAATACTTTGGTTATTTTAAACAGGCAACTGTATACTTTCAATAAAATCTTTTGAGTTGTAAAATGCCTCATTTAAAGGAAAGAAATCAATAGTCCCAGCATCCCGTGTGTTTCTCTTTTCTAAATGTCTCAATTTAAATGCAGATTTTGACTACTGCACTGCCAAGAGGGACCAGTTTGACATTCCCTGTAGAGGGAGTTAGTAGACAGCAACTGTAACCTTTTGAAAGCGAGGAAGGGAGAGGAAATCCCCCCCCCCCCCAGTTTGATCTCTGGAAAGGAAATGAAACTCTAGCTGCCTAAAGAGATTACTTTTATAGAAATACAAAATGTTCTCTGCCTCAGATTATGTTTTTGGGAGAAGGGAAGATTTAGATTGATCCTAAACTGTAACCAAAAAAATTACAAGTGGGGAGGCCTTGCATGATTAGAGAAATTCATTGATTATTAGAATCAAAACCACAATTATTGAGATGTTTCTTTAAGAGATAAAACACTATTACACGTGTTTCTATTTACTAGGGATGCTTTCTTTTTTCTGGTTCCTGCCAGTATTGAAATTCTGTCTCAGTTTTGCCTTTTTACGTTTATATGCCAATATCTTTTGCATCTACACTGGAAACTTAGACCTTAAATGCCTGGAAAGGGAAAGGGCATCTTGACTCTACGAACAAACCATGTGGGTATATTGCTTTCCTATCCCTGTTTTAATTGCCTAATAGTACAGACTATGTTTGAGCAGCAGCATTCTGTCATGAGGACTTCTTACACATTTTCATGAAATGGCTGACTCAGCTTTGAGATTGTTTGTTAGTCCAGATTTGAGAGTGTTCCCCTCATTCTTGCTAGCATTCCTTAATGCTATACTCCTTGTCTGGTGATGAGTACAGGTAGGCACAAACCTGTTAACAAGCCAAAATCCGACACCAGCTTGGCCTATGTTCAGGGAAGATGCCTTCCCTGAACATTTACTGCACTTTTTTTCTGGTTTGGCTGTCTGGGCCCTTTAAACCGAACAGTTGAGCAGGGTGGGTGCTTCTGTCAGCTGTTAGGTCTAAATGCATGCAAGCCATCTAACCCTTTTAAAAAGCTTCCCTTCACTCCCAAGTGGGGAGAAGTGAAACAGACTGGTAAAATGGATTGCAGCCACTTCAATCTAGCATCTGGCAGGGGCATCCACCCTGCTCTGCTTGGAAGCAAGGGGAAACAAAATTGATTGGTGAAATGGCTCCTAGCTTCCAGCCATTTCAACCCTAACAGTTTGGTGGGCTCGCCATCAGGTGTTAGGTTTAAATGACTGTGAGACATTTCAGCAGTCAATTTTGCTACCCACCTATGGTTTGGCACCTGTCAGCTGTTAGATTTAAATGGCTGAAAGCCATTAAGCTTTTCCGCCTCCGTCTCCCATGCATCGAATGGCTGTGTGTGTGTGAAATTGGATGGGTTAAAGTGGGAAGCTGGGGGGGGGGATAAGAACTGGGGTTTGACCTATGCTTGCTAGATTCATCTATGTGTGTCCAGGGAGTTCTGTTTGAATAAACTACCATATTTTACACAGTGGAGTTTTTCCTTTCAAATCTGCATTCCTGACACTAGGTTTGATTCCCCACTCCTTCTCCACATGCATGCTGTTGGGTGACCTTGAGCTCACCACATCACTGATAAAGCTGTTCTGACCGACCAATAATATCAGGGCTCTCTCAGCCTCACCTACCTCATAGGGTGTCTGTTGTGGGGAGAGGACAGAGAAGGTGGATGTAAGCCACTTTAAGAGTCCTTCTAGTAGAGAAAAGCAGCATATAAGAACCAACTCTTCTTCTTCTTTAGGAATCTGGAGCTGAAAACAAACAAACAAAGGATTCTTAATATATTGGTTTTAGCTGAGAGCATGTGTGTGTGTGGGGATGTATTAATTTGGAACTGTTGAAGTTGGGAAGCAACTTGGATGTCGGGAACCCGCTTGCTAACTGAAAAACAGGGTGCCCCTTGAAGAAAACGTCACGCCAGGCCGGGTGGACGATACAACAGGAACAAGCTTTATTTCAGCAACGTGGAGTCCGCTGGTATGGAGTAAGAGCTTCCACCGAACTCCAGGTGGAAGCTCTCTTTTATACAAAACCCACCTCCTTTGGCTGTATTGCCCCACCCAGTACTTCCGGAGGGAACATGCTGATACAATCATGACTCATGCACATATGCGAGGTTTTCCGGGGTTCCCGATGGCCCATTTTCCTGGAACAAAGGGCCATCTCCGGGCCCTTGTCAAAAGGTGGAGGGGGACATTGAGGTTCTTTAGCGGCCATTGCCACCTCAACGATCGGGTGGGGCGCCCAGCTGCCGGCTTGCCTGTGATCACCATGCCCTACCTCCGTGATCGCGGGCGCCTCTGATGGCGGGGTTCGGTCTGGTTCCCAAGCCACCAAGGATCGAACCACGACATTCTGCCCCCCCAAAGGTCCATTCTCCAACCCCCCGGGACGGCCAGGATACCGCTTGTGGAAACGTTCAGTGAGTCGGGGCGCAAGGACGTCCGCTGCCCAGACCCATTCCCGGTCCCCCAAAGCGAAGTCCTTCCATTCCACGAGGTACTGCAACTTCCCCCTGTGGAGTCTAGAGTCCAGGATATCCGCCACCTCGTGGTGCTCCCCCCCCGGCAGGACCTCGGGCGCTGGCGGGGAAAACACGGGGTGCCAAACGTCACCGTCCGGAGTTTTTTTTAGAAGGCTCACGTGAAAAACGGGATGGATGTGCCGGAGGTTCTTGGGGAGCTTGAGCTTGACCGAAACTTCGTTGATCGGGGCCAAGACCTCGAAAGGCCCCAAAAACCGAGGGCCTAGCTTCTTGCTGGGCAAATTCAACCGGAGGTTCCGGGTGGAAAGGTAAACTCGATCCCCCGGTGGGATCTCCTCAGCTGGTCGTCTCTTCCGGTCGGCGTCCTCTTTCTGCGCTGCCTTGACTTTGTGGAGCTGCTCCTGCAGCGACTTCCAGCAGCTCCCGGCACGCTTCCCCCACTCGCGAAGGTCGGCCGATTCCCGGGCGGGGACCTCTCCAAGCTCCGGGAAGTGTCTCAGGTCTGTCCCGTAGACGACGGCAAAAGGCGACATCTCCGTGCTGCTGTGGTCTGCGTTGTTGTACGCGAACTCGGCCAGGGGGAGCAGGGGCACCCAGGTGTCTTGATGATAGGAACCGAAACACCGCAAGTACTGCTCCAGTACTTGATTAACCCGCTCGGTCTGCCCGTCCGTCTGGGGGTGGTAAGCGGAGCTCAGCCCTTGCTCGATGTCTAACAGGCGCAGGAAAGCTTGCCAAAACCGGGACACGAATTGTGAGCCCCGATCGGAAATCACCTTGTCCGGCAGCCCGTGCAGTCGGAACACGTGATCCAGGAACATCCGAGCCAACTGTGAAGCACTGGGGACACTGGCGCAAGGAATGAAGTGGGCCTGTTTGGAAAATAGATCTACCACCACCCAGATCACCGTTTTCCCCTTGCTGGGAGGCAAGTCTGTTATAAAGTCCATGGAGATCACTGACCACGGCCGGGTCGGGACCTCGAGCGGGTGCAGCAGCCCTTTCGGCTTGCCAACCCCCGGCTTGCAGGTCAGGCAGACAGGACAACCACTGACGTAAGCTTTTGTGTCCCGCCGCAGACTGGGCCACCAAAACCGCCGCCGGGCCAACTTCCAGGATTTTACGAAACCGAAGTGCCCGGCGGTCTTAGCATCGTGGCAGAGGCTGAGGGCTTCCCGTCGTAGCCCTTCCGGGACGTAGACAGCCTCCCCCCTCCGCCAGAGACCGGAGTCCAAAATCAAAGAGTCCCGGAGCTCAGCCAGCTCCTCGTCTGTCCCGTAGGCTGCCACTAGGCGGTCTCGGAGCGGGGCGGTCGCCGGGTCGGGCTCCCATTCCCCCCGGGCCCGACGCCTAGTGACGACCCCCCGTCCCAGCTGCTCCTCACCGAACACAGACCTGGTGCAGGGAGCGTACCCCTCCCCATGATGCGGCAGCCGGGAGAGGGCGTCCGCGAGGAAATTCTCTTTGCCGGGGATGTGACCCAGCTTGAAATTGTACCGCGAAAAGAACTCCGCCCACCTCATCTGCTTGGCGTTCAGGGATCGCGGTTGCCGGAGCGCCTCCAGATTCTTGTGATCTGTCCAGACCTCGAACGGCTCCTCTGTTTCCTCCAGCCAATGCCGCCATTCGGTGAGGGCGAACTTAATCGCAAACGCCTCCTTCTCCCAGGTAGACCAGTTCCGCTCCGTTTCGGCGAATTTTCGTGAGAGGTAGGCCGCCGGCCTCAGCTGTCCCGCCTGGTCTCGCTGCAGGAGAACCGCCCCGGCTGCTGCGTCGCTGGCGTCGACTTGTACCACCATCGGCTGGGTTGGGTCGACGTGCAGTAGCGTGGGCTCAGACGCGAAAGCTTGCTTGAGGGCCAGGAACGCTGCCTCCGATTTCTCATTCCAGCCGAGCGCTGCGCTGGGCCGCGTGGCGCGAGGACCTCTCCCCTTGGTACCTAGCAAGTCCGTGAGGGGAGCCACTACGGAGGAGTATCTGGGGATGAAGCCTCTAAAAAAATTAGCAAACCCCAGGAAGCTTTGTAGCTGTTTCCGGGTGCGGGGCCTTTCCCAGTCCAGCACCGCCTGCACCTTCTCGGGGTCCATAGCTATGCCCTGGGCTGAGATGCGGTAGCCCAAATAGTCCAGGGAGGGACGGTGGAATTCGCACTTAGCCAGCTTCACGTATAGGTGGTTTGCCAGCAGGCGCTTTAACACCTCCCTCACCAGGGTCACGTGCTCTTGGGGATCTTGGCTGTAGATCAGGACGTCATCCAAATAAACAACCACCCCCTGAAACAGAAGGTCCTGCAACACCTCATTAATTAGACTCATGAAAACCCCAGGTGCCCCGCTTAAACCGAACGGCATCACTTTAAATTCGAATTGTCCCAATTGACAGTTAAACGCCATTTTCCACTCATCCCCCTCCCGGATGCGTACCCGGTAGTACGCCTCCCTTAGGTCCAGCTTAGTGAACAGAGTCCCTTTGCCCAGCCGGGCCAGCAAATCCGGGATCAGCGGGAGGGGGTAAGCGTTCCCCGCTGCGATGGCGTTGAGGCCCCGGTAGTCCTGGCACAGCCGTCGGGACCCATCCTTTTTCCGGACGAACAAGACTGGAGCTCCCATGGGACTGGAAGCGGGCCGGATGAAACCTCGGGCCAGATTTTTTTCCAAAAACTCCCGGAGGTCCTTGAGCTCACCCTCACTCATTTTGTAGATGCGCCCTTTGGGCAGTACCGCCCCCTCTGGGATGTTGATAGCGCAGTCCGTGCGGCGGTGTGGGGGTAGCTCGTCCGCTTCCCGCTCGCTGAAAACGGCTGCGAGGTCTCGGTACTCTGGCGGGACCTCGGGCTCTGGTTTCTCCTGCTGCGCCGCCGCCGCTCCCCTGGGACGCGCCGCCGTCCTCTTGTGGCTGGAATTCTCGCGGGGGACCCGATGCCGTGCACCCACCGTCAAGTCGAACTTCAGGGTCCCCGCCCGCCAGTCCACCACGGGGTTGTGTTCCTTCAGCCAATCCAGGCCCAACACCGCCCGATATCCCGCTACGGGGACCTGGATCAGCCACCGCAGCTCTTGGTGGTCCCCTATGTGGATGGCGATAGGACCCACCTCCTCCCCGAAAGGTCCCCCCTGAATCGGGCTGCCGTCCATCTGGACGAAAACCAGGGGAACCTTCCGAATGCGCTTCGGTAGCCCCAAAGCCCGGGCTATCTGGGGGTGGACCATGCTGTGGTCGCATCCAGAGTCCAAAAGAGCCTCCCCCACCCAACTTAGTCCGTTCTCCGGGTTCCGGAGCTCTAAGATTACCACGTTCGGAGGAAATCTCCCGGGGACATTAAACCCATGTTCCCGGGGTTCGTGGGGGTCGAGACCGCCTCGTTGCTTGAAAACGCCATCTCTGGATCCGTCCCGATAAGCGCTCGGATGCGATGCCGACCCTGGAGTTCGATGGGAAGCTCTTACGATGTCGGGAACCCGCTTGCTAACTGAAAAACAGGGTGCCCCTTGAAGAAAACGTCACGCCAGGCCGGGTGGACGATACAACAGGAACAAGCTTTATTTCAGCAACGTGGAGTCCGCTGGTATGGAGTAAGAGCTTCCACCGAACTCCAGGTGGAAGCTCTCTTTTATACAAAACCCACCTCCTTTGGCTGTATTGCCCCACCCAGTACTTCCGGAGGGAACATGCTGATACAATCATGACTCATGCACATATGCGAGGTTTTCCGGGGTTCCCGATGGCCCATTTTCCTGGAACAAAGGGCCATCTCCGGGCCCTTGTCAAAAGGTGGAGGGGGACATTGAGGTTCTTTAGCGGCCATTGCCACCTCAACGATCGGGTGGGGCGCCCAGCTGCCGGCTTGCCTGTGATCACCATGCCCTACCTCCGTGATCGCGGGCGCCTCTGATGGCGGGGTTCGGTCTGGTTCCCAAGCCACCAAGGATCGAACCACGACATTGGAGGAGAAATTCAGGAGTGTCCCTACAAAGAAATGTCAAAGGAAGATGAAAGGCTTTCAGACTGGTGAAATTTACCTTGAATGGTTCACCTGCCTCTGATTTTCAGTCTCAGACCTATCGAGCAAACAGTGGAGAATAAGAAAGAGCTCTGAGGGGCTCCTCTTTACACAATAAGATCCAAAATAGTAGCATATCAATTTTCTTTGGGAACAATGTCCTCTTGATTTCTATTGCACATTCACTGGAGCATACTATTAGTGTTGTCATGGATTTGAAGTTGCACATGGGAGGAGGAAAGGAGCTAAAAACTGAATTCCTGATGGAACATAAGGGCATATTCAAAGCCAGGACTTAAACGAAGCAGAAATTCATCTTTGTTTAAGCTGCAATAGGATAGAAATAGTTTGGGGACAGGCTGTGATTGTTTCCTCTCCAATGTCAAAAATGATTTCAGCCACTTATTGCCATGTGATCAATGACCAAGAATCCAGAACATCTGGAAACGTGGGGCTCTGAAGATTTCATTTTAAGTCACTGTGTATATGTGAAGGGACTTGATATCAAATGACAACTGACATTCATGGTTGGGTCAGAATCACACTTTGTTCTCCGTCCTGCAAGCATAAAAGCATAAAACAAATGTTCTATTTTTGTAGCTTGCTAAAACCGTAGTACTTGGAATAGATTACCAGACATATGGATTTGAAAAGGCCTGGTTACATTTCACAGGATGGAAAGTGTAGGAAGGAGTTAAGACCCAGAAACAAGTTCAGAAAGTCTTTCCCCAGTGCTCTTGCACAAGCAGTTTTCTGTGTTAGCTGGATTAGTTGACCCACCTGGGGTACAGATGCAAAGAAGAGAGCTGCCTCTCCCTAGTGAAGTAGCACACCAGAATGGGTGTAGGTTCTCATGGGACATATGGAAGGTTATTAAAATTTTAGCTAATTAAAAAATCTAATTGAATTTGGAATAGGCCACGTCTCAGGGTAGTGTTTTCCAAATGGGATGCAGTGATATTTTCTGCAAAAGCCCAGATCATTCTGTGGGAGCTGTGTTCTGCCAAACAAGTGCATCAGCCTTGGGTGGTATCTCCTGTACTGTTCCATAAGCGTGCATCCCACTGAAAACAATGAACTTGTATGCTTCAAGTTGTGCATAGAATTGCAACTTTGGAATACCGCAATATATTTAAAGGACATTATAAATACTCTTCTGCTCTGCAATTTCCATTTATACAATAATTTTTATTTTCTATAAATAAAGTTTTAGCCATGAAAGATGGGAAATGGTGCATAGCATGAAGATTTATATATTTGTCTGATAATTTGACTGGCTCTTTAGACGTCTGCTATAATCTGCTTTTGAAATTCTCCCTTTTCTAGAGTGGTTTTCTAGAGTCAATGTGTATATGTGAAGGGACTTGATATCAAATGACAACTGACATTCATGGTTGGGTCAGAATCACACTTTGTTCTCCGTCCTGCAAGCATAAAAGCATAAAACAAATGTTCTATTTTTGTAGCTTGCTAAAACCGGAAAATGCAAGTCTGTGTACACAGAATTAATGCATTGGATTCCAGAAATAAAAAAAAAAAAACATTTGAACCTATAAATGCAGAGAGTGTGCATGCAGACAGCTGTATGGAAATAGAGCTGTAAGGTGGAGTGAAGAGAAACAAAAAATTAAATGTCTTGGTGGTTGTGGATAAGCTATACAAGTGCCAGTGGGTAAGGTGCCTATGTGGGACTTGAAGTAGCCAGGCTGAAGTGTTTTACAACTAGGTTTACCAACTTGGGCTTGGGAAATTCCAGGAGATTTAAGTGCTTGGGAAGTGTGAAGTTTCGGGAAGGAATGGAGCTCAGAGATAGGATTGCTAGCCTTCCCTCATTGGAGCAGGGGAGCCTCTATCCCCAACTCCTCTGTCCCACTGCCCCCCTGAGTGGCTTTGGAAAGAATTTAAAAAAATAGCCCTCTAGGAATAATCTCCACCCAAATGACACCAGTCCTCTCTAGGAAGCTGTATAAACTATATGGTTTTACTATAAAATTTCCTATGATAGCTAGGGAGGGCTGACCTCATTTCTGGATTATTCCATGAGTTATGTTGCATTGTCACTGACACCCCAAGCCTCTTTCTGGTTGCCTACTCAGAGGGATGTGATAGTGTAGAATGTTCCCTGTGTAGTTCCACTTCCTGCAGGGTAACTGATCTCTGTAGTTGTAATTGCAGAACTCCCAGCCTTTCTTGACAAGCCCTTACAACTTCTGTCACAGGGCTTGTTATTGTTGTTGTTATGTGCGAAGTCGTGTCCGACCCATCGCGACCCCATGGACAATGATCCTCCAGGCCTTCCTGTCCTCTACCATTCCCCGGAGTCCATTTAAGTTTGCACCTACTGCTTCAGTGACTCCATCCATCCACCTCATTCTCTGTCGTCCCCTTCTTCTTTTGCCCTCGATCTCTCCCAGCATTAGGCTCTTCTCCAGGGAGTCCTTCCTTCTCATGAGGTGGCCAAAATATTTGAGTTTCATCTTCAGGATCTGGCCTTCTAAAGAGCAGTCAGGGCTGATCTCCTCGAGGACTGACCAGTTTGTTCGCCTTGCAGTCCAAGGGACTCGCAAGAGTCTTCTCCAGCACCAGAGTTCAAAAGCCTCAATTCTTTGACGCTCGGCCTTCCTTATGGTCCAACTTTCGCAGCCATACATTGCAACTGGGAAGACCATAGCCTTGACTAAACGCACTTTTGTTGGCAGGGTAATGTCTCTGCTTTTTAGGATGCTGTCTAGATTTGCCATAGCTTTCCTCCCCAGGAGCAAGCGTCTTTTAATTTCTTTGCTGCAGTCCCCATCTGCAGTGATCTTGGAGCCGAGGAAAATAAAATCTGTCACTATCTCCATTTCTTCCCCTTCTATTTGCCAGGAATTGAGAGGGCCGGATGCCATGATCTTTGTTTTCTTGATGTTGAGTTTCAAGCCAACTTTTGCACTCTCCTCCTTCACCCGCATCAACAGGCTCTTTAGTTCCTCTTCACTTTCTGCCATTAGAGTGGTATCATCTGCATATCTGAGGTTGTTGATATTTCTCCCTGCAATCTTGATCCCAATTTGTGACTCCTCTAATCCCGCATTTCTCATGATGTGCTCTGCATACAAGTTAAATAGGCAAGGCGACAGTATACAGCCTTGCCGAACTCCTTTCTCAATTTTGAACCAGTCAGTGATTCCATGTTCAGTTCTCACTGTTGCTTCTTGACCTGCATATAAATTTCTCAAGAGACAAATAAGATGCTCTGGTATTCCCATCTCTTTAAGAACTTGCCACAATTTGTTGTGCTCCACACAATCAAAGGCTTTAGCATAGTCAATGAAGCAGAAGTAGACGTTCTTCTGGTACTCCCTAGCTTTCTCCATGATCCAGCGTATGTTGGCAATTTGATCTCTAGTTCCTCTGCCTCTTCGAAATCCTGCCTGTACTTCTGGAAGTTCTCGGTCCACATATTGCTGGAGCCTAGCTTGTAGGATTTTGAGCATAACTTTGCTAGCATGAGAAATTAGTGCAATGGTGCGGTAGTTTGAACATTCTTTGGCATTGCCCTTCTTTGGGATTGGAATGTAAACTGACCTTTTCCAATCCTGTGGCCATTGTTGAGTTTTCCAAATTTGCTGGCATATTGAGTGTAGCACTTTTACTGCATCGTCCTTTAAGATTTTGAATAGTTCAACTGGAATGCTGTCACTACCACTAGCTTTATTGTTGCTCAGACTTCCTAAGGCCCATTTGACTTCACATTCCAGGATGTCTGGCTCCAGGTCAGTAACTACCCCATTGTGGTCATCAGGGATGTTAAGCTCGCTCTTGTATAGTTCTTCTGTATAATTTTGCCACCTTTGTTTGATCTCTTCTGCTTCTGTGAGGTCCCTACCATTTTGGTCCCTTATCATACCCATCTTTGCATGAAACGTTCTCTTCATATCTCCAATTTTCTTGAAAAGATCTCTGGTCCTCCCCATTCTATTGTTTTCTTCTATTTGCTTGCACTGTTCATTTAAGAAGGCATCTCTTCTAGCTTTTCTCTGGAATTCTGCATTCAATTGGGTGTATCTTTCTCTTTCTCCCTTGCCTTTCACTTCCCTTCTCTCCTTAGCTATTTGTAAAGCTTCCTCAGACAGCCATTTTGATTTCTTGCATTTCTTTTTCTTTGGGATGGTTTTAGTTGCTACCTCTTGTACAATGTTGCGAACCTCCGTCCATAGTTCTTCAGGCACTCTGTCTATCAGATCTAATTCCTTAAATCTATTTGTCACCTCCACTGTGTATTCGTCGGGGATATGATTTAGTTCATACCTGAGTGGCCTAGTGCTTTTCCCTACTTTCTTCAATTTAAGCCTAAATTTTGCAACAAGAAGCTCATGATCTGAACCACAATCAGCTCCTGGTCTTGTTTTTATTGACTGGATAGAACTTTTCCATCTTTGGCTGCAGAGCACATAGTCAATCTGATTTCTGTGTTGACCGTCTGGTGATGTCCATGTGTAGAGTCGTCTCTTGGGTTGCTGGAAAAGAGTGTTTGCTATGACCATTGTATTCTCTTGACAAAATTCTACCAGCCTGTGCCCTGCTTCATTTTGTACTCCAAGGCCAAACTTGCCTGTTATCCCGGTTATCTTTTGGCTTCCTACTTTAGCATTCCAATCCCCCATGATGATAAGCACATCATTTTTGGGCGTTGCTTCTAGAAGGTGTTGTAGGGCTTCATAGAACTGATCAACTTCATCCTCTTCAGCAGCAGTGGTTGGGGCGTAGACCTGGATCACTGTGATGTTGAATGGTTTGCCTTGGATTCGAACTGAGATCATTCTGTCATTTTGGGGATTGTATCCCAAGACTGCTTTTCCTACTCTCTTATTGATTATGAAGGCTACTCCATTTCTTCTGCGAGATTCTTGTCCACAGTAGTATACCTGATGGTCATCTGAATTAAATTCACCCATTCCTGTCCATTTTAGTTCACTGATTCCTAAAATGTCGATGTTCAGTCTTCTCATTTCTTGTTTAACCACGTCCAGCAGGGCTACGTCACAGGGCTAGCAACAGTGAAAAAGGCAGGGAGGATCTAGAGCGTCTGGAGTCCAATACTACCATCTGGACTGCAATCTCTACTCCAAAGTTAAATGTCATCTGACTGCATGACCCTTGGGACCAATCAGGATGGCTTGTTCTCTGAGAAGCCTGTTCTTGCAGCTCACATCTTCAGCATGAACAGTTTGAGAAACTTTAACCAGACCTGGCCTCTGTGTACTCTTCCAGATTCCTTCCTGGATATTGATCACTTCCTGTGGTTTCCTCAGTTCCTTCTGGCTCTTGGATTCTCATCCTGCTCCTCCGGAAACCTGATCTCTCCTGTTGCAAGAACCTTGGGAAATAATGGAGCTCAGAGACAGGATTGTTAGCCTCCCTTCACTGGGGCAGGGGGTCCTCTTCCCTCAACTCCCCTCTTCCATGCCTCTCTGAGTGGCCATGGAAAGAAACAAAAAATATAGCCCTCCCACCTCTCTTAGTACCCTTTTGGTCCACACTCCTAACCACTACACCAAACTGGCCATAAGGGAAGGAGTAAGTTAGCTAACTATTATAGGTGCATTAAAAGGGAAATGGTATATGCTGAGGAAAGGTCACAAGGATCCCATCTCCATATTCACAGGTATTGTTGATAATTAGTAGTCCGTTAATAGTTTTGGTATATACCTTCTCTCCCCAGTGATCCTTCAATCTAAAAGAAGGAAGGAAAGCTCAGAAAGACCAGAGGAACCATGTATATGGATGAACAGACAATGTGACTAATTAAAGGGCACGATGCCCTATTATTTGGAGCAGAGGTGGATGGGGAACACAGCTCATCATCCGCTTGCATGGCGTGAAATCTCTACTTTGCATAGCTCCACAGGATCAACTAAACATATCTACACGGAGTGTTATGTGGACCATGAATTTAGCATGGATTTATAGTTCCCATTTGATTTAATATGAGTTGGCATTCATCTTCTTTCTGATATAAATTACTTAGGGATGCCATAATAAAAATATAACAGGTATTTAATGGATGTCATCCAATGCTTTTTCAACAAATTTGTTTGAATTATGTAGTAGGAAGAAATGGCCATAGAGTATAATAATGTCAGAGCCAGATTATATAGGTGTAGTTTAATTTCAAGTGTCCAGATAAAAGTCTATTGTTAAGGGAAACATCACACAGTCCATCACAGGCATCAGTGCTTGTAATACATACTTTTCAGTTTGCCGAATTTCGGTAATAAAGGTATAATAGGAACATGAGGGAGTCATTAGGAGAACATTGGTTTGATGTTAGCATAGGGATACATGAAGGAAAAGAAAACCTGTAGAATTTCAGTAACAAACTAAGCATTGTACTA
Source organism: Paroedura picta (assembly GCF_049243985.1). NCBI lineage: Eukaryota > Metazoa > Chordata > Lepidosauria > Squamata > Gekkonidae > Paroedura > Paroedura picta. The sequence goes on along the minus strand of NC_135375.1, from coordinate 86,575,033 downwards.
AATTTATAGCTGCTGCAAAAATGGGTAACTAGAAGAAGAAGAGTTGGTTTTTATGTTCTGCTTTTCACTACTTGAAGGATCCTCAAAGTGCCTTCCCTTCTTCCCCCCACAACAGATACCCTGTGAAGTAGGAGGGGCCTAGGGTGCTCTAACAGGAGCGCTCTACAAGAACAGCTAATAACAGAACTGTGACTAGCCCAAGGTCACCCAGCTGGCTGCATATGGAAGAGTGGGGATTCAAACCCCGCTCTTCAGATTATAGAGTTCACTGCTCTTAACTACTACACCAAACTCTATGAATTTTGTCCCCCTTGAACCCTTTTAGCCGAATTTTCCTTGGGCCATGATTTCCCAATCATAGGTGGGGGGTAGGGGGGTGGAGTCTGAGGAAGGCAGGATTTGGGGAGGGTCCTCAGTGAGGTTTAATGCCATAGAGTCAACTTTCCAAATAGGGTTGCCAACTTCAGTATGGGAAATTCCTGGAGAAGTGAGGGTGGGACCTGGGAAAGGTGGAGCTTCAGGAGGGGTGGAAGCTCACCAGGTATGTGATGCTATACAGTCTACCCTCCAGAAGCAATCATTTCCTCCAGGGGAATTGATCTCTATTCTCTATTCTGTAATTCTAAAGAGATCTCTAAACTCTACCTGGAGGTTGGCAACCCCATATCTGCTTCATAATGTCAGCTATGCAAGTGCAGAGGGAAGAACCTTAGAACCTCTTGGAGTTATAGCACAGGTACATTCTATTAGAAGTCGTGAGGAAGAAGATACACCCTGCTTGCTGGTTCAGGGAACAACGGCTCATTTTATGCTATGTCTTCGGCCTGCCCTGCCCTGCCCACATTCTCAGTGTTTTGACTGAGCATTAATCACTTCCAGTCTTGCTTGAGACATTAATTGAAGGCAATTTAGGGACATGCAAATTGCTGAGAAGCTTTTCTAATCTTTTTAATCTTAGTGAACTCATTGAGCTCTAGCATTCCTTGGATCCTGAATGGGGATTCTCTTGCTCCGGTTGGGAGGCTGTTTATATCTGTTGAAAGCTCTCCACAGAAACCCAGTGCTTGGATACGGTTGGAAAGGTGACAGCATGAAAGCTGTGGTATTAAGTACTAATACAGAGCATGCTTAGTTTTCTTGAACTCTAACAAACACTGGCAGGGGCTCATGGGAATTGTAGGCCATGAACATCTGGAGGACCACAGGTTGACTACCCCAGCGCTAGAGGGAGCTGTCCAAGACCTACTGAGTACTTCTCTTGTTTCCTTTTGCTTCTTGCTGAGCTGCTTCTTTGCCTGTAAGTTGTTATATCTTGAAGGCCTGTCTGCTGTTGGAATGCTTGCAGCAGATTAATGTTTCTTGCAAACTTTGATTTAAAAAGTACTAAATTTTATTGAAAGCAACTTGGGATGTGTGGGATTGGATTATTTCCCTGGTTCTCCTATCAGACATATTTTGTACCAATTTTGTACTCCTATCAGACATATGTCTGTACAACATATTTTGTCAGCTCTGGAGCTCTCAAACATTCTGGGGTTACCAGTGGGAGATACAGGGGTTGGGGTGGGGACACATGGGTGGAGGTCTCCTTGAGTGATGTCATACCTCTTAAAACATCACTGGAAACTCTATGGTTTTATCACAGGATTTCTGGCAATTCTTAAAAAGTCATGACGCCAATTCTGGAAACCTGGAAGTGATGTTCCACCACTCCTAATAGCAGTGGGAAAGGGGTGCCAGTGGTAGGGGATCACTCACCCTTTGGGGCTGGGGCTCGCAATCTTATCAGTGATATAGAATGGTAGTTCTAAGTAGACCTTTATCAAGAAACCTTTTAAACACTTAAGCTTTGTGAAAGCATCTTCAATGCTTTTTCAATTCCGAGGAAGGTTCAGAATTCTAGTTGCCTTGGTCATCCGAGGGGGCCCATGAAACCAGGCAGATCATGTCAGTCATTTTAGAGCTGAGTGGTATGAGAGCACCTAAGAGGGTATAAGGGCTCCTTATCGGAATGAGTGTAGAGATCTATAAAAAGTAGCTCCTGAGAAAACAGGCAGAGCAAAAGTGTCATTTTTCCATAGCTTATGCCAGACGGGTGTTTTGGTGGCTTATGATTTTTAGGAACGGGCATCACAAATAGGATGCGTGCAATGTTGGGTAGACAGAGATGTGATGCCGTGCTTGTGGAGTCTTTGGATGTCAATCCAAATCAATACCTGTGAGTAAGGCAGTAAAAAAAATGCAAAGATTGGTTTTCAAGTCTCAACTCTAAAGGGATATTAGTGGATGGTAATAAATAATTTGTCTTAAACAAAAAGGGAAATTGATTTTTATTATTAATTGGCATACTTGAATGCACTGTTCACTTTCACAGACTCTACATTTGTCAGGGCAGGCATTTTCAGAATGAGTATATTTTTCTCTTTTTCATTTTTTTATAAATGAAAAGTATTTGTAATTTGGATGCAGGTCCACGAGACTGTGTAAGCGACTGCTCTGAAGGTGATACAGTTACAGCTAGAGATCCTTTCTGGATTAGATCAGTGGTCCATCTTGACCAGCACCTTGTTCATACAACAAACAGGGTGTAGAGGCCAAGCCTCCCCCTGCCCCAGGTGTTGCCTCCTAACACTGGTTTACTGCCTCTGAATTTGGATGTTCCATTCACCCACTATGGCTGGTAACCACTGATGGACCTACCTTCTGTGAATCTGTCTAACCTCTTATAAAGTCAGATATGCTCGTGGCCATCGCTACATCCTCTAGCAGCACATTCTACAGAAGAATTTCCTTTTGTTTGTCCTCTTTCTGTTGCCCATCAGCTTCATGGAGTGCCCCTGAGTTCTAGTATTAGGAGACAAGAAGGAAAATCTTCCATTAGCCTCTTTGTGCTCCCCATGCATAATTTTATAAACAACCTTACTACAACCTTGGTTGTCCACTAGCTTTGGATACAACAAGGTATTTATTTAGAATTTTTTATGCCACTTCTCTAGGAAACTCGCGTGATGCAGCTTACAAAATAAAACATAATACAAATTTAAAATATTAAAATATGTTAATCAAAGCCTAGCATTAAAAAAATAGCCATAGCATAAAGACAAAGAAACTGAACAGAATGAATGTAACGGTTTTCAGGCTGAAAGCACAAGATAAAATTAATGTTATAAGAGCAGTCTTTTAATTAAAAGCCTGGGTAAACAGAAACCATTTTAACCTGGCACCTAAGAGAAAGTGGCATAGGCACTGGTCAAGTCACAAAAGAAAGAGCATTCCATAGGCAAGGTGCCACTTCTAGAAATGCCCTGCCCTTCGGTTGCCACATCTCACCACTAGAAGCCGGGGTATGAGGAACAGGGCTTGTGAAGAACATCTTAGCCAGTGTGCAAATGGTATTTGCAAAAAAGAGAGTTGATTTTTAGGAGGGAAGTAAAACATCAGGGAAAATTTGGTAGATTGGAATGTACTTCTCTGGTCTGGGGACAGGAAAGGTACTCTACACCAGCCTTTCTTAACTTCTTTACTGTTGAGAAATCCCTGAAACATTCTTCAGGCTTTGGGAAACCCCAGAAGTGGTGCCGTCATGCAGAATAAGGTTGGGAAGCATAGCTGGGTACACGCCCATCCAGGGCCCCTCCCCTTCCCACCTCCTGCAGGCCCATCACTGGCCATTGGGGGGGGGGGGCTCGAAATGACTATATATTGTCATATTTTCTGATAAGTGTTTAACACATTTTAAAAATATATAAAAATTAATTAGTTCTCACTCATCTAGGAAATCCTTCCAGGGCTGTCAGGAAACTCCAGGGTTTCACGAAACTCTCGTTAAGAAAGCCTGGTATACACAATCGTCCCACTTCAAAGAAGAGGTTGCCATAAGGTCACCTTCATACCTGAGGGTCTCACTTAATTACTCTCAGCATTCTACAATTAAGAAGCATAAATCTGCCCAGTTTGGGATAGTAGTGAACAGCGGCATCCTCTAATCCAGAGAACCAGGTTTGACTCCCCACTCCTCCACATGCAGCCAGCTGGGTGACTTGGACCAGACACAGTTCTCTCAGAGCTCCCTCAGCCCCAACTGCCTTACAGGGTGTCTGTTGTGGGGAGAGTAAGGGAAGGCAATTGTGAGCCATTTTGAGACAACTCTTTGAGTAGTAAAGAAGTAGGGTACAAAAACCAGTTCTTCATCTTCTGATAAATTTATTTCCATCACTATGTTTCACTCTGGAATTAAGCCCAAACAAATGGTAACAATATAAACTTGTTATTCCTCTTTGGTCCTTGAATTCCATTAAACATCTTCATTATGTTGCAAGCTATCTGTATGTATATTTCATTGTATCTGAATTGTGGGTGCACACAGAAGCTTATACTTTGAATAAAACTTGGTTGGTATTAAAAGGTGCCACTGGACTCAAGTTTTTTTTTCCTGCTGCTTTAGAGCAGGGGTAGTCAAACTGCGGCCCTCCAGATGTCCATGGACTACAATTCCCATGAATTCGCATTCGCTGGCAGGGGCTCATGGGAATTGTAGTCCATGGACATCTGGAGGGCCGCAGTTTGACTACCCCTGCTTTAGAGTGACATGTCTACCTGCTTGGATCTATGCTTCTGGATAATTCCGGAGAAGTTGCCAATGTAAGAAGCATGTATCTAAAGATGAGAATGCCATCCGCTTCCATCTTACTAGTTTAGATAATCTATTATTTTTGGGCTTTGTGTCCCGAACTTTGGCACAGAGTTTTCATTTTTGTTGCCAGAACTGTGGTACTATGGGTTCGAATCCCATTCTGCACTCGAAGGCCAAAGGTAATCAAAAATTACTCCATATTATAAAATTATAAAAGTTTCACATAAAGTCTCATGATGTATTTTTTAAAAGTATGACTCATGATTACTGAACATTTGTTTCAGCCCTCAGGGAGTCAATTAGTGGGAGCTGCAATTTGAAACCCAAATATCTAATGTGCCATTTAATTTTCATGGCCACACAGAGCTCAGCACACTAATTACCTCTGATCTGCTTTAAATAAGTGAATTATTAATCACTAAACTGTTCACTTTCTCTCTCTCTTTTTTTTTACTTCCTTCTGGGTTGTAGCAAAAAACACTTAGTCTTGCTCTGTTGTGTGGCTTTCTTTTTAACCTCCTTGCGCTTGTGCCAAACACTTCGAGAATCTTGTCTAAAAACTTCTCATTTATCAAAGCAATTAATGGCTGGCATTTGTTTCCTGAAGACGTATAGGGATTAGATTGATAATTAGGTGGAGGGCTTCCTTCTGCAAAGGGGAAAACGGCAGCAAGGCTGTGCTTCCGACCTACGTATGACCTTGAACTGAAGACAAAGAAAACCAATGAGATTGTAATTATTAAACTATGAGCTGTGCTGGAATTCTCAGAATTCCCCAGCCCGTTGGACTCTGTTGCAGAAGCTTAGCTGGTGATTGCGCATTTAATAAATGAGGAACATAAGGGCCAAGGCAATCTGCAAAGAAAGGTGGATGCACTTTTTCAGGGTCACAGAACTTTTTCTGGGAGAACCCGCAGCCCTTTGTCAGCCTGTAAGTCTTGGAATGTTCTGTGCTTGCATGGAATGTTCAACCAGGAAGCTTTTCTTTCTCCACAGAGTGTCATAGCTGCTTCTGAGATGTTATGAGAATTCCCATTTTTAAGGGACAGTTGCTCTTCAAATTCTGGAGGCAGCATAGGCCAAGTTCTATTATTTAGTTTATTTCAAGGCTGTTGAGAGCTAACATGGGTCCTTAGTCAAAGGCCCATTATGCAGCCACATTTTACTGCTGTTAATCTTGACTTCAGATTCTGTGCCTACCTTATGCACCGTTCCTTTTTCTCCAGTGTATTTATTCTGTAGCTATAATTTTAACAACCCTCACATGCATACTTTTTAAATTGGGCAGAATGTCACTTGTGACATGTGGGGGATGGTGTCCAAAGAGTTTAATTTTTTTTTTTACGTAATTGCTGAATTGCAGCTGTGCAGTAGGGTCCAGCAAGCAACTTTCACTTAAATCCACGTGGTTTAGGTTTTGCTCATGTATTTTAGCATTAATTTATTGAATGAACAGAAAAGAAATGCAGGGAAAAGGGGAAAAAAACCCAATGTTGAAACTGACAAGTCTTTTTTGAAACTGACAGGCAGCCACAAAGCCATGTTTTCTACATTGCTGGGTACTAGGAAATTCTCTGCCGTGCTATCCGCTGCTGTGAAGAATAGGAGTTACTCAATCTCATAATATAGGGGAACATCTTGAGTGTGCACAGTACAATCCACTGACACTGCAAGTTGTGATAACTGGCAATGTGTGTGTAATGTGTGCACGCCTGTGCTAAGCTGGCTGCAACTCCACTATGCTTTGCACAGGGAATAACTCTTCTGGTAGCAGCTCTGAAGAGCTTTTTTATACTTGTGCCTCTAAACTGGGACAAACATTGGGGGGCGGGGGGTCACTGATGTCCTAGCAAAGCTACACAGTAATGCTGATTTCCTGCCCTTCCTTGAAAATGTGTACAGTTTTCTCTTTGCTATTCTCTAATTTGATCAAGCACACTGGTTATGATCTTGGCAGTGTTTTAAAGCCTCTCCTTTGCGGGTTGCACTTTTCCTCCAAATGGATCAATCTCAAACGATTATTAAGTTCAGCAGTTCAGAAGAGATCCAGGAGGCCTAGCTGCCATTTTAATTTTATGTTCTGAATGTTAGGTGGCTTTTTTGTTTCTCTGCAAACCTGCAGAAGATATATTTAGCATTGGGATGCCACTGGTCTGTGGATTTAGATATCTACAGATAGGTGCCACATGTTGCTATTAGGTACCCTATATACTCGCATATAAGCCTAGTTTTTCAGCACCTTTTTTCACACTGAAAAAACCCTCCCCGGCTTATACGTGGGTACATATCATAATTGAAATAAAAGCCTGATCCAGCCAGCCAATTGTTGCATTGCCTTTTACAAATGTGTACTGCAAGCTGAGCTTGCTCTGGCAGCATGTAGGACATCAACGGTTTGACTGAGACTCTGATCTTTTTTTCCATTTGCCTTCAATGGCAAAAGGAATGGCAATGCTGGATGGAAGATCCAGTGATGATGGAGCATTTCCCACCCTCAGCTTATATGCAAGTCAATAGTTTTGCCCTGATCTTGTTGTAAAATTAGGTGCCTCAGCTTATATGCAGGTCGGCTTATATGTGAGTATATACGGTATCCTTATCCATTGTTGTTCCTCTATATATTTCTGAAACAGCCTAGGGGGCGGGACGTGTCCGGCTGTCCAAGTTGAAATAGGGCCAATCAGGGTGCAGACAGCTTTGTCCTAATTGGCTCTGCATCTGCGGCTCGCGCCCTCCGGCCCTGGACTCTAGCCTCTTTGCTCTCAGCTCAGTGCCTGGAGCCAGCAACAGGTGAGAGGGTCCTGGGCAAAGGGTCATGGTGGATGGCTTGCTAACGAGGGCCTCCTGGCCTGCTAGGCTGGGCCTGCTTATGAGGGCCTCCCGGCCAGCTGACTGCCTGCTAAGGAGCTCTGCTTCGGCCCTGCTAACGAGCTGCCCAGACCCCACCCCACTTGATTTGGCTGCAAGCTGTGGCCCTAAGCCACCTTCAGCTGCCTGGCCAGGGGTCAGGGGAGAGGTCCCTTTCAGGGCCCGTTCCTAGGAACAGGCTTTGATGCGAGTATTAACATAATTTTAAAAAATCTATGCTACCTTTCTGCCCAAATAAGGTGGAAACATCAAAACATTTCTTAAAAGTTTAATATGCAGAAGATCTTAGGAGTGATTCTTGGCAATCAAAGGTTCTTAGTATCAGGTGCTGTGAGAGACCTCTTTCTGCTCAGGACCCTGGAAAGCCACGTGGATATCTTGAGGTTATATACTGTGGTTTTATATGTTCACACAAAACATATAGTCCCACCTTCCTCTTGAAAGTCTCCAGAGAGACATTTCATAACCTCTCTAGGTATCTTTTTCTGCTGTTCCATTGCTGAATTGCAGTTAGAAGGATATTCCTATTTAACCTAATTAATTGGTAAAGCCCCTATCCTATTAAAGAAACAAATTGAAATGAAGCAGAAGGTATTTAAAGTTCTGCCGTACAGGCAGAAATATGCTCAATAATTACTTCAGTACCATCAGAGAATTTTTAGAATTGACCTTTTAAGCATGTATCTTTTCCTCGCTAGATAGGGGTCCTCCTTGTGTATCTTTGACTAAACATTTAGATTTTGTAAAAAAAAAAAAAAGAAGAGGGTAATTCAGAAAATGTATCTGTAATAATCAGTAATATGCCAAACTTCAGCTCAGCTTGACTCTTTTTATTATTTGGTTCTAAACCCTTGATAATTAGAGTTTTATCAGAGAAATGCTGGCAGTCTTCATTGAAAAGGCAAGAGCTATCTCTGCTATAATTAAGCTAAGTAGCAAAGAGCATTTAACTCATTGGATCATGGAAACTCCTTAAATCAAGCTAAATAATTTGAGACCTTCCTTGCCTTTCTCCCTCTGTCTCTAGGCCACAATATGTCAAGCCAGTTTCCTTGAAATTAGGGTCTGTCAGGATTGGTGTGTTTAATTACTATTTAATCATAATCAAGACCACTGGCTATGAACAGGGATTGAACTAAAATGAAACAAACAAGAGCTTGAAATTGTTTTGCTTCCATGATCATATTATAACAGTACAAAAAAGGACTTGTGGCCATAAAACAATACAAAAAATGACTCCCCCCCACCCTTCTGAGATTAAATTTTATCTTCTGAACCAGAGTCTGATTGAGAAGACTATGTCTGTGTGGCAGGACAACTAAACGATTACTGTGATCATTTGAGGAGAAAGTGATGAAGTTCCCTAAGAATGTTGCACAATAAAATCAGAGTCCAGTAGCACCTTTAAGACCAAAAAAGATTTATTCAAGGCATGAGCTTTCGAGTGCAAGCACCCTTCATCAGACTATGATCTTCTTGCATGACAGGGAAGATCATAGTCTGACGAAGGGTGCTTGCACTTGAAAGCTCACACCTTGAATAAATCTTTGTTGGTCTTAAAGGTGCTACTGGACTCTGATTTTATTGTGTTACTTCAGACCAACACTGCTACTCATATGAATCTATCCCTAAAAATATTGGTTTGCTTAATCTTGCTGAGGTGAGACAAAAAAATCCAATCTCTGCCCTATGTGTTGATCTGCCTTTTTTTAAGATCTGGAGAATACATGCTAGCTTTCATAGACTGTAGATGGTGTGGCATTGTTCTATAGCAGATTGCCTTATTATGTTTATTGTGGAACAATTGGCTGCCCATTCTGTGTGATTGAAGGTCAATGCCTGTGCTTTAGATGATTGACACTATTGGGGCTGTTTCTGCACAAAGAATCTACCCCTGGACAGTCTCTGGTTGCTGGTGGGTTTTAGAGCCCCCTTCACATGATGTTGCCTGTATCCTGAGGCTGTCCAAGGGCTAGCTCCCATTTTGCCCAGATTTGCCTTGGGATGAGGGAAATCGCAAAAAGTGGATTTCCCACATTTATCTCACATCCCATGTCCAGCCTTCTCATAAATCAGGCAGGCAAAAATAGTCCCATTTGTGTTTTCTGTAGGTGGGAAATGAGCTGGGAAAGTGGCGGGGGGAGGTGATCAAGCATACTTCTCCCAATTATACAGGGGTCTGAGCACTTTGTTTTTAAGCCAACCATTTACCAAAAATGACTTTTTCAACTCCAGTTACCATGTTCAGCGTCTCAGAAATCCACCCAGACACAAATAAAATCCCAAAGAACAGGAATCCCAAAAGGGGGCGGGGGGATAGGATGCTGTATCATTCTGGCATTTCTTCATAGCAATGTGTTGATTTTTATTTAAAATGCATCTGTGTTGTGGCATTACTGCGTAGCAATGCAGAAGTGTCTTTTAAAAAAAATCATTTGGGGGCTCAGGGGGAAGACAGTTTCAGTCCATGAGAGAACTGCTGTACTGTGACTGGTGGCTTGCTGTGATTGACAAGGAGCAGGGGGAGAAGTTTGGCTTATTTCCCCATGCCAAAATAAAGTAAGAGGGGCAGGACCCAGTGAAGGAATATATATAGGGCAAGTACAGAGGCACTGGGATACCAATATGGCAATTCAAATATTCAAAAATAACTTTTATGGAGTCTTCAAACTTCCATTCTTCTGTATTCTTTTATATAAATCCCAGCACGTTTTGCTCTTTGGCTTTATCAAGGGACTTGAATTTTCATATTTTGAAAAACAACTTCAGTATAGAGAAGTAATCTCTTAACAGAGAGTAAGATAGTTTCAACAATTGCTATTCGTAGCTAAGGGTGTCTGGAATGCCCTTAGCTACGAATAGCAATTGTTGAAACTATCTTACTCTCTATTAAGAAGAATGGAAGTCTGAAGACTCCATAAAAGTCATTTTTGTATATTTGAATTGCCATATTGGTATCCCAGAGCCTCTGTACTTAGCCCTTTATTTCCCCATGCAGTCTCGTCGTGAGGCAAAGACCCATGATAGAGCAAAGGGAAAACACAGGAGGGCTCTCCCGTGAGGATGGCTGCAAACGTGAAGTTTACCATCCCATGTTTGCAAGCAGGAGGCCACGCGTGTTTAACCCCTCCATGCAGAAATTATAGCAGTTTCGGTATTTTTCAGACAGAGGAACCTCCATATTTGCTTCAAATTCAATTGTAAATAAATCTAGGAAAGTACAGTGCGATGGTGGTAGAAAAATCAGGATTTGGTTACATGTATGATTGTTCCACCACCTGCCCAGCAGTTCAGTTCAGATTGCATCTTCTCGGCCTACAACTCACTACCTCAAAATGGCAGTGAGAATTGGACTTCGAGCAGAACATCTATCTGTCTTTTAGAGATCCATGTAATGAGCACCCTCTAGGCCCATTTGAACAAAATTGCATTCCACTTGCTGCCGCCACTGCCACTTTATAAATCCATTAAAGAAGGTACAAATGGTTTTGGACAAGTACATAGTGTGTTTATTTGTACTGGCTGAATGCAGAGGACCTGCACACTTAAATGGATTCAGCTTCTGAGCATGTTTAAAGGTTGTTTTTATCCCTAAATTGAAGTTAGGATGCTTGCAAACTGTGCTGTTAGTGATCGTTCACAGTAGGGCACAGGAGTTACTATATCAAGCCCTAAAGGACAAACACTTTCATTGAAGCTAGATTAGAATCAAGCCCTTGCATTTTTTTTCTAGTTTATTATGGCATGGCCAGGAATGAATATTGAGGGGACTATCCATCAATTTGTTGGTGGCATACCCATTTCATGACCTTAGTTCAAAAGATTTAGCTATAGAATTATATCATTTTGCTAATGTGGGCAGTCAAAGCTGTGGTACAAAAAAACTCTGTGTTTGGGTAGCCATTCTGTCCAGTAAAAGTGTAATGCCACTTTTGTAGGGAAGGTGACATAAGAACTCAGCAGAGTTCTGCAAAGACATCATGATACCACCTTGTGTGTTCTCTTTCTTTACAGAGGATGCAAACAACAAAAGTGTTTAAAACAAAACATCATTTAAATTTTATTTTAAACTGGTCTCTGTTCAGTTTCCTAAGGGAAGGAACCTGGTATACACAGGTGGCGAATCCCCTCTTGCAAGCTACATTCTCCAGCTCAATTCTAATTTGGGCAACAAAAATCTCATTGATTGAAGGAAGGGGGAAGTGCTAAACTCCAGTGTGTATCTGGCAAGAAGAAGGCTGGCAGTTCTGGAGATGATTCGGACATTAGGAGCCAAGGATTCCCCAAGATTTTCAGGAATTCTTTCAGAGAGAAGGCCAGATCTCTGGGTAACCTGCTTATTTATCACAGTGTCTTAGATGGATAGTTAACTTAATTTTCATATAGCTTCAATAAAGTGGTGTCTGATTTTCCCCTGAAAGGGTTTGTGTTGGCCCTCTTTATTCTATGTCCACCTACACTGACATCAGGAATGCATGTTCACCGTCCAGAGGAACAAAAATCCTCATTTCCCAGATAAACGAAAGATGGACATAGGCTTGTTTCTTACTTAACAGTTGTTTTTTACTTAGCAGTTGGGCAGAGTACATATTTCTTCCTTAACTTGGGGAGTAGCAGGGCTAAAGATTTACAACTCTTAAAGAAAAAGCTTGGAATCCGGTCTGAACCAGCTAAACAAAATGTGGGCAGAGGTTTAGAATTCAGGCAGTATGGAATACTTTGCATTTTCACTGGGGAGTAGATGCCGTGAGGAAAGGTAATAAGTGAATATCAAGAACGGTATGTCTCCACAAATCTGCACAACCTTAATTCAATAAAGTTTTGTGGGGAAATTTACAGTGTAAGCACTGCTTTTCATTCCAAGGGAATTCCCCCCTTGGCATATTTTTTTTTTCTCTTTATCAGTGTGGTGGTGTTATTTTCCTCTTCCTCGAAGTCTAGGGCTGCCTGTTGTCCCATTAGTGATAGTTATTTCTCCACAGCTGCTTCCTTCTGCCAACTTCCTCTCAGAGCATCCCAGGGTGGATTATTTCATAGAGTCTCAATGCTGCTCTCTAGAAAGGATAAAATTAATGTGGAAATTCTTATTCAGTGAAATTTCACAGTCAGGGACTTCTTGGTGCCAGCTTGTGTTTATTGCTTTGTTGTAGATCTGTCCAAATTAGATAACTGGGGGACTTTCTTTTTCCACATCCCAAATGAGCAGATTTTTGCATAACTATTTTTCATATGTTCTTGAATCAGCAAACTGCCTGTTAATTGCTTGAATGGCTCCCAAATTGTTTAAGTATTGGTGGTATGTGTGTGTGTGTGTGTGTGGGGGGAGGAATGCTACAGTTATTTCCCTCTCCCTTAGGCCAGCTGAACTAATTTTTTTTAAAAAAATGGATTTTACAACATCAGCTTTCAGTTTTTTAAAAAAGTGTGCCGAATATTACCACAAGAGGGGCTTAAAAAGCAAACACCCAATTTTCTTTTGGTGAGTCTGTAAATAAACCAAGTGTCTTGTTAGACTGGGGTAGGCAAACTGTGGCCCTCCAGATGTCCATGGACTACAATTCCCATGAGCCCCTGCCAGCAAATGGAGGGCCACAGTTTGCCTACCCCTGTGTTAGACATTCACTACATCTGCTGTGTGACTGCATTACTAAAAGTGTATCTAAACAAAACACATATGTTAAGCCCTTCTCTTGACTCCCTCTAGTTTGTCTAATAAAATAACGAGACTTCTTCAGATGCCTGCTGATGAAGGCCATATAGCGCTGTATGAATAAACAGGCTCCCTGTTTTTAGTAAGCTTGACTAACTTTGTTTATCCTGCTTATCTGCTTTATGCCAATAAAGGTATTGTATTGTATTGTAGTAAGCTCACAAGTGAAATCAGAGGTACCGTCTAGCCATGGTTCCTACTTTGTTAGAGTCTTTGTCACCAGAGATGTGAGGTTTGATCAGGAACTTCCACTCTCATGTTATGTTCATTTTGAAACATGTTCACTAACTCCATACTTGGTTCTGGATCTGGACTCAAATTCCAGCTTCTTGGGGGACGGGCGATGACTCACTGGAAGAGCTTCTGCCTTGTATGCAGAAGGTCTATCCAGTGGGCTGTCTGGTCTAGTATCCTGTCTCCTGCAGAGGTCCAACAATAGGACATTCAACTGCCTTTTGAAAGTTCCAGACACTTCTGCACCATGGAGTGCTGAATGCAGTCGCAATAAACTGTGGTCAGTCTATTAACCATAATGTGTCCATTTTTGTTAGACTCCAAGCCCAGTATCAAGAGCTGGCTTTGACCTTGGGATGCTCTATAGTCTGCAGAATGGATGTCTTAAAGACTGCTGTGCTCACATTAATTTCTGTGAAGGCTCAAGGGGGTGGCAGGTTAAGTGGATGAGCGATAGGGTTGTGAGTATCCTGCATGGTGCAGGGGGTTGGTCTAGAATGACCCAGGAGGTCCCTTCCAACTCTATGATTATATGATTCTATGACATGGAGGCCATGGCCTTCCCCTGATGTTGCCTCCTGGCACTAGGATACAGAGGTTAACTGCAGGTGAACATGGAGGCTTCCTTAGACACCCAGGCTGGTAGCCACTGATAGGCCTATCACCCATGTAACCCAATTTAAAGCTGTTGATGTTGGTGGCTATAGCTGCATCTTCTGGCAGCAAATTCCACATTTTACAGTGCAATCCCAAGAATACTTTCCTGGGAGTAAGCCCCATTGACCAGACCTAAGTAGGATTCTGAGTAGAACGGTTTAGGATTAGTCAAAAATCTATTCTGTAAAGAAGTATTTTGTGTCCATCCATAATCTACTGCCCCTTTGCTTGATTGGATGCCCTCAAGTTCTAGTATTTTGGGAGAGGGAGGAAAATGTACTTTATAAACTCTCTTCAACTTGTGCATGCTTTTATGAACTTCTATCATGTCATCTCTTACTTGTCTCTTTTCTTAATGGAAAATCACAGACCCTTTAGCCTGGCCTGATATGAAAGGTGCTCCAACCCCCAAATCATCTTGATTTCCCTCCTCTTTACTCCCCCCTCCCAGCTCTGCATTTTTTACAAGGATTATGGGGGAAATCTCTACCTAGACAGCTGCTGCCTTTCAGAGCAGATAATCCTGTCCTTGAGAGACCAGTGATTTGATTTAGTATAAGACAGCTTCATGTGTTGGATGTGCTCCGCTTTAAAATTGTTTGTGATCCACATACCGTATGATGAACCCACGCAACAAGTGAGATCCTTGCAGCAATTTCTTTTGGTTCTTCCATCTATTGGGAGAGTTTGTACATCTTCAGCATGTTCCCTGGTTTTCCTTTCAAGGCCCTGAAACCGGGCAAGGGTGTGCCTGAGGGATGTATGGAAGGCAACTTTGGTAAGACCGTTTTGCTCCAAAGAGCAGAGTTTAATTTTTTTGTTTTATTTATATTAGTTTTTGTTTACTGCTGTTTCTGGATCGATTGTCTCGTGACGGTTTACACTCAGTATAAAAAATCCAGCAAAATACAATAAAATTAAAATACGACACTAGCAATGAGGTCCCCTCACCTGTTCCCCCATCCATACCTGGCAACAACCCCTACCACTGCCCTAACCAATACCCCAGGGGTACTGCTGTCCAGATGGCTGGCAGAAGGCCTAAGAAGGGAGGGACCCAATCTTCCTGGCCTAGCCTCAACTAAATGCCTGGCGGAAGAGCTTCATCTTACAGGCCCCATGCAACTGTGATAGCTTTGTCAGGGCCCTCAACTCTTCCAGGACCTCATTCCGCTGGGTTGGAGCCAGAACTGAAATGGCCCTGGCCCTAGTTGAGGCCAGGCATGCCTCCTGGTGGCTGAGAACAACCAACAGATTCAAACCCGCAGAGTGAAGAACTCTACGGGGAGCATAAGGAGACATGTGGTCCCTCAGATAAGCCGGTCCCAGGTCACAGATGGCCTTAATGGTAAGAACCAAAACCTTAAACCTGATCTTGAAGTTAACCAGTAACCAATGCGGCTGTCTTAGCACAGGCTGGATATGGGCCCTCCAGGATGACCTTGGGAGGATCTTTTGGACCAGTTGTAATTTCCAGGTCAGAAAAGGGCAAGCCCATGTAGAGCAAATTACAGAAGTCTAATCTGGAAGTGACTGTTGCATGGATCACAGTGGCCAAGTGATCTGGGGACAGGTAGGGTGCTAGTAGCCTCACTTGGCACAGATGGTAAAATGCTACTTGGGCTACTTTTGTGATCTGAGCCTCCATAGAAAGGGAGGCATCAAAGATCACCCCTAAATTCCTAGTGGTAGGTACAGCAATAAGCTGCACTCTGTCCAGGATGGGTAAATGTGCTTCCTGATCCAGCCCCCTTCTACCCAGCCATAGGACCTCCATCTTAGAGGGAGGGTCAAGTCCTGGAGACAGCATATCCACATGGACATTGAAGTCACCCAAGATTAAAACCCTGGGAAACTGCAACCCGCAGGCACCCACCGCCTCCAGCAGGATAGGGCACCTGGAGGAGCATTGGGCACAGAGTAAACCAACCAGATGGCCAAGTTACATAGCATCAAAGTCATCTCCACCCTAGCCCTTAAACCCACAAGTCTAGGGATGGGATGGAGGTTTGAAGGGCAGTGTGCATATCGACCATGTCCACATGCGTGGTAACCCCATGGCTGGGGCCCTCCCAGACCTACGTACCTTGCTGTCCTACTATTATTGAACCTCCACCCACTGCTATACCCCCCTTGGCCCAGAATCATAGGAATCCCCTCCCTGGGGAACTCCCTTTCCCTCCTATGGCCCCTCTCCCTCCTGGCAGCCGAACTAATCTCCTAACCTAGCCCAAACTTGTACTAACAATCCTCCCTTCACTCACTCCAACAATCCTAAGGTAAAGGTAAATGTATCCCCTGTGCAAGCACTGGGTCATGTCTGACCCTTGGGGTGACGCCCTCTAGCGTTTTCATGGCAGACTCAATATGGGGTGGTTTGCCAGTACCTTCCCTAGTCATTACCGTTTACCCCCCAGCAAGCAAGCTGGGTAATTATTTTACCGACCGCAGAAGGATGGAAGGCTGAGTCAACCTTGAGCCGGCTGCTGGGATTGAATTCCCAGCCTCATGGGCAGAGTTTTCAGACTGCATGTCTGTTGGCTTACCACTCTGCGCCACAAGAGGCTCTTTCCAAAAGTCCTAACTAGCGACAATTTCTCCCCTTGGCTAGCTCAAGATCCCCCTAAACTAGGGTTTCTCTGAAGGTGCTTCCCAGACCAGCCATTAAACATCCCCCGGAAGGTCCTAGCCCTCCCTATTGGCTCCAGATAAACAGGGAATCCCAGCATGTGGTAAGGCAACAGGTGCTTAAGGCGAAAAAGCTGATCTTACAAGTTCAGGGTGCAATTCGCCAAAATTACCACCAGATGATACTGCTACGGAGGACCAGGCAAGCCCCGTCCCACATCCTCCAGCTCCACCTCACAGATTCCCAAGGCAGATGTTGATCCGGTCGAGCTCCTGTGCAGGTCTCCACCCGGGGGGGGGAGGGGGGGGATGTTCCACTCTGCCAGCAGACTCCCCCCATGTGACAAGAAGGCTCAATTGATGGTCTCCTCCACTCCTGCTCCACAATTTTTGAGAGCCCAATGCACTGGAGCATGTTATTCCTTCTCCCTGGTCTCCACCAGTCTGATTCAGAGAGTATGCCATCTAGTTCTCAATTGGCATATGGCTGCCTATAGCCCTAACCTCGCTCTGGCAGATGCTAACATGATATCCAGGCTGTAGCTTTGTTTTGAACCACTGAGAGGAAATTGAAAAGAGGTTTGGCAGAGTCCAACACAGTGGGTGTTTGTAAGCTGTTCTTCCAATCCTTTAAAGGATTTTTCTGCGGCTGTTGCTGCAGTCGTGCTTATTACACTTTTGACTCTGTAAAGTTACACAAGGACTGCAAACTCTAAGGGCCATTCCGCACAAGGACCAATCTTGCTGAATGTTTGCAGTATGCAGAAACGCTATATATAATTGTGAAATTTCATCATCCTGCATACCTTTAATTCTAGTGGAATACTGAAGTCCTAGTAGCATTGTATTCATTCCCCACAGGTTTCCGGTCTCGCTGGAATCGCAACAAAGGAAACAATATTTTTCCACGCTTCTTCCCGCCCCTGGCCGTCAATCTAACAGAACAGCCAATTAACTGTTGTGTCCGTGCTCCCGAAAAGCCCCTTTCCCTTTAAATTTTTTTTTAAAAAAACCCAAATACACCAACTGCAACGAATATTTGTTCATTCATTGTCTCAGAAAGACCTTTTATGCTGGCGTAGGAGCTGGCGCTTAATCGTTTACACGCTCTTCAAGTAAAAAAAAAAATCCCCCCCCCCATGGGTGCTATTTGTGGCCAAAATTACGGGCAGTGTCGAACAGAGGGCTGTTATTGTGCTTGGGAATTTTAAAGACACTTGCAGTAGGGAGCTTTGTTTTACTGTTAAGCACTTCTGTGGAGGGACTTTAGCTGGAGAAGCCTCGCTCGTTCATTGCTTTCACCGGTTTAAGGGTAAAAAAATGGTAATCGCATCTCCGGAATCTCGAGGATCAGAGTGAGGGAGGGACATTCTTTCTACCACTACATTGAGAACGCACATGTCTTTTTCAGATGTGTTGCAGGTTGTTCTCAAGAGTCTAGTAGTTTTTAAAGGGGAATACACTTTTCTGGATTTCCTGAAAAGCGCTACAACAAAGTGATTTTTATGGGAGTGTTGCAGGAGTGTTGCAGATTGTATATAACGTCATGCGGAACATTGAATTAATAGCATTTACCAAAGGAAAGACTTCTGCTACATTTAAGTCGTGCGGAATGGCCCTAAACGTTACAGATACAAAGGACTGTGTTTTCCATAGCTGTATGGCAAGAGTTGGATTTTAAATTTATATTTGAGAAAGTATGCCTTGAGGCACAGGGAAACAGACTTGGGGCTTGCAGGCATGAGAGGCCTTGACCTGGACCTGCTATTTTTGTTCATGTCTGGAAATTTTGAAATGAAGAAAAGTTGGTTCTTATATGCTGCTTTTTTCTACTCGAAGGAGTTTCAAAGTGGCTTCCAATCACCGTCCCTTTCCTCTCCCCACAACAGACACCCTGTGAGGTGGGTGAGGCTGAGAGAGCCCTGATATCACTGCTCGGTCAGAATAGCTTTATCAACGTTATGGCAAGCCCAAGGTCACCCAGATGGCTGCATGTGGGGGAGCGCAGATTCAAACCTGGCTCCGCACTCCCAACCACTACACCAAGCTGGAGGAACACTACAACGTGTGAGTTTCCTAGCTGTCGTCCGAAGTGTGTGCAGTCTGGCAACAAGACTGTTTTGTTAAGTCAGAGGACCTATTGTTGGTGGATTCTGAGAATACCGGGTCCTTAAATACAATCCCTTCCAGCTCTCAATTCTGTTGCTTTGTCCTCTCTTTGAATGCTACCTCTTAGTCCGCCCAGATTCTCTTACATTGCCTGGTACACTTGATTCCCCTTTTGACGTCCCTGTTCCACAGACAAACAGTACCTGTGTGCAGCACTTGAGCTTGGAGAGGAAAACATCAGCTGCTGCATGGAAAGGAACAGTTCTGTCATCCATTGGAATACAGTGTTCTGTTTATGTTTGCGTGAGGGAAAGAGATTCTGATATGGCAGGGGAAGCTTGGATGTGACCGCTGTGCTTGATTTTTATGTAACTGTGTTGTTTGCCAGGCTTGGTTTTGTAGAGGTTTTCTGAGAAATGGGGTCATCTTAAGAGGAGTGAGGTGACCAAGCAATTAACAGCAAGGACAGCGTATGGGAGAACAGCTCTTTTGACGTCTCTGTCCAAATACACATCCGTAGCAAAGCAGCAATATATAAGGCCAGTGGTGTCCATTGGTGATGCTGGTCTCTGTTCCACATGGCAGATGATTTAGGTGGAGATCAGGTTTGGGCTTTTTGTTCTACATTTGCAGCTGTTTCTTGTATGGCAAGTGGTTAATCTGTCAATCATGTTGAATTATCAGGAGGATTAGTAAATACAGGCTACTGTTCAGTCTGTAGAAAACAACTTTTAAAAGCTGCCAGTTATATGGATCACAGAGAACTATGCCTAGTTCTGAGAGAGGGCAGGAAAAGGTGCTTGGAAGGAAAAGGAATGTAAATTTAAGATTATTTTTGAGCGTAATAAGTCCTTCCTGACACTGAGTCTGTACTAGGACTGAGAGCCGATTCATTTCTGAAATCCATCCTGGAGGGCCAAAAGGGCATCTGCAATTTCCCCCCTTCTTTTATGTTGTGCTGATGATAATTCTAAGTCCTTCATTTGCATAAAGCTCCATTACAAAACAAAGCCCTACAATGTGATGGTTTTTTTTTTTTACAGATTTGTTTCTATGAAAGCTGGATCCAGATAATGGAAAATGTGTTGAAATCCCCTTTCCGAATACACATCAGTGTTTTGAAAAGACCACACATTCTTTGTGTGCGTGTGTGCATGCTAAAATGTTTTTAAACAAATATATAGCTTTTAAAAAGGTATTTTTTCCTTTACATTTTAAATACATAATCGCTAATGTTTTGGTTTCATTCAGATTGCTTCTGTGGCTGGAAACGTATCTAGAGTTATCGTGAGGGCTGATATTATAGACTGACTGATACTCTAGATTGACTTGTTCTAAACGGAGTAACATTTGCTTTTTCTGAGCAGGTTAACAGTTGGGCGTGCTCATGGGCCAGCCTTGCTGTTTGAGAAACAGGTCAGCATGGTGGCTAGGAGTGCCTTCTATCAGATTCAACTCATTTGCCAGCTTTCTTATTACCTGGACTCAGTTGATATTGCCATGCTGATCCATGCTTCTGTAAGCTTGTGGTTGAATTAGTGCAACAAGCTCTATGAGAGGACTGCCCCCAAAGACAACCTGGAAACTACAAATGGTCCAGAATTTGGCAGCCCAACTGCTTTTGGGGGTTGGCTGTTGGAAACATGTCTTGCTCATTTAAAAACACATTCATGGGCTGCTGATCTGGTTCTGAGTTTCATTCAAAGCCCCCTTCCCCTTGCTGGGATTGTGATTCTGTGCTGTGTTGATCCAGATGCCATAATAGGGTTCTGTTATTGGGTGCTAGTAGGTTGGCATTGGGTTCTGCAGCTGGCCAGTAGTACATTGTTTGCACTGATTCTGTTGTCCTTGCATAAATACCCCTCTTCAGTTTCCACTTCAGAGATTCTCAGATTCAGCTTAATCCAGTTGGGTCTGGAAGGGTTCTTGGTTCTGTATTGATGTGCTTGCTTTCTCTGTTATGTTTTGGTGTTGTGCTTTGTAACAAGATGCCATATACTGATAAGGATGGACTGCTGATAAGTACTTGAAAACACACCAATCTAGTTCTAAAGTCCAATGATAATGTCAAATTTAGGTCTGCTAGTTGGTGTGGGAAGACATGGGAATGTTAGTGGAGCTTTTTTTTTTTTCCAGATGTTACACTCTAAGTGTACCTTGGTTATTAGGAATAAACATCTTCCCAGGGTATGGAGTTGCTGTGTTGTCTGGTAGCTTTAGTACTTAGCTTTCATACACATTACATCAGATTCTGAAAAATGCTATACGCACATGTAAAAACCATGCATTGCCCGCTTCCCGACAAAATGGCCATGTCTTGAGTATACTTATAAAGAAGCACAGAAGTAAACATGATCTCTGCATTTCTATCCAAGAAGGTCGCAAGTCTTGGAGGGAAGATATCATACAGCAAGGCTCTTTGCAAGGTCAAGCAGATCCAAAATGAGGGTGTGTCTGTTTAGGGCAGCAGAGCAAATCCAGGTTTTTCGTTCTTTGCCTCAGAACAACCCAGTAATCTTAGGAAAATCTTGCGTCAGCATGTCTCTAAAACTGTGAATTTGAGCGCTCCATTTGGGAATAGTGAAATACCCATTTTGCTATTATAATTATTTCCTAGTCATGGTATCAGTACAGCACTGTGCTTTCAGTGGGAAGCAGAAGTTATGCACCTGAGAGGCTGGGCTGAAGACAGCAATGGAAGGAATATTCAGGATCCCAAGTTCATTTTCCTTATCTCAACGAGGGCTCCAAGGCAATCACATTTCCTTCACCTCTGACAGGCCATACTGAAATCCATGGTCATGTCTAGTGATTCACACAGAGGCTACCATCATGGTGGATTAGTTGTCTGTTATTTAGCAGCAAAATACCCATTGTTATGACAGTTGGAGGTGTGAGGGCAGCTTGGGGTGGAGGAGACCTGTCAGTAGATGATGATTCACCTCTTGACAGGGCCACAAGTTTTGTTTACGCTCAGCTTGGAAATCACAACCTGTTTTCTCTTTGCCACAGAACACCAAAGCTGTTCCTCTGCAGGCTATGTGCTTTGTAAGGACCCAGCCTGAGAACTATTTCAGTGAAATAAACTGTCACAGTAAGTTTTTTATGGCTCAGGGTCAATCCATGGCTTTTGCATTTAAAGGATCTTGGGTATCATGGGGAAGGTTTTGGTATCATGGGGAAGTTTTGTTGATATGACAACTATCGTATTATTCCTCTGCTCTCAGCCTCTGTGATGTTACAGAGATATTTGATTAGCTGCTGATATATTGATATTTTCAGCTGAAGGGGGCTTTCTTCCCAAAATGCCAAAGATTCAACTTGATACCAGCTCCACATAGCAGCTTGTCATCTTTTAAAGTCTGCCTGGCATTTTAGGGATTAGGGATGGACACGAACTGGGAACACGCAGTTCATTTCATTTTGTGGTTCATAGCATGACCAGTTTGTGAGCAACAAACCATCACAAACTTTAAGCAGCTAAACAAACCAGTTTGGTTTGTGAGGTTTGTAATGCGATAGAACTCCCCCCCCCCATGTGCTACGACTCCAAGCTCACAGGGGATCTCTGGTTGACTCTCCTCTACCTGTCCTAAAAATGTGGTGAGGATTGAATATACAGGATTTGAGTTACCCCTATGCCCCAAGAAGGTCACTATCCTCCATTGTTTTCCCCCAGCAGAAACCCCCAAGTACAATAGTAGCCCAGCAGAACACAATCAAAGTCCCAGAGAATCTCTGCAGTGGAAACTGAAGGCAAGGGAGGCATTTTTTTCAAGCTCAGGAGAACCAGTGCAGTGTGTCCACCAGAATCAGCACCGCTGTGGCAGTGCAAATCCAAGAGGAAGATGGGTCAGAACAGATAATCCACCTAATCCAGCATCCTTCTTTACACAGTGGCCAACCAGTTACTATGAAGGACCAACAATAGGGCACAGAGTGACATCCTAGTGTTGCCTCCTAGCTGTGTGCTCCAGAGGTATACTGCCTCTGAATTTGGAGGTTCTCTTTAGCTATTGGCTTTTGGGCACTGATAGCTCACCATAGTCCATTCTTGTCAGATATTGGAAGCCCTGATTAGTATTTGGATGGGAGACCCCCAATGAACAGCAGTGCTACATAGACCTATGAATGCCTCTTGCCTTGAGAACCCTATAGGGACACCATCAATTGGTTGCAGCTTGACGACAAAAAAAAAGGCCACTGAAAAACCTATCTACCTATTCCGCTTTTAAAGCCATCTATTACTTGCACACTTGTTGAGTAAAGGAATGTTTCATTTTGTCTGCCCTGAGTCTACTGCCCATCAATTTCATCGGGGGTCCCAAATGCCAGTATTTTGAGGATCTCAGCTTTCCAGTGCTTATATCTGCTACTTGAACTCATTGTAGAATGACAAAGAAACAGGAACAAGGAACTGTTCTTCTCTATATAAAGATTTCTTGGAAATCTTTTTTTAAAAAGAGTGCTAAACACTTGATATATTGCTTCCCTTGGAAACCTTAAGAAATGGAATGATCAAACCCTCTTCAGTTCTGAGTGTTAAGATGAAGCAAGCTTTATAAAGGTAAAGGTAAAGGTATCC
This sequence comes from Paroedura picta, assembly GCF_049243985.1. Taxonomy (NCBI): domain Eukaryota; kingdom Metazoa; phylum Chordata; class Lepidosauria; order Squamata; family Gekkonidae; genus Paroedura; species Paroedura picta. Next base: position 86,551,609 of record NC_135375.1, on the reverse strand, counting down.
CCTGTGCAAGCACCGAGTCATGTCTGACCCTTGGGGTGACACCCTCTAGCGTTTTCATGGCAGACTCAATACGGGGTGGTTTGCCAGTGCCTTCCCCAGTCATTCCCGTTTACCCCCCAGCAAGCTGGGTACTCATTTTACCGACCTCGGAAGGATGGAAGGCTGAGTCAACCTTGAGCCGGCTGCTGGGATCGAACTCCCAGCCTCATGGGCAAAGCTTTCAGATGGCTGCCTTAACACTCTGCGCCACAAGAGGCTCTGCAAGCTTTATACCTACGGTAATAAAGGTTTTTATCTTGCTATCCCTATTTAAACCTTTATTATAGCTGCGTCTCTTAAGCCCCCAAAAGGTGCATCTAAGTCATGCCAAACCTTGCTTAACCATTAAAAAACTGGAAGAACCCATATCCATAATTGTTTTGAGAACCATTTTGTGGCTTCTCATCTCTGCATTTATTTATAGAATCAAATTCATATCACTAAGGCATTGTTCATATTAACTTCTCCATTATAAAATGCAACTCTCGTTCTACTGGACTCGAATAAGAAGGGATATTATTTTACAATAAAAAACTGCCTGTTACCCAAAGAGATAAATCTGCAGTTTCTTCAAAGCATTTACTGTTTATTGAAAGGAAAGGATGACTAGGAAGAGTCATTTGTACTGCAGGTGTAGCTAAATTTTCAAAACATGAATGGAAAACATAACTCCCTGGAATCAATGTAATTGCAAAGCACTTTTCTTTAAAAGAGAGAGGAGGGGGTAGAGGCAGAAATGCATTGAAAAATGACAAATTAGGAGCCCAGAGATATACCTGGGGCCTTTAGTCTTATTATATCTGTTGTCACTTTTGGCCATTGTAGCAGCATTTTCACCACAGAATCCTATAAAATGTAAAAAACCAAGGCTATTGCAGGAATTAATAAGTGTTTTGGGTGGAGAAAATAATCAAAAGCACAGGGGACTCAAACTGAAGGGCCAGTCTTCTATGAATTTTGAATCCATTGGATCCAGTTGCTCCATGGTGGATTCAGTTCTATAATCCCCCATATTTATCAGCAAATCCCTTTCCCAGACTTTTTCTGGGGGGAAAGCTGCCAGTCTTTTGCTCATTGAAGTGGTTTGTGCTGATTGAGAAAATTAAAGTAATACAAATGTGCTTCTCTATATGATGCCGTTGCTTTCATTTTGCTCATGGTCATTGCTGGTTTTCCGGGTTTTTTTAAAATGTCGTTATTTTATACACTATGTTATACACTATTTGTATGACACCTATAAGCCATTGATAAAGAAACAGGCATCAATTTTAATGGAAAAAAATTCTATCCAAGCTTCCTAATAGTGTGTGTGTGTGTGTGGGGGGGGGTTTGACTGCTATTCAGCCCTGCATGGGGAGGGGGGAACCCTTTTCATAAACCCTAGTTAAGCAGAGGCTAGATAGTCAGCTGGCATAAATGTTGTTTTTATGAATTTAGGCAGATTGTGAGTGGTCAGGCAGGAGGGGATGTGCCAGTGTTTGTCTCTTGTGGCACTTCCTTGCTTACCCAGGGAATTGCTGGTCACCACTGTGGAATGGTAGGTGAATTTCCTCTAGGCCAGGCTGGATTCTGGAGATTTTTGGTGGGGAGGATCACTTGGGCATGAAATTGGGGTCACTATGAGTAGGTCGGTAGTTGTGGGTCCCTGACTTGTGCAGGGGGTTGTATTAGAGCAGGGGTAGTCAACCTGTGGTCCTCCAGATGTTCATGGACTACAATTCCCATAAGCCCCTGCTAGCAAATGCTATCTCATGGGAATTGTAGTCCATGGACATCTGGAGGACCACAGGTTGACTACCCCGGTACTAGAGGACAACTCCAACTCTATAGAGTCCCTTCCAACTCTATGCTTCTGTGGTTCTAAGTACTAACAATTAACTAGTTTGCCACAGCCCATTGGAATTGGCTTGCACTGGTGGTGAGAATGAACCTGGTGGATTCCATAGAAGAGCTGGCATGGTCCAGTGTCGATCGTGTTTGCATTGCTTTCCTCAAATTTGGCATTTAGGCATTATTGCCATTTGGATTATTTGCATGAAAGTTAGCCATTTTGTCATGCTCCCTACTCACGTCATTACACACTGCAAACTATTCTACAACCAAGCATATCATCTAGTTTAGTGATCCCCAACCTGTGGGCTGCGGACCACATGTGGTCCTTCGACTAATTGGAGGTGGGCCCCAAAGGACACCTTCTCCCCCCCCAGCCCTTTACTTCATCCCCCCTGGCCCTTTACAACACATTTTGGGTGTCATTGTCTCCCATCACTCCCAGATGGGACTATCTCATTGCAGAGAAATAAGCTCAGGATTTGTCATTGTCATGAGTTAAAATTTCCATGAAAATAAAATGTTCCTTATGTTCATTGTTGTGGCATGTCTGTATCTTATTTTGAAGGGATGATTAAACATTACCATAGCAATCAGAGAGCATTAGGGCAGTGGCTGAGAGTAGAGGAGTAAACTACATCCCCCACCGAACCTCAGTAAAAGGCATTGAGTGGTCCCCGGTGAGTGGTCCCCCATGTTGAGTGGTCCCCGGTGATAAAAAGGTTGGGGACCACTGATAGTTGACATGGTTGAAGTACAGCACCTGTACACTAAGCCTGAATTAAGTTCTGCTCCTCTTTTTGGTTTCTGCCTTTTGGGTGTGACCACTCAAGCTAATCTACCCTTCAATTTCCATTGGAAAAGGGAGCACAACATTCTGCTCTTCTTGGCATGCAAGATCATTGGTATACTCCTCCATCCCTCTCCACATAACTACAAATAGATCTGTCAGGTTGAGTGCATTTAGACATCCAAATCTGGAGGTTGAAAAGAAAAAAAAACATAATGACTGTGAATTAAGGCAGGGAAATGGCAATTCTCTGGAGACTTTTGTGCAAAGGATTTGTGTTGGTTCATGATAAGCTCTGCTTCTGGTCCTCTAGCCCACGAGGTTAAGTGCCTCTCTAAATGTTGTCTGAGAGGTGGGGTTCTATTTTTCCCATAGCTACTTTTTCTTGGACGATGGCCTAAAGAAATATCTCTATCTTGGGTCAGGTGACAGATGGAAACAAAGCGGAGGTGAGAGACTGGCAGCAGCTCCACCAGTGTCTGGTTTAAATAGACAAGGGGAAAGTAAACAACTGAGTATCTCTAAAATAAACACAGCAACTCACCTGTGTCTCTGGCTTGTGCTCTCTGGATATGGACACCCAAGTCAGAAATTCTGAGCATTTGATGTTACAAATAACATAGCGGAAACATTCAAATGATGCCAGTGACTTGCTAGTTAAGAGACCTGGGCGTAAACTGCACGGAGCTTTTATTCCACTCCCAGATCGATTAAATCCCTCCCATCTGCACTGAAATCGCTTTCCATTTTGATTTTCTTCGATGGAAATTTTCCATCTGCAACCTTCATTTATCGACCTGCATTCACCCTACCTTTTCTTCGGAATATCAGGGAGCGCTTATTTTCCGGGATATCCACTAAAGCGCACCGGATGCACCAAAAGATGCATGTGTAGATGTCCTTGGCACTTGGATTAACTGGCATTCTCCCCCCCCCCCGCTCCTCCCCAATGCTGATGTAACGTGTTTGTCTCTTGCTGATTGGTTGAGTCACCCCCGCATCTCCAATGTTGACATAGCGTGGTTCTCTCTTGCTGATTCGTCGAGTCGTGGACTCAAAAGAAAGGGCTATCCTTTGGATCCTTTGGATCCTTTGCTTGTGATTGTTGAGAGACTGATATCATTCCATTATTTGCCGTTTTAAACTACTCTACGCTCTCTGCTGAATAACCTGAACATACATTTCACTTTGCCTTTCATGGCAGCAATTGATTTTAACTTACATGATGCAGGTGACAAAAGTGAGTTAAAGCTGGTTTGTTTCGGGAAAATGGTTTGTTGCAGATCACTCACTATGTCCGTGCCCGAATCGAACGGAGATCGGTAAGAATAAAAGCGGGAAAATCAAGCAATGCAGAAGAGCTCTCCTAGCTACGTTCAGATGGCAACCTGGCTTATCTTCGTAGTGATTTAATGTCTGCCAAACTATATCTGTCTTTAAAAAAAAACAACTTTAAAATATGGTGTAAGCCAATCATCAGCGGTCAAGCAAGCTGGACAAAATGTCTCTACTATTCTGGACAATTCCCAGAATGTTTCCTGTGTTACAGAAGTATTCCTTTTGAGAGTCAGTTTGGGTAGACCTGGACGACCAAGGTTAAAATATCAAATGTGCTTTGAAGCTGGGGCTGCAGAACTCAGGCCAGTCCTTTTCTCTCAGCCTAACCTACCTCATAGGGATTATTGTGTGAATAAACCACATAAGGCAGGACAAAAGTGTGTGCATGAGAAGGAGAGAAATGTTTATGCGTATCAATTTATTCTCATGTCCTTGGGATTGACAAGAATGAGAAGAAGGAGAAGAGGAGGAGGAGGAGGAGGAAGAGCTGGGTTTTGGTACCCTACCTTTTAGTACCCAAAGGCATTTCAAAATGACTTACAATCACTTACTCTTCCTCTCTCCACAACAGATAACCCTGTGAAGTAGGTGGGGCTGAGGGAGCTCTGAGAGAACTGTGACTGGCCGAAGCACATGAGTTCATTCTAAAAATTTTATTTGAGCATCTGGATCCCCATGCTCTGGGTTATGATGAAAAAGAACCCCTTCCTAGACATAGAGTTTCCAGCTCCTGGAGATTTTGGGGGGTACAATTTAGGGTGCCGCTTGGGGAGAGAATTCTGTGGGGTATAATGCCATAAAGCCCATCTTCTGATGCAGTCATTTTCTCCAGGGGAACAGATCTCTGTCACCTGAAAATCAGTTCTGATCCCAGGAGTTCTTTAGCCACCATCTGGAAGTTGGCAACATTCCCTAGGCTATTTGTTGTCTCTCTCTTTACACTTGTCAATTCAGCTCCTCCTATTTACGGAAACTATCCTAGTCTGCTGTACAGAGCATGATGCATTTTTATCAGTGCTTCACAAAAGGGAAATTTAGCCCACCATTCTAATTGACTGGGGAATAAAAGCAGCAGCTTACTAAAAGCTTTTGCTGTTCTGCAGCTACTTTTATCCTGGTCAGAGATTTCTCCTTTGATCTGTTTACTTTTGCTGAGATGGGTGGTACTTCCAATGTTAAAAGATCCATTTCTACTCTTTGAAACAAAGACGGATGCCCTCTTTGACTACAGCAGCTCAGAACTGGATGATGAAAGAGCATGTAAAATTATTGCTCATTGGTGAATCTGCAGGTCGATAGTTTTGTGTTATTTCTCTAGCCAATTCATATATTAACAGAAATAATGACCCTGTTCCTTAAGGACTGTTACATGATCGAACATTCATCCTTGTTTAAAAGACCTAGTTACCCTCAGAGAGCTAGTATGTATACAAATGCATATTAAAGCTAGGAAGGGGGATGTCTGACTGCCTCCCCTAAATCAAGTATCTAGAATACGGTTGCCAGCCTCCAGGTGGAGTCTGAAGATCTCCCAGTATTGCAGTTCATCTCCAAGACCCATTATGCATGGCGGCTACTATGCTGGGTGGCCGCTGTACCATTGCAGTGGGGCAGGATGCCCCACCATTCCCCATATGCGCACAGGGGTGAGGATCCCCCGGCATACGTGGATGCCCAGGCGCAGCGTGCATACACACGCTGGGTGCCAGGGCTGGGAAGCCTGGGACACTGCCCGGGGGGGAGTGGGGAGGGGCCAGGCCCCCACCACACGCTGGTGGATAGTGGCATGCCGCCTTCCTACAACAGCGGGGGCAGGGGGATGCCCCTGCCATTGCTGTGGCTCCGCAGTGTCCCTGCAGGGACACTGTAGTTCAGGGCCAGGTGGGCCTAAAGTCCCAGCGCAGTCAATTATGCACAGAGCTGGCTTGTCCCAGCCCCCGCCGGCCCCCGTGGTATCCCAAGAAACACGGAAGTTCCTGTGTTCCTTTAACCTGGGCCTTCCATGGTCCTGGGCTGGGCCATGCCTGTGTTGGCGGTGACGGGGATTTTCCCCGATGTCCTGCCACTGCCAGTGCAGGCATTCTGGCCCGTGCATAATGGGTCCAAATGGTTGCTTTGGAGGGTGGACCCCAAATTCTGCAATTGGTGTGACAAAGTACTATTTTTTGTTTATCTTGAAACTGTTGTCTGTTAATATCCCCACTTCCCCAGGCTCCAACCTCAACATTGCCAGGTATTTCCCAAGCTATATCTGGCAATCCTAGCCAGTTACTCTAGAAATGGGGGGGGGGGGGGGAGCATAGTAACTTCTAAGGCCTTGTTTGGGAATTGCATCCTATTGTATAGTTTGCTACCAAATGTATAAACTTGCTTTCAGTTGTCACCAACTTGCACAGGTATACAGCTGTGTAGCCGTATTAGTCTGCCTGCAGTAGTAGCAAAGAGCTAGAGGCCAGTAGCCTCTTAAAGATTAACAACATTTTTGGCAGGGTATGAGCTTTTGTGTACATTAGCCGTGATTTACAAAAACTGCCACAAATTATGTGACTCAGCAGGCACATATCTGAAAGAAACTTTGTTCAACCTGGGCACGTAATCCATGTTTATGCTTTATACTCTCATCCCATATTGTGTTTCTTTACAGTTTGTTTAGGGAGAGCACCCGCTTTCAGAAGGTGAGATGTTACTTGCCAAAGTCAATTTTAGCTATCAGGTGTCAACAAAACACGCCGAATCCGAGTTGAGCATTAACAGTGGTGACCTGTTTATTGAGGTGCCTACTGTTCTAGAGCTTTCTTGTGTTGGCAACATGGACTGACATGTGGGCTGCTGCTCTGTAGACTAGGAATAACTATGTGCAGGCCCCTTGACAAAAATTGACAGCAGTTCTGCCAGAAAACTTGAGCCAGTAGGGAGAGTCAGTGTGCTCTTTTGTCTGCATTTTACAGGTGCAAACTCCAGAGGCATAGCCACAGCAAAAAACAAGCACGTTGGGTAGCGATGCCAGCCTCCAAGTGGCACCTGGGGATCCCCAGGAATTGCATCTCATCTCCAGATTCAGAGACCAATTCCCTTGGATAAAAATTTCTGTCTGTTTCGTCTCATCAGTGGAAACGGATAGAGTGTGGCGAAATGTGCTCCACTTGGCCTTAGCTTTCCCTTGTGGTTCACACTTAGCTGGTTTCAATCCCAAATTGGAGTTTACCTCTCTGGCTTTACCCTTCCCCTCCCCCAACACGAATTGGATTCTTTCCCTCTGCTACCACTAGCTGACGAATTAGAGATTTGTCTAGTTTGTCTGGACCTAGGCTCTCTTTCTTTGTCTTTTCAAAGACTCTTCAAACCATCCTCCTACACCGGAGCACCACCCAGCCTAGGGCAAGCCTTGAACATTTCATTCTGAGCCTGGCAGGCCTCACCACCTCTCTTTTTACCTTGGGAAGCAAGGACTTGTAATCTACATCCATTAAAAAAAAACTTTCACATGAACATTCAATGATAGGGTGTGTAGCCTTTTCTCTGACCTGCTGATTTTGAATGCACTGGGATTTTGTTGTTGTTCTTGTTGTTGTTGTTGTTTTCACAACACAATGTTTAAAATGAGTAATCTCAAAGTGGCATAGTCCAGGAATAGGATGATGATGTTTCTCAAAGTTATATTGCAATTAAATCAGGTCACACTTAGTACTGGCCCAAACACTGGAATTCATGCAGAGATGTTATCATCTCCTTGACTAAACGTCTACTTATAGCTCCTCAACTAGTTGATTGAACTACCACAAATTCGCTGTCAACAAGCCCACCAGTCCAGAAGATGCTTTTGGCTTTTAAACAGCATACTCTTCCTTTAATATTGCTAAAAATGAAATCCATTGTCCTATTGCATCAAATGCCTCCTCTTCAGGTGTTTTGTGAAATGATCTCTCCGCTGCTTATTGCTAAAAGAAGTGCAAATCAGCCCTTTGTGTCAGATCATAGAAGCAAACAGCCTACTTAGAAGCCAACTACACCCAATTCTTTAAAAAAAAGCCAACTTGTTCCGTCCTTTCCACTTCTTTTTCAATGATAAACGTAACTCCTCCTCACCCCCTCTTGGGATCTCGACCTGTAATGAAATTCTTTATAAGGTGGATGAATTTGAGAATATGTTAACTTGCCTATGCACATCTGCCAAATTGCTTATATTACACCCTCTTCTAGCAACAAACAAGCCACAGAAGGGAAATGAGGATTGTCACAAGGTGTATGTTTCAGTGCTCCAGCCCTTGGTTATAAATCTGCAATAATGCTCTATAGTTTTAGAATGTGTCTACCCCAGGACTGAACATGAAGGCTGTAAAAAGTGTAAAACTTACATGAAATGTAATAAAATCTCTTTTTCTTGTGGATATTAGATTAGCGGTAACGATGCCTCAAGTCTGTTCTCCCCAGTGTATGCCCTTTGTTATGTCTTGTTAAATATCTTTTTGTTGCCTGCAGTGCCTAAGAATTTCTCCAGATGATTAGTCAGGACAGTTAAAAAGCAGACAAAAAAACCTGTACATAGCTGGTTCTCAGAATTACAGCTGATCTCCATACTACAGAGATCAGTTCCCCTGGAGAAAAGGGCGACTTTGAAGATGGAGTCTGTCATATTATACCCCATTGAAGTCCCTTCCATCTCCAAGTCCTGCCGTCCCCAGACTCCACCCTCCAAATATCCAGGAACTTGTAACTCAGAGCTTGTAGCCTTAGCTGGGGGGGGGGGGGGGGGCGGTAAGATAGCCTACTAACTTCTATGATCTTGTTTGTGAGTTGCATGCTATAGTATCAGCAAATCCTTTACAAACATTTGCTCCATAAATTGAGAAATCTTTCCGAAATGTCTCTGCATCACTCTCTCATCCTTTTTGGCAGTTTCCTTCATTTGTCTCCATAAAAGGAAAATGCTAAATTAATTGTTTTGGTTTTCAAAAAAAGATCAGGGAGATAAATTAGCTTGTAACATTTTTAAGATGCATCCTTGCAGCATATCTATTCCTGCAAACCTTCTGTAGGGTTAAAGCTAACCACAGTTCAGGGGGCTGTAAAATGTTTATCACCAGCTAATAAATCTAATCCCCAAGCCGAAAGCCTTTAATACCACCAAACAAATACTACTAAACCATCCTGTCAAAAGCTTTCCTGCTATATTGCTTATACTAGTTCTGGGAGTAGGTCTCTCTTGTATTGCATTTCAAAAATGAATTACAGTATTTTGTTTTCCTGGAAATAATGCTGTTCCATAAACTGCAAGTTTTGAGCAATGACCTCTACAGATGCTGTAACTATAGAAGAAAACGCAACTACACAGCAAAACTGCATGAAATAGATGTTGGCTTGCTATTGAATGCTATGCCTCTGAAGAATGTTGTAAAAACTATCTCATTGAAAGTTTTCAGTCTTCTTTCTTTGAGTGATGGTGTCTGCATGCCCTGCACAGGAAGTCTTGTCTGTCTTTTAGACAGGATGAGATTCAGAGGCAGGACCAATGGGAAGGCATGCAGGATTTCCTACAGTGTCCTGAGGTCTTGTTAGAGATGAATAGAAAGTGCCCTGAGGAATGTAGGTGTGACAATCTGATGCAGTGTTGGGGTGGCAAGTTTGCTCAGAATAAATGTCCATATATGTGATAGTAGCACTCTACGGAAGATGAAGATGGCTTATATGAAATCTTGTACAGAACCAGCTGATCTTATCTATCCTCATAACTGCATTGGACCCAAGCCTGCATAAACACAGTACATTTGCAGTAAGGACTCCAAACTTCAAGTATGACCTGGGAATCCCCCGGAGTTACAGCTCGTCTCCAGACTGCAAAAGATCAGTTCCCCTGGAGAAAAGGAATGGTTTGAAGGGTGGAATCTATGGCATTGTACTCAGCTGAGGTCTCTGTTGACCTCAGATACCATCCTTGACTCAACAAGGGTGACCCTACCTGGAACTGGCAACCATAATTTGCAGACCTCCCTCCTCATGCTGGTGGCCAGAGAGGTCATGGCAACCCTAATTTGCAGGAACCCCCCCCCCGCCCAAAAACAGTCTCTTATTTTCGAAAAGGCACTCTTGAAAGTTAGTGGAGATGCCCAAACATGTTACATGGTAGGGAGAGCTGACCAAATAGGAATTGAAATCACCTGTGCACTCTTACACAATCCTTTATTCCATTTCTAGAACTCATTTCACATCAAAATCACATGATGTCACAGTCCTACTATATTCCACATTGGTTAGACCCCAACTTGGGTACCATGTGCAGTTTTGGAGACCTCACTTCAAAAAGGACATGGACAAAACTGAGAGGGTAAAGAGGAGAGCGTCGAGAATGATCCAGGGCCTGGAGATCAATCCATATGAGGAAAGGCTCAGGGACTTGGCAATGTTCAGCCTGGAGAAGAGGAGGTTGAGAGGGGACATGATTACTGTCTTTAAGGGCCATTCCGCACCGGGATCTATGTTGCAAATTGGTTGCGGAACGAAAAATCGCCATTTTAAATAGTGGAATTCGTCATTATGCATACCTGCCTTTGTAGTGGAATCCAGTTTCGTTTCTTTCGTTTCCCACAGGTTTCTGGTCTCGGCAAAAATCGCTAGCCAGGAAGCGATATTGCCGAGCTGTGTCCCGCCCCTGGCCGTCAAGCAGCCAATGGGCAGCCGTTATCATGCTCCCAAACAACCCCTTTCCCTTTAAGGAAGGTTTTTTTAAAAAAAAACACACACATACACACACAAACGTTGCAACAAATCTGCGTTGATTCGTTGCAACGGAGAGACCCATCCAGCTAGCAGGTGGTGTTTGAGCTGCCATTTCATCGTTGCCACGCTCCCCCCGAGTGGGGAACCCCCCCCCCCCCATGGGTGCGATTTTCAGCCGAAAACAGTGTGAAAAATAAAGGGAAAATAAACCAGCAAACGGGCCTCTGTGTTGCTTGTGCTTGGTGACTTTAAACAGAGGGACTGCAGCCAGGGAAGCCTTGCTGGGTAAACGAAGGCTTGCCGGTGCGTTGATCTCCGCTCGCTCGGAGAAAAAAAATGGCGATTCCTTCGCCGGAAGATCAGAGGAGAGAGCCAAGGGGAGGGACTTTGCAGAAACCGCAACAATGGTAACGCACAGAACTTTCCCGCTAGTGTTGCAGATTGGTTGCAGGAGTGTAGCACTTTCCGGAGGGTGAATCCACTTTTTGGGATTTCCCTGAAAGCGCTACAATGAAGCGCTTTTTGCGGATTGGTTTCAGGAGTGTTGCAGATTGTCAACGATGTTGTGCATAATGGCAAAACTGTAGCGATTTCAATTTGTAACCATTGTGCTATTTTGGATGAGTATGGAATGGCCCTAAGTATTTGGAGGGTTGTCACTTAGACCGTTTATGCACTGGAGGTTTCATGCCAGGCTGTAGGCTAGAGTTTTAGTCGTGGCAGGTTGGCCCACCTCTTCCTGCACCCACAGAGGAGTATTTGGCCTGGTGCACCTCATCCACCCCCGATTTGCACTCCTGTACAGGAGCTGGGACAGTGAAGTTCCCAGTGCATAAATGGTCTTAGAGGAGAGCAGGGAAAGGTTCCTGTTGGCAGCAGAGGATAGGACCCACAGTAATGGGATTAAACTATGTGTAGAACAATATTGGCCAGATATCACGACAAAATTTCACAGTCGGAGTAGTTCAGCAGTGGAATCAACTCCCTAAGGAGATGGTGGGCTCCCCCTCACAGGCAGACTTTAAGCAGCGGCTGCAAAGAAACATATCATGGATGCTTTAGGATGATCCTGCATTCAGCAGGGGATTGGACTAGATGTCCTGTATGGCTTCTTCCAGCCCTATGGTTCTATGATTGTTTCAATTTGTGAAATAGTCAGCAATCAAATACAAAGGGAACCAATGGCATTTGCTTCCTGGTCTGTACATTCTCTCTTGTCTCCCTCCTGGAGAATAGCCTTGGGTTGCCATTCAGGACTTGACGGCGTGAGCTTTCTGGCCTGGGGTCTTCCTCTCTCCTGTTTTCCTTTTTCTGTGTTCTATCTCTCCTATTGTATCCTGGCAAGGGGATACTGCCAAGGATTCCTGTTGAAGAAGAGGCTGAATGGAAGACTTTTAAGCCAGGACCTATGAACTGGTTTGCCAGTGTGTTTCAGAGCTACATTGCTCACTCCACACTCATCTAAATGCAGCTCTCCAGAAGTCTGTGAAGCCAATCAGGGGCTCAATAAAAATCTTGCATTTGCTGTCAACCAAGGACTGCAAAAATGAACACCTGGCAGGTTGCAGATCAAGGCTGGATTTGAGTGTCTTGGTAGGTGACAAGTTGTGGAATTACTAGCTTTTGAGGTGTGTTTTGTGGAGAGACAGTTTGGTCTTTCTTTTCCTTGATCAATGAGGATCTGATCTGAGGTGGGGGGAATTCCTAACTTTCATTTGCTGTATATAAAGCAGATCATTTCCCTGATCTATATGGAAGAAAATAACTCTTGTCAGCTTGGCACTGCTTCAGAATTATCTGGAGGGGGAGAAATGGAAATAACTTTGTCTATTTCATCGGGTTTTAAAGCCTGTGACAAGTTATGTCTTTTTTGGGCTGATGGAGAGTGAAATAAATGATACCATAGCCATGGTTATGAGAACTGATGGGCTGCCTTTGAAAGCTAATAACAGGGAAACATTTATAACAAGGAAAATCTGATGGTTTTTGTTTGCGTTGTAAAGCAAGATGCAAGTGTATTATCTGAGTTTTCTGAGTTTTGAAGAGTGACAGAGTGAGTTCGGAATGGATTTCATATCAGTGGGGGTTTTACATATCTATCTCCCCCCCATCACTAAATATTAATCCAATAGAATTTAGTCTTTATACAGCTTCTTCTTTCAGGTAAGTATAAACAGGGTGGAGAGATATGAAATATGCGAAGACTGAAAACAGAACCTTCTTTTTACAATCCGAATTTCAGTGGTCTCCATAGGGAGCCTTGCAAATTACACGTGAGAAAAGAGTTACGAAACTGAGTTGACACTGAAATGTTTCCTATAACACACAGAGGGATTGCTATTCATAAGAAACTGAGGGGCTTCATGGGAAATCCCAATGTTTGAACACATGAAGCCATGTGTAAGGTAAATACACAGACTCCCATAAGATTTCCCCCACCTTCACCCCTTTCAGTGCACAATGATTCCAAATCTTAGCTGTGGACTTATACAATTGAAATGTTCTATTCTATTGAACTGCAAAGCGTAACTCATTCACCCACCTACCCATTTCTGTGGTGGGTTCCTTCTTTTGGTGTCTAGCTGCTGTGTCCTGCACTACATCCTAACTTTTCCATGTGACAGCCTTTTAGGTATCTGAAGAATATAACCAGATCTTCCTTCAGGCTTCTGTCTTCCACGCAATGCATGCCCAGATCCTCCCAGCTTTTCCTGAAGGACTTGTTTTCCATACTTGCGACCATCTTCTTTGCCCTCCTCCATTCTGATTTATCTATGTCTGTCCAGTGCCTGAACTAGGATGCTGGATGAAGTCTGAACTGCCTGGAAAAGAGTGAAGCTAGTTGTAAGTTGGAGGTGAGCATCTCCTGGGTCGTTTCATCCCAACTGGGAAGGAGAAATGCCATTTCCCTTGAAAGACACAAATTATGGGATTGGGTCCCTAATACCATTGGGTTAATTTTGGTGTTAAATTCTGATATTTGTTTCCTTTCCAGCATTAAGCTAAGTGATATGCACATACAAAATTAGGCAAGAATTATGTGGTGGAATGCTTAAAAGGTAGGACGAATAGGCCAGGGCCCCAATGATGCAAGAACCTGGTGGAATGAGCGCCCAGAAAACATCAGGGCCTTGTCAGAGCTCACTGAGTTCCACAGGGCCTGTACTACAGAATTCTTCCAGCAGCTCTGTGGTTGAGGCCAGTAGAACAGGCATCATCAAAATCTAATTGCCCCCCCTCCTGTACCACCTCCCCCCTCCCGGTTCTGGTTCTATACCCATCGGCGGAGATTTTAGAATGGATTTTAAAACAATAGATAACTGAGATTTTAATTGTATTGTTCAACATATGTTCCTCACTGCCTGGATTCTGCTCTGGCAGAGTGGGCAGTCTATAAAATTAAATAAATAAAATACTATTTAATGCAGTATGCTACTTAATGTAAACATAGTTCCTGCAGATAGATAATTATTATAGAGAACCTGAGAGAAGAGGCAGTGTGATGCAGTGGTAAAAAAGGTGAATGCCATTTTGGGCTGTATCAACAGAGGCATCACATCAAAATCACAAGATGTCATAGTCCCATTGTATACGGCACTGGTCAGACCACACCTGGAGTACTGTGTGCAGTTCTGGAGGCCTCACTTCAAGAAGGACGTCGATAAAATTGAAAGGGTACAGAGGAGAGCGACGAAGATGATCTGGGGCCAAGGGACCAAGCCCTATGAAGATAGGTTGAGGGACTTGGGAATGTTCAGCCTGGAGAAAAGGAGGTTGAGAGGGGACATGATAGCCCTCTTTAAGTAATTGAAAGGTTGTCACTTGGAGGAGGGCAGGATGCTGTTTCTGTTGGCTGCAGAGGAGAGGACACGCAGTAATGGGTTTAAACTTCAAGTACAACAATATAGGCTAGATATCAGGAAAAAAATTTTCACAGTCAGAGTTGTTCAGCAGTGGAATAGGCTGCCTAAGGAGGTGGTGAGCTCCCCCTCACTGGCAGTCTTCAAGCAAAGGTTGGATACACACTTTTCTTGGATGCTTTAGGATGCTTAGGGCTGATCCTGCATTGAGCAGGGGGTTGGACTAGATGGCCTGTATGGCCCCTTCCAATTCTATGATTCTATGAGAAATGTTCAAGCCTAGCCCATTGGCTGGATGGAGTCACTGAAGCAGTAGGTGTAAACTTAAATGGACTCCGGGGAATGGTAGAGGACAGGAAGGCCTGGAGGATCATTGTCCATGGGGTCGCGATGGGTCGGAAACGACTTCGCACATAACAACAACAACAGCCCATTGAGAGCTGTTCTAGTTAGCTGTTGGCAAAGAGCATTGAATCCCCACTCTGTCATGGATGCTCGTTGGATATCTTTAGGCCTGTCACAGTTTCTCATCCTAAACCAGCTCACAGAGTTTTATTTGTGCGGATAAAGAATAAATGGGAAGAACAATGGGATAGGTCGCTTTGGTTCCCCAGGTGGGGGGGGGGGAGAAGCTACATATAAATAAAAACAGAGGATGTAAAGTAATGAAAATGAAGTCCTCAGTGTCAGTCTGGTCTTAGAACAATAAAATGGTGGGTAAATTACTTCTAAAGTGGAAGAACACTGATATTTGAATGACAGGAAATGCACCCATGTCAGCTAATCACAAAGTAGCAAAGTCAACAATGTAGCTAATCATTTCTTTCAAAAGTGGATTTATACTTGAAAAAGAATCAAGGACAAGTAGTCAAGAAAATGACTTCAGCACCTAGGAGTATATATTCAAAGCAACTTGATTGACTGTCCCAAGTTCCCACTGAATTATTAAGCCAAGAAAAGATTGTTTTGACCGACAATGTTAGTTCAAGAAATTAACACATCTTCCGGCTAGGTCATTTAGCAGTCATGATAGATGGATGGCTCTGTTTTTCTCCAATCTGAGTAATTGTAAAGGTGGTGCTGTGTGAGTGAGATTCAATTGAAAGGCATGCTGTTAGTGGGTCAGGTTTTGATTTAGCTGTGACTAAAGAAATTTCTCCTTCACTTATATAAGAAATATTTTGAATAGTAGTTTTTTGACATGGGGATAACTCTCCATTTGTTTTCTATTTTAGGTTTGAATTCTTCTAGTTTGCAGGCAAGTTGTATGGGTGATGGTCTTAATCTTGTCTGTAAAGTGGCGCTTTGGGGAAAGTGTTGAGCGTCTTGGCAACAGGAGAGGCAGAGACTTGAGCCATTTGCACAGTAGATCTAGTCCCCACAACAGTGATTTTAAATACCCAAAGAAAGTAAAAAAAAATCTACACAAAATTATCCCACCAACAGCTCAGATTGGAATCTCTTGCCTGCTTACCCCACATTCTCAGAATCTGGAGAAGTAGCTAATTTCATTTTTTCTGCACATCACAATTTGTGTTTTTCTTATGTGCAATTCAGAGATTCGGAATTTTTTCTCACCCCACCTCTGTTTCCACCTCCATTGCCTCTTCTTGCATTGGTCACAGCATGGCTACATGTAAAAAACTGACCACCTCCCGCTCCACCCCATCTCTGACTTTTTGTTTAAAAAAAATCTCTGTTCACATTGTAACGCAATCCTGTTTGCATGAAATATTAAACAAATATACCGGCGCTCCCGGCTGAGCGTTTGCAAGTTGAAGCAGCCTCCACTTTCCTCTTTCCTTCAATTTATCAATCCTTTCTTTTTACATCATTAAATTACATGATGTTGCTGAGCTTCCTGTCCTTATTTTCATATTTTCTTTTCATCCCCTGTTTGCAAGGGAACATATTACCATATTTCCTGGACATCAGTCTCTACCGGTTAGCAGGGGTAGTCAAACTGCAGCCCTCCAGATGTCCATGGACTACAATTCCCATAAGCCCCTGCCAGCATTCGCTGGTAGGGGCTCATGGGAATTGTAGTCCATGGACATCTGGAGGGCCGCAGTTTGACTACCCCTGGGTTAGAGGCTTGTGCGACAGTTTTCCAAGGGGAACAAGAGTGCTGGTGTCTGACTCATGTGACAATGGAAAATAGAACCTATCCCGGGCTATATTAAACAATTCCACAATAAATACAAATAAACGTTTCTTATCTCTTCTTGTATATTTATGTGTATAAGCACAACCAGAACGGCCTCTAGATTAAACCGTTTTCAATTTTGTTTTCCTCAGTGGTTGTCCTTCTAAAATACAAAAGCATACAATTAATACAGGCTTATCAACCATTTTTACAAAACAGAAGAGAACATATTTAACTGAACATAGTCATTATTCTAGTCTACAATAGTACATACCTCCTATAATTTTTATAAACATACAGTCATTGTTTCTTTAATATATATAAAAGTTAATATATATTTCTTTAATATATAAGAAAGTTCCAAATTTGTGTTTAAGCATTTAGGGCTCATGGTTTCCAGTGAGTAAATGTAAAAACTTTCACGTTGTCTCAAGATCTTATTGATGTCCATCTTGTGGTGGACATCAATAAGATCTTGAGACAACGTGAAAGTTTTTACATTTACTCACTGGAAACCATGAGCCCTAAATGCTTAAACACAAATTTGGAACTTTCTTGCTTCCTGTGAGGTAGCACCTGCAAACACAAGGACTGCAAAATGATGCTGTAATTTCTTAAACTTAAGATCAACAGCCTCTATAGGGGTACCTTGGAAGAAAGTTTATTATAATTTAAATCCTAACTGATAGGCTTCATGGCCAATTGGGAGAATTTAGAGCCCTTAAAATATATTTTTTACATATGTTTGGAACTCTTTGCTTTTAGATGAGACTGCAGCTTTAATTGGTATAGGTGTGGCATGGAGTAAGTTTCTCAGCTAGAGTATAATTACCAGAGGCAGTCTACAACCCAGTGGGATGAGTCTTTTGAACAGACCTCCCCAAACCTGAGAGCCAAAGGCCACATATATATAATATAATTTAAAGGTAAGACTTGGCCCTTTAGTATAATTTTTATAAGTTTTATAAGTTTTACGATAATAGCCAAAAAGCTGGCTTTTGATTTATATATATATTAAAGAAACAATGACTGTATGTTTATAAAAATTATAGGAGGTATGTACTATTGTAGACTAGAATAATGACTATGTTCAGTTAAATATGTTCTCTTCTGTTTTGTAAAAATGGTTGATAAGCCTGTATTAATTGTATGCTTTTGTATTTTAGAAGGACAACCACTGAGGAAAACAAAATTGAAAACGGTTTAATCTAGAGGCCGTTCTGGTTGTGCTTATACACATAAATTTACAAGAAGAGATAAGAAACGTTTATTTGTATTTATTGTGGAATTGTTTAATATAGCCCGGGATAGGTTCTGTTTTCTGTTACAATAATTTTGAACCGTCCCTTTCTTTTCGTGGTGTACTCTTATCATGTGACAATGGTGCAAGAGGGGAAGGAGCCCTTAAGAGGCTTCTTGCCATCTTGCAGGGCACTCATGTCCACACATAGCTCCTTTTTCCAGAGTCAGGGAATTGTATGTGCCGGCGTGGAGATCGGTTGTACACCCAAGGTGCCTCCAGCCGCCCCTCCTATTTTTATGATGATCATTGTTATTACTAATATGTTTCATATGAGAAGTGACAAATGTTAGTAAAACATGTAGGCAGATGGCAGACAGAGGGAGATGTTTATAAATGCTTGGGAGATTGTAAGACTGTCTGTTTCATTATGCTATTGTGGATCGCTACCTTGCACGCGCAAACAAAAAAAGAGGAAGGCATGCTGGGAGATCATAGACAAAAGAAAATGTGGGCAACATATGATAAAACGAATCTCGACAGAACAAAGACATACAAAGGAAAAAGCACAATTGCAGAAGGGCTAGAGCTGAATCAAATATTTAATTAAGGATCTAACAAAGTGAAAAAAAGGAAGGAAGTCATAACTGCAGAAGCAATCTGGGCCAGACTGCTTCCTCCCTGTCCCTGACCAGCCAAGAGAATGTGAACTGGAATGGAAGATGTCCCAGCATCCCTATTGTAGGCACGTGGTTCCACTGCATAACTGGGTTAGAATCATAGAATCATAGAGTTGGAAGGGGCCATACAGGCCATCTAGTCCAACCCCCTGCTCAATGCAGGACTAGCCCTAAGCATCCTAAAGCATCCAAGAAAAGTGTGTATCCAACCTTTGCTTGAAGACTTCCAGTGAGGGGGAGCTCACCACCTCCTTAGGCAGCCTATTCCACTGCTGAACTACTCTGACTGTGAAAAACTTTTTCCTGATATCTAGCCTATATCGTTGTACTTGAAGTTTAAACCCATTACTGCGTGTCCTCTCCTCTGCAGCCAGCAGAAACAGCATCCTGCCCTCCTCCAAGTGACAACCTTTCAAATACTTAAAGAGGGCTATCATGTCCCCTCTCAACCTCCTTTTCTCCAGGCTGAACATTCCCAAGTCCCTCAACCTATCTTCATAGGGCTTGGTCCCTTGGCCCCAAATCATCTTCGTCGTTCTCCTCTGTACCCTTTCAATTTTATCGACGTCCTTCTTGAAGTGAGGCCTCCAGAACTGCACACAGTACTCCAGGTGTGGTCTGACCAGTGCCGTATACAATGGGACTATGACATCTTGTGATTTTGATGTGATGCCCCTGTTGATACAGCCCAAAATGGCATTTGCCTTTTTTACCGCTGCATCACACTCCCTGCTCATGTTTAGTTTACAGTCCACAAGTACCCCAAGGTCTCGTTCACACACAGTGCTACCTAGAAGCGTATCCCCCATCCAGTAGGCATGCTTTTCATTTTTCTGACCCAGATGCAGAACTTTACACTTATCTTTATTAAATTGCATCCTGTTCTTATTTGCCCATTTTTCCATTGTGTTCAGATCTCGTTGAACTCTGTCTCTATCTTCCGGAGTATTTGCCAGTCCTCCCAATTTTGTGTCATCTGCAAACTTGATGAGTAGTCCCTCCACCCCCTCATCTAGATCATTAATAAATATGTTAAAAAGTACCGGGCTGAGCACCGAGCCCTGAGGTACCCCGCTACTCACCTCTCTCCAGTCTGATGACTCTCCATGTCCAGGGTTATCTGGACATGGAGAATTTTGTAAATGTTCCTTGCTGTCCTGTGTCTTACTTTTTCCTGGGACCTTTGAAAAGAAGCCAGGTGTCTAAAGTGAGCTCCAGTTTGAACGCAAAACCACAGAAAAACATTCATGAAACCGACTTGCCAATTTCTAATTCATTTGGCATTTCACATCCAGCACAGGAGGTAATTTTTTGTTCCCCCACTCCCTAAAAAGAGCATAAATGGAGTTGGCACTCTAACTGTAAACAATTTTGTGTCCTGAATGTCTGTGCCAAATTTCATTCTTACGTTCTCTCCGTTTCACACATTGTTCACATTATAAAAACAAATGTACAAACTCTTATTAGAATTACAAACAGCAGCAGCGACAACAACATCAGAGACTTCCTTTCACACGACTGTATGAGAGTTCGAATTAAAGCAGGCATATTGTGGCTGCTTTAAATCTGAACATGTGAAAACTTTTTCTTGTGGGAAATGAGGTCGGCATATGGAATTTCTCCCCAAGCTACTGCAAACCATCTAGGCTTTGCTGAGACATTTGGATGACCAACTGCTTTTTCCCCCCCTCTTTTGCTTGGATTATCCACAATTTGCAAGTTTGGCACCTGATGAAAATGCTGCAGATTCGAAAATCAGCAATTGTGTCATGTAATCCTTTTCTAAACAATCAGATGAATGGAAACAAATGCTTGGCAAATGAACGTGCTGCTCTTTTGTGACCATTGTGATTATAATTTGTAAGTGTGGCCTTTTGTAAATCAAAAAGGCTGAGATTGTCTTGCATAATCCTTCTGTAAACAATCTGATGAATGGCAACAAATGCTAGACAAATGAATCTGCTGATCTTTTGCATCCATTCTGATCTTTTAAATCTGGGAGTGCAGCGAGAGATGAAGCATCTGCAGTGATAAAAAGGGCTCTGTTAAGTAATGGAAAACTTCCATTCCAAATATCTAGCAAGCAGCTTGGTTGGAAGTGGCATGGATCCGGTCTAATGTTTCTCTGGGTCCAAGAGTTTGGCCTGTTGTGCGCCATTTCCCTACCTCCAGTACTTCCTACAGAAGCCTCCAGTGCCCCTCCCCGCCATCCTATTCCTCACACAGGGACAGGATAAAGACCCATTTTGATCAGCTTCAGGAGGGGGGAAATTGGGCTTCTCAAGCAACTCTTGGTGCCATGGAAAATATTAGTCAGGATCCTGCCCTGTGATGGTGTGTGTATGATACTGACAAAGAGTGAGTCCAGTGGCACTTTTAAGACCAACATATGTGCAGGCACACTCTGCGGGTCTTAAATGTGCCACGAGACTCAAACCTGGTCCTATTGCTTCACACCAGCATGGCTATCCACCTGAATCTATGCTACTGGCAGAGAGGGGAGAGGATTTAAGATGTCCAGTCCCACAATCTCTGAGCACTTTCCCCTTCCATGTGTTTTAAAGGTACATTTTCTGGGGAGAAGCCATAATAATGAATTTTTACCTTAAGAACACTGATGTAGCTATCCCGGTTTGAAGCCCATTACTATTCTTCCTACTTCCCAGTGACACATGGCTACTTATCTTTGGAAATGGATAAGCCCTGAGAGTGCTGTATTTCAATCTGGGAAACCATTAAGCCCCCTCCCCCGGGAAGATGCTTGGCATTTTCTGAAAAAAGGAAAAAAATACAAATAACGTTGTTCTTCATTTTAGGATTACTGCTGCATTTCTTTGGTACCAGTAAAAGATAGGGACTGAGTCTTAATTCAGTTTTGAGATTCATAAAAAACAACTCGGAATAATTGTAAAGGGATTACCTGCACCAAATCGTTTTAATCACTTTTGTTGTTGTCCTTTATAGATTGATTTAATACTGCAAATCTAAAGGTAGACTCAGTGTGATGATGGTTGCTTTTTAAAAATATCCTAGTTCTATTGGCCCAGGCCAGTTCAGTCTTCTCAGATCTGAGAAACTAAATAGGGTCAACCCCTTGGGTGAGAAGAAGTAGAAGAGTTGGTTTTCATACCCTGCTTTTCTCTACCAGAAGGAGATTAAAGTGGTTTACAATCACCTTCCCTTCCTCTCCCCACCATAGGCATCCTGTGAGATAGGAGGGCCTGACATTACTGCTCTCTGAGAACAGCACTATCAGGACTGTGATGCATCCAAGATCACCTAGCTAGCTACACATGGAGAGGCAGGGAATCAACCCCGACTCGCCAGATTAAAAGTCACCACTCTTAACCACTACACCGTGCTGGTGTAGAAGAGGGTTGCTACACAAAGGGAGGCGGTTACAAACCACCTCTGCTCATCTCATCCCTTAAAAACCCCAGAAGAAGATATCGTAAGTCAGATGGAACTTGATGGTGGTTTACACACACAGTTTCATCTGAAGAGGCATTATTTGCAATTACAGCATTTGGGATAGTTTATGGTCATTTAAAAGATTCTGGTCCAAGGGAGGCCACTTCCTAAGTTGTATTATACATTTTAAGTGTAATGTGTGCAGGGGTGAAGATCATATGTGTTAATTTATTCAGGGAATTTTTATGCCACCTCTTCTGGAAAACTTGCAGTGAGATAGCTTACAAATCAATGTAAAAGAACACAACACTAATAAATTAAAACCCAGCATTTTTAAAGGATTTTTAAAGCCATTGAGCAGTTTAAAATAAATGTATCAGTTTTCAGACTTAGATCACAAGTGATTTCAGAATGTTATCACCTTTATGGAAAGTCTAGGTAACTCCCCCAAATAACCTGGCCCTTAAAAAAAATAACTAGGTAGCAGGTGAAGGAGATGGTCAAAGGGAAGAATATTCCACTAATGATGGGAAAGCCCTGACTGTGGCATAATGATTGGAGCGTCAGTCTAGGCCAGGCTTTTCCACCCAGGGTTTTGTGAAACCCTGGCATTTCTTGACTGCCTGGGAAGGGTCTCCTGAATGGGTGGGAATTAATTATTTTAATATCTTTACACTGCTCCATGGGAGTGGTATAAATAAAAGTCTAAGGATGTGGGGGTGGGCACAGTCCAGAATGGGGAAGACAGCCCATTGGCCCCTTGTCCCCGGACTGACAACCCACCCTCCCCCCAACCTGGGCCACCTTTGGCCCACAGCTGCCATTACGCAGCTGCCCGCCGACACACCAGGTAGGCAGCTGGCCAGGCTAGCCTACCGTGCAGCCCTCAGGGGGGAGGCTTCGGGGTGGGCCAAGGGACAGCCCCACTGCATTGCGGATTTGGTGGAGGAAGGTATGACCATAACACAAGCTGCTTTGGATCCGCACTTTGGGGGAAAATGGAGCATTCTTAAATAAATAGGGCTGTTAAAACTGTGGCTTTGATTTGCAAAGTAGCAGCCAACAAATGAACCTTTGTTTGTTGTCAGTGGTGCTGGCTGTGTTTGTGCTAAGCTGCCCTACTGAGGCTGGGTTTATTCCTAGCTACCAGTAGCCCTTCATGGTTGTAGCCTGCCAGACATGAATACAGTCAACATATGCACATATTATACAAATCCCCATATACATGTATTATACAAAGAAGGCCATTCGGGCCACTGCTCCTTTTAAAGTGCATACCCCTTTAGTTTAGTCTCCTTGTAAGCATCCAGTCATGTAAGATTAAAAAGTAGAACCCCCCCCAAATCAGAATGCCCCTGAGTATTGGAGACAATGCACTGTCACTAGGGTGACTTAGCTGCCTCTGACTCTGTAAAGCAGAAATGGTCCTGTTCTGATATGGAACACTTATTTTTTAATTGGACATGCTGCCTAAAAGGAGTTTTATTGAAAATAAATCAAAATGGTCCCTTATAACATACAAACAGTTTAATCTAGTCAAGAAAATACAGAGATGATTAGGTTTTGATAGAGGAAATAATGGGCCAATTAAAGCATACTTTATCATCCTATGCATCAAGGGGGAAAGGATTCCAGAAGAAGAAGCAGCAATCCATCCTGCATGCTGGGTTTTGCACAGGTACGAGAACAAGAATGCTTGTCTCTGCTCTCTTTTAATAAGAAATGTGTACCTTGGGACTAGGGGCAGGGAGCCCTAGAACAGAGTATTGATGTGATCAGGGAGGCAATGTCAAAGGGGTGAAGTTCCATTAATGGGTGGACTGGATTTTGATAATGAAATGCTAATGTGACTGGCAAAAGGCTTTGAATGAATCCTTTCATTTGCATTCAGGTTGAGAGGAGGGAGGCCAGGTGTCACTCCCCCCCCCCCCCACTTCAAGGGTTCAAGAAACAAGGGGAAAATTCAGCCAACCATCCCTGAAACTTGCATAGCCTTCATTTGTGGCTCTGCTGTCCATTTCCATTGTGCTCCCCCCCCCCAACCTGAAACTTTGGAAACCACACACTGCTCTGCAAGTTTCATGTGGAGAGTAGCAGACATGATGGCAGCATGCAGCAGGTGCGACAAAGCTGCAAACAGAGGGTCTGTCAGTTTCAAGTGTGGGGGGTAACAGATGCAATGGCGGCATCTGCAGGCCACAAAGCCACAAATCAAGGCTCTTCAAGTATCAGGTGTGGGGGAATGGACAAGAGGGTGGCAAATGGCATCTGCAAGTGGCAGAGCTGCAAACATAATTGCAGCAAGTGTCAGGTGGGTGGGACCCCACAGGAAGCTAGGGCATCGCCACCTGACATCTCCCAGACCACATCCCCGAATCCCCCCAACTAATTTCACCTGGCAACCCTAAATGAGCATTTGGCTTGCAGATGAATATCATTCCTTGAATTGGTTTATCAAATGATAGTTTTGTTGACTCTGTTCTTTGTCTCATGTCCCCTGCAGAGACTCAGCTGCCTTTTGCCCAGGAATAAGTCAAGATTAACCCTGGATGTTTGCCTTTGTAAATCACAAAGCCATAATTAAGACTGGTCAATAAGCTAACTCCAAACTATACCTTTATGACACTCCTATCCACTTCCCTCCCTCAGAGGCAAAGTCCCCCCCCCCCCCATTTCTGACTGAGCCACCCAAGGAACCTGTTTTGTTTTCCTGAGCTCTGGCTGTCCCACCCTTTCATGATATATTTTGGCTGTTGGCTCAGCCCAGGAACCTGAGGGAAGGATCAAGAGCCCACTTTAATTTAAGATTAAATGGCACTCATGATGTTTTAAAATCCCAAATTAACAAAATATTTTATTCAAACTAAAGGTCAGGTGAAATCAGAGAGAACATTTCTGAGGTAACTCTGAACTATATGCACAAACTTTAGTTCATCTATTTCAGGCTATTGAGAGTAGGGTTGGACACTTTGGAGTCCGAAGTGGCTATTCACACCTGAGGCAGCCAGCGCCGCGCAGGGGGGAGACACCTGTGCCGGTGCACCAGCAGGCGCCGGTGCGCCAGCAGGCTGCATTTCCAGGAGGCTGGTACATGCTTTCCAGTACCCAACCCCCTTCTGTTGAAACACCAGTACTCATCTTGAATTTTATCTCACTCTTAAGGTTTTACAAGGCAGTTTATAACCACACTAGACCAGAGGTCTCTTCACCCTTCAAAGCTATCTCCTTTTTTTAACTGGGTAAGGACATTTCTTCTGTCACTAGATCTATCTCTTTTCTTGGCCTGAATGGGAGTCTTTGCCTAAGTACCCACTCATTCTTGCCAACTTTTCTCCGGTTCTCAGTCACAGCTGAATTCTGAATGAAATCTCATCAGCATCCAGTTCAGAAACATTTCTCAAGCATCTGATATTATACTAACATATCAATTTTTTAGGAGTAGCCTGTCAGTCAAGGATCTCTGGCTCTGAAGAATTAACCCTTCAGTCCTTTATCTTTTTTACAATACTTCAAAGCTTTTAAAAGTGCAGTCTGTCACATCTTTATACTCTGTTTTTTGGTGCCCTAACTTACCATTGTTAGTTTGTATGCTCAAAATAAGCACAGCTTAATTAAACTGTGGATTTGTCTGATGTCCAAACTGCTGTCTAACCAGCACTGATAATGCCTTTCACTCCTGTTGCTGCCCTTAGGCCATTATTCAAAATCAGAGCCATTGTTTCTTTTCTCACTTCTTTATGTTTGGGCTTTCTATTGACTCTAATACACATCCTATCATTGTTCCAATCTATTTGGCATCAACACTATTTGATATATTCTAATAGAACTCATTTTATTGCTCATATGCAAATCTCGTAGGATTTCTTTTTTCCTCCACTTGTGCAAACTGATGTCCCCTTAAGGAATATCTAATATGCTTTCGTGGGGGGAAAAAGTAACCTGTCTCAAGCAACAAAATTCATTAGGATCCTATGCGCTCGCACTGTTAACAGAGAAATCCATTATTATGCTTTATGATCGGAAATGCCACTGTGTAGGGGCTTCATTTGTTTTTACTGCAATGTTTATTTGCAGATGAACACAAAATAATACATATTGGAATCATAGATGATACTGGTTAGTCTAGGCAGGAAGAGAAATATATAACCATTCTATAACTGTTTGTGACCAGGATATCTCTAATTAAAGTTTTACTGTGGTGATGGGGGGGGGGGAGAGACAGCTTTGGACTGAAGACTCTATGGGAGGGGTGCCAGTCTGCGGCTCTCCAGATATCCATGGATGATGATGATGATGATGATGATGATGATTTTGATTTGTTAACTCCACTCTCGGCATGCCAGTTCATGGTGGATAACGTAACAAGCCCAAGACAATAAAATACAATCCCCAGTTAAAACCCTCATTCAAATCCCATAAAAATTACAAAAAAGTACAACACCATATGGTGAAATAATATCAATCTATCTTAACCCAACTACCAGCCAGAGCAGCTGGGGGGTGGGGGTATGTGATATGCCAATGATAGAACCAGTGTGGGAGCATAATTTCCATGGGGGAGGCCCAACTGATCTTCCACCGGCACTGACGTCAACCATAGACCTGGTGGAAGAGCTTTGTTCTGCTGGCCCATGTGGAAAGCTGAAAGCTCTCCCAATCGGTGAGGTGGTTGGCCAACAAGTCATGGTCGACTATGTCAAA
The DNA here is from genome assembly GCF_049243985.1 of Paroedura picta. Lineage (NCBI taxonomy): Eukaryota > Metazoa > Chordata > Lepidosauria > Squamata > Gekkonidae > Paroedura > Paroedura picta. Next base: position 86,524,860 of record NC_135375.1, on the reverse strand, counting down.
AGCGGCTGACAGATCTAACATTACGAGAATGGCCGACCTGCCCCAATCCAGCTGGCGCTGGAGATCAGCCAACAGGGCGACCAACGCAGTCTCCATCCTGTGACTAGGACAGAAGCCTGACTGGTATGGATTGGTATGTCCCAGGAATTCAAGATTCAAGACTGGGTGGTAGCTGGTCGGGTCCAGCGAGGTTTTCTTTTTTTAAAGGAGAGGGTGAACCACTGCCCCTTCAGAAGCTTGGGGAACTCCCCAGAAGACAGGGAGCTCATGGTAACTGTAGTCCGTGGACACGTGGAGAGTAGGGTTGGGTGCTTCGGCGTCTGAAGTGGCCGTTCCTGCCTGAATCAGCCAGCGCTGCCGCATGTGGGGAGGGAAAGCTTGAGCGTAGGCATGCCTGCGTGTGTGCGCCAACTGGTGCACCAGTGCCCATGCCTCCCCTTCCCCTCACACTGTGGCGCTGGCTGCTTCAGGCGGGAACGGCCGCTTAGGACGCCGAAGCGCCCAACCCTAGTGGAGAGCCAATATTTGGCTACCCCCACTGTGTGGGATCACATCCTCACTGATCTCCTTCCCCAAATTCTGCCTTCCTTAGGCATCACCCCAAAATCTCTTTTCCCAAGCCAGGGTTGGTAACATTAGGCTAGAAGAACGTATGTCCTTGTGTGATCATAGCACATTCCCACCACCCCATGAAAACTAGACTCTTTGCAACTATGGGTGCAGCGTTAGTACACACAGTTCTGACCAAGCTATGATTTGTTGGTAAGGCAACATTTTGTGTGTTTAAATGAGATGACAAGTCATATGAAATATCACATGGTTAAATTCCTCTTGTCTATCACTGTCATGGGGAAGTAGGGCCTTAATCAAACCTTGATTGTGACAATAAAGGCAGCTCTCCCAAACTCATTCCTCTACTCTTATTGCATCTGTGGATGCTTTTGGAATTTTGAGAACAGGTAATGGGCACCGAAACAAGATGGATCAGTGGTTCTCAAACTTCCCTTTAATACAGTTCCTCATGTTGTTGTGACCCCCAGCCATAAAATTATACAAGTGTTCTTTCACAGAAATTAAATTGAAACTGACCAATGGCGTGAAGATCCATTGTTCATGATTGTATATAAATTGGTTTTTTTCTGGGGTTTCTCAGTTCAGTTTTGCCTCTTGTCCTACCATGCCGATCTCGCTCTTTTCCACTGCTCCAGACAGACAAACGTGCTCTCTCAATCTACCCTGCAAAGCTGTTGTACTGATGGTGCCCCCCCAGCCAAGTTACTTGTCCTGCCACGACCCCTGTGAAAGAGTCGTTCGACCCCCCAAAGGGGTCCCGACCCCTAGGGTGAGAACCACTGAGATAGATGGTGTATAGGCGATGGGTCAAATCACAAAATGTTGGTAAGTTCCACAGAATGTTAGCAGGTTCCAAACAGAGCATCCTCCTTTGATGGAGGCAGCTAGGTGCTCCCTGCAGACTCAAAGCCAGGACTGGCCATTTAATGGGGAAAGAAGCAAATGTACACTAGGAAACATACTGGTGGGTTCTTTTCTCTCCACAGACAGTATAATGCAGTCCTATTACATGTGTGCACTTTGCTTCAGTTCCTCCAGACCCATAAATATATTTTAAATAATGTGAATGGTCATTATGTGTGTCCATATGCACCCCAAACACACAGTTTTGGACATGTAGTTATATTACTTTGATGCAACCAAACCAAGGCTTGCAGTGTTCACCTTACAAGGCTTGTAAGTGTTCACCTTACAAATGAACACTTAAAAAATATAGTCCAGCATAAAATGTTACGGCCTCAGTGTGTTTCCCGCTCTAATAGGAGTGGTGGGCAGTTCTTCCTCACCTCCATTTACAAGCAGAGCACAAGTTTCCTTTGTGCTTCCTTTATTTTTGCTTAAAATAAGAATTCTGACTCCCCACCTGCTGTCCTGAATTTACATTTTTGTTACCTATATTTTGCATCCTTTCATTTTTAATTTTTGCCCTGCTTGCTTATAAAACAGGGCAAGAAGGATGCATTCCCACCCACCCCTTTTCCTGACTACCTCCTCAATTGCAAGGGTTTGTTTTCTTTGCCACCTAAGCATACTACTGACTTTCATCCCATTTAGTAACATGTTCACTTTGTGGAATGTAGTGCATTTTCTAAGCGGAACAAATCCTTTTTTATACAAAGGGGCGCAGCACATACAGTCATTAGGTTCTGAGAGATTCAAACATCTCGCTAAGTACAGAAGGATGTATATATAAGAAACATGTGGGCCAGCATGCTAGTACAAAAAGTAAGTTGCTGCCTACGTATTAATAAGCCTTTCCAAATAAAATATAGTTTGCAATATAACACTCCATACTGTTGTTGTTAAAGTTAGTTACATTAATGCAGGATGTTTCTTCCCTCGTTTTCTCTTGCTTAGAGACATTTCTTTGCATCAAAGCAGACAGTTGCAGGAATCCTATATGAGCTTGGTCTTGTGCCACAATTGCGCCACTCTCTTTTTGCATGTCCATATGGCAGGAAGCCCTGATTGGCAGCAGCCTTGTGATATGTTTTTGTGGGGTAAAATTCACAGCCAAAAGCATATGAAAAGCTAAAGCCTTGCAGGACAAGGACGAGACAGTTTATATTCCCATCAACAAGCTATCCCAGAGCATCAGGACAACTGCAGAAAAAATATATATTGGAACATCCTTACAAACTGTGTATAGACGTTATACCACTTGCATTCATGATACAGCCAGAACTACCGAATAACAAAACAGAGAACCAAAGTGGTTGACAAAAATGTGAAGAAATAGAAAGGAAAATGAAATGGGGCACATTCGCACATCCTTGTTTTCTGTTACTTAGCCTAACCTGATTTCCAGTCCTCCATATACAAAAGGCTGCCTTTGCAACTGTAAAAAATAGTCATCCATAAGCCCTTGAGATTCTTTTCCTGTTACTGTTTAATATCAGATAAGAGTTCTTATATCTCCTGGATGGACTGGACCTGTCTTTTAGCTGAATGGCTGTTGCTTCACTTAAACCTACCTCCTAGCCATTAAGCCCATTGTCCAGATAACAATATGGAGAGGAAGAAAATACAACAGGGCAAACAAGAAGCGAGGAGAGGCTTCGGCCAGGCATGCCTTCTGTCTCTGCTACCTGTTCTTCTGCCCAGTTCTCGTCTTTGACCATCAGGACAGGAGCCAAAGGACAGGCACTCATGGTCCTTAAATCCCTGTGGCAAAGTGGAGAGCAAACTCAGTGAGATGTTCCTTACCTGATGTTAATCAGCAGGCTTTTTCCCAGTTCCTAGGGTTGAAAGGTCTCTTCCTGGCAACCAGAAGGGGATGGGGGAAGACTTACCAGGAGAAAGAGGAAGGCCCAGGTGATGCTGCCCAGCAAGTGACATCATCATGCTGTGATGTCTCAGCAACATTCAGGTATTAGGGGGGAGACTATGGTAAAAATGGCTTCTACCGCATAATTTTTGCCAAAGCAAATACCAAAGCATCACCTGGAAGTTGCCAGTGTGATGATGTCACTTCCTGGCAAACTCATCTGGGCCTTCCTCTTTCTCCTAGTAAGGCCCCTGGCAACCAGCCAATCATCAGTGGGGAGCAGGGTCTGGCATTGGGGGAACCCAGCATCCACTGTGGAGGCTGGTAATCCTACCAATTCCTCTCCTGCCATTGTTTGATGTCCTGTTTAGAGTAGGCATAAAACTGGTTGAGGCCAAAGGCTGTAACATGACACAGTCAATCCTGCTCTTTTGTGTATAATCCTAGAACAACTAGTGACATGCCTCTTTGTTGGAATTGCAGTCAGCAAGTAATTTGGTGAAGTCAGCCTTGAAAGGCTGTTGTAAAGCTTTTTAAACTGCACCTGTGTGCTCAGTAGTGGTGTTGGGTGGTCAGTGCTGGGATTGCAGCCAGGAGCCGTGGAAAAATCCCAGGTGCATGCCTGGGAGCTTTCTTTCTTAGAGCCGGGCTTCCGCCCACTTCCCCATTTCTTTATGAAGAGAAAGAGCAACTCAAGTGTGCTTTGCAGAAGCAAGCAAGGAGCATCCATTAAGCCTCTCAGCTCTCTCCATCTGTTGATGTGTGTGATAGATTCTGTCTGCAGCCTAGTCATAGAGGCTTGCAATGTGCTGCTTTTGTGACTACTCTGTTTCAGGAAGGAGACTGAAGCAGATGAATATATTCTGCATAATCTTTCCCAGTAAATATTACTGTCTTTTAAACCTCAAAGGACTCAGAGCCTGGATCTGAGCCTCATCCACAAAATAACTGCATACTTTCAAAATGCTCTCTTACTCTGCAGCTCTATTTCTCTGGAGACACTCAGGACCAAGCCAAGTCCCAAAGTCCCAACACTCTCCTCCAGTAACCTATGCTGTCTGTGCATCACAGAAATTATATAAAGAAGAAGAGTTGGTTCTTATATGCTGCTTTTCCCTATCCGAAGGAGGCTCAAAGCGGTTTACAGTTGTCTTCCCATTCCTCTCCCCATGACAGACACCCTATGGGGTGGATGAGGCTGAGAGAGACCTGATACTACTGCTCAGTCAGAACAGCTTTATCAGTGTTGTGGTGAGCCCAAGGTCACCCAGCTGGTTGCATGTGGGGGACTGCAGAATCGAACCTGGCATGCCAGATTAGAAGTCCGCTCTCTTGTGAATAAAACTTGTGAATATTAAAATAGGATTGGATGGCTGAAGAGAGAGGGGAAACATGACAACTGGGTAGATGCAAGGAGGACAGCAGGTGATTAGCCAGATTCAAGATGGGGGGGAGGGGAAATGCAGAGCAAGAGAGTGGAAGTAGGAACAGTGGGGGGCAATTGGTATTTACCAATCCTCGTGGGTCCCCCCCACATGTTATCTTCTGTGTTCAGTACTCACAGTGACAAATGTCAACTAGAATGCCTGATTCAGCTGTTTCTTGTATCAAGTCTTGCTTGCTTTATGCATCTAAAGGTGTTAGTAAATTTATTCTATATGCTAGAATTTCTGGTGTGGTGAAGCTTGTTTCTTCCTGCTGGTAGCATACTGTGTTGATGGTATGGGCTTCTGATTTGAAGAACATCTTGTATGGGAAATCCTGCCATAAATTTGCAGGGAATTGCCCTGGATTACTTGTCTATCCCTTGAAGCCTTGTAATTATACGACTCTAATGTTATGCATCCAAGTGAACTGTTTCATGAGTGCCTGAGTGGAGTAAGGAACCCCGTGGAAAGGATATAATTAAAATAATGTTGCCATAGAGATTTTTTTAAATGTGAAGATTGCCATTTTCTTTTGTATGTTGAATTTAAACCTCTAGTTTTCCAGCGATGAGAGACAGAAATCCGCCTCTTTGTTGTCACAGAGCCGAACTGTGTGCTTCACAGAACCCCATGAGGCATCTAGTGCTAGGCTTTGACCAATTTAGACTCTGGTGGGAGGTCAGTGTTCCATGCGGAGGGTTCACAAGAAAGGTGGAGTGTCAGAACAGAGATTAAAAAGCAGCAAAGAAGAGAGAGTATGGGGGCCATGTCAGGATGTAGGATCCTTTTGGGCATCAGAGGATGGCGCAGCTGCATCTGGAAAGAAATTTAAGCTCGTTTTATAGGTGCTGGAATACAACAGACTTTCCCACCACAGATACCCCTGAATTGTTTAGGAAAGATTTTCCACTTTGTCTCTTGACTACCTCAGTGCCTCGAGGCCGTCAAAGCTATGGTTGTCCGTTTACCCAGGGACACACCAGGCTGCTGATGGCCCCCTAATGGCATTCAGATCCTGTATTCTTCCCTGGGGCTTCAGGTCTATCTGCCAGATTCCAGGACTTGTGAAGGGGGCTCATGTGCCTCTTCCCTGGAGGTTTAGGAGGGTGTGTTTGGAGTTTGAGGATTAGCTCAGTAGTAACGTGATACTGTTCAGTCCTCCCACTTCACCTGGTGCTTGGATGCTTACCTCCCTCTGGGGACCAGCCAGGCTTACCTTCAAGTCAGCATGCCTAGGATTGCAGCTTGAGTTTCAATAACCCAGCGGTCTGTTTGTGCCCTGCCTTTCTCAACATCCTCACCTCCATTCCCTTCACCTTTTGAAGCCAGACAGCCGCGATAAAGTATTCATTGGAACCAGCAGCAGCGGTTCATGATTCATGAATGGCCAGTTGAAGGGCTGAGCAGCTGCAGCGGCTGGACCCGACTGACTCTGACAAAACAGATTCATCAGAACAGAGTACATCAAAGGCAGCTGAGCCCAACTTCTCCAGATCTTTGCCTCCTTTTTTTTGGGGGGGGGGGGCTTTAAAAATTAAATATAGATTTAAAAAAGGGGGAAAGAAGGAGAGGACCCACCCTCCCTCTGAAGACAGCGGTAGCGACATATACCTGGATTTCGCTGCTGCATCTCATCTCGTCCTATTGATGCTCAGCTCTCCTTCATAATTGATCAACCCAGAGTCTCAGCTTGAAAGTTCTAGCTAGCACAGCCAGCTTCTGTCTGCCACTGGGGGGAAATAAAAAGGAGCCTTTAAGCCCGCCTGCTGTGAGTTATTAGGGAGATTAGAGAAGTCCTGGCATCAGCCTCCTAGCAGTGATAATGATTCCACCCCACTTTCCTCTCCCTTCTTCTTCCAGGGCCATTCATACTTGGCCCTTCACACAGCAAGAAACTCAGTCAAGCTGCTGTCACCCAAAACAGAAACTGAACTCAGTCGCTTAACTGAACGCCATTTTGCTTCGCTGCAGCGATGTTTCCCCCCCCCCTTCCTTTTTGGTCTTTTCTGAAGATAATCACAGGCAATTATATAAAGGATAGCCCAGCCATAATTTAACTCAGTACATAAGGGGTTGAATAGACAAGGTAACGGATAGATTTTACAATCTCTGCATTTGGGACGAGGCCACTGGCAAGCCTGGTTCAGAGGATATTCCCTTTTCAGTTGTCTCCCCACATGGGACTGTTAGCCCCAGTTTGGATGGATTATTTACCCCAATTTGGATAGTACTGGTCTGGGAAGCATCCCCCCACTCTCAATATCCCACAGAATCATGATGCAATGATGTACTTCTCAGGCTTCCCCTGGCTTTCTGGCAGTCCCTTCCAAGCCTGCTTTGCTCAGATGTTTTGGGAAAAATGGCAGAAAAGGTGGGACTGCACCTATTTGGATGGAAAAGTCTGAATCTACCTGGTCTCGCCTGTATCCATCCCATTTTTCTCACCCAATCCCCTGTAGCAGGTGTTTCTCCTTGCTATTTCCCCAGGGAACTTAAATAAATAAGCAGTTAACTACAATTGTTATGATGCTATAGCACCATTCAATTGGTAACATAAAAAAAATGGGGAAAAGTCCCCATGGTAGTATTGGTGGGGGGATAGCTGTTGTGGGGTCCACAACTCAGAAATGTGTGAAAACCTACCATGCAGAAGCTTCATTGCTCCTGCACTGTATCAGAAGCCACATCAGCAACCACATGAGCCCCTCTGTGAGTGGAAGACATCTGTGCCACCCTACCTACAGGGTATACCATCCTGCCAACCATCTAGGCATGAGTTTAATATTTGAAGAGTGTCCATAGACATTAGATCCATCATGCATGGTCAAATATTCATTGAACCCATTATTTAATAACAGCAATCTGGATCTCCCCCAAGGAAATTATGGTATTAAAGGGACCCACTACATATATTAGGGTTACCAACTCTGGGTCGGGAAATTCCTGCAGATTTGAGAGGGGGTTGCAAAGCAGATTCACTTTCTATTGTTTACATTCAATTCCAGTCAAATTCAGAATGAGAAAGTCAGCCAGGGAGCTCCTAGGGAATAGAAATGTAGAAAGGAAATGTACCCCTCACCAATGTTTAGATACTCTTGAATTTACCAAGATACCTTCCAAACCAACATTTAAAAATGAAATCACCATTCTTCTACCAATCTGATAAGTCATTTTAAGTGACAGGAAATTGATAAAGGGGTGGGGAGATAAAATCAGAAGTGAACACTCCCCCCCATGGGGGGTGGGGGGAAGGTGTTATGGGTTCACATTGAAGACTGAAAATCTGTTTTATTTTTTCCAGAATTAACCTGCTCTTCAGTTATTATGTATATAGGGAGGCAGAAGTCAGCAGGGAAAGAAAGATACTCTATGCATGTTCAAAGATACTTGTTCATCCAGCATTGGAGTTGAACACAACTCTGGGGCTAAGCTCTGATAGGGTCATGGTGAAATTTAAATAATGACTTTCAGAAAAAAGTTCCAGACTTAACCTTCCTTGACTGTTTTAGCAAATCCACAAAGCAATCTTGTGCCATTTCAAATATTTAACAGATTCATTATGGTACAAGCTTTCATGGCTTGAACCTATTTCATCAGATGCATGAAATAAATACATGTGCATATGCAGACAAACAGTGGGGTTAAAATGCCATCAAATGCTAGGACTATACCTTGACAATTTTATGCAAAACTTTAAAGTACAAAATATGCACAGCAGGAGTAATTGGGTCAGTGTAAGCCTTGGTTAATACCATTACATTCTAATTCAGCAATTATTCATGCTACAATAAATCTGTTATTTGGTTTGAGGAGGCCGCAAAGCTCCTTTTTGTTTAAATGGAAGGAGAACAATTGTTAACATCCATTAAAGGACATTCTGGCATGTAGTTCTTTTATGGTGAATCGACATGCTAGATGTTTCATGATTATTAAAATTAAAAAAAATAACTGTGGGTGGAGAGAGAATGGCAGCAAAAAACTTCAAGTTGGCCCTGCCGGTGTTGCATTTTCATTCCTAAGAGTATATAGCCTCATAGCTACAACTCTGCATTTCATAGAACCATTTGGAGCCTTACTTTGACTTGCCTGGTTTCATTTTTCAATGTCTTCAGGTCTTTTACTGTAGGTGGTACTAGGCCCATCTAGGGCCAAACAACATGCAGTGCTACTTTTGTAAGAGCTAATTTTCTGTGTACCTAGAAGCTTCTACTAGTTCTGCAAAGGGGAAAAATATAGATACTTTTACTTGGGGGAGCGGGGTAATAGCCAATCAGGCAAGGGGAAAACTGGGGAAATGGTGCTTAATCCTTAATAAAAAGCACCCCCTTCATTCCACCTCCACTTCATGCATAATTTCGCCTTTGTTGAACATCAGTTAATGGAGGACAACAGGAGTGGAAGGGTTCTGGGTTCAAACCCTGCTTGTGACTTCCCAGGGGACCATTGCGGGAACAGGATGCTGGATTTCTAGTCATATCCAGGTGGGCTACTCTTTCATAGAATCATAGGGCCATTTCGCACGGCTTCAAAATAGCACAATGGTTGCTAATTGGAAACGCTACTAATTTGCCATAACCCACGACGTCGTAGACAATCTGCAACAATCCTGAAACCGACCCGCAAAAAGCGCTTCGTTGTAGCGCTTTCGGGGGAATCCAGAAAAGTGGATTCACCCTCCGGATAGCGATACACTCCTGCAACCAATCTGCAACAATAGCGCTAAAGACCTGTGCGTTACCATTGTTGCGGGTTCTTCAAAGTCCCTCCTCCTGAGCCTGTCCTCCAAACTTCCGGCGAAGCGATCGCCATTTTTTTTTCTCCGAGCGAGCGGGGATAAACGCACCAGCGAGCCTCTTTCTGTTTAGAGGCTTCCCTGGCTTCAGTCCTTCACCTTTAGTCACTAAGCACAAACCACATAAAAGCCCGTTTGCTGAAATAAAGTCCCTTTATTTTTTACACATTAATTCAGCCGAAAATCGGGCCCGTGAGAGGGGGGGGGATTTTTTTTTTATCACTCGAGGCAGCGTGCCAACGATCATACAATCAAACGACAGCTCACATTAGGCAGCTGGATGGGTCTCTCCGTTGCAACGAATCTACCTAGATTCGTTGCTATGGGTCTGTTTTTTTTAAAAAAAACCTTTCTTAAAGGGAAAGGGGCTGTTTGGGAGCATGCTAACGGCTGCCCATTGGCTGCTTGACGGCCAGGGGCGGGACGAGCTTGGCAATAGCGCTTCCTTTCTAGCGATTTCTGCCGAGACCGGAAGCCTGTGGGAAACCCTAAAAAACGCAACTGATTCCACTACAAAGGCAGGTATGCATAACGACGAATTCCACTATTTTAAATGGCTATTTTTCATTCCGCAAACAATTTGCAACAAAGATCCCCGTGCGAAAAGGCCCATAGAGTTGGAAGGGGACTCCAGGGTCATCTAGTCCAAACCCCTGCACAGTGCAGGAACTCACAACTACCTGCCCATCTATGGTGACCCCAATTTCATGCCCAAGTGATCCCTCCACCAAAAATCTTCAGAAATCAGTCTGGTCTGAAGGAAATTCACCTGCCCACAATGGCAATTAACAGTTCCCTGGGTATACAAGGAAGGGCCACAAGAGACAAACACTGGAACATCCCTTCCTGCCCATCCACTCACAAATTCATAGAATCAACATTTCTGTGAGATGATTATGTAGCCTCTGCTTAAAGCTTCCAAAGAAGGAGAACTCACCCCCTTCCAGGGAAGCCTGTTGCACTGAGAAACCATTCTGTCAGGAAGTACTTCCAGCTGTTTAGCTCAAAATTCATTTGAATTACTTTTAACCCATTGGTTCTGGTCCGACCATCTCGGCCAACAGAACACAACTGTGCTCCAACTTCTCTATGATAGCCCCTCAGGTATTTGGTTATCATATCACCTCTTAGTCACCTTCTCTTTAGGCCAGCGGTTCTCAACCGCTCTTACTTTGTGACCCCAGATTTGGCAGTGGTGGGGTTGCAGCGGCGGTGGGCGCATGCACGCACGGGGACTGGGTAGGCAAAATAGTTGGGCAGCATGGAGGCGGCCACTGGAAAGTCTCTGCTGCTGCCCGGTGCCTACCACCGCCTGCTGCTGCCAGCTGGTTCCCAGTAATACTGGCCGCCGCCAGCTCTGGCCACTGCCACTTGCTGTTGCTGCCTCTTGCTGTTGCCGCTGCTTGCTGCAGCAACCAACCTGGAGTCCCCCAAGAAGGGGCCAGGCGACCCCAATTGGGGTCACGTCCCCTAGGTTGAGAACCACTGCTTTAGGCTAAACAGACCAAGCTCCCTTACACTCAGCAGGCAAAATTGGCTAACCATTGGCTGACAGGGAAGCCACAGAAAAGCCCCTTCTCACTTAAAATACTGCTGTGGCCAGCCTCCCTGCTTGAAGGAAGAGGCAGCCAAGTCATGCATGTCTCTTCTCCTCGATTCTCTGAACATTTGAGGCCTACCACACAAGATTGTTGTGCGGATGAAGCTGGATGCTGTTGCAGAGGTTATTTTGCTTCCTGTGCAGCAGGCCTCAAATGTTTCACCTCCACAACAAGCTGTTTCTTCTGTTCAACAACACTGTTCAATCTCCAAAGCAGCCATTTTTACCCGGGAAGCTGATCTTTATAATCTGGAAGTGAGCTGCAATTTCAGGAGCTCTCCAGGCCCCACCTGGAGGTTGGCTACCCTTGGGTTGGAAATATTCCTGGAGGTTTGGAGGAGTGCCTTAAAATGGTACAATGCCTCAGAGGCTGCCCCCCCCCCCAGTAGCCATTTTTGCCTGCAGATCTGATATTATCTAGAGATGAGCAGTGATAGTAGAGGGAATGGTAGAGGCTCGCAGGCTGAAGTTGGGGTAGAGTGGTGCAGGGGTGTCCTGCCTGGGCTATGGGCTTTGGCCAGCCCTTACCAGCAACTGTTTGTATTTTGGGGCACAGACAGACAGTCAAACCAGCATGGGTCCTAAGAGTCTGGAAAGTGCAGAAAGATTTAAATACATTGCGTCCCAAGCCATGAATCTGGGTGTGACCTTTGATGCCTCGTTGACATTGGAGGCTCAGGTCAAAAAAGTAATCAGCTAGACCTTTTTCTATCTGCGCCACTCTAGGCTACTAGTGCCCTACCCGACTCCTGAACACTTGGCCACTGTGATTCATGCGATGGTCACCTCCAGAATAAAATTCTGTAACTCGCTCTACGTGGGCCTTTCCTTGTCCTTGATCTGGAAATTGCAGCTGGTACAGAATGTAGCTGCTAGGGTCCTCACAGGAACACCTTGGAGGGCCCATATTCAGACTGTGCTGAGGCAGCTGTATTGGCTTCCAGTTGCTGCCCAGATGTGGTTCAAGGTTTTGGTTCTTACCTTTAAGGCCCTCCATGGTCTGGGCCCCACATACCTTAGGGACTGCCTTCTGCCCTATGCCCCCCGCAGAGCCTTATGCTCTGTGGGGACAATTTTGCTGGTCATTCACAGCCCCAGGTAAGTGAGCTTGGCCTCGACCAGGGCCAGGGCCTTTTTGGTCCTGGCCCCTACCTGGTGGAATGAGCTCCCGGAAGAGCTGCAGGCCCTGCAGGACCTTTCAGGGTTCCACAGGGCCTGCAAGATGGAGCTCTTCCACCAGGTTTACAGTTGAGGCCAGCGCGCCAGGAAGATCTGGACCCCCTCCTGGACTATTCTACGGGCAGCTTGAGATTGTTTTCCATGCCCACCCCTGGAGTTGGTTTTAGGGGGGCATTTTATGTTGCCACATATGTCTTGGATGTTGGATATTGTTAGATATTGTTGTATTTTTAGGGGTATTTGACTGGGAATTTTTTACTGAATGTAACCCGCCATGAGCCTTCCCAGGAGTGGTGGGCTAAAAATCGACAAACAGACAGACAGACAGACAAACAAACAAACAAGCAAACAAACAAACAAACAAATAAATGAAATATTCCTTGAAGTCTGGAAGTGGGGCCTCAAAAGTATGTAATGCCCCCACACTAACTAGGTGTGCATAAACCTGACTGGGGTCAAGACTGATGCGCACAGAAAGACCTCCTGTTAGGGTTGCCAGCTTCCAAGTGAGGCACTAAATCCACACTAAACCATGAGCTAGCACTCGTTGCATTACAGAATGCAACGGGCTTTACTACTAGTCTGAAATATAATTTACTTACACGAGGAAGCCACAATTTGCAAGCAACCTCTTGATAGTTTTAAACAAAGTAAGATATTGTTTCTCTTAATAACGTAGCTGACAATTTGTCATTTCACTCTCATTGACAGTGTCAGCACTATGCTTTTTATAGAGATTAATTTATTTTAGTAGTGGGAATTAGAATCTTAATCATTGTGAAGTCTGTGCTTGCATTTGATTATCTAACATTCGTTTATTGCACACGTTGAAGAAATTCTATCAATTCCTAGTTGTGTCTAAATTAACATGCAACACAATTTGAGTTGTTCTCTTGATTGAATTTCTTAATTTTCTGTGCTGCACTAAATGTTTTATTATGTCCATTGTTTAGACATACTGCAAGGCCCTACTGGGCTCATGCCATTGCCTGTTCATCAAAATGTATCTGCAGTGGCTGTGACCTAGTTTAAACTTTGGGGGTAAAAGTTGTCTAGGTTGGACCACTTCAGATTGTAGAGAGAGATTCACATGAAACAATAGTTCTCCACAGCCTCTTAGTCAGCCAGTGCCTTGCCCACAGTTGCAAGCAGCAAGCTGACCCTTTAACAAGCTGTTTGGTTGCCCAGGAGGGTCTATAACATGTACAGCATGTAACATGTACAACATGAGCATAGTGCTGGCAGCGGCTCATGTGAATTATAGTCCATGGACATCTATTGAGCCACAATTTGGCCACCCCTGGTATAGCTCATTGAAACTGGCAGTACTTCAAGCAGGTATACCATTACCTGATGGGTGTTTTCCTCTGTCCCATGGACTTGCAATCTCTGCTCTTTGCTCAGCATCCAGCCACACAGACAAATCTGCCTTTCAGATGTGTTGAAAGGCAGAAGAAGTTGGACCACTACATCCCCCAGGATGACCGTGGTGAGGCTGGAAAATCCAATGTTTGTGGTTTCTACCAATAAATATTGCTATTAATGTTCTTTAATTTTCTGAGCAAAATGGTTTGGGCTTAACCTTTCAACTAAATACTTTAGAATCATGACAGCAAAGTTATGGCTCTGTATACTGATCTGACAGTTTCCACTCTTCTTCCAAAGACATTTGTGAAACCTTCCAAAAACTCTATTAACCATTTTCCCCCTGCTCTTTGATTTATGATTTCATCACCAAGATTTGACTCATGATGGGGTGTCCTGCTGAAGTGTGTGAATTTATCCATCATCTGAAGGATATGGTCACTAATATTAATTTCTAGCGGAACATAAATCTTGTTTGGAGTTGGTTGATATAAAATCTCTGTCTCTCTCAGCTTTATGATTAACCCAAGACATTTGTATAATGCTGGAGAGTGATCAGTTAATTCTAGCCCATCTTTTTGAGAACCAGCTATTAGAGGCCCATCTCTTACAAAACACAGTACTTAAACATGTCTTCAGACATCTTAGCTTTAGCTAGTGACACTTAGTTTTTCTGTATCTTAAGGCTTTGTTTACTTCATTTTTACCCGACTTCTCCGTAATAAAGTCCTAAAATTCTCCCCTGATCCAACTCTATGAGGTTAGGCTGAGAGTGCTACATAGCAAGCTTCCATGACTGAAAGAGTCTCCCATGTTGTAGTCCAACTTGTGCGGGACAGGTGAGAACACAGACTGGACTCAAACACAGTCACAGATTTTTTGGCTCTGGCCCCAGCCTGGTGGAATTCTCTGCCTAATGAGATCAGGGTCTTGCAAGAGCCTTGAAGAGTTCCACAGGGCCTGTTAGACACAGCTGTTCTGCCAGGCCTATGATTGAGCCTGCAGTAGAGTAAGATTAGTACTATAGCTGGCCTTCCTGCCTAAGTCCATTCAGTTAACTTCCATCGGAAAAATTAATTCTTTCATATAGCCTGTCTCCTCTCTTTTACAGTAAGGATATACCATTCAACACAGTAGGTTTGTTGTTGTTGTTGTTGTTGTTCTTTACAATGTTAGAGAAAATGTGTAAACGATTTAAATTTTAATATTTGTGTACTTTAATTTTTTTTTATAGAATTCTAAAATGCCTGTATATTGGTATGCTGTGACCCAACCTGAACACTTTGGGGAAGGGCGGAATAGAAATAAGATATTAAATTAACATTCCTGCCCCCTCCGCTGTATTTGTACACCTCTGCCTGACTGCCAGCTCCCGTTGCCCCTTCATGTCCAGCCCCACCCCCCTTAACATACTCTTTCCCTTTAGTGCACCCCTCCCCCCCATCCTGCTATTCTCTTACAGCTATAGTACAGACAGGAATAATACTTACCCAACCCCCGCCTCTCATGCAATAATGAACAAACTGTATGCAAAATTCACAAGCAAACAAACAAATAAATGGAGAATATTAGTGGGAAGGTCAACTTTCAGTTCTCTTTTCATGCAACCAGGAAAGAAGTGCAGCTTTTAATCTGGCAAAACAGGTTTAATTCCGCGCTCCTCCACAGGGAACCAGCTGGGTGACCTTGGGCTCACCACAGCACTGATAAAGCTGTTCTGACTGAGCAGTAATATCAGGGCTCTCTCAGCCTCACCCACCTCATGGGGTGTTTGTTGTGGGGAGAGGAAAGGGAAGGCAAATGTAAGCCGCTTTAAGACTCCTTTGGGGAGAGAAAAGTGGCATATAAGAACCAACTCTTTTTCTTCTTGTCACACCTGTGATGGTGCTGCTCTGAGCAGTCCTGTCAGCTCTATCAGGCCCAACTACCTCACAGGGTACATGTTGTGAGGAGAGGAAGGGAAGGCAATGGGAAGCCACTTTGAGACTCCTTTGGGCAATAAAAAGTGGGGTATAAAACCATTCTTATTCTTGAACTGCAGTGGAGGAGGCTTAGAAAACAAGCTGGAGTCATTTGCAGTACTAGTCTAATAACTTTGCAGGAGTGAACCCCACTGAGTGAAATGGACCTTGCTTCCAAGTAGATGACTTGTTTTGGATTGTCCTCTTCGTTTCTTGGAGGATTAGAAATCCTATTTCAGTCTCACCTCAAGCATTTCTGTTCAGAATTCTACCATCCCAGATGATTGCCTGTCTGAAGGGTTTCTGGAGGTTTTCTGGATAACTGTATGATGGAAAGATCATCAAAGCGGAAGAACGATATCATGATGAAATCGGTAGTAAGTTTTCCTGCATCAACCTTTTCTTTGGGATAATTTTGTGAGACGAATGGAGTGCTATGATTCACATGTCACACCCGTGAAGTTATGGCACAGAATACTTGTACTCACAACCAGACATCCTTAGCATTAGCCAAATTGATAAAAGGGAAACAGGCTCCAGGGTGGAGGCTCCTGGGTGGAGCCTGTCCATCCCTGTCCGGGCCTGGAATATGGATCAATCCAGGCACCCAGTGAAGTTGGGCGACCACGAATTGGGCCGGCCCCGAGAGGGCTGGCCCCCACCAGACAGCCGCACATGCCTTGCCCGCCCTCGCACCCAGATGCGTGCTGCTTGCAGAGGGCTAAGGTGTTGCAGCTGCCTGCCCTCTGTGTGGCACCTACGGAGGTGAGGTGGTAGTGATGCAGGTGGTGCTGGCCATGGCAGGGGGGCTGCAGCCTGACCCATGCCACATGAAGTAGCTTAAGTGCCTCTGCAAGTGAGCCTCACGGGAAGCTCAAGCACCCAGATGGGGGGGGGCGCGAGGTATCCTGCCCTACCCTCCCTGGGGTGCCAATGCCACCTCCTCCTCCCACTGCTGAGGGAGCTGGCATGCCACAGAGGGTGGGTGCAGGGTGGGTGCCCAGGGGTCATGCCACTTCCTCTTCTTCCTCTCACTCAGGGACTGCCTGGTGTCGACGTCATGGGCGTATGAGGCACTGTGGCCACCTTTGTCGGCGGGACACATCAGGGTGCACCTGGCCACCTTCCTTGTGCTGGAGGTGCTCTTCTGCTGCTTGCTCACACTTTGTGCCCGTGCCGTTGCCAACCTCCCCATGCTGATGGCCTTCACACTGGCTACTGACCCCACCCACCTTTCACCCATGCCCGGTGTATGCCTCTTCCGCCATGCCACCCTCTTCATTCTGTGCCACTGGTGCCACTGCTATGCCCTGCACAACCCACCGCTCTGCCTTGCCTGATGCTTTCTTCCCCGCCGATCTTGCATATGTCAACACAAACACCCATTAGTCACGGGCAGGGACCTGTTCTCTTTCTTTAAGTAGTTTTGTGAGTCATGTGCAGCTTGAACCTCTTCATCAAGTTACTTGTGACATGTTCAAATACTACAGTGCTATTGCTGGCCTCTAATATTTGCTAAAAAAATTGCTCTGAGTGCTTGACCATTGCTAGTTTGCTATGCCATTACAGAGCAGGCACCTGCCATTTCAGGTCACATCCTATATATGAGTGACAAGTAGGGAGAAAATTGTTTTTATAAACTGTTTGGATATGAATCCAGAGGGGATCCAGGATGTGGCTCTACCTGAACACATTCAGATAAGTTTCATTTTGCATGATTGTGTTGCTTTCTAGTATGATTATAGTGAGTTTTTTTTCTTTTTCTTTTACATTATCCCCCTCCCCACTTGTCTGCTGCTCCATTTAATTTTAAAGAAGCAGGGGAAAAATCGGTTTAAATTGTACTTTTAGGTGTGTCTGTATGTTTTTGGTGTCTGCTCGTTATGATCATAAATCAGTGTTGATTTGCACTATTCTACTATGCCCTTAAGGGAAGAAACAATGTAAAATAATAATGTGCCAAAATAATAATGTGACCATTTCATTTTTTTTTCACAGCAAGTATTTCAGAGGTTGAATCTGCAACAATCCGGCTCTGGAGGGTAAGCAGCTGTTGTACAAGCTAAAAGCTGCTCAACACAAACTTTAACAACCACCATTGAGGCAACATGATCAGGAGCATGCCTTACCACTGTCTGAAAGAGTTGATATGGTAAGATTACCTGACAATCCTGTTCTTGACAATGAGGAATGTTAACTATGTGAAATCGAGGTCTGTGGGCAATCAAATGACCATCATGCTCATATGAGAAACACTTTTGGGTGGTTTTTTGTTTTTTGTTCTTGTTGTTGTCTTTCTATTCCACTCTTTGGCCCACCTAAGGACCTCAAGGCGGCAGTGTTGGCAAATAAATCCATCTTTCTGCATCCATATTTCATGTTCATTGCACTTGAACAAAGTGATAAGCATTTTTCTAAAAATGCCTTTATGTGGTAGGAGCAGAGATGCCATATGCCAGCTATCTTGAAAGTATAATATTGCAATGTATTCCTGCACGAAACAAACCCTGGGGATGTATAACACCTTCAGAATGTACCATATTTATCTCTGCATATGAGCAGTGTCAGTTCATGTCCAATATAAGATTTTGGGATTTCTGCTGCATGTTGTATGGGAAAATAAGACAGTATCATGCCTGAGCTCCTTAGAGGAAAGCTGATGTAAAACTGCATAGGTACATGAAAAGATATATATTGGCAATGATAGATAAACAAAAACTCTCATATTTTTATATAAAGTATGCAAATGATGGATTAGAAAAAAAACGATTGTACTTTGTAAGTTTGGAGGAAGGAGAGATAGACAAGCAACAAGAAGAATGGATAGAATCAAAGACATAAGTGGATTGACGGTACAAAAACATCAAGAAATGACTGCAGAGTTGGATGGTAGGTCTTTGTCCATAAAGGTACCATGAGTTGGAAATGACTTGATGGAACCTAAGAACAGCAAAGACAAGCATGTAAAGAATAAGTCTGTAAAAAATGCTAAGTCTGGTGGCCAGTGTTCTAGTTCTCTTTAGCAGAATGTACTTGTTGGGAGTATTCCAAAATATATGTGATGAAGACAGGCCCCAGAGACAAATAAAGTACTTTGTAGAGGTTTTATTAAGTCTATGGGGAATAATCATAAAAAGCATAAAATAATATCCACAAGAGTATTTTATTAATGTAGTAAATTGTATTCACACAGATCCTCAAGATCTCACTCAACAAAATGGAAAACATTTTTTACAGGCAGATAACTTTTAATTTTTTTGTGACAGCGCACTGAGATCAATATCCATAGGGCTTATCTCTTTTGATTTTATATGTTGAAACACTGCAAAGCATGAGATAAATGGCTCATCTGAAATGGCTTCTGTGTCGGCAGTCTGTTTTATATGCTGCTGTAATTTTGTTATATCCGCATATACATTCAACATGATTCCATACAAAGAGTCAGTAAAATGAACTGCTTAAGCATCAGCTGCCTGAGGTTTTTATCAGATCTAAATTGCCAGTCAGCATGCACTTTAGGGAGAAAAGTGGTGTGAAAGATGCACAGTGCTTCCTTTGCCTCCAAGATTTCTTTTGGTATCTGACTACTCACATAGAAGAAGGGTGTGGCTCAGTGGTATGAGCCATGCTTTGCATGCAGGAGGGTACAGGTTCAGTTCCTGACATCTCAGTTTGAGGATCTAATATTTTATGATGGTGTTTTCTCCATGGCCAATGAATCTCAGTCTTTCCTTGTTTTTTTTTTCAAGCACTTACAGGCCACTTTCTTTTCAAGCTGATTGTAAGTCAGCTTGATCACATGAGTGAACCGCTTAACTCATATGCCAGCTTGGTGTAGTGGTTAGGACCACTGACTTCTAATTTGGCAAGGTGGGTTTGATTCCCCACTCCCCCATATGTAGCGGCTGGGTGACCTTGGGCTGGTCACAGCCCTGATAGTGCTGATCTGACCGAGCAGTAATATCAGGGCTCTCTCAGCCTCACCTACATCACAGGGTGTCTGTTGAAGGGAGAGGAAAGGGAAAGTGTTTGTAAGCTGCTTTGAGACTCCTTCTGTTAGAGAAAAGTAGCATATAAGAACCAACTCTTCTTCTTTTCTATAGTGTGGATCTTAGACATGCTCCATGCCACTTTTAGTTTTACAGTCAATCTACATTACCAGAAGAACCAGAATTCATGATCAGGTATTCCTCCAAGTAAAGACTCTCTGAACATGGATAAGTAGCATGTAATCTCCCTCTAAAGCAGAAGATATCTTGGAGGGTGATTCCTACTGTCTTTTCAGGGAGGCAAGAACAAAGTATTTGATAGTTCCTGTTATCCTGGTGAGTGTCACCCATATCTTCAGTTCCTTTCCTGCTTTGACAGAGAGAGCATCTTAGATTAAACTCTTATCTAATTAGCCTTTGTTATTCTCATTGCTATTCATATTATTCTTCTTCTTTCTCCTCTATCCTGATCTTTTTTATTCTCAGGCTCCACTTTATTCTCTCCTGTTCCTTGGCAAGGAGATTGAAAGCTCAAGTTTCTTGCCTTTGGACAAATAGATACTGGCACACAGTGGCCATTTTCTGATATCAAAGCTCACCAAAGCGTTCACATCTCGTTACTTTAATCCTGCTAATAGAGGGAGGGTTGGAATCCCCCTCACTGTTATTCCCGGCTTTATTGCAAAGGGAGCCAGATTTTCAACTGATATCAGCAAGAAGAAGAATCAGTCATATCTGAGCCTGCTGCTTGTTTGTCACTTGCAGAGTGGAATTACCCACATCCATAAACCTGTGACCACAGGACTCATGGAAGAGGCAACAGTGACAACAAATGGCATAGGATAAAACCCTTGCTTCTTGTAGCAGTTACATCAGCAAGGAGAGTGTCAGAATTAGGAACTCTGTTGGTCAAACCTGAGCTGTGTGTCTTTCTTAGGTACAAGGTGGTCCCAAGGATGGACACTACCTTTCTATCAGTGGCTAATGCATCATTTCACAGATCCTAAGGGACTTGCTTACCTTTCTTTTGCCCTAACCTGGTTTATCCTAAAGAGAAAGTATGCAGACTCTGATCATTGGGGGAATGATACAGTCCACATAACATGTGATTAATCCAAAAAGGGGGGGGGGGGCTGTGAAAGAGAAGCGTGGGGCGAGAAAGGGAGACGTGTCAAACCTTAAACGGGTGGTGGTAGGGAACAAAATCAACTAAGTTAAAGAATTCCACAGATATATAAATCTGGTCCAGATGAAATTAATATTATCACTGTAGTTACATTCAGTCACTATCTTCATTTAATCACTGTGGTATAAGTGTTCCCAAAGTGAAGATCCAGAATGTTTATCTTCTTTTTAAAAATTGTTGAGAGAATGAAGCTGGCAGCTGTTCCAGTAGCCAGAAGTGAAGTTCCCTATCAGAATTTGTGAAGGTTATGAAGTGCTGGACAAGTGGAATTGTATGCAGCTCCTATGTTCACAAATACGAGTCTCAACATAATTGTTATACCTAATATGACGACTTCCCCACTTTGAGGTAAATTTTCCTTCCAAAATGAAATGTTGTTCCCTCACAAACTGAGCTAGCCTTGTAGCATGGTTCCTTAGTTATAAAAATGTTCACTGTCTCACCCTGTCATTACTAGATCCTTTTGCTTTAATTCAGCCTTGGAATCTTTTGGGAAGGCCCAGAAATTTCTTTCTTATAGCCCTTTATCAAAAAGGCATTGAGGCATTTTTAACAACAAAACAATAAATGTTTTTGGTTTTTTTTACATAGAGGAAAAGGTTAGTTGGAAAGAGCAGTCAAGTTTTTCATACAAATCAGTTATTTTCTAGTTACAAGTTCTTTATTACAGGCTTTTTAGATGTTCATTGTTTTTTCTTTCAGATGTTAAAATTTCCTTTGACTGAGAGGTTTTGTTACTGTGTTGGCCTTAAAACACATCTGTTTATCTTTTTTTGAGTTCTCTAGAACTCTCCTGGTTCCTAGAAAGTATCTCCACTTTTCTAGTTTCACTTTTCCCCTTCCTATATGAGTCAGTATCCCACCTGCTACCTAGGATTCTGAAGCTTTTACTCTCTCACACACACAAGTTTGAGGAAATATACACATCAGATTTCCCCTTTCTAACTAGGCAGGTATCATCTTTTTCTCCTTAGAAGGATTCTCCTACCAGTTTGGCCCAGTTGGGAGTGAATTCCCATGGCCAAATATCTGCCCTAGTTGTCCAGACACTGTATGAATTAGCTGTCAGTAGAAAACTCAGCTCTCTAACTAGAGTTTTTCCTCAGTGCAGATGGTCAGCTAAGGTTCTGTCAGAATCAGACCCAGAATTAAAAAAAAAAAACAATCAGAATGAGTCTCTCTCTCCAGCACACAACCACACATCAATATCTGGATAACCAAGTAGGATGGCCATATGCCATCCTGCTGGGAGGCTTGGATCAGTAACACTTCTCTAAGAGCTCTCTCAGGCTCAGTCACACCTACCTCCCAAGGTGATTGTTGTAGGGTGAAGAATGGAAGGCTATTATAAACTACTTTGAGACCCCTTGGTGTAAAGAAAAATGGGATATAAAAACAACTCTTCTTTTTCTTCAATAAGCTCCATTATAATACATAGGAGTGGTAAAGAGGAGCTCTTAATGGGGCTTGCATAGAAACCCTTCCCATTAAATCACTTTTGATGTAATGTGACATACAAGGTACTATACTGTAATCTCACAGCCCTACCTGCCTCTTTTATTATGATTTGAATAGCATTTTTCTTCAGAAAAACAATGCTGCAGCTTCACTTGCCAGTGCTGATGACTTTTTAATAAAAAGTCAAGATTGTCTGAAGCTAATTTTTTCTCATTAAGTGGCTCAGCTCTGAATGGTGTTGACCTGAGAAATATTGCAGTGTTATATTTCCACTTGTCTATTTATTTATTCTACTTTTCCTGCAAATTGGTTTAGTTAATATAATCCAAATTAGGCTGGGAACGGAAGAAGATAATTCAGTGTGTGTTAAATGCCCTTAAGTGAGGTGCTTAGCAGAGGATTTGCTTTGCATGTTGCCTCCATCCAGAGTAATAATAATAATAATAAGAGTTTGAACAAAGGGTGAAAAATGAAAGATCAGTTACTAATAAGTTACTAATAAGATTGCTAGATTTACTCCAACAAATGCTGGAAGATGTTTTGGGCAATAGGGTGGCACCTGGGGACAGTGGAGCTTATTAGGGGGTGATATTGATTTAACAGAGGGATGTAAGCAACCTTGCAGTATACCTGGGTGAGCACTTATTTATTGATTTAGCAGTCCACACATTTCTGTATTCATCAAGGTTTCTTTCAAGCATGATTGACAGTGATTTCACCCATTGGAACCATTAATGAGAAGTGATGGCTCTCATGACACCAAGAAATTACCCAGTTACTTTCTCCAAGATAACTGAAATTATTGGCAGATTTCTGTATCTGTCCCTATTCACACCCCACAATAACTTCTTGACTGCTGGACTCTGAATTTTAATGAATTACTCTCTTTTATGGATTATTTTTATTGTTTATTTTCTATATAAGCCAATACAGGGATTGAATTTGAATTTGCTTTCACCAAATGTACAAAAGCATTAATTTTTTCTTGTTGCCAACATGACCTTAGGCAATCAGGAACCACCAATCAGGTCTGATGACATCATTATGCCACATAGGCAGTCTGATTTGGCTACATGACAATTTCATGGATCATGTTCAGTGCGGAATCACAGTCCTTGCTCTCAACAGATATTTTCCATCTACCATGTGGTTTTAGTTTTACTTGTGTATTGCACCCACCCATTTAACTTCAGCCTTAGGCTACACTCAGTTCTTTCATGTGGTTGGACTACAGTAAAATGACTGTCTTTGGCCAATTCCACCAGCAGCGCCACTCTGGGCTGCTGTGGGTGCATTGCTGTGGAGCTGCATGCTCCAAAGTGTGCTGGGTTCCCACAGGGGACACATTCCAGTGCTGTATTGGCTCCGAAGCTGAAATGTGCCTCCCTGGGAAACACAGTGACAGTAGGAAGGTTCCGCCGAGTTTAGGTGGTGGTGGTGGTGGTGGGTTTTTTTAAAATGTTGCTGGAAGATAGGCTTGTGCAGGGCTTCTGGTGCCCGATCCGTGCCAGGCCTGGGAGGGCAGCAGCCTGGCAGCAATGTCATCTGAACACGGGGATTCGCCCTGGGTCCTTACCGACGCTGTCCTTGGAGGTATTTTGCACGGAGCCAAATAAAGCAGGTTAAAAAACAACCAGTTTAGACTGCTGTATTATACTATAATCGTTGTTCTGCATTGAATATAGTCTGTTGAAAAACTATGCTGCAATGCTTTCTGCATGGAACAATTCATAGCTCTGCCCCCTGTAGTTTTGCCAGTGACATGCTTTGTTCTCTAATGCAGCCACTAATCTGCATAACCAAGGAGCTTCTCTGCATGACTAATAGGTCACCCGAGCACAGGCAGGAGAGAAATGAATTGGTGAAAAGCTTCTTTCAGAAAGAACGCTTAAAAGATGCTTAAAGCACCGGAGAGGCAGTTCACCATGCAGAGCAAAATCAGTTTTGCGGAGTAAATTCATTCTCCTGTGCAGAGATCAGAAAAATCACAATGTATTTTGTGAGTTTTCATTAGCGTTTCCATCATGCAGAAGGGGCCCTGGACTTTCCTGTGTGTGTGGAATTGACCGTTCTGCAAGCTTGTCTATAATTACCAAGCTTTTAATTGAAAAGCTCCTGTTAATGCTTCCATGGAATTCCTGGAATCCCTGGGATATACTTTTAAAACCAGGCAAGTTTATGTCTTCATAACTGTCCTTCCTTTTGAAACCCACACCCCAGCTTCTGATTTGCTTTCCATATCATACTGCTTCAGGTTTAGAGGAAGAGTGAAGCATGTTATTGCCTGTGGAATCATATTCAGTGTTAGTGCTCAGCACGCAGAAGGAAAGGTTAAGGAGTACCACACAGAGCACCTCATAATTACAAAGTTAAATGAGAAGGTGAGGACAACCTCCTAGTCACTTTCTTCTATTAAAGGTGCCCTTCCAGGCCACAGTGCTTTTATGATAGTCCCTTCCAAATTTATGGTCCTAATTATAATAAAGTTCTCACTTGTCTTTTGTGGATTAGAAGAAAGAGACTAAATTGACACTGATACGATGACTTTAATGATCTTGGGATGAAGTTTGAGAAGACGTAATAAATATTGAGTCCCTGCCGTCATCTCTAACAGAACTTAAATGCAGACTGCCTGCCTTAGTTTGCGTCAGCCATTCAGTTATGGGCTGCAGAGGTATAACATCTTTTATGCCCCTGTGTAGATCAAAGAACCTGTATGTACTCAACATGCTGGAGATGAAGGCTATTAAATATATAAGTCTAATTAATGAATATCTTGCTATGTGTGCTCCACCACACAAGCTCATGCCTTTGCATGTCACTGCAGATATAACATTGTGGTCATTGGCAGTAATCCTCAGCAGAAATGTTGTAGCGGTCTGTGAGTAGGTAAATTGCAGGTTTCTAGACTCTCTGAGATGCTTGTAATTGACGTTTTGTACTTGAGCATTTTCAGCATGAACAGGAATGAGAATTTTGAGAAGACAGAAATGTTTTCTAAAACACTGTATTTTTGCACAGTTTCTGTTAATTTAATTTTAGTTGTCCATCTTTAGTTGTCCATTTTAGTAATACATATTAGTAATACATATGTATTAGTAATACATATTTAGTAATACACATATGTGGGGGACCCACAAGGATTTGCAGGGGTTATCTTATTTCCCCCTTCCCCTTTGCCTCTCCCCCTTTCCTGCTTTTTTCTTCCCTTCCCATTCACCAAACAACCTACCTTTACCTGCCCTTTTCTTTTCTTCCCTCCTGTAGGCAGTTTCCCCTTAGGAAGACTCTTTTGCATGGTACCATCTGCCAGCTGGTCCAGACCTAGTTGGTTGGTATGAAACCTTCAAGGACTTGCAGGGGGCATCTAATTTTCCTTTGTCTCATCTTCTTCATCTTTCACTTCTTGTACATCCTCACCTATCTCTTCTTCCTTCTACACTTCCTAGCCGCAAACCAACTTACCTTTGAACTACCCCTCATTTTCTCCTCATTTTATCTTTACAACAACCCTGTGATATACGTTATACTGAAAGTGTTTGACTGGCCCAAAGTCACTGAATGAGCTTCCACAGAAAAGTGATTATTTGAACTTTGGTTTCCCAGAACATAGTCTGAATCTCTAACCATTACAGTGCCTTCTATAGGATGGCTTCCATTGAACAGTAGTGAGCAGCTGGGACTAAGTGAGTCGTACAGGACACATGGTGGTAGGGTTGCTAATTACCTGAGATTTTGAGTACATCTTGGGGAAGGTGAGTTTGAATGGTATAATGTCATAGAGTTCATCCTCCAAAACTTCCATTTTTTCCAGGGGAACTAATTCCTGTCATCTGGTGATCAGCTGTAATTTCATGAGATCTCCAGGCTCCACTTTCAAGTTGGCAGCCTTTAGTGGTAGCACTTCTCCCCATTGTTGTTGTTGGCCTGTTCCTAATGAGTCCTCCCTCAAACCTACCGGTTGAATACTGTTATGGCTGCCTAGCAATGGCCACTAAGAGCATCTCTCTCTCTCTTCTTTTTTAAAGCTACAGTTCCTTTGATCATTTTGGGGATTTTTATGCCCCCCCCCTTTTATTTACATTGCAGATTTTTCTGTAAACCTGGGCTTTTTGTAGGAATGTAGACAGGAATTTCTGTCCATGCTGCATAATAAATTACTGACTGAAGCTTGTTTTCTTTCCTGTGGGACGTACTCCTTTGACACTAACTGACAACTTGGAGTCCAAATAGAAAAGTCTCCTTCCAGAGAAACATCCTCATTTTGGGTATTCTCCCAGTAGTTTAATAGCTCTTGGATATGCAAAAGCCAAATCAATAATCAAGCATAGAATTTGGGACACTGAATTACAAAAAGCTTTGTTTTGTCACCAAATACAATTTCTTGAGGCATGAGAAATGTGTGCCCTCTGATTATTGGGCCAGCTAAGTCACTCCCAAATTTAGAAAAGCTTTTATTTTGGCAATACAGGGTCCTACTATTTGCAGTTCTACAGGGGAGATTCTGTTGAGAACTGTTCCAATAACATACATGCACTTGTGAATGTGGAGAAGCTGAAACTGCTGGACAGATCTTATTATATTTCACTTTTTATTGTGGTCTCAGACATGATTTTATTACTCTTACTATTCAGAAATTTCCAGGCAGATAAGAGGAATTATACGTGGCCTTTCTTCTCTTGGGCCCTGAGCTTTGGATCACAAATAAAGTAGCCAGATTCTATGTAGCTGCTAGATGCTATCACAGTTCTGTATTAGCGTAATGAATTATATATTTTAATACAATGTATATAACATTTATTTGTATCATTGCTGTTATTTTATTTAGTATGGAGTTGGTCTTTGATGATAATCATTTAGTCATTGAATGTTCATGGACCTAATCTTCCTTTATCTGCATTAATTGCTACATTTTGTGTTTAGAAGAAGAAGCTGAAGAGTTGGTTTTTATCTGCCACTTTTCTCTACCAGGAGTCTCAAAGCAGCTTACAATCACCTTCCCTTTCCTCTCCCCACAACAGACACCCTGTGAGGGAGGTGAGGCTGAGAGAGCCCTTATATCACTGCTTGGCCAGAACAGCTTTATCAGTGCTGTGGCACTCCCAAGGGAGCAGGGAATCTAACCCAGCTCGCCAGATCAGAAACCACTTCCTACCTCTCCCTCTGAGCTATTATCCTCTGCCCTGAGTGTCTTTCCTGCCAGCCCCACCAGCTTCTTCTGACTCCAGCTTAGGCCACTGTCACGCCGCCTCCACCTTCTTTCGCCTCTCTTCTAATCTTCTTCTGTCTCCTCCAATCTTGCCTTCTTCTCTCTGTTGGGTATTCTGCTCTCCTTGCCTCCTCCAGCTTCCAACCCCAGACCTTTGGTTTCCCTGCCTTTTATTCTCCTCTTGTTCCTAGCTCCCCCTATTCCTAACCCTCCCTCTGCCCTGCGTGTCTTTCCTGCCAGCCCCACCTTTCTCCCAGCCAGGTGCCCCTGGCTCATGCTGGTGTTCACGGGCATGCACTTGCCTGTGGGCTGTCTGAGGCTGGGATGAGCTGCCACCCAGTGGCTGTGCCCCATCTGTGTCACAGCTGCAGCCTGGTCAGGACACTACATCTGCTCCTAGTATGCTGCTCCTCTGGCATACTAGCAGGTTTTTGTGATCCCTCGACATCCAGGAAGCTTGCCTTGGTCTTTTGCCAGCCTGGTGCTGCCAGAGCTGTGCTGGGTGCATGCTGCATCAGGCTGGATGAGTCTGCCGCTTTCTGAGCAGGGGGAGAAGAAGGACCAGCACCTAGCCTTTTGGATTTTATTGTTGATTGTTGAGGTTTTCACAAGGGTCAGTATTAGGGGAAATACTATTTAATTTATTCATAAATGATCTGAAACAAGGAGTGAGCAGTATAGTGGCCAAGTTTCCAGATGATTCAATATTTTTCCTGATAGTGAAAACCCAAGACGACTGTGAAGAGGACCACAAGTTGGGCAAGTGGGCAACAATGTGACGATAAAGTCCAATGTTGGTAAGTTTAAGATGATGCTCACTGGAATAAAAGCCCCAGCTTCAGGTAGGTGTTAATGGGGACTGAACTTGTTGAGAGAGGAAAAGGCGATGAGATTGTAATGGATAGCTCAATGGAAGTTTTAGGAAACTCCAGTTGAGAAAGCCTGGTGTAGTGACCTTGAATACTCACCAATCCATCACCAATCATCATTTTTTCTATATTTTTGGAATTCTTCCAGAAATCAAGAATCATTACTTCAATTCTTACAAAGAAACAAACAGTGTGCATGAGAAATCTGAAATCATCCCTACTAGATTATAATCGGCCTTCTCCATTTCAGCAGCATTTTAAAAAGTGGTGGTGGTGGGGGGGAGGGGGGAGGAACACATTGGAACATATTTCTGTGCCAGGATTTCTAATTCTAGGCCACTGATTTGAAGGTGAAGCTTCCAGTACATTATGCTACCTTATTATTTTTGCATAGAGCTGCATTTCAGAAGGCTTATGTTTAGTTCTGCTCTGAAGGAAGGATCCTTGGAAACTCCCCAAACCAGATGTCAGCTCAGCAGGTCTCCTAGGGAACAATTATAGGGATCACACAGAGAGTCAGTCTAGAAGGGGGGTACATGAAAGATTAGTTCTCTGCCATGAACTGGCAGCCTGCATTTTGCTAACTGTGGTAGGGTTTGGAAGTTAATCTCCCAAAATAACATAACAAAGCCAATTCCTAATTTTATTGTTGGGTTTTTTTTTACTGCCCCCCCCCCCCGCCTTTCTCATTTTTTCTCTTTGCTGTTTTTCCCCTACTTAAAATGTACATGGCTGCCTTTTCGGCACTGGACATAGGGCTGCGAACGAACGTGTCCAGGAATAACTTCAGGAAGACGACAGAGCTACTGTCTGTTCTGCAAAGCTCATTCAGTTCACATCATTTCCTGGGCATTAACGGCTTTATTTTCACAGTCTTAAATTTTTTAGTTGGGTTTCCCAGGATAAAAACGGCAGTTCCAATCAAAGTGATGCGCTGTTATATGTAATTGATGCTAATGTGATAAAATGGTTATGGGAGCAGCAGGAAATTTCAGCATGTCACAGTGAACTGATGGAAGGCAGAGAACATCTGCTGCAAAATTGCAGAGATTGAGCTTCTTCTAAGTAAATGCCAACAAAAATAGGTCTTTTTATTTAAAAAACAAACTGAAATGTTGCCCAGCATTCAAAATGCATCTTTTCTTTTTTTTCTTTTTTTAAAAAAAGTTTTATTTGACTGAACCTATGAGAAAGACATTCTGAAGCTATATATACACCTTAGCCATTGTTAAACATTTAAGAAATTTCATTGATATCAATGAAAATTAAGTACCAATTTAGCTCTTATTGGGACAGAGGTTCTCTTCTTGTGTTACCTTAGCAGTGTGGGAGCTGCTACAGTTCATCTTAAGGCTGACGGAGCCTGTGATGCAGTTGTCCCCTATATTAGCATTGCTGATTTTGGAAATGGTATGAAAACGCTGCAATGATGAACAGTTAAAAAGGGGGCAGGTGGTCCAGATTTTGTCCCAGTACTTTAGTGCAGTTGTCCCAGCCCCCGGTCCAGGGACTGCTAACAGGCTGTGAATCAGTTGGTACTGGGCTGCAGCTCTTCCTCGTCCTCTTCCTCAGCTGCTGCCTCGGGGGCTGCCCTGCTATTTTGTCACCGGCTCACTTTGGTGCTCTCCGGCGGCCGCCATAGCTGGGGCTCCCCCTCGGCCTGTCACTGCACAGCTGCTGCTGGCAGCGCCACAGCAGGCGGTGGGAAGTCAGGGGTGCCAACGGGAAAGCAAGTGGAGCAGGGGCTCAGGTGGCGGTGATGTCTCTTGGCAAAAGACTACACCCCCCAGGCCTCAGTAAAATTGTCAAGTGTTGACTGGTCCCCAGTGATAAAAAGGTTGGGGAACCACTGCTTTAGTGGAAAGGAAAGGAGATCAGCTGCTGTGTGTCCAAATGTAACATGAGAAGGAACCTTAGAAACCTTTAAATTGTGCTGGATCATGCCCATAACTTCATCATGAATTGTTGAGATGAAATGTACCTAGCACATCATTATTTTTGGGTCCCAAGTCACAACTGAAGTATGCCATTTGATCCTCAGCTTCATCATATTTTATTATCACAGCATTGTACCCCATGTTATACTTCCTTTCAATGTGACTGATATTTTCAGCCCTGCCTCTTCTGTACCTTGTGCACACCAGCCCTGCACAAGATGTGCAGTGCTATAATTTTTTTGTCCCCCTAAATGGTTGTACATGCAGTGTCCTACACAAATATTTCTTCCCTTCCAGGGTGATGATTTGAAGGGTTAGGGGTCCTGAATTCTGTTTTCTGCTATACCAGAGGTCTAGGGAAATAAGAACCTCACATTTCTCTCTGAATGGACATAGCTGCACCAGTGCAAAATAGAGAATCATCTCCTGATGGCACAAGAAAAACATAGGTCCTTCCCTTGGTCACCTCCCAAGTTAGTAGACCATTTGTTTTATGCTCCATATGCTCTTAAGCAAAAGGAGCATTGGTAAGCTGGTGGTGGCACTTGCATGTCTCTCTTTCAGATAAACAAGGACTTTCAGATTGTTTTCTGCTGGCACAACTTTATAATGCATTTCATGACATCATATGGATTACTAAATGCAAATTTGGAATGTGCAAAAGCAAGAAATGGAATGCATTTTGTGGTTTTGGTCTTTTCTGGCAAGCGCTGTAGATTTAAGACAGATTAAAACACAGTATAACTGATGCACACTGAACAATATAAAATATTGATTTCCTGGTGAAAGCAGACAATTTTATTGAGAATTATAGAGAGGGAAATTGAGAATTAGGCATAAAACTATTGATATTCAAGCTCAGAGAAGAGATTTATGTCACTTAACCTCTCAGGAATAATCTTATCTTCCAATATCCATCCAGGTGATATTACCTCAATCAGTTGATTTATTGGAGTGACCTTTTACTACTCCTTAGCCAACAATGAGAAAACAATAACAAATGCTCTGTGTTGCTTGAGGGAGTCTAAGTGTGTAGCTATTTCATGGATCTCACAAACATAAAGAAAATGTTACAGACTTTGAGCCCCCAATGGTAGAGCTTGACTAGCTCTTTTCTATGGGAAAAGTACCCTTTTAAAAGGGGAAGTTTCCATATGGAATAACTGGGGGGTGGAGAGGCAGGGGTGAATATAGCTCCATCTTCCTTTTTCAGCTACAAGCCCCCTCTTTTTGTAGGTCCTTAGGGCAATCCTTTTGTCTCCAAATTGGCTTATTGCCCCTTTAATGCCTACAATCTACAGCAAGGTTAGGGGCAGAGGCTTCCTGCTTCCTCCCATTATCAGGTCTCTGAGAGGCATTGCAGCCTTAAAGGTACAGTCCAGGGCAGTTGTTGAGTTAGCATCATTTGTCAGTGGTTCTGGCAGAGGGTATGATCACTCTAATGATGGGGTCCCCAGTGTTAAGATCCCATGTTATTCATATGGCCACTCAGCTAGTCAAGTTGCTGCCATTTTGAGGGAATGTGGTTGATCTGCAGTTTTGCCACATCGGCTATATAATACCTTCATCTGCTATATAATACCGACTGGCAAAATTATCATTTTCCACCCTAGAAACGGATCCTTTGCTGGCTTTCTTCAGAATTATTACTAGCAGTACGATGCAGCATGTCGTTGCTCTCCGTTAATCCCATGGAGATAGATTTCTAGATATACAAATGGCAGTTTAACTGCTCAAAAGTCAGCTGATTTTCAAGGACGATTGGGAACCCCGCTGTCTGTCACAGCTCTTTAAAACCCCAGAGCTCAATAACATTCCCCGGGAGCTCCTGGCTGCCATCTGCTCAGTCGAAAATGGGCTTTTGGGGTGGGGGCGAATGGTTTCCTCCTAATATATGTAACAGATGACTTCCTTATTATGACATGAAATATGTTTTTAAAAAACAAATGTGGCATCAAACAGATTAGTCAGTTTTAAAACATGATGCTTATGAAAAGTATCCATTGCAGTAATTATACAATTAAGCTACCCATGTTTTCTTTACTGTTGATTCCCCCTTGCTGCAATAATGAGCTGTGATACCATGTGGCTTTGTTGCCGTTGTGTTTCTGTTTTAGGTATTATATTTTTGCTTTAAATCAGGCTGCATGATATCCTAGGTAGAATGCTAGGTGGCAACGTTTGCCAGGTAGATCAACTGGCTTTCTTAGAGCTGCATCACCCTTTGGTTTCCATGAATGTTTGTCAAGCCTACCAGTCAGAATCAAAAACTTTTGATAGGCCACTGTTTGATATGAGCTGCTGAACATTACACGTTGAACAGACTTAGAGTCCTATGGCACCTTTAAGACCAGCAAAGTTTTATTCAAGGTACTAGCGAAAAACCTGCTGCACGCTTGAAGGCAGCGGGCTCTAGCGGGGCCTGGGAAGGGAGGGGTGTTGGGGGCAGCGGTGTGTTGTATGGCAGTGGGTCAAAGGCTGCAGGGACAGGACAGGGTGGTGGCAGACAGCTAGGGGGCGCTGCCAGCTCCTGGCTATGGATGGCAGTGGCTTTCTGGGGCAGGCAGAGGCTTGAAGGGTTGATCATCTTCCAGTGGCAGCGGCACGTCCTTCTGGAGGCCAGCGGTGCATCCTCACAGCCAGCTGAGGTTTCTGTTGGGCGGCTGCATTTTGTGGGTGGTGCTCCAGGCTTGGGCCGACTCCTGGTGGTTGGGGGTGCCTCTGTCTCAGGCCAGTGGCCATGGGCGGCATCTGTCTGGGGCCGGCGCAGCCATCTTCTCTCTGCTGCCACCAGTGCCTCAGGCTTGTCGCAGCCGGCACCAGTGCCACCTCCTCGGGTCTGTCATCCATGCCTCTTGGTGGCCCGTGTGACTGGCAGCCAGTGGCAGTTCACCCTTGGTGCTGCAGCCATCTGCCGCATAGGGGCTGGGCCAATCCTGATTGGCCTGGATTCGAGTCTGGACACTGCCCAGGGGCTGGACATGCTACACTCCCCGGGCAGTTTCACAAATATTAAGAGGAACCATGGATATGGATGAGCTATCATTGCACACACACTTCCTCAGATACAACGTCAGGGAATGGAAGTAATCAGTTCATACTTCTAGGCACAGTATGAGAGCAAAGAAAATGGGCAACAGGTTCCGGAGATAAATAGCATTTTGGAGTTGTTTGCATTCACTAGAGATTTAATTGCATGGGATTATTTTTCCTAATTATATCTGGAGCCTGTTATTCATTTTTTTTATGTTGTATGTAAATTTACTCTCACAGGCTCACAGGGTTAGGGCAGGCTCAGAAATGGCTTGTCCAAACTAATATTGACAGGTGGTAATGCAAGGGTGTAAATCCAGTTAATGCAAATTAATAAGAACATACTCAGTTCTGGGCATCAAGCAAAGAAGCAACATGAGCAGGTCTGAAACACTAAAGGTAGACCATGCATCTTCCCTCCACCTCAGGAGGATTCAGACGATTAAGGCAACTATCTTTTTGTTGCCTGTCCCAATTGATGTTATCCACCCTGAGTCTCCTGAGAGGGGCACGCTATAACAACAACAACAACAACAACAACAACAACAACAACAAATTGTTGTTAGATTATTATTATGACATTGTAATGTTATTGTTATTGCATTAATAACAGTTTAGCCAGTTTGGTGTAGTGGTTAGGAGTGCGGACTTCTAATCTGGCATGCCGGGTTCGATTCTGCACTCCCCCACATGCAGCCAGCTGGGTGACCTTGGGCTCCCCACAGCACTGATAAAGCTGTTCTGACCGGGCAGTGATATCAGGGCTCTCTCAGCCTCACCCACCCCACAGGGTGCCTGTTGTGGGGAGAGGAATGGGAAGGCGACTGTAAGCCGCTTTGAGCCTCCTTCGGGTAGGGAAAAGCGGCATATAAGAACCAACTCTTCTTCTTCTTCTTCTTAATTTAATATTATTTTAAGTTTAGAGTTTCCATCGTTGGATTCTATGGCAAATAGAACAGAAATTTACCATAGAGGCACAGGAGCCAAGGAGAAGATTGCTCTGAAATAGCCAATAGGAACTGAGTTGTGGGAAAGTGTTTAATATTTGACAGGGGTTGGCTTAGTCAGTTAGGTTTTGAGGACTGAGAGTCAGAGATTGGAAGCTGAGAGTGGGAGAGAAAAGTTAATTTATGCTGAATGGGAATTAAAGATCGGTGCAGATATCAGATCTTTACTTTAGTCTCCCTGTCTGGGCAACTGATTATGTAGAAGCATAATACTCCTGGAGGTATTGGTGAATCTAATGTGTAATTAAGATTATGTCTGTACAGGCTTTTCCCTGTGATTTGGATCCCAACAGTAGTGAGTGATTTCTGAGCTTCAGCACAGCATCACTGCTCATCTGTCGTCTTTCTGCCGTTTCCTTGTGCTTTCTGCTTGCTTTTTCAAACCAGCTCTGATCTGATGTTTCCTACTGGTATGCAGCTGAAGCACGTTTACCTTCTATGTGGAATGCATGCTGCCCTTCAAAAGGTACCAACCACTTTGGCGGCACCATTTTGTCTGCCACACTCTCCTATAGTGTCCATTTCCTCTTCTTTGCTATGGGGAACTTTAAAAATCTGTAGATTTAGATTGCTAGATCTCTATAGCCGTATAATGACCTGTTTGGTTCTCTGAATTCCCAGGGGCAGGAGATTGACTTTAAAAAACCCTGAGAATTTAATGAAACTAATATTGTTATGATATTATAGCACAGTGGTGATACAGCTAGTGCTGATTTAAAAACAAAATAAAAATTATCCCCAGTGGCATGGGAGAGACTGGAAGAAGGAATTTGTGGAGGAACTGAGCAAAGAATGTTTGGAGAAACCTACCATCTGTGTTGATATGTCAGTGGTTGCAGGAAAATTAGTTAATTGTTGCTATTGGACAAACCCTTAATTGCAACAGAGTGCAGTATTGATATGTTGTTCTTCTGCCTGAGGCATACACTCTTTGAAACATAACATCTTACAATGCCTGATTGATTGTTAATATGTACCTCGATTATGTGTTTCTTTTTGAATTGACTTTATTCTTGTTCAATTTTAACAGCAGGCCACCTCATTTCTCTCACTTTACCTCAGTATTCCTCAATTTTCAGTCCAAGCTTGGTTGAGTTTATACTCAGGTCCAGATTCCGTCCCCTCAGACCTTTTAAAAATCTTGCTGGGAACCCCAGTGCAGTCTGCCAGGTGGGAAATTGTGACAGGAAAAAAAAATCTTGTCTAGTTTCTAGGAACACCATCACAGGTGCCTTAGACTTAGAGGAATGGGTGGGCGGATGGGACAGCTATTTAATTGTGATCTGAACCCACCGTACATTGAGATAGCTACTGAGAACTGGAAAGGTTATAACAGATAGGCAAGCCATGCAGTTTCTCCATATCAGGCTGAATGAAACTCCCCTCTTAAAAATATAAAAATGTATTATTTATTTATTTTATTGATATGTTCATTTATAGTTGCCCCTATTGAGACAATCATCTCGAGGTGGCTTACTATATATATATATATATATATATATATATATATATATATATATATATATATATATATATATATATATATATATATATATAAACCACAGAATATATAAATTCACTAAAACACAATAACATTAGCAGCATGATTAATTCATTAAATTAGTTTAGGTAAGGTCAGATCAGTCGAATCAACCCTGACAATCAGTGGGGTGACAGATGTTACAGATGTTGCAGATCACCCTCACATCTGAAGGTAGAGTCATCATCATATAGTCTCCTTAGGTAAGGAGATTGGGAGGAAAATCCAAGATTGATGGGGAAGCCTGTATGAAGTCCCAGTTCTCTCATGATGAATAAAGGATAAGGGAAAGGAAGTGAGTGTTTATAAGCAGAGCATTTCTGATTCCGTTGTGAAAGTTCCCTCTTTGGGGAGTGATTAATTAAAAAAAAAACACACACACACAATGGTTTTCAAGATTTCAGGATTCTGCTTTCAGTTTTGAACAAATTACAATCTGAACAGATGTGCAACCAACCCTCCTTTAGAGTGGTGCTGCAAGTCTTACAAAGAGTGCCTTCAAAAACTGAACTTCTTCTACTCATAAGAAGAGTTGGTTCTTATCTGCTGCTTTTCTCCACCTGAAGGAGTCTCAAAGTGGCTTACATTCACCTTTCCTTTCCTCTCCCCACAACAGACACCCTGTGAGGTAGGTGAGGCTGAGAGAGCCTTGATATCACTGCTTGGTCCGAACAGTTTTATCAGCGCTGGGGGGAGCCTAACGTCACCCAGCTGGCTGCATGTGGGGGAGCGCGGAATTAAACCCGGCTCACCAGATTAGAAGTCCACGCTCCTAACCACTACACCAAGCTGGCTCCATCTTTCTCTTGAGTCAACCCACATTTCCTCAAATTGGTGATACAGACAGTAGTTTAGGTCTGTTTTGCTTCTGCGCACTCCCAACTGATGATATTCATCATTCATGATCACATGAGACAGCTAGCCAGTAGTTACTGCTGGGGCATATTCAGACTTCTCTGGATCGTTGCCAAAGTGATGTATGTCCCAAGGTCGATGGCCAAACACGCATAATTTAAATAAGCAGTGTTCTGAGTTTATTAACTGCTTTTGCCTTTGTGTAGTCAGCAACATCTATCATTGTACTAGGCAGCAGGCTGTTAGATGCTGTTTAGGGAAGTGTGGTTGGAACTACGCTAATCAAGATCTGACCTGAACCATGCCCATGCATAAATATTGTAAAGGCTCCAAATCCAAACAGGATTTTTCCCCTAATTTTCAGGAGCATTTAAGAACTGTCCTGATAACTGTTATTATGCTGTACTGGCCTGATTTCAGTTTCCCAAGTAGCCTGTGGCAGAGAGGGTCAGCAAGGAAACTTCTGTTTTCAATACACAGGAGGGTAAACTATGCCTGCTACTCTGAGTAAACTATAATAGATAATTAGGGAAATAATGGCTTTGACAGTCTTCCTGCCAAACTGAATCATCCCAATTAGTATTATAGGACACAATGTTTCTAATTTCTACCAATCATTGTATCACTACAATAAATTTGGAAAGGCTTTATAGCCTTTTTGATTCTATATAGATTCATGTTGCTAGCTGAGATATGATGCGACTGTATTTAGAATACCATGCAAGTTCTGGTTACTATACTTTAAAAGGATGTAAAAGGCTGGAAAATGGTGCAGAAACGAAACAAAACAATTAACAGACTGGGGAGAAAAGCTGTTTGAGCCTTTCATTTTAGACAAATATGATGAAGGGAAGAGCCTGATAACATATGTATTTAATTAAGTCTGGAATAGAGAAAGTAGACAGAAAGATTATTTTCTCCCTTCCCCACAATATTAGAACTTGGGTACCGCAAGGAAGTAGGTGGGCAGTTGATTCTGGATAGGAGGGGGGGAACCTGTCCTGTCGACTAAACGAGAAATTATTTTGTAGATTTGTCGCCACAGGATGAAGTGATGGACATTACTTTTGATGGCTTTAAATGGGGGTTAAATCCTCCAAAATAATAAGAAAAATCTGTAGCTGTAAGAAACAGATGCTCTCTCAGTGGCCATTGCTGGGCAACCACAAGAGTATTGCCAACAAACCAATCATACTTGGTTTCTCTCAGTAAAAGGGAGAGGGAGTGATCAAGGTACTTTTCAAGGCTGTTTTGGCCTTGCAGTGTTCAATGAATGAGTTTTTTTTTTTTGAGAGAGGTATAGTTGGGTCCAAGCCTAGCATCAACCGCTAGGTGATGTCACACAATTTACATAACTCAGCCAGAACTGGTCTTTTCTGACTATTCAAGAGCAGAAGCCCCATTGAAATCACTGTGTTCTGCTGGTTAGACTGTTAGATTGGGATGTAGGAGATTCAGGTCTGAATCCCCACTCTGACCGATTCTGCACTGGCAGCGCCTCTCCAGGCCACTGTCAGTTCATTGTGATGGGGCAGCATGCCCCGCCATTTCCTGTGTCCCCACTGGGAACCTTTTACAGTGGTGCACGCTGTCTGCCCCAGATTTCTACATCCCCACAATGGAGCCATGGTGGAAAGGTTCTGCCATGCAGGGGGGAAGTGGGTTTTTAAAATATATTTGAATGAACAACAACATAATTCCACCTTTGTGCAAATATTTTTTTTTAAATGCCTCAGTTGGCCCTGCAAAGCACTGCAGAGCCGAGTGGGACATTTTCTGTCCTCTTTGCCATAGAAGGGGGAGGAGCCAAGGGAACACACAAGGGGACCTTGGACTAATCATACCTTTTAACTCCAACCTACATCATAGGGTTGTTGTGAGGATAAAATGGAGGAAAAGAAAATGGTATAAGCCGATTGCGGAGAAAGACAGGCTATCAATGGAAGTATGGTAAATAAATAATTATAGCAAAAGATAAGGGGCAGAGAAAATGTATTGGTTGGTGCATGGGATGGAAGAAAGCAGAGAAAAGGTTGCTAGGAGGCAGCAAGAAGGAAGTAGTGTGAGGAGGAACGAGGTGGAAAGTGAGGGACTTTCTGGCTTCCCCACCACACAACTGGGCTGGATGGTTAGTGCTACAAACTCTGTCAGAGTTTTCCCCCCATAGAGACAGGAGGAAAAGCCGACAATGCTGCGGGCAGGCAGTTGAAAGATTGGCTGGCATGTGGGATGGAGAGAAGGAAGCAAGAGAAAGGGAGAAGCCAAGGGGCTTTGAAGGATGAGAAAGAAAAATACTAGGAGGGGAACTGAACTGGGCTCTTGCAAGTCGTTGCAGGTTCCTGCTTGTATGTATATGGTTAACACAAAAATTTCAATTTCTATAAACTAAAAAAGGGGGAAACCTATGAAAATGACACAGAAATAAAGAGTCATCATGAGTTAGATTGGCACAAGGAACATTTTTAAAGGAAATTTTTGAACTGGAAGAGTGGGGCTGCAGCACCAATCAATAGTATATTTAGACAGGACATAGCAATGGTGTTTTTATACACATTCACACACACAAATTATTCTTTGTTTTATTTTTAGTCTTCTTTGTATTTTTTATCTTCCAGAGCTTCATTTATGCTTATTTACTGCTTCCAGAAGTCATGATCTGACCCATTCATTGGAGTATTTTATAGTTTGTGTTTTATAATAGAGTCATGCAACAACATGTGTACAAGTCATTTTTGACGGTTGGATGTCCATTGCATTAAGAGTGGTAACTTGGGTTTATAAACTTTTTTACTGCTAGCTCTCAGGGCTGTGGGCTATTTTGAAGGCAGTATTTCCTCCTGTTAAACTTCCCTTCCCTTCCCTTTGCATTTGCATTTTGATTTGCAGCCAG
Organism: Paroedura picta; assembly: GCF_049243985.1. NCBI lineage: Eukaryota > Metazoa > Chordata > Lepidosauria > Squamata > Gekkonidae > Paroedura > Paroedura picta. Next base: position 86,485,223 of record NC_135375.1, on the reverse strand, counting down.
CATTCTTTTCTGTGTTGGTCTGCGTTATATCAGATCACAAATCCAGAGAGTCTCAGAGAATGGAGCCAATAAAAGGGAAAGAATCAATCTTTGCATCATCTGCAGAATACATTAAGAGCAATACTGCAAGGCCTGTTCTCATGATCTTTGGAACTCAGGGAAAGTGCCCATGAATATATGTGCTTGATCGCTATGGCTGAATTACTTTGGAACATTCCTGATAGGAATCACTCAGGTAAAGAATATCAGATGAGCATCTCCAGAGAATGCAGATGTCTTGTAGCATGTTTCTCTTTGACTCATCAGAATGTTTCTGGAAATGGGTTGAAACTAGAACTATTTTTGCGTTCTCTTGTCTGCGAATCATGGTTGTTGTTCTTTTAATTGTAAACCACCATGAGCCGGCCTGGCCAAGAGTGACAGTCTACGAATTTAATAAATAAATAATTTAATAAATAAATTTATATTTATATTATTTAATAAATTCAATAAATAAATAAATAAAATTAAATAAGATAGCCTTATAGGTAGCAAGAGTCTCTTTTACCCATAGTACTCTATTTAGCATGTATTGCTTCTGTAGTGAGCCGTGAGTCCTGAAAACCCATACCCTGACACAAATATTGTTAGTCTTTAAGGTGCTATGGGACTCTTGCTCTTTTCTAATGCTATCCATAATGCTATCTTGAATGGATGGGAGTTAATTAATTGCGTGTATATATATATATATATATATATATATATATATATATATATATATATATATATATATAATTTATCAAGTGATATGTCTATATATGGTCAAGAACCAATAATGGGCCTTGGGGGTGGGAAGGGGAAGGGCCCCAGGTGGGTGTGTATGTTTTCCAACTATATTCTGCATGATTGCACGAGTTTTGGGGTTTCCCTAAGGCTGAAGAATTTTCAAGGGTTTCTCAATGGCAAAAAAGTTGAAAAAGGCTGAGTTACTCTCTTTCTCTCAGCCAGACCTACCTCCCAGGGAGAAGAAGGGAGAATCATCTCTTCTGCTCTGTGCTCGTTGCAGGAAAGGTCAGATGAAATGGTACTTTAGGGACAGTTAGCTAAATTTTTTTACAAAGTAGAATAATGATTAGTTCAGTTTATTATTGTTACAGCCCTTGACCAGTACAAGGATAAAGAGACTTCTTTATTTGGAACCCAGAGTATTCTTACCTGCACCTTGCTTCCCCAAGCAGCAAATGTTATGCAGGCTGCTGCTTAACAATGTCACCGGTGTCTTACTGTGTTTTGGTTTGTTTTGTTTTATGGAATGTGGGGCCAGAGAAAAGGTGTCAACCCCCCCCCCCCCCAATCTTCTGGCAAAAGCCGGGTGGGAGGAAAACCAAAAGTCCCTTCTCCCCCCTTGCAGTGCTGAATGAACAAGCACTTTTAAAAGTAGGTTTTCCTATTGTACACCTGACTAACACCCATATACCCGTGACACATGATTGCAGTAACGTGTAGTTTGACCCTCAGTCAATTCTCCAGAAAGTCTGTCTGCTCTTCTTTGGCTAGCCAACTTAAAACTGCCATCCCTTTCATTCAGACATACATCTGTCCATTCTCTGCAGCATGGGGCCAGGGGGCGGTAACCTCTTCTGATCACTGATGTCTCCTTGACCACAACCATTCAAGGCCATTGAGCAGTTACCTGCTATTGTGGTTAAGTAACATCACTGTTCCTGTGGTCAAATAGAATAGACTGCGCTGTAGTGATCAGAACCCTTAGGAGATGGGGGAGAAGGCGGAGCCATGGCACTTGGATAGCTCGAATACTTCGAGCTCCTGTTCCACTGAGGGTCAATCGCTGCTGTGATTGACAGAATTGGGTTTTGGGTACGCTAACCCACCCATAAATCTTCTCAGGAATTCCTTGTGAATCTCTGGGGCCTCTCTGTTCCGCAGGGAAATTAATCTCCCACTGGAACGTAAGCTCAGTGTGCACAGGGTCCAGCAAGCGCCGTCCGCCATCTTAAAATCTTTTTTCCTTTTCTTCCTTTTTCAACTCTGCAATCTACAAAGCTTATTTTAATCTACAAAGCTAATTGGATACCTCCCAGCAAGACCTTCGACTCACCACAACTCCGGAGTGAAAACATCTGGCAGACATCAGATCGAGCCTGCAAACAGTGAGTGGGGTTTCCCTCGGCACCTTCTTCCCTGGAATGAACTCTTGGCGTGGAGAGTTGCTCTCGCTAATCCAAACAAGCCAGAGTGACAGAGTGACAGGACTGTTTGTTACTACTGAAGGGGGTGAAGTTGCCAGATTTCAAGATACTGAGTCATTAATCAACGCAGAGATGCAAGTGCTTTTTCGCTTCTCCGTCTTTACTTTTCCCCCCGTTTCTGGCTCTGCTTGATGCCACCTCATTTTGAGGCAGGCTAATTTTCTTTTCTAAGCAGAAGAAAATCAACTCAAACTAATAAGTAACAGTTCTTATTATATCTGTTTTTTTGTCTTCGAAGATAAGAGAGATTAGAGCCGTGGAATCTCGCGAGAACGAAGCTTTAGAGACATTCCTTTAATTAAAAACAGACTGTTGCTTTCGTTAGGACTCTGTAGGACCTCTACTGGCTATTTGCAAAATTGCAAATATATTTTGGAAACAACATATGCATAATTGATTTAGTCTAACAAAATTCCAAACTTGGAACATGTTTTCGTTTAAAAAATTTGCATATCTTCTAGACAAACAAACACAAGACCTGAAAGAATCTTTAAATGGTTCACTTAAAAATATGCTTATGGAGTTCAAAGGCATTAAGGAAGAAGTCTCTAACAGGAATGATGAACCAATAGTAGTGGCTGATGATAGCTCTAAACAAGATGGAAAATTACCAGCAGAAGAGGAATCTGAAATTATGGAGATGGAAAAGGGGATGTCAGAGTCTTGCAGCTCAGATAAGGACACCCTACCTGAGAAGATATACAGCCACTCCAAAGCAACAATACACAAGAAAGACATATGGATCTGCGGTGAAAGCAATCGATTGAAAGGAGCTTCATGGAAAAACATCTGTACTGATATTGGAGTCCAGGAGGTACAACTGCTTCAAGATTTATCGATGTATACTCCGAGGGAAAGACTACAACTATACTTTCCCAGCCAAAGACCAATAGGACAGAACATTAGTCAACGGGAGCCACAAGACGTAATAAGCCTCGAAATGAGACCTCCCTAAGAAGCTTGGGGAATGGAAATGCAATACAGTGGTCGAAATTCCTTTCCTCTTTTACCTCCTTTATGTAGTCATATAGGCATTATAACTAGTTAAGAAGTTAATCTGGGATCTAAGATCTTTTAAGTAAGCTGAATTTGTATTATTAAACCTAATTTCGCAGTGGCTACCAGCCCAAAATCAAAGCATAACTAAAAGGAGACACCTAATGGAATGGGCTTACATTATAGTGTGGGGTTTTAGATTTCCTATGATAGCTGAATTTGAATTATCTAGCATATCTGTGTAGTGACTTTTAGCTTAAATTTAAAGCATAACTAAAGGAAGGTTTCTAGCTGAGGAGGTGTATATATAACTAACGAAAAATCTTTTTTATTAATTAATGAAGACTCCATTTTATTATTTTTGGTATTAACAATGTATACTTATATATATTTGTTTCTCTTCTTTCCGTACAACTAAGTAGGCTTATTTTTTTTTTTCTCCTTTTTCCCCTTTTCTAGTGAAAATGTGGAGGGCTCTAGGACTATGTTAAGTATAAGCTGTTTATGATTGTTAAAATTATCAGAAACTATGCAAACAAATGTTGAAATGATGGTAACAAAGTAGACTTCTCTTTTTAAATGTGGTGCAAACGTGAAAAAGTCTATAAAAAGTCTGTAAGCTTTGGGTAAAAGTCCATAATATTGTAGCCAGTCTATAATCTTAAATGGAGAGAAGAGGGTTTGTAAGATTGAAACAGGGAACCAAAATGTTTTTCCACAGTGCTTCCTAACCCACATACAGAGCTTCTTCTACTATGCGACGACGGCAACAAAACTAGAATTGGCCAAGAAATGGAAAACGTAAGAACTAACTCCGACAGAAGACTGGGTGAATAAACTAGCTGATCTTACCAAGATAGCCAAACTGACACTAAGAGGCCTTTCAAGAATAATGGGGCCCTTACCTGAACTATTTACAAAAGGGATTAAAAATGGGGAACCAAGTGTATCAAATGAAGAGTATAGCTCTCCTTTTCTGTATTAACAATGTAGATTGCATGTATCTCACTGTTTTTAACTCTGGAAAATAAAATAAAAACTTTCTATTAAAAAAAAAAAAAAGAACCCTTAGGAGATGTTAGCGGATCATCTTTTATTTGCAAAGAATGCCAAGGAATGCTTTCTTCCTTTTTTGTGAAGCGTTTCAGGAGGCAACTTTGGAATATTGCTTGGCATATAATAAATATCCTTAAGGTACAGTTCAGCAACTGTGAAGCATAAAGTGTAACGACTCCTTCCTCCGTAACTTCAAACGACAGAGTATAAAGATAGTGGAGCAGACAGTTTACGAAGGAGGCAGAACAGACGAGGCCGGTGAACGGATATAAATATGCGCATGAATGACTGAGCTATAAACACATTAATATATTATATCTCTCCGCACACACGCCTTCTACGTGGGGAGGGAAGGCTCTCCAAGCCTGTCACACAGCTAGTTTTTCAAAAACACCAAGTATGCCTGTGATGAGAACAGGGGTGTTTTCAGGTCTTGGCCAGTGACACCATCAGATTTCTGTATCATTCGCTTTGGGAAAACTTCTCCAGCCTCTTTTCTATGACCAGAAGTCTGTTGGCTTAGGGTTAGTGTACAATTTCAACTTGCTTTGTGGCTAGTGTTCTATAGATCTTTCTCACAGGGTTGCTTGTTTAGATTTCCCCCGTGGCTAGTGATTGTTCTGTGGTTCAGTGGCAGAGACTCTTCTTTGCATACAGAATGTCCCAGATTCAATACTCAACTTCTCCAGTTAAAGGGATCAGATAGAGGTGGTGTGAGAATCTTGAACCTCCGCTTGAGAACCTTGAACCATTAAAGTTTTGCTGCTAGGAAATTTCTACATGATCATAGAAATCACTACCACTACTATGGAAACTTAACTATTAACTGTGTATGTAAAGGTTGCCTGTTCCCTTGTCAGCTTGCCCGGTTTCTACGACAGAGTCTGTTAGCATTTTTGGAATCTGAAACAGCTTGGTGGCCTCAGCCACAAAATAGTACCTGGCTGCAGATACTGAAGCCAGCTACAGCAGGGGTAGACAACCTGTGGTCTTCCAGATGTCCATGGACTACAATTCCTATGAGCCCCTGCCAGCAAACGCTGGCAGGGGCTCATGGAAATTGTAGTCCACGGACATCTGGAGAACCACAGGTTGACTACCCCTGATCTACAGAATGGTTGTCACCTTCAAAAACACTGTGAAGATCTTTGTGATGTGGTAGCAGCTACTATCCAAGCAACATTTTAAAAAGTCTACACAGCCAATCAAAACTCCAGTGGCCAATGAGAAGCCTTGCTGAGCAAAAGCCCCACCGGGACCCACCCACTATATAAAAACACTTGGTGGATGCCAGGAAGGTGTCAGCTGGTTCCCATGTTGCCCACACATTTTTGGAACGCCTATCATACCCACACCCCCAATGTGACACCAGAGGGCACTCCAAAGCCCATAGCACACCTATGTGCTGCCCTCGGGCCAAGAACTTTATCACCTAGGTCACTGGAGTCAGGTGCATAAGTGGGCACTGAAAGTCTGGATGGAGATCAGGACCAGCCAGACCCATAGGGCAAAGAACAACCTGATCCCAACCAAGAGCGACTCAGCCCTTTGTGCCAATGCCACTGAGTCCAGAGCCAAGGGCTCCGTCCAGCCACAAAGGCTCACTGGAATGGCAGAGACAGTGCAGGCAAGACAGCTTCAAAGCTATCAAAAGAAGTAAATGCTGACAGCTGGCTGTCAAGCTAGATGGCGAGCAGGTGAAGGCCCTTTCCTGGAGGAGGACTGAGCCCAGCTGCAGGCACTCTGGGCTCAGCTATTAGGGCCTTCAAGGAAGTATAAAAAAGAAGCCTCAGGCTGGGTTTTCTGTGGGTGGAATGTGTGCATTCCTTGCTTATCTGCTTGGATACTCAGTTACCTGACTTCATCTCTTGGCACCTGGACTTGTTTTTGGTTGTCTGGTTTTGGCTTTTGGACTCACTCTTGGCATTCTGCTCTCAGCACTCGGCTTCTGGACTTGGTTTTGCCTCAACCTGGTAACTTTAGCTTTGTTCCTGCCTTGCCCCGGGCTTGCCCAGTACCTGCCTGATTGTTGGACTGCCCTTTTCAGCTCAACTCCTGGCCTTGTTTTGGACTGTGATGCTGGACTGTAATTTGGTCTCAGCTTACCAGCCAGGGGCATAAATACTCAGATCCTGTGTAAGGCCAGCAGGGCAGCACAACTCCAGCTCTAGGACCACCTCCAGATTCATGGGTCTAAATGTCCTGTCCTTAAAAGGTAGATTCAGAGAAAAGGCCTTTCCAGTAGTGGCACCTCAGTTCTGGAAAAAGCTTTCCTGAAAGGTTGGTTTCCTTTATTATCATTTACTTAAAATGATTGTGTGAACTTCTAATTGGTTTGCTGATGTGTTTATTGTTGTGCCTGCAGTCTGATGTTTCTTTTAATGAATGCTTATCTTTATTTTGTTATGTGAAATGTTTATACTTTATATTATAAACTACTTTGAGGATGTTGGGTAAGTACATTAAATGAAATATTGTTTGCCCCTACACTTGCTGCCAATTCTTATATTATAATCCAGGATGGATAATATATAGACCTCCCTCTAGCCTGAGAAAACAGAAGTTACTTATTGTTTCACTGAAAGAGAAATGGAGTAACTCTAAACTTGTCTAACGAGCAAGTTGCCTAATATTTAGTGGTGTTTACTTCCAGAGTGTTACCGACACAGCCTAGCAAGTGGATAAGGATCTTGGACAATACTGATTTCTATGATGAGGGGCTTCATCAGGCTATGGTCCCAGGTTGCCAACAGAGGGGGGGGGGGCTGGGGGAACACAATTTGAGGAATTCATGTCAACTGGAGGACCCCTCATGCAGCCGCAGCATTAATGAATGGGGGAAAAATAAATCCCCTAATACAGCTGTTAGCAAAGTGACTACAAGGAATGGATTTGGTTTCCTCTCACTCATCCCACAGGCAAGGTATTTGCAGGGCATAGGCTCCAAAATCCAAGGTGACTGCAGGGGGATAGTAGTGTATACACAGCCAACCTGTCCTGGGAGGAGGATGTTGTTGACAGCAGGTTCTAGCCAGAGCCACCCCTTATAGTTGTGATCCATTCCCTCAAAGATGGCCAGCTGCAGCTTCTTGTAAAAAAAAAAAGGCAGAAACTTCAGACTGCTGTGCAAGCCTTGTGGGAGGCTGAGTCCTTTTGATTGCCTGGGCAGGGTGGGAAGATTGACCCTGACCTGCAATCACTTTTTCTGCATGGAGGAGTGGGAAGACACAGCTGTTTGCAACTGTGTGGGTGGCATCTGGACCCAGGCAGAACAGGCAGGTTGGCTTTGTTCTTCAGTAATGCTGTCTGTGGAGGAGAGGTGGGCCTGGGGAGACATAGCCACCCATAAATGTCTGGGTGGCATCCAGGCCCAGGCAGGGTGGGTGGATGGATTCTGCCCTGCATTCATGTTATCCACAGAGATAGGGTGGGCCAGGGACACAGTGACAGCCATGTGTAACAGTGCCTCCGTGGGGAGGAGGGGAATGTCTATCCAGGGGAGACCTGCTGGAATTTTGATACCTTTTCTCTATTTAGCTGCACATGGTCAGTTCTGTCCATTCTATGGTCCAGAACCCACCTTTGACAACTCTTTCACAGAAAGCACTTTAGGGGGAGGTAACTCTGACTCCACAAGTCAGGGCCTTTAGCAGGGCATCCCAGGGATGTCTGCTGTGAGTTTCATTCCTCTAGCTTGCACAGGATCTATTCTATATACCTCAGAACATATGCCTGACAAATACTTTTTCTGGGGGCAACTTGCTTGGGGAGGGGGTGTAACTTGGATCCTCCAAGTCCAATCTTCACCAAACTTGGTAAATACGTAGGGGAGAGTGACCTAGAGATGCCTTACAATTTTGGAGTTTCTAGGACTGGGAAGGGGGAAAGATAATTCCACCACATCCCAAACTTCCCAGTCTGGTTCATTAGACTGGATTTGTTCAGGGCTTGGTTCGGATTCTTATTCGGGATGAGTCCTAAACTGGTTGTTTTCAGTTTGTGCCCATCCCTGTATTCTATCACTATCCCCTAAAGGGACCCAAAGCAGCTTACGCCATTTCCCTCTCCTCTGGTTTATCCTCATAACAACCCTGTGAGGTAGGTAAGGCTGACAGGGAGTGATGGGCCCAAGAACATCCAGCAAACTTCCATGGCATGAGTGAGGATTTGTACATGAATTTCCTGGTTTCTTGTCCAGCATCTTAACCAGTATACAACTTTAGTTTCCACTGCAAGTGGCATGGATATCTAGAGATAACCTGGGCCAAGATATTCCAGCTCCTTTCATTTTTGGCCCTGGAATTCCCATGATCATCGTTGGTGGTCCAATTTTAGCATTCGTAGTTTTATTATCTGATGAGTCATGCCTGCCACAAATTGATAGACAGATGGATGTATGGATCCTTTTATTACAGATGCATGCTAACAGCTAACCAAGTAATTTATTTTGGTAGAATATTTGGTTTGGATCAGGGTCATGTATAGGGGGAACGGAATCTTTGTCCATGGGCAAATGTGATTGTTCTAGGCAGCCCTGTACTGTGTCATCCTAAGTGGAATAATTCCAGTACAAACCCATTGTTGAATGCTTAATTTATCAGTATTTCCATTGCACATTTTCAATTTTTTACATTAAATAAATAACATTGGATTACTACTTGCACCTCATTAGTATCTGACTAAGAGTTACTGTGATGCATCTAATAAGTCTGGAATCATCCCATTGCTAATGGATGGTGTAGATTTGATGAATATGTGCAAGGATTTTGTCGTTGTTTTTAAATAATGGCCCCGGAAACATCCTTTGAACTGTTTGCTTCATCCACTGTCATGTAGTCTGGATTCAGGAGTAAACTTCACTCAGTAACTAGCTCTGGATCAATATGGGTGCTGCTCTGTATGGAACACAGCTCTGTCCCTCTGGCATTTTTCAGAATGAATAGACCTTCTCTCTGTTAAATTTTTAAAAAGACCTTTCCCCCTCCCCAGTGGCAAAATAGAACGTGCTCCATCTGGATTCCCCATCCCAGCCGCAAGTAATAGACTCTGCTTGGAAGCTAGAAAGCAAATGATAACCCTTAAATATATCTCATGCATGCTTTGCACTAGAATCTCTCTACCCTCCCCAAGGAAGAGAGAACTGATTATCACTCTCTTTTAAGTTCCTGAATATACCAATAAACTTTTATGTGAACTACCATCAGCATAACCACAGGTAAATCATTCCGTCATTTATTTTGTACAGTGTATTGTTTTTAGGATTGTGTGATTTATTCAATAATATGATTTTATTTGTACTTCAGCTTTTCTTTAAGGAGCTGAGCTCAGTGCATTTTAAAAATTATTTTTGTTTATGGTCTGGTCTCCTCCCCAGTGGAAACCAAAATTCCTGTATCATTCTCCCTGTTCTCTATCATATTCTCACAACAAGCGTTTGAGGTAGACTAGGTAGAGAGACATGGCCAGCCCAAAGTCATCTAACAAGCTTCCAACTGGACTGATCAAATGTTAGTTGGAGGTCACTTACTCAGATACTACTCCTGAGAAAAATTAGGAAATTGATTTTCTTTCCCCCCCATTGTATCTGAGGAAGTGATATCTGTCGCATGAAAGCTCATCTTGGACTAAACTGAACTTCTATTTTATTTTGATCTGGTCCTAGGCTGACACTATAGGCATTTATCTTCATTAATGCTGTGCATTAATGCAGTTTAAAGATTTTTAAAAATCTTGATGCAACCAGATACTGATTACATCAATATTCTTTTTCTGCACTGCAATTATGTAAATACGCAATTTTGTGCATGTGACTCAACCCATGATAGTAACAAGATTCTTTTTGTGTGGTTGCTTGGCATGTGAGCATTGATAAGACAGTACACAAAAATAATCTTAATCCAACAGGATGTATGATTGCTTCCCTGCTGGGTTTGGACAGAGTTTTATCAATGTGGATATGCACAGTGGAAAGGATGACGTAAGTGAACTGCAACCAACTTTACATGCTCCCATTTATAAGTGCACTTAAGTCGATATGTGTACATAATTGATATGCATGTACATACTAGCTATGCCTTTGAATTTATATCAAGCACAATGACATTTCTTGTTTTAGTTACAGATATGCATAAGTATTAGTTCAGGTCCAACTAGCTTTTCTGTTGGGAGAAACAGAGGAAGGAATCCCCTTTGACTACCAAAAATTAATGCTGGGAGACCTGGGACTTGCATGATCAAAAGGCATTTTGTACTGGGGCCATAATAGTAAGGAGGAGAATCGGGCTTGCCTGATCAAAAAAAAGCTGGCAAGATGATCCAACCAGTTTTAATCGGCAATGAAATGGAGGAAGTACTTCAGAAGAAGAATAAGCAGGCGGGATTTTGAAATAGGCATAGCAATAGCTAGCATAAGTAAATGGATAGCTCTTGCCCCCCTCCCCAAAGCATCAACTCTTCTGTTTTCACCGTACTGCAAATGTTACCTGTACAAGTCAAGTGGTTTATGCCCATGGGAAATACCTGCCATTAGGCACTCCTTTTTAGGGAAAGAAAGGAGCTGTGTTAGAGCAGGGCTCCAGGGAGGGACCCTTCAAAAAAGCTTTTGGAAGTTAAAAACATCATAGTGTGAAAATCTCACCTTGTTGGAAAGGACTGGAGAAGATGCATGTCCCACCGGGGAGTTCCTCTGAAGTGTTCTTGGCCATGTTTTTGAGAAATCACGAGACAGATTTGCAGAGACTGAACCGAGTATCATCTGTTTTATGATTTCCAAAGAAGCTTGGCAAGAGTGCAGGGAGAAGGGATTGCATCTGCCTGGACTTCAGAACCCAGGGCTACAATGCCACTGCAGCTTGCCCAAAGAATTCTAGAGCAGACTTGCTTTCCCAATGATTGTTTCCACAGAATGCAGCCAAAGTCAGTGGAAGCAGGGCAATGACCCAGAGAGGAGAAGCACCTACTTTGATCTTTTACCACCAAAAATGCCATTGGAATGATTGTTTGTTTTTTGCAAGGGGAAGGAGGACACTCAGAATCCCAGTTATCCTTTGATGCCTTCCTTTCCCCAAGTTATGTGCCTTTACTTCATTAGGAAATTTCTGTGCCTTCTTCTGCTGGCTTCAAATTAAAATAAGTTATCAATATAAAAACAGCAAATTATTAAGACGGGCACATGGACATAAACGGTGTAAAGCAGTCCATATGTAACATGAACAATTCAGAGTCCTGCTTGCTCCTTGCTCCCATAAAACCAGCAATTTCACTTATTGTCTGTTTAATTTGTTTTAATGGGGTCCTCGTCTTTCCTGCGAGCACCTGGCGTAACATAAATATCTTTAGCATGGTATCAGTGTTGTGCCTGCTGCTGCTATTCATATTGGTATGGCACAGTGTACAGGGTGTGTTACATACTGAAATGGCAAAATAATAGTTTCCTTCCCCAAGAAAATGCAATCTGTTGACGTTTGGGTTGTCAGCTCCAGGTTGGGAAATGCTTAGCTATTTTGAAGAAGAAGAAAAAGAGTTTTTTCTTTTATACTCCATTTTTCTCTACTCGAAGGAGTCCCTTCCTCTCTCTGCAACAGACACACTGAGGTAGGTGGGGCTGAGAAAACTCTAAGATAACTGTGACTAGCCCAAAGGACCCCAAGCTGGCTGCATGTGGAGGAACGAGAAATCAAACCCAGCTCATCAGTTTAGAGTCTGCTGCTCTTCACCACTATACCACGCTGGGGATGGAACCTGATAAAGGTTTAGGGAGGGAAGGGGCTTCTTTGGGGTAGAATACCATAGAGCCCACCTTCCAAAGTGACCATTTTCTCCAGGCAAATTGATCTTTGGATATTAGTCATCATTCCATGAGATCTCCAGCTGCTACCACCTTGCAATTGGAAACCCTATTGGTATTCATGGATTCTCCCCCAGCGCATTAAATACCACCCCTGGGATTATTTCAGATTAGGAGAGAAAGGCTAATGCTCCCTTGTTCCATGTACTCTTCTCCTAAATCATGTTAGTTGCATGTTAATGAATAGTTCCCAGCTGATAGTCCTTTGGGTTAGGTGCAGGAAGGGTAACATCGAGTGAGACCCGTAGTGGCTTAAGCCCAATCAGCTAATGTTGAAATGCTGCAATGAGTGTTTGTAGGATGCTAAGAATCCAACTGAGCAAAAGGAAAGGTGTTCAGTTGATGTTACTGAATTCCAAACACAGCACATTAACCAAATTGCAAGATTTTCAGATGAGACGAGATACTAATGACATTCTGTTGCCAGAGCTTTTCTTGCCCGTGAAGTACTAATTTTTTACATGCACATGAAAGCCAGGTATTTGTATCTCTATTTCTTGTGAGCACCTTTCTTTAGGCTTTCTTTGCTGGTGCTTCAAGAACTGGAAAATCCCCATTACCAGATTATGGGCAGGCAGTTCTTTTGGGGCTAATTAATGTGTCAAGTCTTCAGTTGCCAAACATCCAAACCATCCTTGAAATGGTTAGAAATTATTCAGCACTTTGCGGAGGCTATCTGGCTTCTGTGTATGTCCCAATTTATTTCGGCAGTTCTAATTTATTTTGTTTGACTTTTCAAATACAGAAAGCTTGAACATCATTCAATTTCAGGTATGCAGATGTTGCACTTTTGATATTTTAATGAAAAATCGGTTAACCTATTGCTGAATATAGATTCATCACCATTCAATTTACTTTTATCAGTAGGTCAGTAGGTCAGTCAGTCTCTCTCTCTCTCTCTCTCTCTGCTTTGAATTCTGTGGCACAGTTAACTGTTTTGGCTTGGTTTGGGATTGGTCTGACATTAATGAACTTTTTTAGCAAATGTTCTGTTTTCTGAGAGTTCTTTTTCATTATGCTCTTTGGAAATTTTGACTTTAACTCAGCCAAAAGCCATAGCGGAGTGCAATTTGGAAGGGCTATCATCTCTACCATAAAAAACAACAACAACTCAAAACCTTTATATCTGGACTGAAGAATGGCCATATGAATCCGGAACCTGCAGCTTAAGTCTCTAGAGCCAAAGTTGCTCTGTGTGGAATCCAATACGGGCCTTTAAAATGTATATGAAATCTTTAAATGAGGCTATATTAGCAGGGGTAGATGGGATGCTAGAAAAACCAATATGTGATGGGAATGGCAGGCAACAATTTTTATGGGACCAAAAGCCTTTGTCAAGATGTTTTACAAGGGAAATGATAATGGTGAACAGTTATCAGTAACTCAAGTGCAAACCATGCACAGATTTATGCCAGAGCAGTAAAATAATCTTGCAGCGTGCTCTGTGTATATTTATTATTTGCTTCATGACCTTGTTTTGTTGGTAGTAAAGGATTCACAACAACCGGTGTTTGGGCTGTGGAAAAGTAACGGATTATTAATCAACAGGTCAATGATCAGTAATAGTAAACTGTGTATTTTCATTTATGCAAGCGGACTTTCTTAAATGCACTGTTAATCTCTTGCTCTGAATTTCGACACACTTTGGCTCCTCAGTTACTAAAAGTTGAAAACCTCCGCATACAATGTTTGAAACATTACTGGCCTAAACAAAAGCTGCTTAGTCTAGTAGTTGAGTGGTTCACAGTAATTGTCAAGTGATTAATAGTTAAGTGGATGGGAGGGAAGTCGGGATAGTGAAGCCTGATCTCACTGGACCTTGGAAGCTAGGTGGGGGCAGTTGTTGAAGGGACACCATCAAGGAATACTCTGCAGAGGAAGGCAATGGCGAGCCACCAGAGCATCTCACTTGTCTTGAAAGCCCCTTGCTGGGTTTGCTGTTGGTCAGCTGTAACTTTACCCACCATTACAAACCATCTGCACATATGTCTACCATCTTTTTGCGAGCAGCTTTTGGTGACTGCTGATTAAACAAGCCCCAAATTGCATTTCTCATCCCATGTGAGACAATGTGGAGGGGGAAGTAGTTCTTAATACTGCAAATATTATGAGCTAGATCCATGTGCATACCAAAGCAGTGAACTACATATGTTGGCACCCACCATCCCTGACACGTTCTTTGTTGTTGAGTTACAGATGACTTATAGCAGGTTTTCAGGGAAATAGACTTACAGAGGTGGTTTGCCATTGCCTGCCTCTGCAAAATGACCCTGGTATTCCCTGGTGGTCTCCCATCTACATATGACCCAGGATTCAGCCTGCTTAAATTCGCTTAGCCTGGCCAAGTCAGAGCAGATATATTCTTTACATAGTGTTATACACACACAGAGACACATTCTTTACATACTGTTATACGCACACACACACGCACACACATTTGCTGTCTTTCTTCTTGGAGCCCAAGTAGCTTGCAGTATAGATAAAACACATAAGATAAAATACATTAAAACATAAAAACTGGTTTAAAATCACAGGTCAGGATTGTTAATAAACGTAATACCATGCAGTCCTAGATAAAACTGCCTTGCACATGTAGGGCAGACAGCCCTTGATTCATGTGTATGCAAGCGAGGGTACCCCAATTCTCCCCCCCCACCCCGTTCCCACTGAGTGCTTTGGGATAATATCGCTCCTGTTTACTAGTGGATTGGGCCATCAGTAGGTCTCTGTGTGCCCATGGATGCTCTTCTCTTTTAGGAGTTGCTGTCCAGCCCAGCCTAACCAAGAGATTATAGCACAAGTGTGACCGAATGATCAGGTTCTTTGAACACAGCCTGAATTCCTAAAAAAGAAAGATTTTATTCACTTCAACATAACTTCAACCATTCACTTCAGCACCCTAGAGCAGAAATCTGCAGGGATGTATTTATTTATTGTATGGCATGTGTGTAGCATAGCCAGGTGATCCTTGCAGTCAGGCAAGAGACATTCAGAGGTGATTTGCCATTGCCTGCCTCTGTGTCATGACCCAAGTGTTCCTTGGAGGGCCCAAATGCTAGCCAGGGTCAACCCTGCTTAGCTTTCTTGATCTGACAAGATTGGGCCCTCCAATCTTGTCCCAAAAGGGACAAAAAGTACCCCTATAGGCTCTGCAGCACTGCACCACAGAGCCGACTGGGGCATATTTTCATGTTTAAGAACCCAATTCCACCACCTTAAAAATGAACAAAAATACCCCATGTTGCCATGGAGCGCAGCGGAACCTCTCCACTCTGGCTCCCTCATCTGGAGGCAGAATTGCAGGCAGATGCAGTGCGCTGGTCAAAGCGGTCCCCTGTGAGGATGTAGGAAGCAGCAGTGTGGAAAGGGTCTTGGAGGCTTTAATGCTGAGATGTGATCTAGGCTTCCTGGTTTCTGATAGTTCATCTCTCTTGCCAGATAGGGCTGGAGCCTGGGAATGGGGGATTCTCACTCCACCACTGGGGAGATGGCAAACCTAGAAATAGCTTCTATTCTCTGTCCCCTTTTTCCACCACTTCAGCTTAGGCTGGAGCAGCTACTCACACATTGCTAACAGTGTCCAAATAGTTTAACACTTTCTGTCCCAGCTGGGTGAGAATCCTTTTATTCAATCCTGAATTTGAGGAGTGATGCCCTTGTAGGACACTCATAATTCCTTCCCCCAATCATCGTGGAGCATGCATCTCTTTCCTTTATGGTCCATCACATGTTATCCAAATAGCCATCCCTTTTGCTTCTTCCTGACTATTGGACAAATGGTTATTTCCTTACAAAAACTCATCTAATTTAGCTGACACTTTGAGTGGTTTATTACTCTCTTCCCTAGCAAAAAATATTGTGTCCAAAGGATTGGGATCACTGGTTGGAACTGAAATCATGTTACATCCTGCTGTCATAACAAGGCTTAACTAAAAATAAATCTCATTCATTTCAGCATTCAGATTTTCACATAGATATGTCTAGAATTATAGCATCAGATTATTTTTCTTTGAATAATGAATTTTGATCAATGTATAATCCTTAGCCTACCCAACTCCTTAAGTGTCACAAGAATTTCACGGCTGAAATATAATCTTGCATAGAAATCCTTAGTATCTAATCCTGAACTGTGCTTTTTTATGACTGAAAATATTCAGCATGTCACGGAAAATATAAACTTAGTGATTTAAAATGGCCCAATTATCATCCTCTTGCTCCTTCGTACTTGCATTCTATATTTTTAGTGTCTCTGTGAAGCTTCCTGATTCTTCTTGTATTAAATGAAAATACTGTATTAAACTCTTTAAATTTTGAATTCTCATTTTGGACCTTTCGTCAGACTCAAATATCCAGGGGATTTATACGATATAAACTGGCTGAGGATTCTGCTAATTAACAACACCTTGCACGACCAGACCTAGCTATACCTGATCAAATAAGTTTTTTCACTCCTTGTAATATTGTACAAAAATATATATTTACATGTGTGCATCTGCCTATTTGCCTCTGATGAAGATCTGTTAGATCAAAACGCATTAGGTACTGGTCCTAACAACTTGGCAATACTAGTGTATTCACCCAGATATTTCATGTGTGCCAATAGATATTTTAAATGTTTTTTCAGTATATTCGACCTGAAAAATATCAATATTTCCCAATATTTCTGAATCCCTGTACTGGTATGGCATTTGGATTTGGTAAATAATTTGGAATGCTGGATTTTTTAGCTCCATGAGTCCAATGCACATAAAGGGACAACGATCCCTTTAACTGCATCAGACTCCACTGCCATATAAATCGAGGTTTGAAGTGAACAAACTGGGACTCAGACTTACCCTTTAATTGCCTGGGACTCAGACTTCACTCCAATTCACTCAGTCTCTAGGCTTGGAGTGAAAGAGGAAGTTAAATGGACATCAGCTGGGAAGTTGTATGCCTTGGGGTGAACTGACTCTTAGGGACTGAGATCCCTTTAAATGCCTTTACACCCAAGCATGAAGTGGTGGCTTGAACTGAATTTGAGACATTTAATGAGACCTTGATCCCTTTAAATGCCTTAACTATAGCTATCCAGTGGTCTCATGAAATCCCAAATATTTTCAGGATTTTTCACACCAAAAAGCCAAAACAAAAAACAAAATTGGTGTCTGGCTAAAGTAATACCTGAAAAATATTGGGGGGGGGGGGTGGAGGCTAGAGTTAGTTGAATGTGCACCTCTAATCATATATTCATAGCAATATAATAAGAGTTTGGTTAACAGCTGCCATAACTTTTAAAATACATCATACCAAAACTTGTAATATGGTTATGATTACAGAACTGAGCTATTGAACTAATGAACAGGAATCCATGATCATCTTCATGATGGGAACTGTAGGAACACTCAGAAGTCCTATTACAATCAGTGGCCTTTCAGGTAAATGTCCTTGCAGTTGCCTTTAAGAAGCTTAGAAGTTTTGTGTAAACAGAATAAGGGATCCAGAGAGACTTGAGTGACAGGATGCTCTAAGCTATCTAATTGGTTAGCATCAGTTGAGCAGAGAAAGACATCTAAACTGGATGCTGAGGAGAATTCCTTAAAAGAGAATTAATTCAGGATTCAGCCCTGACTTGAGAGCACTTTAACACAGATGGAGAACTGGAAGAAAATTGGCAAGAAAAAGTGAGTTCCATTCAGGCCAAGAACAGGAGATAGATCCTCTAGTGAAAGAAGAAATTTCCCTACACAGTAAAAGCAGGGAGAAAGCCTTGAAGAGTGCAGAGATTTCTGTTGTTGTTAGAAGCTGTCTTTGAAACCTTAAGATTCAGATAAAACTCAAGAAGAGCACTGGTGTTTTTAGAGAAGGGGTTTGGGTGTAAATATTACGTGTTAGCCTTCTGAAAATCAAAAGAGTCAGTGAATGTTCAAAGAAAGTGTACTGGAGTGTTTGGGAAACACTGGAACAATAACCTTTCATCTTAAAGATGCTATGTCACTGGAAAAGCTTGTGAAACTCTCAGTGTCCTGAAACATGAACTAAAGTCTGTGCATAAACTGATCTACTTCAGAGTTCTATATTGAGCTACGTCAAAAATGTTGCTCTTTTTTTCCCCTGGCTTTCCCCTTCTATGCTGAATATTTTACTCCTGGTTTCCTCTTATTTCCCCCCTCTATGTGGAATAAAACATGTTGTTAATTTGGAATTTCAAAATGCCTTGAGGGCCATTAAATTTTAAGTTAAAGGAGGTTCTTGATCCTTCCCTCAGGTTCCTGGGTTTAGCCAATAACCAAAATCTCATACAGTGACAGAGTGAGACAGAGTTAAGAAAGAAGACAACAGATACCTGGGGTATCTCAGTACGAAAGGAAAAGAAAACTGGGGGGAAGTCTTGCCTCAGAGAGAGAAATGAACAGGGTGTCATACCATGGCATTATGGTAATGCCAGCATGCCTGGCTCCTTCTGGACTGGATCAAGGGTCTTGGTGAGTTTCTGGCCTGTGCATGAAGCCTCAGCCTGCAAGGGAAGGGGATTTTAGCACTTTCTGTTGACCCCTTTCTTGAGCAGTTTGGCAACTGAACCTGCCCCTCAGCCAGTAGGTAATTGCCTCTCCAAACTGGAGCAGCCATTATTTGGACATAAAATGTCTGAACCAGTTGCAGTGAAGGCCACAAGAAGATTCCATCCATTTAGAAGTTCATATCTGGAAGCTTTCTGTTGTCAAGTGGCAGCAGACAAGGTTGGTTGCTGGTGCCATTCACCACTTTAGTGCAAAACAGGAGCAGTTCTATCCTTACTGGTAGGTCACTCAAAATAGGCCATGTAATGAGAAGTGATGCAGTCAATGACTTCACACAGAGCCGAGTGCTGACTGACAATCCTCTGCCTACACCATCTCTAGGGCTTCCGGTCACTGTGGTTCGTGCTTCTGAGATCCATGTTCCTGCTGCTGGTCCAGGGAGCAGTGGGAGCAAAATGGGATGAAAAGAGGCATTGTATGATGTCACTTCCAGTTTCAGATCCAGAAGTGATGTCACAACATTGGGTGATGGTATAGGAATTTACCAAACCTGTGCGGGGGATGGGGGGAGATATAGGAAATTCTTGAAATGTCATCATCTTTGGGATGTCACATGTGGATATGGAAACAGAGGGGATGTTATCGTGTCACATGACACCAATTTTTGAAATCTCTGCTCCCTCAGAGGCTGAAAGGGCTGTCCTTTCTTTTGCCATTGAGCAATGGCAGTAAAACCCAATTCTACAGTTTGTGCCACCACCTCTTGTTCCGTAATCATTTCTTCTACTGTGCATCAGAATGAGCCTTGTGTTTATTGTTGGAACGGATGGATGGTACAATGTATCTATACCAAAAATATCCGAACATAATAGGACATAGTAGACCTAGTAGGTTGCATTTTCTTTGTAGCCTCCTTGTCTGTTTGATTGCTATCTCCTTATTTATATAGATCGCTGCTCCCAGGGACTGACTCCTTCTCTCCATGAGGGCAAGATGTGCTCTTAGTACCTTTATCCTAGACAGAGAGCTAGGATGGTCCAGTCTTCCTATCCTTAACAATTAAGCAAAGATGAGGAAATATATGATATGAACATTCCCAAAACCCTTACGCTGTAGGGAAGGACAATTCTCCTATTCACTGCCTTTATTGTTCCGTTTTGTTTTTTGCTGTTCTGTTCCGTATTCCGCTCCGTACTTGAGCTCTAGTCCAATTGGGAAGTTTAAAACAAAAGATTTCAGAATTGGCACATATTCTTTTTGCTTCAGCAGTCACTTCCTTATTTCTTTGCAGTAGGCTGCACTTTGGTTTTAATCCATGACCAAATTGCAAAGAAAAATTTTGATTTGTTTGAATGTATGCATAGGCTGAGATTCTTTTTTGGGGTGTGGTGTTTTATCAGATCAGCCACTGTAAATAGCAAACACTAGGTGGTATTGTGGTCCTTCTGTTTCTCTGGGTTCTAGAGGGAGTTTGCATTTATGTATTTCAAAAATAGATATAGAGACTAAGAAACTATTTAAATCTTGGCTTGTGGCAGATGGTCTGTGCAAAAGAAGCAGGGAAAGCTGTCTTATCAGTTTGATCTTACCACTTGGCAGATTACAATAGTTGCTTCCTGCTACCTACTTTCAGCATGTAGTGGTCAGTTTGGGTGCATCAAAGCTTTCGGTCATAGAAAATGACTAAGAAAACTCAAATATATCAGCAGCATAGATTCATAGAATTGGAAGGGGCCTCCAGGGTCATCTAGTCTAACCCCTGCAGTATGCAGGAAATGGCCACAAGATCCAAGCACCTACACAATCCTTTCTGTCCACCCACGTACAATCTGCCTGAGTTCACAGAATTAGCATTTCTGTCAGATGGCTATCTAGCCTCTGCTTAAAAACTTCCAAAGAAGGACAACCTACCACCTCCCATCAGGAACTTCTTCTGGATGTTTAGCTGAAAATTCTTTGGAATTAATTTCATCCCATTGGTTCTGGTCTGACCCTTTGGGACAACAGAAAACAACTCTGCTCCATCTTCTATATCAGTGTTCCCCAACCCCCGGGCCGGAGACTGGTACCAGACCATGGAGCCCTTGGTACTGGGCTGTGGGTGGGGAGGTGTGGGCATGGGCACTGGCAAACCAGGGGGCGTGCCTTCCTCCCCCCCCCCATGATGTGGCACTCACCAGTGCGCCGGTCCCTGGCCCGAAAAAGGTTGGGTACCCCTGTTCTATATGACAGCCCTTCAAGTGCTTGAAGATAGCTCTTAGTTGTCTTCTCCCTAGGCTAAACAGACCAAGCTCCCTCAACCTTTCCTCCAAATTCCTCAACATTTTTGTTGCCCTCCTCTTTTTCAATTGTGGTATCCTTTTTCAATTGTGGTGCCCAAGACTGAACAAAGTACTCTAAGTGAGGTCTAGCCAGAGAGAATACTCAACAGTCAGTGGGCTTCTGTGTGTCTGTGTGTATGTGTGTGTGGGGGGGGGGGTTAACTGTGCACAGGCTTGCTCTGTCAGAATGTTGTGGGTACAGCCAAATATTTGTATGTTTGGGCAGAAAGTGTTATTGAAAGGGGGGGGGAGAAAAAAACCCAGAAGGATTGTGTTCTCTGAATGAATTTTGCATGAAAATGAAAGGCACATCAGCTAAAATATAGGAAGCCAATTTACTTCAATTAGAGATGGTCATACTTTCTGAGGGTAGATTCTATAGTAATCAAGAGATTAGGTGGCAGATCTTTTTCAAATCACTGGTTTATATTTCCATAGGAACAAACGAGACATTTCAGTTGGTGGAGGCAAGATGCACAGTGAGCTTTGCAGGCAGGCTCTGGGCACAGCTGTTCAAAGCACTTCATATAGGTGGGCTTAGTAAACATAACAGCCCTGTGAGCCCTGTTTTATTAAAGCTCCATATTAGAAACAGGCTTAATGCTGACAGGATAGTGCTGAGATGTCAAACTCATTTGTTACAAGGGCCGGATCTGATATAAATGCCACTTTGTCTGAGATTCTGGATATACATTTAGGTCCTCAGTATTCTTCAGTAAGCCTTATGACAATCCTGTAAGGAAAGTCAGCATTACTGTGCTCATATCGCAGATGGAGGAGCAAAAGCTGTATTGCTAAAGCCCAGTAAAGGGCAGAATTGAGTTTTGGATTGGGGACTTCTTTCTTGTTCACAATCAAAGGACTACTCCATAGTTCATGTTACCGACTTGTTGGTTGCCTAGGAATGAGTTCTGGCAATTCCACAGCAAACATGTTAAAGATGGGCATGTAATTGGTCTTGGATTTATGCCTTAGCTATTAAAACACTTGTATCCCACCTTTCCTTGTGATTCAAGGCATCTTACAATTTATAGCTGAGAATTCCCTATGAAATGTGCTTGCAAGGTTGTGATAGCCACACTCCAAAGAAAACACCAGGTATGACCACAGCCATGTTCTTTGTCACCTGCATTCTACAAAACAATTTGTACGTTGGGAGGGAAAGACATTTGGCTGACTGGGATTGTGACACCACCGTTGTTTATAGATTAGAAGTTAAAACCTTGTTTTGCTGTGCCAGTGGATTCGTATGTCTGTCTGTCAACCAAATGCTTGGTGGAGGAGCTCCCTTTTGCAGGCCCTGCGAAACTGTATTAGTTCTGCTAGGGCCCTGATCTCCTCTGGGAGCTCATTCTACCAGTTGGGGGCCAGGACAGAGAAGGCTCTAGCCTTGGTTAAGGACAGACAAACTTTCTTGTCATCAGGGATCACTAGCTGGTTGGAGGTGGTGGAGTGCAGAGCTGTTTGAGTGGTGAAGGCAGTGAGCAGATCTTTCCCCAGGCTAACATTTATATGCACCCTATAGCCCAACTGGTCTGGGGCTTTGGGCTGGGTTGTCACCGATATGCAGATGGCACCCAGCTCTACCTTCTGATGGACGGATGGACAGACTCCTCCCCACCAGATACATTTGCCAGTTATTTGGAAGCAGTAGCTGAATGGCTCAGGCAGAGTTATCTGAAACTCAACCCCTCCAAGACAGAGGTCTTGTGGCTTGGTAGAAGGGGGCAGGACCAAGAAGTGCACCTCCCTTGCTTGGATGGGGAATTTGGGGGTGATCTTTGATGCCTCCCTTTCAATGGAGGCTCAGATCATGAAAGTAGTCCAAACAGCATTTTTCCACCAATGCCAAGCACGGCTGCTAGCACCTTACCTGTCTTCAGAACACTTGGCCACGTTGATCCATGCAATGGTCACTTCCAAACTAGACTTCTGTAACTCACTCTACGCAGGCCTATCCTTGTCTTTGACCCAGAAATTGCGACTGGTACAAAATGCAGCTGCGAAGGTCCTCACTAGGTCATCTTGGAGGGCCCCTATCCAGCTTTGGCAGCTGCACTTGTTACCAGTTTGCTTCTGGGTCACATTCGGGTTTTTTTTTTTTAATTTTCAAGGCTGTATGCTGCCTGGGTTGTACCTATCTGAGGGACTGCTTATTTGCTTATGCCCCCGGCAGGGCTCTGCTCTGGGGCATGAATTTACTGGTTGTCCCAGGTCCCCAAGGCATTTGCCTGGCCCCAACCTGGTAGAATGAGCTCCCAGAAGAGCTAAGGGCCCTGACGGAGCTCTCTGGGTTCTGCAGGTCCTGTAAGATGGAGCTCTTCCACCAAGTGTTTGGTTGAGGCCAGTGCGGTGGCTGGAGTTACTAAACCGTGGATCCCACCCTACTTTCTACTTTTCCAACAATTCAGCCCCCTGGGTTAACGTTTCCTAGGGTCATCTGTATAGGCCCAAGGCTGGAACAGCTGGGCTGGGTTTTAGGAGGGTTAAGGAACTTATTATGCCACCATCTATTTCGATTGCTTAAGGGTTTAAATGGGTTTTATATTGTGATTTTATTGGTTTTATACTCTGTAAACCACCACAAGATGGCTATTGTCAAGAGTGGTGGTTTAGAAATAAAAAAATTAAATAAATAATAAAGTACACGAGGCCCAGACTGCATATGGTCTGGAAGGTAATTACCAAGACTGGAAGACTGAGCTGGAATTCAACTGGTAGCCAGGGCAGTTGTTGGAGGATGGGCTGGATGTGGGACCTCCATGGTGTTGCTGTCTGGACCAGTTGCAGTTTCTGAATCAAAGTTAAGGGCAACCCTGTGTAGAACAAGTTGCAGAAGTCTAGCTTAGCATAGATCGCTGTGGCTAGGTGTTCCGGGGCCAGGTTGGGTGCTAGTAGATGGCTTGGAGGTGGTAGAAGGCCAGCCATGCTACTCTTGTGACCTAGGCCTCCACGGAAAGGGAAGCACTCAGGATCATGCCCAGGTTCTTGGCAGAGTGAGCCACTGATAGCTGCTCACCACCCAGGTTGGGCAGATGTACTTCCTTGCTTGAACACTTCCTGCCTAACCACAGGACCTCTGTCTCTGAAGGGCTGAGCTTCAGATGACTCTGCTTGAGCCACCTTGTCACTCCTTCCAGGCAGCTGGCTAATGCTTTTGGAGGACAATCAGGGTCGTCATCCATCAGGAGGAAGAAACAAAGGTGCCTTGTATACAGTTTGCCAAGGTGATAAAATAGTGTTTGAGGTGCTCATCTTCTTATCACTTAAAGCATTAACTATGTTTATTTTGGTACTTTGTGAACCTTTTCTAGGTGTTGGCTGAGGCATGAATAATAAATCATGCTTTATTAAAAGAGAGAGCAAACAGACCTGCAAAATAATCCTAATGGTCCCAAATAACAGAAAATTGTGAATAAATGTGCACTTTAGATGTTAATAAAAGCACTGTTTTGTTGTTGTTCAAGGCTGACAAAGACATGAGGAAGGTTATCTAGCTAATTGGGGAGAGATTTGGGTGAAAATAGTTTTCAGTTGGCTGAAAATACAGAGGAAATGAAGATTATTCATGATTTAAAACGGATACATTGTTTATAGTTTCTAGCACATCACCCTGCCTTCCTGCCTTCATCATGCCCTGCTTGCTTATGGAGGAACCTCAGAATAGGGTTGTCAGCTTCTAGTTGGGGTGGTCAGCCAACAATGTTGCCTGTTGTTACCCATAATATTCTTAATTTGGGGAATATCTGTTTGAGAGGGGATAACTAGCAAGACCTATTGCCATTGTTTTATGAGGGAATTGTTCCTTTTTAAGAATCTGGGGCAGATAACAGATCTGTATCATAAATAAAGCCAGACACGGATGCCGGGAGGAGTTGGGGCCTATCGCCTACCTGATTGGGCCCCTGGGGATTCACTCTCCTTGGAGCACCAATCAGGCAGGGTATGCCCTACCCCTAACTGCCTCTATCTTCCTGATTGGTCCTCTGGGAGTCAAGTGCACTCCCCGAGGACCAATCAGGTAGGGGATGCCCCATCACCAGCTGCCTCTCCCCTTTCCAGCCACACAAAGAGGTGGCAGTCAGGTAAGGCAGCTCCTGGCCTGAGCATCCCTACTGTAGCCTTACGAAGCCTCAGCGGAGCTGCCCTGGTGGGGGGAGGGAGTCATGGAGACCCTACCAGAGCTCATACTCACCCTGAGCAGCTGTGCTATGGCCTCGCCAGGTCCTAGCAGAGCTGCCCGGATTGGGGGTGGGGGAGGCTAGAGCCCATTATATTTTTTTCAACAGACTTTTCTGATAGTATTAAAATAAAATAATTCCATTTTATTGGGACACACAGAGAAGACATATAATGAGCTGGATTAACTAATATGCAGTTATATTAAGACAATTTAGTAACCCAGTGGTCCGGAGGGGGAGAATGTCAGGAAAGGCAGATGTTCTTTGTCTTGACAAAGATGTCTGTGTAGAAAGGCTAAGTCAGTTTGTCCAAACATGTCAACTGATGTTCCATTATTGCCTTAGGAGGATGGTCTGGCTTCTCCCTCTCGAATCAGTGGCTGCTTGGTGCAGAAGCCCATAATGCCAGTCCAATGATGTAGGCTCTTAGCAATGGTAACACTGTCCATGAACTGTCATTGCCAGTATTCTTTATTTTGATTTGTCAAGTATTTTGTTGTCAACTACCTTTTATATTGTTTAAATGCCCAGATTTGAAGGTGCATGTTTAAAGGGACACACATGTACCCTACCCCTTCTGTGAGCAGTTGTGAGGAGTACAGAGTTATGTGTTTGTGGGGAGTGGAAAGTGACAGTACAGCCAGAAATATCTTTTCAGTTAAAGCAGTGGAAGCAGCGGACATTTTAAATAATGGCACTTGTTTTAATTGCAATATTAAAATAATCCTACTTTGGTTTCAGAATGATACAAGAAGCACCAAGTTCGACGTGGATTTATTTCACACTTATTAGAGATAGAAAAAGGAGAGGATAACTTGTCACTTAATGAAAATCTATTTTGAATGAAAAAACTGCTGACTCAGCTGAAAGAAACACTTTTATGTACATATCTGTAGTCAAGGTAGTCTGTTTTCTGAGCTGCAGAGCTAACAAATGAGAAAAACACACACATAGAAGAGTAAGTTCAAGAGACATTATGCTTTTATACATATCCCCCTACTAAAAAGGTAATATGCATCTCTCTTCAGTGTAGCTATGATAACCACTATAATTGATGCCCCATATATACAAATATTCTTACTCTGCTGAAATGCAATTTGCATGGAAGCTTTAACAAACATATTTATTTAATTTTGCACCTAAATGAAGTATGTGTAAAAGATTTAGAAAACACAAATTCTCATTCCCTATGAGATTGATTCCATTAAAAAGTGTTCTAATATTTACATAGTTTATTTACTTGAAGAACAAATTACTGGGATTCAAACACGAATAACTCCCTTGATCTAGAAATGCTTTCCTGGACATGGCTTTAAATATAATCATAATTAACTGCTATTTAACAACAATCCTGCGGTACCATGATGACTATCAACATTTAAGTCCACCAGAAACTTTTGAAGATTAGAGCTCACTTCTTTAGATATACTGCGTGGATCCTCACTATGCAGATTTTTTATATGTAAGGTACAAAGAATAAAGAGCATTGTCAATGGCCCATGAAGTGCAGAAAGTATAGGATGAAATGTAATTATAGTTCTAATTAAGATATTATGAAGAAAACTACAGAGACTAGTCACAAGTTGATATTGGTAATTAGGGATGTGCACCGAGGGCAAAATTGGTACTTTTCAGATTCAAGGTTTCCTGATTTGGTAAAACTCAGATTAACTCAACCACTGATTTGGTACATTGATTTGAGCTTGGCCAATTCAGGAAACTTGAACTGATTTGACTGAAACTGCTGCAAGGCAACTGATCCTGCTGAGGAGAGAAGCCTTTTTGGGGATCAGCTGTTTGGTGGACTCTTCTCAATCAGCCAGATCTTGAACCCACCAAATCAAGCCCAAATCAATAAAGGGCTTCTTTGATTTGGCTGGTTTAAAGAAATGGGGTGTTTGATTCAGCTCACCCAACCCTAATGAAAATAGTCCCAGATTGTGCTAAAGTAGACAATTAACACCTATAGCTGGCACAGCGTAACTACCTAAACTTCTTCATATTTTTCTTGGTTAGATTTGGATTTCTAAAGACTAAAGCCTTTAAAAAAATAGTTTATTTTCAAATGGAAGGCAAAAATGTTGGCTGAAGGAAAAACAATAATAGAATGGAAATAATCTAATCAGTTTTAGGGGTACTGCATTCCCCCCCCCCGAAAACCTATTTAGCAATCAGACTGTCCAACAATCAGAGATATGTTCGAATTGCATTGAACAATTTGAGCAGCGGCTGAGCAAGTTAGCAGCTGCCAATTGATCAGAAGCCAACTCTCAACTGATCAAGGGATCAGCTGGGAGTTGGATTATGCCCCCTCCTGCCCCCAGCTTTACTGGGTATTGTGCAAAATTTCCTTAGCATTAGAAGCCAGCTCCCAGCTGATATCTCATTAGTTGGGAGTTGCCTGTTTCTACAGTTGTGCATGAACACGGTGCAAACAGCCAAAAAGCCCTTCTATTTACCAAGGCTACGAGGAAGTAAGCTGGGATGAATCTGCATGGAACTTTTATTCCAATCCCAGGTCGATTCAATCCCTGCTGTCTACACTGAATGCAATTTCCACTTTGATTTTGGGTGCTTTAGATTTTCCCTCTGCAACAAGCATGATTGATCTGGAGTGTCCCTACCTTTCCCCTGCAAAATCTTGGAGTGGATATAACCCTTGATATTTGAAAAATCAGCATGAATGAGTGTGCAGCCATCTGCTTTCCCTGAAATAACTTGCTGCTTCGAGCCTCTAATGCTGTAGAAAAGTCCTGACTGGTCAGGGCATCAGTTCCTGGTTCCCAGGTTGCAAGGCTTTCCTAACTTCTCTCAGCAGAAGCTCCAGAAGCAGCAGAGCTTTTCCTCTTGGATTTATTCCCCCTACTCCGCTGTCTCCAATCCTCTCCCCCCCCCCACATACATTCAAGAAAAGCAAGAGGCTCCTGCTGCACTTGGCTCCCCCCCCCATCACATGCAGAACACTTCCTGTTTCAATGGGGAGGGGGGTTAGAGGAAGACCCGAGTTCAAATCAATCTGATTTCAGCAGGATCCACAATGGAATAAACAATGTAAGTGCAGAATCAGCCTTGAACTGGCAAGTGCTCAAGCATGCCCAATCATCCCTACTCATGCACTGAAATTTTTTATCCACTGGCCAGAATCCCTGATAGATTGTCAGTGTGCAATGCCAATATCTGATGGGATATTCAAAGCACCTAACAATGTGCAAAGTACTTTTAATGGGTATATTTAATAATAGCAAAACAATGAAGGGGAAAACTTTTTAATGCAGAAATGTGATGTTGTGGATGTTAAGACAAAATGACTGGCACCCAGCAATTTTCATGAGCTTTAAGAGAGGAATACACCTGGACTACTCCAGTCCATAACTAAACACTCGAACCCTTACACCACATTGGCTCTTCTTACAAACACAACTGTGGAGTAGAGTACAGTCAACTGTTTTTATTATTTCTTGTATTTATATACCGCCCTCCCCTAAAGCTGTGATGTACTCTGTAGAGTTTCAGATTTATTCAATGTTTTCTCTTGCCATTCAGCTACCTGTTGTTGTTTTCTCTTTTCTGCTGTGCATTAGCATGTGTTTGTGCTTTTGCTCTGAAAGCCTCTCTATTTTGTATTGGTGACCTGCAGTCAGTTATTGTCTGTTTGCAAAATCCTGTTGCAGTAAATACACTGAAAGCAAACTCCAAAGGGTGGATTGGATTATTTCTTGAACTTTGCCGCAAAACAAAATCTGGAAATAGAAAAGTACATTATTAGTCATGTATTCATTTGGTTACATTTTAATGCCACCCTTTCTTTAAGGCGCTGAAGGCTGCCCTCCTCCATTTTACCCTAACAACAAGGCTGTGAGATAGGTAAGGTGGTGAGAAAGTAACTGGCAAAAGGTCAGGAATTGAGCATCCACTGAATGTGGATTTGAACCTTGGTCTTCAAGATCAAGTCCACACCATAGCCACATCACCACCTTTTACTTTTAGACATGATGCAAAGTTAAAAAGAAGAAAGTTGAAAGTTTAGTTTCACTAACCACTGAGCAGATTTGTTATCACTCTGCTAAGATTTATAGCATAATCAATTTGCTGCCTAGTCTAATCTTAGACTTCCTAAGGGAGGTAGGGAGTTCATATGTACTGCAAGTGTGTTGAACAGAGATTGTATTAATTTTCCTTACCAGTGGGCTAAACGCTTTTCCATCAAGCTCAAAACAATTATTACATGTATAAGCGCCAACAAATCATCGAGGAGGGGGTGGGTAGCCACACGGAATTACCGTCCTGCTTAAATACTCCTCAATGCGGACACCTATAAATAGCATTCTTCCCTCTGTAAGCACCTGTTCCTAGTAGAAACAAGAGTTATATCGATTAGCTGCAATTTATCTGCTCCCTGGATTTTGGTCCTGACAGTGTGAGAAGATTAATTGGAATTAATGGCATTTGCACAGCTAATTAAAGTCACTCTTGCTAAAGTCAAATCAATTCCTTTAATCAGGAAAGTGACAGAGTCTTGCTTACTTGCTACCGACTGCATGTAAATGTGTTCTGGCTGAATAAGCATCTTGACAATCGTCGGTGATTGAATACACTAACTGCTTAGGTTACCTGGTAATTTCCCTGATATTTAAAGAGCACTATTCACAGCCAAATGACACTATCCCAAGAAAATACAATGAGATTATTCAGGAGGAAAGAAAAAATATATAGATTTTATCTATTCATTCTTTAAACTTGAAGTAGCACATAATACAGTATAAGACTCTTTGAAGAGGAAGAGTGAGCTCAACTCTTCATTCAGCACGAAACCTCACTGTGTTACTTTGAAGGCGGCTTCTATGTCTCAGCTCAACCTACCTCACAGGGTTGTTATGAGGACATGATGGGGGGGGGTAATTATGTATACTGCCTAGTGGTCCCTGGGGTAAGGCCAGGAAGAAATAATTATCCTTAAGGTTGTTGGCAGAGATCAGGAAATAATCCAATCCATTGAGTTTGCTTGCTATGAATTTAGTGCAACAGGATTTGGTAAAAAGGCAATGAATGCAGGCCACTAATACAGCCAGCACTAGTGCAGACTAACGTACAGCAGAAAGTGAAACAGTGAGAGGTAGGCTGAACTGCAAGAAGAAATGTCCAATAAACCCTAAACACTAGACAATGCACTGCCGCTCTCCCTAGGATACATGTGGACTGAGCAACTCATTCAGCAGTTTTTACAATTAATGAGACTCTTGGCAAGCTGTTGCTTCTCAAACAAGGGTGATCTAGGAATTGAACTTACGGGTAGGGTTGCCAGGGGATGAAGGGGTAGGGTTGCTAGATCCAGGTTGGAAAATGAGATTTGGGAATGGAGGCTATAGAGACCTCAATGGCATACAATGCCAGAGAATCCACCCTCCAAAACATCCATTTTCTCCAAGAGATATCTGAGCTGTAATTCCAGGGGATCCCCAGGTCCCACGTAGAGGCTGGCATCTCTACGTCTCTAAGGCAGATTCTTGGTGGGCTGCTATGAGAGATTGCTGCTTTGGGGGCTGCCTGCCTTGCTTGTTGGCCCAACACTGAAAAATGAAGATTCAATACTCAATACATGGGCTCTGTTAATAAATGATTCCTTCTGCTTATTATTATTCCTATGGGGGGGGATTTGATGTTGTTGAATCATTGGCCCCAACCAAAAGCTTGGCACAAAAGCTCCATCTTGCAGGTCGTGTGAGATTGTATCTCATAGTGAACCAGGTCTAATGATAAAAACCCACACTTCACAGTAATGTGGAGCTGATTAAGAAAGACCCTTTCCCTTCCAGTTTTGTGCCACCAGATCACCTTTTCCTGCATGAAATGACCAGTTATCACACATTGCTGTTAGAAATTGCTTGATCCACAGGACCTGGCCAATTACCATCCAGTCTTGCATCTTTCATTTCTGGGCCAGGTGACTGAAAGGGTCATCATGGATCAGCTCCTGGCATTCTGGAGGAAACTTCAGCCCTCAACCCCTTCCAGTCTGGCTTCTGTCCTGACCATGGGGTGGAGACTGCACTGGTCACCTTGATGGATGACCTCAGATGTCAGCTGGTTTTCTTCGGATGGTAGACCTGTCAGCCATGTTTGACATAGTTGACCACAAGTTGTTAGCCTAGTCGGAACTGGGATTAATTGGGACAGCCTTGAAGTGGTTTTCTCTTTTCTCCAGGACTGGACACAGAGAATTGCAGTGGGGTAGAACTCGTTGCCCTCCAAATGAGAACTTGCCAACTCCATTGTGGAGTACACAGGATGTGATTCTATTGTTTAACAGGCATGTTCCCAGTATCCTCTACATATTGCCAAGTTAAATCCCCCATGTGGATCTTCTCATGAAGGATATTATAAACGTTAAGTTCCTTGAACAGGCCAATTCTCCTATCCCTCTGTGATTTCTTCTGTCTTTTAGCTTACACTCAGCTGTCCAAAATAATTCCATGCCTCCAGCATGCTTATCAGCCTTTTTTTCGGGATGAGGGCTTCTGTTGTGATGGACAGGTCCGTGTATATTTGAAGAAAAAAGGCTGAATACATTGGTTGAAAATATCCACAAATGTTCAGCATTGTGCAGGCACACCATGTTCTACATCATATTGGAGAAGGAACACTAAATTCTGTTGCTCATTTATCTTCCTCATCAAAGTTCAGCTTTTTTCCTTGCAGAGAGCTTGACTGCTCTGCTTTGTACATTCACTGCTTATCCACCTCATTAATTTTGTTTTTCATGGTCCTGTAGGTCAGGATGCTGTTTCCAAAGCTACTTGTTACTTTCTAGTGTAAGAAAGAGTTCTCATTTGGAAGCAAGAAGCTATTTTTTAAAAATGCTTCAGTAGAGTACTGTGGTAGGATGAGTTACTATCACAATTGTTGAGCTGGGCCAGATGACCCCCCTCTCTCCCCTGCTCTGGCCTGAGGCCTAGCCTCTTTGTCTCCTACTGCCCAGTGCCTGTTCACCACAGGGACAATTTTGTGCCTGATGCCCCTCTGGAGGAATAGCTACTTGGCATTGCCAGCCTCCCTCCCTTTCCTGAGGCTCCCCCTTTTCAATAGTGTTTCTGAGACAATTGTGTTCTAAGTGGTACAGAGAAGCCCTACCAGAATCCATAGTTGTAAATATTTTCTTTTAAATAAATACTTTATAAGTGGAGTTTTAGCCCAGCACCAGAATGACCAAAAGATTTCAAAAGAATTGGTTAGAACTACACATCTTTTGTCACTCATGCTAAATCTGTTTCTCCATCCACTGCCCAGACCAAGCGCCTCCAGGAGTCTCCAGGAATTACTCCAGACTGTGTAGTCTACAGTCCTCCAAATCTCTGATTTCTCCCTGGCAGGAAAGGAGGGGGTGGGTTGCCTCTTCCAGTGCCTTTAGATCAATCAGCATTTGTAGAAAGGCAAAGTCATAAGAACCAGCCCAAACGTCTTCTCTCCTGTCTGGGTTACAGCCCAGAGAGGGGGAAAAAAAAACATTTTAAATGTTCAATGTGAAACCTAATAGCCAAAAGGCATCTCTTTGGTTTTGTTGTGTTCTCCTGAAAATTTAAGTAGCACATCAAAATACATTAAATTAAGAAAGATTAACAATGTTTGGACAACATCTTTCAGTCTTACTCCTTTGTGAATGTGATAATGATTGCAATAAAGCCTAAATGGCTGCCGTGTAGGAGAGAAATTCAAATTTTCCTGCCCACACGATGACCATTGCCTTGGCACTGTCCCCACAGTAGCTATTTCATCAGCTGAATATCAGTGCAGCAACATAATATTACTAGAGGCCAAGCCCCTTGCATTCAGGAATACAATGGTTGCTAGATTGGGGCATGTGTGTGTGTGGAGGAAGAACTCTGCAGATGGCCTACCCTTCCAGGACCTGGAAAGGCTGTAGACAGCTGTTTTGGAACTCACCGGCAGGGGCAGCTCTCATGTGGTAGGAATCTGCAGCCTCCAAGCCTTGGAGGGAAGCAGAAGGAGGAGGGGGTGGTCAGGGGTGGGGAACAGAAGGCAATTCGCTGGCCACTGGACAGACAGGCTAGCCGATTGGAGGAGGAGGCCCTCAGGAGTGGGACAGCCGCCCTGAGTGGGTGTTAAGTGCTGAGTGGCACTTAAGCCATGAGACAAGCTCTACCAGAAATATATAGTGGAACAGATAACAATATGTGTGACAGTTTCCAGTTTTCATCTTGTACTCTAGCTTGTTCCATTACCGAGTCCTTGCAGATCCACCGCTTGTACATTGACTAAAAATCCACTGCAGTGTGGCTCCTGAAGCTCTATAATAAAATGAATACAATTTCTACAGGAAGATTGGTCCTTGGAAGATACATTGCAAATTATTTATACATATACTTCATTTACATTCCGCCTTTCTTGCATAGACTCCAGATGGAATTTGTAAGATTATCTTTTGTAGCTGTCTCTGCTTGACTCAGACAACATGAATGGTAATAGAAACAGGAGCTTGCCCAAGTTATTTCCTTGGTGAACAACAGCCAGCATTAATATGTAGGAATTTTATCCTGTTGTATTGTTTTGCTTCCATGTCAACTGTGCATAAACTGGGGTGAGTGGGTGGGATTTCTCAGTTCTGAAAACTGATACTTTCCTAATAAAGAAATTAAAAAGATTGGATAAAACAAACGATGACCATTTCCACATGGAGGGGTAAAACGCGGATTCCTGCTTGCAAGCACAGGATGGTAAATCTCCCCTCATCATGGGGAAGACTCCTCCTGCATTTTCCCTCTGCCCCATTGAGGCTTTTTGCCTCTTGATGAGGCTGAAAAGGAAAGCAAAATGAACTTCTCCCTCCACTCCTTGGCTTGTCAATCACAGCAAGCCACCAATCACAGCACAGCAGTTCTCTCATGGACTGAAACTTTCTCCTCCCCCCCCCAGCCCCAAATGTTTTTTTTTAAAGGCACTTCTGCATTGCTATGCATGAATGTCACAAAACAGATGTATTTTTAATAAAAATCAACACTGCTGTGTTACTATGGAGAAATGCCAGAATGTTACAGCATTTCCCTCCTTTGGGATTGCTGGTTGGGACTTTATTTCTGTCTGGGTGGATTTCTGAGATGCTGAACATTTTGTGTTAATGGCTGGCTGAAAACAAAGTGCTCAGACCCCTGCATGATCGGGAGAAGGCTGCCTGATCACCCACCCCCTCTTTCCCAGCTCATTTCCCACCTCCAGAAAACAGAAAATGGGCTGCGTTTTGCCTGCCTGGTACTAAAAAGACTATGGACACTTTAAATAAGATTTTATTTTACCTTTGATCATGTAGGTTTAGCGGACCACACCATTAAAAAAAACTTGGAGTAGGAAATCGAGAAGGGAGAGTGAAGGCAAGGATGGGACAAAGCTGCCAAGACTATTGCACGTTTTCCCGGTCATACAGCCTTATCTCTGGTTGCTCACCAATGGGATGTGCAATTTAGGGATGTAAATCCAGTTTTGGCTATTCCTGAAAGCATGAGCTAAAAATGGCCAAAACTTGACCCAGCTGCTGGACACCATCAGGATACAGGTGACGTCATGTGAGGAGGGCTCTAAAAACCACCAGCATTCAAAGACTGTCCAGGAACAGATTCCTCATGTGGAAATTTTCTATGTTTATATATTCTCTATAGCCCACATTACAAGCTTTAAATAGATAAAAAGTTAAGCCATCTCTGCTTGACTCAGACAAGTCAAGCAGAGATGGCTTAACTTGACTCTGGTTGGCATCGAACAGCAAGAACAAAAGATGACTCGCAACTCCATGCTGATGGAAATTCTGGCAATCCAACAGCTAATTTTGTTGTATCCTCTCTGCTCTGTGTGCGCAGTATCAGCCATGGCAAATGTCCCAAAGAAAATTTGTACCCATCCTGCTTGTTGAGTTGCTGTTTTCCATGCTAATCAGGCTCATCAAAATGTGTGCGATATTGTGGGGCTTCTGTTTGCATCCTGGAAGTGAAAGATGGCATTGTTTCCATAAAGGGTTCATCTGCCAGTCGGACTTGGTGGGAGGCAGTGATCTAATGTGATTTTGGCTCTTGTTATTGGCAGTGGAATGCTGCCATGGCAAAGGCTTGTTAAAGGGAGCTGTCATCCTTAGGACATTTGACAAGAGACTGGTAAAACTGGAGTGAGCCTGAATCTAAGGAGATCATCAAATATGCAGTGGTGGCAGCCTCATGAAACCATTTGCTTGAAGCCATGCTAGCTGTTCTTGCTGTAGGAAGTATGATTGCAGGGAGCGAAAGCCTTGAGAACTTCAGAACAGATATGATTGACATTCAAACCTTTCTGCAGTCCAGCTGTTCATTTACACATGAGCTGAGCACCTGATGAGCTTGCTTTCATGCTTGGTCTGAAGTCAAACATCATGTTGCTCAGCTTGGCACCTATGTAGTAGCTGCCCAAGTTGCTACAGTGTCACGACAGCTGAACAGAGCAGCCCATTTCATGATGCAGGCTGAGTGCCCTGTGGCTGCCATGGGGAAAACATATTTTTGCTTGCTCACCCCTAGTATCTACCACTCCTTTGAGACAGTGCAAGAATGAAGATGTGCAAAATATAATCTGAACAGTTCCCCTGGCTTTACCATTAAAAGACAACAACTCTCTGTGTGAAATAGAGTTTCCAGGTTCCCTCTGCCTGCCAGTGGGAGGTGAGGGGTAGAGTGCCTGGGGGATGCCTGCAGACCTGCAGGTTGAGCCCGAGGAGGACAGGGATCTCAATGGAGTATAGTGCCATAGTATCCATGCTCCAAAGCAGCCATTTTCTCCAGGGGACTGATCTTTGTAATCGAGAGATGAGCTGCAGTTCTGGGGGATCCCTGTTCTAGCATCCCTAGTGGGAAGGACCCAAGATGTTCTGCTATATAACAGTAAAGGTATCCCCTGTGCAAGCACCGAGTCATGTCTGACCCTTGGGGTGACGCCTTCCAGCGTTTTCATGGCAGACTCAATACGGGATGGTTTGCCAGTGCCTTCCCCAGTCATTACCGTTTACCCCCCCAGCAGCAAGCTGGGTACTCATTTTACCGACCTCAGAAGGATGGAAGGCTGAGTCAACCTTGAGCCGGCTGCTGGGATTGAACTCCCAGCCTCATGAGCAAAGCTTTCAGACGGCTGCCTTACCACTCTGCGCCACAAGAGGCTCATGCTATATAACAGAAGAAGCTTATTTTATTATTAATTTGTCCTAACAACATTTTATAACAGAAAATGGGTGAATGAGGGGTTGAAGGTAAACTGCTATAATTCCTATGAGGCAGTGCAAGTTCACACACACATACATACACACACACACTTGAATTCATTCAGGTGTGGAGAGTTTGTCTGCTTTAGCCATAATTAAGCTGCTGTACTAGGCAAGGCTACCTCATAACTGCCAGTGCCTGTGATTTTAGGAATGTGGTGACCTTAAGGCAGGTCTGGCTGAGAATGGCTTGCAGCCCAGGGCTGGGAAGCTGCGGGAATATGAGATTGTGCCTTTTTAGCATAATACTTTGCTCTTTTGTATAAAAACAACTCTCTCCATATTGTTTGTACCAGTTGAGAAAGGCACAAGATAATGGTATCACAACATGGGATAAAAAGTCCTGTATTTACAAAGGTTAATGAACAAATATGCCCTCCCCCTCCCTGCTATTGTCACCATGAATAATTTCATTCTGCCCATTTTCATTGTGATATTAATTATATGTTTATTATCACACATTTAAATGCAATTTATACAGTATTGATATGCATGGTGCGTGTGTTTATGCATGTGCATAATGCTGATTAATTGATGCACAAGTGATGTTCAAAATGCATACATTTGACTCAGAAAATTTGACACAGGAACATCAGAATTAAAAACAAATGCGTGTGATTCACACGACAAAGAAGCAAAATTGAAATAAGGATAATCAAACTGAACCACAGAGACAAAGCCAAGACTTAATAGGTATGAAAGACAGAACAACAACAAAAAAAAAACAGGCTGCATCTGGAATAATAACATAGTGCCTTGAAGTAATAAAGATAGGCTAGTTATTTGTGAACTACACATTCCAGAAATGGCTTGTTATTTTGCTGCCTTTCATAGCTATCAGGTTGAGGCTTTGTCTCTGTTGTCATGTCTTTGAGGACCTTTTCCTTTTGTTTTGATGATCAAACTGAACCAGCAAAGTTGGGCCTTTTGATTGTATCCCTGGGGACAGGGAGAGAATAAGATGCCACTTTCAGCAGCATCTTTTTTTGCTTTCATAAGGATACATAGTTTTGCCCTTAGAATGGCAAACTGAAAATTCAAGCTGTCAAAAAGTTACTGGTAAGAAGGTCTCCTATGAATGAGAATTAGAACTAGAGCCATGGCTTTTAGATGGGTTTCTGGATCAGCTCCAGGACTTGATGCTTTCCAATGGATTCTGGTCCCTGATATGCATGAAATTTGGGTATAGATTAGATCAGGATGTTCCCAGGCCATATTATACCTGCCTCCTATGCTGAGAGACCTGCATTGATGCAGTGAAAACACAAGCACAGGTAAGAAGAAGAAGAAGAGTTGGTTCTTGTATGCTGCTTTTCTCTACCTGCAGGAGTCTCAAAGCACCTTACATTCGCCTTCCCTTTCCTCTCCTCACCTCACCACAGACACCCTGTGAGGTAGATGAGGCTGAGAGAGCCCTGATATTACTACTCGGTCAGAACAGTGTTATCAGTGCTGTGGTACGCCTGCAGTCACCCAGCTGGTTGCATGTGGGGGAGTGTGGAATCAAACCAGGCTCACAAGATTAGAAGTCCTCACTCCTAACTGCTACACCAAGCTATAACCCACAATCATTAGCTATAGAGGTGAGATCTGATTGACAAAAAAACAGTCTACAAATGTTTCCATTTCAATTCTGAAATCATTTCCACGCTTCATTCAACAGAACACTAGCAAGTAGATTTATTTTGCATTTAGCAACCTCTGGAGGAAAGTCCTGCGTGAATTAGCTTTATAAACGGCCTGCTTGTAGAAGCTGAATATTTTAAGGCTATAGAAATCCATTATAGGTTTATTCCAAAAAGAGGTATGTTCTGCCAGTTTTTATTTTTGTTAAACAGAAAATAAATCATCTTGGATTGTTATTTTTAAACACCAGGTACTTGTTGAGAGGTGATTACTTTATATGTTATTGGCTTTTAATTATTAGATATGTGCTACTCTAATTTTTATGCTACCTAGGCTGTAGGTGGAAGGCAAGACAGACTATAAATATCAGAGTAAAGTAAATAAATAGCATCTAACATTTTTAGGGTTCTTAGGGCTTGTGAGGTTTCTAAATGTGATAACCTTCTATAAGAGCAGGCTGATAAAAAAAATTTCCATTACAGTAAATTCCAAAGGTTTTTTTTTATGCGTGTTTATAGAATCAAGGCCAGTTTTTATGAAAAACAGTTAAACCAATTAGGGAACACCCTAGTGCTCAGTCCAGTTAACTTTTAGTAAATGGGTTGTAATTTTATTAATGACACTAATAAAGAAAAGGTACAACAGATTCCCAGGACAAATTGGATACCATACAGCTAAAGAGGCAGGTGCATGGCATCATTCAAGATTGCAGAAGCTCTTTTTCTAGGCTTTAATTGAGTGACTTTAAAGAATAAATTATTCATGAAGCCCTGATCCATGGACTTCGATGGAACATGCCCATCTTTGTTGTGTGAACCTAAAAGCAGGAAAATGAGTAAATACCTTGTTCTTGGGCCAGGTACACATGGAGGCATTTGAAACACATGCCTGTTCTGCATATGCACTTTACTTTGGCTACAGAGTTGTGTTATAATGTGTCTGATTTTTTTGTGTTGAGACTTGTTTTCTCCATGTCAGGCTAGTGTGTGTGTGTGTGTGTGGGGGGGGGTTCCTAAGTCCCCCCCCCCATCCAGAGCATTTATGGAGACATTTTATGTTTGAACCGATTGCAAGTTGGCTTAGTTCCATTTGTGAAATGCTTGAATCATTATTTTTCGCAGCAGTGATCTATACCCTCCTTGAAAAACCGTGCTCTGTATCTGTACCCCCTTCTACACTTTTGACCTCCCTTCACCTCCTTGGATGAGGAGGTGCTATGTGTGCTATCTTTAGATGATTGTACATTCAATAGTGTGTTAATGTTTTCTTTCTTATAACACATCCCTTGACATTATTATTATTATTATTATTATTATTATTATTATTATTATTATTATTATTATTAGTTTGGTTTATTTTGATTTATTTCCTGCAAACTCTTGAGCTTACCCCCCAGTTTGTCCCACTCCTTGTATTGTACCCATGGCATCTATGTTTGCCATTGTTCCCTACTATGATGCACTCAAAATATTATTTTACTACCAGAAATTAGCAATTTCTTCAACAGCACACAGAATTACATGCCCCCCAGTTATTTTGCTGTACATATCACTTTTATTTGTGTTTATTGCAATGGAATTTCATCATCAAGTCATTCAAATCGGCACACGATCAGTAACCATGTTGTAGTGGTCTTAAAAACAACAGCAACAACACAACAAGTGATGTGTTGGGTGATTGATTTCAATCTAGAACTAGTGGATCAGATGGAAGGTTTTGGTACTCACCTTTAAGGCCATCCATAGTCTGGGCCTGGCATACCTAAGGGACCTCTCTGCCTATGCCTCACAAAGAGAACTTCACTCCGCAAATTCAAACAGAATGGTGGTCCCTGACCCCAAGGAAGTACTATTGGCCTCAACCAAAAGTGGGCGGTATAGAAATCTAAATAAATAAATAAACCAGGGCCAGTACATTTTCAGTCTTTGCCACAACTTGGAGGAATGAGCTCCCAGAGGAAATCAGGGCTATGTTGGAGCTGGCACAGTTCTGCAGGGCTTGCAAGATGAAGATTTTCCGTCAAGCCTTTGGTTAAGGCCAATAACCTATATCTATGCCCCCTATATCATCCCCATAGAAACACCCAGCTCAGAAAAGACATATTGATCTGGGTGGTAAAACAATAAGTCAATGCTGCTATTGCTCTAGATCAGCCGTTCTCAACTTCTTTACTGTTGAGAAATCCGTGAAATATTCTTCGGCCTTCAAGAAATCCCAGAAGTGGAGTGAATGTGCAGAATGTAGTTGGGACACATACATGCCCAACCGGGGCCCCTCCCCTTCCCACCCCCTCCAGACTCAACATTAGCCAATTTGGGAGGGGTGGATGGGTAAACATGACCATATATAGTCATATCACCTGATAAATTTTTAATTTAAAAAAATGTATAAAATGTATCCCTTTGGGAAACCAGGGCTGTCAAGAAACCCCTTAAAACACTGGTTGAGAAAGCCTGCTCTAGATGCTGCTAATTTGTTAATATGCTTTAAATTGTTAATCTTATTGTGTAATGTTATATTTCTTATGGTTTTAATTGCCTGCTATCTGTTAAAATGGTTGTGTACACCACCCTGAGCCAGTTTCAGGAGAGAGGTTTAGAAATTTAACTTAAAAAAATAATAATTCTATCATATATGAGAGAGGTTTTCCCTTCAGTCATTAAAATGACCATCCCATAAAAGTATCAGAGCAGGATAAGAGCTAAAACGTTAAATGTGTGTAAGTATATTTGATATTATATATGTGTTTTAAATGGAAGGCTTTACATTTGGAGCCATCATTTTGATCTCTGTGAGAATTTGAAACACTCAACTTTCCTATCCAAGGGTAAAGCTATAAAGTAGTCTATTTCATAAAATGTTAAGAGATAACAGTAGTCATACCACAGTAAATTGGAGGAACATGCAGGGACAGAGTTTATTTCTAATGGCAAAATGATCTGAAGACAGTTCAGTACTATCACCAGAGTTTCAGATTGTTGCTGTAGGCTATCCTAGACCCACATCTGTACCTGAAGTGGCTTAGGGCAATGCTTAAATGTTGTGTATCAGAAGCTGATAAGTTGCTGAACTATGGAATTGTTCTGTACAATCTTGAGTATCCTCGAAACAGATGAACACCTCAGTTTTTCATTGCTGCTACTCACAGCAAACCAGCAAATTTTGCACTATCGCCTGTTTATCCTTGAATGACCACAAGTCCAACTCACCCCTGCAGTGAAAAGGAAGTTTTCTGCAGGTCTTTGTGCTTTAGCAGCCACAAATGGAGACAATCTTTCCTGTCCCATCAAATGAATGATGTAATAAGTGCTCGAAGATACAAAATAAGTGCTCCAAGATTTTCCCTGAATGCTGAAAGCATCTTCTGCATTATTTTAGTAATCCTTACAATCCTGTTCTTTGTATTATATACAATAGGCTGTGGTGGAAAGACAGCAGTTTATGTAATTTACAGGATTGCATTCATGGCTAAGGTGAGAATTGTACTGAGTTGCTCTGAACTGCTACTCTAGCTCATGTAACAGGTTGATAATATTCACTGTTCCTTATGGGTTCAAACTAGAAAATAAAGAGGCCAGTGAAGGTTTGTTCAGCTCTCAATGGAAGGCTGATGTTCCACAGAGGATTGGACGTAGGGTTGCCAGCTCCAGGTTGGGAAATAAATGGAGATTTGGATCTTGAGCTTGAAGAGGGTGGGGTTTGGGGAGGGACTTCAGTGTGTAGAATCCACCTTTCAAAATGGCTATTGTTCCTAGGTGTACTGATCTCCGTCACTTGGAAATCAGTTGTAATCAGAGGAGATCTCCAGCCTCCATCTGGCGGTTGGGATCCCTAATTAAACATCTTAAACTTGAATTGTTTCATAAACTGCATAGATCCCAAAACTGAGGAGTTTCCCATTAGAATAATAATAATAATAACAATAATAATAATAATAATAGTTGTTGTTGTTGTTATTATTATTACTACTATTATTACTATTATTATCATTATATTAGGTTTGTATATGTGAAGATGGCTCAGAGTGGACAACATACATAATGCATCAAACATTACATGGGAAATATACATATTGTTATCTATTTATTACATTTATATATCACTCTCCCCTAGGGCTCAGGGCAGTTAACATGGGATGAAAATAATAACAATACATTGAACTCAATGATTATGTAGAATTAAAGACAACAATAATAATATAACAATAAACCCAGGAATAACATTTTAACACAGTAAACTATCAGACCCATGGTTGGTCAATTCACTCATATGGGTTCAAGGGAGGGAGGTTCGGGGGGGCCAGCAAATGTTAACTTCAGTCAACCTCAACCAAATGCCTGGTGGAGGAGCTTGCTTTTGCAGGCCCTTTGGAACTGTTTTAGTTCCGTTATGAGTCACCATATTGTTTTGAAACAATAGAAACACTGAGTTCAGGTGTTTGCCTACATAAGCAAGATGTCAATTCACCCTTAATCTTAAAGCATAGGTAAAGGTAAAGATAAAGGTATCCCCTGTGCAAGCACTGGGTCATTTCTGACCCTTGGGGTGACACCCACTAGCGTTTTCATGGCAGACTCCGTACGGGGTGGTTTGCCAGTGCCTTCCCCAGTCATTACCATTTACCCCCCAGCATTACCATTTACCAACTTCAGAAGGATGGAAAGCTGAGTCAACCTTGAACTCCCAGCCTCATGGGCAGAGCTTTCAGACTGCATGTCTGCTGCCTTACCACTCTGCGCCCCAAGAGGCACTAGGTAGAAGTCTCACAAGAAGCATAGGTAGAGATGCCATGTTTGGGTAGTGAAATTACTGGATATTTAGGGGTGGATCCTGGGGAGGGAATGGACCTCAGCAGGGCATGATGACATATAGTCACCCTCCAAAACATCCATTTTCTCTAGAAAAACTGATCTTTATAGCCTGGAGGTCAATATAATTCCAGGAGATCTCCAGGCCATACCTCAGACTTTCTCAACCTTTTACCACTGAGAAATCCCTGAAATATTCTTCAGGCTTCAGGGAACACCAGAAATGATGTCAGCAGGCCACAACTCCCTGCCACACCCCCAGAAGTCACATGTCACCAGAAGAGACCTCATCAAGACACTCCCACTAGCTATGACATCATGTGCCATCTCCTTTCCAATGCCAGAAATAACTCAGCAGCCTATTCTGCTGTGCTGGGGCAGGCATCCA
This sequence comes from Paroedura picta, assembly GCF_049243985.1. Lineage (NCBI taxonomy): Eukaryota > Metazoa > Chordata > Lepidosauria > Squamata > Gekkonidae > Paroedura > Paroedura picta. Next base: position 86,441,968 of record NC_135375.1, on the reverse strand, counting down.
CTGCTCCATCACCCCCTGCTAATCCCACCAATACAGTTAAGTTAAAACGAGTACTTACCTCTATGAACTCCAGTCACTACCACTTGCAACAAGTCTCAGCCAGCAAGGATTTTTATGACCAGGTCCCCTCTCATTTCTACCCCTTATGCGTCCATCATTGGCCATAGGGAGGGGGGTCAACATAACCATATGTGGTCATAGCACTCTACAGAATGTTGTATTGTTAATGTGTATATATAACCCCTAGCCCTTTTTACAATGTTCTAAATTACTTTTTATTATGCATGTGGAACCATGTTTACTATGGAAAACCCATTGTAGTATTTTTGATTATGCATTGTCCTTCCCACTCATAGTGGCAGCTGTGTCTTTTCATTGCAGTATTTGAAACTAGCTTTTTTAGAACTTTCCTTTTACGAATATCAAAGACACCTGTTTTGCATGCATAAACATTACCATGGTTTTGGTCTCCTCCCCTGTGCCACCATATACCAATGGGGGAACAGACCCACCTCTACTATTACAACATTACACCAGCAGAAATCAATTTATTCATTCCTTCAGAGGCATTTGCAAGCATTTCAATCCACTCTCTGTGAGGAACAGCATACCTCTGAGGTGGAAATGTTGTAGTGTTGGCATTCAAAAGGCTGTGTGCCCCTATGGAAATTTCTGCTTGAAGGTCTCCATGTCCATGAACTACAATTCCCATGAGGCCCTGTCTGCAGCATGTGCCAGAGTGGTGGTCAGGTTTCACTTCAGCTGACCATGACCTGCCAAAGAGTGTCTAGCAAAATAGAGGATGTTAAGGATTTGCTTAAGGATTTAAGGATTTGCCATCATAAGTCTTTCAAAGACATAATCATATGCAGAAAAAAACCATAATATCAAAGCACAGGCCTAAATGTGACCATTTTTTAAAATCACTATTTAAAAGGTGATGACTTCGGTGAAAACCTGTATATGTATAATAGCCCCTGGAAGGAAGAAGTCCACCAGTAACCCTCATGCTGACCATACTGCTAAATTGTCTCTACCTCAAAACCCCTTAGGGTATGCAGAAACTGCTTCTTCTTTAAAGTATCTATTCCAATGCCCACACCACCTGGAACAGTGATAAATTATAACCGCAACCCTGAACAATGAAAATACAGGGCAGGTGAATGGGAAAACCCACCAAGCATTGGGGATGGGCAGGCAATGGTAGCTCCCAGGACCAATTGGTGCTTCATTCACCCACTAACGTAATTCAGCTCACATGAATGTCAAATTTTGACCAATTTGAATCCCTACCCCTCGTTGGGCCACATGGCCAATTAATACTCAAGCTTTTCTCCTCTTGTTCCCAAACCCCAGGCTGAAACATTTATATTTTATGTATATGCTTGTTTGTGAGTGTTTGTGTCTCTTAGGTATGTTGGTTGGACAGCTGGGAATGGGTGACTGTAAAAGCAATACATTGGAAGAACGTGCACAAAATACTTATCATATGATGAGAACTTCAAAAACACATTATTTGTAAGCCATTAAGAAGATTACAGCAATATGAATTTCAGAGGTGGGAACATGGATAGCAAATAAGGAGAGCTTCAGGAAAGCACTTAGAGATGAGGCGTACATAAAATAAGTTTGAATGAATGAACAAATTAATGATTTATAACAATCAACAGTGAGATTTAGAGATGTGTAACCCCCACCCAAAGAGCCTCTTGTGGCGCAGAGTGGTAAGGCTGCCGCCTGAAAGCTTTGCCCATGAGGTTGGGAGTTCAATCCCAGCAGCCGGCTCAAGGTTGACTCAGCCTTCCATCCTTCCGAGGTCGGTAAAATGAGTACCCAGCTTGCTGGGGGGTAAACGGTAATGACTGGGGAAGGCACTGGCAAACCACCCCGTATTGAGTCTGCCATGAAAACGCTAGAGGGCGTCACCCCAAGGGTCAGACATGACTCGGTGCTTGCACAGGGGATACCTTTACCTTTACCTTTAACCCCCACCCAACAATGATATTGAACCCACAAATACTGATATTACCTGATATTTCCAAAACCTAGTAATGGTATGCTATTTGGATTCAGTAAATATTTGGGAATGGCAATTTTTTTCCAGCTCCATTTATTTATTTATTTGTTTAATTTATATACCATCCCTCAATGTAACATCTCTGGAAATGGCAAATAGATTGAAGGTATCTGAGCTCTGGGGGGACTATTTTTTTTTTTAATGTGGAACCATCTACTGATATGGCCCCTCAAACGGATGTGACTACATTTCCCCCTGGGGACTGCACCAATAGATGGAGAGTGCTGCTGTTGCCTGTTCTCCGAGGCTGCCTCAGAAGAGCATACGCAGGCTCAAAGAGCAAACAGCAGCTGTGAACAGGTCTTGGTTCTGGGTCTCACCAGCCACTACCACTTGTTCTCCAAGGCCAGCCCTTCCCTCAGGAGAGCACAGGCAGCCTTCAGGAGAGTGCGAGCAGTCTCAAGGAGCAAGCAGTGGTGGTGAACAGGGCTCAGCTCTACCTTGCTAGCCACTGCCCCTGTCCTCTGAGGCCACCACCACCGTCAGGAGAGCGCAGGCAGCCTTGAAGAACAAGTGGTACTGGCATCAGCTGGCAAGGCTCAGGGCCGAGCCCTGTCCGCTGCCTGTCCTCCAAGAATGCCCACACCCTCAGGAGAGCACAGGTGGCCTCAGAGGACTAACAGTAGCAACAAACGGTGCTGAGCTCTGTGCCTCTCTAGCTGATGCCGCCATTTGTTTTCTGAGGCCTCCCTGTCCTCAGGAGAATGTGGGCAGCCTCGAAATAGCAAGTGTCAGTGGTGGCAGTAGTGGCAAGGCTTATAGCCATTTGCCACACTGCTGCTGTCTGTCCTACAAGGATGCACACACCCTCAGGAGAGTGTAGGCAGCCTGAAAGAGCAAGTGGTGTTGGCTGGCGAGCTTCAGAGCCCAGTCCCATTCACTGTGCCGCCGCTGCCTGTCCTCCGAGGCCACCCCCACCCTCATGAGAGTGGAGGAGGGAGCAGCAGAGGCAGCGCTGTGGGCAGGGCCTGGCGCTTGGACTCACCAGCCACCATTCCGACCATTATGTGGAATGTTTCCATGTAATGGCCAAGAATCCTATTGCTGACACTTTTATTTAGGTCGAGACACCAGATTTGCAGCACAGCTGCTTGTATCTCTCCTCAAAGACAACAACAAAAAAAACAAACATTTTGAAAAAGATTGCACCAGGGGTCCAGTTCCATGGACCCCCAAAGAAGCTGCCCCATCCTCCATTGTTGCCAATGTGGCTGTCTGGTGGTCCCAAAAATTCCCGAATAATTTCAGACTTGGACATTTCGGATAGCCAACAAATACCCCATAAATAGCTGACTTACCTGAAAAATACTGATCTTAAATCTCATATTAGACAAATGCACACCTTAGTTTCCACTGATGGCAAGGGAAGTGATGTCAGCACAACACTACTGTAATCATTGTCACCAGGAAGCTCCCTCACCTGGTACGGCTGCCACCTCTTGCCCATCTTTTGGTGGCCATCCTAGCAATGATATATTAAAAGCTTACATGAATAATATTAAAATTAGCAAGTATAATCAATATTGGTGCTTCACAAAATCTGCCCACTGTCCATGATTCAGAGCTCATGAGACAAGGAAGGCCATAGGTTTCCTCAGATCTACCCAAAATGTTTTGAAGAAGAAGAAGTAAAAGTAATAAAATTGTGTCTGAAATCAAAATAAAATGAGCAAAAACAACAGGACATGCCCAACACTTTCCATTTTTACAGGGCATGTACACTCCCTGAACAAGACTTGGTGTATCCTCCTTGCAAAACTGCAGAGGATAGGACATCAAATTAGGCTAAAGGAAAATATTTTCTAACTTTTGGAATTAGTAGATTGACCAGATAATTAGAAGGCGCAAAGTTCTTGTTTACTTGCAGCACAGAGCCATTTTGAGCACCCCCCCCCCCCACAATGGTGCGACTCATATGGCAGTGATGGTGTATAGTTTGGGAAAATGAATGAATAAATGCCAGTTTGTTTCCCTGGAGCCTTCTGTCTATCCGGCTTTTGCTCCTCCACTTTTGAAGAAGTCCCTGGAAGCTCTTTTCACCCTCACTTTCATGGGTGAAAATTTGAGCGGTCCCAGAAAGATAGGGAAGAAAAAAATAGGCTATATTCCCAAAATGTATATTGGAAGGAAAGCAACCTGAAGTGTTACTGGGATGGTTTCCATCTATTTTTGTAGCACATGAGCCAATGAAAGTTAAACACTTTTCTGAGCATTGATTCCATGGAAGTATTAAGCATGTACTTGAAAATTAATCAATAGGACTTAAAGTGCTTAACTTTTGCTGGATCTTGTCTATTCCTTCTTTAATCCTATGCTTTTTGTTTACTATTGCCTTTTAAACTTTTCATTCCATAACGGTACTTGCCTTATCTTTAAAATATAATGGTAATAATAGTAATAGCAATAGCAATAGTAATAGCAATAGCAATTGCAATGGAACAGGATTTCTTTTTTATTCTAGGTTTATGCTCAATGTTATTGATCCTTGATCCCTTTCCATTCTTAATTGTTGAAGACAGGAGGGCTAGTCTAGACTCTTAGGCATCTTGTAGCCTATCTGATTTATGTTTGTTTTAAAGATCCAAGATCAGCCATCTGGCAAAGGTTCTTTTCTTGCATGCTGGAGCAATAAATAAGGGTTTAGCTACACAGGTTACATAGCTAGCTTGATTATCCCATATTTGGAGAGAATAAATTCCAATTTTATGTAGACTGCATATAGAGTTCATGGTCAGATAACTTTTAATATGAATAAAAGGTTTTTTAAAGGAAACAAAATACCGTGGAAAAAGATATTTTATATCTGTACATTAATGTATCCATAAAAGTTCATAGGAAATGTATCTATAATCATATTCTCCCAGTATCTAAAATATCCAAATAGAATCTAGGAAGAGATCTGGTCTGGAATGGGGTAGAAGAAGAGGCTTTAGTGTCCCCTCTGCAGTTCCAGCATCCCAGATTGACCCCCTGCCCTGTTAATCTTTACTCTGCTCTGGTTCGGCCTCACTTGGAGTACAGTGTTCAGTTTTGGTCACCCCAATTGAAGAGGGATGTTGACAAACTGGAATGTGTCCAGAGGAGGGCAAAAAAGATGGGTTTGGAGACCAAGATGTATGAGGAAAGGTTGGGGGAGCTTGGTCTGTTTAGCCTAGAGAAGACACGACTGAGAGAGGATCTGATAACCATCTTCAAGTATTTAACGAATGGGATGAAATTAATTCAAAAGAAATTCCATTTAAACATCTGGAAGAAGTTCCTGACAGTTAGAGTGGTTTCTCAGTGGAACAGGCTTCCTCGGGAGGTGGTGGGTTCTCCATCTTTGGAAATTTTTAAATAGAGGCCAGATAGCCATCTGACGGAGAGGCTGATTCTATGAAGGCAAAGGGGTGGCAGGTTACAGTAGATGAGCGATTGGGATGTAAATGTCCTGCATAGTGCAGAGGGTTGGACTAGATGACTCATGAAGTCCCTTCCAACTCTATTATTCTATGGTTCTATGATTCTATGAAATGGGGGGGGGGAGATAACATTGGGGAAAATGGGAAAAAAGGTAACTAAAATGATTAAGGGGATGGAACACCTTCCATATGAAGAAAGTTTTAAAAAGTTAGGGCTCCTTAGTCTGGAGCAATGATGATTGAGGGGTAACTTTTTAGAGGTTTACAAAATTACGCGTGACAGAGAGAAGGTAGAGAAAGAAGTTATTTTCTCTCTTTCTCACAATATAAGACCTTGGGGGCATGCAGTGAAATTAATGAGCAGTAGGTTTAGTACTTCACCCAACATGTAATTAACACATGGAATTCACTGCCGTAGGAAGTGATGATGGTTCCAGGCAGAGACAAGGGACTGGATAAACATCTGGAACAGAGGTCTATCAGTGGCTGTTACTTACAAGGTATTGATGGAACACTCTGGGGCAGTGATGCTCTGTATTCTTGGTGCTTGCAGGGACACCAATAGGAGGGTTTTTGGCATTTTGACTCTGCTGGGGGACCTCCTGATGGCATCTGGATTTTGGTCAATGTGTGACATATTGTGTTGGGCTGGATGAGCCATTGTCCTGATCCAAGATGGCTTCTCTTTTGTTATTATAGGTAGCCCTTTTCTCATTTTTTTCCCTTGCAGGAGGACAGTACATATTGGTTTCATAAAATAAAATTATGATTGTTTAACAATAGTTACAGTCCTCCTTTGAAAGGCCTAGCAATTCTTCCTCATGAGAAGACTGACAGAAACAGATTTATTACCTTTCCCAACAACTGCAGAGTTCAGCACAGCACTAGATTCAATACGAAGTCAAGGTCAGCTACCCTGTTCTCTGAATAGTCTCATAATCTATTGGCACAGTATCTAATCTTCACATACCCAGTGTCAATGTCAAATTTGTATGGCATTTTTTGTAGGTATGCTTGGGGAGTTTGCTTCACATTGTTTTGTGTTATTTATAACTATGTAGACCAATAGTTTTTGAACTGTATTCCAGGGAACCTTGGATTTCCCAAACAATAGCCAATAAAAATAAATAAATCAGTAACAATGGACAAATAGCACAGCAGTATCAGTCTTCCCCTGCAAATAATAGTAACAGTAATTGTGTTTCATGAAGTTGCCTTGGACCCTTGGACAATCAGAGTCAGTATTATCTACTCAGACTGGTAGGGGATCTCATAGTTTTGAAATTGAGGTCATTCATATAACCCAGTGGTCCCCAAACTGCGGGCCTCGGACTGGTGCTGGGCCACGAAGGCCATGGTGCCGGGCCGCGGCTCCCTCTCCCCGCCCCCCCCTCAGTAAAAAACTTCCCAGGCCGCAAGCTTGCGGCCCGGGAAGCTTCTTACTGCGGGAGGGCGGGGAGAGGGAATCAGGGCCGGGCTGCGCATCGCGCATGCACGGCCCGTGCGGGCACGGCCCATGGGCACGGCCCGATGTGCGGGCGTGGCCTGATGTGCGGGCGCGGCCCGATGCGCGGGCGTGGCCTGATGCCCTGCCGGTCCCCAGCCTCAGAAAGGTTGGGGACCACTGATATAACCTACTACCTGGCCCTTTAAGTTGGAGGTGCCAGGGATGGGACCTGGAACCTACTGCATACTAAGCAGATGTTTTACTACTGAGTCCCAGTGTTTTAGGTCACTCTTTTGGTTAGTTCACATGTGGCATTGTGGAAGTCCAGCAGGCTTGGCTGATATCTGGGCATCCCAAAATACACTGGGTATAAGGCAGGTCAGCTGAGCTGGAGTGAGACAAGGCATGGGCACAACTGGCACAGCATAGTCAGAGTCTAGCTCCCAGATTAATCATGGATTATGTGTTGCTGGGCTGCTAATCAAACACTCTCATGTTTTTCCATTTTCTCATCTTCTCGGCCAAAGCGGCCAAATCGCACAAGCCTAATAGCCATAAAGCTGTATACCTGGGATATTGCTGTCCGGCTGTGAATTGTTGGTTGGAAGTGCAGAAGCAGTTTCCCACAGCTGGTTGTTTTTACGTGGCTAAGAGTTGTCACATGCACATTCCTCTGCTGTAGAATCTGCTGCCCCTTCAGGGTTCACTGTGCCCAGATAACCCACAACAATGGGCATAACCAGTGGTTATCTGTAGTAGCTGTGCAGGAGTTCTTCTACAGGTGCTGAGATGAGTGAGGCTCCTGGAAATTAAAAAATCTGGAAATCATTAATGTAACACATTACTCTGAATAGTTTTATAAGGAAACTTTAGTCATGTCTTTCCTTCCACTCAGTTACTAGAATGCCTATTTAGCTTTCTATCCTATAGCTCAGGCTTTCTCAATTAGAGTTCTGTGAAACCCTGGAGTTTCTTGATGGCCCTGGAAAGGTTTCATCAATACATGGGGAATTAATTAATTTTTAATATATTTAAAAATATTGTTACACATTTATTGGTTAATATGACCATATATAATCATGTTGACCCATCCATCCCAACATGGCCATTGATGGGCCTGGAGTGGGTGGGAACGGGAGGTTCCCAGGTGGGTGTGTACGCAGCTATGCTTCCCAACCATATTCTGCATGATCGTGCCACTTCTGGGGTTTCTCAAATCCTGAATAATATTTCAGGGAATTATCAATGTTTTAAAAAAGTTGAAAAAGACTACTAGAGCTCTTTTAGCTGTCAGAAAATCTTTGGTATTAATGATTAAGTGAAATCAAAATATCAGGAAACAAACCTGGAAGTAGTAGCAGACATCTTCACTGCAGTTACCATCTCATGAAATGATGGCAATGAGGTTTATTATTTGTAGCATTCTCACTTTTCCCTGCTTTTTTGGTGTCTTAGTTGGGAATCACAGTTTTTTTCGTGCTATGAAGCGTTGTGTTAGGGTGATAAAATTGTTGGGGTTCTGATCATCCTGGGGCCTCAAGGAACAAACTGCATTCTTTGTTTTCAGATGTTATTTAGCTTGTGGCTGGTTGATATGGGGGTTCCCTGGAGGTGCCTGGCACTTCAGTCCTTCCTGACCAACTCTGGTCCCAATTGCAGACTCTGGAATGGTTTCACAATTTCCTTCCTCCCTCACCAGACTGAACAGAGTGTGTTTAAGAATCCATTCTGAATTTTTCAGTGTGGAATTTAAATGGGGAAAAGAATAGATTTCTTTCTGAGTCTGCCCAAACTCCTGAATTCTGAAGTTATAGGATTCAATGATCCCTGTTCACAATTGATTGGCTATAAACTTTTTACCAGCATGTAATTCTATGATATTATTTTGGAAAGAGAGGCTTAATGCTAAACAAAGGAGAAAAAAACTATATTCTGATTTATTTTTTAAAAAAATCTTCAATTAAAACAAAGAAAAATATAGATTATGAAAAGGTTGTAGAAAAGCAGTCAGGTGAACATTGGCTGAACTCTGATGAACAATAGTAATTTAATGACAAATGAAATCTTTTGATGTCCAACATTTTCATTAAACCATTATTTCCCTGTGATGGTTCACAGACAGTGGGTTTGAACAGAAAATAAACTTCTGAAATAGCAGGGTGAGAGATAATATTACACTGTCCCCAGCTTAATAGCTATTTTTCTACAAGGAATGCATAAATAAAGAAATATATAAATTGGGTATGTGTATGTTACTGTGGTATATGGAATTAATAAAAAAATTTCATAGTAATTATATGCCAATTTAGTCTCTCCCTCAGCATCTTACTTCATGGACTGGCTCATGGTCACCCAACAAGCTTTCATGGCAGAGTGCAAATTTGAAGCTGAGCCTCTCTGATACTGATCAGACACTTAAACTAGTGCAATGTGCTGTAGTCACCCTCTAAGATATGTAGGTCCCATATTGTGGACGGTTTGAAAGATTGTCAAACACAACACCAGAAACCCCACTTTGTTACCCCCACCTAGTCAAAACTAGCATCTTCCAGGCCCAGTGGTGCCACAAATGCCTCCTATGAAGGGCCGCACTCCAGCAAGCTGATCAATGGTGGCTGGACCTTTTTGGCAATCAGCCATCTGACAGTCACTTGTTTGGAAGCTCTACTCTGAGGGCATAGAAAGAGAGTGACAGGGAAGAGGCATCATTGGGCTGTCACAGGAGTCATCGTGTCCCTGTATAGTTTTTGGGTAGAGTGAAATCAGTGAGTTTGATCAAATCCTCACTAGGGTTTTTAGGAGGCTTGAAGGAGGAAGCGGATAAAAATGATTAGCTCTGACTCCCAGCAAAGAAGGGAATCGAAGCAGACTAGAGGAAGTAGACTAGGGTAGTGTTCATCCTGGGGGTATTTTGTATTACAAAAGAGTTGCAACAACACTGCCAAAAACAACATCTTATATCTCAATTACACATCTGTGACTGGTTTCACCATGTGAAAACCATTGTGTCATTTCTGGTTGTGCATTGAAAACACTTTCCAGTGTGCCTTCAGTGTGTTTTCACCAAGGCTTCTGAGACTTACTTTTCACCGACTTTTCCTGGGTCATGCCGTCGAGGATGCTCCTTTTGTGACCATAACTATTAGCGTGGTTTTTTTCTCTGTCCGAAGCCTAGGGAAAGTGCTTCAATCACATTGGACCTTTATGATCAACGACTTGATGAACGAAGTAAGTTTTGGGTGCTATGTTAGACTCTTTTCACTTGGAGATTTCCCTGCAGTTTGTGTACTGAGCTATGGCAGGATTTTTTCCTTCAGACTTCCTTGATATTTTAAAAAAAATGTTGTCTGTGTTTCCCCCAACATTTCTCTGTGTGTTCTTAGGACACCTTTGATCACATTTGTGAAAGCCTGAAATTATGAGGAAACCATGAAAAGATAACAAATGGAAAATGAAAGTGAGGAGAAAATAATAACACACACATGCTGCAGTTCAGCACCCAAACAGTGGGAAAATCTCCATGTGAGACAACTCCTATTGATCAAAAGACCAGAGTTTTCCTTTTCTCCACAGATTGTTCTGTGATCTGTGGCTTTAAAAGCCTTTCCATTTGAGTGTTGTTGACTGGCATGTTTTAAGAACTCAAATAAATGTCGTGTGAATGTGAAAATGATAAAATCCCTATATAGAAGACAGAAATATTTAATTTACTGTTTGTCTGGCCTCATGTTACCTGGCAAGTGGTAACTGAATCAATGATATCTATAATATGTATCGGTTAAAAATATTTCACAAATTGCTACATAACTGGATGTTAACAGCTATTATTTTGAGTTATAGCTGTTTCAGAGTCCCTGGGATTTTCTGCTTCATACCTAAAATAGAATTCCCATAACGATGTGTGTCACTGGCAATTAATGTGTTTGAGAGCTGCTTTAACAGCCTTCTCTAAACCAACCCTCTAGAGCTGTTCATTTTAAAGAATGAGATCTCTGAGCAGAGATGAGAGGATTTCCTTCATTCCCTGCATTTATTGTTCCAGGATTTCTCTCTGTACTGCACTCCACTCCTCCTTAATACTAGCATGAGAAGAGGAGTTTCTGAATTTACTTCCAAAATTGACTCATGTATATTTAGCTGACTCTCAATTTCTTCAGATCATTTGTAACTTGATTCCCTATTTTACCAGTGCAAACATAGCAAGAAACAAACCAAAAATCAACTCCCTCCAACCCTAACAAACTGAACCAAAACAGCATTAAAGCAATCGTACATGTGATTGCCATGAGCTTCATAGCCCAGGCTAGCCTGATCATGTCCATTTGGAAGCTAAGCAGGATTGGCCCTGGTTAATATTAACAACAACAAGCCTTTAATAGCATATAACCCTGGTTAATATTTCAATGGGCAACCATCAAGGAAATTAAGGGTCATTATGCAGAGGTAGGCAAGCCACTTCTGAACATCTCTTGCCTTAAACCCTACAGAGTTGTCATAAGTCAACTGAGCCTTGTGGGCACGTTCTCCCACTACATGCAATTTGTTTAGTGTGTTGTTTTATGAAGCATCCTGCTTTTGTTCCTGTTTCTATTTTCCTCTGCATTTCTGTAATTGCTCCCAAAGCCAGCTTGCTATGATCTTTTGGGAAGACTATAGTTAAAACACGTTTTGGCACTGTTCAGACCTCAACAGGTCTGAACCTCTTCAGACCTCTTCAACACCATTTTCTTTATCACAGTCCCTGTTGTCAGCATGCCCCTTACACATACCAGAAGATTTTTTTAAAAAAAGGGAATTGCTTAATCACTATAACCTTATAAAAATGATTTATTGTAACCATGTACTTTTTAACCAAAAATTATTATCCATTATAAATATTTTATTATTTATAAATAACCCAATAAATAATGCAATAAATCCAGCTTACTTTTTAAAAAGTAAGTCTCTATCCCCCACCCCCATTTTTTAATGCAAAAAGGTGCAAGCTACACATTTTCTCTTTTAACTCCATCAAGAAAAGAGTTAGTCTTACTTTTTTAAAAAGCAAAAGCTGGGAAACAACACATTATTGCAATTAATCATTATAATGCTATAGCAATCTAGCTATTCCCATTAACAAAAAAATGAAAAAAACTTTCTGGTGGCAGATGGGAAATGACAGCCATAGAGGACTGAGGTCAGAAAATGTATGGCGAAACATTTGTCTGGATTCTCCTTTGCTGTAGCAAATGCCTCAGCGTTCATTGATGAAACTAAAGCAACCCAGAGAATCACCTTTGTATGAAAGCAGTCTGGATTCCTGCACAGGACAAAGGAGAATAAAAGGAGGCAGCTGTATATGCAACAAACTGTCATGTTGACTAGAATTATTTTGGAACATAGGCATGGTTATATATCCCTATGTCTCAAAGGTTTTTATGCCAGGAAATCGTTACGGGTAAATTGTATTTGTATGTACCTTTCAGCTAATTCTTGCCTGTATCTTAGCTTCCTCCCATTCTTATAAAAATGTTTGGTAGAAACACACGTAGAGGCAGTAGAACACATGTAGAGGCAGTTAAGATTGTGGCCGTTTCTGCACAGAGGGCTAATATGTATGTGGCCTCCTACTTGCAAGTATGTTCTTTTGCACTTTATTTTTGTCTGGGTGGATTTCTGAGCCACTGAACATGGTCCCTGGAGCCCAAAAAGTAATTTTGTGTAAATGATTGGCTTTTTTTTAAAGGCCTAGACCCCTGTATGATTGGGAGAAGGCTGCATTATCACCTGCTCCCCCCTTTCCCAGCTCATTCCCCACCTCCAGAAAACAGAAATGGGTCTGAGTTTTGCCTGCCTGATCCCAAAAAGACCATGGACACTTTGCACAAGATTATATTTTACCTTTGGCAATGTAGCTTTGTGGTTGTGCTGCAACACAGATTGTGCCATTAAAAAAATACTTGGTGCACAGAAAGGAGAGGGGAGAGGGGAGGGGTGCAAGGATGGGACAATGCTGTAGAGACTATTGTGCCTTTCCCCCTCCTTATGGGCTTGCATCTGATTGCTTACTGGTTGTTCACCAATGGGATGTGAGATAAAGAGTGGCAAATCCCCTTTTTATGGTTTCCATCATCCCGAGGCAAATCTGGGCAAAACATGAGCCAGCCACTGGATGCAGGTGACATCGGGGGGGGGGGGGGGGGCTCTAAAACCTGCCAAGAACCAGAGGCTGTCAAAAGACAGATTCCTCTTGCAGAAGCAGTCTGTCTATTTTTAGCTCAAGTCTTGGACTCAAAGCATTGCTGTGGATAGTGAAAAAAGCCGTGCGCCTAGGAAGTGGTCTAAAAATAGCTTGAAGTTAACAGCTTTTTGCACATATGCTGAAGCTTTATAAAAACTATCTAGCTTTACAAAAGGTGTAAGAGTTGCTTAAAATTCATAAACCAAATTGAGAAACTCTGTAAGCAAAACAACAAAAACATGATGTTATGTTATCGCTCAAGCAGGGAGAAGAACAAAAAAGTGTTGACAAAGCAATACACAGAAAGAGGTCAAACTTATGCCACCAGAGAGCTAGAAACCTGAACTCTTGTTGTCTTTTATTATCTATGGCAATGGTCCCCAACCTTTTTATCACCGGGGACCACTCAACGCCGGGACCACTCACCGGGGACCACTCAACGCCTTTTACTGAGGCCCAGTGGGGGGGGGGTAGTTTACTCCTCTACACTCAACCACTGCCCTAACGCTCTCTGATCACTATGGTAATATTTAAACATCCCTTTAAAATAAGATACAGACACGCCACAACAATGAACATAAGGAACATTTTATTTTCATGGAAATTTTAATTCATGACAATGACAAATCAATGGAAACCCTGAGCTTGTTTCTCTGCAACGAGATAGTCCCATCTGGGAGTGATGGGAGACAATGACACCCGAAGTGGGTTGTAAAGGGCCGGGGGATGAAGTAAAGGGTGGGGGGGAAGGCGTCCTTCGGGGCTCACCTTCAATTAGTCGAAGGACCACATGTGGTCAATGGCCAACAGGTTGGGGATCGCTAATCTATGGCATGAAGATCCATTGTTCATAATTGTATATAAATTGGTGATCTTTCTGCCTTTAATCAGAGGTATGTTTAATTTGGGCCACCATTACCCCTGCTGACAGAGTAATTAACATAGCAAAGAATAGATAAAAGTTTATTTAGGAATTAACATACTTGACAGGATAGAGGAGACACAAATAGGTTCCTAACTGCATTCTGTTTGAAAGAGTATGGTATGACTTGGGAGTACCACTTCCAAGAAGGGAGAATTGGCTGAAGAGTAGCAATCTGGAGACAGACAAGGAGAGAAAGTGTTGACCTCACTATCCTATCTAATTGTTTTTTCACTGCCCCCACAGGAATGTCTTCTCTTCTTTGTATACCAGGCATTGCATTTTCCAACAGGGATGAAATTGGACTTGTACCTTTCAGCTACAGGAGATTCCTGGCAAAACTGTAGGCAGATTAAATAAAGGTTGTCCCTCTTTACAGGGAATTTCATTTTTCACACACACAAGGAGTTATAGATCAACATGTGTGTGAGTATTCCTGTCCAGGGATTAGCAACTGTGGTTTTATTTTTACACCAATCTGTCCTCTCCCCATATCTTGAGCTTTATTGATTTCAGCAGCCTATCCAGCTTGGCTGACTTCCCATGTTAGAGCTTGAGGAGGAGTATTGGGTTAAGGTATAAACATTTGTATAAAGATAGACACACCTGCTTTCATTTTGCCTGAATGGCCTGTCTATTTTCCTATGGAGAAAGCTTGAGGGGGGGGGCATTTGTATCAAGAAAAAGGTGTGGCAGTTGGTGTTTTTGACATAAAATTTAAAAGAAGAGTTGGTTTGTATACCCTGCTTTTTACTACCAGATGGCGTATCAAAGCAGCTTACAATTGCTTTCCCTTCCTGTACCTACAACAGATACCCTGTGAGGTAGGTGGAGCTGAAAGAGCTCTGACAGAACTGCTCTGTGAGAACAGCTCTATTAGGAATGTGACTAGCCCAAGGTTGCCCAGCTGGCTGCATGTGGAGGTGGAGAGGAGAATCCAACCCAATTTGCCAGATGAGAAGTCACCGCACTCAAATACTACACCAGATCACGAACTAGTGGTTCTTGCTCACCTATGTTTCAGAGAACACAGGTTTGGAATGGGGGATCCCCATTAGGGTTGTTAACTTACAGATGGTACCTGGAGATTTCCTGCTATTACAATTAACCTCCAGACTACAGACCTCAGTTCACTTGGAGAAAATGGGTACTTTGGAGAGTGAACACTATGGCAGTATACTATGCTGATGTTTCTGCCCTCCCCAAACCCTGACTTTCCCAGGTTTGATATTTGAAAGTTACAGGTATTTTTTATGCCAGAGCTGGTGACTTTGGTTCCCATTCTGTATTGTGTGTAACAGTTATACCCGGCTTGTACATTCTTCGTAATGTGTGAATCATCCATTTAGAGAGATGATTTGGTCATCCATCACGGATTTTTCATCTCATCTGGTTTAGTGTATATTTTTACTGATGGGAATGAAGCCTTCTGTCGAAAGCTGGAAACAGAATATAGTTCCATATTTCACTTTCCACTTTCCACTGGACCTGCATTTGTCTGATTCCTAATGCAATTATAAATAGGGATTATATCTTAGCAAGTATTTCCATAGATCTAAGCATAGTGAGAAAAGATGGTCTATCTGGGTCACATTTGGTTGGCAAGCTCATGCTGTTATTTCTACTGGAGAAAGTATAAATTCAGTCTGCATAACTCACAACTTTGTTTAAAAATATCATTAGCTCCACTTAGCTGGGAAAGTTATAACAAGCAGCTTTCCCATCAAGACATCTGCCCCATTGATTTTGGTATCTGGGTTTTTTCAGGGTATAAAAGTTTTCTGTGTTTAGGGATTAAATTTAGATGTACGTTGACTTCTTCCCAGCTTGCCTTAATGGCCTCAAATGTGGATTTTTCAAAGGGTTGGCGTCCCAGTACTGTTCATCTCACAGAAGGTGAATAACCGTGTCACTTCTGAACAGGCTGAATCTAGACTTCTTTGTATATTTCATCCCCCCCCCTCTCCCCAGTACGTGACAGCCGACAGCAGAAAAACTAGCTTGACTGTGATAAACCAAGTGCCCAGTGAGGCAAACTTAATATCTGGGGAAACCATGGCCTGTATGAGTTTGCCATTGACTAGGAGGACCTGATCCTGACTGGCCCTGCAGCATTGAGGTCTCCCTCTCACACACACTTTTTTTTAAGTGCCAGAAGATCCATAGTCTCTATTGTCACACTTGAGAGGGCATGGAAGGGACACCTCCACTCCATGGAAGCCCCAATGGCATTATAAAAAACAGTGACAAGGAATGCATGTGTAACTTAGGACACAGTAAAACAAGCAGCAATTAATTATAGTGGCATAAGTTAGGGATGCCAAGACCCTCATATTACATGGGCTTGGCAGGCAAACATATATTTTCAACAACTTTTCAACAGGCTACTCTCTCGTAGGGGACAAGAAAAACCAAGATGTTCTTATTTAAAAAGATTTCAGAGTTTTGTGTCCAAGAGGGCACATCTGGAAGCTTCATGAGCGAAAAATCTGTTGCTAAGAAGCACTGGCTTGTCCGATATAGACACACACCCCTGCCCCTATAAGCACTACAATTTCCCCACCATTTGCTCTTCCCATGACAGAAGGGCTTTTATTTTCAAAGAGCACAGTCAGTACAAAACAAAAGCTTCATTTTAAGACCTCATGGCCCAAACAAATCACTAGAGTCCTGACGATGCCAGACAAGAGATAACATCATGAAGGACACTGCACATTTCCTGGGAACAGGCTATGGGGTGTGTGTGTGGTGGTTGGGGGGCTGAGAACCCAGTGAAAACCAAAAGGAAACAGGAAAGAGGAGAAGAGCTTGATGGCTGCAGGACTTTGGTTTGCCTACTACTTGAACACATGGCATGAAGTAGGAAATAGCATGACATTAAGAACTTGCGAGCTGTGCCTCAGATCTCCTTGCCTCACCACTGTCTGACTGCCCAGCAGCTGTGGTGGTGGTGGAGTTGCCTTTCCTTCATATTGGCAGCTGCTTTTTACAGTGATGAATGTGATTCTCTTACTGATTGATGGATTTGATTTATGACTCACAACCACAGAGGACTCATGGTGGTTCAGAGCATGCACAATAATAGCATTTAAATCCAAACAGATAATAAACGCTATACATAGAAATAGTCATGGATAGTTGGGTCCGGTGATTAAATTATGAGGTCGGCCTATTATGCATGGCCGCTGAAACGGTGGCATGGAGAATGCGGAGGAGGAAGAAGCGAAGCAAACCGCTTACGCATGGGACGGAACACAACGGCGGCTAAACCCAGAGTATCCGATTATACATGCGGCTACTCCGGAGCCGCTTCTGGTTGCGCCCTGGTCCCGGGAAGCTCCACTTTCTTCCGCATCTCGCTAACGCAGCTTTTTCGGCGGCATACGTTGATTCTGCGCCCGGTTGCCGCCTGAAGCATGCATAATTGGTGATTTTAGCCGCTGCCATTGCACCCTGAATGCAGACCTTCCGCTCCGTGCATAATGGGCCGTGGAGAAGACCAGGAATCCATTAAGCTGGTGAGAAAAACATGCATTTGGGACATAAAACTGATAACATGGGATTAGACATGCACCAAATGGCAATAGTATTTGAAAGCACAATGGTTATTTATGAATAACTGTCTTGTGTACTTGATTTCATATGTGATTGCTGTAGCTTCTTCAGTGATGATAGGTCATGGGTGGGGGGAACTGTGGCTGTGCATGAACTACTGCTGATGGCCTTGGACTGCATTCTATGACAGCCTTTTTCAACCTTTTGACCTTGAAGGAGCCCCTACAAATAATTTAGGCTTTGAGGAGCCCTGGAACTGGGCCAGAAGTGATCAGCTGGCTATGCCTCTCTGCAAAACCTGAAAGGGGGGTAGTATGAAGCAGGAATAGGCATCCAGGGTCTGCCCCCTTGTGGGAATGTCAATGGAAGTGGCGGGTTCCCTGCTTTCACAGCAATGGCGGGAATAGTTTGTGGCAGAGTCCATTAAGGCAGGATATAAGAGAAAGGCCAGACATCCCCAGGGGAGCTCTCATTGAGCTCTAGGGAGCCCTGGTTGGGAATCCCTGCTATATGGAAAGTAGCCCACTGAACAGGCTCAAACAGCTGAAATATTTGCTCCCTGTTTGCAGCTGATGAGCTATTTTGGTCCTTAATTTCTGAAGCAACCTTCAGAAATGAAGTAAATACTCTGTTCCTGCATTGGAACTGAGAAAGTATTTTCTGCAGCCATTTCAGCTGCATTAAACAAAGAGGGAAATTCTGGTCTCTTGCTGAGAAAGCCTTCCTCGAATTCTTAAATCAAAATTTAATTAAAATTCTTCAGGTATTGAGTTTTTTTAGGCAAAATGAATTGGCACCTCTAAAACAGGCAATGTTCTGTAAACA
Organism: Paroedura picta; assembly: GCF_049243985.1. Lineage (NCBI taxonomy): Eukaryota > Metazoa > Chordata > Lepidosauria > Squamata > Gekkonidae > Paroedura > Paroedura picta. Next base: position 86,423,521 of record NC_135375.1, on the reverse strand, counting down.
ATAATCTCTAGGCCACACCATGTGACATGCTGAAGATGCAGCTGCTCTTGAAAAGAGGAGTTGCACTTCTCCTTTCCCTGTTTTCTACATCTGTTTGGTAGAACTTACCTGTGTACTGATATTAGCATTTTCATGTCATACTTTTTAATGGCCACTGGAGAAAAAAGGATTTGGGAAAATGCAGAGTCATTTCAAAACATGCATAAGTTCAACCAATTGATTACACAAGGCAAAGATAAATGTGGCCGCCATTTATAATGATAGTTGAATATTCGTCATAAGTCTTGGTTTGGCTCAGCTCCCGTTTCCCAAGAAAACAATACATATAAGGTCTAAGTAAGCATTATGTTTTCCATGGGCTCACCCAGATTGAATGGAGAGGGGTGGTCTTAACTTTCCCACTAAGCAGGTACATGCAGTTCTGACTTGGATTGCGATCATAGTGCATGTGGACCTTTCCCTATATCATTTACCTTACCTGAAACATTCCAGAAGGAAACTGGAAAAGATACCATATAGCTCATTAGTATATATATGGTACTCAGTAGAGCCAATAGCGCTACCCAGGGTCATTTCATGGCAGAAAAAATGTGGTAGTAGGGAGGTCTAAGACCCCTCTCCCCAAAAATCTACTTTTGGCTAGCAGTGTGTATGAACCAGATCCTGGGGTAATTGTAGACTGTAAGCTAAAGATGAGCAGACAGCATGACATGACAATAAAGAAGTCGAATGCAGTTTTAGGCTGTATCAACAGAAGTATCACATCAAAATGGCAATATGTCATTGTCCCGCTGTATACTACATTAATCAGACTGCACATGGAGTACTGTATACAATCTAGTTCAGGAAATGTAGCCTTTGTTGTCTTCATAATAAAACTCTCTAATAGTAAAATCTGCTATGTTAAACACGCTCAAGAAATCTTTGTGTCCACATTCCACTAATCCACCCAAAATTTATCTCTATGGTCTCTCAGAAAGGTTACTTAAACAACCATCACATTCAAATATTTGCCTTAAATAAAACTTGGTATCACCTTTGTTAATCCCATGACAATCTCAGTTAACCTAATTTGCTTTAAAAAAAAGAAATGTCAGACATTATAACCTCTTCCTCTGCCCTGTAGTTTTATGAGAATTGGTGATCTGGAGGCAAAGTGGGAAGTGGTCATCTGGGATAAGACCTCTGGTTAAGGAGACAAGCCAGAGTCAGCAACTTTGTAGGTGGAAACTACCTGTCCTTTCAAGTGGATAGTCCTGTTGATTGGAAGTAGTACAATGAAATTTTAATCCAATGGCACTTTTAAGACTAACAAAGATTTATTCAAGGTGTGAATTTTTGTGTGCATGCACACTTCCTCAGACAATAGAACAGAGATCTTAAGAGTACAGATATAAGGAGAAAGTAAATTAGTAGCACATTAGTAAACATCACAACTTCCTAAATATGCAGTATGATCATTCATTGCTAGAAAAGCAAATCAGTCCTTTGGATTCAATTGCTGTTCACAAAAACTTTGGGGGAATAAAACTGTTACGATAATGGCAGACACTTTTCCAGCTGTGAAAAAAGTAATTAAAAAATGATTTGTTGGTAGCCCCATCCATCTCCACCCAAGCATGGAGACATCCCCACAAGTGACAAGCTGTTCTGAGTTTGTTGTTGGTTGTTGACTCAACAAGGATATTGGTTTCTTATCTTACTTTGTATGCTAACCTCATTCAACTCTTATATCCACATTCCTTACAATCCCCTCTTTTTATTTTATTTGGAACATAGAGACTGTAATGTGATGTAGGTAAGTATGTAATGTAATTTAGAATCTAACTCTCTGATCTCAGGACAGGATAACAAACTCAACATGGCTTGTTACTTGTGGGGATGCCTCCCTGCTTAAGTAAAGACAGATGGGGCTACCAACAACTCTTTGTTGGTCTTAAAGGTGCCATTGGACTCATAATTTGTTTCACCCCACTTCTGCTGAGATTAAAGTTTTAGTATCATCTGGTTGGTGAGCTGCTGTGGTGCTGCTGAAGCCAAGTAGAAAAAACAGGGCATTTGCAGTCAAGGCACACAAATGTTCAGTTTTGACACCTTGGATTCCTTACAGAACTTGCAGCAGCATTCTGATCCTTTGCTGTGCTAAATGCCACACGTTATTTCCTTACCCTTCTGTATTCACACCATTTTGGCTCTGATGGTTTTCTAATCCTGTAATTTCACAAAATACAAATGGAATCAATGGAACCAGCACGTCAGCGTCCTTTTCCAGAACAAAAATCACAATAATAGCCTGGGTAACCACATGGGGATTTGCATTCCCTTAGTAGCCTTTCCTTGTGAATTTCAAAATGGATGAGTTAAAAGCAGCCTTTGTGGTATTACCAAGTATTAATCAACCCCGTGATTCCTGTCTTGTTTAATCAAGAACACTGCACAAGGCTTTTCAGCTTGGCTACCTCTCCACATCTCAGGTTAATCACATGCTGACTAGTTTTTATGTTAAACAAATTAAATCTTACTTTCCTTCTATCCTTCCCTGGATTACTCTGCCAAGGAATGTGATGGTTTAGAATTCATAGCAATTGACTTGGACATTTGTATAGCTGAGACCTAATCGGTATATAAACTCATTTCAAGTTGCATGTTTCATGCGTTACACTTGACATTGTCTGGTACTCCTGGCAGAAGCAGAAGCTGAGGCCACCGGCACTTTATAGAAAGCTCCCATCCTAAATGCTACCTTCAACAATCAGAACCCACACAAAGCTCTCCTCTGACAGGTTCTTTTATTTGGAATATTTATGGGGACTCCAGAGGTGGCTGACAAGTAAAATACTATCATAAAACCCTAGAAATTATAAATCATATATGCATTAAAAACAAGCCATTGGGATTAAAATGGCATTAAAGGTAAAGGTAAAGGTATCCCCTGTGCAAGCACCGAGTCATGTCTGACCCTTGGGGTGACGCCCTCTAGCGTTTTCATGGCAGACTCAATACGGGGTGGTTTGCCAGTGCCTTCCCCAATCATGACCGTTTACCCCCCAGAAAGCAAGCTGGGTACTCATTTTACCGACCTCGGAAGGATGGAAGGCTGAGTCAACCTTGAGCCGGCTGCTGGGATTGAACTCCCAGCCTCATGGGCAAAGCTTTCAGACGGCTGCCTTACCACTCTGCGCCACAAGAGGCTCATTAAATGGCATTAATCAGGCTAAAAAAGTCCATAAGCAGTCCACAGGCTAGAAGAAGACCAGACTTTCTCTATTTTATTGCATTTATTAGTTTACATGTTATTTGTCATCTGCCTTTCTGATCAGACTTGTCTCAGGTTGGATTGCGTAATGTAAGCTGGAACAATTAATAGGACGAGGAGATATCTAATAAACAACTTAATGCAACTCGGGTAGCAGAAATCTGAAACTCAAAATGAGGCTAAAGCATTAAACATGACATGTTAAACAATGCAAGAAGTGGTATTACATAGATATATAATGCAGCAAGAACAAGATAATAAACATGTAACAACAGTGACAACTTTTATAGAAACTAGTGGTGATGTAGCAGAAATGAAGAATATTGGAAAATAATTTCTAGAACGGTTTCTCAAGGAATAGGTAAAGAGTTACCTTTCCCCCCTAAATGTTTCTTGCTGAATTACTTATATGTCCTTCCAAAGGATGTTCAGAAATGACTTTTTAATGCTGTAACCTCTGCAACATTTAGTTTTGCTCAATGCCGAAAAGGGAGTATAGTTCCAAACAAAGAAGAGCAGTTGTAGAAACTAAAGGACTGTGTAGAGCCGAGTAAACTGACGGGTATGTTGGATGGAAAAAGTTGTATACAATCAATAAATGTAACGTTATTCAGAATAGCAGGGTGAAATCATCTGAAATAGTGTCTGTGTGATTTGTTTATAGAATTGGAGATGGATTTTTAAAGTCTTGTATTCAACTTTTTACTTTAAAAAATCCCACATATAGCAACAGATAATAGTAGTAGTATACTCCACAGCACCATTCCTTCTATTGAAATGTCTTTCTAAACTATGCTGTTATATTGCATCCATGTTATTTTATTTTTTAAAAAAAGAAAATCCCTTCCTGAACAGTTCTGCTTTATATAGTTTATGGAAAGTTGGAAGTGGGTTCTTTCCTGACTTTACCAGTCAGACCATTCTCTCGAGCAGGGGTAGTCAGCCTGTGGTCTTCCAGATGTTAATGGACTACAATTACCATGAGCCCCTGCCAGCGTTTGCTGGCAGGGACTCATGGGAATTGTAGTCCATGAACATCTGGAGGACCACAGGTTGACTACCCCTGCTCTAGAGTAAGGAGAAGAAAAAGAAGAGTTGGTTCTTATATGCCACTTTTCTCTATCCTAAAGATTCTCCAAGTGGCTACAGTTGCCTTCAGAGCCAGTTGGGTGTAGTGGTTAGGAGTGCGGACTTCTAATCTGGCATGCCAGGTTCGATTCTGCGCTCCCCCACATGCAACCAGCTGGGTGACCTTGGGCTCGCCACGGCTCTGATAAAACTGTTCTGACCGAGCAGTGATATCAGCGCTCTCTCAGCCTCACCCACCCCACAGGGTGTCTGTTGTGGGGAGAGGAATGGGAAGGTGACTGTAAGCCGCTTTGAGCCTCCTTTGGATAGGGAAAAGCGGCATATAAGAACCAACTCTTCTTCTTCTTCTTCCCTTTCCTCTCCTCTCCTCACAACAGACACCCAGTGAGGCTGAGAGAGCCCTGATATTACTGCTCAGTCAGAACAGCTTTATCAGTGCTGTGGTGAGCCCAAGGTCACCCAGCTGCTGCATGTGGGGGAGCAGGGAACCAAACCTGGCTAGCCAAATTATAAGTTGGCACTCCTAACCACTGCACTGCTACAGAGAATGCCTGTGTACAAACAGGGGATGAGCTTGCCCATTTGCAGGGTGGCACCTGCAGAGGGCCTGTTGAGTGAAACTGTGTTGGAGCATAGGAGGAAAAGCAATCTGCTGTTATGTGTCCAAGGCTTTGTTTGTGATAACTAGTATCTTACATTGAACCCAGTAACTAATGGGCAGCTCATGGAGTGACTGCAAAATGGGTGTAACATGCATGTACCTTCTAGTTCTTGATAATAATCAAGCTGCAGCATTCTGCACTATGAAGAATTTCAAAGTTAGTTTTGAGGGAAAACCTATAGAAAGTAGGTTATAGGAGTCTAGCCTTGCTGTTGCTGTGGCATGGAACCAGGTGGCCAGGACAGCCAAATCAAGGTGGGAGGCTATCTTCTGGGCTAAGGTATGTTGGATGAGAGCATATTTTGCAGCTTCTCCAACAGTAATGCTGGTTCCAGTATAACCCCTAGGCTCTTGACCCAGTCAGCCAGAGTCAGCTGGAACTCCCCAGAAGAGGGAAGCACACTGTCCTTGAAGACCTAACGTTTCCTGACCAACTTTACCTCTTTCTTCTCAGGACTCAGTTTCAATTTGTTAACTCAAGACTTTCACCACACATCCAGGAGTTTGGGATATAGAGGTATAGAGCTGAGCATTGTCTGTATACTGATGGCATTCAAGACCAAAATGATTTCTATTTATAATTTCTTTACTTAGATATTGAATTGCCTGTGGGATAATATTACATTCTGTGGAACCCACAGGATAATTTCACACTTATGGATTATCATGTGGACCTAGAAGTCTGGATGACTGGTATTATTCTTTCCATCTGCCTCTCTTGAGGGGTCCAAGGGTTTAGTGCTCATGGTATATTTTTAGCGAAGCCTCCTATAAATGCCTCCTGATCCTTCCAGGCTAAGGAGATACAGCTCTTCTTAGTTTGGAAGGATCTGGAGGCATTTAAAGGGACACTGTTTAGCACTCTCTTCCCCTCTCTCCTTCCCAGGCTAAGGAGAGCTAGCTGTTTGGCACTCTCTCACACTCTCTCTGCCTCCCCCTTCCCTCTTCTTAGCTTGGAAGGATCCAGAGGCATGTAAAGGGGCAGTGTTTTGGGCAGTGGCCTAGTCATTAAGATTTGCACAGTTGTGCTTTTTCCTGTATGGTGACCATGCAGTTTTTACTCTAAAGCAAATATGTAATTAATAAAAGCTGATTGATCTTCTTGGAACAAGAATTCTAGACTTATTTCTTTTTAGTTCAGGTAGACATGAAAGGCCCAGGACATGAAATATGTATTCTTTATGTAGAGAACATGGGCTTTCCTCAAAGAAAAAAATAGCATTTGAAGACTTGTTAAATATTTTGGCTCTTACTTTGCATTGTTCCCTGTTTGTTTTGCAAATGAATTGAAAGCAGACTTTAGAAGATAACTCACATCCCAACCTTTTTGGTATTATTTTTTTAACACATTGTTGAACCATGAAAAGTTGTGTTCTGTATTAAAATATATAATCTAATTTTGTAATGTTTGCCAGAATTCCTCATTTGTTACCCAGTTTGGAGGCCTCCTGATTTAACTGGGGAAATTTCCAACAGCATTTACAAGGATGTTCCTTCAAGATGTTCCAGTCAGATGTAAACATATCTTCTTTATTATGGAATTAAAGAGGTACAAGCAAGCACACAAAGACATGTAAAACAGACACACAAGATTGTCTAATGAAAACAAAGTTTGTATAGGGATAGAATGCTGTGAGGAAAGGTAATATTTACCACCACTGTCCATGGTCCTGAATCAGGCTTCAAGCATGCGGCTCGCTTTGCAGGATGAGCAGCAGAATTTATGGTGCACCCACAGCTTTACTCCTGGCAACTTCAGTGAAGTATAAGTGAACACAATCTGCTGGGGTCCTATCCAATTGGGTTTCAAGGGATCATCTCTACATTTTTTCAGATATATCCAGCTGGTAAAGATGAAGAGGTCGATCTAGGGTCAATGGCTGTCACTCCTGCCACATATCTGGACAAAGCAGAGAACAACTAACAGGTTTTGCAAATAATTTTTCACCATTACATCACCCAATATAGAAACATCTTTCTGCCCTAATAGTAACCTTTACTACTGGGTAAGGGTGCCCATATAGACTCTTAAAAGAACTAATAAATAAATAAAAATAATTCCCAATTTCTCCAAGGAGCTATTTGCACTATTAAAAGAGCAATAGAGGGAACCTCAAGCCAGGACATGTTAGTCTTTTGCATTGTTTTAGGAATTTGTATATAATTGCATTCATTTTTTCTGTCTGGCCTGCAGACTCTGGCCTCCAACAACTATTTCCAATTAATCTCAAAAACCAGAGCAACCAAGTGAATCACCTTAGCAACAAAGTGGGACCCATTGTCTAAATTCAGACCCCCTCCATGGAAAACCCAAAATAAGCTGATGCAATAAAGCTTTTACCACCTCCCTCATCTTATTGATTCTATTTGGGAGAAAAACTTCTGGCCATACTTAAAAATACAGGAAAATATCTAAATCCTTGCTCCATAGGAAATTCTGTAAAGTCTATCTGCCATAACTCACCAGGCCATCCCACCCTTATAGCTGAGCTCCCGGAGGAGCGTTTCTCAAAGTTTTTGGATTATTCTTATGATAAATTTCACATTTAACAGAAACCCATTGAGCCTTCACATATAAAACAGAACATACTATTACTCTGCCTAATGTATTAGGCCCCATGTGTGTCTGCTCATGTAAATCCTGCACTACTGAATGTAAAAGGCTACAGGATAAAATTACTCATTGACATATACCATCCTTCTTCATTCTCCTTAGCCTCCCATTCTTTAGCAGCCTGTTCCTTCTCAGGTGTTTATATCTAAATATCTAAAACTTATCAGATAATCACTCATTCATAGAGAGTCCAAGAACACACCCACACACAGATTGGTGCTGGGTGCTCTATTCTATAAGGAAAATGCTGCCTTCTCCCCAATGGGAGCCAAAAGTGATTTATGATGTTCTCCTCTCCATCCTTTGGTCCTCACATACTAGCCCCAAAAACAATGTATTGATGATATTTCCTGCATTTGACAATGACCTTAGGACACATGTGATGTGTTTGTTCAAGTGAGGGTAATGCTTTGGGAGAAACCTTAATAGGTTCCCAGGAAATAGGATTGCTTTATATGGGTAGAACAGTTTCTTGACAACCCCTTGATTACTGGACAGGAAGCTATCAGAGTGAGGGAAGGTGTTAGGAATTGCTAATTTTGGTATGTGGATATGAGGGAAAGGAGAAATTGACAAGATTAGCTACCAGTTCTCAGAGATCCTGTTGTCCCAGGGTATGGAACTCTTTTGGTTGATGAGAAACTCTTAGTGAGTCAGCCTCTGTATTCCCACAGAATCTAAACTAATTGTTCAGGTGTGCTCTGGGAACTGACATTTCACTGGCAGCCATGTTTCATGTCATGTTTGGGGCAGACTTTGTTTTAATACTTCAAGTATATTTGACATTTCGTTCCATGTCAATTTCAGCCAGTCCATGTGCTACAAATTAATATTTGATGCAACATTAAAGGAGGATATTTCTGGATATCTGTCTATAAACTACCCCTCAGTGTGAGGAGGGATCTGGTTACCAACACATTCCGATTTAAAATACAAAGCAACTGCATCTAGATTTGTTTGTTCATTTAGGTTAATTATTTTGGCTACATGCAAAACCTGAGCAAGGGAGTTAATAATAACTTTTTGCAGGTCTTTAATATATAAGATCACCATGGATCGGAAGTGACTTGATGTCATTCAACACACTCAAATTCAGAATTTAAAATTGTCTGGTATGATACCAGCAACCATTTGCTCTTACCCTGGGATACAGTAAATCTCACCTTACTTTATTTCTGCCGCTCAGTAGTAATGTAAAAGAAATGTAGAGGGTCATCCTTTTAATTCCATCTATGTTACCTTGAATGGACTCTTCCCATAGAAGGGACCCTGGATATTCAAACATGCCTTCCTTTTAAAAAGCAGCAAGGAAAAAGACGTCTTCTCTGACATGACTTCTTTCTTTGTTATCAGTGTTCATGAGAGTTCTCTGCTGGATGTATTCATTCAAGGACTCATAATATGTGTCCTGATGTGATCTGTAATAATATTGCTGCCAGTGTTCACTGACCATTCCTTTGTTAGGTTAATAGATTTAAATAGTTGGTTGGTATTTTGTCAATGGGCAACCATTGTTCATAGACAAGCGCTTGATGGTTCTGTTAAGTGCTTGGAGGCTCTGTCGGCATCAAGCCAAAGAGAGGTGGAAGGCTCATGCCTGTTTCTGTGTGTACATGAAGAAAGACCCGCTTGGAGTTTGTTTAAGACTGTTTTATTCTCCACTAGGCCATCTGGAATGTTTGGAAACATAGACAAGGATTTCACAATACAACGTATTTTTTTTTGGAAATCAAATGCATTTTGCAATGTCTGTAACTTCTGAGAAAAGTTGCCCGACAGAATTCTTAAAAGTATGGTTTTCCTTCATGTAAAAGTAATAATGACAATTGGTGTTTACATAAAAAGGTAAAGGTAAAGGTATCTCCTGTGCAAGCACCGAGTCATGTCTGACCCTTGGGGTGACGCCCTCTAGCGTTTTCTTGGCAGACTCAATACGGGGTGGTTTGCCAGTGCCTTCCCCAGTCATTACCGTTTACCCCCCAGCAAGCTGGGTACTCATTTTACCGACCTCGGAAGGATGGAAGGCTGAGTCAACCTTGAGCCGGCTGCTGGGATTGAACTCCCAGCCTCATGGGCAAAGCTGTCAGACGGCTGCCTTACCACTCTGCGCCACAAGAGGCTCATTGGTGTTTACATAGAGTCTATCAAATATTTAAGGGAGCAATTTACCATACCCACGTAAGATAAGCCATTTTGAAGGAGATGATTATACTCTGCTTTTCTGTCAGTTAAGGAGTCTCAAAGCAGTTTACAATCACCTTCCCTTCCTTTCCTCACAATAGGCACCATGTGAGGTATATGGGGCTGAAAGTTCTGAGAGAACTGTGATTGGTCCAAGGCCACCAAGCCAGCTTTGGAGTGGCAGGGGGAATCAAACCTGGGTCTCCAGATTAGAGGCCACCATTCTTAACCACTGCACCATACTGGCAAGTCATAGCCAAGTATGGGTTGGCCTTGCCTGTCTTCCAAAATAATTTATTTATTTATTTATCATACTTCTATACTGCCCTCTCCGGAGGCTCAGGGCAGTTTACATTATAACAGAGAACCATGTATAAAACAGTCTGTAGAACATGTACATCGATAACCAACAATTGCAACCAAACACAACACAGTATAACAATAAACAATCGTAATACAAACAGGTCCAGGGCTTGTTGATGGGATTCTGAGGGGGGTGGCTTATTAATTGAATTCTGAGGGGGGGTGGGGGGGAGCAGGGGCCCTTGGTTGCTGTAGATTACGTCTGGTCTTGGCCAAATGCCTGGTGGAGGAGCTCCTTTTTGCAGGCCCTGCGGAACTGTTTAAGCTCCATCAGGGCCCTGATCTCCTTTGGGAGCTCGTTCCACCAGGTAGGGGCCAGAACAGAGAATGCTCTGGCCCTGGTCGAGACCAGACGGACTTCTTTAGGGCCAGGGATCCTTAGCTGATTGGAGGCAGTAGAGCGTAGAGCTCTTTTGGGGGCATAGGTGGGGAGGCGGTCCCTCAGGTACACTGGGCCCTGACCACGTATGGCCTTGAAGGTAATTACCAGAACCTTTAGTCTGATCCGGAAATAAGATGAGATTAGTCTAGACCAGGAGTAGTCAAACTGCGGCCCTCCAAGATGTCCATGGACTACAATTCCCACGAGCCCCTGCCAGCAAATGCTAGACTGAATCAGGGATATTTGGCTGTAAGGCCACTGAATTCATTGTGGTTTACTTTTGAGCAAAATTAGATTTAGGATACATTCTTATGCATACTTTCTGGGGACTATGCCATAATTAAAATCACTAGGATTTCTGTCCAAGTAAACAAGTATTGATGGAGCTTCATGGTGCCAGTTGAAATTGGTTTTTGGTTTACAAATGACATGCTTTGTGTAGGGACAGTCAGAGTCCCATCTGCTTTCGAATAGGCTAAGCCTTCCAAGTCTGCTTGGTTATTTTCCTGAAATCTCCTGTGAATTATTTGTAGAAACTAAACTGAAGAGACCCTCCCCTCCCCATTTGCATTATTGGGGTGTGTGTTATTTTTATATCACCAAAAACATAACAGTTGCACAGCTCTCTCTGAAACTGATCCAAGGCTCAGTTCTCTCACTCTGGAATGCTAAATGGCTACAGCAAGGCTGGGAAGACAGAGAAAACATCTTCTTGCAGTGATTTAAACGTCTGATGCGATAAGGCTACTGATCCATGAGAAGGTTAACAGCCCACGCATCAAGGATCTGACTTTTCTCTCTATTTTTTTTTCTTTGTTTACTGCAAAGTGTTAGTTGATAAGCAAAAGAATGCATGGGTGTATTTTGAAGCTCTGGCTTCTTTTTATTGCTAATTCTACCTCATGAGAAATGTGAGTGCTGGAGGGGGGTGACAAACACAGGATTTTCGCTCTCTTCTGTTGAGCTGGTTCTTATCTTGTCCTTTAAGTTGTTGTTGTGTCTTATCAAAGGAAATGTGCTGTTTTTGTTTTTCTTCTATTAGCACTTGTTTCATTTGGTACAACAGCAGAAAAGTTGGGCAACTTTGACTCAGTGGGTCCCCTAGGTGGTTCATTCAAATTCCAGAGCAAGGTTTTGTTTTTCTTTTGAAACCTTGTAAAAAGCTTGTCTTCAGCTAGTATCATAAGACAGGTGATGCTGCAGGGTTCTCATCATGCATTTGAAAACAAAATCTTCTTTGTGTGGGAGGCCTGCTTTCCAAGCACCCAATATGCTTATGTCGGTAATTTTTTCATTATTTCCTTTGTTCAAATCAAGCAGCATTGTAAGTTTTTTTTTAACAATGACTCTGGCAGTGTTGATCATTTTCTGCTGTTGGGTCATATAAGGTCATCAAAGACAGGGTAGTATAGAGGTGTTCTAGGATCTAGGATCCCCAAGTTGGAATCCCTACTCTGCCATGGAACCTAGCTGGCTAACTATATATTCTTGGCCTAACCTACCTCACAGGGTTGTTGTGAGGACCAAATGATGGAGAGGAGAACATCATAAATCACTTTGGGCTCCCATTGGGGAGAAAAGTGGGGTAAAAATGAAGTAAATAAATATAATAAGTAGCTCTACAAAAGTGTTCATGTATGTCCCCAGGTTATCATGGGCAGTTGATGTGCCTGATTTTAGATGACACGCAATGATCATCATTCACCATTTAAAACCAGATGTACTTTGAGAGTGTTCTCCTTTTATACTGCTGATTGTGGAACTGGATGTGCTAGCGCATGGTTGGAACTTAATAGAGAGAACAACATTTCCCAGGCAGCAGTGCAAGAACATTTTTGTTGTGTGTGATCCAATTTAGAAGACTTGATGAACACATAAACTGGGTGAGGCCTGAATACTAGGAGGGCAAGCCTGAACTCCTTCCCACCACAGCCAGATCAAGATAATCAAGGTGATATATTCTTTGATGGTGCTTATGCCCTCCACTAGGCTCTTTGCTCTGCGGGCAGGAACCTGCTGGTTGTCCTGGGCCCTTAGGATATCCACCAGCACTGGTGGAATGAGTTCCCGGAAAAGCTAAGGGCCCTGACTGAGCCATCTAGGTTCTGCAGGGCCTGCAAGATGGTGGTCTTCCACCAGGCATTTGGTTGAGGCCTGGGGGGGGGAGAGAGGTTGACCAGAGTTACGATCTGGGGGTCCCACCCTATCCTGTGAATCCTATCTTGAATGTGGAAGATCAGGACCTGGAGTTACAGTATTAAGACCATGATATTGGTCCTTGGTGGGACCAGCTGAGTTGAGTTGGGGGAAAGCAATTTGTACCACCATCTTTATAACTGGTTTGATTTTGTGACTAATGTTACTAAGTTTTAATGGGATTTTATGGGCTATGTTGTTTTATCATTTTATTTATGTATTGTTTATTGTCAAAAGAGGTGGGGTATAAATTTAAAATAAATAAATAATAACATTCCCCCCATCAAATAGCACAAACATTAATTTCAAGGGCTTGCTAAAAAAGATTTACCAAGATACCCGAAGTGCTGAGTCTAAAATATCCCCATGAAAATAATCTTACTATTCAGAGAAATGTAGTTAGACCACTTTTATTGGCATTTATTGGCATTCAAAAGGTACAATGCAAATACCATTAAATGTCAACGACCCACCATAATATTTTCACTTAGACTCCAAATACAAACAAATTTAAAACCGCAGAATTAACATGATGTAAAGTAAAAAAAAATGACTTTAACTGACACAGCTTTCATCAACAATTTTGCAACCTCAGTAGTAATTTCAGAATTGCAGTTGCTCAGTAAGTGCTGACACACCCTCTCTTTGTTCCTTAAACTTTGTTCACTAAGCAGTTTCCTTAAGCTTTCATCCTGTAACACTGTGGAGAAAAGCCTCCTTCGAGAATCTTCATGAAAGAGGCTGTCTAAAATTATGTGTTCAATAGGATCAAGCCTACGCATTCCGCAGGAGTAGTGCTTCTCATGGTAGGGGGTACGATGGAATCTTCTGCACAGAACCCTTGATGGAAAAGAGTTCATTCGAGCTAACATGAAAGCCCTACATGCATAGAAATTTAAATGTCTGTAGTAATGTAACAGTAGGCTGTAGTCCTATTCACTCTGGCATGAAAGGGTGAAACCTGCCAATAGCTCCAGCTCACTTTGGCTAAAGAGTATGGGAAAGAAAGGAAAATATGGACAGGGGTGGTGGAAGAAATGTTCCTTTTCCTCATTATGATAGCATCAACTATTATGATAGCATCAACTATCGGAGAAGGAAGCAACTGAGTGGAGGAGGAGGAGCCGCAGCCGCAGCCGCAGCCGCAGCCGCAGCCGCAGCCGCCACCTTGTGGGATTACAAAGGGTAGGTCTAAAAATTTCAGTAGATACCCCAGTAGAAACTAAAGGGTTCTAGGCATGACCTGACAGTCAGGGGTGTCAAGCATAAGGCCCAGAGTGGGTCTACTCAGGGCTCTTAGGTGGCCCATAAGCAACTGGTGCAAGGGAGGGAACAGGAGGCTGCTCTGAGGGATTGAATGGATGGAGCCACTCTGACTGTGGCTAAAGGATGACGGAACAGGCTTGTCTGCAGCAGTCAAGCAGAATTCCAAGGGCAGCCTCACTGGTAAGTCAGGAGCCACCACAGCTACATTCTTGCCTCGTCAAACACTCTCACCGCTATACCACTCCGCCTCCAGCACCAACAAATACCATTGCCGATGCAATACGAAGTCCATGTAGCAATTTCAAATTCATAATGTTTTTTTTTTCAAGTGATTATCTCTAAGAATCTTGTGAAAGAGAACATGTATGTTTTACTTAGTTGTAAACAGGAGGAGAGTAAAATCCCAAATATGTGTAATAATGCAATTTTTTAAAATCATGTTATAAATTCAGTTGTCTTTGCCAAATTAAAACTAAAGCTGAAATATTTATTTAGATGTCTCCCCTGGGATGGTGGGAAAGATACTGTCATTGCCAGTCTGCTAGGGAACAACCTAGGAATAGGATGCTATGGTAATGAAAAGGAAATGCCCCAATAATCTCCTCTGCCAATTATTATAATCAGTTGAAATAGACAGTCCCATCCATGGCATATCATGCACTTTTTGTTTTCCTCTTGGATAAAGTTTGTGTGTCAACAGTGCTTTTGGGGATTTTTTCTTAAACTGAACCAATATAAGAAAAGGGTAATATCTCTCCTAATGAAAAAAAAAATTTCAGTTCAAGTATTTTATTTCCATTGGGGCATAGTATTAACATACGGCACTTTTAGCACGTTGCTTTCTAAGTGTTTGTAAAAATAAACATGCTAAATCAACTCACGCTCTATTTAGGGCATTTGCCAATTGAAAATTTCCCAAAACTCCACATAATTGTTTCTGGAAATGGAAGCAAACCCAATAATCTTTGTCTCCCTCTCCTTGCGTATTCATAGGCCAACTGAACATAAATTTAGCTCTGAGATCATTCTCTTGTGTGTAATGCAAAGCTTCCCCCCCCCATAGTACTAAATGGGGGAACTTCTCACAGATGTCTCCCTTCATCTTACGACAGCTGCTTTTCTAGGTTTTGCCCACCTCTGTCCAGCCTGCTGCCACACTGCTTTCCTCTGCATACAAGCTGGGGGCGGCCTCTCCTTCCAAGTGGAAAGAGGCGAACTGATTAGCAGATAACATCTTATTTAGATGCAGGAAGGCAGCAAACAAAGGAAATGAACATCAGCTTGACTGGCACATCATAATCAAGCTGTCACAGGGGGGTGGAAATGGGATCACAGCTTGATTTGACAGTCGCTGCTGATATGAATCCACACCCATATACAGGGGCTCTTGATGCCATGACGATTCTTTGGCCCCACAGCTCAGAAAATGTAGTACCCGAATTTTGATCACTCAATTCTGATAGGAGGGACTTTGCCCATGATATTTGTTAGTAAAGAGGTAGGGGTGAGTCAGCCCTGTATTAACTATTATGAGCAAGATAAGATCATACTTAGGGCATGAAATACCATAGAAAGATTTTGTTGCTGTTGCTGTTGCTGCCTATATTGCTTTCTATTATTTAGTATTAAATAACTTTAAAAATAATATTTAATATAGTTGTGGGGTCTGGCCTGGGGGATGGCCTGGAAAAACATAATTTTTAATCTCTTTATTTCACCTTCAGCACTTATTGAGTCTTAATTGGAAGACAGCATGGTGTAGAGGTTAAGAGTGGCAGCTTCTAATCTGGAGAGCCTCCTTGGGCTCGTCCCAGCCTTGGTAGTACTGTTCTGACTGAGAAGTGATATCAGGGCTCTTTCAGCCCCATCTACCTCACAGGGTGTCTGTTGTAGGGAGAGGAAGGGAAGGCGATTATAAGCTGTTTTGAGACTCCTTTGGGTAGATAAAAGCAGGATATAAGAACCAACTCTTCTTCTAATGTTGTCATGGAAGGGCTGAGTGGCACCACTGTTGGGCTGGGCTGAGGGTGTCAGTTGGCCTTGATCTGGCTCTGGTGTGAGTGAATGTCCCCTGGTCTATTTATTTTCCTTTCTTTTTTGGTTCACTCATAATTTTTGTGAATGCATTCTTTTTTATAGGTGTGTGTGGGGGGTGTTGTTCTGTAGATTTGCATTAGCCTGAAATAGAACAGCAAGACTCAAATCTAGTAGCACCTTAGACACCAACAAGATTTCCAGATTATAAACCTTTGAGAGTCACAGCTCTTCAGAAGTACAAAGAGCCAATTGTCACTGGCAACTTAAACGTGTCTTAAATAGTCAATCTAACATCTTAAAGTTTTTACGTTGCCAGATCTTTAAAAAAATATTATAATACCATTACTGTTTTTCTTTTTTTTAAAATTGTCTTAGTTTTTAATTGCATGTATTTGAATTTTGGTCTGAATGACTGTAAATAAATATTGATTGATTGAGAGTCAAAGCTCTCTGTGTGAGGCAGCTTCATTGCTACTACTTGTATCTGACAAAAGGAACTTTGACTCTCGAAAGCTTATGTCTGGGTATCTTCTTGGTCTTTAAGGAGCTACTAGCATCATATATGAATGTGACATACATAATACTGATTTATCATTTCTGTAGACAAGTCAGGCTGAAAATGTATTTGGCACTGGAAACAAATTGATATGTAGTAACCGAAAATGGCACAACAGTAAACAAATATGGATTCAGTTCACAGAAGGGAGAAGCTAAATGGGGAAAAAAGGACTTTCAGTTGCTTTGAAATGATTTGTAAGGAAAGATAAACCTTCCTGGGAAATGTTGCTTATCTCTTTGATGGCTTGAGAATGCATTTGATATTTAAACTGAGCAGGACATTCAAAAGGGCTCTGAATTTTGCTTCAGGTAGAAGTAAAAAAAAAACCAGAACCAAAATGGGGGGAAAAACCTGGAACCAAAACCATAAAAACCCAAAGGTTGAATGTCTGTATTAATGTTAAAATTATGTAACTTTTAGATTGTTTTAAAAAAATAAAGAACATATATACAGCCCATGGGCTATTGCAAAACAGTGTGCTATGCACTATATGAACCAATAGACCTAATGTGTTTCGGCCCATGTAGGGCCTTCTTCAGTGGTCTGGTTATAACACACACAAATTCATTACACATATGAAATATGTACAGCAGCCAATAAAACCACCAAAGTAAGAGCTATAAAGTATCAAAGTCAATTAATGAATGAAGATGTCTATTTATCAGCCATTAGCTGTCTTCTAAAGGCTGCCAAAAATTTCAATGGTGTGTTCTTTTATTAGTGCATGCATTGCAATGTATATCACATTGACTGTTGACAAAGGAAGAACTCTGATAAGAAATGTTATACAAATTTTGTACAAGGCACAATTTGAGTAAATTCTGTAGGTTCAAGTTGGTTTGCAAAAATGTGCTCAATTTTTAGAGGTTGAGAATTTTGATAACTGATTTTTATAATTTAAAGTCCCACTGTTCTCAGTGTTTAGTAGATGGGGCCTCAAAGCCCAAACATATGTCTTATGGAAAACAGTGGCGGTAGACCTCAACTTAATCCATGACTCTATCTCAAATCAAATCAAATCATTTATTTACGGTCATTTAGACCAAGATTTTAGAAGCACCACTATACAATAGCAGTTTGTAAAAGGGAAGGTAATACATTAAAGGTTAAAAATGCATCAACAATAAAACTTAAAACTTCGCCACCATAAAAGCCAACATTTAGAAGCATTAACTGCCGTTGACTATTTTACACAGATAGAATGAGCCATAAAAGCAATAAAACTAATAAAGCTGTTAAAATATAAAACAAAAGACAAGATTAAGAGATTAAGAGTACATCTACTAACCAAAAAACATAAGAAGTTCTGTGGACCTATTATGGCTACACATGAGTGACCCATTCTTTCCTAATTCTTAAAGCTAGCCACGCAAATTTTGCTACTTTGCTAGTTAACAAATTATCTGTATCTGATAGCAATATTTGCAGGCGATGCTTTCTCAGGTCGTGAGGGCATTCTATAACCATTGATACTAATGCACCTGTGCGAATATGATTATACAGCTTGCACTCAAATAAGATGTGTTCTGTGTTCTCTACTTGACCCTCATTGCAGATACAGAGCCGATCCTTGAGAGGGAGTCTATCTCTTAATACCAATAATGGGCTTACAAAACAGTACTTTATTCCTGAAATTTAAAGATAATAGATAAAAGCCCCTAAATATTTGAATCAATGTTCATTGAAGTATTTGGGGGGCTTATCCATGCCAAGTGACACATCTCATTTGTTTAAATTAGCCAAGTCAGAGAAGCCTGAATTGATTTGGACTTGATTTGGCTGATTTATGATTCAGTCAGATGATTGAGAAAAACCCTGTGAAACAGCTGATCCTGAGGATCCTGATTAGATCCCTCTGAAGCTGTGGAGAGCCCACTCTTTGCAACCTCAGACAAATCTGCTATGGTGAAAGACCTTCCAAAAAGCCTCCCCTCCCCCAGCATGCAATCCCTCCCAGCACTGAGCTTAAAAAATAACTGAGGATCCGTTGTTTAGAATCATAGAATCATAGAGTTGGAAGGGGCCATACAGGCCATCTAGTCCAACCCCCTGCTCAGCGCAGGATCAGCCCAAAGTTTGTTAAGCTCTGTGCTGGGGTGTCATTTAAATCAACCTAGGCTGTCTACTGGGATTGGAGGCATTTAAATGCCCCAAACAGCTGATCTGTGGAGAGAGGCTTATCTCTACAGATCAGTTGTTCGTTGAGCTGTTGCTTAATTAATTCAGCTGTACTCGAATCACTCAAATCTGAAGTATAGGGATATTATCAGGATACTGATAATGGCATTTGGATCTACCCAAATCGATTTATTCTGAATCAAACTACAATTTTTTTTTCTTGCTGCATTTCCCTATTTGGAGTGTCATTTCCCACTGGTTTTTGAGTGCTGTGGTTATTCACATAGGCTTTGTCTCCATTCTTTTGTACGTAAGGTCTGACCTGTTTGTTTGTTGTAGGAAGTGAAAGAACATAGCTGATTTTTGGTGGGAGAACATGTACTTAAATTAACTTACTCATTCAACCCAGTGACCATGAACAAGGGAAAACGATTTCAACCTTCATGTCATTCTGTTGATAACCTAAGAGTGGCAGTCTTCAAACCAACATGTTTCAAGGGTAGATTACAGGGTGAGATTGTTTCACTTTTCATCCACAGATTCAGAACAATGATGCCCCCAGGGCTTAATATGGACATAGGATTCTTATCTTGCTCTCCATTGTAATTTTATGCCCCTAGGCTTTCCCCCTATGTCCTGGTTAACGTGACTGCAGTGACCATTGTATTCTTCTTTGCAATACCGCTACAGCCTTCAGTCTGGGATATAAGGATCCAGTTGTCTCCATTCCAACGTATCTAAGGGAGCTTTGACTCTCAAAAACTATAAATATTTTGTTGGTCTATAAGGTGCTACTGGATTCAAATCTAATAAATGCAGACATTCTTTCATTCCATTGATACTAGTTACATACAAAACAAAGGATACTATATGTAAACAATGCCTGCATAGTGCAGGGGGTTGGACTAGATGACCCATGAGGTCCCTTCCAACTCTATGATTCTATGATTCTAATGCAAACAACAGAAACAACCCCTCTCCCAAAGCCTATTGTAATCTGTAATTATAGGAAATGAAGTTGTCTCCTGCAGGGCGGAAGACTGTGAATGTATAAAATCTTAACAAGTTACAGTTTAGTAAATGATGAATTGAGCACTTTTTAACAAGTGACAATTCATTATTCATGTAATGTAGAAGGACCATGGCCAGCATCAGGGCACGCTCCACATATTCAGTTAACAAATTACAAACACGACTCTGGGGCATAATTTGGGTGAGAAATTGAACAGACTCCCTCCTTGTTTTGAGTAGGAAAGGTTGGATTCCAGGAAATAAATGTTTAATTTAAATCAATGTACCTACAGCTTTATCCATCTTGGAGAGAATAGCTTGCAGGCAATTAATACAGGTTGTCTTCTGTTCGGTACTTTCGGCTGCCATTGAATCATAAAAATGCCTAGATCAAAAACTGCTCAAGAGAGGGCTGTTTATAAGGGCTCATCTTTGCTTGATATTTGATCTGCAATTATACATTGTACTCCATGTACTTTTCAACACTGGGGAAAGGCATTTCAAAAAGTGTTTAGAGCTGCCATGTGGAAACATTCAAGTACAAACCATAACATGGCAGGGGCTGAGCGGATCATGGGTGCAGTTTCTAGGGCTGGACTGGCCACTTAACTTACTGGGTAATTTCTGGTGGACTATAGATATGGAGAGCCACTCAAGGCCAAGAACAAAGACAGCCAAGCCCAAATGATCCAGCAGTGCTATAGGAGTTTCTCGGCTCAGACCCTTCAGTGGTCATAATGATTAGTGACAACTCACTCCTTGCTTCTTCCTGCACATCTGAGTTTCGGTATCCCTGCTTGCTGCATCACTTGGGGTGCTAGCTCCAGGTAAAGAAATACCTTGACATTTGGGGGCTGGAGTCTGAGAAGTGCAGGGTATGCAGAGGGGAACAGTTTCAATGGGGTATAATGCCATAGAGTCTACCTTCCAAAGCAGCCATTTTCTGCAGGTGAACCAACCTCTGCCTGATCAGTTGGAATCCCAGGAGATCTCAGGTCCTGGGTCTTTCCCACGTGATCTTTCCCCAAAATCTGGTGCTGCTCAGATGGGGAGCAGGCGTTACCATTTATTTGTAGCCACATGGAGAAGCAGCTCCTGTCCCAGTACGACTAGCATGTTAATTTAGCAGAATCGCCTGCCAGTTTATATCTTATACCTAATGGATAATTTAGAATTAATATGGATTGATATATGTAAACTATATAGCACAGATTTTATATTCAAACCTTTACCAACCTCCCCTGGATATTCGAGAGTCCTACTTGTCCATTGTTCTGCCACTGTTCAATAGGTTTTGTTTTTATACCTTCTCTTGAATTTCGTCACTAAATCCTTATTTTGTTTTATTGTATTGTTCTTGGGGAATTACTGAGAACAAATCCAGATATAGCCTGGTTACATTACTTCACGAAGAATCTGCTGTCGTACATAAGCCTGCTACAGCAGAGTAAAGTGATACAGAGGACTCCTCTGAGGAAGAGACAGTCAGCAGACCTGATCCAGAGCTATAGACAGTTACAGTGACATTGCAGGAAGAAGCAGTCTTTGAGGAGCTACATATAAATCTGTGGCCATATCAGTGCAATGGCCCCTCAGCCATGAGTTGGCAACATATCATCTGCTGGTCAGTTCACCTCCTCTGTCACCAGAGACTTGAGAACAGTGTAGAGGAAAGGCAAGGAGGCAACTGCAAGGCAGAAGGCACAGTGCTTGATTGGCAGCACAGCACTCAACATGAAAGATGAGGAAGAGTGTTTGCAGGAGCAAGGCAGGGGTTTGGGATGATGTATACAAGCAGCAAACTAGGGAATGCCTGCGTGGAAGCAACTTGTTTGTTTGGGGCTGGTTTTGCAGCTTGCATCTGACTCTAGCCAGTATTTTAGGCGGTCTGCTTTTGGATTCTCCTTTGGACTTGAAGCTGTGAGTTTGTTCCAACTTGTGTCTGATCCTTGGAACTATATTCTGATGAACTTGGGTATTGAGAATGAGCAACTACCTCTGTCTTCCTGCTGGGTGTCCGCAACCAGGAAATCTGCTTTGACACCATGTGATTTAAGTGTGTGGAACATGAAAGGGGGAGACCCTCCTACTCCAGTCTGTTCTCTCCCATATGCCTGTTTATTTCTATTCATGTGGGGACCCAAATCAGTTTACCTCATTCTCTGCCCTGTATTAATCTTACTCTGCCCTGTATTACAACAGCCTTCTGATGTAAATTAGGCTGTATGATCAGCCAGTTTGGTGTAGTGGTTAGGAGTGCGTACTTCTAATCTGGCATGCTGGGTTCGATTCTGCACTCCCCCACATGCCGCCAGTTGGGTGACCTTGGGCTTGCCACGGCACTGATAAAACTGTTCTGACTGAGCAGTAACATCAGGGCTCTCTCAGCCTCACCCACCTCACAGGGTGTCTGTTGTGGGGAGAGGAAAGGGAAAGCAACTGTAAGCCGCTTTGAGCCTCCTTCGGGTAGAGAAAAGTGGCATATAAGAACCAACTCTTCTTCTTCTTCATCGTCACCTAGTAAGTTTCTGTGGCAGATTGGGGATTTGAAGTTGAGGTTCCCAGATAATAATCAGATGCTAACAACTCTGCAAGTGTAAAGTGCAACTTGTGGAGTTCAGTGGCTTTAAAGGGAGTTTGGGACTGTAGTTTCAGATTGCTTTGGGCTGGAGTGCTAGCCTCTCATGAAACAGATTTTCCGCATAACATTTTCACATCAGGTGTTCAAAAAGACAGGGAAATAGAAACAACATTATTAGAGCTCAAGGGTATTTAAAAACCATAAACAAATATTTTACCCATTGGGCACACATAGAACACCTCAATGTGTACACCACAAATGCCAACAAATATCTAAAGATGATACTGATCTTCATTAGAGGTCAATAATTAGATACACACGGTTGTATGTAATCTTTTTCCTATAATGGGGATTGGGGGTTTCTTTAAACTGGCATGGCTGGTTCAGTTCCTGCAAAGTATATGTATTGGCAAGATCCTCAGCCAGTATTTTGGACCTTTTTGCAGAGCAGCACACAGCAGGATTTCTTTGATAAACAGGGGAGGAATAGGAAATATTTGTGGGCTGAGGACCTTACCTGGCAGCCTGCAGGATATTTATGTCACCACAGAGAGATAGCATCAACTTAATGTTGAAAACTTTAATTGTAAATTGCATGAAAGTTTATATTGATTGGTTCACATAGTTTGTGTTATTTCAAATTACAACGCTATAGCTTTGCAAAGAAACTGTGCTTGTGTAAAAATATTCAATATGCAAAAAAGGAGAAGTTAATTTAGTCAAAAGAAACATCCTCTCTCATGTCCTTTGGAGTACGATTCATACCCTCCGTCTTAAAGCCAAAAACATGGAAGGATTTCCTCACACTGACATTAGAAGGAGAGGCAGGAGAGAGAATTTCAGGGAGAACTATAATTTGCTGGTAAAGCAAATGCTTCGGAAAGATATAGTTTGAGGTTCAATTCCTGGCAGCTTCAGTAAAAGGTAGAATATGTTGATATACACCTCTTTCTACAACTCTGAGGAGCCAATCATACTGTAGCTAATACCATGCAAGACAGACCAGTGATATGACTCAGGACGAGGTGACTTTATGATTCCATGTAAGATTTAAACAAAGTCTGTTAATTTTGTATGCATTTAATCCAATACAGCCTACTACACGTCTTCTATGGTGAACAAATTCACCCTTAAACAAAAAAAGAAAAGAAAAGGAAGAAAAGTGGATGTGGGGGAGAAAAGAGAGATTTCATTTGTTATTTTCTGGGTGGGGATGATTTGACCAAATATTGATTTTGAGTTGTAACAAAGTTAAAGGACGTGGATGCAATGTGACAAACAGCTGTGTGTATCACAACTTATTCCTTTTGAAGTTCCTTTTTGGAAATGGTCAAATGGTTTGTCAAGCAGCAGAGGCCCAATCTCTGTCAGCACAAGCTTGTCTAATTTAAAAGTATTGATTACCTTTATAGCTTTCAGCATTCAGGGAAGCAGAGGCCATTCTGTTGAAGGGAGTAGATTTTAGACCTTAATCTGTGCTATTCAAAAGTGAGGAATGTTAAGGAGGATTACTCAGAGGACATAGTGGAGCCTTGATAAAGAGCTGTTTCCTCACATCAACAGTAAGTGGCATGACAATAAGCAGTGGAAGTGAACTCTTAAACAGGTTCATTGCCAATTTATTTCCTGCGTAACCTTTTTTTTCAAAACTGACACTGTGTTTGCCCAATGTCCTTCTGTTGACTGAGGAAATCTTGTACCTATGGTGGCAGCGCCAAAGGGAAAAGTTTCTCTTAATCTACTTCATATATTTGTTTATCCAAATATGGACAGTACATCCATATTTGGATAAACAAATGTGTGAAGAAGATTAAGAAAACTGGAGAAACTGGAAATACCAATAAGTATTTTGGAGATATTTTTTCAGTTTAGATTATCTGAACGCACATCCCTACTCGGTACCAGAGTACTTCCTGCTTCAGAGTACTGGTGATTCTTATTTATAATGCCTTAAGAGAACTTCCATTTAAAAAGTTGTGCATACAAAATATGTCAATATAATTTGGACAAACAGTAGTCTGAGGCAGGAAATGCTCTAGTACCTAGTAGGGATGTGCTTTCAACTAATCTGAGCTGAATAAATATCCCCAAAATACTTACTGGTATTTCCAGCAGCTATGCTGAAAATGTGGTGCCTGTACTTCAGAACATGGCCCTTCAGAGGCCTAAATACCTCCATCAGTGTTCCAGTTCAATTTTGAGAGCCAGTTTGGTGTAGTGGTTAGGAGCACGGATTTCTAATCCGGCTAGCTAGGTTTGATTCCACGGTCCCCAATGTACGGCCAGCTGGGCGACCTTGGGGTTACCACAGCACTGATAAAGCTGTTCTGACCGAGCAGTAATATCAGTGCTCTCTCAGCCTCACCCACCCCACAGGGTGTCTGTTGTGGGGAGAGGAAAGGGAAGGCGAATGTAAGCCGCTTTGAGCCTCCTTCAGGTAGGGAAAAGTGGCATATAAGGAACAACTCGTCTTTGTCTTCTTCTGTATAGCCTATCACGCAGGGGTGGCCAAACTGTGGCTCTCTAGATATTCACAGACTACAATTCCCACGAGCCCCTGCCAGAACCATGCTGGCAGGAGTCCATGGGAATTGTAGCCCGTGAACATCTGGAGAGCCACAGTTTGGCCACCCCTGGTTATAATGGCCCCATAGGCTATAATGGAGCAAAATAATCTTGGTATTCCTGAATATTTACTGAATCATAGTGGTTTTGGGATTTGCAAATATCAGACCATACTGATATTTTTGTGCTCAATATATCTGAACCTGAAAAATACTGGATTTTTATTTTACCCCCTGCTGCCCCTTGTCCAGTGGTTATCCTTCTTAACATTTACGAGTCCTACAATTTGGCCTCTTATTTCTTGCTTCTTTTCTTTCTTCTTCAACATGTTTAGAAACAAAGAAAAAAAACTGGTATGAACTCTGGTACAAAAGTAAGTTGTAGGGAACAGGGTCGGTGATAGTAGTGTGCTCACAACCACTGATCATGGCATTTAACAAGTGAGTAACAAACATGATGAACTGAAGAGGTCAATGTCTGAGACTTAGCTCATTACACTAACATTATGGATGGAGGCAGGAAAGTAAAAAACAAACAATTCATAGTCTGGTGTCAAATTGGTTTTGCTAGCCTTTGTCCAGAGCAGGGTGAAATGAAACCCAATACTTTTGCAAAAGGATGTGTTTTACAAAGGTTAAGTATGTACTTACAAGGAGTTGTGGTGAGAGGGTTCCAATTATCACTTGCAAAAATCATTTTGAAAGGAATGAGCACTCCCGATTTCTGGTAACTGTTCTGTAGAATTCAGTGGAAATCTGATGTTCTAAAATGAATAGGTGTTATAATTTGAAATTATATTCTATAGGGACACAATGCTTTATCAATAAGAAGCACTGATATTTTCAAAGAAACAATATTGTAATGAGCAGCAGTCCCTAAAATGTAAGCATTTCCATACAGGATATTTCTTATGTTTTCAGTTAGTGGCAGGTGACTTTTCCTCAGTTTTTTTGTGAACACCACCATTCTTTAAAAGTGAGCCTAATTTTTAGCTTTCTGCTGTGAAAGAGATCTTTTCAGAAAATGATTCTTGAAATATCTCTTGCCCCGGTGGGACGGACCAGAACCAATGGGATGAAATTAATTCAAAAGAAATTCAGTCTAACATCAGGAGTTCCTGACAGTTCACCTAAGGCTCCGGATCCTGTAATCAGCTGCCCTTTTGACGACAAATGCATGTTTGTCTGATTTCTTCTGTGTAAAAGCATTCTCCGTATAGAAAATGGGTAACCTTTAACTGTAACCTTTGTACTTTGGGGAGCTGAGCAAGTTGTCCAGGCTCTTGTGAAGCATCCTATGGATTTCAGATTGAACACTGTTATATGGGTTCTTTTGTCTATGGTACTTTTATGCCACATGCTGTAGTCAAACACACTGTACAGCTGAGGCAGCCATACTCTGGAAGTGGCCCTTTTCTCTCTGAAAATACAGATCACCTTGCTTTTGTGAAGAGTCTATAGGTCAAGGAAGAAATTGCCTAGCCTGGAGGCTTTATGAATAGAGAGCTCAGTGAAGGACTTATCTGACAAGGCAGGAGTGTACCGAGGTACCTTTTCGTCTAAAAGAAAGGATTTATTTAGACTAGCAGGTGAAGTAGAGATTAGGTCAAGGTCAAAGGTCTTTGAACAAGCCTAGCAGTTGGCTGCACTTCAGTCTCAAAGCGAACATAGTTCTATTCAGAGCATAAGACCCAGGTCATTCAACATTTTCCCACTTATATATGAGTAAATATGCGTGTTGACTTTTTAGATCAATTTAATTTTGTTATGGAGACTTTCTCTGTGTGAGCCCTCATGCCAGTTTAAGTCTGCTCAACAGTGCCAGCTGGCTAATTCCTCTGTTTGCCAGATAGGACATTCAGAGTGAGGTTCTTTGCCGTCCTTTCTTGGTGGCAAAGTCCATTGTGTGGAAAAAGCTTCTGGAGCATTTGGTGAAGGATGTATAGCACCCATTGTCAATGGCTTTTCACATGGTCTAAAAACAATAACCCCCTTTCCCTTCTCTAATTTATTTGGATTGCTTTCTAGCCATTTTTACTGGGTTGTATGGGTTGTTTCAGCTGCTAGATTTCATTGTACTTCTCAATTTTTAAAATTGCAAACCACTTGAACTTTCAGTAAGGTGGATATAAGTTTCTGAATAGATACTATAGAAATTATATAGAAATTGTATATAAACTAGCAAGAAAGCCCGCTGCAGGCTAAATGCAGCAGGCACTAGTGCGACAATGGGTGGGTGGGTGGAAGCAGCAGAGGTGGGGAGAGGCAGCTCTGGTGAAGCTTCCCCTCTCTCACATTCTGCAGGCAAGGCAGTGGGGCAAGCACGTGGCAGCCTTGGAGCTTGTGGTCCTCGGTGTTGCTGCTGCCGGTGCCTCGCAGCCTCCACTGGTGTTGCCTCGCCACATGCGTGCCTCATGGCCAGGTTTTGGGGCGGGCACTCCAGGGGTCAGCCCAATCCAGGCATGGCCACACCTGGATTGGCCCGTGGAGCGGACACAGTGTCCAGACACCCAGACAGGGCCTAGACACCGCTCCACCCATTGTAGCTCTTCTCAGTTATGTGGAAGAGCCATTATGTGGTACAGATATATATATATATATATATATATATATATATATATATATATATATATATATATATATATATATATATATATATATATATATATATATATATATATATATATATATATATAAACTAGTAATCAAGCCCGCTGTAATAAAAATACAGCGGGCGCTAGGCAAGGTAGCCCCCGGCAGCCGTGCGGAGTGCGGCTGCCGGGGCCTCCCTTGGCCGGCGGCCTGACGTGGTGAGAGGCGCTTCGTGCCTCACACCGCATCAGGCCGCCAGGCAGGGAGCCCCCGGCAGCCGCGCTCCGTGTGGCTGCCGGAGACTCCCTTGCCGGCAGCCTAATGCGTCAGAGGCACTTCGCTGTGCGTTTGATGGACTTGTTTGTGGGACTGGTTTTATACATGGCATTCCCAAACATGCCACATTCACATGACACAACACAAGAGTATGGAGTGGATATTAATTGCATATTTGGAAGATGATCTTTCCCCCCCTTATCCATGGGTTTGGGTTTACTAACAGTTAATTATCACATATACCTTTTTTTTGTACACCAAAACCAACAGGTGCAGGATGATTCATGGGGAAACTAGAAAGATAAGATGTCATGCCATTAAGTTAACAAGGAATTTAGACCTAGTGACTATCTTGGCAATGGTGGGACTCTCCCATTTCTTGCTGGTCCCACACATCAAGCAGACCGCACCCACATATCAAGGGGGCAGGTCTGTCGAAGTCAGCTAGAGTGCCATTTTGCCCATAAGGCTTGGATCGATACCCTGCTTCCTCCCTGTATAGGCAGAACGCTGATGTATGCTCACCCAATGAGACTCATGGTTCCAGTTAATTTCCAGAATGCTGTGCAGTGACTCAGTTGATGTCCTAGTGGAAGATTGGTATTGCCATCTTTCCAAGGCCATTGACAAGATTGGTCCCTGATATGGCTGCCCTCGGCTGCTCCCACCCCAAGGCAGCTCCATGGTATACATTGATGCTGTGTGAATGGAAACAGGAACTGAGACTGCTAAACTGAGTTTGGCAGAAAGCTCATGATGAGGCTTCAAGAATATCTTATAAGATGCTTATGAGATGGCAGTTCTCTGTTAGTTCACACCCAGCTCAGTTATTTAAAGCAATTCAGTGTCTGACAATCTTAACCAAAGGATCATCTGAAATTGTCTGATTGGATATTAGTCTAGAGGCTTTTGTGAGCTTTTTGGTGGAGAAAATCTTTTGGTGGAAAAAACCAAGACCTCTCTGCTGAATTTGATACAGACAGGTAACTGGAGTCTCCTTGGCTGTTTCAAGGTCCTACTTTGAACCGCTTCAGCCTACTTTCCTTGGCTGCTGTGGACAGGAATCTGGCAGCTATCTGAGCAACCACATTTGGCTGAAATTCAGAAGCTCTGGCATCCAATGTTCACCATGATGATAAGTATAGAACTCCACCTCCCCAGAGCACTGTTTTGGTATAGTACCAGATATTTCATGTCCAATTAATGGCTATGCACCTAGTTCATGGATGTTACATACCTGTCAGAGAGTTTGGCATGTGAGAGAGTGCAACTCTTACTGCACTTCCAAGGAGAGAAGTTTCTTCCCTATCCCTAGAAGCTCAGTGGGATATCCAGGGCTGAGTCTAATCAGGGCTCAGTTCAAATTAAGTTAGAAGTTCACAACTGAAGGCTTTTTGTCCATGCAGAAAAGCAGTATGTCAAAAGAAGAATTGTAACCTGGACTTCTGCTTGAAATACTGGCGTATTTTATTAGGATGTGCAAAAGAAGAGGAAGAAGAAGAAATATCATATCATTTTTTCCCCAATTCAGGTCTACTGGACCCCTCCAAAAAATGGCATTACTGAAAAATCCTAGATCCCAGTAGTGGGTAGAATAAGATGAGACACAGTAAAAAAAAGTTGAGAAAGGCTGCTCTAACCATTACATCAGATTGTCTTAAGAAACCCACATCCTATCAACTTGCCAGTACTTTTTATGGCTGTCCTTAAGAAGTGCAGAATTCTTGCCACACCTCGAGGAGTTATCAAATCTCCTCTGTGCTTGCCTCTGATTTCGTTGTCTTGCTTGAGCAGGGATCCCCATATCTGCTGTGAGATTGTTGCTCTAGGGAAGATTTATTGTCAGTTCTGCACCGATCCCCAGCTGAGGGGTAGCTTTTAAATATGTAACAGTTGAGATGGGGGAAAGTGATTCTGCTAATCAATGTAACACCCCGTGACACACACATTCACTCTATTATTAATGGAAATATAATAATCAGGGCTAGCTGTGATCTGTGAATATTCATAGCCTTTCTGAAACATTAGACATTGCTTTTCTTTCCCCTTCAGAAGCTATTTTACAATTGTTCAGCATTTAATAGACTTTTTTGTCACTAAATATAATAGGAAATATTCCAATCTTACCGTGTTTTTATCATCAGTTCTTTGAAATTGTGGTTAAACAAAAAAAAAAAAATCGTACAGTTGACAACTGCTGATTACAACCTCTTTCTGCTTGCTTACCTTACCCCCAAGCAACACCTTTTCATTTTTTTACTTGTCTCCCCAAAGACTACTGATGAATTGAAAGTTTCAATACGGTACTGGGAAAGCACAACTGAATCTGTTCAGTTGCTTGATGAACTTTGAATGGAAGCATATGTCTGTCTCTGGTTTTGCTATCATCTGCTTTCCTAGCCCCCCCCCCCCCTTTACATTCTTTAAGTGTCTTTTTCCTTCTTTCTTGTGTTACTTGGGATGTCCTTACGGTTCCCTGCTAGGGAATCTTTCCATCAGGACTCATACAAATGTGCTATTAAGATCTGGAATAGCATTTCTACAAATACTGACTGTGCCGTTCTTAGGTTAATAGTTCATAGTGGATCCCTTACTTACTGTCTATACTGACCTTCAGCCAAACTTGAAGCTGTATTCTCTTAGTTCTTATTTCAAAGCAGGATCCACTTCATGTTGATGTGCTACGACATGTGCTAGTGATTAATGTTCCAGATCTGATACCAAACCCTTTATCTGCATGGAGCTGATTTGCAGCAACTGCCAAAACCTTGTTGGTTACCTGATTTCTATATCTATGGATCATTTCAATAGCCTTAGGAAAACCTAATTAAATTGGGAGGGGGGACCCTTCTCCGTTTTATCTTAAGTCTTATAAGCAGCAGTCTTATAATCATTCCCAGTGGAATCATATATACAATTTTAGTATGTAAGATGAAATCAGATTTATACAGTCCATAATTCTAACCTGAACCTCATGCCAGAATTTTGGAAAGCTTTTCATTGTATTCTGCTATATATTAGCAAAATGTTATTTGACAAATATTCTCTGTTTGAGTTCGTCTATATGCATATATTTTTTCATAAGAAGTGATATCTCTGGCCGTAACCATGAGAACCAATTTTATTTCATTCTGTTGTCATAGTGTATCATGAGAGTTATAGTTTTATATGAATGCTCATGTAATCTTAAACTACAAGGGCCATAGTGTGGCACAATAGCATCCAGTGCACATGTACAGAAGCAACTGGGATATTTCCAATCATAAACACAAAAAGATAAAAGACAAGTTTAGGAAGCAAGATGGCAACACAAGCAGAATACAAAAATAGTATGGTAGGTGAATTTTGAAGAAAAGTCTGTCTGGTATAGCCAATCTCAGAAGCAAAGCATCATTGGTAGTTGGATGGAAGACCCCCATTTGAAGACTCTGCAGAGGAAGACTATGACAACACCATCTCTGCTTCATATTTGTCTTGAAAACTCCTTACAGGTGTTGCCATAAATTGGTTGCTTGCTTTCATATATAGATAAATTTTGGCATACTGAAAATATATCTATTAGGCTTTCTTAAAAATGGAACCCCTCCAATAATGATTCTGAAAGGGTAGATTGAGCTCACAAAAAGCAATGTGTAGCCTACTAATGGTGAATGGTGATATTCATCAAAGCAACCCAGTATTTCAGTAAGAAGAAAGAGTTGGTTCTTGTATGCCCCTTTTCTCTACCCGAAGGAGTCTCAAATCGGCTTACAATCACCTTCCCATTCCTCTCCCCACAACAGACTCCCTGTGAGGTGGGTGAGGTGAGAGCACCCTGATATTACTGCTCAGTCAGAACAGCTTTATCAGGGCTATGGCAAGTCCATGGTCACCCAGCTAGTTGCATGTGGGGGAGCGAGGACTCAAACCCGGATCGCCAAATTAGAAGTCCACGTTCCTAACCACTACCCCAAGCTGGAAAGTCCCCTGATCACACATCCTTTGCTACCATAGATGAGACTAATGAAATGTCCAGCATCTTGGTTCACAGGGGCTAACCAGTTGCTGAGGAAAGGCCTAAAATAAGTGTGTTGAGGTCGAAACATGCCTTCTTGTTGTCATCCCCCCCCCCTCACTACTGGTATTCAGAATAATTCTCCCTCTTGTCATAGAGATTCCATATATTCATCATGGCTAATAGCTATTGATAGACTGACCTTCTGCAGCACAGGGACAAGAATCCCAAATAAAGCCAGAATTCTCTCTAGCCAGAACTCTGTCAATATATATGTACAAATCTCTTAGAACCAGCATGTTTTTTTTCAGGCGCTTTAGGGCCCTGGGGTTTGTGCCGGGAGCTGATGTCAGTCAGCGACACAGAGTGGACAAAGTGGAGTTGCCTGAAGCTTTCCCAGTAAGCATTTCTTTTAAATAAGTTGTTTCTTGGCTTTTACTGTCTAAGTCAGACATGCATGTCAATGAAGTCTGCCTTCCCCCTAGCAAAGACGAGATCAGATGATTTTTATATCAACAGGGGGCCACTCAGCACCTCTGGCTAATGAATGCTTTGTCCGCCTGAACAATTCGTTTCCCTCATCAATATTCTTCGCACTTCACTTTCCATCCTGCCCAAGCTTGGCCACTTGCGAATTTGTGCCTTGGTTATAATTACAACCGGCATAAATTCAGAGCCACTAAAACACAGCTTGAGGTCCTGGGACTGATTTTTTTGTCTATTAGAGAGTGGTATTTGGCAACAGCATGGCTGCTGGCAGTCCAGTTGTAGCATAAGCAAGGACACAGAAAAAGTAACGATAGTCACCAAAGAGAGCTGACAAAAATTAAATTTCAAAGAGAGAGAGAAGACCATATGTCTGAATGGTTGTTTTGTTGCGGATTTGTGGACTGTGATGGTTTTTAAATATGAGAGAAAAGCAATAATGTGAAATACTGAGAAGTTTTTGGCCTTAAAACAGGAGTAGCCTTAATGTAGTAAGCAACTTTCCTTTGAAAAACGGCCATTCTCACAATAGCAAAAGAATGTTAGCAGAACTGGGATGATCTTGAGGCATTTTCTTACAACTTCACTCAAAATCCTGATTTGTTTGTTATCATTGTCATATGGAAGGCCTCTTGTGGTGCAGAGTGGTAAGGCAGCCATCTGAAAGCTTTGCCCATGAGGCTGGGAGTTCAATCCCAGCAGCTGGCTCAAGGTTGACTCAGCCTTCCATCCTTCCGAGGTCGGTAAAATGAGTACCCAGCTTGCTGGGGGGTAAACGGTAATGACTGGGGAAGGCACTGGCAAACCACCCCGTATTGAGTCTGCCATGAAAACGCTGGAGGGCGTCACCCCAAGGGTCAGACATGACTCGGTGCTTGCACAGGGGATACCTTTACCTTTACCTATTGTCATATGGGGAACCAGTTCTCCTTAATCTTTTGTTTATATTGGTATGGTTCCATTTTGACTCAGAAGCCCTGGTTCACATGCTATCATAGTCATAGAGGGAGCCTCATGCAGCAGCCCCAAATGCTCCCTGAAATTATGTTCCTGTTCTTTTCCCAAGAAAAAGATTTGTGGGTGGGCATTTTGGATTGCTGGAGAAAGAAAGAAATCGCACTCTGTGGGCAGAAATTTGTATATTCACAGAAATGTCTACCGTATATACTCGCATATAAGCCGAGTTTTTTCACCCCATTTTTAAAGTTGGAAATAGCCCCCCCTTCAGTTTATACGTGGGTATTTTTTTTTACTGCCAGACAGGACCGGAAGGCGGGGCTGGGAGACAAGTATATTTAACTGAAGAAGCAGATGCAGGAAGAAGCAGAGACGCAGCAAGCCCAGGAGGGACACTCACTGCCTTCTGCTGCAGGAAGCTCTGAAGCCTCTGTCTCAGAGGGAGAGCAGAGAGCAGAAGGAAGAAATGCCCCTAGAGGAAGGAATAGAAAGTGGAGAGAACAGAACACCCCGGCTAAGAAGAAGGGAATTGCATAATAAGAAGGATTGGATATAAAAAGGCAAGAGGGGTCAGAGGGAAAGAGGGAGGAGTTGGGTGGGAAGAAAAGGGGAAAAAAGATCCTGCCCAAAAGGGAGGAGAGGGGAGGGGAGGGGGGAAAGCCATTATCCAAACACAAGTCTTGGGTTATACAATAAGGTTTTCCAGCATTTTGTGGTGAAATTAGGTGCCTCGGTTTATATGGCAGTCAGCTTATATGTGAGTATATACGGTATGTTGGATCCAGCTTAATGACACATGATACGACTAAAAACAACATTAACAAATGTTGATACATGTGAGACCCCTTTGAGCATGAAGACTAGGCCAAATGTCCTCCTCCCGATTACCTGTGGTAGGTTTCATGATGTGAGTGGTTGAAGACAAAATTAAATCCTTGTTTCTAATTAAATATGTAATAATTTTCACCCTTCCTCATCTGTTTCCCCTCCCCCACCATGTTCTTAGAAGAAAGCTACTCAAACATTGAAAATCTTGTATTCTAGGAATCTAATACGGCCCAATCTGTGGATATCTCAAACTGTTGACTAGGGGCATGCTGACTTGTTAACAGATAGTTCTGCAAAATCTGAGGGACCTCTCAGATTCACAGACAAATCTGAAAACTTAAAAAAAAAACACTTTAGGGGGCAGATTAAATACCTCCAAATATCTTTGCCTGTGCATGTCGCTTACCTCCTCCTTTGCTATGCAGCCACAGCAATGACGTTGTGGGGACAGAGCAGTGATGGGCCCAGCAGTGGAGGCCAGGATCATGCCAGGCTTACCTGCACCAGTGCAGACTTTAAGGAATGACCAAAACTTCAGCAGGTCTGACAAAAGAGGCTGGGGACCATGCTGGGTCTAAGGGTGGTGTTGGTGATAGTGATGATGTTTGGAGATGGTGGGCAGGTAGCTGGGGCCCCCACAGCCCTGGCTATGGCCAAGGCTATGGGGAGAAGAAACTGTGGCAGGTCTGGGAACAGGCTGGGAACTGTGCCAAGACCAGTGGCAATGGGGGGTTGGATGAGCATTGTAACCAATATGGCAGTGACAGGGGGGGGGGGAGAAGCTAGGAAGGGAAGAGAAATCCCCCTGCAATATCATAGGTCCCCCTTGTTGAACCATAAACCCAATGAATTGAAATCTGTTATTCCAAAAAAAGCTTTTAAGAATTGTTGCTGTCTCCTGTTGTCTTTAGCCCTGCCAAGCTTTTCCCTTCATCCTCTCCTATGGCAATTACTGCGTTTACCGAAAGGAAAAAGAAGAAGAGTTGGTTCTTCCATGCCGCTTTTCTTTACCAGAAGGAGTCTCAAAGCGGCTTACATTACCTTCCCTTTCCTTTCCTTTCCTCTCCTCACAACAGACACCCTGTGAGGTAGGTGAGGCTGAGAGAAGCCCTGATATTACTACTCAGTCAGAACAGTTTTATCAGTGCCGTGGTGAGGCAAAGGTCACCTAGCTGGTTGCATGTGGGGGAGCGTATATTCAAACCCGGCTCACCAGATTAGAAGTCCGCACTCCTAACCATTACACCTTAAAAGGTAAATGGCCCTCGATGTATGACAGCCTCCTCTAAAACGTTATATCCCAAAAGACCTTTATTATTGGGCATATGTATAACTCGTATTCAAATTTAAGACAACTCCATATTGCTTTTGATGGCATGTTTGAAGGTGAGGGGAACTAATCTTGCATTTGAATATGCAAAGTGTACATTCCAGCTCCCTAAAGATACAGGGGAGATAAAATAAGAGAGTTATATTAAAGCAATAATGAAGCACTAATTTAAATGAGATATTGCCAATGACTTCATCAAATGTCCATGTCTAGACAGGGGATAATTCTAACAATCTGCATTGGAGGGACTTTAATACTTCCCTTAATCGTTTCCTGCCATCCTAGTGACCTTTTGCATCATTCTGCTGCAATCTTATTTCCAGCAAAGGATGAGAAGATGATAATCAGTAATATTGTCACTGCCATGAACAGGGCAATGGAAAACAGGAAGACTCTCTGGAGGAATGATTCTTTCTTTCAGTTTCATTGATTGAGTTGTAATGGTTCCTTGGGATGTAGTTCTCAGATGTCATTGGCTAGTCCAAATGAATACTTACTTAAACTTGTTGACTAATCCTTTGCTAATCCTTGTCTCCTTCATCATATCCCAGCCAATATGAGCTGTTCCCTATAAATTTATCCTGGGAGGGTTGGAAGGCATTGATAGCTTAAAATTATCTTCTTAAAGGTAGCAACCCTCCTCCCAAGTAGAACAGCTCCCTTTAAATATAAATTCAAAGAATTAAGCCATGAGAAATAGTTGACCTTGCAGGAAACACATTCTGGGGTTTAATACACTATTGATTCCTTGCCCATTGGGCAGATAGAGGGATAGATGGATATAGTATTGGTCTTCCCTAAGACAAAAACAAGACAAAAGTTAAATAAACAGATAAAACCAACAAATGAAAAAAAAACACTGTTTAGTGTTATGTGCAATGTAAGAGGATAATCTATTGTCAATAGAAATGTAGACAAGGTACAAGGAAGGAGGGGGGAAGTTCTTGCAAATATTTCTGGTGCCTGTAGCCCCATTCTGCCCACTAAGTGCTGGTTGGGCATGCACTCTGGATACAGGATGTTTTTGTATCACCTGTGAACTGCAGCTTCCTGAGAAGAGCTTTGTTTAGTGGTAAATATCAAAGCACACACAAGGCCCTGAGCCTCAGAGTTTTTAAAAAATAATTTCTAACTCCCTGTGATTGGGTGGGGGAAATTCTTCTCTCACTCAGAGATTTATCCCCTTTCTTTGACCTGAAAGGGAATTTCCAACTACCCATTTGCCTTTGCCAACTTTCCCCAGTTCTCTTGTCTGTGTTAAACTCCTCTCAGTCAGGACTGAATGATGAAAGTGTCAGTACTAGATTTTTCTTAGCTATGACTGAAATCCCACAGTAAATATTCAACTCAGTCAAGGCAGAAATCAGACTGACTGTTTCCTTAGCATGCAGCTCTCAAGTCTTTCTCTGCTCAGCTGACCAGTTAGCTGGGGACCAATCAGACCTCTTGGAACAGCTTGTCACTCAAGCTCTCTGTTTCCGTGAAGAATTCAGTCTTCCCACTATTTGTACAATACTAAGTTTTTAAAAAATGCAGTCCATCACTATTATGTAAGATACTGTCAATTAGGAAAATTCTGAGGATTTTCCTAGGTGAGTCAAGGATACCTCTATTCAAAGCAAACATTACCCCTGTTCACTAGCTGTAGAGAACACAACTTCATACATTTAATTATTCTCCTGTTATATTCAATCCCTATACAATTTAATGTGTTCCTCACATTTATGCAGGTCTGGGTTTCATTTGCAAAATAAGTTGCTGTTTCTTACAAACAGGTGTACTCAAGTACATGCAAGTTGTATGTGCATTCATTATAATGTGAACAGGGCTAATATGAAGCAAAGGAAAAACAAAACAAAAAAAAGGCCTACCAGAGTCCTTCATAGCAGCTTGCCTAGATGTCACTTATTCAGAGACATAAGTGAAACCTGATTTGAAACTGATTCTGGAACTGTAACACATGTGGGATAGACTTATAATTACCTTGTCTGTATTTGTTTGGTTCTTTTCACCTTTGCTACGCTGCACCTATCTGAGTTGTTTCATGACCAGCCATGGGACCACACCAGGATGCTTTCTGGAGAATCTTCCACCAATTCCTTTTAATGGTGGATGGAAAAAAACTGATTCTGATACGATATTTTCAGGAAGATCCATGTTCAAGCCTTGTGCAGTTACAGTGCCATGGCTCATCACTTGGCCCTGGGAGCTTCCAATTTATGCAGAGTTCTAAGAATACCCTCAATGTGTTCTGTTCAGTTCTGCCAGACAGTAAGTCTCAAGATGATAGCATTTATGCTACTGAATCCTAGGTTTTATAGCTAGCTGTCCCTGTTATATGTGGCATAACGTAAGTGCAATAAAACTTTTCAAAATTCTTATTTCATCCTTGAAAAGCCTTTAGGAGTTTTCAAATGAAATAGGGCACCTTATTATTAGCCAGGTAATGATATATGTGTGGAGGAATCAGTGGGAAATGGTAAGGTGGGGTTGTTTATGCTGAATGGCTGGCTGTGACTGTCCAACAGGTGTGGTCGAAACCTTTCCCATCCCATCCTACCTGATTCTTCTAACTGGAGTTTCTGGGGACTGAACCTGCTCTATCATTAAGCCATGGCCAGTCCCCATGAGGCAGTAAGAGGCAATGCCTCCTCTGCCTGTGCATTTTCTTTTGCAGGTAAAACTCAAGTGGAATTTTCTCCCTCAACTCAATTTCCTGTAGCTGTCTGTTCTAGGTCTTGTTTTGTGCCGTTATCGGCTAATCTTTTAATCTGAGAGACGCTTTGAGCCTGTCTTCTTTTATTTCCCATGTGCTTTGGAACAAAGGGCTCTATAGTACAATACAAGCATTGTTTCCCCGAAGGCTTAACGACTCATTGTATTCTCAAATGTTATTTTCATATCTAGAAACATCAGCTCTCCAGAGCCCCGTGTGTGTAAGGATGCCCCCCCCCCATTCTGGCCAAAGGCATGAGACAAGACATTGACACAGCTAACACAACCTTTTAATTCTTTACAAGAGTCTGAAAGCATCCATCATTTTCATAGGCAAAAAGAACAAGAGCTGGGAGGGGGGAGGGAGTGCATATGCCCTGCTTTTTACTACCCAGAGGAGTCTTAAAGTGGCTTACAATTGCCTGCCATTCTGTCCTCACAACAAACACCTTGTGAGGCAGGTAAGGCTGACAGAGCTCTGAGAGAACTGTGACTGGCCCAAGGTCACCCACCTGGCTGCATATCGAGGGGAAGTGGAGAATCAAACCTGATTTTCCATATTAGAGGCCACCACTCTTAACCGCTACACTTAGCTGGCTTTCTGTGATGCAAACTGTATCTCTAGCCTCTGAAATTCTACCATTTCTTGCCACTGAACCTTCCATTTTTTTAAATAAATAAAATCCCAGGCAGAACATGAATGATTCAAACAAATGGATAGTATTGACCTTTCTCAGAGAAGGGAGAAAATGATTTTTAATTTTATTTATTCATTTATGCTTTAACTTATATACCACCGCTCTCCAAATGTCACAGTGGTTTACAAAGAATAAAACAACCCAACCCATAAAAACTCCAATGCATTAAAATATGGCTATTCATTGAAGTTAACTCCCCATCTCCCCTCCCCTGTCCAGCTGCAGTCAGGAGCTCTTTCATTAGGAGCAAGGGTCCTGATCTAACTAATTCTAAGGGATCTGCTGATAGTAACTCCAGGACCTCAGCCTGGCCTCAACCATATGCCTGGCAGAAGAGTTCCGTCTTGCAAGCCTTGCGGAAAACTGATAACTCCTTAGCTCTTTCAAGAGCTCCTTCCATCAGGCTGGGGACAGGGCCGAAAAAAACCCTGGCCCTATTTGAGGCCAGGCAAATGTCCTGGGGGTCCAGGATGACCTGCAGATTCATACCCATAGAGCGGTGTGCCCTGCAGGGGGCATAGGCAGACAAGTTGTCCCACAGATACGCAGGGTCCAAGCCGAGTATAGCCTTAAAGGTTAAAACCAAGACCTTAAACTTGATCCGGAAACAGTCTGGTAACCAGTGCAGATGATGTAACACCGGCTGGTTGTGGGCCCTCCAAGTTGTACCAGTAAGGACCCTCGCAGCTGCATTTTGTACCAGCTGTAATTTCCGGGTCAAAGCTGAGGGTAGGCCCGCGTAAAGTGAGTTACAGTATTCTAATCTGGAAGTGACCATTGCATGGATCACTGTGGTCAGATGATCAGAGGACAGGTAGGGCGCTAGTAGCCACGCTTGGAGCAGATGGAAAAACGCCATCCGGGCTACCTGTGTGACCTGAGCCTCCATGGAAAGGGAGGCATCGAAGCATCGAGGCCTGCATGGCCCTCGGCAGCCCTTTCAGGGGCAGCAATGGGAGGGATGAACTTCCCACCACTGACTCCCCCCTCCCTCAACAGTCCCACCACTGTCTGCATGTCCCCCCCCCCAAGGCATTTCAGTGTTGGGCCCCACAAAACGCAGTGCCTCCAAGTAACTCCCCGCTGCCCTCAAATGCCCTGCCGCAGCCACCGCAGCCCTCACCGGGCTGTTTGGGGCTAGCATGGGAGAGAACAACTGCTCACCATCGACTCCCCCCTAAAAGCTTCACCACAGCCTCCACGGCCCTCGACAAGTCTTTTGCGGGCAGCGGGGGCCAGTTTCACATCAGTGCCTCCTCCCTACAGTCCCGCCAATGCCACTCTAGGCCTTGGCTGGCCTGTCCGGCTCTGGAGATTAGGGGTGGCCTAGCATCCATTGTATTCCTGGATGCATCAGGCTATGTCCCTAGTTATACTATAATTCAGGGACACCCAACAAAAAATCAAGTTCAAGACAGAGAAAATAAGGTGCTCTTTCACAGAAAATAAAACTCACTTACAAAATGTATTGCAACATGCATATGGTGGGGAAAGTGGAATTAGGGGAGTCATATGTTAATTTAGTAAAAAAATATGTAATGAGTACCTGACACAGTGCTAAAAGAAAAATCACTGGAGCTCTGGAGGTTTGTTACCCCTAAAGTAATTGCAAGCATTTGAAAGGAATCAAGGAAATCCCATCTAAGTCAGTCAAAAGTAAAAACAGAATCATAGAATTGGAAGGGGCCATACAGGCCATCTAGTCCAATCCCCAGCTCAATGCAGGATCAGCCTAAAGGATCCATTATAAGTATCCATCCAGCTGCTGCTTGAAGGCTGCCAGGGAGTTCATCACTTCCTTAGACAGCTGGTTCCACTGCTGAACTACTCTGACTGTGAATCCCCTCCCCGATATCCAGCTGGTCCTGTTCTACAGGTAGTTTAAACCCATTGCTGTGGGTTTTGTCCTCTGCTGCCCACAGGAACTGTTCCCTGCCCTCCTCCAAGTGACAACCTTTCAAATATTTAAGGAGATAAATCATGTCCCCTTTTAGCTCCCTGGCTGAACATTCCCAAGTCCCTCAGCCTTTCTACATTGGGCTTGGCCCCAGGCCTCAAATCATCCATGTTGCTCTTCTCTGAACCCTCTCAATGTTGTCCACATCCTTTTTTATTGCACACTGTATTCCAGGTGGGGTCTGACCAATGCAGTATACAATGGGACTATGACATCCTGCAATTTTGATGTGATGTCTCTGTTGATATAGCCCAAGACTGCATTTGCCTTCTTTACCATTGCATCACATGCTCTGCTCATATTTAGCTTACAGTCCACAAACACCCAAGGTCTCATTCACATGCACTGCTGTCTAGCAGTGTATCTCCCATCCAGTATGCAGGCTTCTCAATTAGTGACCTAGAAAATACTGAGCAGCAAACAAACAAGATCAGGATTATCTTATTCAGCAGGGCCTCTTTTCTGTTTGGAAGGTATCCTTGTCCTGCTGTTACCTGAAGACACAGAGTCACTTGCTCCTTTTGCCTCTCTTTGTACTTGTGATTACCTAGGCCAGGGGTATTCAACCTGTGGTCCTCCAGATGTTAATGGACTACAATTCCCGTGAGCCCCTGCCAGCATTTGCTGGCAGGGGCTTGTGGGAATTGTAGTCCATTAACATCTGGAGGACCACAGGTTGAATACCCCTGACCTAGGGAATTAAAACCAGGCCCAGTAACAAGCAGTCAGATTGGGAAAGTGCAATGACTCCCAAATGCTGGACATAATTTTGTTCAGATCTGGAGCATTTCCAATTCTTTGCTAATAGGCATTGTTAGCATGCATTGCCTCTGAGCCTTCACGACTGGAGGCATTCGTCAGGCAGCAACGTTCGTCATGCTGCAGCATGCCCAAAACTTCTCGGATCGGAAGCAGGCTAAGAAGATGGAGTCAAATTAGCAGAAATCAAATGCCCTCAGCTTTGGGAGTCAAGCCAGTAATTTGGGTGAGGTTAGAATATTAAGAGGTCCCTGGCATGCAGTTAGCAGAACTGAGACAACCATGGGCAGCACAAGGTAATAGTAAGTTTTCTGCTGGGTGAATTGGGAAGATGGAGTGGAAAAAAGGGAGGGACAGAGGAAAAGCTGTGAGAATTTGCAGGCACAATGGCCTGGATTCAACAGAGATTTCCCATGGTATAGGATTTCTACCCAGAGAACACATCTTTCCCATTTCCCCTATCCTATAGAAGCCTAAAATGTACCACATAATGCTGGTTATGGAGCATGGGGGACCCCCTCCCCTGTGGCAGCTCAAGGGGAGCACAGGGGACCCCCTCCTCACTTGTGGCAGCTCCAGGGGATCTTGAGCTGCCACAAATGAGGCAAATAAGTAATGCTCTGTGGGTAGAAATCCTTGCACTAGTGGAAAAATACAGGTGGAATTTTGAAATACAGCCAGTGTATTTCTGACTGAATGAGGCTGGAATAGGCAGGCAAGCTGCACAGCTTCCTTCTACCCTCTCCAGTAGGATCAAAACACTTTTTTTAGGTTGTTGTTTACAGCATATATCAAAAATGATGGATGAGGTATATGCAGTGTGTGAATGGACAGTTGATTTACAGATATTCAGAAAATCCAAGCAGTTTTGCCAGTTGTTTGAGAAACTTTTCACAATTTTCACATGAAGAGTGAGATGATGGAGTACCCTGAGAAGAAAAGTTGGGTTTTATAGTCTGCTTTTCACTACCCAAAGGAGTCTCAAAGCAGCTTACGAACACCTTTCCCTTCCTCTCCCCACAGCATATATTCTGTGAGGTAGATGGGGCTGAGAGGGTAGTCCAAGGTCACCTGCCTGTGGAGGAGTGGGGAATAAAACCTGGTTCTCCAGATTAGCGGCTGCCGCTCTTAACCACAACAACTTGCTGGCTCTTAAGTAAACGTAATGCTGTGCTTGGAGACATGTTGTATGTGTGTTGCTTCTCCATTTATGTTCATTTTAAAGACCACATTTGTTTCATTTTTTCCCCCAACTGTTTTAATTACCCGGGCTTCCTCTCTCATTTCTTAGTAGTAGTTTAATCATTTTGGTGTTTGCCAAATACTGATTTGCACTGATTTCGTAGTCCCCACCAGCCTGTCACTTGAATGTTTTGCATCCAGATGATGCAGAAATTGCAAACATTCTATGCCTCCATCAAAGAAAGAATCCTACTGAATTTCAGAGAGAGACAGAGACAGAGAGAGAGACATATATATGCCTGATAGGCTTCCCATTGCTCAAACGTCATGTTGCTGCTATTTGCAGCAAGTCTTTTCAGTCTCTCATTTGCTCTACTATCTATTTCTCCCACACACACTTGTAAACATCCGTGAACTAACTAAATAAATAGACTCTTCATGCCATTCCAGTCAATTCATCCCATGCAAAATGCCTCCCTGCATTATTTTACATTGCCTATGTAAAGCAATGGGAACATGAATGAAATAAAAGCAAATGATATTTTGCATTAGTTGCTTATTCACTCCCCCTCCCTTGTAAATATTGTTGAAACGCATGAGGATTTTTTTTCATTCTTTTTGAAATGAATGTAAACCTTCAATAACTAATCCTTTAAGTCTTTCCAGAGTTCTGTAGGCATCTAAAGCTTTAAAAGACAGAAATGCTTAAATGTTCCATCAAATTATACACACACACACATATATTTGTGTGCATGTATACACATATGTAAGAGCCTCTTGTGGCCCAGAGTGGTAAGGCAGCCGTCTGAAAGCTCTGCCCATGAGGCTGGGAGTTCAATCCCAGCAGCCGGCTCAAGGTTGACTCAGCCTTCCATCCTTCCGAGGTCAGTAAAATGAGTACCCAGCTTGCTGCTGGGGGGTAAATGGTAATGACTGGGGAAGGCACTGGCAAACCACCCCATATTGAGTCTGCCATGACCCGGTGCTTGCACAGGGGATACCTTTACCTTTATACACATATGTGCATACATACATACATACATACATACATACATACATACATACATACATACATACATACATACATACATACATACATATATATATATATATATATATATATATATATATATACACACATGCATACATGGATGCTGTTGACCTTTCTACATTTTATCAAGCCACCTGTCTTTGCTATTTCAGTCCTTCCAGAAGTTAAGCAACTGTTCTGTTGACTTCAATGGAATATATTAAAGGTAACTGAGGGCAGAAATGCAGGCTTAGATTTGATATCATGATATTGGGTTTGTTTGTTTTTTTGACACTGTGCTCTGTTCAAAAATGCTATAATGATAAATATGGTGTAATCTTTACCTTAAAAATGTGACAGAGGCACAATAAGTTTCTCTCAGGAGCAGGAACTTTGAGGATTTGGCTCAGACAAATTGCCTTTCTTTTCCAGATGGCAAAGAAGAACTGCTAATGGTGAATTTGTGTCATACTGTTTGTTCCATGTGCCAACAAAATATTATACCATTGGCAAATTGCATGAAATAGCCAAAACTGATCAGGGTATCGGTGTCAGCTTTCTTAAAAGAAGAGGACTGAATTTTCCTTCACCTTTGTGTTCAGAAACAATGTCAGCTAATCAAGGGGAGAAGAAAAAGGAGGAGGAGGAGGAGGAGGAGGAGGTTGGTTCTTATACGCCGCTTTTCTCTACCTGAAGGAGTCTCAAAGCGGCTTATATTTGCCTTTCTTCTCCCCACAACAGACACCCTGTGAGGTGGGTGAGGCTGAGAGATCCCTGATATCA
This sequence comes from Paroedura picta, assembly GCF_049243985.1. Lineage (NCBI taxonomy): Eukaryota > Metazoa > Chordata > Lepidosauria > Squamata > Gekkonidae > Paroedura > Paroedura picta. Next base: position 86,379,056 of record NC_135375.1, on the reverse strand, counting down.
CTGCTCAGTCAGAACAGTTTTATCAGTGCCATGGCGAGCCCAAGGTCACCCAGCTGGCTGCATGTGGGGAAGCGCAGAATCGAACCTGGCATGCCAGATTAGAAGTCCACACTCCTAACCACTACACCAAACTGGCTCAAACACGGGAGGTGTGATAAATAAATAAACAAACAAACAAACAAACAAACAAACAAATAAATAAATAAATGTGGCACTTTCAATTCAGCTCTGTTAGACCCAAAGAACTTCCAGTATTTCTGAAAAATCCAAGATCTCAATATTGGTATAATATTAGGATCCAGGACTTTTGGGGGGAAATTTGGATTTTATTCTGGGTCCATTAGACTTAAGAAGAAAAAGACCATTTTTTTTTTAAAAGCCAGTCTGGCCCTAGGACTGGCTTGGCTTCTCTTGCAGTGTGATTTAAACTGCACTGCAAGAGAACTTGTGTGTGGTGTTTGCGGGGGGTCTCAGTTTCTGCCCCTTTGATCAGTCCTGGGCTGGGCTTCTCTTGCTACTTGAAGAGATGTGATCACCATTTTTTTCCTCTTAAACCAGCGAAAGCAACGACTAAGCGAGGCTTCTCCGGCTGAAGTCCCTCCACAAGCAATTCAGAAGTGCTTAACAGTAAAACAAAGCTCCCTTCTGCAATTGTCTTTAAAGTTCCCAAGCACAAAACAGCCCCCTGTTTGACACTGCCCGTAATTTCGGCCAGAAATTGCACCCATGGGGGGGGTTTACTTGAAGAGCGTGTAAACGATTAAGCGCCAACTCCTGTGCCAGCGAAAAAGGTCTTGAGACATCGAGTGAACAAATACTCATTGCTACTGTTGTTTTTGGGTTTTTAAAAAACAGGGGGGTTTTTTAAGGGAAAGGGATTTTCGGGAGCACAAACACAACAGTTCGTTGGCTGTTCTGTTTGACTGATGGCCAGGGGCAGGAAGAAGTGCGGAAAAATATTGCCTCCTTTGTTGCAATTCTGGTGAGACCGGAACCTGTGGGGAATGAATAGACCGCTACTGGGACTTCAGTATTCCACTAGAATTGAAGGTATGCGGAATGATGAAATTCCACTATTAAATATAGCATTTCTGCATACTGCAAACATTTAGCAACATTGGTCATTGTGTGGAATGGCCCTTGGTTTAAACTGGGCCATGATAATTCAGTCTGATATCAAGCATAGAGTAGAAGAGTAGAGTACTTACAGTTTCAGAATAAAATCAGAGTCCAGTAGCACCTTTAAGACCAACAAATATTTATTCAAGGTATGAGGATAGTCTCATGAAGAGTGCTTGGACTCGAAAGCTCACACCTTGAATAAATCTTTGTTGGTCACGCCACCCCTGGCGTGCTGGCACCCACACTTCTCCCCCCCCCCACAGCACGCTCCTGGCACAGCGAGCGCCACACCAAGGGGGGGGAGGGAGGCATGCCTGCTGATTTGCGGGCGCCAATGCGCCCGAGACTCCCCCTCCCCCTGGTCCCTGGGCCTCCCTCCCCGCTCGGTTGCCCAGCCTGAAAAAGGTTGGGGACTGCTGCTTATACAGTTTCAGAATTCAGCCTTGACTGACAGCAAATTAACACAGACAGAATTGGGGAAAATTTGACAAGGAAGTTTGGGAAGTATAAAAAGACTCCCATTTGGGCCAAAGAAAGGTGAGATCTTCTAGTGAGAGGAGAATTTCCTTACTCAGTCAAACAGAGTTAGTTCTGAAGGGTGCAGGGACCCCTGGTCTGGTGTGATTAGAGAACTTAATAATCAGTTAAAAGCTCAAGACAAGTGGAAAGAATGTACCAGCCTTATGGAAACCAAGAGTCCAAGATTACTTAAAGAAAGTGTACCAGAGTGTTTGGAAAAACACTAGAACAAAAGCCTCTCAACATTATTATTATTATTATTATTATTATTATTATTATTATTATTATTATTATTATTATTTGGATTTATAGCCTGCCACTCCCCTAAGGCTCATGGGTAACAGCATATAAAACCCTATAAAACCCCTAATATATAAAAACACCTTAACACACAATATGTTAAGTAATTCTTAATATCTCAAGAAACTCTCATCAACCTGTAATGTAAGAATTAAGTCTGTGCATGTACTGATTTTACCTTAGAAATATCCGTGTTACATCAAAAATGTTCAACCTCTGATTTTACCTGATCTTTCTCCTCAATGTTTAATACAATAATTTGCTATTTTTGAATTTCAAAACACCTTGAGGCTCCCAATCCTTTTCTCAAGTTCCTAGCCTGAGCAAACAGCCAAAATGTTGTCCTGAGTTCTTCAGCAAAGAAGAATGTACACTACTAGGGCAGCTTAGTCTGTAAAGGGTAAGAGAAATGGAGGGAAAATATTGCCTCTGAGGGAGGGAAGTGGATGAGGCTTTCATAATTTGCTTCACTTGATCTTCTATTATGGACTCATGAATGAACTTCATGCTCTTTTGAATTATTGTTCTGATGAGTATAACTTACCTCAAGACCTTACATTACAAGGAGACAGAAATTGGAATGAATGTTTTTTTCAAGATTCAGAGGATGGCTAATTGTCAAGAGTTTTGTGGGATGGAGAAATGTAACATTTCAATCTTCTCTTGGGCCATAACTGAGATGGAATTTACATAGCCTTAAAAATAATAGTACAACTCTATTCTGTATGATTACAAAATGTAGATGGGCTACGAACACAAGATGAACTTCATTTATCCAAGTTGGGGTGCTTTCACTCAAAAGCTCACACGCCTTGAATAAATCTTTGTTGGTCTTAAAGGTGCTACTGGACTCTGATTTTGCCAAGTTGAGGAAGAATGTGTTTGGCAGGAATCTGTCAAGATTCATCAGGAAAGTTTTAAACCCAAGCCACCAGAGGAAGGAGACATCCAACATATCCAACATAAGGTTTCAAATGTAGGAAACCAAATAGCAGTGGCCTGCCTGGGAAGGCCGAGTCAAATGGAACAAAGGGTAAAGGGCTTCAGATTCCTGTATACCAATTCCCAAAACCTGGGCAATAAAAAGGAAAAGCTTGAGCTTTTCATGTAGACAGAGATATGATTTAGTAGACACTACTTGGTGGAATGATTCCCATGAATGGAATGCAGTAGTGCAGGGGTAGTCAACCTGTGGTCCTCCAGATGTTCATGGACTACAATTCCCATGCGCCCCTGCCAGCGTTTGAGTTGTTAAAAAACCAAACAAACCTAAAAAAGGCCAAAGAGGAGGTGGAGTGGCACTATATGTGAGGAGAGAGCTTGCCTGTCAAGAAATACTAGAGAATAACACTCTGGTATCTGAGTGAGGATAAGGAGAGGGGAAGAATATAGTGGTTGGAATCTGTTACAGATCACCTGACCAGGATGAATACATAGTGCTGCCTTCCTTGAGTAGCTTGATAGAATATCTGGGCAACAGGACCTTGCAATTATGGGTGACTTCAACTTCCCCAATGTGCACTGGGAATCAAACTCCGATAAAAATCCAGAGTTGTTCAATTTTCTGTCCTGCCTGGCTGATAATTTTATTTATTTGGTTGGAAGAACCTATAAGAGGCTTAATACTGACCAACAGGCAAGAGCTGGTGGATGGGGTAAAAGCCTCCTGGGGGAGTGACCATGTCTTCCTAGAACTCCTTTTGAGATGGGTGGCCAAGGAAGTCTGTAATCGGATGTGTATGTTAGACTTTCATAGGATAGACTTTAATAAACTCAGAAGCATGATGACAAGAATGCTGGAAGAGAAAGGACCAAGTGACGGGTGGGCTCTCCTTAAACAAGAGCTATTGCATGCTGAAGACATGATTATTCTGGCAAAATTGAAATATGGTAGGGGATATAGGAAGAACAAAGAAATTCAGGAGGAGCTAAGGAAGAAAAAGCTTGTTCAGCTTTATGAGGGACAAACATAAGGCAAATGTGGCAATATGTCCACTGTTGGGTGAAGATGGAGAGACTCTGACAGAAAACAGAGAGAAAGCAGAAAGGCTCAGTACCTATTTTGCCTCTGGTCCCCCCACCCCAGAAGAATATGGACACATCTAGGGATGGTAATAAGCAAGATATAGTCTTTGGGTGGTGGGTTGACATGGACAGAGAGGTTGTTGATAGGTACCTGCGCTAGATGAGTTCAAATCCCCTGGACCGACTGATGTGGACGCTAGAGTGCTCAAAGAACTTTTCTGATAGCTTGAGGAACCTCTTGGAGGACTGGAGATTTGCCAGAAGACTGGAGTATAGTGAACATTATTCTCCTTTGACCCAAGAAACTACAAGCGAGTCTGACCTCATTTGCAGGGAAGATAAAGGAGCAGATTTTAATCTGGAACAGTAATACAGGGCCTGCAAAAGGGAGCTCCTCCACCAGGCGTTTGGTTGAAATCAACCAGAACCACTGCTTCCAATTGCCCCCCCCCCCAAACCTCCCTCCTACAACCATCATTGCACATTTGCCAACCCCACTGGGCCATCAGGAAGCATTGTTCTCCCCAGTGTTCTATTTGTTCTCCCCAGTGTTCTATTGTTCATAAGGTTGTTATTGTTATTATTGATATCATTATTTGTATTGTTCCTGTTTGATGTAAACTGCCCTGAACCTTCGGGGAGGGCGGTATATAAATATAATAAAATAATAAAAGGGACAATCTGCAAACATTTGAAAGACAATTTGTTGCCATGGGGAAGTCAGCATGGTTTTCTCTACAATAGGTCCTGGCAGATCAACCTGGTTTCCGTAATTGACCAGGTGACAGGCTTATGTTATTTCAGCTGATGTTATTTACCTGGATTTCATTAAGGCTTTTGCCAATGTTCCCTATGATGTTCTGATGGGTAAACTGGAAGACTGCAGACTGGATTCACAGATGGTTAGAAAACTGTAGTTGTCAATGGTGTTTCATCAGATTGGAGGGAGATGAACAATGGGGTGTCCCAGGGCTTGAATTTTTCAACATTTGTAGCAATGATGTGGATGAGGGAGTGGAGGGACTACACATTAAATTTGTAGATCACCAAATTAGAAAAAGTAGCAAACACCCCAGAAGAAAGAATTCAATGAGATCGGAAAACGGACAAAAGAGAACAAGATGCAATTCAACCAGTATAAGTGGAGAGTTCTACATCTGGGTCACAAAAATGAGATGCATGCATATTGAGTGGGAGATAACTTCTGGGTAGCAGTATATGTGAATTATACCTTGAGGTACTTCGGGAGTATCTGAACACTGCCCGCGGCGCCGCGGGCGCCACGGGCGCCGCGGACTAAATAATGCTGTAAGTCCTGGTGGGGAGGAGTTAGGGTGGGCTGTGTCCAGGATGACAAAGGGTGCCGATTGGCCCCTTCTCCAGACTGACAATTGGAGGGCCCAATCGGCAGGCGCTTTGCGCCTGCCGATTGGGCCCTCCGATTGGGCCGTCGACGCCAAGGCAACAATTGCGAGCCGTGCACAGTGTGACTCGCAGTTGCTCCCTTGCTGGTGGCCTGATGCGTTGGGAGGCGCGAAGCGCCTCCCGACGCATCAGGCCGCCGGAACGCCGCCAATTGCCTCCCTTCCAGAGGCTCCCCTGCAGATGAGGCCCTGCCGCCAGCCGCGCCAGTGCCGCCAGCAGCTTCGCCCCCCCCACCGGAACGCCACCAATTGCCTCCCTTCCAGAGGCTTCCCCGCGGCCGAGGCCCCGCCACCAGCCGTAGCAGCACCGCTAGCAGCTTCGCCTGCCTTGCCTCAGGGGACGACACCTCGCCGCCGCCCCGGCCAGCGTCCAGCAGCTGCTGCCCACCGGTGCGGACCCGCCACTGAGTGCGCACAACACCTACAACACAGATGGGGGCCGCGCAGTGGGGAGACCTCGAGGAGCCGCCAGCCAACTCCATAGGCCCACTAGCGCCCGCTGTATTTTAACTACAGTGTGCTTAATAACTAGTAAGCTAAATATAAGCAGAGAGTATAATGCAGTGGTAAAGAAGGTGAATTGTGAGATGTCATAGTTCTACTGTATACTGCATTGGTCAGACACCACCATGAGTACTGTGTGCACTTCTGGATGCCTCACCTCAAAAAGGATGTGGACAAAATTGAGAGGGTGCAGAGGAGAGTGAAAAGGGTGATCTGGGGCCTGGTGACCAATCATAGAGTTGGGAGGGGCCATGCAGGCCATCTAGTACAGCCCTCTCCTCAATGCAAGATCAGCCTAAAACATCCATGGAAATTACTGTCCAGCTACTGCTTAGAGACTGCCTGTGAGGGAAAACTGAGGGACTTGGGAATGTTCAGAAGAAAAAAAGTTGGTTTTTATATGTCGCTTTTCTCCACCAGAAGGAGTCTCAAAATGGCTCACAATTGCCTTCCCTTTCCTCTCCCCACAACAGGCCCCCTGTGAGGTAGGTGATCTTGAGAGAACCCTGATATTACTGCTTGGTCAGAACAGCTTTGTCAGTGCTATGGCGTGCCCATGGTAACCCAGCTGGTTGCATGTTGGGGATTGGGGAATCAAACCCATCTTGCCAGATTAGAAGTCCGCACTCCTTACCACTAAACCAAGTTCAGCCTGGAAAAGAGGTGGTTGAGAAGGGACATGATTGCTGTCTTTAAGTATTTGAAAGGTTGTCACTTAGAGGACAGGGAATGATTCCAGTTGGCAACAGAGGATAAGAACTTAACTAATGGCTTTAAACTATGTGTAAATGATATCAGCTGGGGGGGGGGATCACAGTTGTCCAGCAGTGGAATCAGCAGCCTAAGGATGTGGTGAGATCCTTCTTACTGGTGGTCTTCAAGCAGCAGATGGATAGATAATTATCATGAATGCTGATCCTGCATTGAGCAAATGGTTGGACTAGATGGTCTATATGGCCCCTTCAAACTCTATGATTCTATGGTGAATCACGTGCTGGAATGCTGCTTCATGCCTTGTTTCCCATGACTTGGAATTTAGGCATTGTAAGGAGAAGCCTAAGTGTAAATTCCTTTGAAACTGGTAAGATAGCTTTCCTATTTTAAGAGGCACTACATTTTCAAGACGTGTACCAAGTGGGATGAAATGTTATACAGTAAACCTTAGTCCAGTTGACCTGGAGATTTATATGTGATTGTGTAAAGAGTGGTGGCCAGACTTTGTGGTTAGTTTCAAGCAAAATTCATAGTATTTGTGCATAGAATGTTCTGCTTGCATCTGTTTATGGGGTTTGGAGTAATTTCCTTGTAAAAAACATTCCTACTTATCACAGTGGAGGCAAGTAGTCCAACCCTATACTGGTTAATGTTTAGTAATAGCTGCAGTAGAAGACAAGGTGACATCTCCAGCACTATTCTGGCAACCAGGATGAAAAGAAATTCTCTTTCAAGGTCTCCCGGTAAACATTTCTTGGAATCAGGCATTTGGTTTGCAGAAGTTGAGATAAGAGATGAGGCATTTACATAAGTTCTTTTCAGAATATAACTTGGTGAAGAAGTGGTGAATAGATGAATAGCAAATTGTTGTTTTTTTAGCACATGATGAAAATGGAAAGTATGCTCTGCTGAGGTTAAGTAAAATCAAAGGAACAGATACTTTAGTGTCAGTCAGATATTAAAGTATTTATCCGACTAGTGAAGATCAGAAGGGGTGAGAAAAAATTCTTTTCATACAAAGGAAATGGAAGGAAGAACATTAATAAGAACCTGGTGGGATAGCACTCACAATTGGAATATTAGGATTGAGGAATACAACTTATTTTAAAATGACAGACAAATAAAGAAGAGGGGAGGAGTAGCACTATATGTTAAAAATTTATATACTTGTATCTGAGCATGGAATTTCAGTAGAGAGTCTTTGGGTAAAAATAAAAGTAGTAGGACATAATAGTGGTATTATGGTGGGGGTCTGCCATAGATCACCAGGCCAGGCAGAGGACTTGGATCAGATGCTCGTAGATCAGATTACAAAGTTTTCAATGAGGCGAAACTGTTACCAGAAATGCACACACACATGTCCCAAGACACATGTATATTGAGCCGTGGGGAATTGCTTTACAAAAGGTTTGGTAATGTAGCATTAAGGATTGTTTGCCAATGTTTAAAAGGTGATTATACCCTTTAGAACTCATGTCCTATTTTATTATTTTGTTGAAATTTTAAACCCTATTTTTATATGTCTTATACATATTATATGCCAATAAAAGGTTACTGACTGACTAGAACTCATGGCAGACAACAGATAGTTGTGGTAAAATAATAACAATCTTTATTGGAAAGAAAATAATAAAGGGAAATAAGCAAAAATATATCTAGCACAGTAGCAGTCTAACAGTTAGGAAAATAAAGTGGAGAAAGTGTTGCAAATATATTTACCAGTCTTGAAGAGGGTAGAAGCAGAGAGGGTGACACGTCCAGCATGTAGGGTGCTCTGAATGGATCTGAATCAGAAGACACAATTTTGGCTTGGAAAAGCCACTGCTTATATCTGTTTTTAGTTTAGAGGGTTGAATTATGGATGTGACTGAAACCAGGTGGGCACATGATGGAATTTGGTATGGGGCAGGATATTGAAAATCCAGATTAAGAGAGGTATTAATGGATAGCCCATCATGTCTAGCTATGACTAGATGTTGGGGAAGTAACATAGATGATAGACCAAGAACCTTACCCAAAAGCTTTTAGGAGCACAGGATTCTGCCTGACCCCTTGGTCAGCCCTACAATAGGGTGGGGAGTGAGAGGCATGCTGAACATGTCTCCAGCTAAAGCTTTAATCTCAAATCTGTGGCTGGGAGGACTTTAACAGTGTCTGGCTTGGACACAAGCCTGGACTATTGAGGGCTGCTGCTGGTTGTTGGAGATAGTATGCCATACTGTAGAGCAGAGTCCTGCTATATGTAACATGTCCTAGGTGATTTCAATTATCCAGATATCTGTTGGAAGACCAGCTCTGCTAAAATGAAAAGTCCAATAAATTCTTGACTTGTCTTGCTGACAATTTCATTTCCCAAAAAGTTGAGTGGGCAACTAGGGGGTCCACTATTTTAGACCTGATTTTCAACAATGGGGAAGAAATGGTTGATGAGTAGTGACCATGTGAATTTGCAATCTTCGGGAAGAGAAAAGCTGCACATAGCCAAGCATATAGGTTGGACTTCACAAAAAAGCAAATTTTAACTTAAAACTTAGCTGGGAGTTCAGATGTGGTGGTAGTTTCTTAAATGTGAAATACTGAGGAACAATCGCAAACAATTCCCTAGAGAAGGAAAAAATGGGAGGAGCCTTAAAAAGCAAGGTTGGTCTATAAATCCTTTCAAATGATTTGAGTAGTTAAAATGACTCATTTAGAAAATGGAGGGAGGACCTTATAACCAAGGTTGAATATAAACAACCCTGCTTGTAGGGATAATGTTAGAAAAGCTAAAGCCGAGGGTGTTTCCGCACAAGGACCAATGTTGCCAATTGGTCCCACAAAGCGGAAATGCTTTTTTTAAAAGTGCAATCCTGGCGTTATGCATACCTGCTTTTTTCGTGGAATCCAGTAGCGTTTCATTCGTTTCCCACAGGTTTCCGGTCTTGCAAAAATCGCTAGACGGGAAGTGATTTTTCCTGTGCTTTGTCCCGCCCCTGGCCATCAGTCAAACAGCCAATGGGCGGTTGTTATCATGCTCTGGGAAAGCCCCTTTTCCTTTAAGAAAAGTTAAAAAAAAACACGTTGCAATGAATATGCGTTAATTCGTTGCAACAGAGACCCATCTAGCTGGCAGCTGGCGTGTGAGCTGGCGATTCATCGTTGCCATGCTCCCCCGAGTGAAAAGAAAAATCCCCTCCCTGCATGGGCGCGATTTTTGGCCGAAAATAAATGGAACTTGCAAATGGGGCTGTGTTGTGCTTGAGAACTTAGGGGAACTTTAAAGCACTTCTGTGAAGGGACTGTAGCTGGAGAAGCCTCGCTGGGTGAATGAAGGCTTGCCAGTTCGTTGCTTTCTGCTCGCTCCAAGAAAAAAAAAAGGCAGTTGCTTCGCCGGAAGATCGGAGGAGAGAGCCAGGGGGAGGGGCTTTGCTGGAACCACAACAATGGGAACGCACTGGTCTTTTTCGCTACTGTTGCAGATTGTTTGCAAGAGTGTAACGCTTTTCAGAGGGTGAATCCACTTTTCTGGATTTCCCTTTAAGCACTACAATGAATCGCTTTTTGCGGGACTCTTTCAGGAGTGTGGCAGATTGTGTGCGACATTTTGCAGAACTGCAAATTAGTAGCGTTTACAATTTGCAAGCCTTTTGCAACATTGAAGTCATGCAGAATGGACCTCAGTATGAGCTTAGGCTAGAGAAAAATGCTGAAGACAAAAAAAAAAATTAGTTCAAAGTAACAAAAAGAGTTAGGACCATTGCAGGGACACAAAAGTGAAATTATACCAGGTGATGAAGAGAGGCCTGAACTGTTCAATTCCCAGTTCTCTTCAGTCTTCTCTTGCAAGAAAAGGAATGCTCAATATGGCAAAATCATTTCACGTGATAAGGGATGGGAGTTGCAGCCTAGCATCTGGTGATATGTGACTTCTAGAGCATGACATGGCTTGCTAGCATCACTTCCAGGGTTTCTCAAAGCCTGGAGAATGTTTCTGGGGTTTCTCAATGATAAAAAGGTTAACCAGGATTTCAGGATTTCGGACAAGTATTTGGACTTGTCTTTGAAGTGCAGCTGCAGTCAATTGCATCAGTTCCTCCCCTTCATTCACCCTTTTATTTTTCTCTCTTGGATCTGTTGGACATCTTGTTCCACCTCTATTTTTTCCACTTGGTTAAACATCCTTCCTTCTACAATTTCCCATGTTCTAAGGAGAGGGAGGGAGGGAGAGCAAACAAGCAAAACAATGAGTGAATGAATAATATCAGTCAATATATATACTGTGTTTGAATGCCTTGTCAAGCTGCTTTCCTCTACCTCTGTGGAGCAGGAGGGGGCTTCAGGAGAGGCCACGGTGCATCCAAGAACCAACCCTGCTTAGAGCCAATCACAAAATCTTCCTGTACTGAAGGCAATTGTTTCTGAATCTGGGATCCCTGCAGACACAAAGGTGATCAACTGTAGCATCCCTAGTAGCTAATTTGCAGATGAACTTGCCCCCAGTAAGGGCTGTCAAGTTGGAACCAACATGACAATTCTGACTTGCCTTGCTTTCATGGCAAGTGGGAAGTAGAGATGGTTTTCCATTGCTTCCCTCTCTAGTCTCCCCTTGCACTTTTAAAAAACATGCTTAGCTTCCAAGATCTGATGAGGCTGAACAGTACCCACTGAATATTCTCAAATCCATAGTAGTGACCAGAAGATCAACCAGGAGGCCCTTGCTATACAGTTGTCATTTATATTTATTTTAAAGAATTCCATACCACTTTTCTGTTGTACCTACAGAGCAATTCTTTTGAATTATAAGCCATCTTGAATGCAACTGCAGAAAAGTGATGTATAAATGTACCAAATAAATATGGTTTCACTTAATGTAACATCTGTGGATTTAGGAACCCTAAAGCTCATGCAGTTTTAAGGCATCCACTGTATTTCATGCTGCAAAAAGCTTTAGTTTCAGTGATTGTCCATCCAGGATTTTTTTAAGCTCTCAAATTGACTTATATGACTATACTGTGAGCAATATGGTATACAAGATAAAGGCTTGAGCTCTTTCCAGAATTTACTTCTGCAGACTTGCAAGAGAATGAAAGGCAATTTTCCAATGATCTATGAAGTTTTAACTTAATTTTACTGTATCCATTTGGATGCAGCAGTCTCTTTCAGGGAATGGCAGCATTTTTAGTAATAAACCCAGACACATTTTCCCCTTGATTTTCAAATGACTTGAAAGGGGGATAATAGCTGTTGGTATTCAAAGGAGAGAAATATTTTTAAACAAATTCAGTTACTCCAATTTTGATTATGCCTTCCATCCATATTGAAATAAATGGGTTGCTTTCATAAGTTATCCATGGGGTAAAATAACTATGCATCTCAACAAATATTAACAGCGTGAATTTATTTTTCTCCATTACAATAACCTAGATGATGTTAGCCACTCAGTTGAGTCCGACTCTTGGCGATCCTATGGTTCAACCGTCACCATAGGATAACCTCAAAATAACCTAGACAAACTGCTTCATGGGTGGAACAGTGTTTCTGCTCTTTTTTCGTTCTTGATCCTTAATACTGAAAAATGGTCAAAGCAAAACCTAGAATATAACAGAAAGAATATATTTGTAAAGGACAGAAGTTCCTTTTTTATCCCAGACATGGTCAATGCAAACCTGTCATATTGCACCTTCTCTTCCTATCCTTTTCCAGATGGTTCTGGAGATCTTAGCACAAATAGTCTCATGTAGGCCAGGTAAGGGTTGCCAAGCCAAACCAAGCTAGCAGCTGGCAAGAGGATTGGAGATGGGGCACAAAATATCAGCTGTGTCAATGTCACGTTCAAGGAGAACCTGTAAATGAGAAGGTAGCTCTAATAGTTAGAAGCTCTATGGCAAAACCATAATATTCCTGGCAATTCCATTTCTCTTCCAACTTTCCCCTGAATAGGGTTGCTAGCTCCAGGTTGGGAATACTGGAGACTTTGAGGATGAATCTGGGAATGGGCAGGATTTGTGGTGGGGAGGGATCTCAGTGAAGAATAATGTTTTGGAGTCCACCAAGCAGTCATTTTCTTCAAAGATGAGCTATAATTCCAGAAGAACTTCAGGTCCCACCTGGGAACTGGCATCCATATCCCTGGAAGTGATGTGACGATGCAGCTGATGTAACTCTCCCCCACCCCACCCCTGCTTTTACTCTGAGCAGGGGTGGACAAGGCATGCTGTTGGCAGAGGCCTGCCACCATAGCATGAGGCTTGAAGCCCTAGTCCAGATCTTCACCTTGAGTGATAACATTTCTATTCCAAGCCCCAGATTTCTCAACAATGAGTCATGATTTCATTGCCTTGGTGACTTTGAGTCAAACAGTTATAAAAGGCCCATCACTTGTAGCTGAATGCAAAGTGGTTGACTAGCTTAGAATGAGAATACCCTTGAAAAGAGGAGCGTGATATTTTCCAGATGAGTGAAACATGACATGGGGACTCCCAGATACATTTTCCTAACCATTGGGGCAATGGAATGTACAGTTCAAAGCACATTTGGAGGCATTGCCTCAGGCAAATCATACAAAGAATTTAGAAAGAATTGTGGAGAAATTTCTGAGGGAGCTTCCACACTTGGAAGCTTGTTTCTATGTCTGAACAGTCTGAGGAATGTTGAGGGAAGCTTAATGATTTCTGAGAGGCCTGAACAAAATTTATCATGAGGTTGGTGAGCAGGAGTCATAAAAAAAAGCCCAAAACTTGCACACCTGTGAAATGTACTGCCAGCATTTGTATTTTAATGTCTGGAGGAAATGTTTGCAGCAGCTGTCTGTGCCAAAGCACTTTGAAGAATTTCATGAATAATCAGCAGAACACTAAATGCCAATGAGATGATATTCCCAGCTTTTGCAGACAACTCTTTTGTAGCCTTGCAACTCATCTTCACACTCCAGTGGGCGTTCATGCTTAAACAGAGGTGAACAAGTGAAATCTGTAATGGTACCTGAGGCTCTCATCTGCAAGGGCAGGAGGACTAATGGAATGACAAATAGCAATCTTTGCAATTGTGCTGGCTACAGAGCTCTCTTTTCTAGACAGCTGATGCCTTTACTTCCTTTGAACTTAAAAAAATATGCAGACTTCAGTGCTACCTGGTTATCTAACTGTATGTAGAAGCCATGCAGGATGATAGCAGAGCAAAAGACAAATAAGACTCTAAAGGATTACTCAAAATTAGGATGTCATGATATGGAAATTGAGAAGTAGGTATTCTTGTTTAAAACATTCAGCATCACTGTGAAGTGGAAGGGGCCGTAGGCCAAGCATGCACAGCTTTCCACTAACAAAGCCAAATGCAGCTGAGAGCCATTCTGCATCCAGAAAATAAAGTGAAAGGCTTACCTTTTGTAGACACCATATTTTTGGCGTTTTACGTGACGTTGTCAGCATCCAGCTCTCCAGCAACAAACTGGCAGCTACATCCTCCATTTTAAAGCGCTAGCTGGGGAATCCACAAAAGTGGATTTTCCTAGCCATTTAGTGTGAGCAAGAGGAGAGCACCCAGCAAACACACACTAAGGAACATTGTGGAGGCAAAGTAGCACTATCTCCGCCTCCCACACCTGCCCTTGCACCCACCTCCCTCTCCCTTCTCCAAAACTGCTTGGAGCAATGAATATGTGTTGAATCATCAAGGCAGAACAAAAAAAAAAATCCCCCACACAAAGCATGCCTCTCTAAATCCCTCACCAAAAAATTGGGAACAAGGTTACTTTTTTTTAAGGCTTCACAGCTCAGCATTCCAAAAACGGTGACAGTAAAGCAAGCACTATGCATCTATGATTACATGCATAGACATAGCAATGGAGAAGTTTTACTTTAAAAAAATTAGCTTGCATTGCAGTCCCTTTAAAACAGGGAGAAAAAATGATTGGCTGCCTGGCTTGATTGACAGGTGGAGGAGAGTTGCATGTATAGGACATTCCTGTCCTCTGCCATTTCAAGCAGTCATGCGGAATGCCAAGAAGCATGAGAAGGCGGCAGAGGTGAGCCAGGAGGTGCGGAATGTCTGGAGGTGCGTTATTTTTTAGTGTTACACCATGGCGCTGACGTAACACTATTTTTTTTGATGTGCAGAATGGCTCTGAGTGTTATGGTTCACCTGTCCAAATAGTCACTTTCAGAATACAGAAGTCACACTTTACATGCACATATTTTCTGTGTTAGTGCTTAGAAAAAGTCATAGGGTTTATCTTTATCTATGTTGTTTTAAATAACATGTTTCAAGTTCTTACAAATTCAGATAAATTGCCATGAGTGGTCAGTGGCTATTTCAGGGGCAATGAATAATGGAAACCTTAGATAAAGGAGAGATTCTCCTGCTGGAATCACTGTAACCCTTCTTTCCATCAATCAGAGACTACTGCCCACTTTGGATGGCATCATCAACTTCAGTAGACATTACTATTGCCGACTTTTGAGATCATTGTTGGAATATGCAAGATCTATAGTGTACATAATTGAGAAGGGGGCATTGGAGGTACATATTTAGCACAAATAGGATAGGAACTTTTTGATGATTAACAAATTATCTCCTCCAGTGTCCTGTTTGGCTCAACTGGAGACTTCTTGCTTTTTGAATACACTTCTGCCCTGCTTGCCTATAGAACAGCAGTTGAACATCAGAATCACTGCAGACAACAGCTAGCTAGACAGTTAGACCTTTATCTCTCTCTTTCTATATATAGTGTTTTCTCTTCTGAATAAAAATCTATTTTATTCTTTAAGCAGCCTTCTCTGTCTATTCAAACTCTTTCAATAATTATCACCATTTGTTTTGACATTATCACTGATGTTACATCTCCTGGCTGTTGCCTCCATGATAGCCAACCATGTTGTCCCAGTAAGTCCCATAAAGTGCAGGCCTTTTACATTTTTTAAGCTCCTATAGCTAATATGAGTGAATGTTTAAAGTGGGTCTAGGTGGCTAGATATGGGTTTGATTGAAGTCCAGTATAGTATGAGATATTACTTATGCAATACTCTTTTGTCTTGCCAGCCCAAAGAGAGGAGGCCTGGGGCCATTCCTTACAACGGGCAATGTTGCTAAATCTGAGTGCTACTGAAAAATGCTGCAATCGAAAGTGGCAGGTCTCGGTAACGCACACAGCCGTTTCTATCGAAAAAAGGCTCTCCCACTAGCGCTGTTCTCATAACGCACAAATTTCCGGTCTCGCCAATATCACAACAAAAGAGGTAATATTTTTCCGTGCTTCCTCCCGCCCCTGGCCGTCAATCAAACAGTACAGCCAATTAACTGTTGTGTTTGTGCTTCCCTTTAAATACTGTTTTTTAAAAACCCGAAAACACCAGTAGCAATGTATATTCGTTCATTCAATGTATCAGAAAGACCTTTTTCGCTGGCACTTAATCGTTTACATGCTCTTAAAGTAACCCCCCCCCCCCCCCCGGTACTATTTGTGGCTGAAATTATGGGCAGTGTCAAACAGGGGGGCTGTATTGTGCTTGGAAACTTTACAGACAATTGCTTGTGGAGGGATTTCAGCCAAAGAAGCATCACTTATTCATTGCTTTTGCTGGTTTAAGGGTGAAAAAATTGTGATCACGACACTGGAAACTTGGGTGTGAGAGCTTATGGAGGGACATGCTTGCTACCGCTATACTGAGAATGCACATGTCATTTTCGGATGTGTTGCAGGTTGTTCTCAAGAGTCTAGCGGGGGGGTTTTAGGGGCAATCCACTTTTGTGGATTCCACGAAAAGCACTACAACAAAGCGATTTTTGCGGGAGTGTTGCAGCTGCAGATTGTGTACGATGTCGTGAATAACGAAAAATAAATAGCATTACACAATGGTAACACTTCAGCAACATTAATGCTGTGTGGAATGGCACCTGGAATAGTTAGTGAAGGAGGAGAGAAAAGAACATTGCCCTCACGCCAGTGTTTCTCAGCTCATTGCCTACTTCGTCCCACATTTATAAGCCTTCCTTTTTCTTGGACAGCCTCCCTAGTTCTCCTCTATCCACATACCTTGTGTGACATTTTTCCCCAATGCACCTTCTGTCATTTGCCTCTCTTCACTGTCACCTTTGCCATTTTTTTCTGAGCCTAATTGGCTTTCATCTCTCCTCCCTCAGTTCCCTCTTTCCTATTCCATTGCCCAGTTTGATATATTTTCTTCAGCTACCTTTCCCTCCCTGTGCCTTTAACTTCCCTCTTTCCTGATCCTCTTTTCAGTGCCAGCCTGCAAATCAAAGCTACTCTTGTTCCTACAACCTCTGTAAGGACCAAACCTCAGACAAAGTGACAATTGTTATATCCATCTCAGAAGCTGGGCTGATAATATTTTGACCTCTTTCCATCTTTCCCCAGTAATGGGGAAAGCCAGTGTTGTGCAGTGATTACAGTGTCAAACTCAGATGTGGCAGACCCAGGTATGAATTCCTGATCTGCCATAGAAGCTTGAGGGCAGACCATGGACCAGTCACATATGCTCAACCTAATTTGCCTTGCAGGGTTCTTGTCAGGATAAAATGCAGGATAGGAGAATAGCTGGAATTGTAATCAGCAAGCAATTTGATGAAGTCAGCCTTGAAGAGCTGTTACTAAGCCGTTTAAGTAGCTGAGCTGTACCTATGTGCTCACTAGTGCATCAAGTGATCACTGGTGAGGTTGCAGAATTGCAATGAAAAAACCTTGAGCGCATGTCCTGGGGATTCTTTTGTTTAAGGTGGGCTCCTGTCCACTTCCTCTTTCAGGAAGAGCAGATCTGTGTGTGTGCTTTGCTGAAGCAACTATACAGCTGCCACTAAGCAGCTCTCTCTCCAGCAGCAGCTCTCTCCATCTGCTGATGTGTGACATGTAGTCTGTTTGACCCAGCCATAGGAGCTTGCAATGTGCTGCTTTTGTAACTACTCTTTAAGCATTTATACTCTGCTTCAGTAAGGAGACTGAAGCAGATGAATATATTTTGTAAATAATCTTTCCTAGTAAAGATTACTCTCTTTTAAATATCAAAGTGCTGTGAGTCTGAATCTGTGCCTCATCCACAAAGGTAACTAATAACTGCATACTTTCAAAAATGCTCTGCAGCTCTGTTTCTCTGAAGGGATCAAGTCTAGTCCAAAAGTCCCAACAAGAATATTGTAAGTCATTTAGGATCTCCTTTTGGGAGGAAGTTGGGGCATTAATGAAATAAATCAGGTAAGTTTATGCACTGTGTCCAAAAAGCTGCTCAGCAGTCAATATCAGTTACATTGCCTCTTCAAACAATACTATATAGAAGAAGAGTTGGTTCTTATAGGCTGCTTTTCTCTACCCAAAGGAGTCTCAAAACAGCATACATTCTCCTTCCCTTTCCTCTCCCCACAACAGACACCCTGTGAGGTTGAGAGAGCCTTGCTATTACTGTTCAGTTAGAACAGCTTTATCAGTGCTGTAGCGAGCCCAAGGTCACCCAGCTGGGGTGATGTGTAGGAGCAGGGAATCATTCTGTCTTTGTACTATACTTTCAATTAATTAACTGAGAGTAATTAAATTTGGAAGGGAAATTCTAGTTACCTTCTTTGTGTTAGTTAAGAATGAATGCATATGCTAGCAACTTAGAAATGCTTAATTTCAGATGAGATTGGATCAACATATGACAGACAGTGCATCAGAGGCAAATCAATTCAGAATAAAGAGGGTGTGATGGCTTATTTGACTCTAAGAAGGTGTTCACACCCTAGGAGACCTCTAGCGTGTCTGACATTGACTTATTTGACACTTATTCTTGAATGTAAAACACGCACGTTCAACAAAATCATGGGAGGGACTGGTAGCTCAGTGGCAGGGTATCTGCTTGACACAGAAGGTCCGAGTTCAATCCCTAGCATTACTAGTTTAAAAAATCAAGGGACAAATGATGTGAAAGATAGTGACCTTGGAGAGTTACTGCCAGTTCAAGTAAACATTGAGAAGAAAAGGTAGTCTGGTGGTCTGGTTCAGTATAAGGCAGCTTTGTTTGTCCATGTGTCTAAGAGACAACAAGAATTAAATTCCATGTTTATTTTAAATGGCAAAGACTGCAAGAGAGAACTGAGCAAGAACAAACAAGCAATTGTGATTTTTTGCTTTAACCATATAGATTGTCTTCTTTACGGGAAGCCTGTGGATTGGAAGAATACCATTGCAAAACTGTGGAGTGCAGCTGGTAAGAAAATTTACAGTTGATAATTAATTATCTATCATTAGGATAATTCCCCCTCCTCGGCCCTATGTTTCAGATGAGAGAGAGGGCTTCTAAACCTTATTATAGTCCACTCTCTGAATTCATTATAGCTGCAATCCTGTGCATACTTACTCTCTACTTTATTGGGCATTAGTTCTGCATAAGGATGAGTTTATTGGCAGTTACATATCCATAAACTGGGGCTGCATGGCAGACTATTTGGACTGAACATAATTCGATGAGATACAGGCTGCAATCTTATACTCATAAACCACCAGTGAAATCAGAGAGGTTGCCCTAGAGTAAACATGGTTACAATTTGGCACTAACAAATTGTCCAGTGCAGAATGCAGATTCATGTTTCTGAGCATAATGAAATTAGGAGCATGCACATACACACCTGGCAGGTCTTTTGATCACAGCAAAAGACTGGAGTTTTTCCTTTGACTCTCGTCCACACTCAAAAAAATGGACAAATGGACCTCCTAAACATGATGGCCTCAAACTAACTAATGGTCTTACAATTAAGTGGATCCCTGGCTAGATCAATCCCTCCCAGGAGCTTAAGGTAGCTGCTGTGGTTTCCTCATCTCCAGTTTATCCTCAGAACAAGCTTGCAAGGTTGGATAGGCAAAGACTATCCAAGGCTTCATGGCTGAGTAGACATTGAAGGCAGGTCTCCTCAGTCCCCACCTGAGATTCTAGCTAATACGCTACATTGGCCCTCCACAAGAACGTCCAACGCAAATTGGTACTGTGCCCATGTCTCTCCTTTTGAATGCAATGGCCAAGGCTGCCCATGTATACCGTTTTCAAAAAGCAGTTTGAAAGATGGTAGAGTGTCTCTGCACGTGCTCTGTTGGATCAAAGTTCACCTCTTTGGGACATTAGATACATGAGTGAGCAAACATTTTCACTGCTCGCCTTGAAAGTATGTGGTCTTTGTTTTAAATTCTCATCGAAAGACAAATCCGAATGTTTACAGAAAATCCCATCATGTTCCTTAGGAAGAGGAGTAAATAGCAGAAGAGACTTGATCTGTGCATCCTAGTCACGACCTGGACTCAGGGGTTGTATTATTTTCTTGGTGAGGGAACAGATTGATTGATGTCCTTTATAAAGCCCAAGGAGTCAGTTCTGTATTACCGTGGTACATATAGCTGCCTGCATTTTTCTTTGATATGACGGAGTTGTGATGGTGCAAAGACAGTGATCGCAGAACAGTTATCCTACCTTGTAGTGTCTTGATTGCTCTTGCAAAGTGACTAATGCGTTACCAAGCATATGAACCGATTCTGAATATTTGTTTTCCTCCAACAAGTATTTGTATTCAAAGCCATCTACTCTGATGATTGTTTTGCAACTTTTTAATGTTGTTTCTTTTTTATCCAAAAAACATGTTGGTCTAAAATGGTTTGGTTTTCATGGCTAGTATTCAGTTGTTTGCACTAACCTCAGAAAACCTTTTCAATGCATGGAACTCCTTTGCATCTGCCATCAAAGTTTTGTGCATTGCAGAGGATTCTGGGTAAAGTATACAATAGTAATTTACATGGAGCACTGCTCTTGGGTTTCACCACCATCCTGTGAGAAGAGACTCAATGTAACCTATTGTGCTGTGTCACAAGAGAATAGTGGTAGTGAAATACAGTGCTTCTTTTTATATACAATTACCAAGAAAGCCCATTGCAAGCAGGAATGCAATGGGTGCTAGGACCCAGGGGACACCAGGAGGTACAGATCTCTCTCTCTCTCTCTCTCTCTCTCTCTCTCTCTCTCCTTGTGTGTCTCTTGGTGTGCCTGGCAGCATAAGGCATAGCAGGTAATTAGGAGGGAAGGAGGGCTTGTGTGCAGTTTGGGGCCAGCTCTCTCTGTCTGTCTCTCTCTCCCTCCGTCACAGCAGGGGAGGCTCTCTCTGTGTCTCTGTCAGCAGCTTGGGGCAGCTCTCTCTGTGTGTCTCTCTGCCTCCCTTGCAGCAGGAGCAATAGACAGGAATGACGGCTCATGTTCGGTCTGGCAGAGCTCTGTCTCTCTCTGTCTCTGGCGTGTCTGAGAGGAATGTGGCTAGCCTCCAGGGAGGGAGGGATCTGCAGGGGCAGGGCCAATTGGCCCTATTCCAACGTGGACAGCCAGACCCATTCCACCCCCAAGGCTGTTTCACAAATATATAGAGGAACCATGGATAAGGATGAGTATCTCATGTATGCATATAATGCTTCTTAATGTACAAATAAGACTGGGAAATTAATATATTTTATGATAAAACAGAGGAACTGGAAAATGATATAAACAGTAAAGAATTGTGAGTGAAATATGCACATGGCTACTGGGATTTTCAGGAAGAAACATCAGGGATAAGAAACTCAGGCATTTCTCATATACACACAATTATATAGGATAACCTTTCCACATCATATCACTTAAGAATGCATTTTTTGCTTGTCCATAAAAAGAGTTTGTTGGAGATGACAGCTTAACTCTCCCCCAAATATTTATTTTATTTATTTGATTTGATTTCTATACCGCCCTTCCATATGGCTCAGGATTGCACATATTCACATTATCCAAGTATGTGGAGGCCTGTACTTCGGGCTGAAGGAACTGAATTTGGGCTTTCCCCCCTCCCCGCCTACATTTTGAAGTAGCATAGCTTTAATTAGCTCTTTGCCTTTTCGTTTTCTCACAATTGGTATTTCTTCCTCCCTTCGAATAGAATAGTTTATCATAGGACAGTCCTGGGCAGATTATTACAGCCTTCCTGACAACGTTTCTCTCTCCAGGGTGGGGCTTCTCTTCTCCATCCCCTCCTCTATCCTGCTCCAACTTGCTCGGTTATTCTCAACGCCATCAGTTATTCAACCTGGGCCACATTATGCATCTGCTCAAGAATGATTATCTAGCCAGCAAAATCAATAAAGTGAAGCTCTATTAATAGCACCCATTATAGGGGGGAATGCCAAAATGATTGTCGTGCTCTCTTGTGAATGCAGGGCCTTAACAGGGAGGAAACCATCAGAAAGCCATTAGAATTAAATCATTCTGACACCATCATTAAGTTTTCTTTAAGAGCCGGGTGTCGGCACCTGAACACTCCTGTGGGCTAATAGCTTTTTAGTGCATGATGGGGGTTGGGAGCTTTAAATGTTTACCATGCAAACAAGACACTTTGATCATGGCAAATTGAAGCTTCTGTGTGTGTGTACATGCATGTGCAGGTGCTTAGCTTTGGTGCTGCTTTTACTGGTAAGTAGGGATGCCAGCCTCGGGGGGCAGAGATGGAAGGAATTGGTGAACTCCAAAATTACATTTCCAGACTACAGAGACCAGTTTCCACAGAGGAAATGGATGCTTTAAAGGGTGGTCTCTATAACACTGTACTGCACTCTCCACTGTCCCTGTCTTCTCCAGGCTCTACTCCCAAATCTCCAGGAGTTTCCCACCTGGATCTGGCAAGCCTACTTCCCTTGCCCCCACCCAATGCCAATGGCCAGGGAGAGCTGGCAGCCCTGGTAACTGCAGCATTTAGATACAGGCATTGGAAGGGATCCTCAAAATATCAAGATGGACTGGACAATACTCTGGATTCTTCTGGAACTTTCAGCTTACAGTCGCCTTCCCATTCCTCTCCCCACAACAGACACCCTGTGGGGTGGGTGAGGCTGAGAGAGCGCTGATATCACTGCCCGGTCAGAACAGTTTTATCAGTGCCGTGGCGAGCCCAAGGTCACCCAGCTGGTTGCATGTGAGGGAGCGCAGAATCGAACCTGGCATGCCAGATTAGAAGTCCGCACTCTAACTGGCTCTCAATGAAACCACTCGGGGAATATTGATGAAACCACTTGGGGAATAAAACACATTGTTGATTAATGTGACTGTACATGCAGTTGTTCATCAAGATTTGTGTAGCTTTACAATTACACAAAGCATGCACAAGCATGTATGAAACACCGCTATGAAAGAATATTGATACTGCTAGATGCTCCATCATATCTAGATTGCTTTATTGCAGTGTTGTTCATCCATAACGTTCATCCATAAAACAGAGCATGCAAATAAATTTGCAAAACTGGAGGATGTAGCAACTGCTCCAATTCAATATTTATATATGTATTTATTGTGAAACTGGTAAGAAGTATAGTGCAGAACAAAAATCCAGATGAACCGAGGACATTCTTTGATCTTTAATTCACACTGGTGTGTGTGAATACTGCTTGATGTGAAGACCTTTTAAAATGTAACTTGAACTTGAACTTGAACCCTTTCCCATGCAATGATGTTGCATCTTTGGACATAGTTTATTTGGATTTCAGTAAAGTGTTTGATAAGGTTCCACATGATATTCTTGTTGACAGGTTGGTAAAATGCGGTATGGATCCTAATTCTGTCAGGTGGATCAATAACTGGTTGACAGATCATACCCAACGGGTACTTGTTAATGGTTCAGCATCCTCTTGGAGAAGAATGACAAGTGGAGTTCCCCAGGGATTTGTCCTGGGGCCTGTGTTGTTCAAAATATTTATAAATTATTTGAATGAGTGTTTAGAGGGGATATTTATTAAATTTGTAGACGATACTAAACTGGGAGGGGTAGCAAACACAACCGAAGACAGAAACAGAATAAAGGATGATATTGATAGGTTTGAGAAGTGGGCTAAACTAAACAAAATGAAGTTCAATAGGGACAAGTGTAAAGTTCTGCATTTAGGGAGGAAAAACGAAACACACCAATATAGGATGGGGGACACTTGTCTTGACAGTAGCATGTGCGAAAAGGATCTAGGAATTGTAGTAGACCATACATTGAACATGAGTCAACAGTGCGACTTGGTGGCTAAAAAGGCAAATGGGATTTTGGGCTGTATCAAACTGAGTATTGTGTCCAGATCATGGGAGGTGATGGTACCACTGTACTCTGCTCTGGTTCAGCCTCACTTGGAGTACTGTGTTCAGTTTTGGGCACCCCAGTTGAAGAGGGATGTTGACAAACTGGAGCATGTCCAGAGGAGGGCAACAAAGATAGTGAGGGGTTTGGAGACTAAGACGTATGAAGAAAAGTTGGGGGAGCTTGGTCTGTTTAGCCTGGAGAGGAGACAACTGAGAGGCGATTTGATAACCATCTTCAAGTATTTAAAAGGCTGCCATATAGAGCAGTGGTCCCCAACCTTTATATCACCGGGGACTACTCAACGCTTGACAATTTTACTGAGGCCCAGTGTGTGTGTGGGGGGGGGTAGTTTACTCCTCTACTCTTAACCACTGCCCTAACACTCTCTGATTGCTATGGTAATGTTTAAACATCCCTTCAAAATAAGATACAGACGCGCCACAACAATGAACATAAGGAACATTTTATTTTCATGGAAGTTTTAACTCATGACAATGGCAAATCAATGGGAACCCTGAGCTTGTTTCTCTGTAATGAGACAATGACACCCAAAGTGTATTGTAAAGGGCCGGGGGGGGTGAAGTAAAGGGCCGGGGGGGGGAGAAGGCGTCCTTCGCAGCCTACCTCCAATTAGTCGACGGACCACATGTGGTCCGCAGCCCACAGGTTGGGGATCGCTAATACAGAGGATGGAGCAGAATTGTTCTCTCTTGCCCCGGAGGGACAGACCAGAACCAATGGGATGAAATTAATTCAAAAGAAATTCCATCTAAACATCTGAAAGTAATTCCTGGCAGTTAGAGTGGTTTCTCAGTGGAACATGCTTCCTCAGGAGGTGGTGGGTTTCTTTGGAAGTTTTTAAATAGAGGCTGTATAGCCATCTGACAGAGAGGCTGATTCTGTGAAGGCTTAAGGGGTGGCAGGTTACAGTAGATGAACAATTGGGATGTGGGTGTCCTGCCTTATTATATGATCTTTGTTTCTCCTTTCCTTCTTGTTCATTGTTGGGGGAAGTCATCCAAGCTTGTTGGGTCATGCCTCCTCTCTCTCACATACACAAACACACACAACAATCTTTATTGGCATGAAATTGTACTGGCTTAGAGCTAGGCTGGCCCTCCGGTTTGAATACCTGTGCAGCGCCAGCAGGAGGCTAGAGCATACCTCCACTTGTGTTGAAAGTTTTTTTTTTTTTCTGTGCCTCATCAGAATAGAAGAAGACACAACAGTCAAGAAGGGTCCTACTGCAGATTTTAAAAAGAAAACAAGGACAAGTCTCTCCAGCATGAAGTTTCAGAAAGTTTCAAAAACAGGAGACTGGGTGATGGCAGATTTCGTCAGTGCAGCTAGACATGCTACAAAGTATCAGGTCGATACCCAGTACAACAAAGTCCCAGCAGAGTTCTACCGACCTCAGCAGTCCTATGGAGACCCGATGGAAGGCCCCCTCTGTTGGGATTTGGAAGCTTCATGAGAGAGTTAGGGATGTGACCCAAGAAGTGGCATGATCATGCAGAATATGGTTGGGAAGCATAGCTGTGTGCATGCCCATCTGGGGCCCCTCCCCCACCCCCTGCATGCCCAGCATTGGAGTGGATTTGTGAGTCATTGAATCATAGAGTTGAAAGGAACTTCCAGGGTCATCTAAATCCAACCCCCTGCACAATGCAGGAACTTAAAACTACCTGACCAGCCATGATGACCCCAACGTCATCCCTCCATCAAAAATTTCCAGAGTCTAGCCTGGTCTGGAGGCAATTCACTTAACATATGGAATTCACCTACCACATATGGACATATATGGTCAGCATGACCATATATTTTCATATCACCTAATAAATGCTTAACAAAAAAATTAAAATATTAAAAATTAACTCCCACCTATCCAGGAAACTGTTCCAGGGCCACCAAGAAACCCCAGATAGAAAACCCTGGTTGAGAAACCCTGGTCAATAGAAATTTGCATAGCCCTGCCTGGAGCAAGGGGAGTTGTGACCTTACCAGCTTAGATGACTTGCCCCGTGGAAAAGAAGAAACCTTCACGTAGATTCCAGGGTTTTGTTCTTTGTGCACAGTATACCCAGAACTGAAATATCTGTGTTGTTTGTGGCTGCGATTAGCCATGGTGGAACTACAAAATGGTATTCACCATGGCACGTATTTTTCAGCTCTCTTTCCCTGTATGTCAATGGGAGTAATACTGACTTCCTCTATTTCTGTGAATATAAATGTCTTATATACTCACTGATACAATTGGCAGTCCCATACATTGTCTGCTGGACTGGTGCCTCAGAGGTGGTTGTTTGTGTGCTAAACTGGCCTTTCTATTTCTGGTAAGGAAGAATCCTCCCACTGCCTTCCTCTTTGAAAGAAAAGGCCAATTTCTTCTTTGTCACCTATAGGCCAGGGGTAGTCAACCTGTGGTCCTCCAGATCTCCATGGACTACAATTCCCATGAGCCCCTGCCAGCATTTGCAGCATTTGCATTTGCTGGCAGGGGCTCATGGGAATTATAGTCCATGGAGATCTGGAGGACCACAGGTTGACTATCCCTGACCTATAGTTTTTAGCATTAGGCCTTCTGTTGCCCCACCCCCAAAAGAAAACATCCTTGCATTTTAGGCTATTGTAAGATGTACCAGTGGTCTGGTCTAGTTTTACATGCTCAGCAGGTTGTATGTTCCTTTCATTGGGAACATTAGGCAACCCACAAGCTATGCAGGAGACACATTACACAAAAAGTCTGCTGTTAAAATGGAGGGCTTGTGGCCTGGCTTTCTCCCAGGCCCGCTCTAAACATTGCCTGCCTCTTGCAGCCAGTGGCTGGAATGCCAACCTAGCATTTCATAAATGATCCTGGATGCCCTTTAAACAGGCTGGTAAAAAAACTGAAAAGGAGGAAAGTACCAGCACCATCTGTAATCATTCCTGGGGAAAAAATAATAGTATTGCACTGTAGATTTTCATAGCCCTTTGAGATTTGCCTTCCTTTTTGTTTGCTTTCAGTGCCTAAATGGTGGCTCTGTAATCCTGATAGAAAAGATGACTTCAAATGGGGGGGGGGGGATTGTTTATTTATCTCCAGGAAAGCCGATGCATAGGGAGGCTGTCATTCAGCTGCTTGGATAACAGATACTGGTGTATTAGTGCAGAAGATTAGAGATAGCTTTCTATTACCTTGAGAGCAAAGCAGCTCCTTTGTGTTTTCCGCTCAGGAGCAGAGGTGAGAAATACCACAAATAGGTACTGTTATCTGCGTTATGGTAGCCTTTGGAGAACCTCAGAAACCGTGGGGAACTATTGTTGTAAATGTTGTAAGACATGCTTGTTTCTGCCCCTTACATAACAGAAAGTCCTTTGGTGTGCCATCAACCGGACTCAACCCAATCATGTGAAGACAAATCCCATGAATTGCTCAGCGCCACAGGTTCATGAGGTTATCAGAGCTCCTGGAATTTTGTTTCCTGCCCCCAGTCTTCACTGCCCTGGGGAAACAATTCCATCTCTGCTTCTATAATAGGTTTGACACTGATTTTACTTGCTTATGCTTGTCTCCATACTGTCTAACGCTGCTTACTTAATAGTTGAAATCCTGGAGGAAAGGGCTGCTTAGGTGGAGAACACCTCAATGACAGGGGTAGTCAACCTGTGGTCCTCCAGATGTTCATGGACTACAATTCCCATGAGCCCCTGTGAGCATATGCTGGCAGGGGCTCATGGGAATTGTATAAAGTGACCAGATTTTAACATTGATAAAGCAGGACACCATTGACTGGGGGGGGGGGGTTCTTGATTAAAAATTTGGTCTATTTGGAGCAAAAAAAAATTTCATAGAATGCAAAAATAGTATATTTTTAATATATATTTTTTAATTTCAACATAAGTACAATTTGCCAGGTGCCCCCAGATGCCCCTCCAAAAGTGGGACAATCTGGTCACCTTAGAATTGTAGTCCATGGACATCTGGAGGACCACAGGTTGTCTACCCCTGCTCTATGGCATTGAAAACATTGGTTGGCAAAGCACTTACAATTTCTCAATTACTGCCTCCATGTCAGCTTTTCTCAACTGTTTTACCATTGCGAAATCCCTGAAACATTTTTCAGACTTCATAATACCCCAGAAGTGGGATTTCCAGGTCCCAGCTTCAGGATGGCATTCCTGCCACATTTCATGGATTCCATCCTCCAGGTGGAACCTGGAGAAGCCCCAGGAATGGAAATGCCTCTCCAGATTGCAGAGATCAGTTCCCCTGGCTGCTTGGGAGGGGGAAGGGGGCTATGTAGCACTCCCCTCTATAGAAGAAGAAAGAAGGAAGGAAGAAGGAAGAAGAAAGAAGAAAGAAGAAAGAAGGAAGAAGGAAGAAGGAAGGAAGAAGGAAGAAGGAAGAAGGAAGAAGGAAGAAGGAAGAAGGAAGAAGGAAGAAGGAAGAAGGAAGAAGGAAGAAGGAAGAAGAAGAAGAGTTTTATCAGTGCCATGGCAAGCCCAAGGTCACCAGCTGGCTGCATGTGGGGGAGCGCAGAATCAAACCTGGCATGCCAGATTAGAAGTTCGCACTCCTAACTACTACACCAAACTGACTATACAGAGAGTGAGAGACAGAATACACAGAAGACAAAAGTATTCCTTTCTTCTGAATTGCAAAACTTATGAACCACACCATCACCTCTCCATGTAGGAAATAGCCGAGTGTCTTCCTCCTTGGATTGCTCTGAGAAGCCATTAGCCAGAAGGTTCAAATGTAAAGGGAAACAATCCCCTGACAGTCAATGAGCAAGTCAAAAAAGATTTACACCATCCTCCTGCAACAGTTTCTCCTGCTTGTGCTCTAGCTACATTATGAAAGATTGGGGGTGACGTATCACCTTTTACTACAGAAGGATACCTGGACTTGGGTGTAGACTAACTAGCTTGGGTGTAGACTAAGTCCCCAATAAAATATTGTGAACATTTCTCACAGTTTCCAGAAGGGTTTTTAATAAGTATTGTTTTAGTAAGGCAAAATAGAGCATGAGACCCAAAGAAAGAGAAGAGAGCTGTTTCAGTAGATGCAATTACCTTTTTAATTAAACTGAATTAATGTACTTTTTGCATTGCACTGTGCAACATTCCAACTAAATTAATATATTAATTCATGAAAATGGATAGATAACGCTGAAAGCCCTTCAGTTTCAAGTGAAATATTTAATTTTGTTATAGAACCGCACGAGAATTCTGAGGCAGAGCAGGCCACAGGACAGCAGCTTTTCTTGTTTATGTCCATCAGAATTCATCCATCAGATGTGATTTTTTTCCCCATCGCTATGCTATTTTCCTGACCTCAGATGGCCCCCAGAGCTGCTATTTCAACATTAGGGGAAACATAAAGGTAATGTTTATGTTTTTCCCAGTAGACCTAATATCAGCTCAAGGGAGCCATTTGAGGTCAGGAAAACCTGGAGAAATAACTAAATCCCCCTTTCTTAGAATGCCTTCCTTTTGCCCTTTCTTCTCCCCCACCCCCAAAAAACAAAAACAAAAACAAAAAGAAATAATGGCCTGAGATCCATCCACAGAGCTTGTAGCCACCTCATCCTCATGTTGCAAATTCAGAAATAATTACATGTGAATTTGCATTTCTACTGTGCATATTTCTGGAACTACCTAACATTTCCCTTTCCTTTCTGTCCTTAAAAATGCCACTCTTTTGGTCCTACTGTTCATTAACCTCTGGTTGCATTGGGAAGGAAATATTGTCTTTTTGTGTTATAAAGGTGTTTGTGTCATGTGTGTTCACTTCTATTGGTTCCATCTATATGGCCTTTCTGGAGTACCTCCAGATTTCTTTTACCTGCATGCTTTAGGCTGCTGTTTTACTTGGCCAACTTTCCTAACTCTAATTTGCATGGCACAGCTCAAAAAGAAAAGAGATAGGCAGCAATTCTGTACCAAAGCTTCAGGAAGCAGACAAGGTAGCAAGAGACTGCCTCTCACGTTCTTCTGTGCAAGAATAGAACAGATCTTTGAATGTGATTCTTCCCTGTCTGTACCATCCTGAAGGCATCATATGGCAAGAAGGCCAGTTTCTCATGTCTGAGAGATCTTAAGCAAGAACTTATCCCACAGGGTATGGGACACTGAAGAATAACAATGTTAACCTCTAGGTGGGGTCTGGAGACAACCTGAAATTACAATTCATTTCCAGAGATCAGTTCCTGTAGATACAACAGCTGTTTTGGGGTATGAGCTCTATGACACTATACCCCACTAAGATCCCTCTCTTCCACAAACTCCACTTTCCCCATGATCCATCCAGATATCTCCATTTATTACCCAACTCAAATTTGGCTGCCCTAATGAGGAAGCACTGCATTATGGGTAGCAAGTAAGCCAATGTACTTGGTTTTCTTTCTTTGCATTATTTCTAGCACAGAATGAGGGCAGCAAGTGACGTGAGCTGTTCAAGATGTTGAATTTTGGGTATGAGGGAAGGATGTTTTAATCAAAAGTACCATATCTCCAAAAATTAAACCCAAATTGAATCTTGGATTTTATTTATAATCAACAATTGAGAGCAAGAAACTGATATCTTAATAAATTGGCCATGATCTCAAGCTGAACCAGGAGTCAGGCTTTGAATGTATGAAATCATGGAATAATTTAATAAAAAATAATTTAATAAAAATAATTTAATAAAAATTTATTCAGTTAGAATGTCAAATGAATTATTTTTGTTTAAAAACTAGTTTGCACAATTGCGTGAAGGGATCACCTTCCTTCTGGGCTGTACCATTTCAGATTTAAGGCAGAGGCCCATGTGACTATGCCCCCTTTAAAAAAAAAAGCACAGGAAATATTTAAAAATCCAGATTTCAGAGAGAAATGTTCTAAACTAGCCTTCATTCAGATAAAGCCAGTGGTCAATGTGCTTAATACAATGTACATAGTGGGATTTGATCATATGAGCTCACAACTCAAGTTTGAAATGTTCCAGTCTGTTCACCAGCTTGCCTCTTTATCTGTGAGAACTCCTTAAATGAGAATGATTAAAAGTCAGAAGGTGTGGAGAAGTAAAGTTTGGATCAATGAAAGGTTATAAATAAGCATTATGCATCAGTGCTGTACAGTTTTCAGACCATGCGTTACAGCCAAACGTTCATTTATCATGCAGTGGTTTGCTTACAGACCAAGGAACGTGCCCTTTTGAGACAATAAGTTATTCTAAACTGAGGCATTATTCTTGGTAGAAATACACATCAACCAATTTGTCATTTTATATAGAACTCCTAGTGCTTTAAAATACAGAAACAACTGCTGCCTTTCCCCCCATTGCACAACTTTTGTATAAATAGAGTCTATAATAGAAATAGAGGTAGACTCTGTTTCTACAATGCAATTAAATTGGAAGCCATAAATCTTTAATTTTTTCCCTCCACTGTGCTCTTCCTCTAGGAATGTATCAGACATGGAAGCTTTATAATGTAGCGATGTTATTAAATCTCTTCTCTTTCCAGCTCAGGATATGCAAGATAACAGAGCATTTCATGACTTTGTGGGTTAATGTCTTTTTACTGCCATTCCCTTCTCGTGGAAATATTAATAAAATTGTCTGAGTTGTTAGAGACTGGCTGGTAATAGAATCATGAGGTCCCAGTGGGAACATTATTAGGAGTAGGTGAAATTGAATCCTGTCGCAGACAGTTGGGGAAGCAATTTCCACCCAATTGAAGTCCAACGTAAGGTCAAGAGTAGAGTTAGATGTCTGTTCTATCCTAATGGTCAACCAGGGAATCATTTCATAACTGGAAGATTTTGATCCACACACAAAATCCATGCCCATCCTAAGGGCTCAGTTCCCCTGCACTAGCCGATCTTGTGAACTCCGACTCTTTGAAAGTTCCATATAGAAATGTCAACCTGCCGGAGGAGTGGTTTTGGCTCAGTGGGAGAGCATTTCCCTTGCATGCAGAAGGTCCCAGGTTCAATCCCCAGCATCTACGGTTAAAAGGATCAGATAATACGTGATGTGAAAAATCTCTGCCTGAGACCCTGGAGACCTGCTGCCAATCACAGCAGATGTTACTGACTTTGATAGACTAACGGTCTGAGTCAGTATAAAGCAGCTTCTTCATGTGGCCCCGACAGGAAAAACTGGTCTGGCCTTCTCTAGCATTGTGAAGAGCAACTTGAATTGCAGCTATCAGCAGTCAAATTGTTTCATAACATGTAGGGGGGACGCCTTTGCCATTCGAAAGACCACATAGACTGAACGTGAATGCAAGGTATCATTTCTGTTGAATTGCGTGTATAACTGGCTGCCCAAGGGATCAGGGTTTCCAGTACTCAGTTGGGGCCTGGAGATTTCCTGGCATGCAAACTTACCTCCAGACTATAAAGTCAAAACTCTATCCTTATTAACAGTCATTTAGACCAATACAAATTGTACTATACATGAATAATTTAAAAGTTGCTAAAATGTGGCAACAATAAAACAAAGACCATGAAACCACATATCTCTGTGTACAAATATTAATCTTCTCAGGCTAATGCGTCGTTTAATCGCAGCCACACAAAATTTAGTAGTATTTGCTGGAATTTGAAAATTCTCATCCTTCAGCTTTTTCTTTTAATCTTACCAACTGAGGACAGGCCCCAGAAGTCTTTCCAGCATTGGCTTGTATAAACATATCTTGTAGCATGGTATTTATGGGGCAGTAACGTTAACAATGATCCACTATTTCTATCTGCCCACTTGCACAGGGGCAGAGTCCTTAAGATAAAGTGGTTTTCTTATAAGGGCCTTCTACTACTGCTGTGGGCAGGGCTGAACATCTGGCTACAATAAAGGCTTTTCTCTGCTTGTGGTTCTCCAGACTGAGCAGGTAAGGGGCAAGAATACCTCCAGACTTCAGGAAATGACAACTTTGAAGGATGGATTCTATGGCAGCTGTCCCCAATCCCCGGTCTAGGGACCGGGACCGGTCCGTAGATCAGTTGGTACTGGGCTGTGGCTCCTCCTCGTACTCCTCCTCAGCTGCTTCCTCAGGGGCTGCCCTGCCATTCTGCTGCCACCTCACCTTTGGTGCTCTCCGGTGGCCGCCATAGCTGGGACTCCCCCTCGGCATGGCACTGCGCAACTGCTGCTGGAAGCGCCCCCAGTGAGTGGCAGGAAGTCAGGGGAGCCAGTGGGAAAGCAAGCAGAGCAGGGGCTCAGGCAGCAGTGATGTCCCTCAGCAAAAGACGACCCTCCCCCCCCAGGTCACAGTAAAATTGTCAAGCGTTGACTGCTCCCCGGTGATAAAAAGGTTGGGGACCACTGCTCTATAGCATTTCATCCCAGTTGAGTTCCCTCCTCCCAAACTCCTTGCTTCCCAGGATTTGCTCCCCAATCTACAGGAATTTCCCAAGCAGAAGGCACCCTCCCCAAAGACTTCTTTGCTGGAATATGGGAAGTCTGAGGAACATCATTCCCTCTGCCTCCCTTAGAACAATTCACTCTGATGTCTGAAAACCTTGAGGAGCTACATCGATATCCTTCAGCAGAACTGGAGTCATTTGGTACCTTCTAAAAGCAGCTGTCTAATTCCCAAGGTTACATGAATCATTTTCTGGGATTTTATCTGTGATCCATTCGGGCTACTTCTCAAAAAAGGAGATAAAGTTCTGCTTATAATATCATTGCTTAAGATCTTCCTGTAAACAAAGAGGTAGGTTAACTGTTCTTTCTGTTATGTGCCGCAGACACATTTATCTGTGGAAAAGAAGCCATCCTTTCTTCATTTTCAATTTGGAGAGGTTGCCTTTCAGTGTATGGCATGCTTCTTTTTTTCCAGAGTGGAAATTTTAGAATAGATTAGCACGGTTTTAGCTGCCTCACAGAGCACTTGCTAATTAGCCTTAAATTAACTCACATGCCTCATAGGATTGAAGGAAGGACAATTAACCTAATCGGAAGCATACATTTTTTTTTTGTACAATCCGTGATGTTTAGTTAAAGAGGCTTAAAATGAAAGTCATCCCTGGGAGCAGCTGTGCCTCCCACCTCCAGTCTTTGGAGGAGACAGAAGCTGCTTTTAGACAGCTCCATGGCTCAGGGAATGCTGCAACAAGATTGCTTTTTGATTGAGCAAGTTTCCTTCATTTTGTTTCTTTATTCTTCTCAATTTGACTTCTCTTGCTTCTCCTTTAGTGTTGCCAGAAGAATTGCTAACATTAAATCATGATTTGGGGAACATATTGGTTGGATCCAGACAGCTTTCTCCCTCCATCTCCCCCAACTCCTTTCCTTGCTACCGCTCCTACCTCACATGGTTGTTGTCCATGCAGGTCTGATGATCCCTACCAAAGTTGAGTTTATTATTTTTGAATAGCTGGTCTGTCCTTCTGCCCCACACACTCTTTATCAGTAGAAAAGCTGACTGGATTCAACCCTCAGTTTGCTACTTCATTGTGTCCCACTGTAAAATTATCTTAATGTGAGTGTATATATGATTGTGTCAGGATTCTTTTAGTGTGGTGTTTTACTAATGCACACCTGCATTCCCAAAATGCTCACTAGGGATTAAGCCCCATCGAGCTCAATGAAGTAATGTATGGATAATCCTGTTTAGGATGACACTGTAGCAATATTATCCTAAAGAGAGTTATACTCTTATCAGCTTAAGACTTCAATGCACTTCAAGAGGTGTGACTCTGCTTAGCAGGGAAGAAATGCATATGTGAAGAATTTTGAACCTATCACTATCTTTTTTTTCTGTCTTGGTTATGTTTTTCCATTCTGCAACTTGGATCAGCAAATGGCAAGACTACTTCCATCAATGGAAGTACTTGAAATAACCAGTTTTGAAGGCATGTCTCTGGCTGGGCATAAGTTGCAGGCTATCCCCTGAGAAGGCTGGGAGATGCTAGCTGAGCTTGGTCTTGTGCTAGCCTCAGAGCTGGCAGAGTTCCCAGCTCTGTTATCAGTCCTGGCTGGAGGCCAACAGCATAGAGAAGGAATGTTATACAAAGAGTTCAGGCAGTAGTTTATTGGTCAAAGCAGATGCAAAACAGCTCTGTACACAGTCTAAAGGCAAGAGCAAGCAAGCAAGGCAGCATAGTCAAAGCAGTCCAGGAGTTGAGGGCAGTCATCAAGATTGAGGATAATCTGGGTTAAGAACAGGCAGGAGGTCAGATGGAACAGGAGTCCTGAATACTCAGGCATGGGTTAGGGAGCAGGATCACTCATTGCACTCAGACTGAGT
Organism: Paroedura picta; assembly: GCF_049243985.1. Lineage (NCBI taxonomy): Eukaryota > Metazoa > Chordata > Lepidosauria > Squamata > Gekkonidae > Paroedura > Paroedura picta. The sequence goes on along the minus strand of NC_135375.1, from coordinate 86,344,153 downwards.
ATTCAATGCCTCAGCCTCAAATAGGCATAGCCAGAGCATGAAAACAGTACCTGCAAGGACTCACGCAGGGAGGCTAGGTCTTTCAGTCTTCAACCTGCAAGGACTCAGTTGCGTCCTCCACACTTTGAGGATAGTGAGTAGCCAGGTGGGTGCTTCTCCATCTGACACATAGGTTGAGTCTCTGTTGCCATTGCTCGAGAGGTTTGCCAGTCCCCCATGGCTCAACAAGTGCTCAGCTTCCTCCTCTTCTTCCTTATCACCAGTCTCCATGGGTTGACTCATGACACCAATGTGTGGAGTCTAACCTGGGAGTTTCAAGACTGCAGTCTAACTCTCGAGCTTGCTTTTTGTACATGATTTTAATTCTCTGCATCTTGCTTCACATTTCCCAGCCTTCTTCAAGCCATTTATATTCAGTGCAACATTAAGATGACAACAATTCCTCCTCTCCCGTAGTTTTACACAGTATTAAGTCTTATGGATAAAAACGTCTTTTGTTTTGCTACTGCATTCAGCAAAATTTCATGCAAATAACTTCATTTTGACCGGGTGTTAGATTTTTTTTTAAATAAAGGACTGATGACAGGGAGAAATAAAATGTAGGAGAATGAAATTTTAAAAGTGAGCCAATTTATAATGAACCAGCAAGTCTGCTTTGTAATCATCAGACCCAAAAGACCTTTAATTATTAAGGAACATTCAGATGCTAAGCAACATTATCTATGTTAAGTTAATTATTGCAATGAGTGATGTTACACATTAAGCTTACTCATTTTTTTCCTTTTTCCCTTTTGTTTAAGAATCACAGTGCAGATATTTATTTATTTAATATAATAATTTTTTCAAAAAGAGCTAGGAAAATGGCCAATCAACAGTGAAGAAGAAGATTTGGTTCTTATATGCCGCTTTTCTCTACCCGAAGGAGGCTCAAAGCGGCTTACAGTCACCTTTCCTTTCCTCTCCCCACAACAGACACCCTGTTAGGTGGGTGAGCCTGAGAGAGCCCTGATATCACTGCTCGGTCAGAACAGTTTTATCAGTGCCATGGTGAGCCCAAGGTCACCCAGATGGCTGCATGTGGGGGAGTGCAGAATCGAACCCGGCATGCCAGATTAGAGGTCCGCACTCTACCACTACACCAAACAGTGGGGTTAACTATCTTCAGGAAGGAAAATTATGTGGCGGTTTATTGAACATTCTTTTCAATTCAATCCATTTTCCACAGATACAGCCACTCTTAAACATTAATGGACTTCACTGTTTAATTGAAGCCATCACTTCCTAAGGTTATTCCATGGGAAACTATTATCTAAGTTCATTGGCAAGACACAATGCATTCTGTGTTAGGACCCTGAGCATCACTTGACTACTTCATCTTGCATTTTTTAAGACAGATGTTAATATTATGGTTGTCATTTTGCCCATAAAAAGGTTAGAAGGAGAGCCCAAATCATTTATGTCTCACAGGCCTCCGACCTTAGTTTCAGCCATTCAGTGCAGCTAATAGAATATGGTACCTATTCTGGAACCATTGTGGGTGCTTCTCTAATGAGGTCAGGACATAAGAAACATCCTGCTGGATTAGCATCAGACCAATCATCCATCAACTCCAGCATCCTGTTACACACAGTGGCCAACAAAGTAGCCCTGGATAGCCTAGCTGCCAAGATTCCTAACATGGAAGGTGTCATTGATGAAGGGGAAACCTAGAAGTAACCTCAGTAATTTTTAGGAATTGTTTAGTAAATCTGTGGTCTTATTATAGAGTTTCTGGCACTTCATAGACTCCGGTGATCAGTTCCACGGGAGAAAAAAATGCTTTGTAGGATAGATTCTATTGCCCCCCTCCCCAAATCTCCAGGCATTTCACAAACTGTATCAGGCCACACTGCCCTCCCCCATCCTCCACCGGTGGCCAGGGAGGACCTGGCAGACTCACTTATCTGTCACTATTAGACTAACTCTCAGTATTTAAGAGTCTGATAAATCCATGAGGTATTATTGGGACTCATTTTAGTTGTTCTTTGTACCCAGACTGGGATGATAAGACTTTAGGACATTCCCACTTATATTTTCAAAGAGATCACTGTTGCTGAAGACTACAATATATACTCATAATATTAGAGTTTCTTTCCATTTCCCTTAAAAATGAAAACATTTAGCAAGGTACCTCATACTGTGCTTTCTTTTTAAACAGCTTCCTCATATGATAGGAGCACAGTTGGATTTCATGCCTCTCTTGTGACAATTACATGGCTGTAAAATAAGATCTGATCTGCACCAGCATATACTATCAATATTTATACCTGACTCAAATTAATTGAATAAATTGCTTTGGACAGTATTAAAATCACATCTGTCAATATTATCCCCACTTTGATTTTGACCTGGCTGAATTATTGGCCTTGTCAAGCATTAAAATTCCTTAAAGAATACAGAAGTTACCAAAACAATTGACATATTTCCTGTGGTGAAAATTGATATCATTTAGGAGGGGGAAAAAAGCAGAATTGCAATATACAAAAGTGTGTACAAATAATGACAATGTGAAGTATCCTAAAGAAATGAAAGTGTCTGTATTGGCTTATCCTGTAACTCTGGCAAAAGGAAAGCCTGAAACTCATCACACGAGAAAGAAAAATCTGAATCACAATAAGTCAGAGCAGCTCTGGTGGTACTCCTGGCCTTTGGGGTTTCTTGCTGGCTTGATGAGCAAGGAGACTCTGCTTTAGCTATTTATTGTGATAGCTGTAAAGTTGCCATGCATCAGCAGGAGGCTTGTGGGGAAGTTAACATTCACAAAGAAATTAAAAAAATAAGGCTTCTTGTACTTGCAGAAAGTTCTTACCATAGTTTCTGGTCATTCCTAGAGCTACCATTAGTCACTTCCAGGTAGATTTAGCAATTACCAGGAATTCTGTGGAAGAACTTCCTTTACATAAACAGATCCTTATTTTTCTTAATTTTTCTTTTAATGCTGCTTCCTGCTTGGTAGTCCTAGGCTGATTCCGCACTTACTTTGTTTATTCCGTTGTGGATCCTGCTGAATCCAGATCAATTTGAACTCGGGTCTTCCTCCCCCCCCCCCATTGAAACAGAAAAGTGTTCTGCACGTGGTTAGGGAAGCTCAGAAGGGGAAGGGGGAGCCAAGCGCAGCAGGAGCCTTTTTCTTTCTTTTCTTGAATGGGGGGGGGGGAGGATTGGAGACAGCAGAGGAGGGAGAAAAAAACTAAGAGGCAAATTTCTACTGAGAAAAGGTTAGACTTCTGGAGCTTCTGCTGAGAAAAGTTAGGGCTTGCCCTTTAAGCCTGGAACCCAGGAACGGATGCCCTGGCTAATCAGGGCATCTCTACCACAGAGTTCAGGAACAAATTCGAAACAGGCATGCTTTCTCATGCTTTCTCAATACGATTCTTCAAATATTGAGTGTTATATCCACTCTAAGATATCGCAGGATAAAGGTAGGGTCACTCTGGATCAATCATGGTTGTTGCAGAGGGAAAATTTAAATCGGACAAAATCAAAATGGAAATTGCATTCATTTGAGATGGCAGGGACTGAATCGACCTGGGATTGGAATAAAAGCTCCATGCAGACTACACCCTAGATGGCTGTCATCTTCTACCCAGTGTAACAGAACTAGGATGGACAAGGTTATAAGTATTCCCCTATTTAATTTGTCAACTGTTCTAATCAAGATTTCAAAAGGGTCATTCTGTGTGAAGGCCAGAAAGAAATAATCAGCATTTCTCTCCTGTTTTTTTTCTTTTTCATTTTTAAAAGAAAAAAAACTACATATGGGCTCTTTTCACCATGGGCTGGCCCCAAAGTTCTCTCCAACTCCTTACCATTGTGATAAAAGAGAAAAACAGAGCTGGAAAGAACCTCAAGGGTTATCTTGCATAATGCAATGCCTTCATAAGTACTCATTTTCTGTCCACCCCTGCCATTCCCCCTGTGACCTCTGCACTGTCCTAAGAGAAAGACAAAAAAACCCTCTCAAAATCTCTGATCAGTATGGCCAGGAGGAAAATTCCTTCCTGATCCCATAATAGTGACCAGTATGAAATAAAGGGCCATGAGGACTGAGCTCTGGTGCATCCCCTCCTACTTGCCCTCCAGTTATCTGTTTATGTTCATAGAATCAGCATTGCTGTCAAATGGCCCTCTAGCCTCCACTTGAAAACCTCCAATGAAGGTGAGCCCACCACCTCCCAATGAAGCATGTTCCTCTGAGGAACCACTTTGTCAGGAAGTTCTTCCTAATGTCCAGCCAAAACCGCTTTCTGATTTAATTGCAATCCATTGATTCTGGTCCAACTTTCTGGGGCAATTCTGTTCCCACTCTGTACGACAGCCCTTCGAATACTTAAAGATAGCTATCTTTAACTCTCAGTCATCTCTGTGTCCTCTCCAGACTAAACATGCCCAAACCTTCTGACCTTCATCCTAGGACTTGGTCTCCAGAAATAACCCAATATGTAGTGTTTCATTCTTGGTTTCAATTGCTCAGGTGGCTTTCACAAAGAATGCAATGTTTTCTTGGGGCCCAATATAAGCTCCCAGAGTTCAGGGCTAACATTCTTCCACCTCCCAGTGTAATTCTTCCTATTGTTGTTTATTCACATTTACATTTACAGAATAGACAGCAATGTGCAACCATAAAATATTTTGGCAGCTGTAGTAAAATGGTTAATACAGGGGAGAGGATATAAGGAATCCAGGAATATAAGAATTCTTCCCCCACCCCTGAAATGCTATCATACTATAATTTGCTTTGTATCTTTCCCAGCATTCATTATGCACACAAGTATAAAGTATTGCCTTTATATTAGACAAGCAAATAAAATAAAATGAAAAGGATTTTCTCGGTGTCACTGAATGGTTCCAGTGCATTCAGTCATAATTGTACTTCCACATATCATACAATCTTCCCAGATTAGCAGTTGAGCATGATTGATTCCACAAGGTCTGGCAGTTATTTGTTCATTGACAAGACAGACTCCAGAAAGTGATTGTCTATGGTAGGAGTAGTCAAATGGCAGCCCTCCAGATGTCCATGGACTACAATTCCCATGAGTCCCTGTCAGCGTCCGTACACAGACCTGCCCTTAACCTTGATCTGGACTACCCCTGGTCTACAGCATGAAGTGATATGCATGCTTCCCCCTCCCCGCCTCAGTCAAAATTTTAGACTATAGCAAGCAGGAGACAGGGGAAGAGGGTTTGATTTGTTCAGTAAGCTCTGGGTAGGTGCAACACATCTGTTTACACTAGGGATGGATGATTTGGCTCAGATAAGTCTGAAAATAATTTAAACAATGTTGATTTGAATACTTCTCTGGCTTATTCAAGCTAAATCATCCATCCCATCAGTTTAAACAAGCTGAATCTAACAAGCCCAAAGTGATACAGGCTTGATTCGACGAACTGAGAAACACTTCCTGAGGATCATTTGTTTGGTTGGGCGTTAAATGTCTCCCTAGCAGACTCATAAGAAATGGTTTAGAGTGAGCTCTCCACAGTCTCAGAGGGGTCTGTTGGGGAGACATTTAAAGTCCTGGCCAAACAGCGGATCCTCAGAAAGGGTCAGCTGTTTGCTAGGGTCTTTCTCTCCCACATACCTGTCCTTGATGCCTCCCTCTTTATGGAGGCACAAGAGTAGCATGGCTGGTGTTCTACCACCTGCACCAAGTCAAACTACTAGCATCTTACTTGGCCCCAGAACCCCTAGCCACAGTGATCCATGCAACAGTCACCTGTATACTCTACTTCTGCAACTCTACACAGACCTGTCCTTAACCTTGATCTGGAAACTACAACTGCCCAGAATGCAGTGGCAAGGGTCCTCACAGAAACACCATGAAGGTCCCACATCCAGCACACTGTCCAACAACTGCACTGGTTAGCAGTTGGATTCCGGATCAAACTTGGTATTCACTTTTAAGGAAATATGTGGTCTGAGGGACCTCCTCTCTGCCTATACCTCCCCAAGAGCTCTACACTCCATTACTTCCTACTAGCTGGTAATCCCTGACCCAAAAGACACATGTCTGACTTCAGCCGGGCCACAGCTTTCTCTGTCCTGCCCCCCATCTGGTGGAATGGGGTCCCTGAAGAGATTAGGGCCCTGCCTAAGCTATAGCAGTTTCATAGGGCTTGCAAAATGGAGCTCTTCCACCAGGGATTTGGTTGAGGTCAACCAAACCAACGACATCTACTGGGCCTGCAGAAAACTGAACCCCATGAACTGAATCCTGAACTGACCAACCTATGGGATCATAGTTAACAGGTTAACATTGTTACCATTAATATTTGAATTATTATATGGAAATGTTATTGGGATTGTTATCATTAGTTACTGAAACCACTGTTAGTATTGTGTTTTACTTGGCACTATTGAATTATACTGTACTTATCCCTATGTTCTATGTAAACCGTCCTTAAGCACATGGGAGGGTAGTATATAAATATAAGAAATAATAATTTAAAAAAACAGATATCATTCCTCTTTCAAGAGCTATCTCCCTTTTTACTGGGCAGGGATTACTTCTGTTAACTAAAAGCAATTTCCCTTTGTGGCTCAAATGGGGATCCTTGTTGATCTACCCTCTCCTTCTGCCACTTTCCCAGTCCACGGTCAGTGCTAAACTGTCTCTTCTTCCACTGTCAGTTCCCAAATGTCATTTCTTAACTGACACTCTTCAGAGTATTGTGTTTGAAAAGCCTGTCACTCAAAGGTTCTTGGACTCTCTGAGGCATTAAACCTTGACAGTCTGTCACAGCTGCCAATGCAGGTTTTGCTTTTTCCATTATCAGCTACTTATATGGTTCTCGTTTTAGATTAGATTTTTTAAAAATTATAATTCCTTGTTGGATTTCTTCACCATTGAGAGTCCACTTGAAGAAATTTAGGATTTCTTTCTTTTTTGGAAGGAGAGGAGTAGAAGGCAACTACTTTAGTTTTCTGGAAGATTATTTTCTTTTATGTTGATATTTAATTTTAAAAATCAGGATAATAATATAAAAGGGATACAAAATAAAAAGAAAGACTTTAGAACCGACCATATGTGTGTGTGTGTGTGTGTGTGTGTATATATATATATATATATATACACACACACATACATACACATACACACATACACACACACACACACACACACACATACATACATACATACATACATACATACATATTATGAGGTGTATGGAACAGAAAATATTTCTCCCCCACAGTCTCTCAATTATAATTTTCAGTACATTTTCCATTAATTACCATCATTCTTACTTCAAAGGTTTTAATTTTCAAATTTCATAACTGATGTATTTTACAATTATATCATTAATTTCATCATTGCTACACATTCCGTGCTACATATTTCATCATTTTCTCATACCATCCTCAACTTTATATTCCCAAATGTGAAAGAAAGCTTATTATACATCTCACAATGAAAAATAAAGAATACTTTTGTTCAGAATCCACTTCCATATACCTTTATATTCAAAAGTTGTTCTCATTCTGCTTATGCCATACTCTTATCTTCCACTGGGAATTCAAATTTTAATATATTCTGCATTTTTCCATATATTTTTCCTAATATCTTTTTGCTTTTTTAATATCCACTATGTAAGGTTGCAAGTATATCTTGACATTTCCAACATTTTCATTTAATTGTTTTAATCTACTCAATATCTTTAGAGTAATATTCTATCTGAAGAACATTTTGTACTGGTTTCCTTTTAATTTCTGACTGGCTGTGAACTTAATTTCATTTTCCTATACCTATTCCCTTTGGTGCATAAATATATCTCCTCTAAAATTCTGCATCCATTTAGCCATATATTTTTTCACTTGTTCTTTTGCTTCAAACTGAAGTTATTAGTGTATCCAGCTGTCTGAGCAGTGGCAGGGGCAGGGGAGCTGATATCGGGGGTGGGGGGGGCTGCTGAAAGAGCCTCTCTCGATATCGACTTCCCCTGCCCCCGCCGCTGCCCAGACACCAGCGTAATAAATTATGCATTTTTGTAATCAGCTGTTCAAATTTTCATGTTGATGATCTTCTTTAGTCTTGAAACTGGTAACAGTGTAGCTAATTAATGTTGATTCTTTAATCTCTAATATCTTTCTAGGACTTGATTTTCCCCTGAGAATTGGCACATGTTAAAAAAAGTCATCTTCATATCTCTTATTCTTATCACTATATGCTTCTATTGGAGACATGTGGTGAATTTGGAGGATTCCATATGATCCAGCATGTAACCCATATTTTCAATAGTCCATCTCTAATTATTACTCCTTTCTTGTGTTATGATTATTTTGGTTGATATCTTTATCCTTAAATAATTGTGTAAACCTTCATCTAGGCCTGCTGATTCCAAGTTTTACTATTCTTTGTCTTGGCTTTTAATTGGCTTTGTCTGCAATTTGGCTTTGTCTGCAATCCAAGCCAAAACTGGTGCGTGCTAATATAATTTTATACTTGGAATTGAGAAGATCTTGTTCTCATCTTCAACTGTTTTAAAAGTTATTTGTGATTTCTTGTCATCTGTCTTTGCCATTCTGTCAGTATTCTTTCTATACATATAGGGAGCATTTGGAATTTTAAAAAAAGATTAATTTCTCATGGAATTGTAGGATCATAAAATAAGAATTGAAAGGGACCTCTAGGGCCATCTAATCCTGCCTCCTGCAGAATGCAGGAAATTTACAACTACTTGCCCACCCACAGTAAACCTAATTCTATATCCAGATGATGCCCCCCCCCAAAAAAAAAACAGAATCCCTGGCTAGTCTGGCCTGGAGGAAATTTGCCTCCTGACCCCAGAGTGGCAGTCAGCATTTTCCTGGGCATACAGGAGAGGGCCACAATAGTCAAGCTTGCCATATTGAGCACAATTTCCCTCGCAAGAGAAGAGTAGGAATTGAGCAGTTCAGCTCTCTTCATCACCTGTTACAAATAGTTGGCCTGACTTTGCTTTTTGACTAGGCCAGAGAAATGTCCAAAGTCCAGAGACCATAATCTCGACTGAAATAGTCTTGATTGAAGAAGCACACAAGGCCTAGTCTTGTTCTATGATGAGGTCTGTTGTCATAGGTACTGATCCCGGGTTTCTGGCACCATAAAGTACAATCCAAAGGTCTGTTTTTCACTGGTTACAATCCAGGGTCTGTTTCATGCATAACAATCCAGGGGGATGGTTTCACTGTGTTGTATGGAGCAAGCAACATATGGAGAGGTTGTATACAGTCGCCCCTCCAGAAGGTATACAAGAGCTGCCCCATGAGGAGGTGACACTCTTCCCCCCCTCCCCCATGCCCTCTGAGTTGAAAGAGGCCAGGAGAGCAGGGCAACTTACTGGCAGTGGTGCATGCTCTGAGGCTGACTCCTGAAGCACTATCCACCCAGCAATCCTCAGGGAACTCATGAGAGGGCAAGTAACCTCATGAAATTACAGATGAGGGTACAGCCAAGTCCCTGGCTGGGAGATGCCATTGATTATTTTCCAGGCTTACCAGTCAGTTCGCCAGCAGCTCAGCTTGCAATTTAAAGGGGCCATGCCATTTTGCTGGTACTTCCGGCATTTCTATCTCTTTTGTTGGCATGGGACCAGTCATCATCTCTTGATGGACCAGTTGGGTGGCAGGTGCAGGTGTTCCCTAGCCAATAACCACAGCAAGTGCAGGGGTGGGCTCCCTGACCCCATACCCAATCACAAAGCAAGTGTTTGTGAGAGTTTTGCCTACTATTATTTAAAATAAACCATTTAAACAAATAATTGAAAACTGAAGTTTGTTCCTATGTTATCATATTTTATATCCTATTCATCCATTATATGTATGCATTTACTCTTTGATCAATATACAATTTTAATATTGGTGTAGAACAAACCACTGTTAAGGCACTTTTGTGCATCTGTATTTTCTTTTCCGTACACAGAGTTGATTGCATGGAATGGAACAAATAAGAGACAAATACAGGATGTTGCACTTTGTAATGACTGTGTGTGTGTGTGTGTGTGTGTGTGTGCATGTACCAGTTGATCACACCCTTTGATTCTGTGTAGGTATGTGAATTACCCTGATTTAGGTGACAACAAAGTATATGTTGATTGCTTCTCATTTATATCGCCTCAAGGAGTGAATGAATGAAGTGTGAAATCTCTCAGGGAAATCTTGCTAGTTTTTATCATAACTAGGTCTGAACAACTTTCCTAATTTGGCGTCTTATTTTCCTGAGTAACAAAGGTCACCCCCTGTTTTAAGCAGTGTTTGGTGCTCTTTGTGAACCTCTTTGTGCCATTTTTAAATTGCTGTTCTGTATGTTATTCTATTGTCATGAATGCTTTTAGCTGCTGTAACCAATTTAATGAGGACAATATTAACTATGACACGGTGAGATCATGAGCACAATACCACTTGGACTGCACAGCCGATAGCATGAAATGTCAGCATGGACAAGAATGAGGGACACTTAGAGCCAAAGAGAAGGAACACAGACAAGGAACCAGTGACAGACTAAAAGAATGCTAATGTTTAGTAATGTTCTTTTTATCCGATTAGAAATGGCTGCTAGTTACAGTTATTTTCAGTCTTGAAACTGCAGTTCTGTAGAAATTAACAAACAGTTGGAAAGCAGAAACAGGCCCCCTAGAGCTCCAAAACCTTCCAGAGCCCTTAAGAGGAGAGTTCAATGTGGCTCACCCGCCTCACTTGCTTCTGCTGGGTGCTGGTACATTCAGCCCCCTCCCCCCCCATCGAGATCGGGAGCTCACCAAAAGGTGTCAAGGGGAATACTTCTATCACAACCTCTAAATACCTGGTCAATGACTCTGGGCCAGCTGCTCATCAACTAGATCTGTATATGGTATGTGTCCCACTTATTTCTTGTTGGCTGGTGCTCCTTATGTTTCACTTGAATGCAAAGTTTATCCAGTTTATCCAGTTATTTCTCCCTTGAACTTTTCTATGAAATGTTAAAATTCTCCTGTACCCATTGCAACTGTATTTTTTGTCTTTCCAACATACTTTAGTAACACTTCAAAAGATGTTATGTTTTAAAGAGCACAGTTATCAAAACAGACTTTAGGACATTAGTGGTCTGCCTGCTCTACTGCACAGTTAAAAATGACTAGAATTAATACATTTCTCAAAGGTGGATGATATGTCTTTTTTTAAAAAAAGATCTTTTAAAAAATATTCTACCACCTCATGGCATTCTGCATTGTCACATTAAATTACCTCAATTTGGCTCCAAAGGGTATATCCCAATGGATAGGTATATTTCTGTCTGCGTGTGTGAAAGGCTGCATAATATTAACAAATTCTTCTGGAAGATGGGAAAAAAGCTTTTTAGAGCATAATATAGTAAGATTAATTTTTCGGATATGATTTGATATTCCAGTTTAATCCATGTTAATTTGTACATTGACTTGCAGGTGGGCATGTGGCTAAAGGGAGACACATATAATTTAGTTTGGCAAAATAGGCCATGGCTTTATTTCAACATACAACATGTTGGCCGGAAAGGGAAGAAGGAGCCTGTGAACCTTCTTCGGTCATCCAACCTTTATGTTAAACCCAAGTGGCTCCCTGGGGAACTTGTCCCAGTCCCGTGCTGGGCCATATGTCCCCTTGACAATAGGTAACCCTGCGATATGGTGAACTGGGTGCTTCAGAAGGCGTATACCTCCCGGTCCTGTGAGCTTGTTATAGTGGTCAAGAGCAGCGGCTTCTAATGTGGTGAGCTGGATCTGATTCCCTGCCCCTCCCACATGCTGGGTGACTTTGGGCTAGTCACAGTCCTGTTAGAAACTGTTTTCACAGAGCAGTTCCTCTCAGAGCTCTCTCAACCTCACCTACCTCACAGGGTGTCTGTTGTAGGGAGAGGATGGGAAGATTATTATAAGCCACTCTGAGACTCCTTTGGGCAGTGAAAAGCAGGGTATAAAAACTAACTTTTCTTCTACTGGAAGGTTGCTACTAGGAAGAAGAAGAAGAAGAAGAAGAAGAAGAGTTGGTTCTTATATGCCGCTTTTCCCTACCCGAAGGAGGCTCAAAGCGGCTTACAGTCGCCTTCCCATTCCTCTCCCCACAACAGACACCCTGTGGGGTGGGTGAGGCTGAGAGAGCCCTGATATCACTGCCCGGTCAGAACAGCTTTATCAGTGCCATGAGGAGCCCAAGGTCACCCAGCTGGCTGCATGTGGGGGAGTGCAGAATCGAACCCGGCATGCCAGATTAGAAGTCCGCACTCCTAACCACTACACCAAACTGGCTCTCAGTTTGGTGTAGTGGAAACAATGCCCCATCTACAGTTTCCCCATCTTCCATTCTATTGCTCTCAAATTTGGTTTGCTGTGATGGTCTTGGAAAGAATGCAGCAAGACCAAGGTGATATCCATATGGAATGGGAAAGTCTATATCTTCTCCAACACACCTACATCAGCATTATTTTCCCTGCTGCAATTGCCTGTGAAGGCTACCTCCCTTTTCAGATTACAAATGAGAAATTTCACATGACTTACTCATGAGTAAACATTCCCTGGATAGAGACTTTTCCTGGCTGTCAATTTGACCTGATTGGCCCTCATTGGCAGAGTGCACTGAGAACTAATTGGCTCTTTCTCATGAGTAAACATTACCAGGGCAGAGGCTTTTCATGGCTGCCCTGTGTCCCAGAGGGCCAGCAGTGGGCTGTTTCTGGCCTTCCACAGCCCCTCCTCCAGATAACATGCATAGTGCAAACCACCAGTAGTGCTTTTGGTCCCCACCCATGTCCTCCAAACTGAAGGAGGTCAGAAGACCAGGGTAACTTACTGGCAGCAGGGCATGCTCTGAGGTATGCTCCTCTTCCACTCAGTAAACTTCTGAAACTGGCAGGAAGTTAGAGTTGGAGAGCTGAATCCTTATTAGCTTTTCCTGACTGAGAGCTCCCTCCTGATTGAGGCTAAAGTACCAGGGCTGAGAGCCCTACTGATTGGGTATAAACTATCCTGTCCGAGGGCCATGACTTACTCATGAGTAAACATTCCCAGGGCAGGGGCCATGACTTACTTATGAGTACACATTCCCAAGGTAAAGGCTTCCCTGGGTGTCTGCATGCAATTTGACCTTAATGGCCCTCATTGGTAGATTGTTCTCCCTACTGGTGGAATATGCCAAGGGATGGCCAATCAGATAGGGAGTGACTTGGCTGCACGCAAGTTGAACTTTATATTTATTGAAGTAATATGTTATTTAATTCATGTTGTTCACTGCCATGAACCACTTGTGGGAGGGCAGTATATTATTATTATTATTGTTGTTGTTGTTGTTGTTGTTGTTATTGTTATTATTGGAAAGTTTTATTTTACATGAATTACTGAAATTGATCAAATGTGTATTGCAGTGTTCTATGCATACATGTTCTTTTAACTTGCTGGGAATTATGTTCACTTTTAAAAGACGTGCTGTCCTTGATTGTTCCAAGCGTGCTATAGTGACAGACAGAGGAGAGAATATGGTTTGTTTCTCTAATATTCCGGCCTTGCCCATTTTGTTTGTCTCATTCCCAGAGCTGATCAAGTTCATAACAACCAAGTGCCCTATACTGTGCCACAAATACTTCGTTCTATCATTGTTTGAGGATTACAGTTCAGCTCAGCTCAGTCACTTTATATACTTCATTTATATCCCACTTTTCTTTCCAATTGGGGCCTAAAATGGCTCCCAGTGGGAATCCTCCAGGGGTGGGGGGAGGCTGAATCTGTGTCTTCCGGATCATAGGCATCACCCTAGTCAATTCCCTACATTCATTCTCAGTTCTAAGGACATGTCAATATAATGATTGCCATTGATTGAAAATGTATATTCAAATGCTGCTGATTTCAAATGATGCATAACATGCCATTATGACTTTGGATAACACATAATCCAAGTAAACTTGCAAACTGTGAACACGTGCCAACAGTGGGTATTTGACCATCTGCCATGATGAATTCAGCCAACTTTCCAGAAGCAAAATCAGGGTTACTTGATCATTTGCTAATCTGACTGTTTGTGAGTTATGATTATCAGTCAAAATTTGACAATTTGGGGAAAACAGGAGACTGCACAATGGTTTGCTAGATGTGCCTCCTCCCCCCATTTTTCATGTCCGCTGCCACCACCTCCGCATCTGCTGTTTGCCACATTATCTTCTCCTAATGAACTGCATGATCCCTCCAGTGATGGAAATGCAATCTCAAAGACACTTTCTTGGGAGTAAGCCCCAGTGAATAACATGAGTGGATTTAGGATTGCTTAGGGTTGTGCAGGTGGTCACAATTGGCAACACTTAAATTACAAATTAGTTTATTTAATAAAGCATAATTTGGCCGTAATCCTGTTAGATAGAGCAGTTACAGCACAGATGCCAAACCCAGCATGGCTTTCAAACTTCAAAGTGAAACTGGGAGCAAAAAAAAAAAATTGAGCCAATCTGTTGAAGGGCATTACTTGCATGTAAACCAGGAGTTTGATCTTGATAAGTTCAAATGGAAACTGCATGCTCTTTGAAGTTCTCAGTATCCTCGTTTAAGATACTTCATTCTCAATTGTAAACCAGTCATTAATGCAATCATACGGGGGGGGGGGGTCAACTTGAGTGGAAATGGGTATTAAAAGTAAAAAAAAAAGAGAGGTTCTTTGCAAACATCAAATCATCTCTAATTTAGTATGATAGTACTCTGCCATCACACTGGATGTTTTGTCTGCATCCATGGACTATGACATATGAACAGAAAGGTCATGCAACATATCTATTTTGGAGTTTAAAAGTAAAAAACCTTACATTTAAGAAGGACTTATTTTAAAATAACAATTAATTGGATCAGTTAAAGGAGACATCTTTCAGTACTGTCACCCACAAAACTTAGGCCCCGGTGCAAATCAAAGCTGTAACTGCTAATTAACAGTGAATTAGATCATGCTGGCCAATCAAAAACCTTTGATGACTGCCTAGAAAATAACGATAATTCAAGATGGTGACAACAAGATTGTTCTAAAAGTAGCTGTGAACTGAAGCAATAGGTTGATTTATAACAAAACAATTTTTTTAAAAAAATGAAAGAATGGCATAGAATCATTCATTCTGGGTGAGCAAAGGTGGCCCAGTTTCCACTGGCACACAGAGCAGAAGACAATAGTTATAAATGCATAATAGAAGGAGAAAACTCTTGAGTGCCCTACAGAGGAACACAAAGTATAGAGGATGCGAACGCATTCAGTTCAGACTAAGAGAGATGGAAGCACCCTCACACACTTCACATAAAGGAATGCATTTTAATTGATTAAAGAACACACAGACAAAGTAAAGCAAATGGCTTTTAAAAAGTGGCACAACAAAGCAGGAAACAAATGTCATGCAGGCATAAAAGAATAAGCTGCATCTGGATATTTTTTTTGGGGGGGGAGATTCAGAAAGAAGTGAATCTAGGCTTCAAAAATGTGGAAAGAGCATCAAGCATGTGGAGGTTTATGTCTCCCTATGTGAGTGTTCTATGATGGAAGAGGCTAATTGTCCCAAGGCCACCCAGCACACTTGATGGCTGATGAAAATGAACACATTTTTCCCCATTCTCTTTTCAACACTCAGACTATTATACTATACTATAATATAGTATAATATATAGAAGTGCCTCTCGACCCACCCCGTTCAATGTCGGCTGCCTTCGGGCCATTGCCGCCATTACTTGTCTACCCGCTGACACACCAGGTAGGTGGCGGACCTCGGCCGGGAGGCGGCGGAGGGAGGAAGCTTCGGGGCCAGGACGTGCCGGGCCTGCCTCTTTCCTGACACACTGGGCCTACCTCTTTCCCGGCCCCAAAGCTGGCGCCTTGGGTGCAAGGGGCCCAGAAAGAGGCTTTGGGGCCGGGAAAAAGGCCCTGCCTCTTTCCCATCCCTGAAGCTTCTTTCCGGGCCCCTCCCACCCAAGGCACTGGCTTCGGGACTGGGAAAGAGGCAGGTGTGTCCCTGCCCCGAAGCCCCCGGCCCTCCATCTATTGGAGGAAGAATCACTTAAGTTGGAGAAGGTTCCTTAGGCACAAGGAAAGCCATGTGGTGGATGATTAGATCCATCTTATTGATTTTACCTTTTTTTCCCAAGTTTTACCCATGCTTTTGCAGACCAATGGTAGTCCGGGGAAAGTAGGGGTTGGTGGCTGAAAGATAAACCAAGAAAATAACAGTCAGTAAACTATGCTGTGTATAAGGAAGGGAGAAATCTAATGCAATCCAGAAACTGAGCAGCAACAAAACCAAGTGTGGAAAAGCCCTGTATTTATAAGATAACATAGGAAAAGCCTTGCTGGATCAGACCAGTGGTCCATCTAGTTCATCATCCTGTTTCATGGATTGACCAATCAGTTGCACTGAAGGATCAGCAAACAGAGCACAAAGGCATTAAATTGCCTCCTAGCAGTTGTATTTAGAGGCTCACTGCCTCACAATGCAGAGTTTCCATTTAGTCATCATGCCTGGTGCCAGTGATGACATCCTCCGTAAGTAAGTAAGTAAGTAAGTAAGTAAGTAAGTAAGTAAGTAAGTAAGTAAGTAAGTAAGTAAGTAAGTAAGTAAGTAAGTAAGTAAGTAAACAAACAAACAAACAAACAAACAAACAAACAAACAACCCCCCTCTGAAGTAATCTATTGTCATGGCCATCAGTATGTCCTCTGTTCCTCTTATTTTTTCTGACTTTTTTCCCCATCAGTTTCATTGGGTGTCCCAAGCTCCACTACTGTGAAACAGAGTGAAACAGTTATCTCTGTCCACTTTCTCTACACCATGCATAATTTTATAAACTTTTATCATGTGCCGAATCAATTGTCTTCCCCTCCCCAAACAGGAAAATAAATGAGATTCCTTATCTTCTTGACATACTGAGCATATTATCTTGACTGCTTTTTTATACCAAGAGCCAGCTTGGTGTAGGGTTTATAGCTGAGGCTTCTAATCTGGCAAGCCAGATTTGATTCCCCCTCCTCCACTTGCATCCACGTGGATAACCTTGGGCTTGTCACAGCACTGATAAAGCTGTTCTGACTGAGCAGTAATATCAGGGCTCTCTCAGCCTCACCTATCTCACCAAGTGCCTGTTGTGGAAAGAGGAAAGGAAAGCCGCTTGGAGACTCCTTTGGGTAGAGAAAAGCGGCATATAAGAACCAACTACTCTTCTCCTTCTCCTCCGTGCAGTTTTCAACAAAATCTACTTCTACAACATTGCAAATCTCCACCATATTCTTTAAATTTCCTTGATTAACTTTGATTCATGTCCTGGTGATTGCTTGACTTCTTTCTATCCTAAGAAAAGATCACCAGTGTGGCTATATTGTTACATGGGCCTAATTTACAGTTATTGCTAGAGTGTTTAATGAGAACAGCTTTAGAACTGTGAGTATCATGTTGGTGTTTGGCTGGTGCTTGATGATTGGGCAGTTCTTCTCCAAGGCTTTTAATGAAAGGACAAAGAGTATCTCTGTGTTGATTTCAGCAGGACAAATTCCATCGACACAAACTTATTACAATATTCTAAGATTTGTTGGTTACAGATGAGTATGCCCACAGATCCAGCCAAATTTAAGAACAAACAAACAGTAACAATCATGCAATTAGGGGAGAAATGTTTTAGTTTGGCTGTAACAACTGCATGAGTTTTAAATCTGGACATGAAACTGCTAACATTTAATTAGCAAAGACCACAAGCATCTGCTGAACATCCTATTTGGCATGTGAAAGCACAAATTTCAAAGCTGGTTCTTCAATTATGGAGATGATCCATTCTTTCAGTGCCCAGTCTCAGGCCTACTGAGATGCAATGGACACTTGACGAAGCCTTGGTGAATTCTGGGGTTCTCAGACTCACTGAGGTAGTAGATGGAGTACAGCCTTATTACTTCTTCCTCCCTGGAGTAAGCCCTCAGCTCCATTGATTACTAGGGACCTTGAGAGATAACTTGAATAGTCTTGTTGAAAAACCAGAGCAAGGTAGACAAAACCCATCATTTGAAGTGTTTTCAGGAATACAGAATTGAAAGTAGTGCTTTGAAGTCCCATTTTTGTCGAGCAGCTGCCATAGCAGAAAGGAAATAGAAATATTATGTTGAATTTTCCAGTCTTAAAGGCTGCACTCCTATCAATACTTTCCTGAGAGTAAGGCCCATTGAATACTTGGTAAAGAGCAGCTAACTCTAATCTAGAGAACCAGGTTTGACTCACCACACTTCCACATGCTGCCCGCTGGGTGACCTTGGACTAGTTACCCTTCTCTTAGAGCTCCCTCAGTAACACCTACCTCACAGAGGGTCTATTGTGGGAAGTGGAAGGGAAAGATGTTTCTAAGCTGCTTTGAGACTCCTCCAGGTAGTGAAAATCCAGTTTGTGTTCTTTTTTTTCTTTTTTTTTTTTGACATTTAATTCCCATTTCATTGTATCTGAGGAAGTGTGCATGCACACAAAAGCTTATATGTTGAAAAAAAAACTTTGATGGTCTTAAGGGTGCTACTAGATTCAAACTTTTTTTGCAAACCAGATGTTAGACTGAACACCCCTGTGATATATGACCTGGCAGGGCAATGCTTAATGGAACTTAACTTTTCTTTGATCATACCAATTATGTTCCAAGGATCCCTTTTCTATTCCTTCCCACCTTTGCTTTTGTCTGTAAAGTGGCATTTCCAGCCACAGTCCTGTATGATTACCACAGAAGCCTCATTTGATTTATGATAAATGTTAATTGCCTTTTTGCAGTTTTCAGGCTGTCCAAGTAAGTGCTCCAAGACTGCAAATGCCATGCTCATTGGAGCGCACAGTGTTGTGAATATTATCTATTAAAGCAACTGTGAGCCAAATGAAGCAGATAATATTGGATGAAATGTTTATTCACTTGTTGGGCATTCAACGCAAGTATGTATACATATGTACACACATTGTGTGTGTGTGTGTATTTGTGTGTGCATGTGTACATGTGCATATGTATGTGTGTTTATACTGGTACTGCCCTAAAACCTTTCATTTTAAAAGTTTCACAGATTACCCAGCTTCTCTTTTCATAAAAAATCAGATGTCGGTACCTACTATTAAAGCAATGGACAGGATTTAGTTCCAACTAATCCCTGTTGAGGTCATTGGATGCATCCTGCAGTCCTGGAAATGCTTCTTTGGGAAGCATCACTGTGATTGAGAAAATGCTATTCTGAAAACACTTTGCCTTTGTTCAGTCTCTTCTGAGAGCTGAGAACTCGTACCGTGTGATATAGTATTAATATTCCCTAATAATCCTAAGGATACTTTCCTGGGAGTAAACACCGCTGAATAGAGTTGAGTAGGATCCTGCATAGAATTGCTTTGGATTAAGTGTCCTGGTTCATATCTAAACTCTTCCACAAATTCATGAGATGGCTTTAAGCAGGACATTGCACCTCAGGCTGGGCCAACAAAATTGCTGAACTACCATCATTTTATTCCGCTTCCTGAATTACAGCTGTTGTAGAAGGCTTGCCAGATGTCCAGCCAGATGATGGGTTTCTCTTATCACATAAGGTCTAGACTTCTGTAACTTGCTCTCCACGGGCCTGCTCTTATCCCTGACCCAGAAATTGCAGCTGGTACAAAACACAGCTTTGAAGGTTCTCAGAGAAACGCCATGGGGAGTTCACATCCAGCCAGTGCTGCAGTAGCTGTGTTGGTTGCCAGTTTTGTTCCAGATCAAGTTTAAGGTTTTGGTTTTAACCTTAAAGGCTATTTGTGGTCAGGGACCAGCATATCTGAAGGACTGTCAGACTCCCTGTGCCTCATGCAGAGCATTACGCTCTGCGGATTTAAGCAGTTTTGTGATCCCCAGCCCATGATAAGTACGCCTGGCCATGATAGGTTCAGGGCCTTTTCGGTCCTGGCCCCAACCTGATGGAATGAGTTCCCAGAAATGCCAAGGGCCCTGTCAGAGTTTTCATAGTTCTGCAGAGCCTGTAAAATGCAGATCTTCCACCAGGTGTTTGGTTGAGGCCAGGTGATGGAACATTGATTGAGTCTTTCCGCTGATTACCCCTCCGGTGGGGCATGGGAGGCATGTGCAAAGAGGGGAGAAGGGGGGTGGGTTGAGGGGTGGCTGGGTTATCTAATTTGATGTATTTTATTTTATTGATGTAAACCACCTTGAGCCAGTTGGCTGGGAGTGGTGATGAATAAATAAATAAAATTAATAGATAAATAAAAGATGAGGTCATTTGAATGATGTTCTAAGCAAGAGTTCTATAGTATTTTAACGATAGTAATACAGTTGTGAGCTATTTTAATATTTTTATTGATTGTATATTAATATTAATGTGGTTTATTTAATTTTATTGTGGTTTGAATGATAAATTATCTTCAATATTTGAACCAGAAAGTAGATTAAACTATTTATAAACAAAATTCAGCACAAACTTTGGCTAGTTCATAGCCTCTGAACTGATGTTTAGGGAAGGTGCCTTCCCCAAACATTTACAGGACATTTGTTTGTTTCTGCTCTTTGGGCCATTTAGCTGAGCTGCATGGGTTCACAGTTGACATGCTTGGCTGAAATGTCTGCAAGCCATGTTACTGGGCGGTTTCACATCACCCTGCTTCCAAAATGTCTTTGTCCAATAATGTTGCTGATGGAAGAGCAATCCTGGAGATGGGACCGAACCACTAAACCAGAACTAATAGTCTGGGGTGGACGCTCAACCTGATTTTGCCACTTTGGAGTACCATTAACTGTTAACGTATGATCCAAGCCAAAAGTCATTGGTTGGGAATCAGCTTGGCGTAATGGTTAAGAGTGGTGGCTTCTAATCTGGGTTTGATTCCTCACTTCTCCTCCACATGCAGCTAGCTGAATGACCTTGGGTTAGTCACAGTCCTGTTAAAGCTGTTCTCACAGAGTAGTTTCTCTCAGAGCTCTCTCAACCTCACCTATCTCACGGGAGAGGAGGGGAAGGTGACTGTAAGCTAGTTTGAGACTCCTTTGGATAGTGAAAAACAGAGTGTATAAACATCTTGGAATTTGTTTACTGTTCCAGGGCTAATGCTAGATTATCAAATTTGCAAATTCAAATTTTGGAATTAGAATGAATGGGATTCAAGAAAACAAAGATGGGAATTGTGGCTTGTTTATATAATCCAAACTCTAAATGACATATTAGACCTATTTACTTGGTATTGTCCTACCCTAGAATTATTTTATTGACCTCAAGCAATTAACTGTGCCCTGATATAGAGAGCTTCTATGCTTGCTAGGTTGAATTCTATACCATCTCCAGTAATGAATGTATGGGAAGATGCCCAAATCAGAGAAGTTACATCAATTTGTTTCTGGGGAATTTGATACTATAGAACATTGTTTAATGGAATGTCCTTTTTTATCAAGTGTGACAGATTTGTGGATTATTCCCTCCCTGGGTGATACGGAGGAGGAGAGAATTAGGGAGAAGAAAGTCAGCAGGTGAAAGTTAGGGAGACTTTTGGTTGAGGGGCATTCAGAGGTTACTGCAGATGTTGCAATTTTTCCCTATATGTTATAGCAAGTAGAAAATGATTTAAGAATACTTTCCCACTTGGTTTGCATTGATTCTAGCGTGGCACTATTAAAAATGTATAGGTGAAATTAATAGCATCATTAAAGGAAAAAACAAAGATTCAAAGCTAAGACATTTTGATTTTTTTTTCCACTGTAGGGGTGAGTCCATCCTGGGATTGGATTTGTCCTCTCACTGTAAGGTTTATTCAAACTAGATCTGTCATTGGAAGATTCAGTTATTCCTTTGTGGGAGTAACTGAGTTACCTAAATGGCAACAATGGGTCACGAGATGGGTAGATGATCCTGACCATACATTGATTAGAATTCCAGAGAAGTCTACATTGCAAAGGAGGTTCCTGTATGGTCTGTGATGGTGTGTTATTGTCCTACAGCCCCAGTTGTTGATGAGCCTCAGAGGGTCAAAAAAGATAGCCTTCAATTAGGTGTTTCAAGAGTCCCATGGGATCCAGGTTATTTTCTCTTGCAACAGCCTTTTAATGGCACATAGGTTGACTTTAATTCCTTGGCATCAATATCAAAATATAGACTTATTCTGTACTTCAGACACTGTGGAGTCTGGGAAGTCAGAGGGGGCTGAAAACAGGCACTCAAGCCACAGAGGTGCTAGGGATATTATTAATTTCTCTACTCATAAATTTGAGTCTTGCCCTTCCTCCTCTATGGACCCCCTCTCTCAGTTTCTGTCCTCACACTGATATTGGTATATCAGAATTACATGTCTTTATGGCATTTTTTTCCTGTGTCAATTTTGCACAAGTAGTCTGTAAATGAGGTATCATCATATAGATATAAAATAATGAGAAACTACTGTGTGTGGAAAGTGTCATCAAGTCACACCTGACCCCTCATGGGGTTTTCAGGACAAGAAATGTTTGGAGGTGGTTTGCCATTGCCTGCCATTGCATCATAGCCCTGGAGTTCCCTGTGGTCTCCCATCCAATCACCAACCAGGGCTGACCCTGCTTAGCTTACGAGATATGATTGACATTGGGTTAATAGAATGGGCTATAGAATGGCATGAAAGAAGCCAATGAACTGGGTACACCAGCAAAGAAAAGAGAAGGCACAGGAAGAAACATAATGATATTTCACTAAGCCATCAAACAGTAGAATCATAAATGCTGGGTTGAGATGTGTATTGGAGATTTTCAGTTTTACAGCTCACCCTTTTATCCACTGCTGATTTTGCCAGTATCTAAGCCTAGAAAGAGAGTAGCTTTTCCAATCTGGTTTAAAAGAGGGAGACCAACAGCTGAATATTCTAACTGGTGGCAACACCTCCAAAGGAAACAGGCATTTAAGTGAAGAAGACAGCCACATCAGTATGATCCGACACATCGGAAGAACAGCCAATCTCTTTGACTAAGTCCACCTAATTTTACACGTATGTGTGTTTCTGGAGGGCAGGCATTGGTCCATAACTCATAATGTACTCTTTGCCTAACCTCTCTTTATAGACTTTTTATCTCAAGGGACGGGTTCCAAGTAAATCCATCACTAGCCGAGTATCGGCACTGACACATTTGTTATTTTGCTGTAAGATGAAGGATTGCCGGCGGTGATCGTAGTATCTCCCTCCCAGTGTCATTACTGTCTTCCTGCCACTTAAAGGCAAGTCCTGAATCATGGCTTAAGTGATTGCTAAGCAAACCTAATCGCATTTCCATAAACACTGGGGGAATCACCTTCTTGGTGTCAGGTACGGATTCTATGTCCCGGCCACAGTGTGAAAGATACAGTTATTTCAGTGTGGGCTGATGTGCCACTGGCACAAGATTTGATTCTCCAGTTTGGGTTCTTGTATTTGAATTGATTATTTCAGCAACTCCACATGCATGCAAGGGCAGAAGTACTCATGAGACTAGCACTGTGTGCTCAAATGAGGCAAGGAAGAGCCAAATACCTGGAAAGCTGCTTGGCTAAAATTTTCACAGAACATCAACATCATACTGCAGTCAAATGGACTGTGTCTTTTTAAATAACTGGATTCTTCTTGGTGGACAGTCATACGTGTGAGGATGGTATATGCATCGGCACATTTCCATGAAATTCTGTGGGAGACCTTGCCTAAGCCTACCTCACAAGATAGTTGTGATTCAAATGGCAGGGGGGGCAATGTACTCCTGAGCTTTTTGGAGGAACAGAGGGATTAAAATGGACAAACAGGCAATTGACGTGGCTGTTTCATTTCATCATGTCTCAGAAATATGGATGGGTACTAGGGATGGGCAACCCCCCCCAAAAAAAAGTGGTTTAGTTTGGGGTTAAAGGTGGCCCCAGAACCAAACTGACCCCAAAAGGCCCCACCTGAACCAAGCCAAGCTTGATTCCTCCCTACTCCTGGCCATGGTGAGTTGATGCAGGTAGAAAGGGTACTGGGACTTCCCTTCCTGAAGAAGAAAAGGGGAGCGATGGGTTGAATTTCTGCTCACAGTGAGTGGTAGGGCCAGGCACTGTCACCAGACTGATTCAGCCCAGCCATTAGAAATGCTACATGATGCCCATTAAATGTATTATAACACTGCTTAGAATTCCTTGTTTTTTAATCCCTCAGGCATATTTAGATTTCTTCATAGCCACTGCTTTAATCCAAATTCATGCTGTCAAATATGAAATATGGTTAACGTTGTCATTAGGGACGTTCGTGCATAGTAGGTTTGCACTGAAAGGAAGGGAAAGAAAAGGTGCTGATTTGGTTTAATTGCAGGAGTTTGTAGTACATCACTGCCCTAGCAATTGGTTTTTAATGGCGCAGGAGAGTTCTCAGCAGACCGCTTGATTGACGTGGCTGGATTTTACTGTTATGCTTTGTGCATCGGAAACAATTGCAGCTTTTGCCCAAGACGAGATCAGTCAGGTTGATAAGTCAGATGTAAGTACATTGCTTAGATATGATGTGTTCTAAATCAATAGGGTGTCCCCCCCCCCTTTTTTTTTAGTAAATACAGATACAGTATGTATTTTCTCTACATCTATTCTGCAATGGCTGGTACATCTCCAGTTCAAAGCTACATGGAACATCCCTTTCTTTTCTTTATAGATATTTCTCCACCTGACAGCCACGTGAAAAGAATGTGGTGCAGCTGTCAAGGTGCAATTGCCCGACTGCAGCCAGCTATGTTCTGCTAATATTTTTCAGCCGCATCGTCTTACAATCCCTGTTTTTGTGTCCAATAGATCACAATCAAGGCCAGGTCACTCTCAGCTTTCTAATCTTCTTTTGCAAAAAAAACCCCAACATATCATCTTGGTGATGCCAGTCTTACCTTCACGCTGTGTGGGTCAAATTTGAGGGCGGCAGCAGCTTACAAAGGTAGTTGGTTTCTTAGCACCTAGACTGAGCACAGGGCACCTGCTGATTGCATTTCTGTTAACAGTTTCAGAGTTTGCGTCAGAGGACATTTTCTCATCAGGTGGAGATGCTTGACCCTCCACTGATTTTGCTTAAGCCTACTTTAATGATGTGAGCTAATGGCCTGGAATGAGATGTAATGTCAAGAACATGTCTCAGGCACTTGCTCTGCCTTTTCAGATTCTCCATTTTCATTATGACCATCATGACTGGCATGACAATCAACTATGAAACTTGCAGGAGGCTAGCTTCTGAAGCATAGTAGTTTTTTTTTTTTTTTGAAACTCTTAGTTTGGAAAGTGTGGGTATAACTTCCATTCATGCAAATTACAACACCGAGTCACATGAGATGGTGACTGCTTGTTATCAAATACATGCAAATATTTGGCAACCTGTTGGAGGAGGATTTTTTTTTTTATGCAGCCTTATGTGCTTACTGAAAGTTCTTGCTGGAAGTGATAGAGTAGCTCTAGGAGTAGCTGGAAACTTTATGGTAAAACCATAGAGTGTCCAGTGATTCCTAGAGCTACCTTTTATTACTGATAAAGCTGTTCTGACCAAGCAGTAATATTGGGGCTCTCTCAGCCTCACCTACCTCACAGGGTGTCTGTTGTTGGGAGAGGAAAGGGAAGGTGATTGTAAGCCATTTTAAGACTTTTCTGGTAGAGAAAAGCAGCATATAAGAACCAACTTCTCTTCCTCCTTCTTCTCCTCCTCTTCCTTCTTCCTCTTCTAAATGCTGTTAAATACGCCAATCGGTTGATTACCTGGGACGATTGATGATTTTAAGCTTTGATAGTTTTAAGGTTTAACAATATATTATCTTAAAGTTAAGTTATTAATAAATTGTATTTTATTGTTTATGTTTTATATTTATGTTGGGAGCCACCTCTAGCCAACACACTAGGAGGGGTGGGGTATAAATCAAATAATAATAAATAAATAAAATCCCTCCCAATGTTGCTTCCAAAGCACCAAGAATTCAGAGCATGTCCCAGAATGTCCCCTCTGCACCTTGTTGCTAATACCCTCAGATGGACCTATGTTCCATATATATTTTATTAATTTATATTTTAATATATACCCCGCCCCTCCCAACATAGTCAGCCCGGGGCGCCTTACATCAGGATAAAAGAATAAAATGCAACAATTGCCATAAACAGCCCTTCAATTAATTCCAAGTAAAATAGAGAAGAGCCTCTTCTGGCGCAGGGTGGTAAGGCAGCCAACATGCTGTCTGGAGCTCTGACCATGAGGCTGGGAGTTTGATCCCAGCAGCCGGGTCAAGGTTGACTCAGCCTTCCATCCTTCTGAGGTTGGTAAAATGAGTACCCAGCTTGATGGGGGGTAAAACGGCAATGACTGGGGAAGGAAATGGCAAACCACCCTTTATTGAGTCTGCCATGAAAACGCTAGAGGGCGTAACCCCAAGGCACAGACATGACTTGGTGCTTGCACAGGGGATACCTTAACCTTTAAAATACAGAAACAATCTAAGATTTCTATCAGATGGCGAAGCCCCATTCCTCCTCTACACCAGTCAGTCGATCGCCTATCCTAATTGCATCCATGATCTGGTATAACCAAATAGACCTTCTACTAGGTGGGATCTCCAGTTCTTAGATTATTTATTCCCTGGGACAGCTCTTCCTCTCCAGCCTCAACCAAAAGCCTGGCAGAAGAGCTCCATCTTACAGGTCCTGCAGAATATTGATAGCTCCATCAGGGCCTGTAGCTCTCCTGGTTATCCAATGTCCTCTTGAAGCTGTCTATGCTTGTAGCTGCCACCATTTCCTGTGGCACTGAATTCCATATGCTAATTGCTCTGAGTGAAGTACTTCCTTTTACTGTTATAAACCTATTGCTCATTAATGCCATTGGGTGCCCATGGGTTCTTATATTGTGTTCTTGTGTTACTCTACCTTCTCTACTCCATGCATAATTTTGTAAACTTTTATCATGTCACTTCTCAGATATCATTTCTCCAAGCTAAAGAGCCCTATCCTCTTTAACCTTTCTTCATAGAGGTGTTCCACACCCTTAATCATGTTAATTGCTCATTTGTGCACTTTTCTCAATGCTATAATCTCTTTTGAGGTGCAGTGACCAGAACTGCACACAGTACAAACTCTTCATACGGATACCCTTAAAGTTCAAACTGCATGTTATGATGGAAACTATGTAGCATCTTGTTCTCTAAATGAACTTTACTGAGGCAGTCAAGCATCAGGTGTGAAGGAACTCATGTCCCAAGTGCACAGAGCCCCAGTTTGGATTGGAATCACACTACAGATGTCAGAATCCAGGGTTTCTGCCATGTGGTTTGTAATTGATTTCTGCGATTGATGTCTGAGCTGCCTGACTTGTGATGTTTTCCAGTTCCTGTTCCAGTTCACACCTCAAGGCCGATTTCTCTAACTTGTGTTTTATGGCTTGAGCTTCCCACAACATAGCTGTGCAGAGATACCACCCTCCTTTTGCCTCCCTGCGCCTAGCACCTAGATTATAAAAATGTTTGGTCTTCCTTTGAAACCCAAGTCATCAGTTTCCCATGGGAGGGAGGGAAGGGGATGGACCTGTGTTTTATATATGTGAACCCTTGCTTGTACCCTCAATTCTGCCTGTGTTCCTGCTGGATGTTTTTGCTTGAGAATAAAGAAACTTTCCAAAATAGAAGTATTCTTGCCTACAAGTCTAGAACTCTGACAGCAGGGAGAGAAAGTACCAATTGTAATGTGAACTTTGTCTCTAAGTGAGGGTACCATGAGGCGGCCATGCTAAGAATTTTGCTGGCACTTGGATATAATGTATTCCCTCCCCCAAAACACAACACAACATATCCTGGGGATGGATATGTTCTGCAAGCTAATGGGGACACAATGTATAGCTTCAGAGGAAAAACCAGTCCAGAAATGTTATTTTCACTAGAATTCTTGGTATCCAATGTTGCTTATTTCTTTTAGTGGTTGCATAGCTGCTTGTCTTTCCCACTTGTGTATGCCTCAGGTGGAATCATTTACATACAGTTAGAGGGGTTAATGAATAGAAGTCCTAGAAGTGATGAGTTTTTTATGACTTTCCTGCCATTTTTTCCCCAAGTATAATTTGTGTGTGTGAGGGGGGGATGATATAAATGGGCCATAACAATAACACATTAATGGCGGTCGGAGCCCTAGGTATCCATTTGGGTAAAACGTCTCTCATTTGAACTTGGCTAGTAAAAGAGCCGTTAAGCCTGTGTGTGTATGAAGGCAGAGAAATGTGTAAACATTTAGTTTTTCCTCCCTCGCAAAACATCTACATTGATTGAATTACAGTGTGTAAATTTTTCCTTCCTTATATGTCTCTACCCTTGTGCTAAAGGAAGAGATAATGGAAAGGTGATCCTGCTTACTCCAGGTCAACAGCTCCCTTTGGCCCAGAGCTATATTGTCTCCTTCTTTTTCTAGGAATCTGCCTTTAAAGGTAATCCCACCCCTTCCCTGGGCATAATTGGCCTTTCCCTGAGGAATGGCAATAATTTGTGCCTCCCTGATCCTTTTATTCGGTGTCTAGATAGCTATTCAATATTAGTATGGTGCTCTAAGGCAAATTTCCTAATATTTTGAGTCTGTGGGGTCTTCTGGATTTTGAGAACAGGAAATAGGTCCCACCACAAAATGGCCACCAAAATAAAGCAGGGACACAGGCAACCACATAATTGCTACTGTGGAGTATGGGGCCAATCACAAAATGCTGGACAGTTGCAAGCCAAGATTTGTCAAATAATGAGGACAGTGGATTCTGAACGGGTGTTCCCTTCAGGTACAAAGGTGAAACCTCCTGGACCCTTCTAAAGCAATTCTTGCTCCAATGACATAAATGAATGCCATACTGGCTGTGTGGAAGAAGTGCTTTGGAGAAGAAGGAAGTGGGTGCCTCTTGCCAACCTGCTGGGTTCACTTTTCTTTTTTTTTTATAATAATTTTATTGTTTATTATTATGTAAAGCATTTACAGAGAAGTTGTAAAGAGAAAGCGACCAGTTGATATGGTTTGCCATCTCTTTTAACATAGATATTTAGTTCCCATCACATATTATTCCTAATCTAGAAGTTTTTACCATTTTTCTTAGCCAAGTGATTGTTAATACATATGAGAGTATGATCTGTTATAGGAATACATTCTGTTATTATCTTAAATGATATTAGGTCAGTCTCCTTCATAAATTGGCCCTGACCCAAGAATTACTACTGTCGTCTTGTTAATGCCTATAAAATATGGTTTGTCATCCTCTTTTAGCATACATATTAACATACATATTCAATTCCCATCGCATATTAATCCTGATCTAGGAGTTATTACCATCTTTCTTAACAAAGTAGTTGTTGATACATAGGAGGGTATAATCTATTATAAGGATATATTCTATTATTGTCTTAAATGATATAAAGTCAGTTCCCTTCATATATTGGACCTGTCCTAAAGGTTACTGCTGCTATTTTTCCCACAGGAAGCCAGGAGAGTACTCCATTGTTCAGCTCATCTTTCAGGTGGTCGCAGAAAATGAAATTGTGTTTTTTTCCATAGTAGAGTATTTCTGATTGTCCTTCTGTCAGGGCCAAAGAAATCTCTTACTTGATTCTTGCTTGTAATCGCCTTTGAGGGGGCTCTGAATCCTTTGTCAATCTGGATCTCTTCCTCTGGTCGCACAGAAATATTTCCTGATAGCTTCCTAGTTGCTGCCGCTTTTGAATAGACTCTTTTTATTTTGCTGATCCAAGTCATTTCCTGCTCTGAATAGACTTCCAGGTTTTCGGTACTTTCCTTCCTTGAATCTGTTTTCCCAGGTTCTTTAAAGGTACTTTGGGTTTTTACATCTCTGGCACTCTCTCCCTCCAGTTGATTAACTTCCAGACATTGAAGTTTCACTTGATTTACTGTTAGCTGAGCTACATCATCAGCTGGTCTCTCCGGACCTTGGGCTCCATCCAAAAGCTCCCCCTTGGTCCCACGAATTTCCTTTTCCAGCTTGTTGACTGCTTTCAGTATCTCTGAGTTTCCTTTGCATAACAAATGGAAAAGCTGTGCCTTAGTTAATTCTTCCATAGTTCTAGGCAGTCACAAACTATAAACAGAAAGTCTCGTGAGGTCTCGCGGGAGCACGAGCGATCCCAAATTATCAGTTTGTCGATCTCCATATCAAGTCAAATTCCCCCACTGAGCTTTCATCAATAAATCTTCAAAGCACTCTCTTTGTTTGGTTAGTGGGTATAATTAGCTGGGAGTCTCTCACTCGGCGAAAGAAGGAATTCGCTTGTGAATTGGTTGAGGGGGGGGGAGGGAAGAGCTTGTGGGAGAAGAGAGAGAAAAGCCAGAAAGCTTTCAATTCTTACTGTTGTAGATTCCAGCTTCTGTCAGCTTCTGCTCCTGTCGATCTGGTAAATGATGGTCTGGGAAGAATGTAAGGTCAGCTGGTCATTTCAAGCTTGTAAAGTTGTTTGCGACAAAGACACCATCGTGACCTTGAGCACACGCCGCTATTAATCCAGGGAGGTCGGTCTTCCTATCTCCCCACGGATCTGTAGGACCCTCAGGATGCCGTTCCCGGTTCCTGGGGCGACCGGTGAGCAGATTTGCGTATCTGCTCAGGTCAGCCAGGTGCAGAAGCTCCTGACCCTCGGCATGGCTTAAGAGCTGAACAGAAGTCCAGCTTTTTTTATGGCGCCATCTTCAGTTCTCTGGTTCACTTTTCTAAAGTTGTACTGAATTGTATGTATAATTTTATATTCCATTTTAATGTGACACAGTTATACAAATTACTAATTTGTGTTGTGATGTAGTACTAGAACTAAAAAATAATATGAAACCAAGAGCAAAGAGGACTTCACAGGAACTCTGCCCCTGAATGTGCTGATTTTTGTTAGTCAGAGTCCAGAAGAGTGGTTATTGCTCTAAACCTCACATAATTCTGCTAGTAGATGTGGATTCAACACCCCAGATCTTCAGTTTAGAGCTAAATTCCACAACCAACAACATATGAATGCATCATCAAGACTCACCTAGCCCTATACCCAAGTTGTTTGCACAAAAACTATAATGGTGCTCATCTCCCATAGAAGATTCTTTCAATGCAACCCTAAAACACTTTTCTGCAAATGAGCACTCTTGAATAGACCGGAGAAGGATTCTGAGTAGACCTACTTAAGATAGCAGTATAGGTCTCCTCTTCCCATTTCTTGTTGTGCCATAAAAAGGTAAAGGTATCCCATGTGCAAGCACCGGGTCGTGTCTGACCCTTGGGGTGATGCCCTCTAGCATTTTCATGGCAGACTCAATACGGGGTGGTTTGCCAGTGCCTTCCCCAGTCATTACCGTTTAACCCCCAGCAAGCTGGGTACTCATTTTACTGACCTCGGAAGGATGGAAGGCTGAGTCAACCTTGAGCCGGCTGCTGGGATTGAACTCCCAGCCTCATGGGCAGAGCATTCAGACTGCTGCCTTATCACTCTGTGCCACAAGAGGCTGTTGTGCCATACAACGAGGTAAAAACCGGAGCAAGCCTGTCTGAAAGAAGAAACACGTGACAGTCTCTGCAGCATTTTGCCTACCTAACATCCTCCCTTCCTCCTCCATTGCTGGATTGCACTTCCTATGGGAATGCAAACTGGCATGACCGTGTATCAGTGGAAAATGCACTGTCATATTCTCTTCAAAGTGCACAGTTATATATTGGGAGCATCCAGCAACCCTATCTAAATCACATTCATGTTTTTGTTTTCTGGTGGGAGGTCATGAACGGGGAAAGAGGGAGTCCATGTCATGAAGCAGACCTCTCCCTATTAGCATGGTGTCCATGTTCTGTATTTTTATTTTGTATTGTGAGCATACAAGAAATGTTTGTTTACTTCAATGGCCGTAGCTACGTGGACACATTGCTTTGGTCATCTAAAATGGCAGCTGCCGCATGCTCCATGGAGGGGAGAAATGGCGAGCAAAAAGAATGTGAGCATGTGATCCTTGGGGGTCCTATTATTATAGTCAGTATAAGTCTCAAGCTTATCAGGAATATAGATTTCCCCTTGGGCAGAGCAAGACAGGAACAGGAATGTTTTATTATTTTGTTTTATAAAATGTTTTATTGTTGTAGTGGTTCCCATAGCAACATGCAATTTTCTTTTTTTTTAAAGAAAATTAATTTTGAGACTCGGGGAGACATTTGAGTCCCGAAAACCACTATTGGTGGCTTACGTTGATTGACAACCTGAGAAGTGGGGGGGGGGACCATCAGGTTATCCATGCTTCTGGCTTTGTCGCCACCTCGCTGGGAAGGGAAAAGCAGCAACAAGATGGTTAGATAAGGCGGGAGGAGTCTCCTGTCAGGAAGCAGCCAAACACATGGTTTCAAACACACTTTTACAAGCAGGAGGCAGCACACATTGTCCACCTCTGTGCAGAAATGATCTAACATTATTTTTGTCAGAACTCATAATTACTTGTACAGGGCTAGGCAAAAGAACATTCAACCTCCTTGAACAGACCTCCCTGGGCTAAAGCCTTTGACTATTTCCTTTTCATTCAGGATCTTGAATTATTTAAGCTCTTTATTTTTGTGATTCTGTTCTTTTTCAGTGTGTACCTTTTAGGGATTCCAGTCCCCTGGGGGGATATGGGAATCCCCTAGAATCTCCAGAAAAAGAAATCACTTCTTCTGCAGCAAATGGCTTCTTTGGAAGGTGGACTCACTCCATAACATTATACTCCACTGACGTTCCCCCCCACCCGAAATCCTGCCCACTCCTGGCTCCACCCCCAACATCTCCAGGTATTTTGCAACCCAGAGCTGTCAACCCCATACCTTCTCTTTTCTCCCGTGTATCTTTAATCAGCTCACATTCTGCCTTAGCAGACTTGACCTTGCAAATTAGACCTGGGAAGGGGGAAGCATTCTTTGCCTCCCCCTTTGGTCTCACTTTAACATAACTGTTTTTTCCCTAAGCATTCGAGTTTTGTCAGCCATACTGCAAACACTAGTTTTTTTCTTTGTTTGTTTTTAGGAGCCAATTAGCCATTACCACAGGCGTTTAGAGAGTAAGTTCACCCATGTTTTGGCTTCACAATTTAGGGGCAGCCATTGAATCAGCTGAACCAGAAGGAAATGAACTTTGCTGTGAAATTTGGTTCCGCTCCAGTTTTAATTTGAGCTATGTGGGCTGGGGATTTACTGTAGCTAGCAGTTTGAAGTTTGTACATAGATGGATGTATTTCTTTCTTCCCCTCAGGGCCACATTAGAATTTTAATCTCCTAAAGCAGAGCTTCTAGAGCATGAACTATCATCATTAGCACAATGGATGTACTTTTAAAGAAGAACCAATCCATATGTTACAAAAAGGTGTGATAGAAAAATGGCAAAACACGTCCTGCTCTATTACATTTCATTTGCATAAGGCTAGTGGTATGTCTACAGTTCCTGCTCTGAATGTCAGTTTCAATACCCTTTACATACCACCCCCCCCAATTTTGGCAGATGGCCACCTTTCACTATATTTTTTCAGCAATAGTCAAAATACTGCCAGTGACTGGATTAAAAAATCAGCAGCACAAAGGAATCACTATGCCCTTTCATTTATGATTGTTTAAACCCAATCAAAAGTTCATGATGAAAGTGTGCTGAAGCCATCCTGGGACTATGCCACTTTAATACATGTGTGTCAGGGACAGACAACAGATTATACATGTTTTAATTAATTAATCTACAAATGGTATACCCCACCTTTCTGCCATCACTGGGCCACCAAGGCAGATAACAGGTTAAAATATATATGTAACAAAAACACATCTTAAAACAAAACGAAAACACATCATTAAAACTATTAAAACCAAGGTAAAACAGTACAATCTGAGTCCAGTAGCAGCACCTTTAAGACCAACAAAGATATATTCAGGGTGTGAGCTTTTGAGTGCAAGCACTCTTAGTACTTGCACTCGAAAGCTCACACCCTGAATAAATTTTGTTGGTCTTAAAGGTGCTAGTGGATTCTGATTTTATTGTGCTACTTCAGACCAACACGGCTACTCATTTGAATCTACGGTAAAAAAGCATACACGCATAAAGAGTACACTGGTCAGGAAAGAGGGATCACTGAGGGAACACCTCTTAGTAATATTTTTCCTAAACTAAAAAGTCCCAGCCTCATCAGCCTTTCCTCATTGGGAAGATGTCCCAAACCTCCTATCAGCTTAGCTGCCATCTAAGATGTGCACGCAGTATTTCAGTTTAATTGAATAGCAATTCAATTTCCCAAAGAGGGGACAGCGATTTCTGCCCATTTCCCTTCTTACTGTACACCCAGATATAGAATCAGAATCATAGAACTGGGTGGTATCTGCAGGGTCATCTTGTCTAACCCCCTACGCAATGTGGGAAACTCACAACTACCTTCCAACCCACAGTGACCTCAATTCCATGCCCCTTATACAGTTTCTGTGGGCCTGCTGATCATGAGGAACAATATTTCAGAGGGCTCAGCAAGCTACAGCCGGAAGGAGAAGCCAGAAAGACCTCAAATTCCATAGATGGTTGAATCTCCGCAAGTGTCTCAGTGTGGCTTGGATATGCCATTTTTCAGTTGAGTCAGTGAGTTTTCATGCATGTGTGAACCTTACAAGGCACAATACTACATGATGTTGAAATAATTACACATACAGATGGCAGGGGCCTACATTTGCCAGCTCTGGGCAGGGAATACCTGGAGAATTTGGGGGTGGAGTTAAGAGTGGATGGGATTTGGGGCAGGGAGGAGCCTCATTGGAGTATAAAACTATGGAGTCCACTCTCCAAAGCAGCCATTTTCTCCAGGGAAAGTGAACTCTATTGCCTGGAGATGAGATGAGCTGTAAAACCAGGGATCCTCAGGTGCCATGTGGGGACTGGCATCTGTGCCTAGGCCTAAATAGCTATACTAAAATATTGCTCAGAAAAATAGAATATGCAGAATATGCATTATAAGGGAAACTATGATTGCTGCCTTTAAGTATTTGAAAGGTCACTTAGAGGAGGGCAGGAAAAGGTTCCTGTGGGCAGCAGAGGAGAGGACCTGCAGTAATGAGTTTAAACAACATGTAGAATGTTATCAGCTACGTAGCAGGGGGGAAATGTTCATAGTCAGAGTAGTTCAGCAGTCGAATTGACTACTTAAGGAGGTTGTGAGCTCCCCTTCCTGGAGGGGGAGGGGGATTGTGAGCTCCCCCTTGTGTTCATGCAGCAGCTGGACAGATACTTATCCTGGATGGGCAGGGGGTTGGACTAGATGGCCTGTGTGGCCCCATCCAACTCTTTGTTTCTATGATTCTAAACTTGCACAAAAAGGAATGGAGAACCCGACTAGGTCCCTCGAACTTCAGCCCCCCCCCCCATGCCAAACAAGGTCTCCTAACCTCGGGGGTGGCATTTCAAGATGCATAGGAGGCTACTGCAAGAAAAGAAAGCTCATAAGAAGTGCTTATGCAAATTCACTTTGTGAATAGAACTGAAGGTCCCAAGCTCTGTATTTCCTTGGTGGTGGTAATAGTAGTAGTACTAGTAGAATTTATTTATATATAGCCATAGGCCTTTACAAAATATAAGAGACAAGTTTATAGAAATAGTAAAATAGAAACAAAAATACATAAAAATCCACCAACAAAGATTCTCACCCCTTATATGGAACATCCATGTAAGGGGCGAGAATCCTTGTTCCCTGTCCTCCCCCTTACCCCCTCTCCTTACATTTCCCGAGACTGCCTCCACTCTCCAGAGGGCAGGGGCAGCCTTGGAGGCATAGTAGAGGTGAGGCCAGACCAGCAACGCACAGTGCTGTACATTGCTGTGCTGGCCCCGCCCCACCAGAGGCTACCCTCATCCTCTGGAGGGGCAGCCTAAGAGGAATAGTGGAGGTGAGGCCAGCCCCTGCCAGTCTCCCGAGGCTGTCCCTGACCTCCAGCAGGCAGGAGCGGCCTCAGAAGACTGGCAATGGCAATGGCAATGACGCCAGAGCATTGAGCATGCCTAATTGCTCTGGTACTGCTGATGTGCATCAATGGCCTGTGGCGGGACTCTATGGACTGTAGACTTCCATTTGGGGTACTGCGCCAGTAGATGTTCCACATCAAAAATTAAAACCATAGAAGAGATGTAAGAGTGTTAAGAGCCTGCCTTAACGGTGACAGTATTGGCCCTGATTTTCCTTGGTAGCAAATCTCACTGATTTCACTAGACTGATTCCCAAGTAAGGTTGCATCAGATTGTTGCTACTATGACTGCTTTCCATAAGCCTAGAACTCATGAGGAAGAAATTGAGATGCAAAAATGATTAATATAGAAGATATTAGGGTATACAAAATAAATTGTTGATGTTATATGACATCTGGGTCATTGTCAAATACTCATCCTCTTAATCACTAACAATGATCTAGCTGCCCCCACCCATTTAAAGCAATTCAAAAAATGGCACCCTAGAACCAATTATCTGGTCAACCATGGGCTTCCTTTAACTGGTTATATCTTAATAGACATAAGATAAGCAGCCCATAGTTTGGAGGAAACAGACACAGTATTGGGGTGTGGGTACTTTAAAATACACTGCACAGAAGAGTACAAAAATGTATGCCTGTACGACTATGCGATCTAGATTAACCATACTTAGAGGGAGAAGAATATACTTAGAGAACGGAAGAATTAACTTTGCTCTATATTGGGGAGAACAATGCAAAAGAAAATGCATGCACAAGATACTTCCTTTCCTCTTGCTCCAGTCAATGCATACCAATGCAATGTGTGGTGATGTATTGGACAATGGCTTGTATGCTTTTGCTGGAGTGCTCTGGATATCCTGCTAAATGGAATAGATTTCGGTTGCAGCTTCAGTGCCATTCTTTTTAATTCGTTGGGAACTTTGATTCCATTAGCATGTTTAGCACACTCCTCTGCTGATGTTTTCAGGTTCACTTCCATGATATAAGGAGACGGAAATTAGCAAGAGCAGGTCCTGGGTGACCTAGTTTTGACTCCGGAGATCACCGTGGTGCAAAAAATCCCTCTCAATTTGATTGACTCATTGTGTCAGGGAGGCAGAGTATTATAAATGAAGGAATTATTAACAGATTGAGCCTCCTGGGATCGATTCACCTTCAGCACTAAGCAACAGCAGGAAAAGTGAGACATTTGCATTTGAAACAGTGTTGATTTTTTCCCCCTATCTCCTGTCAAAATCACTATCTCATTTCCATGGAACTTTTGCAGAGAGCGAAAATAGAACATGGATTCCCAGGGAAGTGATTTATTTAGTGTGAGGGTCTCATTAAGGGAGCACAGCAAAGATAAGTCATTATTATTGTTGTTATTGCTATTGTCACAATCATATATTTGGTTTTATTATTGTTGTTATTAATGAATTATCACAGATATTTGACTGGTAGATGATGTTTTATAATTTGGGATCTAGCCAAATTCTTGGGAATTGCGGAGTTATCTTTGCAGGATTCTTGCTGGTCCAAGCAATACTGTTTTCTGGAGTTAAGCTAGTGTTTTTTGCTCAAAACCCAGAATGTCCAATTGTTTCTTGAGACTTCTAGGCACTGTTCAAAGGGTTCCAATGACAACTGGAAAGATGGCAACATTTTTCATCTCAGAGGCACTCTCCCTCTATTTATATGGCATTTTGTCATCCTCTGCTGTCTCCTGGGATTGCAATCTCCATGATCCAAACCATATTTCTTATCCCCCTCCCACTACAATTCTGATATCAAGTGTGTTATGCTCCCGGTGTTTATCTCCTTGTACTTGGAAGTCCTAAATAATCTTTGTTTCATTGTTCTCCATGATCATGTCTGGTTTATGCTCCCATGAATTTCTGGCTGATTGTCAGCTATATTTCTTGCAAAGATTTTAGTGCAACATAGTTGCAACTCTATAGTCAATTTGCGTAAATTAACTGCAGGTGCTGATCATGTGGATGACGGTTTTATCCTTTGATAGATTCAAATGAGTAGCCGTGTTGGTCTGAAGTAGCACAATAAAATCAGAGTCCAGTAGCACCTTTAAGACCAACGAAGATTTATTCAAGGTGTGAGCTTTCGAGTGCAAGCACTCTTTGTCAGACTAAGAACTGACCATCATAACAGTAGGAATATATAAGCAAAAGTTAATCGTGTTACATTAATAAACTGTGTCACAGCATCCAAACACAGTGACATGATAACTCTCATGTTATCAGGGAGAATGTTGGAGTAAAATTGAAGTAAATAAAACACTGGAAGATGAATGGCAGATAAAAGTTAGGTTGGCAGGTGGGTGGGAAGGAGAGAAAGAAGCAGGGAATGGTGAGAGGCTGTAGGGTGTTTTGGAAAGGGAAAGAGGAAGTAGTGGGGGAGGAATTGCAGAATTCCCACTCACTTTACCTAATTCCAAACATGGCCCCAGAACAGATTTTAAACACCAACATCACTTAGCCCTGCACAGAGAGGGGAGATGTTTCTGTAGCTCTGAGGAAACCCTTCAGATTTGCAAGAAAAGCTTAATTTTGAAACGAGGAGTGAAACAAACTTAAACAGTTTTACAATGCTAAAATCTCATGACAACTTATGCGGAGTTTTGGCCTGGGCTATCATAAGTATGCAGATGATACCCAGCTGTATCTCCTCAAGGACAGCCAACAGGACTCCCTTCCCCCCAGATCCATCTGCCAGACATTTGGAAGTAGTGACTGAATGGCTTCAACAGAGTCACCTGAAATTCAACACCTCCAAGATGGAGGTCCGGTGGCTGGGAGGTAGGGGAACAGGCCAGGAAGTACACTTACCCACCCTAGCAGGGACACAAATTACAACCGTGCCCCAGACCAGGAATTTTTCCATCTTTGCCAATCTCGTACTAGTGCCCTACATGGCCATGGAGATCCATGCCATGGTCACCTCCAGAATAGATTTCTGTAACTCGTTCTACGTGGGCCTACTGTTGTCCTTGACCCAGAAACTCCAGTTGGTACAAAATGCAGCTACTAGGGTCTGCACAGGCTGGCCTGTGGAGGGCCCATTTCCAGCTGGTGCTGAGGCAGATGCATTGGTTACCAATTGCTGTCCAGTTCTGGTTCAAGGTTTTGGTCTTAACCTTCAAGGTCCTGTGTGGTCTGGGACCAACATACCTGAGGGACCATCACCCTATGCCTTCCACACAGAGCCTTATGCTCTGCAGGTGACAATTTACAGGTTGTTCCCAGCCCCAGGGAAGCATGCCTGGCATTGACCAGAGCCAGGGCCTTATTTATTTATTTGGATTTTTTTGGTCCTGGCCCTGACTTGGTGGAATGAGCTCCCAGGTGAGCTGTGGTCCTGCGAGAGTTGTCGGCATTCTGCAGGGCCTGCAAAACTGAGCTCTTCCGCCAGGTCAATGGTTGAGGCCAGGGTCAGTAAGGAAGATTGATGCCCCCCCCCAGTGTCAAACAGTAATTATTGTGACCTTGACCTCTTTCCTTCCCTCCAGAGGTAGGGATAGGTGGGGGCAGTTGGAGGTTTTCTGCCATGTAGCTGATACTGTGGGCCTTTTCGCACAGGGATCTTTGTTGCAAATTGTTTGCGGAATGAAAAATCGCCATTTAAAATAGTGGAATTCGTCGTTATGCATACCTGCCTTTGTAGTGGAATCAGTTGCATTTTTTAGTGTTTCCCACAGGCTTCCGGTCTCGGCAGAAATCGCTAGAAAGGAAGCGCTATTGCCAAGCTCGTCCCGCCCCTGGCCGTCAAGCAGCCAATGGGCAGCCGTTAGCATGCTCCCAAACAGCCCCTTTCCCTTTAAGAAAGGTTTAAAAAAAAAAAACGACCCATAGCAACGAATCTAGGTAGATTCGTTGCTATGGAGAGACCCATCCAGCTGCCTAATGTGAGCTGTCATTTGATTGTATGATCGTTTGCACGCTGCCTCGAGTGATAAAAAAAAAATCCCCCCCCTCTCACGGGCCCGATTTTCGGCTGAATTTATTTGTAAAAAATAAAGGGACTTTATTTCAGCAAACGGGCTTTTCAGTGGTTTGTGCTTAGTGACTAAAGGTGAAGGACTGAAGCCAGGGAAGCCTCTAAACAGAAAGAGGCTCGCTGGTGCGTTTATCCCCGCTCGCTCGGAGAAAAAAAAATGGCGATCGCTTCGCCGGAAGTTTGGAGGAGAGAGCCAGGGGGAGGGACTTTGAAGAACCAGCAACAATGGTAACGCACAGGTCTTTAGCGCTACTGTTGCAGATTGGTTGCAGGAGTGTATCGCTATCCGGAGGGTGAATCCACTTTTCTGGATTCCCCTGAAAGCGCCACAACGAAGCGCTTTTTGCTGATTGGTTTCAGGATTGTTGCAGATTGTCTACGACGTCGTGGGTTATGGCAAATTAGTAGCGTTTCCAAATAGCAACCATTGTGCTACTTTGAAGCCGTGCGAAATGGCCCTGGGTTTTTGTGGTCCGTTTTAAGGGGGTTTTAATGGTTTTTTATCGGACATTGTAACCTGCCATGAGCCAGTCTCGGGAGTGGTGGGAAATAAATAACAATAGCAATAGCAGTAGCAATAGCAATAGCAACAGCAATAATTTATTCTAGAAATCTTGTCAGCAGTGTAGCCAGTGTTTTACTTTGGCAGGAGACCTCCCACTCTGGAGCACCAGTTCCTGCTGTTCCAGGGAAGAGTGGGAACAAAAGGGAAGGGGGACCAATTCTACAATGATCAAACACAGAAATTATGTCAGAGTGATGCTCTGGCATAAGGATTCATCTTAAATTCTCGGGTAGGTTGAATCCCAGAAAGGCACCTGACCTGGTGAGTCACTTCCACATTTGTACCAGAAGCAAAGTCTTTGTATTGGCATGAATCATTGGGACTCTGCCTCAGGTTGCTGGTACTCAGATGGCAGCTAGTGAGAGGTTTAGAGGCAGAGATGCACAAACTGGTGTTGCAATAGTGCTGCAATGTCACATTCAACACATTGTCTCAACATTCTAGGATTCTCCCCAAACTCAGATTCATGCTGAGAATAATGTGGAGATCAGTTGTAATCTCAGATCTCCAGCCACCACCTGGAGGTTGGCAACCCAATGGATGATACCTACTTAGTAAGATAAGCAGTTTATTGCTCTCTCTGAGCCTCATGGATCATGAAGAGCAGCTGGTTTCCAGTGTACTATCTACCCAGTAGTGGTCCCCAGGAATGCAGTGCTGGCTATCTCTGCCCTACATTATTCTACATTGACCCTCTACTGCTTGGTGATAGGTCCCTTGGATGGTCCTATTGGCCTCTGAAATAATTCACCTTTATATCAAATCTGTTACCAGGGCCCATTATGCACATGTTTGATAATGCACTTTCAGTGTGCTTTAGATAAGATTATCTTGTTGTGCATAGGAAAATCCAGCTGGACAAGCACAATGAAAATACATTATCCAGTGTGTGCTTAAAGGAATGTTTAAATTCTTTTTCCTTAATGCTCAGATTTTCAAATATGGAGGCTGCACTCTACTGATTACATAATCCGTGCCATTAGGAAAGAGGCTTTTTTGCAGTGGCACCAACAATTTTTCACAGCAGACAATAGTCTACTGCTTACATAACTGCTGTCTGCTTGTTTAACTGACCCCTTGCAGGCTGTGATTTGTATTGCACAGCAATTCTGCTGAAGTGTAGTGTACCTGAAGTCAAGAAGCACAATATCCACGGGTGGGGAAGGATTCTTCCAATTTTTTCTTTTCTGCTTACATTCACAGAAAGAAGCTTTGGGTCATTCAGAATGAATGCTGTAAGCAGAGGCATAGTCCTACATGTGGCGGCCCATTCTTCCATTCTGGTTTGCTGCATGTGTGCTATAGCCTTTTGGGGAGGAAAGAGTTCATGATGTCAAGAGCAGCATGAGTCAATGGTTTTAGGGAATTCAATAATAAGCTTGAAAAATCTGCTCTATGAGAGATTTGCTCTGACACATCCCTCGGAGTGTCACAGAAGATTCACAGAATTGGATTGCTCAAGAAGGCACTCCACAGAGTGAAGAGAAAGTGCTCCAAATGCGGGTCATCGTGTTCTTCTTGTGTAATCATAGCAAAGTAGCAGCAAAGCCTTTATTACGCTGGAACTTGAAAAATAAAGGTGTGAAATGCTCCCGCCACCCTTCTTCGGAATACATTTTAAGACCCAGCCACTTAATAAGCCGTTCCATTTTCTAGATGTCACTCTGGTGATTGGCAAAAATTGAAAGGTTCAGAGGTCTGGATAAACACCTGTACATTTAGTTGCATGTCTCCAGCTTTTGGGCTCTCAGAAACCTTTCTGATAACCTGATGAAGCCATGTTTTGCTTTAGAATGCCATATCCTGATAACAGTCAGGCTCTTTAGTAGCTAAAGTTTCCAAAGCTTTTGTCTCCTTCTCTGGGCGCAGAACAGGCAAGACGGGAGGGATCAGTTCAGTTGCTTTCCAGATGTACCCCAGCCCACCTTCATACAAATGCTGACCAATCTAGCAAGAGAGGTAATGGGGGTGTCAGGCTCCCCCCCCCTTCCTCAGGCAGGGAAAAGAGGTTTGGCGGAAGTAAATGCTAGGAAGACTTCAGGGAGAAATTTCAGGGCCAGCCCTGCTTAGCTTTCGAGATCAGATGGGATCAGGCTCGCTTGGGCTACCCATCTACATGGAGAAAGGGTGGGACTGAATTGTGCTAGGCAGACAAGCTTAGGCTGCCTGGCAGAGGCTGTGCATGCCAGTGCTCATATCGCTCATGGCAGCCTGTTGCTGGGACCTCTGTTCTGCCTTGCTGTGTTATTTTCTTAAAGGCTGTCGATCAGTTAAAGAACTAAAGTGTAATAACTGATTAACTCACAGTATATTAACAAAACCTCTCCCCAATACTTGCATCAGGCCCTGTGGTCTGTGGAAGCCCAAAACGGTGTGCCAGGCCAAATGTGGGAGCAGAAGGAGGCAGGGCAACCTGTCCCAACTCAAACTCCAGCCTGCAGCCCGGCACTAAGCCTCCAGTATGGAAATGATCCTCGGCTGAGATTCCCATTCTGCCATGGAAGCTTGCTGGATGGCCTCGAGCCAGTCACATTTGAGCCAGTCATACATACTGACAGTGTAAGCTCCTTCACCAGGTGGTTGTTATGAGGATCAAATTGAGGAGAGGAAAACTTTGTAGGAAAGTACAGAAAGAACAAAATGTGAGTTCAAAGGCACCTTTAAAACCAACAAAGTTTCATTCAAGGTGTGAGCTTTTGTTGTTGGACTGAAAGGTACCTTTGGGCTCACACTCTGTTCTGCTACTTCAGACCAACATGGCTACCCACTTGAATCAATGTAGGGACAGGAAGAGATGTAGGTGGAGAACTTAAATGTATAGAATCTTACATGAAAGGTGCATTTAGAGGTAGTGACATGGAAGTGACATCACAGGAAGGGCCAAGAAAATGCCCAAGATGTCACATGAAGAGACAGGTTTGGAGGTTTGACATCATGATATGCTATCACTTGACCTTTGACTTTGAAGTGACAACAGAAGACATCTTTGCTAAGCACTGCTCAGATCTCCAGGTGTTTCCCCTGGTGGGCTTGACAACCCTAGTCACAGAGTCTTATAATGTTACATTCAAAATAGAAAAATGTAACCTTGTAGTACAGCTATGTCTACATTCCTTACAGTTTGATTTCCACACACCCTCTTCCCTTTGAATAGAAATAGTGGGGAAACTCACTATATTTCATACCAAGTCTAAAGGGAATTGAACCCCATTGCAAGAAAATTGAACCATCCAACCTCTGAGAAGTACTCGTTCTTTTTAATTTCCATCCTAATTTTAGCAGAAGGACTTCTGCTATCATCCGGCATGCATTAGGAGAATCATATGTGATTCTGGGGGCACCATGAATGAATCTGACCAGCTTTTTGGGGTGGTCCCGGATTTCAATCAATCAAGGCTGCTGTGTATGACAAACTGGGTCTTAATTCTCCTCCCTTTGCAGTGTTGCCTAGTAAAGCTGAACATCCTTACCAGTTAAATGATGCCAAGGATATTTTTTCTAAGTTGAGCATGGACAGAATATGTGTTTTTTCTTCCTTCACCAGCATTGATTCATTCAGTCCATTAATAAAAATATGTATATGCCACTTTTTGTTCAAGCTTATGGTAGCCAGTTCTGATTTATTAAACTGTTCCAGGAAAAAGCCAAATGAGGAAGGCTGTAATTTATTTTGTTTATATTCTTGGATATATCTATACTGTTTCATCTATTTTGACACTATGATGTCCTGCATTCAGGAAGGATTTTAATGATAAGAAAAAATATTTAAAATTGTACCCATGACCATATTTTTCAGAATGCTCAGTCATCTCCAAGTCCCCCTTCACAAAATATTTGTTGCTGCTGTTGTTGTTAAAAAAAATTATATCTCACCTTTTAGCCCTAACAGAGTCACCAAAGCAGCTAACAATTGAAAGCAAAACATTATAAAACACAT
Source organism: Paroedura picta (assembly GCF_049243985.1). Lineage (NCBI taxonomy): Eukaryota > Metazoa > Chordata > Lepidosauria > Squamata > Gekkonidae > Paroedura > Paroedura picta. The sequence continues at coordinate 86,299,733 of NC_135375.1, read as the reverse complement.
CACAAAATCAATTTAAAATAAAAATAAAACTTAAAAAAAAACAGCAATTAAAATGTAAGGCATGAAGGGAGGCCATTTAAGGAATGCCAAACTAAACAAACAAGTCTTCCATGGAAGACATTGATGGAACGGGACAGACTGCTATCCCAAGGGAGGGAGTGTCTCTATCCATGAAGCAGTAATATATCAAGGAGGAGGTCATTGGCCTGGTTTCATTTCTAATGTGTTGGCTTGCCACGTGTAGATATATTTTGAAGTAAAGAATCTCCAACATGCACTGTGAAGTCATATAATTTCGTAATTTTCTTTTACACATCATTTCCTCAATATTTGAATCGGCACCAACAAGGTAAAGATTGTGCTTCATTTTATTAACTAAGGAGCATTAAAGGATAGCATTTCTTTACCCAAAAAGCTGCTTCTTCAGGACTCCCTAGCACCATTTTAAACCATGTGATCTTCATTCCAAACACTTATTTCCTCTTAATCCCTAAACTCTCCGAAGTAAAGACTGACTGTTACAATTTGAATTCTGACAGAGACTGAGAGAGTCTTGGTTAAATCCTGTCAATTTGAAATTTAATCAGACCCACCAATTTCAGGTGGTATTTTCTGACAGGAAAGGGAAGTCAGGCTGCTCAATTTTCTGGCAATATTCTGTCACTTCGTATCAGCTCATTTTGTGCTGGTTCTGTCTATACTCATTGACACAGTTCACTGAGATGCCTGTAAACAACTATAGAACTTGAGCCAAAGTTACGAATCTCAAAATAGCAGGAAAAGATTAGAAGTTTCTATAATTTTTTTTTTTGCTCCTCATGCCCAAACTATGTGTTGAAAAGAAAGTGTGGCCATTGTGGACCTGCATCTCCTCCTGATATTCACTCCCCTAAATGTTTAACTACCTGTGGCATTATAGGTAGTATATTTCCATGTCCCCCTCTCCAACAGTTTCCTGTCACTTGTGCAGGGTGGAGAAACAAAGATGAAAAGCAATGATGGAATATCACCCATCTCCTAAAATTTAACTAAAAGGAAACATAGAAAGAAGATCCTTGGCTTTTGGAAACATCATCATCCTTCATGCAATGTATAATTTAGGCCCAAGATGCTCAATTAAATCTAGGAAGCATAGATCAGAGATGCTCATTTTTATCTTAAGGAGTCATTCTATAGGGCTCATAGTATGTCACAGAATGTGTCTGTCTCCATGGCTATCTATCATCGATCTATCTAGAGTGTATACACCTGTTCAAATGCGGTACAAATGTGCTAGTGGCTTATTGCATACCCATATGATTTTTAGAATAATGAGCAGCTCATAGCTGACAATCAAAGCCACATCAGCTCAAACAGCTGTTGATAAGGTGAGAGTAGGTGCTTCGAGGTACTGCATCTTTGCAAACAGTTGCTTCTTTGTATAATGAGATGTTATTTTTTGCCTGTCTCCTTCCCAGGAGCTCAGAGACAAGAGACAAGATTTTTTTACAATAAGCCTAGCTATAAACTATTGAAGACATCACCCATTTCACATAAAATAGTGATAGATGAAACGTGTGTCTATGATGGCTTAACCCACACAATTTAAATGGTGCTCAAACGAGGTCTTGCTCTTTGATAATACTAAGCATGGTGAGGCTTTTAAAAGTTCTTTTTGTGAAGGTGTGCGGTGAGGTCTTGCAAGGCATTTTTAGTGGCATGGAAACAAAGTGAGGGGCAGCTTTCCCTGTCAAGCTTCAGCTTGTTATGCAGCTGTTAAAACCCAAGCAGAGAAAGGTAGCAACTGCTGGCACCAGAAGTACTATGGAATGTAACTTGCAAAAATAGTTCTATGGTCTATTCGTTAGATTTGTAACTGAAACTCCAATCAAAGCTCAGTTGACAATTCCAATTTCTGAAAGAGACTGTTCAAATAATTTAAAGAAACCTGCAAAGGACTGCCTGATTGATGGAGTGTAGCAGAGTTTTCTTTTTGGAGACAAGGGAATCCTTGCCTGTAATGGAGAGGTGACAGTTTTCATTGGTTGATTCATAGAAACTAGGAACAGCTGATTAAGGTGTGGCACCTCAATCCTCCTTCCAGGCCTGAAGCACTCTGCTACTGTCCTTATTTTGAGCATCCCCTTGCCTACAACACTGCTACTTAATACATATTTTTTAAAAAAAACTGATTTTAAGCATTTACATCCTGTACACTCTACAAACAGTGCCTCAGGAGTCTCAACAAATCAAATTAAAAGCAAAAAAAATCAATAAAAACCCAACATTTAAAGTAATAGATCTTTATATATGGATTAATGTCTAAATCTCTATATAAAGAAAACCTTCACATATAGGCTGCATTGATTTAGGCAGTTGAGCCACATCTACCAGCCTCAAGAGCTGAAATGGATCCCATGAACATTGATTCAGTTGTCCTCTGGCAACATCAATGGACTGATTTGGAGACCAAGTCATATGAGGATGGAACTTAGTCAATTTCGCCTGTAGAGAAGATGATTAAGAGGTGATATGACAACCATCTGCAAGTGCTTGAAAGGCCATCATATAGATGATGGAGCAGAGTTGTCTTCTGTTGCCCCAGAGGATCAGACCCAAACTAATAGGTTGAATTTAATTCAAAATAATTTTTGGCTTAACATCCAGAAGAAGTTCCTGACGTGGTTCCTCAGAGGAACAGGTTTCCTCAGGAGGTGGTAGGTTCTCCGTCTTTGGAAGCTTTTAAGCAGAGGCTAGATAGCCACCTGAAAGAAATGCTGATTCTGTAAACTTAGGCAGAATGTGAGTAGGCAGAAAGGACTGTGTCGGTGCTTGGCTCTTGAGACTCTTTCTTGCCTGCCTAGGGATACGTCAATTGCCACTTTGGGGTAGGAAGGTAAATTACCTCCAGGCCAGACTGGCCAAGGATCCTGGCTTTCTCAGGGGGTTGGCATCATCTGGGCATGGAATTGGGGTCACTGTGGGTGGATAGGTAATTGTGAGTTTCCTGCATTGTGCAGGGGGTTGGACTAGATTACTCTGGAGGTACTTTTCCACTCTGTGATTCTATGATTCTGTGATCTGTTTTGATGTGATTTTTTTTTCTGTGAAATGCTTTGCAAAAAAAAAAAAAACAATCACAGTGGGCTGTTGCATAGTCCAGTAGTGTTCCCACCTCGAACAGCTGTACAGGACAATGTCATTGGCTGGACAAATAGCTCAAACAAACGCTCCACACCTCTGGGTCATAGGAAACTCATTTATCCCCATTATTCTGTGTATGTTCATAAGAAACTTCTTTTCTGGTTGGGTCATCCCTGAAGCAGTTCATTGTTTTAATCCCCACTTTCAAATGCCAACACTATTTTCCCTCTTCGTTCCAGGCCTAAAAGTATAAAACGTTTCCTCTTCAGCCACACGTTTTGTAGCCCATTTTGGGATTTTCCCTTTGACCCCAGACGTATGGTTGGCCCCTCATCTTGCCATTCTCAACTCCTGTCACAGCTCTTCCCTCCTGCGCTGGACCAGTTCCAGCTCTCAAAGCAGCCTCTTTCCTGCAGAGGACAATCCCTTCTTCTTCTCCTGCTTCTCTTCAGGAATAAACGTACATTTCTCTAGAGAATGGTTTTTGTGCTTTTGTTGTTGCTGTTGTGCGTTTTGCCAGTCTGTGACTTTCATTTTGCTCCATTGTATGGTGTAAATTAATTTGGTTTCTCTTCTGTATATAAATTAAAAAAAAAACCCTTTTGTTTAGGCTTTTTTCCTTGCTTATCCAAGTGTTGGTTTGAATTTGAATCTTGGTATTAGTGGGCTTAAGAGTCCAAGTTTTGAAGTGCCCCAAGTACTTGTATTTTGCTCCATGCTATCAAGGGATGCCTCTGCATGTTATGGCTTTGACACACCTATACCAATTAGGTAACAGTGGCCACCGCTGGTGGATGCTTAGAAGTTACAGGATTACAGAAGCTGGTGAGAATTGACATTTCCCTGGTCTCCTAGTGCTATTTATCAGACCTGAAAACTACAATTCCCTTTTTGAAAAACTGCAGTTGCAAAATCATGCTGAAGATTAGGAAGACAGGGAAGCTAGGCTTATCCTCTGCTTAAGGAGTCACTCCTCACAGCAGATAATGTCTGTGGCTTGGGGAAAGAGGAAATGGCTGGAAGGGTAACTGTTTTGTGTTTTATGATGCCCCACTGAACATTAGGAAATGCTCATTAAACTTTTTTTGAGAGTTCAACAGGGAAGCTCACAAAAATATGAGTGGCTTGGGGTCATATACAGATGTATGCCCATTACTAATTATGAATTGTATATGAGAATCCAGATAGTATGGAGATTTAGATGTGCAAAGGTAGGGAAATGAAGCTCAACTTGGGTTATAATTAAACCAAGTCATGTACTGGCATTAAAAGAACAAGCTGTGTGTTAGCTCTGCTTTCAGTTCGGGTCTCTGCCTGGAATCCCATTTTAATTTCTGCAGTAGTATGTTTTGGGATCTCACAGAGATCTCTCTAGTTCAAAAGGAGATGATTTTGGTCAGATTGTATTCACTTGGGAGCGACCTGAGGTTATTGTCATTTTAGGAGGCATATTTATGTGATAGCTGCTTCGGGCATGATGAACCGACATTGACTCCCTCTGCAGTACAGTTTGTAGGTTGTTTAATGGCATCATGTCTTCTGATTGCTGACAAATGACCACGGCAGCACTGCATATTACAGATAACAAGACAGTGACCAAATCCATTTAGCATTGTTGAAAATAGGAAACAATCTTACATTTCCAACACAACAGATGCTATATGGGGTTCATTGTTTTCATTTTCTTTTCCACAGGAGTACTTACATGCAAAATGGATACTCCCTGCCATGCTATCTAAAAATGCTAATGCAAACCATAAGTGCTGAGGCTGAGAGCATTGCTGCAGAAACTCAAGTGCCAGACATAATTGGGGAGTTATAATTAAGAGAAGCGCTGAACAATGAGCATCTTAGCAATTCTTTTTTCTGCTGTTATTAGTATTATTACTATTATTTTGCCATGCTTACTGACTGTTGGTGCAATGGATTGCCAAAGGTGCTTATCCTGGCTGAATTAGGATCAGAGCTTAAGAAGGTCTAGTCTAAGTCAGGACCTGAGCTGCGAAGTTGGACATAAAGGAACCAGAAAAAAGGTGGCAACAGGAAGATCAGGTAGGAAACATGGAGAAAGGACACACAACAGTAACCTAAAATAATTATCAAAAACCATATGGATAAGGCTGCAATCTGCCTGTTGCCCAGGCAAAGACCAAAGATAAATCCATAAACATGACTAATCAGGCTAGATCAGAGAGAAAAAGTTGTTACATTTTTACCCATCCTTTCTTCAAGAAGATCATGGTATCAAATACCTTCTTCGATTCTCAGCTTTTGTCCTCACAACAACTGTATGAGTTGTGTATGGACCATGGTCACCTGGACTGTTTCTGCACTAGTCATATCCCTTGCTTTTGACTGTTTAAAGTATCATTCTTTGTGTTCATTTCTGCACCTAATTTTGCCTTTCCAGCCACAGACTTGGCTGGAATGTTCCTGTTTGTTCTGCAGGTGCATTTGTTGTAGTTTGTTGATAGATATTCTCTCTGTGTTTATTTTCTCTGGTTGCTCATGAAGTTGACGACTCTTTATAATGTTCTCAGCTTGTGGTGAACACAACACTGATCAGTACAATGTTATTTTTTTTACAGGCTTGAACAAGTACTTTCAATTAAGAAGGCAGACCGCTGAGATCCCTTGCCTTCATTAATTTGCATTTCATTTTCATATATCTGTTTCTACATTTTCATTATTTTTACTTAATTGATTATGTTACATAGCCATATCTAGCATATCACTATGTTTCCTCCACATGAGAACCCCTGATCAGTTGACATTATCCATGTGATCATTCCTGAAAAGCAGTAATTAGAAGTGGGGAAATGATACTGAATCTACACCAGACTGGCAGCAAATGGTAGCAATGGCAGCAAATAGGTGGTTTCTCCATCAGTTCAGTACTATCTGAGCTTATTCCAGTTACCAGTGGCTGGCCAACCACCTAATGTAATGATGAATACTACCTAGTGTCAAACTGGAAAAGTTGGATTAATTTTAAATTATAAACCTCTCAGAAGAAGAAGAGTTGGTTTTTATACTTTACTTTTCACTACTCAAAGGAGTCTCAAAGTGGCTTACAATCTCTTTCCATTCTCTTCCCCATGACAGACCTCTTGTGAGGTAGGTGGAGTTGAGAGAACTCTGAGAACTGTGACTGGTCCAAGGTGCATGTGGAGGAGGAGTGAGGAATCCAACGCGGCTCTCCAGATTAGAGGCCATTGTTCTTAACCACAACACCACACTTGGCTCTCAGCAGTTTTAGAGCATGGGGATCAACTTGAAGAAAAACAAATGAACATTACAGGCAGTGGATATTTGATCTTAGATAGCATCACTTGAGACCCAGCTTGATGTAGTGGTTAGGAGTGCGGACTTCTAATCTGGTGAGCAATGCTGAGTGATCTGTGCAGATCAGCTGGTTCCCCCTATCTATATTCAAATCCTTAGGTCATTTTGAAGAGGCTCTGAAGAACTGCCTTGATGCTGTCATAAAGCTGCTAAAAGTGAACTAGTCGAAATAAAATCCTGAAAGGACAGTGGTAATGCTGGTTGGCACAACAGAAAACTTGAAGGATATTGTGTTTCAGCGGGCTTCCAAGGTGATCTCTCAACGCTGCTCAGCTTCTGGGCTCTGATGAGTTCAGTCTAGCTTGGGTCATCCAGGTCTGAACAAATACTAATTATGCACAAAAAACACCTGAAAAAATGCTGCAAATGAAATTGATATCCTTCAAAAATTCCAGAATATTTTGCTCATGCAAGGCGATCCCTCCTCCTTGGTAATTTTCCTTGAAGCATAATCTGCAGTTATTTTGGGATATATAGAGGTAGGGGGCGAGGAAGGGGGAGGAAACCGGAGGTAGGGGGAAGAAACACCCTTTAAAGGCCCTCAAAAGCTCATGATTATTGTTTGGGATGTGCAGTTCATGATTATTGTTTGGGATGTGCAGCATGCCCACTGTGAATTTTTGCCTACTGTTTTGTTTCCTTCAGTATTATACTAAACATTAGTTCAAGTAGGCGCCTCTAAATTACACGTGAAGTCTTTTGCTTTAGGGGAAATCTGGTGGCCGCTGCAACTAACATTGCAGTGTAAACCAGCAAGAGATGTTACAAAAACTTTTGCATTAGATTAGCATGATCATAAAGTTTTCAAAAAGGGAAAGCATTTCCATTTCATTTTACAGCGGGCTCATCGGATATCTGCTGACTCCACAGAAGACAGTTTGAAAAATCGGCTACTGAGACGTTGCTTCAGAAAATGCTGTCATTACTGGGAGCAGTTGGTAATCTGAACAGCCACATTGTTTCATGTGTTCAGTTAATGAAGCATAAAACTACAAGATTGTCTTCTCTGGGTCTTGTCTCGAACTTAGCCCCAGTCCTGTGTTTCCCTTTGCGTGGAACTCTATATGTCGGGCTGTCTAAAAAAAAGTGAGAGGATGTGCTGTTTTCTTTTGATTTCCAAGTCCTGGGTCTCAACATGGGTATCTGATTGAGCTGACATGCTGCTTTCTCTCCATTACCAAGCAGAATAACAAAATGAGAAGGTCATGAGTGATAAGCCAATTAAATGCCTCAAAACATTAGGCTGTAGGCTGGTGTTATTGAAGTAGATGTTTTATGTTACCAGATAAAGGCTTGGGGAGGGGGTCATGCATATGCCTGGGGGCTAGCACTCTATTAAACCACCGTCTAGCCCCTTGAGGGGCTCCGACCTGAAGTGAAATCTGAGCTTTACTGTATCTTTGAAGGCGTCGTGCTCTGAATGCAAATCAGTTATTCCATCATTAAGTCTCTTGTCTTTCTAGGTATCTTCTCATAATAAGATATCAAACATTTCTAGCAGTCAAAGCATTGCACAGAATACTCTAGTAGTTCTTGCATCAGCCCTGTAAGGCTGGCCAGTCAACTCATAGAGGTTGAGACTTAGACCTATACTTTGACTGAGTCAATCCAATGAGTTCATTGCTGGTATTGAGAGTCCCACTAGGGATCAACTACAGAGTTCCCTCCTCAGCATCTCCAGCTAAAAAAAATAAATAAATCAGAGATCAGGTGAGGCAAAAGACTTCTGCTTCAGACCCCGGAGAGTTACTTCCAGTCAAAGTACAATGAAATCAGAGCCCAGTAGCACCTTTAAGACCAACAAAGATTTATTCAGGGCGTGAGCTTTCAAGTACAAGCACTCTTCGTCAGACTATGATCTTCTTACATGACAGGGAATATATATACTGATTTTATTGTGCTACTTCAGACCAGCATGGCTACCCATTTGAATCTTTCCAGTCAAAGTAGACACTACTGACCTTGATGGACCAATGGTGTGTGACTCAGTGTAAGACATGTGGCTGCTGTCCTTTCCCCCCCCCCCCCCCGATCTTGAAAAAAGCTCTCCAGGCCCCGGGAAGGCGATCTGTGGCTTGCGGAGCCGCGGATCGCCTTCCCCGGGGCCTGGAGAGCTTTTTTCCTCCCCCCCCCCCGATCGTGAAAAAAGCTCTCCAGGCCCCGGGGAAGGTGATCAGCGGCTCGCGGAGAGCTTTTTTCCTTCCCCCCGATCTTCAAAACAGTCCCCAGAACCCGGGGAAGGCACTGGGCAGCTCAGCGAGCCAGCAGAGCGAAAGTAAGCTCTGGTGGGGGGTAGGGCGGGTTGGGAGGCGCTTTGCGCCTCCCAATTGGTTGTAGTCCGGGAAAACAGCCAATCAGCAGCCACGCTGTGCGCGGCTGCTGATTGGCAGTTTGGGGCTGGACTGACAAGCAGAGGGCTCAATTGGGCCCTCTGCTTGTCAGTCCAGGGGAAGGGGCCTATCGGCACCCTTCCTCATCCCGGACAGGGCCTGCCCTCAGGGCCCTTACTGTTTTATTTCTTCCGCTCCGCCAGGAGCGGTTAAAGATGTTCTGGAGTTGTAGAGTGCATGAATTATAGATATTGGCTGAGTTTAAGTATGCAAAGAGCATTGCAGCACCAAGTTGTTTAAAAGAATAAGAAGAGAAACAAATTTTTTTTTGTTTCTCAAAGAAACAAATGCTCAAAGAATATGCTCAAAGAAGTAAGAAAGTCTCCAAATGAGTCAGTTATGGCATAGGAGGATGCCATTTGAAAAATAGCAGGAAGTTCCTATTCTAACCATGCTAAATACACATATCTCCTCTGATGCCACCTGTAGGATCTTCCTCATATGCTCTTGAATCATGCACACTACAGAACTTGCACATTCTAACATCATGTGTCAGTGCTGCATATTGGTCCTGTGTACTTTGGTTCCGTGGTGTTTCTGGAAAGGTATAAGATAGGTAAAGAAGCAGAATGTTGGAAAAAATGGCATTGTGGAAGAATTTCTCAGAAGACTTCTAAAATAATTTCTTTTACATGAAATGTTTCTGTAAAGGTCACCTGTTTTCGGAGTAGTACAACAGAAGTTCTTGCAATTGAAGGCCCTGCTGGGTTAAACAGTGAGTCTGTCTGTGCACTAACCACCAAGGTCATGCTATTCACAGTGGGTCACCCTGTGGCTGCTTCTGGATCTTTTGAAAGAATGTAGAGGTACCCAGAAACCTGGGCCTAAACATTAAATCAAGACTGAGGCAAACCATCAAAAAGAATTTTGTATGTTAATGAGGAGTGGTTTATTAGGATACAGGTGGATTTCTGTTTCTTTTCAACTCAGCTAGCAAATTTCATTTCTGCATGAGAGGCTACATTTTAGAAGCATGTTTAGATAATTAATAGGCAACATGAATGTGTTTTCTGCGTTGCTAGATCACTAGAGCACATCAGTAGGGGGAAAATCAATTTCATTCAGGGATTACTCCCCAGAAACCAGGAATTTGTTGTTTGTGTGTGTGGTTATGGATTTCTAGCAGGAATATCTTCACCAGACTAAAATCCCAAAGAGTCTCCATCTCCATGCCTCTGGTTTCGTATTCAGAATGTATTTTCTGCAGTCAAGCCATGTCCCTCCATCATGTCCTTTTCTCCCTCACATATATTGGCTTAAACTAATTGAATAGTTCCTGGCAGGACCAAAAGAATTCTGGTGCACCATTGCTGTCATCCCTTCGTTCTCCACAAGCAGTTTCCAAAGGAGCCAAAAGTCACTATTGAAAACTGAAAAGGGAGCAATTTTCATATTATTGGCAAGTATAAAGGCAAGTAATACTGAAGACATGCTATGAGGTCCGGTGCTCCTTTCATGTCAAAGCTCCGTGCAGTGTAGTTATACTTTTTGGTTGGCTGTTGCTTTATGCATCTTCTGTATAAGGGAGGTCTTATTACTGACCTGACTGCCTTCTTTAAGTTGATTTGAAACAGGAATGAACAGATCAAGGTTCATACTAGTTGCAAGGTAACCTTTCTGCTCTACCTTTTAACTGGCGACTCTGTTCTCATAGGAGCACTGGAAATTAAAACAGAATATAGAAACTTTGTAAACTTCTTTTTTTTTAAACCCTTTTGATTAAACGTCTCCCCAAAAGGTTTTGGGGCCCCCTTATTCTACATTGACATCAATTCATTTTTCTACCACCTCATCAGTCAAATAAGGATTCTTTTTTTTTGAAGATCAATAATGAAATAGGGAGCATAAAAGACAGAGGAATTTATTTCCCTGTTTCATTTTACAGAGTGGTCAGGAAATCCTCTTTCCATTCTACTTGTCTTCTCTTTTAACATCCCCTAGTTCAGGGATAATCAACCTGTGGTCCTCCAGATGTTCATGGATTACAATTTCCATGAGCTCATGAGAATTGTAGTCCATGAACATCTGGAGGACAACAGGTTGACTATCCCTGAACTAGTTTACTTTGAATAGTTTGTCATTTATACAGCGTCTTCCACTTCATACCATTTCTAACATGGATCTTTCAAAAATAATTTTGAACTTTAATAGTAATATTTTTATTGAATGTGGTAATATGAATGGGCAGCAGTAACTGCACTTAAATTGCAAGCAAGGACAAATTATTAAAATAATGTTTTATTACATCCCTAATAAATGGGAGATCCAAGTGATGACAGATCCACAAGGACTTGTGAGGGGCATCACATTTCCCACTGTAGTTCCGCTACATTTGTCCTCTTTCTATATCCTGGCACCCCCTGTGGACCTTTCCCTTTTCCTACATCCTCCCACTCACAAGCCATCATCAATTTATCTGCCCCCACCCCCTGCATCTTTACCATTCCCTGTTTTTTTCTCCCCCAGTAGCCTCACTCTGGAAAAAGGCTGATGAGTTGCATGATGTTGCTGCTGCCAGCCTCGATGTCTGGTTACAAATCCTCCTCCCTTAGGGAAGGGGGAGGGCAGATTTTCCAGTGCTGTTTTATTTCATTTCAATGTAAACATCATATGAATTTATGAGGATCTGTTTGAAATCATCTAGATCCGACTTTTACCCACAACCTCCCAAAAGCACTTGGTACAAACGTAACTAGAAATCAGGATTTATTTGTGATCAATCACCTCACTTACAAAAAGAAAATGAGGAAAAAAGGTTTCCAGAAAATGCCCCCTTCAAAGACAAAATCCCCCCCCTCAAATACAAAAACTAAAAGATACCCATCTGCACTCATCAAGGCTCCGATGGACAGGCAATCAGCCTCTGGGGGAGGGGGGGTTGAATGCCAGCCAGAAATGAGCAGCTGAAGACCCACAGGTAATTCTGAAAGTCCTCCTTCTCTCTAACCTTCCCCCCACCTATTCTGAAAAATTATGTCCCTCCAAATGGCCATGCTTGTTTCCCCTTCATTAGTGTAGACCATGTCTTAGACTATAGGCAGCACCACAAAAGTCATGCATCCATTGCACTGTGATGCCATGGTGGGGGCAAAAACATGGTTAAAATACACAGACCCTCATAGATCCTAATGATTTTTGCACTGAGCCACCACAAGATCACTTTTTCTATCGATAGCCACAGCTTACAACAGAAAAATCAAAGATCCATGCCTTCTTGGCCCTGCTCTGGAGCAAATCCTGGTTCCCCATGAATCCCCAGGGATACATGGAGTTTTACTTTTAGTTATCCCCAAATCTTTTAGTTATCCGCAATTACATTTATAATTGGATTTATATTTATAATTGGATTTATATACCGCCGTTCGCCAAAAGGTCTCACATATCATGGCTATAGATGTGGGCACTTTTAGCATCACAGAAATCTCCAAACGCACATCTCTGTGGCTGTGCCATGGTGCTAAGATTTGATCCATGGTATCCTCATGGATCCACAGAACTTTTGTGTTGCATCACCCAAAACACAACTCCACATATTGTTTTCTTTGCCTCATATTTCAACATGAGAAGCATGGATCCACTACTTTGTGATGTTGTCATGGCAGAAATCCATGGTTTCAAAGCATGGAACTTAAGGATTTCTGTATTGGTTCAGCCAAGACTTATCTCCATACCAACAGAGGAGATCATTAATCCACTGCTTCTTTCTTGGTATCACCACATCCAATATACTATCTTTATTCACTTGCTTTTGGAGGACATCCATTGCACAGTCCTCCTTCCTTTCTATTTGCATGCTCATTGCCCCTTTCAACATTCCATAGTCTGACAGTGAGTCCAATCATAGGTGTCAAGAAGATGATTTGGGAGGCATTTGGGTGAGGATCTAGTTTGCCACTATCCCCTAGATTCCAGGATTGTTTACCTGAGTAATCACACTTTTTGGATTTTGTTTGCTTTTGGACTTTTCCTTGTTTTACATTCAACAATACTTGTTGCTCTCCTGTTTAGGGTGGTTTGTGAATCATAAGAGGAGTGCTAGTGTGTTTACTCCCCCTCCCCAAAATATTTATAGATCTCATGCCAACATGCACCAATCCGCCAAGTTTGATGTTAGAGGTGGAAAGTGACTGCTCTCTCTCTCTCATTGGTCAAACTCTTTCTGTTTTCCCCCCCAACAAGATGGGTGGTAGGGCGTAAATTGGGATTGGAGAACCTCTAGTTCCTCCACATCAAAAGTTACCATATCTGCATCTGCCTCAATTACACCCTTTGGCCCATCCAAGAGGACTAGTGCTGGACCTAATTCACAGCCTGTTAGACCAGCCTGCAGTCCCAGATTGGGTCCCAGGTTTCAGCCAGAGCTTTGCGACCAATGGCACCTGCAGCATATCCACTCTATTGGCCCATAGTAATGGGTTTAAACTATGCGTAGAATAGTACTTGCTAGATACCAAGTTAAAAAGAAAAAAATCACAGCTGAAGTAGTTCAGCAGTGGAATAGGCTGCCTAAGAAGGTGGTGAGCTCCCCCTCACTGGTATACTTTAAGCATCAGCTAGACAGATATTTACCATGGATACTTTCCTGCATTAATCAAGGAGTTGTATGAGATGCCCTGTATGGGCCAACACTATGATTCTATGGGTTCATTTGTAAAAAAAAAAAAATGGGATTTTCAGAATTGAAGAATTCTGTGCCGCTAGTTACTGAAAACTGGAAATGCTAGTTACTGAAAAAAGATATGGATTGTGCCCAGTTGATCTGTGATAGCACATTTGCAAATGCAAGGTAGAACTTTCAGAAAAACGTCTCTCAAGATGGAATACATAAAATTCATTTTTCATATGTAATTAAACAAGAGTGACAAATATTTTGGTGTAAACTGATGTCTATTTAGGAATGATTGAGCAAAGTGATGTACTTCCATGCTCAGGTACTCAGGACCACCAATGTGCATGCACACGAACACTCACACATTGAATAAACCTTTGTTGGTCTTAAAGATGCCATTGGACTCCAATTTTGTTGTGCCACTTCATGCCAACACGGCTACCCACTTGAATCGACACTACTTGTTCAGGCATGAGAGCTAACTCAACTATCGGAAATCATTCTGAAACAAACAACAAAAAACCGCCGTGCACACTTACCATTATACTCATTATCTAGTTCACTTAGCAGTGTCCCTTTCAAGCCACAGCAATGCAGCAGCTGGCGAATATTTAGAATTCTACTTGAAGTGTCGCCAGTTTTGATCAGCAGACCAGGCCATCATCAGGGGATAAATCAACTGCCAGCAGATGTGGGTTGCTATTTAAGTGTGAGGCCTGGACAGCTTAATTGGGGAAAGAGATGTTAAAAGTTAAATTGACAGTCATGTTACATTTTTTATTGAAGTCCCAACGCTGTAATTCCTGACAGAGGAGAGCACAATGCTGCACTCTTCATTAAGAGGAGCAAATTCAGGTCCTGATGTTTGTCACACGTCTCTTATATTTCCTGTCTGGAAGTATATCAAGACTGGAGGGCAGACATTCTGAAAATAACTGGAAAATAGTTTATCCATAGAAGCTATCTTCCACTCTTAGGAATCTTAAAAAAAAAATCTGCAAGCATTATAACCTCAAATTCAGCAACAGTTGCCTTCTGAGGAAGGCAACACATAAACCTAAATAAATGAAGCTTAGTAAAGCTCAGCAGGTCTGCATCTGGTTGGTGTTTGGACCACCCGGGAACCCTCCATGCTGGATCTTGAGTTCAGTAATGGAAGCAAGGCAAGATGTCAATGTAACTACTAAGAATAATCTTTAAAAAAAAATTAGTGCCATGAAAGTGGGAGATCTTTTTTACCCTAAGGCAGGCTTTCTCAGCCAGTATTTTGTGAAACCCTGGGGCTTCTTGACGGCCCTGGAAGGGTTTACCAAATGGGTAGGACTTGTTTGTTTGTTTATTTATTTTAACAAACATTTATTGGCCAATAGGACCATATATGGTCATGTTGACCTGCTCCCCCTCTGCCAAAATGGCCAATAATGGGCCTGGAGGGAGTGAGAAGGAGAAGGGCCCTGGGTGTGTGTGTACATAACTATGCTTCCCAACCATATTCAGCAGAGTCCGGACACTTCTGGGGCATGGAGAATGTTTCAGGGGGTTCTCAATGGTAAAAAAAAAAATGTTGAGAAAGGCTGCCCTAAGGAGTCACAAAATACTTTACAATCACCTTCCCCTTCCCACACCAGGAATCTTGTGGGGCTGAGAGAATTCTGAGAACTGCCACTGGTTCAAGGTCCCCCAGCAGGCTTCATATGGAGGAATTTGAAATCAATCCCAGTTCTTCAGGTGACAGTCTGTTGTTCTTAACCACCGTACCATGCTGGCTCTTCAGTGTGAGGAGTTCCAGATGCATCAGGAGGTGCTCAAACTTCTGCTGGTTGGTTCATATGCGTGTCAACAACTGCAAATAGAAACTTATATTCAACTGATGGTTCATCTGTTCAGCGATGCATTTGTGGTTGCGTGGGTGGTTGTTTCACCATGCTCCTTCTTTCGAGTGAGAGCAGTCCATTTGGCTTCTGTGTAGGCCTGCTGGCCCGCAGTCTAAGTGAGTACCCCCCTCTCTATCCTTGCTGCCCTGCGCCTCTTGGCCATTGTTATTCAGTTAAATGACTCCCAAATCAGTTCTACCATTTTTAATTTGTCTGAGGAGACTTTATTGGTGGTAATGGCTTCCAGTCTTTTAAGATCAGCAGTTTTTGTGCATGCGCAGTTCTGCATAAAGAAATGCAGAATGACTTTGACAGCTTTTCAAGTGCATTAATTGATGTAATTTGCTGAGATTAATTTTGGAGCGTTCTGCATTTTATATTATATCGAAGCATGTATATTGGACCATGTTGTAAACCACCCTGGGCCACAAGGGAGGTCGGTATAGATAAATTATTTAGTGACCAACAGATATGATGATTAGTTGTGATGTCCAATCATCACAGTCAGATATGATCAGTTCTGCTCTTAAACACGGTAGCTGCAAAATCTGTGGCTTCTCCTGGCTGTTGTGGCTTATGACTATGAGCTAGCTGTGCTAATAATAATAATAAATAAAGAAATGGTGCTTGCTGGTCAGCCCCTTAAGGAGCAGCCAGGACCTATCCACATCAAAGTATCTTTATACCGCCCGTGGCGCCATGGGCGCCACGGACTATATAAAGCATTAAGGGGTCCTAAGGCGGGATGTGTCCGTGATGAGGAAGGGTCCGGATAGGACCCTTCCTCAGGACAGACAATCGGAGGGACCAATTGGTCCCTCCGATTCCCAGCCCCAGCAACTGCGAGCCGCGCACAGCGCGGCTCGCAGTTGCTCCGACACGTCCGGCTGGCCGCAAGGGAGTCCCCGGCAGCCGCGCTCTGCGCGGGTGCCGGGGGCTCCCTGCCCGGCGGCCTGACATGGCGAGAGGCGCAAAGCGCCTCTTGCCACATCAGGCCGCCGCCCGAAGGAGTCCCCGGCAGCCGCGCTCCGCGTGGCTGCTGAGGGCTCCCTGCCTGGCGGCCTGATGCAGCCGGCAGTACCCCGTTGTTGACGAGTATCCCGACGCAGCTGCCCGCGTGGCCCATGGCCTCCGTCCGCCTGCTTCCAAAATGGCCGCCGCGCCTGCGCCCTCGCCTTCACGCGGAGCCGCTCTGCCCTCCGCCTCTATGGCGCGTCAGCCCGCCAGGCGCATCAGGCCGCCAGGCGCGTCACGCCGCGTCACGCCACCAGGAAGGGAGCTCCCGGCAGTTGCGCCAAGCGTGGCTGCTGGGGACTCCCTGCCCGCCAAATGACCGCCGCCCGGGAGAGGCCCCGCCGCCCGACGGGCCTCCTACGATCTGGTACGTGCCTAGAGCCCGCTGTATTACTCATACAGTGGGCTTGATTACTAGTTCCTCCATAAAACAACAGGCTAACACAATGCCTAAAATGGTTGTTAATCAATAGAAACCCAGAGTTTGCAATCACCATAATGATAATGATAATAATAGTTGTTTTTATACCCCACTTTTCATTACCTGAAGGGATCTCACAGTGCTTTCCAATTGCTGTCCCTTCTTCTCCCCACAACAGACACCCTGTATGATAGGTGGGGCTGAGAGAATTCTGAGGGAATTGTGACTGACCCTATGTCACTCAGCAGGGTTCATGTGGAGAAGTAGGAAATCAAACACAGTTCTCCAGATCAGAATCTGTCCCTCTTAACCACTACACCACAATGGCTCTCATTAGGAATATTTGCCTATGACCACCTGCCTTATTCTCTTAAAGAAATCTGTTGTACATCCTTTTGCTGTCTTTGCTTACATACTGTATTTTTTCAACCCTCGTTTTCTTTTATCATTTCTGTCATTACAGTCACAGCTTGGAGGACTATTGTGGCTTGAAAACCAGTATAAAAATACTGTAAAACTAAGAAAGCTTAACATTTCTTTTAGGGGTACTTGATGGCATGGCAGACGAGCAAAACATAGCCCTATAAATGCTTGTGACCAAAAGGAAGAGAGAAAAGGAGATGGTAGGCAGTCCTATAAAGCAAAGTCCTACTGTTGGAGCACTGGAAACCCAAATTAACCTCAACTGGTTTTTAAGATCTTGAAAGCAGCAGTGTGCTATTTGCAGCACATCCCACTAGTCTACCTGCTGTATACTCTGGCCTGCCAGCCAAGAACTCATCTCGCTGTTTGCTTGGTTTTTTGAGACCTAGAAAAACAATATCTTTGGGTTAACTCCCCTCCCGTTGGAACTGATTGGTCAAAGTGAATACAGAATGATTAGCAAACTGCGGCCCTCCAGATGTCCATGGACCACAATTCCCAGAAGCCCCTGCCAGCGAATGCTGGCAGGGGCTTCTGGGAACTGTAGTCCATGGACATCTGGAGGGCCGCAGTTTGACTACCCCTGGATTAGAGGATAAGATAATTCCATTGCTGAATATCTTTACACCGCCCGTGGCGCCACGGGCGCCACGGACTAAATAAAGCCGTAAGGGCTGTGTAGGAGGAGTTAGGGCGGGCTCGCGCCTGCCGATTGGCTCGGTCGATTCCCACCCCATTCACAAGGAAGCAACAGCGAGCCGCGCTTTGCGCGGCTAGCAGTTGCTTCCTTGCTGGCGGGCTGATGCGTCGGAGGCGCTTCGCGCCTGCGACGCGTCAGCCCGCCGGCGGGGGCTCCCTGCCCAGCGGCTTGGTGCGGCGAGAGGCGCAAAGCGCCTCTCACCGCGTCAAGCCGCCGCTCAAAAAGCCGCCTCCGCCCTCAAGCCTCGGTAAAGCCGCCTCGCCGCGGTAAAGCCGCCTCCGCCCTCAAGCCTCTGCTGCCGCCGATCTACCCTCGCCTCCGCTCTTAAGCCGCCTCCGCCGATCAAGCCGCCGCCATCAACCCGCCGCTCAAAATGGCCGCCAGCGTTCACTGTAAAGCCGCCTCCGCCGCCGCCGATCAAGCCGCCACTAAAACTCGCCGCCAGACACCAAACCCAGCGCCGGGTAAGTAATCTTTTACTCTCCCACTGCCTCCTAGCGCCCATTGTATTTAGGATACAATGGGCTCTTTTACTAGTTTTTAAATAAAAGGTTTTAAGGATTCAGACATGCATATGCATGCATGCCCAGTCCCTTTTCAGAAGGGATGCATACACTTTTGCGCTGCCACTTAGGAAATGTAGTTTATAAATAGAAGCAGGCAGTATATTATTTAGGCTATTATGCAGTGCTCTCTTTTCTTTACTTGAACACAAAAAGAGATCCTCCGGAACAAATTTCACAAGGGGTGGGATTTTTTAAAGTGTGCAAGATGCTATATTTTACATGTTTAGTGATTCTTCATGCACAAATGGTTGAGTGCTTGGTTGGTATATTAAATATTTTAAACCATTAGGGAGGATTTGAATTGATTGCCTATTCCCAAGGAAAAAAAAGTTATGTTCCCTATTTGATTTTGGTTAGAATTCCGTGTTTCAGTGGCTTAAGTCATATTTTGAATTTTACATGCCCTTTCTTTACAGCACAGCTGAACTTCAGTTAGAAACTCAACAGTCAGGAAATCCCTCTATTGTTCTATAAAAGGCATATATTCCATTTCATTTCCTGGGTCAGTTTCTGAAATCCAAAAGCCGATCCCAGTGCACGAAACCCGTGAACACAGCCCAGGACTCTATCTGCCTTCTTAAGTCTTTCTCTTTAAGTTTATTTTTTTGATGTTGATGCAGGAGTAGCTTCAGAGTTAAAATTTGTATGAGTCATCTCATAGGAGTTTTGAAATTTTAAATCAAGGTTAGCCAAAATTCTGAAGCCCGGGAGCCTAATCTGAGGAATGTGTACTAGCAGAGAAACAAAACATGCTTATAATAATGTTGATGTAAAAATCCAAGCCATAGAATAGAATTAAATAAAAACAAACAAATATATAAATCTTTATTCTCATCACCCGCCCTTGTAGAACGTCCCCAAGGTTGGGCCTGTAAGATGGAGCTGTTCCACCAGGCTTAAGGTCAAGGCCTATAACAGCATTCACCTAGGAGGCTGGCCTCACCACTGGGAGGAAGAGGAGAGTCAGAAGATGAGCTCCTTGCTCAAGGACTCCCCTTTCTGGGAATTTTAGTCGGGGGTGTTTTTGTAAGAATTGTAAATGTTTGTAAGTTTTAATTTTTATGTTGATTTTACTGCTGTTACCCACCCTGAGCAATTTGGAAGGGCGGGTTAGAAATACAAATGTATTATTATGGTTGTATATTATTATATGGTATATTATAGGGTTGGACATTAAGGAGGGTTTTGTTTTCCAAGGGAATGGATCGCCCTTGGTGCTCCAGTGAATGTTTCCCTGTTGTTGTTTCCTTTGGGGTCCAGAAGATTACTCCTCATAATGCAGAGAAAGGGATGTTAGAATCTAAAGCTCATGATTTCAAAATGTGGCAACTTTGCTAGTGTGGCCAAGTGGTTGATAAGCTGCAGTGCGCTTGACGAGACACACTGAGCAGTCCTGTTGGGCACAACTTTTTCATGAATTAAATTAAAATGGAGAGCGGAAAAGCTTTTTAATGTAATTCCAGACAGCATATATGAAAATGAAAATCCTTGCCTCACAATGGAACCAGGGCCATAGCAACTGTGTTGTCAGCTGGGGAGGAGGAGGTAATTTTGTGTTAACTTGTGCTATATAAGGAACTGCAATGCAACATGAGAGCAATACATTATTTTATAATGAAGCCTTAGGCAACAACATTTTGCGTTCTGTTTTGTAATGATGTTAGTTAATAGACCTATCAGCATGTTGACACTTAGAAAATAATCGAGCAGATGTGAAAGTGTTCTTCTGAAGAAGTGGGCAATGAGATGCTCTTTTGTGATGAAAATTCCATGAAAGCCAGGATCCAAATCATCCTACCATCAGGTCAGCGTTCCCAAGGAGATTTGGAGCTAGTGTATTGTGCCGCCATGCCGGATAGAGACTGCTCTTAGAACTGGTGCGGAATTTCACGTGGGTAGTATTGCATGCTAGTGTGGTAGCATATTTTATGTATTTACAAAATAGGAACATCAGATGGCTTGTCTGGACCTTTTGTTCAGGTTACACGATAATCTTACTGTAGGCAGAACCAGCAGAGGTTGAATGTGACTTAATGAGGCCTTTAATTGGCAATTAATGTGAGCTGAGTCCCCACCAGCCAGGGATGAAATGTAAATAGGATAGCCCAAGGAAAGGAAAACAGGAGGCTTAGAAAATGTTTCCTCTGATGTGGCCGAGTGGAGAACTATCAAGCAAACAAAGTAGAGAAATTGAAAATATTAAAGAAGAGCCCCCCCCCCCCCGAACTGCTTTTTACTACCTAAAGGTGTCTCAAAGTGGATTACAATCACCTTCCCTTCCTCTCCCCACCAGACAATCTGTGAGGCAGGTGAGGCTGAGAGATCTCTGAGAGAATGTGACTAGTCCAGATTACCCAGCAGGCTTCATGTGGAGGTATGGGGAATCAAATCTAGTTCTACAGATCAGAGGCCACTGCTCTTAACCGCTGCACAAAAAAACCCCAGATATTGACCCAAAAAGACTGTATCTGCTATTAGAAATATTTGAAATTTGTGATGACAAGCTGTTTGGAGAGCAGAAGTGAGGGTTAAAAGATTAGCTTTGATAAATGCTGGGCTAGAGTACCTAATCTCACTAGAGTTTGAATACAGTCAGGCCTAGAGCCAAAATGGAATTTTACACAATCTGGAGTTCTCCAAAGTTCATGTTTCAATTGTCACTTTTGAAATCTGATTTGGATGGATTTAAAAAAAAAAACTTATTGTGGCATTTCAAAGTGGTAATGTGAGGTAACATTCAACTAAACTGTGATATTTTATATCCCCTTCTGATTTTTACATCCAAAAATCATTTGCTAAAGGGCAGTGTTGGAGGGAGATGAATGAGGTCAGTATTAGGGACATGGTTAGATGTGTTATTTTGGTTCTGTGCATTTGGTTAAAAATTGGGTTGTTTTTGACAGCACGTGATCATAACGGTTCTTGTGACTGAGTGACACATTGGTTATACTGAAAGCCACATCCAAAGAAAATACCTTTTTTGTAAGTTTTTTTTTTAATTGTTGAGTTTAAATAGGACAGCTGTGGCAAAATAATGCAGAAATATGCATATGCAGAGCAATCTGGACATGAATGTTCCTCTGGAAGAACATAAATGTAGCATGGTTAGAACAGAGACAAACCACCCAACTTCTCTCCCCACCTAAACATGATTATTTTATTATTAGAATGAATATTTTAATGTAATAAAGATGACAGTGTAGGGATGGGGGGAGCTTTCTGAGAATGTGCATGCTTACAAGATTTACAACACAGTTCCATTTGATTTACAACACAGTTCCACACATTTGAAAAAAATTAACTCTTTTTTTTTGAGAAAGAGAAAGTTTCAGGGCTTTGATGGAAGTCTGTGATCTGAATGGAGAGGTGACTGCAAATCCCTGTTTTAAAACAGGGATGCTTTTGGTATAAAGGTAAAGGTAAAGGTATCCCCTGTGCAAGCACCGAGTCATGTCTGACCCTTGGGGTGACGCCCTCTAGCGTTTTCATGGCAGACTCAATACGGGGTGGTTTGCCAGTGCCT
Source organism: Paroedura picta (assembly GCF_049243985.1). Lineage (NCBI taxonomy): Eukaryota > Metazoa > Chordata > Lepidosauria > Squamata > Gekkonidae > Paroedura > Paroedura picta. Next base: position 86,277,745 of record NC_135375.1, on the reverse strand, counting down.
TCCCCAGTCATTACCGTTTACCCCCCAACAAGCTGGGTACTCATTTTACCGACCTCGGAAGGATGGAAGGCTGAGTCAACCTTGAGCCGGCTGCTGGGATTGAACTCCCAACCTCATGGGCAAAGCTTTCAGGCGGCTGCCTTACCACTCTGCGCCACAAGAGGCTTTTGGCATACTTAACCCTTTTCACTCCATTTTCATTTCACTTGTCAGTTATGAAAATTGAATTTGTGATGCTTTACTTTTTTGTGTTCTCCTGTTTCTCTTCCCATACAATGTGCACAATCATCAATGTTACTTGTACATCTTTAAACCAGCATCACTCATTAGGCATATAAATGACATGCATCATATATATAAATAGAATTTCAATATAGTACAATGTGTAAACTTATGTTGATGCTGCAGGGTTCTCAAGTGAAGAGACCGCAGTGGTTTGCCATTGCCTGCCTCTGTGTAGCAATCCTGACCTTCCTTGGTGGTCTCCCTTCCAAATACTAAACATGGCTTCCAAGGTCTGATGAGGTCAGGTCAGCCTAGACCAGGGGTAGTCAACCTGTAGTCCTCCAGATGTCCATGGACTACAATTCCCATGAGACCCTGCCAGCAAATGCTGGCAGGGGCCCATGGGAATTGTAGTCCATGGACATCTGGAGGACCACAGGTTGACTACCAATGGCCTAGACCACCCAGTTCAATGTGTGCAATTTGTTTAACTAATACAGATTTATTGTTAAAAAGCAAAAAAAACCCACAACAACCAAAAAAAGCAACAAAAACTAAAACACACTGACAAGCATATAAGTGAAAATGAAAAGAAACCAAGAACATTCATGCACCCCTCCTCTGACCCTTTAAAAAGTGCATGCTATATTATGTGCCTGACTCCCATCACATGGTGACAAGCTGGCCATTTCTAAAGTGCACGGTTAAACCAGGAACATATATATCCTGCTAAAGCTGCTATATCTGAGCCACCTGCTATCTGCCTTAGTGGGAATGGTTGAATTATTTTACAGTTGTTGTTTTTATTCCTTTGTTTTCCATTCCCGTCCCAAAGCACCAGAGCATTAAACAACTCTTTCCAAAACTGTAGCATTTATAGCTGAGGATGGAAAACCAGTGTGATGTTTCAGCATAAATCCCATAACTGAATTACAAATAAAATAATTATTGTCTGCAAATCACCGCCTGCCTTGAGCCGGGTTTGGATGGCTGGTAAAAATCTATCGTAAAGATACACATGGATGAGCAAACTAATTTTTCTTTAAACAAAAAATACAGATCCGTTTTGCATGCTAAACATTTTGCATCAGTGACTAGAATGTTTAGGGCCAAGGGTATATCTAAAGAGGAGTCATTGCATTGTATAATTCCAAGAATTTAAACTGTATTCATGTGCCCATTGCAACTATCATTTCAAAGCACTGGACCAACTCGGTGTTTTTGATAGTGCCAGAATTATTGTGCCTAGAATGCATCAGAAACATTTATATGAATGATTCTATGAGATCTAGAATTTCAAGTCGTCTTCACTTGAGTTGGTGCTCACTAGCTCAAACCTGGTTTTGCATGCTTGGAACTTCATTCTTTCTCACATCATACATTTCTGTAAATAAATTCATGTTTGGTTTAAACCCTGCCTCCCCTCTTCATACAGATAGATAAGAACTGGAAGGAGAACTGTTTTTTGTACTTACCACCCGAAGGAGTCTCAGTTTACAGCCACCTACCCTTCCTGACTGCCTGCTAAGGAGCTCTGTCCCGGCCCTGCTAATGCGCTACCCAGCCCCCTCCCGCCCCACATGATTTGGCTGCGAGCTGTGGCCCAAAGCCACCTTAAGCTACCTACCCAGGGGCCAGGGGAGGGGACCCTTTCAGGGCCCATTCTTATGAATGGGCTTTGAAACTAATAGCATTATAATGTTGCAGAGGTCAACTGAGTCAATGTACTAGTTTCCAGTTTTTGATATGAAAACATCTTATGTAGTGTCCTGGGGGAAAATGCAACAGAAATCACTGCAGAAGTGACCTTGTGTGCACACCCCCCCTCCCGCTGCAGCCAAGTGACAAAGCACCGCCTGTCTTCTCTGGGTTGGGTTTTGTGCTTATCCCCCCTCTGTCGACCACACTTTTAGTGCTGTACTCCAGGGGATTCAAGGCTGCTGTGGCCCCAAACTGACTTCAGCCCTGGCCATCTTCAGTGACCCTGGCCAACAGATGCTGAGCCCTGTGAAGAGGAGAAGAGAAAGAAGCACAGCAGTCCAGCTCAGTGGTGACGGCTGCTTCCTCCTCCTGCTGGGCTTTTACCAAGGTGGAAATAAGGAGGAGCTGCCAACCGGCTCTGCTACTGAAGAGCAGACCAACTCCTGCCTGGCCTGACCAACTCCTGCCACCCTCCCCAGTTCCCCTAGAGAAAATGGCAGTTGTGAAAAGAGGTCCCTTGCATGATACCTCAACCCCTCCCTCCTCAGGCTCTGCACCCAAAATCTCCAGGTATTTCCTAGTTGGCAACCCTAAAAGTGGTGGGTCTTTTTTCCAGTTCCCCCGGAGAAAATGGTGGACTCTATGACATTGTACCCCATTGAAGTCCCTCTCCTAAATTCTGTCCTCCGCAGACTCCCCCTGCAACCTCCAGGTACTTCCCAACAAGGAGCTGACAACCCTAAAAGTGGTGGATGGAGTGGGTGTACCTGAGCAGCTACACAAGGCTTGGTTTGCTTTCCTGTTTAAGGGGATCACTTACATGACTTGCCTGCATTGATTTTCTGAACTAGTCCCTGCTTATGATTCCTTTGGACTGGTCTGCCTATCCCCTCATAAATTTCAGCAATGGACCTTGTCATGCAAAAGAAGCTGACAAAGTTTCTGTATCTTGGGAATTTATACACACACACACACAACAAAATTTTCTTTCAATTCTGTGACAAACCCGAACCCTAATTCTTTCTTGCAATTGATGAGCTCATATTTCAGTAGTCCCCCTGCTATGTTTGATGTTTTCATGCACATCTTCTGCGACAATCTGATTCTTGCAGCTTTTTTGTTTTATTTTTAGTCTATAGTCCTTTTGATTCTAGAGTTCTGTAGAGATGTGTGCATTCCTTACCTTTCCCCTTAAAACTCTATAACCAAAAGGGTTAGAGTATTAAATTTTCTTTGAAATGAAAGCTGGGAAGTAGTACACTGCTGTTTTAGCTAATTATAATGTAGTGGAATTATAGTAATATAGCTATTATCTATTTTACAAAAAAAACTACAGCATGGGCTGAAATGAGGAAAAGGACACTCAAAAGGATTGTGTCTGAAAAAAATCTATAACATGCCTTCCACATGATAACCAAGGTGCTTTGGTTGCACTCTTGCCAAAATGATTTAATCAGTCCAGTTTTGGGAACGATCATGGTGAAAATGGAAAGAAAAAACAGAAGTAGGACAAGTAGAAGACAATGTGATGTGAATGCTCCAGAAAACTGTACTGCAGGAAGAATGAGGAGGAGGAGTCATTTTTTTATATGCCACTTTTCTCTATCAAGAGTCTCAAAGTGGCTTAAAATTACCTTCCCTTTCCTTTCCCCACAACAGAAACCTTTTGAGGAAGGTGGGGCTGAGAGAGCCCTGACAGGACTGCTTGGTCAGAACAGCTTTATCAGTGCTGTGAAGAGACCAAGGTTACCCAGCTGGCTGCATGTGGAGGAGGGGAAATCAAACCAGCTCGCCAGATTAGAAGCCACTGCTCTTAATCACTACACCAAGGGACCCAAGGAGGAATGGTACATCTGTTTGGAAACAGCTCTGGTTAATGAAACATATGGCAAGTTGTCCCTGGAATCACACCTTTTTTGCAGCTGCTGCTTCCATCCCCATCTGTGTGTGTTTTTTTTTTTTTGTAAATGTCTAAAATTTGATCAGACCCATGTTTACATCATAATTTGAAAGTGTGAGAAACAACATGTATAACCTACCTTGTAATTATTTGTTGGAGGAACCCCTAATCAGCATTAATTAAATTAGCACAGCAAATCAAAGCTTAAAAGTCAGGGTTTGTTTTCCGACAAACTGCAAAAATTAGTAGGTTATGTACAGGATTTGCATTTTAATTAAGATGTGATCACTGGATGCAGTAGAGCAAGAATCAAGGCCGGTCATTAGGATCTGATGGAAGGTGGCATTTTAACTTCAGCTATGATGACCACCACTTAGATTTCTGTACACTATGGCCAGTAGAACAAGCTACATCAGGCATTGTACTCAATACAGTTTGGTGTAGTGGTTAGGAGTGTGGATTTCTAATCTGGCATGCCGGGTTCAATTCTGCGCTTCCCCACATGCAACCAGCTGGGTGACCTTGGGCTCACCACGGCACTGATAAAACTGTTCTGACTGGGCAGTGATATCAGCACTCTCTCAGCCTCACCCACCTCACAGGGTGTCTGTTGTGGGGAGAGGAATGGGAAGGCGACTGTAAGCCACTTTGAGCCTCCTTTGGGTAGGGGAAAGCGACGTATAAGAACCAACTCTTCTTCTACAGTGAACATTATGGACATCATTGAGACCTATGGATTGCTGTTGCAGTGAATTAAGCTCAATCTTCTCTTACCTATTGAAATACGTATGCTCTGTAACCTGATCAGAACCATGTCTCTGTTCTAACAGGGGAAAGTAGATGTGTGGGTATGTTTGGAGGTGATGGAAAGTGCCATCATGTCACAGTTGACTTATGGTGGCCCTGTGGAGTTTTCAAGGCAAAAGGGATGCTCAGAGGTGCACCTCTGTGTAGCAACTTTGGACTTCCTTGATCATCTCCCATCTGAATACTAACCAGGGCCAATCCTGCTTGGCTTCTGAGATCTGAAGAGATCAGGCTAGCCTGGACTGTCTAACTCAAGACTGTACATGGAGAGAATGGGGCTGATTTTCATTCTGACAGTAGCCACTTGTACCTCATTGAATGCCATCCCATAAAGTTCTGCTCTCCAGCAATGGCTTTTTATAAGATGCGTGCATGAGAGAGAAAGCGAGAGAGTGAATACATCATATGTCTGATTAGCCTCATTTATTTAAATGAGGTTTACTTACAAATACTTACGATTGCAGTCACAATCTGTTTACAGTTTATTGAAAACATTTGGATCTTTCCTTGATTACACTTGACATGGCATAAGCCAATACATGTCAACAAAAGCAGTCCTCTAAAAATGAAAATCCATACAGTGTTACTTGTAGCTGAAAGTGGTCCAATTTGACACAGTTCTTTAAGGGGCGTGAATTTGCCCCAAGAACATGGCAATATGGATTCATTCATTGATCATTTGATCATTGTAGATAAAACATAAGGTTAATGCTGAATAGTCAGTGGGCAACTGCACCATACACACTGGAATGTAAGTGGTCATAATTCATTTGCCCCAATACATTGGTGTCCAAACTTACATGAACAGGGTACTGAATAGGGATGCCAATACCTAGGTGATGGCCAGTGATCTCCTGGAATTTCAACTGATTTCTAAGTGAAAGTGATCAATTCCCCTGGGGAAAAAATGGCCACTTAAAATGAACTCTGATGTCATAACTAGGGATGTGCAAAAACAAAAAAAAAACAGGTTGAATTGAGGTTTCATTCAATTCGACCCAGCCTGATTTGTTTTAACCTGAATCACCCAGAGAGGTTGAATTGAGGTTTGATTCAATTCGACCCAGTCTAATTGGGCTTAATTGGAGCCAGTTTGGTGTAGTGGTTAGGAGTGCGGACTTCTAATCTGGCATGCCGGGTTCGATTCTGCACTCCCCCACATGCAGCCAGCTGGGTGACCTTGGGCTCGCCACGGCACTGATAAAATTGTTCTGACCGAGCAGTAATATCAGGGCTCTCTCAGCCTCACCCACCTCACCGGGTGTCTGTTGTGGGGAGAGGAAAGGGAAGGCGATTCTAAGCCGCTTTGAGCCTCCTTCGGGTAGGGAAAAGCGGCATATAAGAACCAACTCTTCTTCTTCTTCTTAACCTGAATCACCCGCATTTCAGTTTGGGTACTGGGATTCGGGTTCAGCTTGATTCTGGAAAGTTGAATTTTTTTTCCAGCGCCAATGTATTTAAAGGAACAGAGGTGCCATTAAATGCATTCACAGCCTCTATACAGCTGATCCAAAGAGCGGTTTCTCTTTGTGAATCAGCTGTTGCCAGATGGTGAGAGGTGGTTCAAACTGCAGTGGTGAGGGGCCAGTGGGTGGGGAAGTGGGGCTGCACAGGCAGGAGAAAGCCTTCGGCTCATACCAGGACTTCCTTCCTTAGAGGGGCCAATACCTCACCAGCAACCCTGTGCCTGTTTCGCTTAGAGGTCTCCCCATGGACAGCCAGGTTGGGAGCCCTGTGTTGCATCAGGCTGTTCAGTGATCCTTGGAGTCCAGCCAGCAGTGCCAGGCACCCAATGTGTCTGCACAGGGGAGATAAGCCGGCTCTTTGTAGCAATGTTCCTGGAGCTGTCTTTTGCTGTTAGTTTTCCAGGTGCTCCAGGGAGCTGCCAGGCTTTGTTCACAGGGGCAGGCACTGAGCAGAGGGGTTCCCAAGGGTCCCCAGGCAGGCCCTCCGCTGGCATTGCACCGTCAGAAAAGAATATTGTGCCCTGGAGGGGGCAGCATTAGTGGTGGGGTGGGGTTGCCTGTGGGTACTGGCAGGCCTCCCACATGTGACAGATCTCCATATGAAGCAGGCAGGGCATGGGTTGCTCCCTCCCATGCCCCCTCATGGTGCCTAGGGTTTGTGCTCTGACTGCCACACCTTAGATATGACTCTGAATAAACTGCAGTTGATTTAAGAAGAGGTGATGGGTTTTATACTCCACTTTTCCTGAAGTGTCTCAAAGCAGCTTACCATTCCTTCTTTTCCTCTTCCTGTAGCAGGCATCACTTGGAGGAGCAGGGAATGGTGTTCTCAAGATTAGAGTCTGCTGCTCTAAACCACTGTTCCACACTGATTCTCAGACTGGCTCTTATGATTAGTCAAGTGTATCTAATTTATTGGTAGAATTTTGCATTCAACAGTTTGAACCAACAGTTTATTGCTATGTCCAGTAACCAGACAACTTGCTTAGTTGTACCAGTTTTTATTGGCTGTAGATGTTATGGAGGTATATTGTGATGTTTAGTTCTAGGCTATGTTGCCGTCCCCCCCCCCCTTCCCCATGTGATTTCAATATCATCTTCCTGAAATGTAGCAGTAGTATCTATAGACAGGGTTGCTAGATGGGCTTCTTTCAGAGCCCTTGTAGATGTCAATGTTGCTTTCACGTATTTTTTCAGATAACCATCAAACCGCTTTCTTGATGCTGCTGGGAGGTACTATAGCCTGGTGTTTGGAAACACCAGCCATAAAGAGACAAACAAGAAAGCTGGCACATTATCATGTAATGTATTCTGTCAAGTGATCATGGAAGGCATTCTTCAATATGGGGAATATGCAAAGGGTGTCCCACTTGTGCACACATGCAGCTTCAAGTGGGAATATGTGTTTTGGCTAATTGTATAAACAGGTGGGGGGGAGGAATCTCTTCCTAACTGACGAAGAGTGCTTGCACTCGAAAGCTCACGCCCTGAATAAATGTTTGTGGGTCTTAAAGATGCTACTGGACTCTGATTTTATTGTGCTACTTCAGACCAACATGGCTACCCATTTGATTCTAACTGCAAAGTTGGCAGACTTGTGTTTAAAATTATCTCCCATCTCCTCCCATGCTCCAGGGGTAAAGCAATATAAGTCAGCGGTGCAGACTGTTATAAACTCCGGGTCACCGCAAATGTTACAAGACTCAGAAGCAGCCCTCCCTCTCAGTGCTGCTGTTCTCATCGGTATGTACTACATGCCCCAGACCAACCAGCAGCCTTAAAAGGGGGGGGGCAGAGAGAGAGAGCTGAACAGAGTAAATGTCTGCACTAAATAAATCCTATTGCCAACAAGCTGCCAGCAAACATTTATCACACTTCTGGTAATGCTCAAAACAGTTACTGCACAATGATGAATCATACCCTTATATTGCACACATGTTGATCATAAACATTTATCAGACTTCTGGCAGTGTGCACAGCACTAGAGAGACAGTATGGTTTGTAAAAGAATGCCTGTCCCTTTTCTGTCCCCCGTGGATTCTGTTTTGTGTGGTTTTTTAAAAGCATAACGAGGAGGAGGAGGTGGACTCGAGGAGAGCACCATCAGGCCGACAGCCCATGTGGCATCCCCCATGTGGTCCCGAATAAAAGAAGTGATTGGCAACCTAACCCGAAACATGTGTAGTCAGAAATATATTCCAGGGAGTTCAATGGGATTGACTTCATGCTAAACCCCAGTAGGATCTGGGTCTTAGATGCTGTACATCTTTATTATTACTCGCTTTCTCTCATCTTTTTGTCCTGCTGTTCTTAATGAAGCTCAGAAGGCTTTCTTGTTTTACTCTGTCAACAGCCTTGTGAGGTATGCTAGGGTTTTTCTTGTTTTGTTTTATTGAAAAATGTGATATGTTTTAAATGGTGGCTTATAGAAATCTAAGAACAAGTTACATTATAGTCTGGATAATTCATGACTAAATGTTCTATGAGCATAAGGGAGTATTTTTTGCCAATTCCCTTACTAGAGACGCCTGATTCATGCCTCAAGGTGTTCCTCTAAGTCCTCTGTTTCCCAAGACTTGAATTTTGGACAGATCAATGGGAAAAGGGTAGCAAGAAAGTTCCTTCTGTTAGCAGAGCAGTCAGAATCCAACCCAGCTTTTCTCAACTGTTTTTACGATTGAGAAATCCCTGAAACATTATTCAAGCTTTGAGAAATCCCAGAAGTGACATGATTATGCAGAATATAGTTGGGAAGCATAGATGTGTACCTGGGCACCCTCCCCTTCCCACCCCTTCCCGACCATTTTGGGAGAGGGGGTGGGTTGACATGACTATATATGGTCATATTGCTCGATAAATGTTTAACAAATTTATAATATATATACTAGCCAGGAAGCCCATTGCAACCAGGAATGCAATGGGTGTTAGGTCCCAGAAGACACCAGGAGGTGCAAATCTCTCTTTGTCTCTCTCTCTCCCCCTCTCCCTTTCACTTCCTGTCTCTCTCTATGTGCCTCACAGCAGGAGGCATAGCAGGTAATTAGGGCCCCTGCTTAGGAGGGAAGCAGGGCTCGTCAGCAGCTTGGGGCAGCTCTCTCTGTGTCTCTCGCTGCCTCCCTCACAGCAGGAGCGATAGGAGGGAATGAGGGCTCGTGTTCAGTCTGGCAGGGCTCTTTGTGTCTCTCTCTGTCACCTCTGAGAGGAACGTGGCTAGCGTCCAGGAAGGGAGGGTGGGAGCTGTATGGGCAGGGCCAATCAGGGTGTTGCTTGGCCCTATTCCAGCTTGGACAGCCAGACACGTTCCACCCCTCAGGATGTTTCACAAATATATAGAGGAACCATGGATAAGGATATAAAATAATTAACTCCCACCCATTCGGGAATCCCTTCCAGGGCAGTCAAGAAACCTTAGGATTTCACAAAACCTTGGTTGAGAAACCTGATCTAACCCTTTAGCTATTGTAATAGCAGAGCTACAGCTCAAAATGAATGACAAAAACACAAGGGGGGAAGGTGGGTTATCTGGCAACATGGCTAAACAAGCAACATTTTCTATAATCCTCTACACCCCAGATGGTAGGAAGGCCTTCAATGTTCAGCTGACTTTATAGGCCTCAGTAGACCCACCCAGAAGACTACAGAAGTGATTAAGGCAGTTATCAACAAATTATTGAAATGCAGATTTACTGTCTTGCAATTGGTTCAAGGGTAGACTTCCTGGTCCTTTGAGCACATTTCTTCCCCTCAGATTAATCAGTTAGATCGTTTATGCACTGGGAACTTCACTGCCCCAGCTCCCATGCAGGAGCACAAATACGGGTCAGATGAGGTGCACGGGGCCAAATGCTCCCCCATGTGGGTGCAGGAAGAGATGGGGCAACCTGCCACAACTAAAACTCCAGCCTACAGCATGGCATGAAACCTCCAGTACATAAATGGTCTTAGACTGTAGCCCCCCCCCCCCTTTAAAATTTTGTTTCAATTCTCAACAAAACTATTCTTTAAGCAGGTGGTGCTTCAGGCCCTATGAACAAGTCATTCCAGTACAGAAGGACAGGGGACAAATAGGAACCATCTCAGAGTCAGCTTAAATGGACTGAAGTTCTATCCTCCGTCTTTTGCAGGTGTTCAGTCACAGCATAGCCAAATGCTTTTTGACAGCTTTAAAAATATATATTTCTAGGTGTTTTATAGATAGCATTTTAGAATGGTGCTTGTTGCTTTATGTATTTTTTGTGCTTCATTATGGATAATCTTATGCTGCTTTTAAAATTATTTTATTGTAATTTCACTGCATTAAACCAGTCTCTAGAGCAGGCTTTCTCAACTTTTTTACCATTGAGAAACCCCCAATACATTCTTCAGGCTTCAAGAACTCCAGCAGTGACGTGACTGCAGAGTATGGTTGGGAAGCATAACTGTATACATGCCCACCCGAAGACCCTCCCCTTCCCACCCCTCCAGGCTCATCATTGGCCATTTTGGGAGGGAGGGGCGACATGATCGTATATGGTCATATCACCTGATAAATGTTAACAATTTTTTTAAAAAATATATAAAACATTAACTCCCACCCATTCAGAAAACCCTTCCAGGGCTGTCAAGAAAGCCTGCTCTAGAGAACTGATTGTCTAAAAATAAATTGTCTAAAAATATGGAATAGGAAACCATAGCTGAGCGCTGTAGCCTTTGATTAAGCTAGGGTAGCCCTTTGGAAGCATTTAGCAGCCATTCCAGACTATCTGGGTAGATTACTGCAGCTGAAAGGCTTGAAAGATTACCCCACAGACTGAGGAAACACAGCATAGCTAAAAACGGAGTCCGGAAATGCTCACTAGTAAAGGCTGGGAAAAGACCATGTAGATTACTCACTCTTGTTACAAAGCACCGGCTCCCAGGTTAGGAAAATGCCTGCGAGGAAAGCATGATTTAAGGTCCTTTGAAGTCTGAGAATAAAGGCTTTGTCCTACTATAAAAGCTAGAGCGGCTTAGAAGCACATATGTGGGATGTTATCAGTTGGAACAAGGAGTAGAACTAGGCTGTATTTAAAGAGACTACATTTTACAAGGTTTTCATGAATTTGTTGAACTGTGGAAACAGAGCCAATACACAGAGCCAGTGTTGCAGAATGAGGGGGTGGATTCCTGAGGTGATAGAACAAAATACCAAGAAAACTATGCTCACTTACTAACAGAGCAATCCTAAGTAGGTCTACTCAGGAGTAAGTCCCATTTTCTTCAGTAGGGCTTACTGACAGAAAATGGGTTTAAGGATGGCAGCCCAATAATGCAATGATATACAAAGTCACTCTAGGCACTCCTCACAGGGTGTCTGTTGGGGGAAGAGGAAAGGGAAGGTGATTGTAAGCCGCTTTGAGACTCCTTCGGGTAGAGAAAAGCGGTATATAAGAACTTCTTCTTCTACTCCTCCTCCTCTTTCCCCCCTTTCTCTGTTTCCTTTGCACAATGTAAACAAGGTAGCTTCCATGGCAAAATTTATTTATTTATAAACTAGCTTCCATGGCGAGCCTCTTGTGGCGCAGAGTGGTAAGACAGCAGACATGCAGTCTGAAAGCAGTCTGCCCATGAGGCTGGGAGTTCGATCCCAGCAGCCGGCTCAAGGTTGACTCAGCCTTTCATCCTTCCGAGGTCAGTAAAATGAGTACCCAGCTTGCTGGGGGGTAAACGGTAATGACTGGGGAAGGCACTGGCAAACCACCCCGTATTGAGTCTGCCATGAAAACGCTAGAGGGCATCACCCCAAGGATCAGACATGACCCGGTGCTTGCACAGGGGATACCTTTACCTTTACCTTAGCTTCCATGGCAGAATGAAGATTGGGACCTGGATCTCCTAGATTCAAATCTGACTCTTTTACCACTACTCAACGGTGGCTCTCCACTAATTTCTCACAAGAGGTCAGCCACCATTTTTAGTTGTCTATTGCCAGGGCAATCCAGATGGTAGACAAACTCTCACACGTTACTCTTGCAAGAGTTCAGGAAGCCTTAGAGCCAGCATGGTGTAGCGGTTAAGGGTGGAGGCTTCTAATCTGGAGACCCGGGTTTGATTCCCTGCTCCTCCACATGCTGCCAGCTGGGTGACCTTGGGTTTTTCACAGCCCTGATAGTGCTGTTCTAACCAAGCAGTCATGTCAGAGCTCTCAGCCTCATCTACCTCACAGGGTGTCGGTTGTGGGGAGACGAAGGGAAGGCGATTGTAAGCTGCTTTGAAACTCCTTTGGTCAGTGAAAGGTGGAGTATAAAAACCAACTCTTCTTCTAGGACACACAGGGCTTCCCAAACCATTTTTAAAAGCAGTAGTGGTAGCAGTGGTTGTGGGGTAAGTAGGAAATGAGTGGCTATTGATGTTGTCAGGCAACAAAACACCTTCAGCTATCACTGTAGAGTGCTGGGTGAGTGCAAATTTGCACATTCTTGCTTTGTCAACATTGTTCTCAGTTCAGCCATAAGAATGTGAGAGAGGAGAGTATTTATATATCCTCAAGTTAGGAAAATACAAGGACACAAGTCAAGAATAAGAGCTGGGTTTGAGTCCAGTAGCACCTCAACTAACAAGGAGAGATTTGGCTCATGAAAGCTCATACCCCCAAAATCTTAGTTTGTTATTCCTATATGGCCTGTGTATTTGGTAAACATTTTCATTATGATGTATACTAATCCATGACAGACTTTCTCCTTATGCTGTGTACCCTAATTAACCCCCCAGAAGACCAATCAGGTAGGCCGGGGACACCCTGTTCTCAACTGCTTCCCCCTCTGCCTTCCAGCCGCACAAAGAGGCAGCAGTCAGGTAAGGCAGCCCATGCCCCAAGCAGCCCCACTGCAGCCTTGCCAGGCCTTGGCAGAGCTGCCTGGGTGGGTGGGGAGGGAGGCAGGAAGCCCCCACCAGAGCTCACACCTACCCTGAGCAGCCCCGCTGAAGCCTCACCAACAGGACATGAACATTTTAGTTTTAAAAGTGCCATTGGACTCAAAATTTGTTCTGCTTTTTCAGACCAGTCAGCTACCCACTTGAATCTACCCAAAATCTTGTTGGTTTCTAAGATGCTACTGGACTCCTGCCTAGTTATTTTATTGCAGGCTAACATGGCTACCCTCCTGAACCTATGGCCAAGAATAAGTTACCTTTGTCACATGGCTTGATAATTACAGTAGCATTTTTTTCTGCTACAAAGATTATTTCTTCCTTTACTGATGAGAGTGTTATGACTTTAAGAGCTGTGTGAAATATTACCTGGAGAGATGGTGCAGCTACCCCCAGACTAGAGGTGTGATGATAGGAAAGGCTTAACCTGTTGAGTTACCACAGAGCAGCTGATTGTCCATCAATGTTTTTGTATATATTTTACTTTGACTGAAACTGTCCTTGAATATACACTGTTTTCTTTCTCTGTATTGAATTGGTTTGGTTGAAGATCACAATAAATATTTGAACTGACTTGACTTATCACAGATTTCAAAGCTGATAAGACACAAAAGTCTTGTTAGAAAATAAAACAACACAAAACAACACTCTCTTGATAAGAGAGGAGAGGAGAGATGATGTAAACTATGTTATAATTCATTGATTACATTGTATCATAAGCAGATCTCATAATTTGCTTATGTCTTAGTAACTCTGTGATCCTTGAGCATGAAGATAAATTTGTCCTCAAAGTATCAGTGCTATTGGATCTGCAACTGACCTGGATAGGGATAGGCAGGGACCATAAATATGCAGTTCTTAGTTCATAGTTTGTTGCTGAACCCTGAATCAAACTAAGAAGTTTGTTTGCGAACTGCATTGCTTCTTGGTTCAAGCAGTCGCTTTGAACCAGGTTTGCAGAAAGCCCAAAAAAACTGCTCCCGGCTGTTCATCTGTTTTGTGCTGTTATGTGCAGTCCCTTAAAACAGACCAAAAAAAAAAAAAAGCTGAGCATCAAGGAGGCATTCCGGGCTGCTTAGCTGTTTTGGGCTTTCTTTTGAAGTCCCTGTAATGTTTAAAGGTTTGAAAACAGCTGAGTGGTGGAGAGCAGGTTGTATCCTAGGGCTCAGCTGTTCTGTGGTCATTAAGGTTTGCATAAGACAGTAAAGAAAAAAAAAAGCTGAGAGCAGACTCATGAACATGATGAGTTTTCCTTCATGCCTATCTCTGGAGGCCACCTTCTATAATTCCTCATAATGATCTATGGCCAGAGCTGGGAAATTTGCCATCATAAGAAACACATTTGTCCAATAGGTTTGCAGAGCTGCAAACAGAGGCCATCTTGCTTATAACTATGGCAACAAAAGCATGGTTTACTTCTAGAGCTGGCAATAAAACAAGATAAAGGAAAATTATACTGTGTTTTATGATTTTTCATGAAACAGACCATTGATTACAGATAACCTTGCTCTACACAAAGGTGAGGATTATTATTTTTCTACACTTCACCAGCAGTTATTATACCATTTCTTAGTGGAGCTGCTATTTCTGTTATTAGAATTGTAAGTCTGTAACATTTTATGACCAAAATGAATGATTTCAAGTATATTCTCCTATGGGAAAATACCCTGCAGATCAGGACTCGTGTTTGATGGTTCATGATAGGAAGTTCATGGTAGATATATTGATCACAATTGCGCCAACATCCTCCAGTAAAGACACAGGACAACTGCATGGTTTAATTTACTACCTTTGTTCAAATAGCTGATAACAATTCATTAAAATATGCTGTGCTACACAGTCTGCCAATAGCTGTCTTTATTGGGCAGATACAACTTGGTTCTACACTTAGCCAACAGATTCCACCCAACCTGCACATGGAATTTGGTAATAGGTCTCCTCCCCTTCCTCTGATGTGCCATCAGACCTCTACCAGATTTGGAAAGTTGTTGCTCACCACTGAGGGTGCTCCTTCCTAAACTCATCCAACTATAAGATCTATGATTAGCCTGGAAACTGGCTAATGCTATAATATCTCAAGGGAGGATGGATGGCTCAGAGTCAGGTGGCAAAAGCCTGCCTAGAATTGGCATAGCTTACTTATGTAGCCCTCTTCATGGCATCTCTCCATTGGCTGCAGGATTTCAGTTTTCCATCCCATGCTGCCTCATGCTTCACCTGAAAGAAGCTTCTTAGGCACACCATGACTCTTGTTGCTGACTAAAGCTGCTACTTTTGTTTTTTTGTTTTTTGTTTTTGGTGCTTTTGGCAGGAAGGAGAAAGTCAGGATTTAAATGGGGAGTAGAAAGCAGGGGATAAGCCATTTAAACCCCCTGCTTTCTGCTTCCTGTTTTTCATGAAAAGGAGAGAGAAAGAATTTAAATGGAATCAAAATTCATGGAAGTTTCTGGTGGTTCTTTGGTTTGCAAACATCACTTCATGAACCATCCAAAATTTGTGATAGATATTTGCCATTTTGAGCAGTGACATTTCTTAGTGGACAGTGGACAGCAGTGGACAGTGCTTAGGAGTGGGTGGGTCTACCAGCCGCTGGGTAAGACCCCCCCAACCTGAAATTGGCAATTCACCATCTCTTGGTGGTGACAGGGTCAGATGGACCTGGCAATCCTACCAGCCAGCAAGCAGTTCTGGAAAACACAGTGCAGGCAGCAACAAAAACAAGAACCTGTGTTGGCTTTATGCTTCAAAGTCCATGCAAGAAAACTTGTGGGAAACATCTCTTCTTTTAGTTTGGTTAGAGCTTGTTAAAAGGCAGGGACAGAGTATAGAAATATAAAAGTGACAACTGATCATACAAGGTAATTGGTTTTATTGTTTTATTGTTTTTGGTGTTCCATGTTCTTGTTTATAATTATAATTATAATTTATAATTATTTATATAATTATTACATTGTATGTTTTAGGCCTTATCTAATGAAGAACACAAAACAGAGCTTCAATCCAGAAACTCTGTCCCTGCCTTTTTACAAGGTCTGACCAGAATAAAAAAAGATATTTTCCCCACAAGTTTTCTTGCATGAACTTGATGAAGCATAGAGCCGACATAGGTTCTTGTTTTTGTTGCAAGCATACCAGTCAGCCACACACAGCCTCCCACATCTGGGGTCACCCACAGGCACTGAGATGCACAGTGCATACGGTCAAAGCCCACCTGGGTGGCACCTCCCATCAGTGGTAGGGCAGATGAGAAGTGGTGGCACTGGCAGCAGCATGCAGGGCAGATGGGCAGGAGGGCTTCTCTGCCATTGATTTGCCAGATGGTTGGGGCTTCCCATATTCGTTGGTGAAGCAGGTGGGAAATGGAAGTAACAGAGAGGGCCAAACTGGAGGACACAATGTTGAGGTTTCCTGACAAGACAGAAGTTAGGCTGTGGAACTAGTGTTCTGAAACATTTTGGGGCCTTGGCTGCACCTTCTGTGTTATTTCAGGGACCCTAAATGGCTATTTGCCCTCCGTATTCTTCACTCCTTAATCTCCTCTCAAGCCTCTCTGCTATTAGGAAATTCAGAATTCAGTAAGATTGGATTTATGTCTGATCCCCTCTGGAAGACATTAAAAAAATCTGAACTATCAGAATGCTGGTTTACATCTGGTTAAATATAGGGGTTGCAAAGTTGGTCTATGTATATGATAACTTTTGAGTTCCATGGTTGCAGTAAAATTCTCTTGTGTCATTTAGATATAACGGTGCACATGATATTTTTCTTTACAGGAGGTTTATCTTGTGTGAAGCAGACATTAGTAAGTGGGTCAAGGACTGACTCATAAGCTATTGATTAGTCTGGTCTGTTAGATGCATTGCACATATCAGAAATCTCTTTTCCTACAGTTCATTTCTGGTGCACTGTAAATTGATTTCAAAAATTGCTTGTATAGGTTTACTGTAATTTATGTGCCTTGCTTGTTTAAGTTATTGTGTTTATGTAGTAACACACATAAAATAGATTCTCTAAAGGAAATAAGCTTGTCCCTACTTTTCAGTATTTGGGCCTTTTTTTGCACTAAAATGATTTGCTGCTGCGTTACCATGGTGATGGGAGGGAGGGAGATACCAAGCATCATGGCAGTACTTGCAGTGTGTCAGTACTTCATCAGCATTGGTGCAAGAGTGTTGTAGATTTTCTTTAAACTGAAGTATGATATTTATCATGATTTTGCTCCAAGTTAGATTTCAAATAAAAATATTGTTCATTGTTTCATGATAGCACCAGTAGAACAAATATTAATGACGATGGAGAGCCCTAAATGTCTATGAATAATAGAAGAATCATAGAATAATGGAGTTGGAAGGGACCTCATGGGTCATCTAGTCCAACCCCCTGCACTATGCAGGACACTCACATCCCTCTCGCTTATCTGCTGTAATCTGCCACCCCTTTGCCTTCACAGAATCAGGCTCTCCGTCAGATGGCTATCTAGCCTCTGTTTAAAAATTTCCAAAGATGGAGAACCCACCACCTCCCGAGGAAGCCTGTTCCACTGAGAAACCGCTCTGTTAGGAACTTCTTCCAAATGTTTAGATGGAATTTCTTTTGAATAAATTTCATCCCATTCATTCTGGTCTGTCCCTCTGGGGCAAGAGAGAACAATTCTGCTCCATCCTCCATATGACACCCTTTTAAATACTTGAAGATGGTTATCAGATCCCCTCTTAGTCGTCTCCTCTCTAGGCTAAACAGACCAAGCTCCCCCAACCTTGGTCTCCAAACCCCTTACCATCTTTCTTGCCCTCCTCTGGACACGTTCTAGTTTGTCTACATCCCTCTTCAATTGGGGTGCCCAAAACTGAACACAGTACTCCAAGTGAGGCTGAACCAGAGCAGAGTACAGCTGTAGCATCACCTCCCGTGATCTGGACATGATACTCTGTTTGAGATGGGCCAATAATTGTGGAGGCA
Source organism: Paroedura picta (assembly GCF_049243985.1). NCBI lineage: Eukaryota > Metazoa > Chordata > Lepidosauria > Squamata > Gekkonidae > Paroedura > Paroedura picta. Next base: position 86,259,799 of record NC_135375.1, on the reverse strand, counting down.
AAGTAGAAAGGCAGGGGTAAAGCTGCTAAAGTATATTGCCTAGAACAGGGGTAGTCAACCTGTGGTCCTCTAAATGTTCATGGACTACAATTCCCATGAGCCCCTGCCAGCATTCGCTGGCAGGGGCTCAGGGGAATTGTAGTCTATGAACATCTGGAGGACCACAGGTTGACAACCCCTGGCCTAGAACACAGGCAGTAGAATTGAAATGACTGAGCTGCAAAGTCATGAGAGTAAGTAATATGGCACCTTTGGCTTGGATCCAGCCATGAAGGTGGAAATATCAGTGGACTGAAGAGCTTTTCCACTTGCATGAGAGAGGAGACTATATTTAACATAAAAATGAATACATATGAACAAATCTATTCTGTGAGCAGTATGAGAAAATTAAGTTTTATACAGTTTGGAAAGAGCCCTAAAGATGCAAAGTCTAAAACAATTGGCTAATTTGAATTTAACATCCCAGCTGTATTGGGAGGAAGGCAGGACTATAGATTTTTAAACAACTGAACAAACAAACAAACAAACAAACATTGCTCTGTGAAGGACAGAAACAACTTCACCATCACTGAAGGACCTGAAAGTTTCTAGTAGCTTTTATTTAATTGTCATCCTATTATCTGAGCCATGAGAGGCAACCAGCTTGGATACTGTTCTCCAAGACCTTGAGTAGAATCCAACCAGTCACTGGTCAAAAAGGGAGGAAAGGGGTCTTCCTTGAGCATCCAGCTAGCAATGTTTGGAATGATGGGACCTGCATGGAAATAACGTCATACAAAATGGGGACTGTAAAAAAGAAGGGAACTGGCCAAGTTTAGCAAATAGTCTACTCTTTGAAATGGAGGGTGAGGACAAAACAGATCTTATGCCCAAGAAGGAAGAAATTAGCTTTTTTATGTCCTCTCCTGAACTTGGAAATCCCTCTACTGTTCGACACCAGCTTTGCAGACTTTTCACAGAACAGCAAACAACCCAGTGAAGTGGCTTTTGGAAATTGAGGTTGTGATCTGGTTCGCTTCTTTTGCTCATCTTCAACATTGGCTGTGTGATGCCAGGGTTTGTGGTTTCTGTTATTGTCTCATGTGAGTGATGCTTGTATGATGGAGACTGGATGGGAGAGTTTCACAATGATGAGTATTGACTTTTTTCTGCTGTTTGAAAATTTTATGAACTATCCATTTGAGTTGTGAAATAATAAATTATAAATCCATGGAACATATCTTCCGTTTGAATTTGCATTGCATCTAGATTAAGGCACTTAGGATTTGTGGAAAGTTATTTTTCTTGAAAACCTCTTCCTTCTAAAAACGGAATTGTGAAATAGTACCTTTGAATAGATGTCTCTAAGGCCATCTGTTCTCATATCAATGTTATTCTGCACACCCTTGTACTGGAAGTGTGTTTTCCATCGATTTACACTTCTTCTGTAGGCCTGAGATGATCTCTCGTATGAAAATAAAATATGAATTTAATTGCTCCTCGCCGCCTCTGGGGACTGGCTGTGACAGGTATGAAGAGGATAACAGAAAAGCAATTACAAAATGGAGGATTATGCATTTGGAGGGGTTGCGACTCAGAGGTTTAATGTTGACTTGGTCTGCATTTTTGACACTTCTCAGCTCCCTTCATAAAAAGCATTTGCTGCTGGAAGGAAAGGGGTTTTATATAACTGACTCAGCTGCAAGAAGGATTGCTAATCAGCCATAAATTAGTTTCAAATGCTAGCAAACATTTGTAAAGCCTCATTATATAAAATGTGATCTTAATTAAAGGGGAGATTGACACAGAATGTTTCTGTTCTTCCAAAGAAGTGTAGTGGCACATTCTAGGGTTGCCAGGACCAGGTTGGGAAAGTCCTGGAGATTTGGGGATGGCACATAGGAAGGACAGGGACTTTGGTGAGGTACAGTAGCAATAGAGACCACCCTCCAAATCATCCATTTTCTCCTGAGGAACTGATCTTTGTAGCCTGGAGATGAGCTATAATTCCAGAGGATCTCCTGGTCCCACCTGGAGGTTGGCATACCCAGCATATCCTATTGCAGGAAAGTACAGCTTCCTAAGGATCGGTTCACAACTGAGTGTACAGAATTAGCACCACAATGCTAAGTAGAATTATACCTTTCTAAGCCTATTTGGGGTACAGATGCTGCTGTAATTTTGACTGGAGTGGGTTATAGGGACTATTTCATTGCAGTGCTTTTCCAGCAATATTGGTTTCCAACTTGTTTCCAATCTCCATTAAAGATACTGATCTTGACCTTGAAAGGCTCATATGGCTTAGGGCTTGCATACCTGCATAAAACTACCTGTTCACTCAGGTCATCTTTGCAGGCCCTGGTTCAGTTGCTCCAGTGATGGGGTGATAACTGTCTTAGGTATGTCATCAGAACTTTGGAACTACTTCTCAAGGGAGATTCATCTGTCTCCCTTTATCATTCTTCTACCACCAAGTAGTGTTCTTGTAACCTCTCACGAGCCACTTGGGAGTGGTGAGTTAGAAGTCTAATAAATAACCTAAATAATAATAATAATAATAATAATAATAATAATAATAATAATAATAATAATAATAATAATAATAATAATAATAGACACATGCCAAGTTTGTGGAAATGGCTTAGGAGTGGTCAGGTAATTTAGGACAGGGGTAGTCAACCTGTGGTCCTCCAGATGGCTGTGGACTACAATTCCCATGAGCCCCTGCCAGCAAACGCTTGTAGTCCATGGACATCAGGAGGACCACAGGTTGACTACCCCAAATTTAAGAGATCAAAAAGCCTATGTATACCAGGTAATTGCACCCTATGAATTTGAGGCAGACAACACGTGTAAACAAACATATGACAAGCAGGCTATCAGTCTAGCAGATGGGAAAATAAACGATGGAAAGGAAAAGAGTCTGGGGTATCGGATGAAAGGATTACCAGTAACTGAAGAGGGATTTTTATGCCCTCTTGGAGGCTGGTCTGTGCTAGAAATTGCATGTCCACTGGGTGGGCTGTCTCAGGTTTGAGACAATGAGTGAAATGGGTGCTAATGGCTCAGGAGATGGGCACAGGTGGGGCTTGATGGCTCTGAAGAAAGGAAACCATTCTAGTACAATGGGAAGGTTTCAGGGGTCTCAAGAGACTAGCTAGCTGGATGGTGGGGAAATTCCCTCCTCACAGAGGGGCTTAGGTTGAGTAACAGGTGAGAAGACAGAGGTTGGGCTAGAGCCCTCAGATGCAATAGACTCTGTTGGCCACTTCATTAGCAATACAATGAAGTGGGAGAGGAAAGAATGCAGAGCACAAGGGTTGCAGCTCTCAGGTCTCACCAGTGGCTTTGGTCAAGCTGAAAATGAAGTCTGGCCAGAACTGAGTCCTGGCTGACTACACAACATGGAATCTGGCTTTGGCATAAGCTTAGACTGGTAGAGGAGGCCACAGGTTGTGGGACACTGTAGGGCAATCCAGCAATGAAGGGTTCCATCATACATAACACTACTCCTTAGTTTTATTATTTATGTGTTTATTTTACAAGATTTGTATGATGCCATGATGACTGTTTAAAACATACATAATGCAGCCACATTTTAAACCCATTAAATCAACCCTTCCAACACACATTTAAAAAAACAACAAGAGAGCTGAAAAACATACAGAACATTAGAACAGCAATTAAGACATTGGTTAGGAAGGAGAGATCATTCCAGGAATGTGAAACAAAACAAAGTTTTCACCTGCTGTCAGAAGATGGCAGCTGAAGAGGACAGACAAACCTTTCTGGGAAGAGAGTTTCAGAGCTTTCATGTCATGACAAAGATGACCCCCTCCCAGGTTGCTGCCCACCTAATCAGAGGGGACACCCAAAGAAGGACCTCTAAGCATGATTGTAGTATTCAGACAGGTTCCTATGCTAGTAGACAGTCCTTCAGGTATGTTGGTTCCAAAGGTCAAGACTAGCATCTTGAATTGTGTCCTGAAGCAAATTGGAAGCCACTGTCAATATTACATGTGTTTGTGTTTATATGCTTTTATCTTAATCCTTTAAACATTTTATATGTACTGTATTTTAAATGCTTTTAGTGTCTCAAATCTTTTACTTTTGAAACGTTTTGACATTTACTAGCTTGCAGACCCTTATTTGGGTGGAAAGGCTACATAGAAATATTTTAAATTTGAAAACAAAATGACTTCAAATGATTTTGAAGAGTATAGCTCTATTTAGGATTGCACTGACAATCTCTCATCAGCTGTTTATTTTACGCTTGGACAGGCTTTGAAAAACTTTGCATGGATACCATAATTTCTGTCTACTAAATGAGGAATCTTCTGTCAGAGGAGGGAGCCGTTCTATTGGATGAAGGATTTCCTTCCTTCAGTTAAAAGAGTCTGTCCCCATTGGGAGATTGCTCACTTAATGAAAGAAACCACAGGATCAAATCCATCGTGTGAGAATATAAGTAGACTTATGCTTCAAAGCTTGGATTTTGATAGCTTGTTTACCTAAAAATCATCAGGCAATGCTTCTTAGAATCTTTGGGTGTCTTTTCCTTTTCAAGAGAGTTGAAATTATTACAAAATTGGAGGTCAGATATGAACTCTTCCTGCTCTCTTTTGGTAGACTATTCAAGAAAGTGTTGTACATGTACATCAGAGATCCCTACTGATTTTATGAGTTTTCTATTAATTATTCTGAATGTAGTGATTTTTGTACTGTGCAGCAATAGAGAGTGGTTAGCATTGTAATTGGTTTTATCAGTAATTCTTTTTTCCCTTGATGTATGTATATGCCCTCTCTCACGCACACATATTTTTATAAAATCTTGATCCCAACCAAAAAGGATATTTTCAAATACTGTTAATGAACAGGTGTTGGGGACTATATACCTTAGAAAGGGAATCTGTCTATATGGACCCAACTACCATCTGATATCATCAAGAATCATGTTTCTCTCAGCACAGGAGATGAAGTCTGATACAGCAATGAGCAACACCCTTTTTATTAACAGTCCTTTAATTCTTAGGACCATAAGGGTCAGTCAGGGGCTGACAAGTCATCATGCTCTTTGATTTGATGACACCTCATTTTGAAGGGGCAAGTTTGCAATTTCAGCATGCTTGCAGAAATAGGCCTCTTTAATCCTTTTCACAATATTTGGCTGGCGTGCTTTTTCAGACTTTCCTTGAACAGTAAGATCTGACCACAGTTATCCATGCATGCGTCTCCTCCATATTGGGTTATTGTAAGTCACTTTGCTTGGGGCTGCCTTTGATGATAGTGTAGAAGGGCCAGTTTGTGCAGAACATGGCAGCCAAATTGTTGACAGATGCATAGAATGGAATGGAATGGAATAGAATACAGTTAGAAGTGGTCATGCAGGTCATCTAGCCCAGCCCCCTACTCAATGCAAGATCAACCTAAAGCAACAAGTGTTGATCCAGCCTCTGCATGAAGACTGCCAGTGATGTGGAGCTCACCACCTCCCTAGGCAACTGATTCCACTGCTTAGCTACTCTGACTGTGAAAAAATTCTCTAATATTGATCTAGTACTTTTCTACCTGTCATTAAAACCCATTTAGGAGTTCTGCTGCCAACAGGAACAGCTTCCTGCCCTCCTCTAAGTGGTAGCCTTTCAAATATCTAAAGAGAGCTATTATGTGCTACCTCAACCTCCATTCCCAAGTCCCTCAGTGTTTCCTTATAGAGCTTGGTTTCCAGGCCCCTGATCATCTTTGTCACTGTCCTCTACACTCACTCTGTTTTGTCCACAGCTGCGGCCCAATCAATGCTTTGTACAGTGGAACTATGACACCTTGCAGTTTGGATGTTAAGATACACCCCAAGACTGCATTAGCCTGTTTTGCCACTGCATCACCCTGACTGTTCATATTTAGCTTACAGTCCACCCATACCCCAAGATCTTATTCTCACACACTTCTAACCAGGAGTGTGTCCCCCATCCAGTAAATGTACTTCTCATTTTTGTTATTCCAATGCAAAACTCTGCATTTATCCTTGTTAAACTGCATCTTATTTTTTGGGTCAGTATATCATTTTGTTGCTATGTGTTTCTTTTAACTTCTCCAAGAACTCTCAAGAGGATAGCTGGGATAGAAATTTTTAAAAGAAGTAAATAATATAATGTTAATTGCTCATTTTATTCTAGGGTGTTTCTTGTTGTTAGATTGAATGGCATCTGCTCTTTTCAAAAGCTGATATGAAATCTGACAGACATCAAAAATATTTGTATTACTGCTATTCTTAAACTTTCATCATAATAGAGAAAAGAAATCCAGTGGCGATAATGATAATAAAATGAGCAATGTTTCAGCGTCTAATCATTGAGAGGTCTTTTCAGCATTGCACACTATTACTCCATGAGCGATTAATTCTTAGGGAATTTGCTAATGTGGTAGCTAATATGCCTCTTCAATAGAAAGTTACTCTTCTTCCAACAAGGAATAAGATATTGGCTGCAGCATCATGCAGAGCGAAATCTTGGATGGCTGGAAATGATGATACAAAAATAAACACCTCAATATATCTCTATAATATGATAAAGAGCCTCCAGTCAAATCTAAGAAAGAAGGATGGAACAAATTGTTTCTTTTTATATAATGTTTAAACCAAAAGGCAAATTAGAATTAACATAGGTTCCTCCCACAGGAATAAGAGTATCGTCTGGGAAATGGAAGATGACCTACGTTCAGGTTTCAGCAGATTCTACCTCCACCACAAGAGTTGGGTGGAATATTTTAGTGGCCGACAATTGTGGAGAAAGTGTAATGCCAGTTTCAATAGAAAGATCTGAGGTTTCATTATTGGTAGCATACCCTGGTCTATACTGACTGACAATGGTTGTACAGTTTTAATTGACAATTGTTAATTGGAGGAGAAAGTAACACTTCAGATGAACAGCAGCCAAAAGAAAGGGCGGCAAAGACTCACCGCAGCCGCTGGTTGACACGGCGGAGGGCTGGCTGGAGGCGGACACGACTTCCCCAGCAGTCCTGGCACACTACGTGCTTGCAGCGCGCAGCACGTAAAACTGAGAGGCGGGACCGCGGTCCCTATAAAGGCGCCACGTGTGTGAGTCCCGGCCTCTTCTCCAGGACGCCTCGGAGCAGCTTCCCACCCTCCCACCCTATATCACTGGTTGAGGTGGATGTTCTCTGTTAATATTTCGTCACAGTTGCGGGTTCGCATGGGATGGAACCTGTTGGCAGGGAGGCCGGTGTGCGATCAGACTCCCTGGAGTTCAGGACCTCCGTAAAAGGTGGCATGTAAACGAGCATGGCTTACCTGGCTGGGAGGCCAGGGGCTCGTTTAGCCAGGCGGCCTGGGGACAGCAAAATGAGGTTGACGCCCATTGGCTCCCCTGCATCGGTCGCTTCCCCTAGGGCGGACTTCAGCAGGCAAGGGGATCTGCTCTCCCAGCTGGGAATAGTGCAGGTCCCCAGGGCGCCTCTGGACTCCGTGGATTGTGGTGCAGTCTGCTGACTGCTAGGACAGGCTACCTCTCCCATTCTGCACCAACCCTCCCGTGGGGAGGTAATAAAATCTGTGGCCTTGTTTATCCCAACATCGGTGTGTTGTGTCTTATTCCAGCCCAAAATGCCCTCCTGCAAGTCAAATGCCTATGCCCAAGAATGTATTTTATCTTGAGTTCAAGACACTTACACACAAAGAGAAGAAATTGCTCGGAAGGCAATTTTTGATATAATATTTTGTTCCATGAGAATACTTTTCAAATAATCCCCATGGAGGAATATATGCGAGCAAGAAGATTATGTCTAAATGGAAAATCTATAGTTAATAACTGTCAGCCCCGGCTCAAGGATCTATCCAGGGAAATCCATATTGATTTTCAATTCAGAAGTCATAATTTCTTGTGCACTTATGGGACACATTCTGGAAGGACCCAGGGAGGGAAAATTTGTTGTTATGGCCCTTTTTGTAGTTTAGTTGTTTTCACTAAAAGAAGCCGTTATGTAATTGGTGGGATAAATGATGAATCAAGTAGAGATTGTAGTTCCATCCATCTGCCCAGCAGTCTCCATTCATATTTTTGTCTTTTTCATTTTCTGTTGATATTTCTAAAAATTTGCACATGAGCAGCTATTTGCTGAAGTATTCAGCTATCAGTGCTTTTGTACATGCCGCTTCTCTAAAATTACCCAGGAACTCCAGGAGATAGGTGTGTGACCTTCACATGTGTACCACTTTATCCCTGTTGTGGGATATTATGTTCAAGTAGTCATGCGTCTATAACTTGTGGTGATATTTGGGCAAATGATCCATGCATACACAGATTTCTTAATTTATTGTTAACTTTTATTGAGTTCAGTAATAAGAAGAACTGTTAAACAGTTCCTACCAGGTATCTACCCAGTGCTAGTCTATGTGGGACACACCTATCAGGGTAGGTATAGTATCCTCGCACAGAGTGAGATAGGACTGAAGGAGGGGGGGGGAAGAGAAAGGGTGATACAACTAGAATTCGATTAGTTTACTGGGCAAGCCTGTATTATGAGGGATATTCCTTGAGATTATATTCCCACAAACACCAACTGTTCATATTGGTCTGCGTGTGAGGAGATCCCATGGAATGCCAAGAAAAGTCCTTGATGAAAAGGCATGGCAGTTTTTCTCATGGGTCTGTCTTGTGATCTGGTCCTTTACTGCACTTCATTCATTCCAAGATTATCTGGTTTGATGATACAAGTTGTAGTCTGCCTGCATCTGTAGGTTTGTAGTTCTCAGGTGTAGGCAGTTCCAGAACCTCTGTGGGCTATTATGGGACAAAACTGTTTCACATCATTGGATAAGACCTTGGGCATCAAGTTTCTACTGGCTGATTGTTGACATTGATACAAATCTGAAGAAGAAGAAATATATTTTCAGGAGACTGTCCACGACTTCAAAAATTGTGATGGGAGCATAGGATTGCTATGCAATGTACCAGTGATGGAAAATTTGCTCAGTGATTTCTTCAATATGTTGTAGAGGGCAGTTTCACAAATGGAATGAAGCCCCATCACACTGACTACGTTGGCCCACACAGTTGAACTAACCATAATTTCCTGCCATTGTAACTAGGCCCAAATAACAGATTTTAACATAACTGAAATTGTTTCACAAGTAAGTGGAAATCTCTTTAGCTGCTCAGATGGAGAATTTCTTGTAGACCATTGAGTACATTAAGGTTCAGTTGTGCCTGCTGTGTTATATAATAGGTTCCATACAAAGAATTGCACTATAGGACTGCAGTAATTTATGGCATGTGAAAAAATTGCCTAAGACTACTTATTTCATAATATGAGATAAGATCAGCTATTATCGCTACCAGGTTCTCGAATCCTATCTTAAAACGAAGCAAAAAAGCGCTTGAAAGCAAAATGGTTTTTCAGGCATTCCTTACCTATACAAGTTGTCAACACAGATTCTAAGATTTTAAAAGAACCTATATGGATGCAAGTGGAAAAGAAGAAAAGCAGAGTGGATTTCCTGCTCCTGCATGGGGTTACATTTTGCATGTTGCACCTCATCCACCCCAGATTTGTGCTCTCACATGGGAGTTGGGATAGCAAGGTTCTGCCATGCTGTGGGGGCAGCGGGAGCCCGTGTATACATCTGTGTGTGACTTCTTAAAACAAGTGTTTGGTTGGTACCTGGTTGCTGAAGAAAGAAAGGTTAAGTATGGTTAAGAAGATTAGGTACCTTGCTTTTCTCTACCCTCAGGAGTCTCAAAGTGGCTTTTAATTACCTTCCCTTCCCCTCCCCGCAACAGGCACCTTGCAAGGTAGGTGCAGCTGAGAGATTTCTGAGAGAACTCTGACTTACCCTAAGTCACCCAACAGGATTCATGTGGAGGAGGGGAAATAAAACCCAGTTCTCCAGATTAGATCCTGCTGCTCTTGACCACTAGACCAAGCTGGATGTATAGGTTACTTGGCTGCAATGTGGTCTAAAATAAGATGCAAAATAAGAAAGTGCCTTTCTCAACTTTCTTACCATTGAGAAATTCCTGAAACATTCTTCAGGCTTTGAGAAAGCCCAGAAGCAGTGTGGTCCATTCAGAATATCATTGGGAAACATAGCTGTGTACATGCCCACCTGAGGCCCCTCCCCTTCCCACCCCCGCCAGGCCTATCACTGGCCATTTTGGGAGGAGGGGTCAACATGATCATATATGGCTATATCATCCAATAATTTTTTTAACAAATTATATATATAGATAGATAGATATACACACACATGTAAATACACACATACATATATAAATTAATTACCTCCCACCCATTCAGAAAATCCTTCCAGGGCCATCAAGTAACCCGGTTGTTTCATGAAACCCTGGACTGATTCCACATGAGGAATTTGCACCCAGGACAGCCTATCATTTCTCATGGCTTTTAGTGCTGCTTCCATATGACGTAGGCAGCAACCCGGATCTCTCAAGTGGCTGGCACAAGTTTTCCCCAGATTTGCTTCACAATGAGGGAAATTGCAAAATCATGATTTGTCACCTCTTGTCGCACTTCCAATCACACAGTAAACAGGGGCAAGTCTGTGCGTAGAGAGAAACGGACTACAGTCTTGGCAGTGTTCTGCCCACCCTTGCACACACCCTCCCCTCTCCTTTTCTGGATTGAGAATGTTTTTTTTTTAAATGCTGTGGTCTATGTTGTTGCGGGACCGCAAACCTACATGCCCTCAGTAAAAATCATACATTGTGCATGCTGATTTTGGGTTTGGGCAACCAAAATACATTCCTGTTTGTGTTTTCTGGTGGTGGGGTATTAACGGGGCGGGGGGGGGGCTTGTGATGAAGCAGCCCTCTCCCTATCAGCTTGCTGCCTGTGCTCTTTGTTTTAAAACTTTACTCTGAACAAACAGTCACTCATCAGGGTCCAGTTACCATGGCCAGCCAAACACAATCTACCTGAACATAAAGAGAGACTATTATACCAAGAATCCCAGAAAGAGATCTAAGGAAGGAATGTTTTATTGTCGTGGTATGATCCCAAGGCAATGCAGAAGTGTAAGTTCTTAAAAAAAAATTGTGGTGTTGTGACATTTCCATATAGCAACATGGAAGTGCACTTTAAAAAAATTAATTTCGTGGCTTGGGGGAAGGAGGAATGGAAGTGTGAGTCCATCAAACAATTGCTGTGCAGGGATTGGTGGCTTGTGGTGATTGACAACCTGAGGGCCTCTGGGGGGAGGAGAAGTTTGGGTTGTTCTAGCTTGTTGCTTCGTCAATTGTAATACAGTAGTTGCATATAAGAACCAATTCTTCTTTGTCTTTTTCTTCATACAAGGATAGATGTTGTTTTAGAGTTTTCAAATAGCTATTACTTACTCTGACCCTAAGAAGTTATGTAAGAAAGATGTTGAAAGAAGAAATCCTTATCAAGCAAGGACATTTCCTAATACTGTGTGTTTAACTATTCCATTGTGTTATTTCATTACAATTTTTTGTTAGGGCAACAACTTGGGGAACTTTTTTTATTGAATGTAATTATTTTTCAAGCACTTTTCCCTTGGAGGCTTTGGGGCTTCCCCTCATTTGAAGCAATGCTTCCCATTGGCCTTTCACACAGCCATTCAACTCTTAATTATCCAATAAAACCATTGAGGCTGCCATCTGGAAGCCTATGCAGTTTGGTAAGAGCAGCTGCCACAGGCTCATTAGATGTGCAGACTTTTTTTTTAATAACAATTGCTGTCATTATAACCTACTCTTTTATGACTGCATCACAGAGCTTCCATATGGCATCAACATATGTTTGACGCTGTCCATAGTGTGGCCATCTCAAATGTATAGATATACGGTTCCTTTCATAAAGGTAAATAAAGTTTGTGTGTTTTATCAGACTCCAGATCAAATCAGAATTGCTCTCACTGCAGTAGTTACAAGAAAATATAGTTCAAATGTTTCTGCATTCTTACAGTTCAGTTTGTTAAAATCCGTAGAAGTCCACATGAGCATTAGCTTCAATTGCAGAAACTTGGTCCCAGTTCATATGTTAGCTTCTTAATGGGGCTTGACAAAGAAACTTCTCAGTGACTGTGTGGTTGGGAGTATACAGGTTGTATATTCATTTCTACACTTCTAATTCACTTTTCTCCACTTACTGTAGAGTCAGGGGCTTTTCGCACGCCTTCAAAATCGCACAATGGTTGCCAATTGAAAACGCTACTGATTTGCCATTATGCACAACGTCGTTGACAATCTGCCACACACCTGAAACCGATCCGCAAAAAGCGCTTCCTTGTAGCGCTTTCAGGGAAATCCCCAAAAGTGGATTCACCCTCTGGAAAGCGCTACACTCCTGCAACCAATCTGCAACACTAGCGGGAAAGTTCTGTGCGTTACCATTGTTGTGGTTTCTACAAAGTCCCTCCCCCTGGCTCTCTCCTCTGATCTTCCGGCGAAGCGATCGCCATTTTTTTTTCTCCGAGCGAGCGAAGTTCAACCCACCAGCAAGCCTGTTTAGAGGCTTCCCCGGCTTCAGTCCCTCCCCAGAGCTGTTTAGTCACTAAGCACAAACAACAGAGAAGCCCGTTTGCTGATGTATTTTCCCTTTATTTTTTACACTGTTTTCGGCCGAAAATCGGGCCCGTGAGGGGGGGGGGGATTTTTTTTTCACTTGGGGGGAGCGTGGCAACGATGAAACGACAGATCAAACACACCTGCCAGCTGATGGGTCTCTCCAGTTGCAACGAATCAACACATATTCGTTGCAATGGGTGTTTTTTTTTTTTTTTTTAAAAACCTTTCTTAAAGGGAAAGGGGCTGTTTGGGAGCATGCTAACGGCTGCCCATTGGCTGCTTGACGGCTAGGGGCGGGACGAGCTCGGCAATAGCGCTTCCTTTCTAGCGATTTTTGCTGAGACCGGAAGCTTGTGGGAAACGATAGAAACGCAACTGGATTCCACTACAAAGTCAGGTATGCATAATGACGAATTGCACTATTTTAAATGGCGATTTTTCGTTCAGCAAACAATTTGCTACAAGGATCCCGGTGCGGAAAGCCCCTCAAAGTGGCTAACGGTATCAAAAACACTAATCCCACTTCCACATGATGCAGCCTGCCACAGATTGGGCCCTCATCTGCCCTGGGCTAAGGGTACGCAGGAGAATCCACAGGGGCCAATGGGTCCTGAACCATTGTGGGGGCCAACGGGGCCCTTCCTATAGTGGGCCAGAGGGAACAAAAAATGCTCCAATCAGCTTTGCGGTGCTTCGCTGCACCACAGGGCAGACTGGGGATTTTCCTGCTTATTTTGCAGGAAGGTGGGATCGTGTTCCAGAATTAAAAATCCTCCCCTCCACATGGCAGAACCTATCTGCTGCCACTGCATTTCCTGGGGGGACACATGATGTCGCCAACATCCTGAGCCTCTCCAGTAGTCAGCTTGTGATTTCACCATTTTTAAATCGTGATGCAGTAAATCCAGGAAAGTGGATTTCCGCCCTGAAATGCATGAGCCACCAGTAAGCAACCAGTGGGCAACCAGCAATGTAGGGAGAAACATGCTATAGTCTGGGCAACTTTGTCCCACCCTCACACCTGCCCTCCCTCCCTCCTCTCATGTTTCACACCCCAGCCCCTTCTGCTCCTCTCCCCCCCCCCCACTGTCTCAGGCAGTGAGGCCTCACTGGGAAGCATCTACTGTTGGCGAGTGTGTTTGTGTGTGTGTGTGTGTGCATGCATGCGGGGGAGGTGGCAGAGGCAGTAGCGGCTCGGGCGGCACTGTCCTCGCTGCAGAACTGCTCAGAGAGAAAGAGGGTAGGCGTCCAAGGCTTTAAAAAAAATCCCCAAACTGATATTGACATACATAACTCCCTGCATATGGAAACTTGTGCAGCAGGGATCAGCTAGACCTTTATCTTACATGTAATTTTCTCACGTGCAGGCACAGAGAGGCTTTTCTGCCATTTTTTGAGTGGCAGGTGGGCGGACCAGTGGGAGGGGGGAAGAGGGGCAGAAGGGATGGGGTTGTGACATGTGAGAGGCCACACATATGCATTTGGATTTTTTTTTTGCTGCTCCATCTTCTGTGGCAACACTTATGCATTCCAATGAGTACGTATTGCCATGTGTTGGTTTCTATTTTTTCTTTAAAAAAAATTGCGCTCAGGGGAAATTTGGAGACAAACCTCCAATTGGTTGCCTCCACTGACTGACTGACAGGCCAAGGAGCACTGAGTAAAATAGCACATTGTTCTTTCTTGTACCTCTCCCCCCCCCCCCCCGCTAGTGAGGGGAAAAGGCGAGACATGGCAGCAGAGTGTGGAGGGGAGAAATAGTGGCATTTACTATCCTGCAATTGTGGCACAAAAAGCAGCACAAAGCACAATTTGGCACTCTTTGCAGAAATTGCCAATTTGTTGTTTTTTATGTTGCTGAAAGAGGCCTCTTTGTTTTGAATACAGCAGAACATCATAGCTATCTCTTTGGAATATGTTGGATTGTGCAGTGAGACATATTCATCCACCAGAAATACTCTGCTGGGCTACTTAACAGTAAGTAAAATAGCATTTTATTACTTTCATGTTTGGGCATGTGTAATTCAGTCCAATAACATTTTGTGTAACCAGTTGGATGGGACATGACCCCTCCCATGCCAGTGTGTCTACCCTCAGCCAATAATTGACTGGGAAAGAAATGCAACATCTGCCTTACCCATGGATTCCACCATCTATATCAGTGTTCTAATCTCCCATGGAGCTCAGTAATGTGGTTCCTAGCACTGACTTGCTTCTTATGAATTGGGATAAAGGCTAAAGGAACTTGACTGGTGTATCAGAGGAAAATAACAACTGAAAGCTTTGGGCCACTCCTTACAAGCTGAATGACTATCAAAATGCTAAGCTCAAACTGAGCCAAAACATTGCAGTCATGAACCCTCAAGTATGGAAAGGAATGTGGACTTCCTTCTCATTTGGCAGGTTGGAAACCTCTCCCCATAACTGGGCAGAAAACAAACCTCCCCTCTTTGAAGACTGTATTAAAGCAGCATATTTTAATGAAAGATAAGAACCAATCCCAGCCCCACCCTCTGTTTATTTTGTGCAGCAGGATGTTCAGAATAATGGGGGTGTTATGCCTTTACGTTGATGGGGAGTCCCTGTTTAGATCCACCTGTCCTCATTATAAAATAAGCTTTAGCCTGGAATCTTCAACCCCGTGTGGAACCCCAAAGTTTTGTTTTTGATCCTGCCAATGGCATCTGTTTTGTGATCTACCCATTCCTATGGAAACCCCATTATGATCGACATTCACTTTATTTTTTGGTTCTGCCCCTATGGTAACCAGTGTCCTTTGTCAATATTCCAAACATTTCTGCATTCTTAACAAGGCTGAGTACCCTGATCTAGCTGAAGGGTAGGATCACACACCAAGAAATGGCTTTGGTGATAACCTGGAAATCATGATCTGGGTTCAGGGTTGGCAGGCAGTGTCTGACAACCAGCAGTTTGAAAGGGGGCTGAATCCTTGGGAAAGAATTAAAAAACAGCAATGAAGCTTCTTCTAACTGCAGGAAGTTCTTAGTATAGAATTCTTGGCAATTCCTAGAGCTACTCAGAAGTTGCAATCCTAAGAACACTTTACTGAACAAAATGGGACTTGGAAGTAAGTCCTATTTTGTTCAATAAAATGTTCTTAGGGTTGCAACTTTAGGTTAGGTTTGCACCAAAATGGTAGCTCTAGAGATCATAAGAAACTCTATGGTAAAACTGGAATTCGCTTCCAGTGGAGTCAGGTATCACTTGGAGCTCTCTGTAGGTAGATGAAGCCTTATTTTTATGTTTTTAATTTTGTCCCACCATTACTTCCAGTGGTGATGGGCAATCGTGCCAGGGAGCAAGGGAGCAGGGGATCCCCCCACCATGACCATTTGCTTGGCAGCCTTATGTGGGTTACAACCTAACTTTTTCAACCGTGCATTGTTATTTGATCTAGCTAGGCTGATTTAAGCACATTAAGGACATTTTCTAGGAAAAAATACAAGAGTGGTGGATTTTTTAAAAAGTTAAAAATGTCTCCTTTACTGCTAGGACATTCTTTTGAAAGTCACTTCAAGTCTGGGGGAAAGGGGGATAAGCCTCCTTTCTATTTATCAGCCCAAGAACTGGTGCAAGTTGTCATTTGGAGAGATTATGTAGAAATCTGCTGTTCTACTGCAGAGATCAGAGAGTTTTTTGCAAGTGTAGACACAGCGCAACTCAGGGAAGACTTAATGTGATAAATAATAGAGTGTTTGTGAAGAACTGATTATGCAGAACAAAACCATACTTACACATGTGTCGACAGTTATTTGCGTAGCAGGGGAAAACATGAAAGGGATTTATGTGTCTGGAAAGCAGCGTCCCAGAATTTGGGTTTTAATTGGGGAGAACTAGACCCAATGTTTCAATAGCAACCAAAATTCTTTGTATTTTTTTTAATCATACATAGATACCTAATTATTTTTCTTCTTTTACATAAGGAAGCACTTCTGTTAAGAATTCCCATTAGCCTGACTTTTTAACACCGTTATGATGACTTTTCACTTTTTGTCCCTAGAAAACCAGAACTTCAGTAGATTTGCAAGGCCACTCTAACAAGAATTGGAATAAATGAGATAATAACTTTAATTGATTCTACTACAGGCAGCAAACTTTGGCACTATGTGAAAGAAGGTCAGCAGTTGATGTATAGAGAAAACGATTTAAAACAATCATAGGTGAATGCCTACCGGCTTGGGGGTGCACTATTGCTATCAAGGGCAGAGTTGTTACTACCTGTTCTGCCCCTCTCACCCACCATCTGGATTTATCTCTTAGTAGCCGGTAGATAGGTGGTTAAATATTTGTGGTATTTATGATTTTCGTTGTTGCTGTTGTTTTTGACATTGTAAGTAAGTAGGCATGCAAGTCCCCAGGTGGGACCCTGGGATCTCCCAATTTTACAACTCATCTGGAGGTGACAGAAGTGAGTTCCCATAGAGAAAATGGCTACTTTGAGGATGGACTGCATAGAATTATGCGTCATTGAGATCCCTCCCTATTCTAAATCCTGCCCATTCCTAGCTCCACCCCCAAAATCCCTAAATATTTCCCAACCCAGGGCAGACAACCCTACTTGAAGTCCACATTGATCAGGTAAAAGAAGGTTAAATCCCCCCCAAACTAAATTCAGATAAGCAAATAACTCCATGGACTTTAGCTGGTGGTTTAAAAATACACTATTTTTCTTGAATCTCTGAGTTTTTGAGAACCAGAGATTAAGTAAGAATTTGAATTGCTGGGACACATAATCAAATCCACCCTCTGAGGTATTCCATCAGTGGCTGTCATCCCCTACACACACACGCACATGCACTATCTTGTCTCTGCTGTCTTGATGGCATAACCTCATTCTTCTTGCTCAGAATGACCCTTTTCAGATACATATCTTCAGTGTGCATAGAATTTTTCAGTATTCTTGCTTGGGTGTACTGAAACTATGCATACATGTTCAGCAACTACGGTGACTGTGAGTACAGAGAGCATCATGGTTAGCACATGCTATGGTATGTGTGGATGTAATTCCTAGAAAAGTCTAATGTTAGAAATTCTTCTAAGCCTACATAGCCATGCTTAGAGTTCAGCCAACCAGGCTGCAAAGCTAGTTGTTTTGTACAGATGGGTTCCTTAATATTAACCTCTTATTCTCAGTGAAAATCTCATTGATGTTCATGAAATCACAAAGCCAAATGCTCTCTAAGTGCATGAAAAACTTATTTCATTTCACAGTAATGTCTTCCTTGTTGTGAACAATGCTAGCAGATGCTGAAGTCAAGGACGTTACATTTGGCTAAGTTCTCTTGATTTCATTCTTTTAGTTTATATGCAATTATTCTTCCAACCTGATTTAAAGCACTGTCAATCAATCAATCAATATTTATTTATGGCCATTCAGACCAAAATTAAAATACAAGCAATTAAAAACTAACACAATTTAAAAAGAGAAAAAAACAATAATAAAAGAGAAAAAGAGAAAAAGAGAAAAAAATCAGTAATAGTACTAAAAATGTTAAAAGATCTGACAACATAAAAACTTTAAGATGTTTCATTCAATATTTATAACATAGTTTAAGTTGCCAGTGACAAATGGCTCTTTGTACTTTTGAAATTGGATCAGAGAGAAATTTTCTGGTCCACATACACAGTACACAGTTTCATGGCGGCAGCGCAAAATATAGCCGTGCAGAGAGTTATTTGCCTGCCTTCATCTTGAAGCAGCACCAATACTTTCTCCTTTGGGGAAGATCTTGGGTAGCTGTTCAAAATTGGCTGAATAAAGTTACATCTGATGGTATCATAAATGGGGCAGAACAGAAGCACAGGTTCGTCTGACTCCCACATAGTTGGACAATGGGCTATTTTGGTAAGCCTTGGTTCGATAAGGACTGTATCAAATCGAAGAAAGATCTGACAGCCACTTACAAACATTATACTGAAAATGGAGCTGGATCTTTGAATAACGAGCATTCACAAATTTTAAATCTCAAGAAAAAGTATAAAAAACCTATTAGCTTGTGAAAAGAAAAAATACAGCCTCGAGCTCTGGTGGTCCTTAATTTAGTCTGTGAGGAATAAGAACACCACTCTCTTTTGGAAGCTGACATCGGGGGTGAAATCCAGTGGCAGAACGCCTACTGAACTATGCATCCCCCCTCAAAAGTGGGTCACTCACTTTCAAAACCTTTATAATGATTCTTCAGAAATGAACCAACTAAGCACACTGGAGGGGCTTCAAAAGTGGTCCCAGTCACTCAAAATGAAGTAAAATCACTTATTAATCAGTTAAAGGGAGGCAAAGCCCCAGGGCTGGATGGGATCCCCCCCCCCCGAACGTCTAAAGAATAATTAAGAATAGTGGATCCCAGTATTAGCAACTCTTTTTACATTTATTAATTCCTCAGCTCATGTTCCTAGCGGTTGGCTGACAGCGGTGGTTGTACCCTTTTATAAGACTGATTTAAAGCACTGTTCGTGGGTAGGTGTTTGCATGCTGGGGAGGTTTATTTCCATATGACTCTTGGCTGTTGCTCTAAGATGGGTCAGTGCAAGGGGTGGGGATTACAGTTTTCATGGTCTACGCTTGTGTGCAGCACAGTCACTGACTATGTACCAGTCCTGTAAACTGGGAAGGAACCCTCAGAATAGATTAGCATTTTCCTTCACATCCAGAAAGCGCACAAATTCCAGGCCAATTCTGATCGAACTGAGGTCAATTTGCTCATTAGGCCTCTGACGAAAGACATCTATGCCTTTCAAGCATTTTTTGTTCCTCAGGGTTTAGACTGTTGTTTAAAGTCAAATTTAGCACTGAGCTAGGCTGCATAATAACACTTTCACAGATGGGATTGTCATTTGTTTCAATCAACTTTTTGTTTGATGGGATCACAGATCGGGGTGATAAAAGACACAAAATAAAAGAGTAATAAGGGAATTGTAGCTTTTCCTTCCATTTCAAAGGAATGCTTAAATGCTCCCCCCCCCCGTTTCTCATTTAGCGCTACCTCAAGTCCAGTCAAAATGGTTGCCCATCACCTGAAAGCTTCATGACTAATTAAGGAGGACTGCCTCTCTGCTGAAGAACAGTGCAATCAATTTGTTTCCAAGAGGCAGAACATTCTGTACTCTTCTTAAGCCCCTGGGATCGCGACACTCTGTTTTGCCCTTAACCAAAAGCTTTTCCTGAAAGCCACAAGTTTAGCCTGAAGCAATGTATATATTCTAACAGTTGCAACAATCTTGTACCGCAGGGAAGCGAGTGTGAAGCCTATTTAAACCAATGAGTCTTGGCATAATACAAGGGCATTTTCCCCCTATTGTATGTATCATTTCAACTTCCGTTCACAATTCAGATCCTCAAGAGAACCTTGATTCATTCCCAAGGGTCATAGTATTGTAAGGGCCCTGAAAAAAAAGAACAAAAGCACTCCAGTCTTTTTAATAGATGGAAACTATTAAACCCAAGTTGTAGTTAATTTAGAAGGGAAATATAAAAACTTTGGAAATATAAAAACTTCCCTAAAATGGCAAAAGTTTGCCTGCAGTGCTTAGTGCTAGCTATCACAAGAGGATGTTTATTTTGCTCCTTTCTTCCTTTCTTAGATCAAAATTTGTACTAATAGTTTAGATCCTCTCCAGTCCATATTTAAGCCTAGTTATAGGACTTGTCCACCCTAATGGAAGACTTGTGACAGATGGAAAGATAATGTGTGACTTTGTTGATCCTCCTCTTTCAATGGCATCAGTGATGGTATCCTCCTGGATTGGGATTCAGAGGCACCATTCTATAATGGTTCCTGTCCTGCCTGGAGGATAACTTTCAGAATGGGGTGCCAGGGGACAGCTGCTCAGCTCCTTGGACTTTGGCTTGTAGGGTCCTGCAGGGTTCCATCTTCTCTCCTCTACATTTTTACATGAAAACTAAATAGGGCCATCTGGAAATCTGGGTTGTGTTGTCACCAATATGCAGATGATGTTCAGTTCTATATTGTACCTTCAGTTGACCCCAGAGAGGCTGTGGGAACCCTGAACGGGTTTCTGGAGGCAATTTAGGAGTGGATGCGACTAATAATCTGAAATCTCCATAAGATGAAAGCACTATCGGTAGGCGGAGGGTCTGACTCAGAGTACAAGTTGTCATCTGCTCTTCCCTTGTTGTACTTCCCTTGAAGGTACAACTCTGTAAGGGTGTTCTGGATCCAGGACTCTTTCTAGATAAGCAGGTGGCCACTGTATACAAGAGTGCCTTTTACCAGCTTCAACGAGTTAGTCAGCTGTGGTCTTTCCTGAATAGAAAAGACCCAACCACTGTTGTATATGTCCCCTGTCTTTGCTGGATTGCTTTCCATTGGCAACCCGTTGGATAAATTATCAAATGGCTCATCAGAATATAGAAACAACCCATTAAAAACAAAATTAATATTAGAAAAATGCCAGAAGAATCCAGAGCTCTGTCTCTCCTCTTAAGGGCTGCTGCCCACGTGAGGGCTATCCCTAGCAATTGCTTCCCCAGGCCATTATCAAACTGCATCGAGTCTCACTGCTGGCTTCTGGAGTTGCAGGTGGTTTCTTTCAGACCAAAATAAAGTGACAGTGTAAGGACTTGACACTGGACTGTTTGCAGCTGCCAAAGCTGACCTTTGGCCAGCTGTTCCCAGAGGAAAAAATAAGGCAGAGCCAGTTTTGAAATAACTTGTGGGGGGAGGGAAGGGTTGTTATTATTTATAGAGTTTATTCCTCTGAATGAAAATGCGTATTTAGCTGTGAATGCTCGCTGAAAGAATCATTATAGGGGGAAGGCATAATTGTATATCTCTCCCCTACAATCATTCTTTGAATCAGGAGCCTGTTTGTCACTGGATTTAAAATTTTAGATAGAAGATAGATGCGTCCATCCCTTACTTACATCTGAAGTTGAGTGTGGACACTGCTGATTGCCAGAAGTCAGTTACTTAGTATTTAATTTATATAGATTTTTTTAAACCCCAGGCTTTCACTTACTTTTTTGACTTCACACAGCAGCATAACAACAGAATCAACTGCAGCAGCAACAAATTAGCTGAAAACAATGGGCACTCCCATCACTTCCAGTTATGAATGAGGTTGTGCTAAAGGCATTACCAATTCAGAGAAGGTCCTCTGGAAGCACTCCTGGTTTGCAACTGACCATGACTTTACATAATTCAGATGCTAGAGGCACCTTACATACGTGAGAGCCCATAGCCCATTCAGTTGGAATTGGAAATATTGCTAGAGTTTCACTGAAGCTGTGGTCTTTTTGATCAGCCATCTAAACTATGAAGCTGGACCCAAACAATGGTTAAAGTCTCTGCTATATTTTCTGCCTATGATACCTTTGCTTTTGCCCTTAAGGAATAATGTTACCTCTTAAAATATCTCTCTGCCACTTAGGCAGATATCCAGTTTTTAGGGAAAAACCCAATTTGTAATCTCAAGCAAACATTGTCAGACTGCACTTTTTGGGGGGTTAAGACAAGTAATTTTGGGAAAGGGCACCTGGAAGCAGACAACCTCTTTGGAGAGAAAGCAATGGTTAATGTTCTGTGCTCCTGTTTTTCCTTCCTGGGTGGCATTCATTTCCAAGGAAACATTATCAGGCCAGATACTTGTTTTATGTATTTGGACTACAATAGACGCTTGCCATTTGTCCCAGATACCAGATATGTACCGTTTTCAATTAGTGGAAGACCTGGCATCCAAACACCTGGTCTACTACCAATTGGTTGTAGACCTGGCCTCCAGAGTTCAGAAGCCAGGCTTACTGCCCATTGAAAACAGTAGCAGAAAACATGTGCTCTGGCTAGCAACCAGTAATTAAGCCCTTTCTAAAAGAGTGCAATGAAATAAAACAAAATATTTGCACAACCCCTGTGGTACCCACAACTGTGTGAGTGAGATTAGTCTAGACCATCCTTTTTCAACTTTCCTACGGTTGAGAAACCCCTGAAACATTCTTTAGGCTTTGAGAAACCATAGTAGTGGCATGATTGTGCAGAATATGAGTAGGAAGCATAGCTGTGTACATGCCCATTTGGGGCCCCTCCCATTCCCACCCTCTCCAGGCCCATCATTGGACGTTTGGGGAGGGGTAGAATGAGTCTACATGACTACATATGGTCATATCATCCAATAAATGTTTAACAGGTTTTTTTAATATATATAAAAATTAATTAACTTCCACCCATTCAGGAAACCCTTCCACGGCTGTCAAGAAACCCTGGTTGAGAAAGCCTGGTATAGACTATGTAGAGATATGGTAGACAGCTAATGGTCACTTGTGCAATGTGTTCATGGCAACCAATCTTGAGTAGACAGGGCAAGACAAGAACACTGACAGCTATCTAGCACATCACCTCCTTTTCCCGAGAGAATAAGAAGACTTTATAACTGCAACTTGTCCTCGAATATCCCTGGAATGTAAGCCTTCTGCAGATGTTACATAAAATGTTGGTGTTAAGAGTGGTGGACTCTAATCTTGAGAAGTGGGTTTGATTCCCCACTCCTGCATATGTAGGAGCTGGGTGACCTTGAGCTAGTCACAATTTTCTTAGAGCTCTGTAAGAGCTCGCACAGCCCTACCTACTTCACAGGGTGTCTGCTGTGGGGAGAGGAAAGGTGTTTGTAAGCTGCTTTGGGACCTCTTCAGGTAGTGAAAAGCAGAGTATTAAAAACAGCTCTTTTTCTTCATTCATGATGAGTGGGAACCTATTCATTTCAGGACCATAATAATATACAATTGCTTTACTGTATGAGTAGGATATGTCAGTTTTCTACATGGGGCTACTTCCATGCATGTAAACTAGGGACCTGTATGGAAGTCCATGAATAAACACACAATACAGCTATCATGCATATCATGCTGCTGAAATATGTGGCCAGCAGGCTCCCACCTGCAGGAACAGGATGCTAAAACAGCTGCAGAAAACTGAAGGCTTCTGCAAACAGAACTTCAAATGCAGCATAAGACTGATTAAGAGGAGAGAACTAGAGAACTAGAAATTGCACTAGGTGCAACTGGAGAGGCACCAGGCAGAATTCTTATCATTCCAGTTTGCTTTATAACTTTTTTTCCTCTGACTGCTCACACCTACCCTAGAAAAGTGCTTAACTTAGCTTATGTTACTCGTATGAATGCAATCCAAGTGATAAGCAAACTTCATTCCTCAGAGGTGTTAACTGCTATATTTTTAAAACATATGCAAAATAAAGGTACCTACAGGAGAACTTCTCACACTATGTTTGTTATCCTGCAAAGTATATTGCAACCATTTAAAAAACTAAGATGAAATAACCGAAAAGCTATTTTAAAATAAGTGAAATGATAAACAAAGAATATGAATGCACCCAGTTCTGCTAGGCTCGAGCTAATAAAGGGAAAGCGAACAATCTCCACCTAAAGCTTTTTAAAACTTACTCCATTTGCAGAAATTAGATGAAGGGTTTTCTTTTTAAATGCTGCCGGTTGCATTAAATATTAAATGTTCTATGCATCTAAACTCAACTAGGCACAAGACTAACAAGAGCATTTTCTAAATTATTCATGGCTGTCATAGGAAATTCATATATTACATGAGACACAGACATATAATGGTTGCAACAGAAACAATGCTATTTCTGTACATAAATACATTTCTAATTTTGTTTGCCTATAGAAATTCATTCGATGAAAAAAACACATCTATTTTGTGTGATGTACACATAACCTTTAGCACACCAGATGGTTCCTGTTGGTGTATTTTTCTTACTGTCAAATCCCATCCACCCCCTTCAAAATGACCTGTTTTTCAAGAATTAATTATTTAAGACAAAACCAGGAGTTGGTGGAGTTACCTACTCCCTTTACATCCTTATACCTCTCTGACAGTTTCCAGTCTGAAACTCTCCTTGGGGTTATTCTTTCCTACATATTTGTGGGAGTAATTCTCAGTTAGCAAAATATTAAGGAATGAAGTTTAATATCTCCTATGAAGAAATGCCCCTTTCCCCCTTCTGAGGTTTGAAATGTGTTTTAACCTTTTCTACTCCTCTGGGCAGAAAACAAAGGGGGGTGGGGTGGGGGAATCAGTCCAATTGCTCTCCAGATATACCTCAGCTAGAGACAATAGGTGGACCAAACTCTCCCCCTTTCTCCAAGCGGGGGAGAGAGGTTTGTAGGTTTTAAATGCTAGAGAGTATCCAGAAGGAGATTCTTGGAGATCTCCCGGAAGTGCTTCTGTAACCTGGCCTGACCTGATCAATCGGTGGAGAAATAGATGTGATAAGAACTCCTTGCAGCAAGGAAAAAGGTATATTTGATGCTATGTCCATCAGAGTAGGCCAAATTCTTAAATAAGCCAGCCATTGATCATGTGTTTGCCTGAGGAGCTGGAGAAAATGACAAAGTGACTGAAACTCTGTAGTAATCTGTAACTTCTTAAGTTAAGGAACTGCACTTTAGCATTCGCTGTGCTAAAACTATGCTTATGAACATTTTCTTTTTAATAAGTAGTCTATAACTTTGGATGCTGGAAGTGGTTCTAGGTACCACATGGACCTCCATTGTCTTAGACATGGTATTGTAAAAGTGAGCTCCAGAAGGGGAAGCTGGCAGATGGCAAGCAGCTATTCCAGAGGTGTATGAGACAGTAAATTGTCCCCAAGTTCCCAGACACTAAGCAGCGGGGTGCACAGAGACATGGGGCCATTCCGCACAAGGACCAATGTTGCCAATTGTTTTCACAAAGCGGAAACGCTATTTTAAATAGTGGAATCTCGGCGTTCCGCATATCTTCATTTGTAGTGGAATCCAGTAACGTTTCATTCATTCCCCACAGATTTCCGGTCTCGCAGGAATGGCTAGAAAGGAAGCGATTTTTTTCTGTGCCTGTTCCCGCCCCTGGCCATCAATCAAACTGAACAGCCAATGGGCGGTTATTATCATGCTCCCAAAAAGCCCCTTTCCCTTTAAGCACAGTTAAAAAAAAAAAAAAAAGCACACAATTGCAACAAATATGTGTTGATTCGTTGCAATGGAGAGACCCATCTAGCTGGTGTGTGCACTGGCAATTCATTGTTACCACACTCCCCCGAGTGGGAAAAAAAATCCCCCCCCCCGCACGGATGCGATTTTTGGCTGAAATTAAAGGAAACTGGCGAACAGGGGGCTGTGTTGTGCTTGGGGACTTAGGGGAG
Source organism: Paroedura picta (assembly GCF_049243985.1). Classification (NCBI taxonomy): domain Eukaryota; kingdom Metazoa; phylum Chordata; class Lepidosauria; order Squamata; family Gekkonidae; genus Paroedura; species Paroedura picta. The sequence goes on along the minus strand of NC_135375.1, from coordinate 86,234,063 downwards.
CTTTAAAGCACTTCTGTGGAGGGACTGTAGCTGGAGAAGCCTCACTGGGTGAATGAAGTCTCACTGGTTCATTGCTTTCCCTGCTCCGAGGGGGGGAAAAATGGCGATCGCTTAGCCGGAAGTTCGGATGAGAGAGCCAGGGGGAGGGACTTTGTTGCAACCGCTACATTGAGAACGCACATGTCTTTTTCGCAAGTGTTGCAGGTTGTTCGCAAGAGTGTAGCGATTTTCTGAGGGTGAATCCACTTTTCCTGATTCCCCAGAAATCGCTACAACGAAGCGATTTTGGCGCTAGTGTTGCAGGAGTGTGGCATATTGCTCACGATGTCATGCGGAACTTAGTTTTAGTGGCGAAAACAAAATGCAAGACTAGTGCTATATTAAAGTCGTGCGGAATGGCCCATGGTCTAGAGAACTTGGAAGAAAAGCTAGGAGACCCTCTCAGCAGGCAAATCCATACAAAGGCCAGGTGATGGCAGCAAAAAAATCTGAAAGAGAGAGAGAGAGACACTTATCCAGATGTTAGGAACACCTTAGAGCAGGCAGGGTGGAACAAGGTCTATAGGCCAAAGCTGGCTTTTTCTGCCAGATATCCCAAAGCTTTTGCAACTAGCAGGTTCTTCCATTTTTATAAATTTAAATGTATGAAATAGGGCAAGGATGGGCCATCCGATTACATTGGTAAGAGGTAAGTTTTAGATTATATTTGCCTTTTTAAAAATAAGTGTTTTACTCTTCCACAGTCTAAACTAACCAAACTCCCCATAACCAGTCTTCACCGATGTTAAAGGTCATGGAAAATAAAAGTTGCTTTCAGAAAATAAGATGAGTCCTATATACAAGCAACATTTATGCAATTTGCACGTTAATATAAATAGCCTAATTAGACAGATTTAACGAGCAGTTCTCTTACGACCTGAAAGAGCTAACCATAACCTTCAAAGCCAAGTTATAATGTTTTATGTTATTTTTACAACATATTTATAATGTTGTTAGGCATGATGTGGCATCATTTTAGACTGCCATAAAATTAACTATTACAACCAAAATGATTCTTGTCACCTTTTTAGTGCCATTGTCATCTGCACCACCCGGGATCCATCACTAAAAGACTTTTATAAGAGAGCTAACTACTAAATTATCCAGAGCGCCAGCTTGCCACTATGAATCTCACATTTGGAAACGCCACGTGAGGCTCCTTTGCCCATTTCAGTCATCCAAGTGATCTCACTATCGAGATAGATTCATGTATAATATCACTATCAAGATATGTATAATAAATTTAACTCTTTAAAACAGTCTCTAAAAATTCCTGCCCATTGCTTAAATCTGCTTCAATCATTGGTATATGAATGTCAGAGGTAAAGTTTAAGTATTGTTCCTGCTTAGAGTGGGGAGAGATGAAAATTTCTCCCAGTAAAATGGTGATCAACTGGTGGCTTCATGGGTTGGTCCTGGCCACTAGATAATTGTACAGTAGCCCAGGGGTAGTCAACCTGTGATCCTCCAGATGTTCATGGTCTACAATTCCCATGAGCCCCTGCCAGCAAATGCTGGCAGGGGCTCATGGGAATTGTAGGCCATGAACATCTGGAGGACCACAGGTTGACCACCCCTACAATAGCCTATTTTACCCATCATCCAGCAATAAAAGCTTAACATTTCATTTCTAAGAAATAACAGTAAAATCCTCATAACAGTAAAATAACAGTAAAGTCCTCATTATTATGGAAATCTAAGTTTTGGTTGTGCTGTCCCTGGACTACTGTATTGCCAACAGCATCAAATCAGGATTAATTAGTACCCCTGAATTTAAGGACTAGATATTTTCTTATAGGTAACATGCAATGAAGCCTTTTTCACGTGTTGCATTTTAGTATGCAATCATCCTGATATGCATGGGCATCATTTTGTGTGAATTGGGCAATACTTTTTTTTACCACATGTGTACCCTTAGAAATCAGGTCTTTCATGTATACACACCAATACTGGGAAGTAGGCATGTTGTCCCAGTCACACAAATTGACAGAGGTACACATTGGGAGAAAAACAGTAATTGTGTGCTCCTGTTACTTATGGTTGGTATGTCAAAACTGACCTTTAGACAAGTACTATAAAAAGCCATATGCTGAAAAGCAGGGCCTGTTGTCTTGCCAGGTGAGTGTGTGTGTGTGTGTGTGCATATGGCTGTGATGCTGGGGAGGGAAGTGTTAAGCCTTCATTACATTTTCCCAACCTAAAATAGCCTTGCAGAGCTGCTTTGTACTCACTGGGCTTATGTTCAATTCTATTTGCAAACTGGATTGGTTTGGGTCTCATTGATCATGCATCCATTTTTGAGTGGATGGCTATAATTTTGTCCATGAAAATTTGATATGACCAAAATTGAAGGTGCAGTCACTTAATTTTGTTTCACTTGCCTGTAAATGGCCATGTGCAGGGATTCCTGTGACTGGAGAGGCGAAGACTCTGTTCTTTTCTGACAGACACTAATCCTTGCATGCCTGTTTAGTGTGTGGTCAGAGCTGATCAGCTAGTCAGGATCCATGAATGGGTGAAAAAGCCAGACAAGAGAGGAGAGCGAGAGAAAGAAATCTCAGCCTCAACAGTTCAGATAAGATAATGTTGTGCCTTCAGAGGGGTAGACTGAACAAGTTTCCACAGGAGACTTTGTATGTCTCATGCTAGCCAACTGTTCAGTTGACAACTGAAAGTTTATGGCTTAAAAAGTCCAGCAAAAGTATGTGTTGTCTAGAAATAATATTAATCCTCTTTACTGAACATCTTTATTTCCCCCTATTCCTGGTAATGAATAGAAATTATTGTCTCTCTGTGTGCATTAATCTGGATTCCCTGATGTCATATATAAAATAACTGCATTTAGAAGGCTGCATGTTCTGTCATGAGGAGGCTGGGGTAGAGATCACTCTGGTTGAACTACACATTACACCACCTTTTCTTAAACAACATTTAAAACCCAGACCTCACATCTTATGTTTCCTGTGTAATAATGTGGCATGTTTTGCTTGTAGAACAGCAGCAGAAGTGTTTTGTACTACAATCAGTGAGTTTTAATTAAGCTGCCACTAACAAAATCTCCTGGATTTACTAGTAGGGTTGCTAGACACCCCCTGGTAGAGGCAGAGACCCCAACTGGCAGGCCCTGCCTCCAGATCCTAACCCTAGCCACCAATGTGCTCTGCCAGTGGGAGGGACTTACGAGGAAAGAGGATGTCTAGTCCTCATTGCCAGCATTGCACAGGAAGTGATGTCATTAAGCCAGCAACATCTGGGCAACACTGTGGTATTTGGGCAACAACTCTAAAGTCATTTTTACCATAGAGATTTTGTCCAAATAGCAGAATGTTACCTTGATGTTACTGCATTGTGATGTCACTTCCCATGTGATGCCAGAAATGAGGCTTAGATGATTCTCTTTTCCCTCGGAAGTCCCCCTCCACCCCCACCCCCACTCGTTGCCAGGAGGGACCTAGCTGCCCTATTTACAAGCCATGTCTAGACTAGAGATTATTTTTCCTGGAGAAGATGGCAACTTTGTGTGTGTGTGTGTGCGTGTGGGGTGAACTTTATGGCATTGTACCCTGCTGAAATAATTCCCCTACCCAAGTTCCACCCCACCCCAGACCCATCCCCAAATCTTCAGGAATTTTCCAATTCTGATATAGCAACCCAACTGGGAAATTCGTAATTCCAAACTCATTCAATTTACAGAGAAGAAAGGGATGTATAAGAAGCCCTATACATGTACAAGAAGTGTTCAGTACAGAAACTAAATTGGTAACAATGTGAGAATATGTCTTTGCAGCTGTGGCACCTAAACTTAGGAACTCCTTCCCCGCAGAAATTTGGCTGTCTCCCTCTCTTGGTATCTTTCAACAGCAGCGGGAAGACTCTTCTGTTTCATCTGGCATACCCCCAGTAATGGTTAACAGCGTTCCTTCTGGAGCTGTGTGATTGTGTGTTTTTAGTTGAATGTTTTTTTTTAATTGACTGTATTTTTGTTTAAATGTTTGTAATGTCTTAATGGAGCTTAAAATGTCAGATGGACATAAGAGGCTTTTTTAAAGGTTGTAGTTTGCTTTCTTGCTTGTCAATTTGCATCAGTTGCAGGTACAGTTGTAGCAGGATAGCATTTAAAAATTGTATTAAACATTTGCAGTGGTCATTATTTCTCCCCTTTTTCCCCCTCTGTCTGATTCTCTGCTGCTACAATTAATCTTAGTTTTGGGAAGTTCTCCTTCTTTTCATATTTTTCATTGACAGTCCTCCAAGACTGCCTGAAATCAAAACCTGCAAGATAAAAGAGTTGTGCAATTATGTCTGATTGACACCGAGTTCAATTACTGGAGTTTATTAAGTCTCCTCATTTCCTTCACTTAAAAAAAAGGACAGTATTCAATTGTCAAAAGGGAATAACGAAAAGGTTAAGATGTCATTTGCTAAAAAGGTTAGGAGCTATTGTGCCAATTTATCCATATCAGCTGTTCATTTAGCAACTGGAGAATTATATATAACAAGCATTCGGGGTTTTTACAAACGGACAGGGACAAAACCTTTAGTACAAATATCTATCAGAGGTTTGCATTGGAAACTCTGTGTGGGTCAGATGCTAGCTCTGAGATTGTTAAGTCACCAAAACTCCCAGTTAAATTCCAGCTAAGATACCCCCCCCATCCCGAGAAGCCTCCTAGGCTGCAGTCCCAAGTGACACTTGAGGAGTAGTGATCCCTCAATCACCAGCAGAAATAGTACTCCAAAACCTACTGTCATCCTTCAGTTTGGAAAGTTGGTAGCCCTTAAGCTTTCTTTTGTATTGCTAGCTCTCTTGAATGCCTATTGCCTGCATGATGGACACATTTCTGTCTGTCCAAGGTTAGTGCTGTGTGCCAGACAAGATCTATGGGTCTGGTTTCTGAAACTGTACAGTTGAGCTGAGGACTTTATGGTGATTACGTTCACGAGGAAAACATACTTTGCTCAACCACCGTGACCTCTCAGCTTTTGATCGGTTCATCTCACTCTTACTGTTCATTTCCCATCTCGAGACTGTACTGGGCAGCTTTGGGACTACTCAGCAGAGTTGGGAGATGAGTTTCATTGCCTTGTGTGTTTTTGTAAGTGTTTTTTTTTTTTTAACTGAAGCTGCGTGAGAATGCACCTCCACGAAATACTATTGCTTGGGATTCACAATAATTAATGTTGCTGTCAGACTCAGAGCAACCCCAAATATATTTCTTTTTTTTTTTTTTTTATAATAATTTTATTGTTTATTATTATATAAAGCATTTACAGAGAAGTTGTAAGGAGAAAACGACCAGTTGATATGGTTTGCCATCTCTTTTAACATAGGTATTTAGTTCTCATCACATATTATTCCTAGTCTAGAAGTTTTTACCATATTTCTTAGCCAAGTGATTGTTAATACATATGAGATCTGTTATAGGAATACATTCTGTTATTATCTTAAATGATATTAGGTCAATCTCCTTCATAAGTTGGCCCTAACCCAAGAATTACTGCTGTTGTCTTGTTAATGCCTATAAAGTATGGTTTGTCATCCTCTTTTGGCATACATATTAACATACATATTCAATTCCCATCGCATATTAATCCTGATCTAGGAGTTATTACCATCTTTCTTAACAAAGTAGTAGTTGATACATAGGAAGGTATAATCTATTATAAGGATATATTCTATTACTGTCTTAAGTAATATAAAGTCAGTTCCCTTCATATATTGGACCTGTCCTAAAGATTGCTACTGCTTTTTTTTTTTTTTCTCACAAGAAGCCAGGAGAATACTCCATTGTTCAGCTCATCTTTCAGGTGGTCGCAGAAAATGAAATTGTATTTTTTTCCATAGTAGAGTGTTTCTGATTGTCCTTCTGTCAGGGCCAGAGAAATCTCTTGCTTGATTCTTGCTTGTAGTCGCCTTTGAGGGGGCTCTGAAACCTTTGTCAATCTGGATCTCTTCCTCTGGTCGCACAGAAATATCTCCTGATAGCTTCCTAGTTGCTGTCGCTTTTGAATAGACTCTTTTTATTTTGCTGATCCAAGTCATTTCCTGCTCTGAATAGACTTCCAGGTTTTTGGTACTTTCCTTCCATGAATCTGTTTTCCCGGGTTCTTTAAAGATACTTTGGGTTTTTACATCTCTGGCACTCTCTCCCTCCTGAAGTTTCACTTGATTTACTGTTGGCTGAGCTGCGTCATCAGCTGGTCTCTCCGGATCTTGGGCTCTATCCAAAAACTCCCCCTTAGTCCCACGAATTTCCTTTTCCAGCTTATTGATTGCTTTCAGTATCTCTGAGTTTCCTTTGCATAACAAATGGAAAAGCTGTGCCTTTGATAATTCTTCCATAGTTCTAGGCAGTCACAAATGTTGTAGGTTCCAGCTTCTGTCAACTTCTGCTCCTATCGATCTGGTAAATGATGGTCTGGGAAGAATGTGAGGTCGGCTGGTCGTTTCAAGCTTGTAAAGTTGTTTGCGACAAAGACGCCATCTTGACCTTGAGCTCAAGCCGCTATTAATCCAAGGAGGTCTTGCTTCTCCCTACGGATCTGTAGGACCCTCAGGTCACCGTTCCCGGTTCCTGGGGCGACCGGTGAACAGATTTGCGTATCTGTTCAGGTCAGCCAGGTGCATAAGCACCTGACCCTCGGCATGGCTTAAGAGCTGAACTGAAGTCCAGCTTTCCCTATGGCGCCATCTTGAGGTCTCCCCCAAATATATTTCTTTGTGATAGTAATTTCCCTCCGTCCCCCCCATTATACCAGTGGGATGAACCGCTATAGTGTTAGGGTGCATGTATAGTGGACAAGTGTGTGCCCCGAATGACTGGGTAAACACAGCACCACTAAGTCCCAGTACAAGGTCAGAAGCACAATCCAGGGTCAGGGCAGGCAGATGACGGACAGATGTTTATTTATGGTCATTTAGACCAGTATTACTATCAGCACCACATTTCAAAAGGGCAGGCAGATGTTAGAAGCATGGCCAGAACACAGGTCAGGAGAGGCAGAAGTCATGAGCATAGTCCAAATCCCTTTCCATGAGTCGGACACCAGTTTAAACACACTCACAGCTTAAAGTCCAAAGGGAAATTAAAAAATAGAATATCAGAATCCAAACTTAAAAAATACATATTATGAAACAATTAAACAGAGCATGTAGACAAGCAAAGCACATAAACAGATCATTAAGAGAATGCCAAATGGAACCTATAAAAGTCTTCACCCATTAGCAGAAGACTTTGATTGAGGGACAGACAAATCCCTCTGGGGAGGGATATCCATAGCTTTAGTACCACAACTAAGCCAGCCCATTCTCATGTTGCCACCCATGTAGCCTCAGACAATGAAGGCACTCAACAACTTGTAAGGTAGTAAACATTATCAATGAGAGAGTCACTCACTGTTGAAAAGCTGCCCTTAGAACTTCATGGTGAATCTCCTCACAAACCTTATTCCAGATTTGGACATCTGGAGTTAAACTGCCCAAATCAGTCCATCAAATAAGGGTACCTTTTTGAAATTGATATTGTTAACTATATAGTGAAATGTACATGCTTTGGACAGCCCTTCAAGGACATAGAAACATCACATCTAACCATTTCTAATGCTATCTACATTGAATTTGGGGCAACAGTTTTTATTTGCAACAGTGTGTGGCATGGGTAGAGGGTAGGGATTTCACATCATTACTATCTGGAGATCAGCACTATGTGAATTTTTGTTGTCTTGTTTCTCTGTTTTCCTTTGCTCTGATTCACAGTAATTGTCCCATCATGAGAGAATCCTATAAAGACCTCTCTTTTTTCTTTTTTTTAAGCAAGAGTATATCTTACCACATTATCATTGCTATTGAGTGACCATCTTTTGTTTGCTTGATTGCTTGCTAATGGATCAGGGACAATTAGCTGCTGTTTCCTCAAAGGAAGCTAATGACCGGGGATTTCATTAATGGGCAATTTACCTGCTTTTGAGGGGAGGGGGGGTCTCTAACCAATGTTCTGTCAGTGAGGGTGCTGGGAAATTAAGCAGAATGTAGCTACTGAAGAGAGATTCATTTTGGTAGTCATGTTGGTCTGAAGCAAAAGAACAAAGTTTGAGGCTAGTGGTACCTAGCTACTACAATCTGCCTGTAGATAGTGACTCTGGACCACAGGAACAATGGCTATTTCCCCCAACTCCCCCAAAGCTAAGAAATGTTTCACAGCCCCCTGTGGATGAGTGGACTAGTTCCTCTGCTCCCCAGTGTATTAGGACTAGGAGATATGTGCTGGTAATTGGGGATTCCCTGTTGAGAAAAGTAGAAGCCAAAGTGTGTCGAATGGACTTCTTGTCTCGGAAAGTATGCTGTCTACCTGGCGTAAGAATCAAGGATGTCATGGAAAGGGTGGAAAGATTTGTAAAGCTCCAGGGCAGATTTCCCTTCCTGATCATTCACGTGGGAACAAATGATACTGCCCAGTGCAGTGTAGAACATAGGAGCAGATGGCTGTAACTACTAAGAGTCAGCATGGCTTTCTCAAGAACAAGTCATATCAAACTAACCTTATCTCTTTTTTTGAGCAAGTTACTATATTGCTAGATCAGGGGAATGCTGTGGACATTGTTTACCTTGATTTCAGTAAGGCCTATGTGGCTTTGGGGGGGGGGGGGAGTGAAGGACACGGGAGTGCAGGTTGTGTTTATGTAGATTCTTCCTGTTAATGGCCGAGGCTTAGGAAGGGAAAGAAAAATAATACAGATAAATGACTGGCTATGTCATTGGTATAATTGGGAAAGGTTTGAGGTTTTGGACCATGGATTATGATACCATGATGAGGCTCTTCTTTCAGGAGATGGTTTATACCTCATGATGGTGGGGAAAACATTTATTTGTGAAGAGTCTTGAGGATGTGGTGAGGAGAGCTTTAAACTAAGTCCAATGGGAGAACAAGATGTACATTCAAAGCCTAGTTCAATGACAATAACTGTAGATGGGAACACTGCAGATTTAAACAGAATGGCACATATGAGGATGACGTTATCCATTTAGTCGTGTCCAATCCTCGGTGATTCTATAGGAAAGTTTTTGCCATACATTTCTGTCAATGACTGCTTCTTTTAGTTGGTTTATGGTCATCTCTGTATCGGCTTTGATTGTGTTGAGCCAGCGGATCCTTTGACGACCACGTTTCCTGCCTCCTTTGGCGACCATGTTGTTCCTGCCTCCCCCCCCCCCCCAGTTTCCTGGGCAGCCAGTTCCCTGAAACTGCAAAATGTCCTTCATTCTGTTATCTGTGGTTTGCACGTTATGTCTTTAATGCCCAGGTCTGAGCATCTTTGGGCTGTTAGGTGTGAAAACTGTAACTCTTGTTTTGCTCTAACTGCTCTTTGAAGATAAAATCCTTTCTGCCATGGGAAGTGTAAATAATGAGAATTTGAAATGCAGGGCTGGGGAGTGCCTATATCTAGCCTTGTAGTGGACTAGCTAGTTGTTCCTAGCAACAGATTTTCCTATCACAAAGTTTCCAAATGTACACTTTTTGGATTCATTCAAGTGCTGATCCTTTTTCTAAAAAGAATGTCTTAGCTTTTCTTGTCTCAAGAAAGAGCGTAGCCTTGGTTTGTGACACTACACCAAACAGTCCAGAGGGTGACGGGCTCAGCACTTACAAGCAGGTGCCTCCCTACAGATATGGAAGTATTTCCTTCCATTTCTACCACACTGGAATCCTCTGGGTTTTTTTTTTTATGTCAATGAATCCATAAGAATTCATTGACCAGGACTGTCAGTGACTCTTCTTTCACATGGAGTGGGAAGAAATAATGACCATTTGGGAACTATTTCAGATGAAAAACATTAGGGATAGCAAAGCTCCGCTGAACCTCTGCTTCTCCCCCAAATTCAGAACCAGGTCTGTACAACTGAATGAATCCAAGGTATCTGGGTTTTTATTTCGTCCACATTGAAGAACTATACAAAAGAGACAAAAGGATGACAGATTTCTTCCAAGAGGAATCTTCTGAAGACCAGCCTACAGTTTTAGAAATTGAAGTGAAAGCTGCACTGAGAGCAATTGGGGAGAAACAAATCATCAGCAACAGATGGGACAATAAAGTTATTCCATGCCTCAGAAACTAAGCCCATCAAATCAAGATCATGCCAACAAATATGGAAAACCAAACAATGACACAGAGACTGGAAATGCTCAGTTTACATCCCAATTATGAATAAAAGGAGATGTCAAAGACTGCAACAACTATTGGGCTGTCACAGTTATTTCTCATGCAAGTAAAGCGATGCTCAAAATCTTATAGCAAATGCTATTAACATATAAGAAATAAGAAATCCCCAATGTTTAAGTTGGATTCAGAAAAAAGAAGAGGCACTAGAGATCATATTGCAAATTTTCTGTGAGAATAAAAATGGAAAATAAAGTGACCTTAGCTTGTAGAACTATCAAGGTCACCATTCTCTACTGTGGCTGGCAGCAACTGCCCATGATCTAAGGCACAGGGCTTGCATTTCATCTAATTCCAGATCCCTTTAACTGTAAATAGCAATGATTGAATCTGGAATTTTCCGTATGTCAGGCAGATGCTATACCACTGGACTGTGGCTCTTACCCAAGAAAGGGAGAATTTTGTCAAACCTACCATGAGCTCCTTGGAGGAAGGGCAGGGTAATAATGCACCACATATATAAATGCAAGGAAATTCCTTGGAGATTGAACAGATGTACACCTTAAAAGAAACCTTCAGTGTTTCTGAGTGAAACAGTCTAGCCTGATCTGATCAGATCTTGGAAGCTAAGCAGCACCCTAATTACTACTTGGACTGGAGACCACCAAGAAAATCCAGATTTGTAATGTTATTACATAGGCATGCAATGGCAAACCACCTCTGTCTCTTGCCTGTAAAACCCAGGATTACCCAGGATTTCCATAAGTCTGCACTTTATATCACCAAGACGTGTTCTGATTCTGCTGGGAATTATGTCTTACTGGTGCCCCTACTCTGGTGGTTGTTGTGTTCTAACCTCACTTTATCTAACAGTAGACCTGTTAGAGCTGCCAATCATTTTATATCCCAAGAGTTTGCAAAATCTCCTGTAAGATCAACATGTCAACGCTGCTTGTATTGATAGGCACAGAAAGGGCAGTGCTCCTCCTGCTGTGATTTTGTAATATTTTTGGGACGAAGGTTATGAGTGGCTGGTTTATCATAATCCGTATCTCTGAAATGCCTTTTTAAAATTGAGGCTGAGATAGGACTGTCCATCAAATGAAATTGTTCAGTCGTGATCCCCCCTCCCCCCAATTTCCTTGAAGGAATAGAATGAGAATTCAAATTTAAAAAAATTGTATTTCCTAGACTAGATCAGTTGTAGTTTTGTTTATCTAGAAAAGACCATATTCCCTGATATAGATTGTTCCCAGAAAGAGTAATGCTATATTAACAAATGATGTCTTATTGTTATTTTGTTCATCTACAAAGGATTTCCTGGCTTTGCAGGAGAGATAAGCAACTTCGTATATTAGTTTATGTTTGTCATCAATATTGGGTCTCTGCTTTGCACAATTGGTTTGGCTGATTTACTTGTCTTGTATATGCTTGCAGTGTGCAGCTTATACTGTGTTTTATCCTGAACACTCCAAGTGCCCTGCATGTGCTAGCACCAGCCAAACTTACCTTAATGGAACTCCTCATGCCCATTGAATCACTTTGCTGAGTTGCCTCAACACAAGTCGAATGTCCATCAGGGCCAAAGTACATGTTATGCAATTTTTGGCGAGTTGGGTCTCAGTTCCCTCAGCCCTTTCCCTGCAGTCAGACAGTGGCTACAGGGAATGAAAGGAGGAATCCCTTTCAGCTTGAAACTGTATGGCCCATTATGCACGGCCGCCAAAACAGTGATTTCGGGTCACATGGAAAACGCGGAGGGGGAAGACGCGACGCACACCGGTTATGCACGGGGTGGGGTGCGACGGTGGCAAAACCCAAAGTAACCGATTATGCACGCGGCGATCCGGGTGTCGCTTCTGGTTGCGACCCGGTCACCCGGAAGCTGCGCTTTCTTCCGCGTTTCGCGAACGCGGCTTTTTTGGCGGCATGCACCGAAACTGCGGCCAGTTGCAGCCGGCACTGTGCGTTATCGTGATTTTAGTCGCCGCCATTCCACCCCGAATGTGCGCTAAAACCCCCGTGCATAATGGGTCTAAGATGGGACAGGAGGAGTTCCTGCCTCAGCCCAGGTCATTTTCAAAAGCTGAAATAGGCCCTGGCAGGAGGTTAGCTGTCAATGTAACTTTTGAGTGGTGTGTGCATGTTGCTCCTGGGGCCATTTTAGTTCCTGAAGAAAGTGTGTGTTTGGGGGGGGGCAGGAGCCCATCATCTCCCCCATGCTGTAGTTCTAAACACAAAGTGGCTCCTTCTGGTCTTTAGAATGACATTCCCTACAGCTGCTGTGTGACTGCAGGAAAAGTATGTTGGACTGGGGAGCCTACAGCCAGTTCGCCAAACAATAAATAAATAAAACAAAATATATCATCTGGCCCTCAAATGACATGCTGAAGCATGTTGCATTAGCAAACCCATTTTGACTCATAAAGACAGTCAACATAGGCTTATGCTACTTTTGTTTCTGGAAATCCTTGACCTCCTTCCCATGATAATGTCTCTAGAGCCATCTGATCCTTGTCTACAGAATTTGGCCACTCTGGTGAGCTGATGAAACTAGTCTTCATGTCTTTCACAGTGGAACAGTTGACCATCGCCACAGATAATATTGACAGCTTTCTTTTTCTTGCTGTGCAGATAATGGCCTTCTCAAAGGCACTTCTCTATCAGCCACTGGCTCTCTGCAAGATTACTATCACCTGCCTTGTGCACTTTCAAGACTGATGCAGCATCTCCTAGACCGTACACTTTTTATCTATAATTGCATTATCTACCAGTCTTTTTCGTCCACTGGTTTTCATCTAGGCCAGGGTGAAATCAGTATGAAAAATATCATTATGAAGGAATGAAAGGAGAGGCATATTGATGTGAAGCCTTAAGTAGCCATGTTTATATGCAAATACATCCTCATAGATTTCAGCACCTTAAAGGCTTTTTGAAAGCTCGGTCCTTTCCGAGGAAGAATGCTTAGCAGTCTTGAGACTTCTCCGGTTAGGTGGTTCAAAAGGGAGCAATTTAACAGTGCCTTCATTAATGATTGCTTTGTCAGTTGCGTCTGTGCTGCTGGCAGTATTTGCCATTGGAGAGTCTGTCTTACGGGCCTGTGACAGGCAACTTGCTGGGGTTGAGGAAAATGTGAGTTTCCCCTTCCCTGTTCAGCTCAGAAGGCTGCCAAAACTACAGCCTCATCAGCCCTGATGGAAAGTCATGCTACAGAAGACTGGGAGTAATTTAAAGGAAAGAGAGGATCCTGACTGAGCCTAGGATTTGTGACTTGGTGATCAGAGCCGTTGAAGGAGAGGGGTGGGAAGAGTGGGATGCATGCATGTCTTTTGCAAACATCCTACCAAACATTCACAAATGTCTAAAGAGCGCTGTGCATTAGATAGGCATGCTTGCAAAAATATGAGTAGTTGTGAGTAAAGAATGGGGGTGTTTGCCCATTGCTAAGTGGGATAGATCCCAGCTGTGTAAGTAAAATGATGTTGGGAACTATAGAAGCATGGATGTGGCTGCTGTCAAAAATAATTACTGTGCATTTACCCATTTCCATCTTCCCTGAAGCTATAGCCTGCCTAGTTATGCAGTCAGATGTTGAACTGAGAGCTTGTAACAGGAATTGCCCCTTACAAAAAGCACCTGATGATTTTAAACTGAGCCAGGTCCATTCATGTTTGGGCTCCTCTCAGAATAGGATCTGCTTCTACCATCAAGCCACTAGCCAGACTTCTTTGCCCATGCCTCTGTTTCCCAAAGCAATATTGTTGTGAATGGTTAGGGGGAGATTCATTAGGGAGTCAAACTACAGTGGGGAGTGTCATTAGCTGACAATACAAATTCTATACTTGCTGGGGGTTGTAGGACTGTCATTTTCTCATTCTCTCTTTAAAAAGGTAAAGGTAAAGGTATCCCCTGTGCAAGCACCGGGTCATGTCTGACCCTTGGGGTGACGCCCTCCAGCGTTTTCACAGCAGACTCAATACAGGGTGGCCTTGCCAGTGCCTTCCCCAGTCATTACCGTTTTACCCCCCAGCAAGCTGGGTACTCATTTTACCGACCTCGGAAGGATGGAAGGCTGAGTCAACCTTGAGCTGGCTGCCAGGCATCGAACTCCCAATCTCGTGGGCATAGCTTTCAGACAGCCTTTTAGCCGCTTACCACTCTGCGCCACAAGAGGCTCTCTCTCTCTTTAACCCCCTCCAACCGAGGAATCCAATAAGGCACATAAAAAAAAAATGGCTTGACTTTTTCTGAAAGAAGCCCTGTACTGAGGAATCTCAGTCTTCAGTGGGACCTGGAGATACCCTGGTTTTGTGGCTCATCCCCAGGCAACAGATTGGAGAAAATGTCTGCTTTGGAGGGTGGATGTCATTGAGGTCCCTCTCCACCCCAAATCCCACCCACTCCTGCCTTCACCCTTGGCTCCACCCCCACGGTCTCCAGGTATTTTTCAAAACAGAACTGCCAACCCTACCTATAGTGGTTTTTATGAAAGTTTCTAGTCTTTCCCAACATAATTGAGTTGGGTTATGCAGCCATGGTTTTGCTGCATAGGCCGGAGGAGAAGAATAAGGAAAAGAAAGGCAGGGAATGCCTCTGCTCTTTGAGATCTGCATGTGTTCTTTCTGATAACTCAGACATTTAGTCCTGAGACATAAAAGTGTTTGGTAGGAATGCTTGCAAAAAACCCTTGTTTTCCAAGGTGAGGCAGGAAGAGAGGGTCCGATATCAATAAAACTTGTCCGTCAAAGACTCCCCAGCTGCAGCCAGTAATGTACAGGGCAAAGAAATATTAAGGTTTACAGCCTGCAGGAGTTTTCCTGGAATGATAATGGATCTTCCAGCCACTTTGGCCTTATTGTTATTTAGACTGCATATGTGAATTTGTGGCTTTTTGGACTCATACTATTTGTGTTTGATGTGTAGTTAGTCCTTCCACAGAAACAGCTAACAAGGCCACATACATGATGTAGCAAAGTCATTCTGAACAAGAAGATACCTGAATGGGATTTTTATCATCATCAATGATGATGATCATTGCTTAGAGCCTATGGTAAAATACAGGCATTTAACAGGAAAAAATAATACAATTTGACATTTTATAAAATGTCAGAGTAATACAAATATAAAATCTCAATTTAAATTTACTTAAAAATACAATTCTAAACAAATCAGCTGATTTTTATATTTTTGGAGTGCTTCACTGTTTATACTGTCTGTTTGGAGATTTTTTTTTCATAGAAGATGTTTGTTTGTTTGAATTTCTAGCCCACCACTTTCTGTAGACTTTGTGTGGGTTACAGAAAAATTGATAAACCCCCAATAAAACTAATCAGCACTCCCCTTAAAAACATACCCAAGAAAATGCCATAATCCCTCAACTACCCTCCCCCATCCTCATCCTTACCTAGCACCGCAGGGTGTGTTCGCAGGATGTTAAGCGTGTCTGGAGGCCCCAGTTCTTCCTAACCCTGGCCTCAACTAAAAACCTGTTGGAAGAGCTCTGTTTTACAGGCCTTGTGGAACATAGACAGCTCCATCAGGACCCTCAGCTCTTCCGGGAGCTCATTCCACCAGGTTGGGGCCAGGACCGAGAAAGCCCTGGCCAAGGTTGAGGCCAGGCTTGCTTCCTTAGGGCCAGGGACCATGAGCAGATTAGCACTTGCAGAGTGAAGGGCTCTGTGGGGGGCATAAGGAGATAAGCGGTCCCTCAGATAGGCAGGGCCCAAGCCATGGATGGCCTTAAAGGTTAATATCAACACCTTGAATCTGATCCGGACTACGACTGGAAGCCAATGCAGCTGCCTCAGCACAGGCTGGACATGGGTCCTCTAAGATGTACCTGTGAGGATTCTAGCAGCTGCATTTTGCACCACCTGCAATTTCCAGGTCAAAGACAAGAGAAAACCCACAGAGTGAGTTACAGAAATCTAATCTAGAGGTGACCGTTGCATGGATCACTGTAGCCAGACAGTCCGAGGGCAGATAGGGTATTAGTACCCTAGAATCATAGAATCATAGAGTTGGAAGGGGCCATACAGGCCATCTTGTCCAACCCCCTGCTCAACGCAGGATCAGCCCAAAGCATCCTAAAGCATCCAAGAAATGTGTGTATCCAACCTTTGCTTGAAGACTGCCAGTGAGGGGGAGCTCACCACCTCCTTAGGCAGCCTATTCCACTGCTGAACTACTCTGACTATGAAAAACTTTTTCCTGATATCTAGCCTATATCATTGTACTTGTAGTTTAAACCCATTATTGCGTGTCCTTTCCTCTGCAGCCAACGGGAATAGCATCCTGCCCTCCTCCAAATGACAACCTTTCAAATAATTAAAGAGGGCTATTATGTCCCCTCTCAACCTCCTTTTCTCCAGGCTGAACATTCCCAAGTCCCTCAACCTATCTTCATAAGGCTTGGTCCCTTGGCCCCAGATTATCCTTGTTGCTCTCCTCTGTACCCTTTCAATTTTATCTACATCCTTCTTGAAGTGAGGCCTCCAGAACTGCACACAGTACTCCAGGTGTGGTCTGACCAGTGCCGTATACAATGGGACTATGACATCTTGTGATTTTGATGTGATGCCCCTG
Source organism: Paroedura picta (assembly GCF_049243985.1). Lineage (NCBI taxonomy): Eukaryota > Metazoa > Chordata > Lepidosauria > Squamata > Gekkonidae > Paroedura > Paroedura picta. The sequence goes on along the minus strand of NC_135375.1, from coordinate 86,217,284 downwards.
TTGATACAGCTCCAAATGGCATTTGCCTTTTTTACCGCTGCATCATACTGCCTGCTCAAGTTTAGTTTACAATCCACAAGTACCCCGAGGTCTCGTTCACACACAATGTTACCTAGAAGCGTATCCCCCATCCAGTAGGCATGCTTTTCATTTTTCTGACCCAGATGCAGAACTGTACACTTATCTTTATTAAATTGCATCTTGTTCTCATTTGCCCATTTCTCCATTGTGTTCAGATCTCGTTGAACTCTGTCTCTATCTTCTGGAGTATTTGCCAGTCCTCCCAATCTGGTGTCATCTGCAAACTTGATGAGTAGTCCCTCAACCCCCTCATTTAGATCATTAATAAATATGTTAAAAAGTACCGGGCCGAGCACCAAGCCCTGAGGTACCCCACTACTCACCTCCCTCCAGTCTGATGAAACACCATTGACAACAACTCTTTGAGTGTGGTTCTCTAACCAATTCCCTATCCACCTAACTATCTGAAAATCCAGACTTCAGTCCTTCAATTTATCCATCAGAACATCATGGGGAACCTTATCAAAAGCTTTACTAAAACCCAAGCAAATGACATCAACCAAATTTCCATGATCCAGCAAACCTGTTACTTGATTCAAAAAAGGAAACCAGGTTGGTCTGACAGGACCTGTTGGAGACAAATCCATGCTGACTTCCTTGGATCTCCAAATTGTCCTCCAGATGTTTGCAGATCGCTCCCTTTAATATCTGCTCCATTATCTTCCCCATAACAGAGGTCAGACTCACTGGTCTGTAGTTTCCCAGATCATCCTTCCTCCCTTTTTTGAAGATCGGAATAACATTTGCTCTCTTCCAGTCCTCCAGGACATCTCCAGTCCTTAAAGAGGTCCCGAAGATGATGAACAAGGGTTGTGCAATTTCTCCGGAAAGTGCTTTGAGCACTCTCGGGTGCATTTCATCCAGCCCAGGGGATTTGAACTCATCCAGTGCAGCTAAATGCCTCTCGACAACCTCTCTGTCCATGTCAACCTGCCACCCAGACACTATCTCTTGGCTACTGCCATCTCTAGATGTGCCTAAACCCTTTGACCTGTGGGAAAAAAACAGATGTAAAATAGGTGCTGAGCCTTTCTGCTTTCTCTGCATCCTCCATTCGAGTTTGTCCATCTGCACCCAAGAGTGGGCCTTTCAACATTCTCATCCATGGTATGACACTCATCATGTCTCTGAATTTATTAAAATTTGCCCTATGGAAATCCAACATCTGCGTCTGGCTACCAGCTTCCTTGCCTCCCCATCTCAAAAGGAATTCTATGAGGACATGGTCACTTCCCCCTAGGGTCCCCACCTCCTTCACCTCATCCACCAACTTTTACCCTCACCTGGTGAAGATGGTCAAATGCCATGTGAGCTACATCTGTGACCTGGACCTCCATTGTAAGGGAGCCATCCAGGATTATCCCCAGATTCCGGGCTGAGGGACTAATGTTGAAGTTGCGCCTCAGCCAAGGTGGGTAGAGGTGCTTTCTGTCCTGCCACCTTTCTGCTCAGCCACAAGACCTCCATCTTGGAGGGGTTGAGTTTCATGAGACTCTGCTCTAACCACCCAGCAACCACTTCCAAACATCTGGCAAATGTATCCGGAGGGTGGGAGTCCAGGTAGCCATCCATGAGGAGATAGAGCTGGGTGTCATTTGCATATTGATGACAGTCCAGCTCATAAGTCTGAACCAGTTGTACCAGAGGGCACATAAAAATGTTGAATAGTGTGCGGGAGAGTACTGCCCCTGTGGGACCCCGCATGGGAGTCAACAGGGGCACGATAATAGTATCCAGTTCCAGAGAAAGGAGCACAGCCATTGAAGGGCTGTCCCGCAAATCCTTTAGTAGAGGCTCAACAGGATCTTATTTGCCTCCTTACCTTGAAAAGCTTCAGCTGCCCAGTTCTACCTGTTAAGCCTCTATGTAAAAGAACAGGATATTCTTCTTCACCTGCTGGCGACAATAGGAACTAGACCTTTGACAGCTGGCGATAGTCGCATGAATATCCAAAGGTTTATTTCTGGTCTCAAGTATTGTAAAGTGAAATTCCTGGAAACTCTCATTTGCATTTCTGACTACTATGCCTGTGTTTTTCTGGAATAAAACCAATGTGTTTGGCAGGGGTTGTTGTGGAGCTTAGTTTTGTTACACTAGAGAAGGGCTGCCATCCTTTCCTCTGGCAGGATTGTCCTTGAAAATAAACAGGACAAAAAATATCCCTCTGCATTTGCTTCTGGTTATATATTTCTGTTGAAGTGCCAAGATCTAGCCTTTTGTCAGTTACTATTAATGTGACTGCTTAATTCATGTCCCTGTGCTCCTATTCCTACTTGGTTGTGTTTCATTTCCTTTCCCCCCCCCCAAAAAATGCTTCATTTCCAGTCATGCCAATGCTGAAAATGCATTTAATTAAAGGAGACAATTGTAATGATTTATATCCATGTGTGCATAAGTCATAACTGTTCAAAGTCAAATGGGCAAAAAAAAACATTGATTTTGGAATACTTATACAATACATGGGTAGCAAAAGGAGGCCATTGGGGGGATAATAGCTGTAGGGTAGAGGGAGGTTTGCTTCCGAATTGTCCTGAAGACTCTTTACTTCCAGCCAGTTTGGTTTTCAGCTGTGAACACACACTGCCTTGCAGCATTCAACATGGATACTCTCCCTTTCTCTAAAGAAATGCAGATGTTGTACTTTTCTGCCTTTTTCCAGCAGTGCTAGAGGATTGCAGGATGATTTCAGCCTCATTCTCTCCTGGATGCAGGAGAATATGAAGAAACATACACCACATTTTCCAACAGCCACAATGTAAGCCTACGGACAAACTTACCATCAATCAAATGGTCCAATGTAAGGCTGAAATTTTATGTTGCCTAAGACATTATTTAAAATAATTTAAATAAAATTATTTAAAATAATTTTAAAAGCAGCATAAGATTATCCATAATGAAGCATAAAAATTACATAAAGCAACACGCACCATTCTAAAATGCTATCTATAAAACACCTAGAGCAGTGGTCCCCAACCCCCGGGCCATGGCCCGGTGCCGGGCCGCGAAGGCCTCTGCGCTGGGCCGTGGTTCCCTCTTCCCGCCCCCCCCACAGCGAGAAGCTCGCCAGGCTGCGAGCAAATCGGCTGCCGAAGCGGCAGATCAGCTTGTGGCCCGGCAAGCTTCTTGCTTTGGGAGGGGGTGGGAAGAGAAGCTTGCCAGGCCGCAAGCTAATCAGCCGCTTCGGCGGCCGATTTCCTTGCGGCCCGGAGGGGCGGGGAGAGGGAGCCGCGGCCGCCGGCATGCCGGCGATGCAAACGCGCACACGCAGACTTGCTGTGCATGCGCGTTTGCGTCCGGCGGGGGCACAAACACACACACACGGCAAGTCCGCGCATGCTCGTTTGCGCCGGGGCTGCCATACACGCGCGGGGCCTCAGGTCGCCCTCTCCCCGCACCCCGGCGCAGCGGTCCGCAGCCTGAGAAAGGTTGCAGACCACTGACCTAGAGCCTCTTGTGGCACAGAGTGGTAAGGCAGCAGACATGCAGTCTGAAAGCTCTGCCCGTGAGGCTGAGAGTTCAATCCCAGTAGGTTGACTCAGCCTTCCATCCTTCCGAGGTTGGTAAAATGAGTACCCAGCTTGCTACTGGGGGGTTAAATGGTAATGACTGGGGAAGGAAATTGCAAACTACCCTGTATTGAGTCTGCCAAGAAAATGCTAGAGGGCATCACCCCAAGGTATACCTTTACCTTTACCTTTACTTTTAAGACATATGGTAGCTGTTGAAAACAGTAAGCTTCCAGCTTGAAATCTAAAAATGTGGGTGCACCATGCAAGGCACTGCCAAGCCAACATCTATGGTGGGGGCAGCACCTAGCTTGGCTCTCAAGGCACCAAGAGAACAATCCTAAGCTGGTCTGCTCAGGATCCATCTCGACTCTTTCCAAGGGGGGCTACTCCCATGAAAGTGTTCTCTTTAGCAGTGAATATTATTATACTAGGGGCAAAGTCTCTTGTATCCAAGAATACAACGGGCGCTAGAGTTTGGCAGTGGGAAGAGGAAGGGGAGAAGTTGTCCAGTTTGTAAGGGCTTGGGGTTGAATGTGTGTGTTGTATGGGAGGTTGTGGTGGTGTGGGGGCAAATGAGGGCATGGGTGTGGAGATATGGGTTTCAATAACCTGTGGTTTGGAACCTCTGCCCCAGCCAGAGCAGTATTTTAAGTGTGAAGGGGCTTTTCTGTGGCCTCCCTGTCAGCCTGTGGCCTCCCTGTTTGGCAGAAGGGGAAAGTCCCCCCCTCAAAAGGAAGGCCCTCAGGCTCCCCTGTGTTGCTCTCTGAAGGAAAATGCCTCCCTCCCCTCAGTCAGGGCTAAAGGGAGGGGGAGGGAGGGAGCGCACTCTCCAGCCTCCTGCCAGCTCTGTCAGGGTTCTGAGGCAATTTGCAGTTGGACATGGCAGTTAGGACAGCCTTGGGGTGAAAAGGACTGGTGCAGGCTGTGTTCTCATCCCCCTTGGCAGAAGCAGACTGGCAGCGATGTCTCTATATTGCCCCTGGCTGGGCTGACTGGATGGAATTTTTGTCTGTTCTGGTGAGGGGCCAATCGGAAAGCACTTCGCACCTTCCAATTGGCCCCTCCGCTTGTCAGTCCAGGGCCAAGGGGGCAATTGTTGCCCCCCCATCCCGGACTGAGCCCACCCCAACACCCCTTACTGTTTTATTAAGAGGGACAGATGGTGCTTCAGCAATGAGATGTACTGCAAGGTTTAAACCATTTCTCCAGGCTGCTATCCCAAACTTCGATTCTGTTACAGTTTCCAGATTCCTAGTCTTGCTCTGACCTGGAGACCACCAGTGGGTCATAACACAGAGGCAGGCAATGGCAAACCATACTTGAATGTCTCTTGCCTTGAAAACCCCATGAGACGACAAAATAAAATAAATCTATCGCTTTATAAATTTTGTCTCCTGACTGCTGTCTAAATCTAGCAATAAGCAACATTGAAACGTGTAACTCCCCCAAAAGATATCTTAGAAAATGCACTTCTTTCTCCATCTGTTGCTAACTTTTCAAAATCTGTCGTTTGTTTTCTTATTTCTCTTTTTCTTAACTGCGATAACATTTTGAAATGTCACTGCCTTGGATTTCTGGGCCACTTCCTCACTTCATTCCTTTCAGTCCCAGTGTACAATTATTCTTCTCTACCCCTTAGCCGCCTCTTCAGAGTTTCTGAATATGTTTGATCTGTTGCTCTAATAAATTATGATCGGATTCATAGCAGTGTGCTGCTGGAGCATTCTGTTCAACAGCATGTTGGGTGCAATTCTGAGAGTACCTTCCAGGGAGTAAGCCCCATTGAATAAAATGGCATTTTCTGTAGAGAAGAGTTGCTGTGGATTTCTTGCTGAGTTCTTTTAATGAAACTTATGGCCAGTTTTATGGGGACAAGTGTTCTAAGGCCAATGTAGAATTGTCTGTTGATCTGCTTCTCCAGACTGATAAATCCATTAACCTTGAAATAGGAACAAAAGTATCATAAAGATACCAGAATGTCCCTATTTCCATCAGAGAATCTGGGATGGGGTTGAGGCCTTTACTGTTTGACCTGACGGAGATTCATTTTATAAACTAAAACTGCACATGCTCCTCAGCAGGCTATTGTTTTACTAGGGTGAAATTTTTGGCATTAGCATCCTCTTTCTTCTCTTCTGGCAGTAACTAAATCTACCCAGCTGCCGTTTTGTTAACTTCTCTTGCTTTCTTCAAGACTCAACAGGACTAAAGAAAACATAAATCAAGACCTGGAAGATGCATTATCCCTTTCACCTAGGTGATTTGAGCTATCTATCAAAACCCATAAAAGCCATTTTCCTATGAAAACCTTGAGTTTTGAAGAATATCATTCATCACTGGTTGGGGGATAAAAGGCCACTAGGTTTAATCCTCTCACATACACATACATATATATGTTTTTTCCAGTGTGTTTTGGGTTAATTGCCATCCCGTTCAGGGAAGTAATGGCAAAAGGTATTTGCAGTTAGCAGCAAGCAAACTTATCTGTCTAAAAGAGATGCTTCAACGCTGCCAAATATCATTCATCAACTTGCCTTTTCCCATGGCACAAGTATATCTTGATTAGAGGGGACTAAATTGGATGCCAAAGTAAAATCTTTGTTTTGCCCACTACGGTTCAGTCAAATGTATTATTTTATGGGGTTGCAAGTATTCTTTGAATAGCTTGATATTAATCAAAAATAATGTAGAAGGCCCATGAAGAACATCACTAATCTTAACAAACACTTTACAAGATTCAGTATCAATGTATTTATTTTGCTATTAAATTGCAACTGGCAGGCTCATTTCTTTTAAACTACTTCATACTTGCATAGTTAAGTGGTAAGAAAATCTTTAGGCATGATCCCAAAATTTTACTAGGCCAGATTTTGCAATTGAATTAGGTTTCCTAACCCTCAATTTTAGACTGCTTTTTGGATTGAATCCTAATCTATGGGATTTCCTATGACTGTTTCAAGGGGAACTCTCATGACTTCTCCTGCCGTTTGTCTTCTCTTACTGATGAGCATTAATAACAAGCAGGTGGAAATGTGCTCATGTACTTCCAGGGTGATCTGAAAAAATCAGGAGTGTTATGAAAAAGTCCAGGAGTCTGTGGAATGAGGTAACTGTCCACTCCGTAAATGTATGAAGCATAAAACAGGAGCATTCCCCTACACAACAGGCTTAAAAAAAAACATTATGAAGTTCAGTGCTGTTATTTCTGATCAGAAATAGTTTTTCAGTCTTTTCTGTTGCCTTTTTATTTGTGATCCTTTTAACTGGACATTTCAGAGATTAACAAATGTTGGATGCCTTGTGGATTAACTTGAAAATTCATCACCATTTCTACACAGAGGGGTAAAACACGCATGGCCTTCTAGCAAATGTGGGAAGGTAAAGCTTGTGTATGTAGTCCTCCTCACAGAAGACCCCTTGGGCATTTTCCCTCTGTCCCATCGCAGCTTTTGGCCTCCCTGTGAGGCTGCAAGGGAAAACAAAATGAACTTCCCCCCTCCCCCCAGTCCTTGGCTTGTGAATCACAGCAAACCACCAATCCCAGCACAGCTGGACTGAAACGTTCTTCCCCTCCAAGCCCCAAATTTATATTTTTGTAAAAAAATGGCACTTCTGAATTGCTATGTGGTAATGCAACAACACAGAACCATTTTTAATATAAAATTAATATTTCTGCATTGCTATGGAGAAACAGCAGAATGATACAGCATTTACCCTCTCCTTTTGGGATTTGTGCTGTTTTGAACTCTATATCTGGGTGGATTTGTGAGATGCTGGAAATGGTGACTGGACTCCTATGAGAGATTGTGTGTGAACAGTGGGCTTAAAAACAAAGTGTACAGACTTCTGTATGATCAGGAGAAGGCTGCTTGATTACACACCCTCCTCCTCTTTCTCCATTCATTCCCCACCTTACTGATGGCTGCTCACTGATGGGGTATGAGATAATAAGTGGTAAATCCACTTTTTGCTATTACCCTCATCCCGAGGCAAATCTGGCCAAAACTCGAGCCAAACCCTGCACAGCCTTGGGATGCAAGCAGTGTCATGTGGAGAGGGCTCTAAAACCTGGCAGCAACCAGAGGCTGCCCAAGGGCAGATTCTTTATGCAGAAATGGTCCATGTTTTGCTTTCATTTCCCTCTGATGAGAATCACTTTATATCACTTTATGTTTCTGTGCATCAAGATATTCCTTTTAAATTGACATACTTGAAAATTACGTTGGCATATAAACAGTCTAAAACATGGAAAGGGATTTAAGATGGTGCCAAAATAGTGTAAAAGAAGCAAATCAGCTGGCAATACCAGCAATAAAAATTGGTGGAAGGAAAGCAATGACACCATATAAACCCCAAAAGGAATGTGTGTTTCTTTTGGTCACAGTGGTTTATCCCTGGATATCAAACCTGGTGCATGCCAAGTATGCATTATACTACTGAAATTTATTCCTTCTCATAATTCTGTAATTCACATGGTGATGGGAGCTGGCCATGGGGATGCGCTGAACATACTGTTCCACCAGCATATGAACTATGGGACTGTTCATAGGTCTGGGGCATGCTGGAAGGCTGTTGGGCAACAGGGAAGCTCTGTAAATCATTGCTTTGTCAAACTGCTGTGTGTGATTCAGTGAGAAAGGAAATGACTCTTGTTTTCATCAGCTGCATTTGTTGGATGAAATGCCTTGAGGAGCATATAGAATTCAGATCAATCTAGAAGGGTCAGGAAAAGGGAAAGGAGGCATTTTCCAAGAAAGATTCCTTGAAGTGATTAGAGAATTGCCAAGCTCTAGCTTCATACACTTTGCTGCAAATGTGCCTACAGTGACAGGTTTACCCTCTCCCCCCAGGTGGTACTGCTCTTGGTTTTGGTTGCAATGCTAAATATACTCCAGACATCCTGCATTTAAGAGGCAAGACTAAAAACATTGCCATGGGAGCAGGGGGATTTCAACTGCTATGAGTACAAAAAGAGAGCAGAATGGGTCAAATGAATTACGGAATATTTGGAGGGAGATCACAGGATCATGATCTTATTTCACAGCTTGATGGGCCTCTTTGCCCACGTGGAACATGTTAAATGAAGCTCTCCGTCTCCTCTGATTCCCTTCATGTTGATCTGCCTTCCTGAACTTGTTCAGAATTCTTAAGAACATGCATAATGAAACAATTCTGAATTAGCTGGGTCAGCTACAATAAGAGAGGGCTAGGGAGGGGAGTCAGTCACCCTTGGAAATATCCTTTGAATTATAGCTAGATGCATACCAAGGGAGTTGGTGCTGTACGGTTGAAATTAAGATGAGTTGTTTCTCCTCTTCACCCCCTGGTCAGAAAATAGGAAATGAGATTCAGACCAGGAAAGTTAGGAGAATTTTCTACCATGCTCAAAGAGGAAAGGAATGGCCAATGAAGGCAAACAAGCCTTCCTTTTCTTGCATTCTGAGCAACTGAAGCAAGAATCAACAAATCCTAAAATTGGAAGAGGCCATACAGGCCATCTAGTCCCACCCCCTGCTCAATGCAGGATCAGCCTAAAAGAAACACATACCCTTCACCAGGACAACTAGACCATTGTGTCTTCCCATTCTGCAGTGGTGTGGTATGGTGTTGCACTGTCTCCTAGCACATCCAATGCCCATCCACGGTCAGCCTCAACATTCTTATCAATTATACTTGGAAGAGTTAGCAATTCCTTCACCTGTTTGCTGTTAGCACTTAAAAAAAAGAAAGAAAGGACCTGGGTCAGTCATAGACATAGAATAGAATCATAGAGTTGGAAGGGGCCACACAGGCCATCTAGGCCAACCCCCTGTTCAATGCAGAATCAGCCTAAAGCATCCAGGACAAGTATGTGTCCCATCACTGATGGATCACTGCCAGTGAGGGAGAACTCACCACCTCCTTAGGTAACTCAACTCCATTGTTCAACTAATCTGACTGTGAAATTCTACACATACCCCCCCCCCCCCACACACACACACTCTAATATCTAGCCAGTACTGTTCATAGATATGTGTTCCATTACATAATTGAGGCTGGCTTTTATAAAGTCATTACCAATGCTGCCAGGGACAGGGATATTTCCACTCTTAGGGTCTGCATTTTGGAACTGCATTTGAACTGTCACATTTCTGATGACATCAGTGTCTTACAGAAATCCTGCTGTGAAGTCTCTTGCTCTCTTTTGAGAACCTATATACTGCCCCATGATTCTCTTCCCTTCCCACTTACTTCCTTCCATTGGCAGTTCTGAGAAACCTCCTCTCTTGATATGCTGAACACTACAATAGCAACTTCCCAAGAGCAGGAGACTTTGAGGAAAGTAGTATTTTGGAGACATCTTGGTCTTCAGAAAGTATATTGGGCATCTCAGAAACTATATTCAGTGCTGCAGGGCTTTTTGCATGTATGATGCAATTGCTCCCCTTAAAACATTTTTATTAATGCATTTTGAGTGAAAAGGTGCCAAGTTTTATTGAAGTTCTACTTTTTAAAACTTATACACCGCAGTTACTCTTCAACTCAGGACTTGTAACAAAGACAAAACATCACTTCTCTTCCCCTTCTTCCTCTGTTTCCATTCTGTGCATTTGACTGTAACATGAAAAAAGAGAAGGTTGCACAAATTGTTCTTTACCAGTTCATCAATCCTCTCCCTGTTGCTAATTGCACAATTACTGCCTTATGGCACAATTACTTCCTCGTTTTAGATAAATTGCCATGTAGACTTCCTTCTGCAAGATTTTCAGCCACTGCATAAGTTGCATTCAGTATCCAAACAAAAGTTTCAGAACACCTGAATAGCTGCTCTAGATCTGTCCAGTAGGTAGGTCACTTGGTCCAGATCCTTGATAGAGTGGTGCTCCTGAAAGGCTGAAAAGCAAGACTCAGGGTCCAGAGCGTTACCCTATTGTTGCTTTACATTGCTGAATTGTAGAGGGTTACTGCTTCTGAACTTGGAGTTCCGTTTAGCCAGCATGGTCTAGTGTGGGGATGGGTGTGAACTGGCTCATGAATTAAAGTTTGTTATACATTTTGACTGGTTTGTGGCTCATGAAGCAATATTCATGGAAGGGCAACCGGCATGAACATTACACGGACTTAGATTCTATTCATAATGGTTTGTGGCAGTTTGTGAGTAGATACATTTCCAGGCACACGGTCTTTACTCAATTAAACTGCTTACAAAACTCCAAAGCAATGCGGGGGTTAGAAAAATTCTCCAGTCGTGGAAACAACAATAGTCTTCCAAAGTTTTACAGGCACTGCTGGCTGCCAGTAGCAGGATTCTCATTCTGCTTCATGGGATCAGAAAGCTATATATTGGCTTAGCTCCACACCTTCTCCTGTTGGCTGGACAGAGAGGTAGGAATTTGTTAAAAGCAGACTGGCAGAACACATTCATTTATAGCCTCCTGATTGTGAACTCAACTCTCCTGCTTGGATTTGGGTGTCAGGTGCTATCTGAGCCATCCCATTTCTCTGGTCAAGCTGAGCAGAAGGCCTTATCTACTGGCTGCCTTGACTGAAAATCTACACTTTGATTGTGAATTCCAATCCCCTGCTAGGGCTTGGGGGCATTGGGTGGACTCAGGACTCTGAGCCACGCCATCTCAATGATCATGCCAACCAGAGGAGCTTATCTACTGGGTGCCTCAGTTGAGTATCCACTTTTTTATTGTGAACTCACTCCTGCTGGGGTTTTGATGTTACATGGGCTCAGGGCTCTGAGACACCTCATCTCTCTGTTCCTACTAAGTGGTAGGGTTTAGCTATTGGGTGCCTTGGCTGAAAACCCACATTTTATACCCTATTAATTGTACATTCCTCTCTTCTGTTGGAGTTTGGGTATTTGATAGACTCAGGGCTCTGAGCCATTCTGCTCACACTGAGTAGTAATTTCTACGTATTTTTACATTAGACGTCTCTAATAGGGCCACCTTTTCAATACACTATTTCCATGCTAGCCACAGGGGACAATAATTAAATTAACTGAAGCCACTGTCATTCTGAATGTGCCTATGACAAAGCCACGGGGGGAAATAATTAAATGAAACAGGAAATACTATTTCTTGAAGGAGATTTACACCCCCTCTTCATATGATTCCTTCATAACAAGATATAGGTTGCAAAAAGAGCCAACAGAGGCAGTTAAATCAAAGCACAATCCTCAGCTCTTTTGTTCTGAAATAGCCAGCAGAGTTGGTTTGCCTTACTCTGCCTTCAGATTTTAGTAAAAAATCTTAATGGGTTGCAGCCAGTCCAAATCACCAGAGGAGGAGAGAGGAAGTGCCTGGTTTTATCTGATTTTTACACCTCACTGTAGCTCCCCATACCACAGCACAGTTTGTTCATGAGGGATCAGTGTCTCTCAGAGGTTTAGATGATGGGTGCTGGCTTCCAGGTGGGACCCAGGGAGCCCTTGGAATCACAGCTCATCTCCAGAGTACAAAGATCAGTTCCCCAGGAGTAAATGGCTACTTTGGAGGATGGATGCTATGGCATTGTTGTACTCTACTGAGGTCCATGTTCTCACCAGGCTCTATCCACAGATATCCAGGAGTTTCTGAACCTAGATTCAGCAACCCTACTCCATCAGCCCATGTCAACTCTATTGGAAGATCAAGCAGCAGTCTGCCAAGAGACAGAAAATATTTACTCTGCCAACTCTTTCAGTGAGGTTCCCACCCGCCCATGGATCCAATCCAGTGTCTGTTGATTTGCCCTCAATACAAAAAGCTAGAGAATGTGGCATTTGTAACATCAGTTCTCTCTAGAACTTGTTCAACAATTGGAAGTGTATGATAATCTAGTTGCATCATGGGAAATTTGTGAGCCATCGCTACTCTTTTATCAAGGAATTCCAGGGTTCCAAGGTACATAATTACAGGTAGCTGGCTTGGAGCCATTTTTCAATAAATCTAATCTAGTTACAGATATGTAATAAGAGTGGGCTCCCATTCTGGTAGAAGTAGCCCTCCTCACAGGGAAACCCCTCCCATGTTTTCCATCTACCACATTGGGGCTTTTTGCCTCCCAACAAGTCTGCAAGGGAAAACAAGCCAAACTTCTCTCCCCCACGCCTTGTGGGGGGCTTGTCAATCAGAGCAAGCAAAACAGCAGTTCTCTCATGGACTGAAACTTTCTCCTCCCCTCCCTCCCCCAAGCCCCAAAATTATTATTATTATTTAAAAAGCACTATGAGGTAGTGCCACAACACAGAAGCATTTTTAATATAAAACTAATACTTCCACATTACTATGGAGAAACACCAGAATGATACAGCATTCTCCCTCCCCTTTTTGGGATTTGTGGCATTTCAGATTCTATGTCTGGGTAGAGGCTGGAAATGGTTACTGGACCCCCATGAGTGATTGTATATGAACAGTGGGCTTAAAAACAAAGTGCATGCACATCTGGATGATCAGGAGAGGGCTGCTTAATCATATGCCCCCCCTTTCCCCATTCATTCCCCACCTCCAGAAAACACAAATGGGATTGTGTTTTGCCTGCTTGATCCCAAAAAAGACTGTATTTCATTTACCTTTTACAAAGTAGCTTTGCGGTCCGGCAGCAATGCAGACCACAACATAAAAAAAAAATACTTGGAGCAAGAAATTGAGATGGGAGGGTGGATGTGAGGGCAGGACAACACTAGCAAGACTGTCGCATGTTTTCCCCTCCATTCAGGCTTGACCCTGGATGCTCACCGATGGGATGCAAGACAAAAAGCGGCATATCCAGCTGTCCAGAGGTAAATGTCTTGTGCAGAAACGGTCTAGGACAGCATTAAAATGCAGGGTTGTCTTGTATATGCTCTCCCACCAGTAGTATCAATACTGAGACAAGATATGAAAGGTTGTTTCGCACCTACTCACTCTCACAAGCCATAGTGTTTTTACTGTTGTTTTTGTAGTTTTGTTTGAATTCATAGAATCATAGAATCATAGAGTTGGAAGGGGACATACAGGCCATCTAGTCCAACCCCCTGCTCAATGCAGGATCAGGCCCAAGCATCCTAGAGCATCCAAGAAAAGTGTGTATCCAACCTTTGCTTGAAGACTGCCAGTGAGGGGAAGTTCACCACCTCCTTAGGCAGCCTATTCCACTGCTGAACTACTATGGCTGTCAAGAACTGTATCACATGGTTTATATATGTCAACTCTCTTAACTTTTTTACCATTGGTAATCCCCTGAAATATTCCTTAGCTTTCAAGAAACCCCAGAAGTGGTATAATTGTTTGGAATTTGGTTGGAGGTATATCTGTGTGAGGGCCCACCCAAGGGCCCTCCCCTTCTCACCCCTTTGAGGCCCATCATTGGCCATTTTGGGAGTGGGTAGGTGGGTTGACATAACCATATATGGTCATATCAGCTGGTAAATGTTTAACAAATGTTTAAGAATATATATAAAAAATTAACTCCCACCCATTTGGGAAACCCTTCCCAGGCTGCCAAGAAACTCCAGAGTTTCAGAAAATCCTGGCAATGAAACTGGTATTTATGCATGCACTATTATTAAGCATCATTTCTACCTCCAATATAAATGTCATGTAAAAGAATTCAGTATGAGGAATTGGCAAATGGCACAGATTTTTATTTTAAATCCACAGAACAGAGAAGCAACATTTAAAAGGGTATTTTGGGGATCAGAACACCTGGGATGAGAAATCTGAAAGCATCCCCAGGATCCCTGTGCTATCACAACTGGAAATGTTTCTCTCCTTCAGTGGCTATCCTAAGCACTAGTTGCTCAACAAGCTTTCACATTCCACATTCCATTAAAAATGCTTTTTGAAATGCCCCCATTTGTGTGTCAAAACTTTTTTTTTTAAAGATGTAACTCTTTCCGGCCCTCTCAATTCCTGGCAAATAGAAGGGGAAGAAATGGAGATAGTGACAGATTTTATTTTCCTGGGCTCCAAGATCACTGCAGATGGGGACTGCAGCAAAGAAATTAAAAGACGCTTGCTCCTGGGGAGGAAAGCTATGGCAAATCTAGACAACATCCTAAAAAGCAGAGACATCACCCTGCCAACAAAAGTGCGTTTAGTCAAGGCTATGGTCTTCCCAGTTGCAATGTATGGCTGCGAAAGTTGGACCATAAGGAAGGCCGAGCGTCAAAGAATTGAGGCTTTTGAACTCTGGTGCTGGAGAAGACTCTTGCGAGTCCCTTGGACTGCAAGGCGAACAAACCAGTCAGTCCTAGAGGAGATCAGCCCTGACTGCTCTTTAGAAGGCCAGATCCTGAAGATGAAACTCAAATATTTTGGCCACCTCATGAGAAGGAAGGACTCCCTGGAGAAGAGCCTAATGCTGGGAGAGATCGAGGGCAAAAGAAGAAGGGGACGACAGAGAATGAGGTGGATGGATGGAGTCACTGAAGCAGTAGGTGCAAACTTAAATGGACTCCGGGGAATGGTAGAGGACAGGAAGGCCTGGAGGATCATTGTCCATGGGGTCGCGATGGGTCGGACACGACTTCGCACATAACAACAACAACAACAACTCTTTCATACCCTATTTAGGAATTTATCAAAATAAACAGGCAATTTCCTGTTTGCAGCATTTTGACATGTAGATTTTAGCAGCGTTTGAAAACTGGCACACCTGACAGCTGTGTCTGAATGTCATTTCTTTCAGAATGTTACCCTTTTAGGAATGCACATGTAGTTCTAACCCACATACCTAAATTTTGTCAGACTGGAATCTCTCTGAATACTTTGTGGCCTTGCCAGATGACTTCTATTATTTTCCGTGTTTTAACAATTCAGTTTCGCTTCATTTTGCGCATCATGAATCTGATCAACATAAAGAGATGTTGGAGGGGCTTTTAAAAAAATGAATATTTTACTTCATAAAAGTGGATGGGGCGTCACTAAATTACCTGGTAAAATAACTATTGACCAGTTTCGCACATAGTGTTTCTGGGGAAAATTATAGTAAGGGCCATCGTAAACCAGCTATCAGCATTCCTGGAAGAAGCCTCAGTCCTATACCAATCCCAGTCAGTCTTCTGACATGGCCATGGGGTAGAAACAGTGCTTGTCATCCTGATGGATGACCTCCTCCACCAGCTAGACCAAGGCAGGTCAGTGCTGCAATGTGCTATTAGATCTCTTAGTAGCTTTTGAAACAGTTGATCACAGGCTTCTAGTTCACCACCTGACCGACACCAGGATAAGGGGGACAACCCTCAAATGGATGACCTCCTTTCTCTGGGGTCACAAACAGAGGATAGCCAAAGGAGAGAGGATATCAAGCCGCCACCACAGATAGCGGTCTTCTCTCCGATCCTATTTGACATCAGCATGTGCCCTCTTGCTCAGCTGGTATGGAAGTTTGGAGGTTTAAAGTTTAAACCCCTGCAAAAGTTACAGAGACAAGAAAGCTCTCCTCCCTATTGCTTCATTTAACCCCCTGGTTCTGTTCCCCCACCCCTCAAAGTGGTAGGGAGCAGATTGAGAGGGTTAAAATGGATGGGAACCATTTAACCCTCCAGTTTTGCTCTCAGCTACTTTGAAGCTGGGGGGGGGGAGCAAAATGACAGAGTTAAATATAGGGATGAAGTGCCCAACAGAGCTGAGCTTGCAGGAAAAATCCTCCCCAGAGTCCAGGTTGAGCTGGGGAAAGCCATGGCAGAGCAGAACAGAGAGAGTGAGAGGTCCCTGAGAGGCACTTCATTACTTTCTTTCAGCTGGCTGGGGAGAGCCACTGCCAACAGAAAGGAGGGTGTGAAATATTCCATCAGTGGCTCAACCCTTCTCTGGGGGACATAATTTGACAGACAATCCCTTAGATATTTAAGTCCAAGACCACGAATGTTGGCAGTAAAACCTTGAACCATATTCGGAATGGTATGATTTTTTTCCCCACATGTCTAGTTCCTGGTATTCTAGCTTTTATTATTTTTTATTATTTCATTGTATATGCATTAATATAGTATTTTTTTTTAAAGCAGACCAGTATTATTATTCCCGTATTTCAGATCAGGGGGTTGAGGCTGTCTAACATGCCTGAGACTACCGAACAACAATAAGAAACAAGATTTCAATCCTTGCTATAACAACAACAGTATTTTTGGCCTTATGACTGCATTTCCTGGATTTTAGTTGTAATATCCTGAAAATGGTTCCCATTCCAGTTCTGTTATCACATCTTCAGCATAGTACATTTTTTTATCTATAAAAGAAGGCATTTTCTGTATTCATTTGGAGTGAATGGAATGAAAGTCAAGGCCCAGAAAAAGAAAGTGCCAAGGGTGAATCTGATAACCTGATATTTTCATTTTGCCAAATGACTGAAGTTGGTCTCTGAGTGCTTCACCTCTAGTGGCTCAGATGTCTTTCTTCTTCACAAATATTACTTCTGTGTTCTTATTTATTGTGCACTTAATTCACACAAGGATTCCAATCCCCGGTGCTCAGGCACCCCTAAAATGGGCTCAGCAACACATCTTATTTTGAAGCTGGGTTATAAATAATAGGGTTGTGACAGCACAGAATATGAAATAGAAATGGCAAAGGGGTTGTACTTTGACAAAATATTTCTTTGGTTCCTACATGAATGCCATTTTGGTAAAACATAAGACTGGACCTGGGGAGTCAAGGTTGTCAAGGTACCTAAGGATGGCAGAAAAGCCTCTCAGTGCAGTCAAGGATTTTTTCCCCCTAAGAAGAAAGTGTAAGTTAAAATTCAGATATGAAGATCTTGATTTGGCTTTTTCATGTACTCATCCCCCCCCCCCCCGTGAGTTTGGATTTGGAATGATATTATGATTAGGAATATTGAACAGCTGCCTATATTTCCCTGGACATAGTTCAATGAATTTGTTTAAAACCGCTGATCATCATGAAGCCTTTCTTTCCATGGATATTTCCCACTTACTGGCACTGGCTGTTGAAGACACTTTATCCACAAATGCTAATATGCAGTTTTTGAAATGCAGATCTCCATTACTGGGTATCACACGGGTATTATCATTCATAATTGTGCAACATGTTCCTCATTCAAAATTCACAGGCAGCTCTGAATATGAATCAAGTCATTGGATTTCAAAATCTGTAACTTTGGAGAGCCCTTCTAAATCAGTTTGCTTGTCAGGAACTCATGGGTTTTGGAGGTTTTGAGAAGTCTTCTGCATGTTCTGCCCCATGTTCATGCACATGGGTGGTCAGGCCTGTTCAGTTCAATCAAAACATGCCCAGAAAATTATCCATGGTAAGGTAAAGGTAAAGGTATCCCCTGTGCAAGCACCGAGTCATGTCTGACCCTTGGGGTGACGCCCTCCAGCGTTTTCATGGCAGACTCAGTACGGGGTGGTTTGCCAGTGCCTTCCCCAGTCATAACCGTTTACCCCCCAGCAAGCTGGGTACTCATTTTACCGACCTCGGAAGGATGGAAGGCTGAGTCAACCTTGAGCCAGCTGCTAGGATTGAACTCCCAGCCTCATGGGCAAAGCTTTCAGACGGCTGCCTTACCACTCTGCGCCACAAGAGGCTCCATGGTAAGGGACCATTTACAGAAAACAATCCCTCCCCCCTCTTTGATAGCTCACCTTCCTCAGGAACTCAGATTGGCACACATGAATGGACTCAATCCCATTCTTTCAACAGTAAGCTTAGAGGAAGAGGAGAACCTTAAGGCTCCCATTGCTTCCCCCCCCCCCAGCTGAGACCCAGGAATGGACTCCTCACTTGAGGAAGATCTGGATGAACCAGGAACAATCCTGGAGGGTTAACAGAATGCTCAGGGACACCCCTGACATCCCTGAATCACTGAATTAAGAAGATGACTCTGTTGTGTGTCATCACGTTCCTCTAACTCAGGATTCCTCAACCGTGGTACCATACAGTATCACAAAGGTCCCTCAATGGCACTGTGGTATGAGAGAATTTCAAAATAGCGTCTGGGAAGAGCTTTCCCACCCTAGGCCTGCCATTTCCAGCTCCAAGCAAAGAGGAAAGAAAAAGTTTTTTTTTTTTAATGTCTAAATTTATTTGGGCAAGTTGACCCACGTGCTCCCATAGTGGCCAGTGATGGGCCCAGAAGGGCCCTGGTTATTTAAACCTTTACTGGCTGAGACTCCTCTAATTTCCAAGGTTGTGTCAGAGACGCATAGCCAGCTGGCATCACTTCCTGGTACCTTGAAGCCTTGAAGTGAGAAGATTGAAAAGGGATACTCTAATTTCTTTTTAAAAATAAATCTGACAATATCTCTTTCAATTCTGCTTATCTGCAGCAGTGAATATGCAGGTTTCATTGTACAAGTATAAAAACACTTATTCATACTACCCATAGTTCAAATGGCATTATACACATTTGGCCATCAAATGTGAGTTTCAAGGCAATTTTTAAAATTTAACATTTGAAGTTTTTTTTTTATGGGATGTTAATGCATTTGAAGGGCACTTTTGTACTCCACTTTGACTAGGGACGTGTAGAAAGGCTGTGATCATGTATAAATTCCAATCAGCCAAATGATCATATTTTTAAGGTTAAAGCTGTTTTGGCCGTTTTCTCTTCTAACAAGAGCGAGATAGATTTAATCATAACTAAATTATCATAGAAACTGAACCATACAAACAAACATTGGGTGATATTTACTGGCAATGACTGTGACATTTTCCACTTATTAAAAAGCAATAAAACACCAAATGAGACTTTGTGCCTTTAAAAACCTTGATCTTTGCAACAGTGAGCTAATGTGATGCCAAGCACATTATCTCTGACAGCTCAGTTAAGAGATGGACAAATCAGTCTTAGTAAAATGCAAAGAAGCTTCTGAACAAGCCGGTCATCCCATCACCCCCCCCCCCCAAACACACACACACACCCCGGCAGCATACAGAAAATAACATTGCTCTTATAAATGTTGTCATTTTTCTGTCCCTCACTTCACAATTTGGGCATATCATTTTCTCATATAATACTAGTGCTTCAGATTTCAAACCACATGATACAGAACACACATTGCGTCTAGGTCTCCACCCTGCACCAGACAGAACAAAATCACATATGACTTCTGGGTTCTTCTTGGTGGCTGCACATGTCATGCCTTATTAGGATCTAGACTGTTGTGCAAGTGGAGAAGGGACTTGGGTCTTCCCCCTGCATAACTTTCACAATCTGAAAGAGCTCAAGTGTGTGTGGGGGGCTGCTGCTTGAAGAAGGCCAGATATCTCCTTGGGTATACATGGGTTTCCCCATGCTGGGTGTAAAATGCATCACTGAAAACCCGCAAAAAGACTGCCAAAAATGACGTCTTATTTTTAAATTCTTAACATGGCACCGTTTTCACAGTGTGAAACTCATCATGTTATTTTTGTTTTTGCATTGCAAATGCTGGCCACACTTCTGGCAGTGTTTTATCAGGAAGGCTTCTGAAACTAGTTTTATGGTGACTTTTCTTGTGTTATGGCACTGAGAACGGACTTTTTTGATGCACAATGTCAGCATGTTTTTGGTCTCCTCCTCTTTTCTGCTCACAGTCCCTTGTCTACCAATGGGAGCTCAAGCACCTGCTGCTTATACTTTGCCTTTGTCAGCAATCACGTGAACATGCTATTTTTTTTTTGAAAGGAAGGGTCTTTGCCTTAATTCTAGGTGGCTCTCTGGTAGCCAGTTTAGAGCAGTTCCCCCCAGAAATCAGTCCTTCATAGCTTGATTTCCATAGACCAAGGCTCTCTGTCTTAAAGATACTGGCTGCAATTGAAATGCAATTGAAATGCTAATTGTGGATAATATTAGCTGGAATATGAACAACATTGCCTCGCAATGGAATTCCCTCCTCAAACTCTTCCTCCCAGAGTTTCCGTAGGAACTTTTTGCGGTGCCTAATTTCTGGAAAAAACAACAACCACGCATTATCACAGCTTGTGCATAAATTTGAATGTTTTAAAAAATGATTTAAAAGGGTTGGCGAACTGACTGTGTGATTCATGTATAATAGGCCCAGGTTGTCATTTATCCAGAAAGCAGGTTCTTGTAGGTACCTTAGGGGGGTGGGGGGTAATTTGGATCCCATAAATCAAATCCCCACCGAACTTGGAGGGCATGTAGAGGAGAAACAGCCAGAGGTCCCCTGTGAGTTTGGTATGTGGGGGGGATTCTATCATGTCATGAGCTTCTTGGACCAAATCAGTTCATTTGCCTGTAAAAGTTCCTGTCAGTTTGTGGTTTGAGAATTAGTCACACCACAAACTGAACCACATTTTCTTTTTCTTGGTTTCTGCCCATCCCTAAGCAGCTCTTTCCCTGCTCATCCCTTTACATGCTTTGCTCCTTTTGGGAGCAATCTCTACACTTGTATTTTTCTCCCACTCCAGATTGGTTTTCCTGGAATAGTCATATCACAGGAATACAATTTTAATCAAAAGTAATTTTTATTGGGTGTTGTTTAGGTCAACACATTTACTTTCTGTTAAAGTATATCTTCCCTTCTTCCTTCCCCCCCCCTCCCTTGGGAAACTTATTCAGCCAGCCTGGTCAATCAAAAGATTCTTCAATCCATGTCGAGTTTGACATATATAGAGGACCCTCGCACATGCACAGCCATACATGGGGATTGACTTGGGTAACAACTGGAAACAATTCATGATTGCACTGCTGACTCTAGAGCTGTGGTTTGTGTGCAAGGAAAGGCATCACACAGCTTAAGCAACCACATAATATTCTGTACATCTGACACACCAGGACACCTTGCCTTAAGATAGATTCTCTCAGGTGTAGTATTTATTATCATTTATTGTTACTATCCATGTTCTGAATGCCTGTTCTCACAGAATGTTTAAATAATGCATGCCTCGTCCTTGACCTTGGGGCATACATGACAATGCCTGCAATCCAGTAACTGCTAACAGCAATTTCAGGCTTGCTATCTAGTAAGATGATGAATCATGACTGCTTTGTGACACCTTCACCATATGCCACAATCTGGACAAGTATGAAAAATACAACTGTTGACATAGATGACTTCTAATGTGTTAAACAGAGGAACCAACAAGGCTGCTAGATGATTGCTTGGGGGGGGGGGACTGAAACTGGACAGCCAGGACAGGGGCATCTATGAAGAAAACAGAGTAGTGAGGATAGTATAACTGATGGTTATACATCTTTTGATGTTAGTCATACATCTTTTGATTATTGATCAATCCACTATGTTAGTCCCCCCGCTATGAAGATTTTGCAAGAAAGGCTATTTTGTAAAAAACAAAACAAAAAAACACCTTAATTTGCATGACCAATAAAATGCCCCTTTCCTCATCTAGCATTTTCTTCTATGTTGCTACTGTTAGTTATTGACTAGATTCAGGCTGTCTTCCAACCCCTATCCATGCCTGGGGCTACCTTACCTGCTACTGGCAATGGCCTTCATTTTCCATGGTCCTTGGAGCCTTGTAACTATGTTAATGCTACTAAAGGGCATGTGCAGCAGTAGAAATTGGCTTCCTTACATGCTCAGATTGCTTGCATATCCAAGAGAACTCAGAAGTTATTATCTAATTAGTACATTTGCATTCTGGCTATCCTAATTTTGATGAGATGAGGGCAGCATGACAAGGGTTCATCCTATTTGATCCCCATGACAACCATTTGACCGAAGAGCCATTTCACAAAATTTCTCATGTTCCCCATTTGTTTGGTTGATAGATGTGGTCTTAGAGTTCCATGCTGTGAACTTAAATCCCAAGATCATGGTAAGTGGGACTCTTTCCCAATTTGCTGTTTTTTTGTGATTTGAAATGGCCCTGGGGATCAGTTATTGTTCCATAGTTACATGGTAGACACAATGACTCTTTAGCAGTAAACCAGTCTTTAGCTAGGTTGAGGCAGAGTGTAGCCTAAGCTCCTTCACCCCACTAAGTGTCATGACTGAGCACAGGTTCAAACCCAATCCTACTCTGTTATTCCATTAATTATAACACAGTTGCTCTGGAATACTCATGGCCTTCCTTCGACTTCATTGGAACTGTGCATGATAAGAGCAGATCAGAAGGCCAGGGAAACAATGCCTAGATACTGAGCGAAATACTGGGATAATGTAGGTAGATTTACATGTTTACATGTTTATGTTTTATGTGTAATCCCACCTTTAATTAACTGAAATTGTACGTATTTAGATGATGTAGTTTGTTCCTTATTTGTCATAACAACACCCTAATCGCTACAAGCTAATGGTTGGCAGGAGATGTGGGAGGTGGGAGGGCAGCATGGGAGACACAGCCTAATGGTGTGACACAACTTCTGGAGGGAGACTTGAAGTCATCCTGCTCTATAAATAACTGAAAACTCTCTGATAGAACCATAGAGCTTCTAGTGATTCTTAGAGCAGCAGGATATTGCTTCCAGGTTTCCCCAGAAGTGATGTCATTGTTGTTGTTGTTATGTGCGAAGTCGTGTCCGACCCATCGCGACCCCATGGACAATGATCCTCCAGGCCTTCCTGTCCTCTACCATTCCCCGGAGTCCATTTAAGTTTGCATTTAAGTGATGTCATGCCATTGCACAAATGGTGTTTTTTAAATTATTTTTTTCACCCACTGAGCAACAGAACAGTGATGTGTAATGGGAGTTAATGGCAGGAGGATCCCTGCTGTAGGGGGAGAGCTGGACTGAATCTGCACAGAGCTTTTATTCCAATCCCAGTTTGATTCAGTCCCTGCCATCTACACAGAATGCGATTTCCATTTTGATTTGGGGTGATTTAAATTTTGCATTTGCAACAAGCATGATTGATCTAGAGTGACCCTATCTTTCCCCCATGATATCCTGGAGTGGAAACTCTCAAAGAGAGATGTAATAAATCTAAACCAACTGACTATGGCCACATTTTACTAAATCTTCTATTCATCTTTTTTCCCCCTTTCTCCTACTGCTCCTTTCTGTGTTAGCAGTAGCTACCAACACACAGTTTGAATTCCCAGCACAAATGCATTTTTCATCTCCTCTGCCATTCATAAGTCATCATATGCTTCCAGTAGCTCAGGCATGGAATGCACTCTTTTAAAATTTCTCAACAACATTTTTGCCTTGCTCCTTCCACCACTTCCAAATGTAGTTGTATCATGAATAATTTTCCGAACTAATTTGATCTCTTTTTCCCTGTCCTGTTTTTAATACCCATGCTTGTTTTTTATTTAAACCATGGAGATCCAAACTCTGTACTTCACTGCAGGCTGCCATGTCCCTTGAAAGAAATAGGGTGCAACAAAAAATGTTGTCCCTGTGTACCCACTGGTAATGAGAGGTAATACATGGCATCAGTTCATCATTTTTTCCCACCAGAACATAGGTTGCAAATTCCAGCTTGGGAAATTCCTTGAGATATGAAGACAATGCATAGGGAGGATGGAGTTTCAAGAGTGAAAGGATCTTGGCCGGGAGGAGAGGCCCTAAAAGCTACAATTTCCTCCAGGGGAACTGGGCTCTGTACTCTGGAGACCAGCTGTAATCCTGGGAGATCTCCTGTCCCATATGGAAGTTGGCAAACCTCATGACCAGACTAAGAGTTTGATTCAAGTCCATTAGCAACTTAGTGACCAACAAAATTTTGGGGAGATAAGTTTTGAGAGTCAAAACTTTCTTTATCAGACTAAGTGTAAGAATACCTTAAAAACTGGCTGCCATGGGGAAATCATACAAGAGTACAAGAAGGACGGTCTAATAATTAAACCAAACAGAGAGAAACAGACCTATCCACTGGCAATATGATAAATAAAAGAAAGAAAAATGTCCTATTTTTGTAGTTTTCCTTGTTTCTTTATTCTTTAGGACTTCTGTCAAAACAGAATCCAGGTAATATCCGTTTTCAGTGAGATTCTTTCATCAGTGACAAGTCCTTATATATATATATTAATAGTATAATACTGGCCACAGGCTCACATAGGAATGGGGATACCAGTCTGTATTGACAAATTCTTCCCTGTATTTCCCCTTCAAAAATAAGTCATAATTATGCAACAAAAATCTTTTCATTATGTACTGTTTATTGATTAATCAATAGAGCTATTACAGATATCAAAACAAGTGTCATATTCTTCTCTCAGTGTTAAATGAATCCATTCTATGATCACTCTGAAAATCGAATTCATTATCCTAGTCCCCAAACCATACCAGCCCTACACAAGTGAAGTCTGCTGGTAATGTGAGCAAAATGCTGTGAGATTTATGCATCAAAAATGACAAAAGGAAAAAGAATAGAAGTCAAGAAATAGATTGGGTAGGCAAAGAAAGGTCCTAAAGCTCAATTCCTAAAGCTATTGTAGGTTATCTCTCTAACCGTTCTAAAGAGGGGATATGCAACAGCAGTTAGATTTTGTGGTGAAAAACTGTGCTTTTAGGATCAAAAATAATTCCTGATAACTTTCCTAAATATTCCAATGTAATTTTTTAAAAGCATTTTGCTGAATTATTTTCCAGCATTTCCTATTTGCTGCTAGTTTGGAATAATTTTGTCTTGCTTTGTGCTTTCTAGAATGAGTCTAGGCAGTCAGGAATTACATAAACACTCTGTGCTAACCAGGCAGGAACTGGCTGGTGAACCCAAGTTCGTCACAATTTTTGGCTAGTTTGTTGTTTACAAACGGATGTATGTGAACTGAAGAACCACTATGACTTTTTACAAATTTTGATGCAATGTGTGCTACTCAGCTGTTTTTCCTGAAGGTCAGAGAGCAGGGGTAAGCTAAGCTGCCCATCCATTCTGACTTCTGGGGACATTCATGCATTTTAGGACATTGCCCCGTGTCCCGCCCAGGTCCCTACAAGTCCCGCTTCCTTGTTGCCGCCGCCACCTGCCTATTGCTGCAGCCATGGTCTAGCCTCTGCCTGCTTCCGCCAGCCTCCCCCAGCCTCTGCCTGCCTCTGCCAGAGTCCCCTCCCTGCCTCCCTCCCTTCGTCCCCCCCCGGGCAGCAGGATGGCCAGCAGCAGCACTGTACCCTGGCTGGCCCTGTGACTGGCCTGCGCAGGCACGCAAGGCAGAGGCCCACCCTTAGCCCCCACCTCACCTGTGCCGACCACGCAGGTGGGAAACCGAGGGGCTTGTGGGAGACGTGCTCTGGTGACGACGATGAGCCTAGTCAGAGGGAGGGGGCACCACCGCCACGTCCTGCCTTACCTCCCTTCAACTCTGGTCACCTTAGGGTAAGCCCCTGCTTTCTGCTCTTCATGAATTGCCACAAACTGCATCAAAATTAGTGGAAGTTCATGGAGGTTATTTAGTTCAGGAGCATAGCTTTGTGAAACCTGAATCGGCCAAACAGCTCAGATGTTTGAAAAGCCATGGGGAGTGGAAAGCAGGGGTTTCTAAACAGCGGAGTGGTGGGGGACCATTGCTCAGCCGGCAGCAGGAAGAGGAGTTTTAATTTTAAATGGCTCACAAACCGATATAAACTGGTTCAGTTCCTAAACTGACACATTGGTTCATATTTCAGTTCATGGTTCAGCCACAAGCCATGAACTGAACTGCAGAAATGTAGTGCATGACCATCTGTAGCTGAGATATGTTTTAGTGCTGACACTATTAAGGACAAAATGAGCTGTTTTGGGGTTTGACCAGGCCAATGCTTTCTGGATGGGTCATATGGGTGATCTTAACTAATCAGGGATTTCATTGTGATTATTGCAAATAAAACCTATTTGGATAATTAGAAAAAAAATATCCTGAATAGATGCTCCTTGAGTTCACTCTGTTACTGTGTGTGTGTGTAGCTTAACTTAGCATTTAAGTTAAGATTTAACTTAGCTCTAATTCTTACCTTTGAAACCTTATATGGAAAAAGACAAGGATGCCTATATGGATAAAGACAAGGATGTCTCAATTCATTCTTTCTGTCACCTCCTGCTCCCCATCTCCACCCCTGTCATAGTCAGAAGAGAGTCACTCTGTCTGTAGACTACCCTTCCCCTTGAGGCTTGCTTCTACTCACTTTCAGCAGCACAGCTAAATATTTTGGTTTACTTGGTCTGTACATTAGTGACAATATTTTGACACTTTTAAAAATGATCTGTTGTTAGATAATCATTATTAATTTTAAGCTGCTGAATAATTTACATTTTATGGTTTAACTGGATGTTTAATGCTGGCTTTTAATTAGCAACTTTTAATGTTTTCTGTTTTTACAACTGGGAACCTGCAAGGACTTGTGGGAGGCATCTCATTTCCCCCTCTATCACTAGTTCATCTTTCCTAAAAAACAAAACAAAACCATAGCTTCTCCCCTTTTCCTGCTACTTCCTGTCTTTCTAGGGTTACCAACCCGGAGATGTCTTGGAATCTTTCAACTATAGAGATCGGTTCCCCCTTAGGGTTTCCAGCTACAGTTTGAAAAATTCCTAATGATTTGTGGGTAGAGCCTTTGCAGGACAAGGTTTGGGGAGGGAAGTGACCTCAATAGGGTATAATGCCATACAGTCCATCCTCCAAAGCAGTCATTTTCTCCAGGGAAACCTATCTCTATCATCTAGAGGGCAGTTGTAAGTCCAGGAGAACTTCAGCCCCCACCTTGAATTTATCCTGAAGGAAATGGCTACTTTGGAAGATGGACTCTATCCCTCTGAGGTCCCTCCCTTTCCTTCCCATGCTCTCCCTGCCAACAAAAAAATCTCCAGGAATTTACTATTTCGGAACTGATAACCCTATCTCTTTTCCACCCAACTGCCAACCTGTCCCTCTGTCTTTTCACCCCACCCTCTCCAGAAGCCTCTTCCTAAACTGTGGCCTGTTCATGTGGTAGCAGCCACTGGGCCAGGTTCACTTTCAAGGACTTATGGGGTGGCA
The DNA here is from genome assembly GCF_049243985.1 of Paroedura picta. Taxonomy (NCBI): domain Eukaryota; kingdom Metazoa; phylum Chordata; class Lepidosauria; order Squamata; family Gekkonidae; genus Paroedura; species Paroedura picta. The sequence goes on along the minus strand of NC_135375.1, from coordinate 86,189,914 downwards.
CCTCACTTTCTCCTCTGTTCCCCTCCCCACAACATTTCCTATTTCACTTCTCTTGTCATCCCACATATTCGCTGCACTTTTCCTGCCTCATTCTCTTCTCAGCTATTTACCAGCCTACCTTTTATCTGCCTCCCATTTACTTAATTTATTCTCTACCTTTCTCCAGAGTGTGACACCAAGCAGCTTACATTATTGTCTTCTTAGCCTTTTTATTTGAACAACAACCCTATGAGGTAGGACAGGCTGAAAATATGTGACTGGCCCACAAATCACCCAGTGAATTTCCACAGCAAGATGGGGATTCAAACCTGGGTCTGTTAATAAACAAATATCAGCCAGGTAGGCCAGTCTGATATAAACTGTCCTGTATCAGAATCCTGCAGTTGTGCTAAAGAAACCTGTGTTTGTAACATGTTAATACTATCGGTTTCCCTGCATACAGATCCAGGTCAATATGAAGTTGCACACTCTTGGGAAGAAAAATCCTTTTGCAAAAAAAAATGCATACCAGTACAATTGGGTTGCTTGACAAATTGCATTCTGGCTTCGTACAAAATTTGGAAATTCCAGTAACCATGAGCATTGTACCATCTTCAAGCCAGCACTGAAGAGTAGGGATTCCATGAAGTTCACATTGAGCACAGTTGACAGTCAAATTTACCATGTTCAAATGTGATAATGAGATGTGAGACAATCACCTATTCAGTAGGCATCAAAAATCAAACACCTGTCAAACAGCTTTGCATTTTTTCCAGAATTGCCCATCTGCAAAATGCTGCTGGTAGAACAGATTGGCATGCAACAACTAAGGACTACTTATATAAACACTGAAACATAGGATTTTAACCCAGCTGTGATGAACAGCACTTTAGGATCCAGATTCCAAGTGTTGAAGTGACAAAGAACCATTAAGTGAAGGATTAATTTTTCATTGAAGCAGAGAGATTGCATCTCATTCTGCTCCAAGCACTGACTGGCCAGCAACAGTTGTGAGAGAGATGCTATTAGAACTGTATTGCTGAGGAAAGAGTTTTAGTTGAGATTCTGACAGAATCCTGTGAGGAAAGAAGCTCTGTACTTTAGCTAAAAAATATCTACTCTGCAGACAATTGGGAAAACAGTCTTGACTGATAGTCTGGATTCAGCATAGTTTTACAGAGTTGGGAGAATTGGGAAAGAATTTTGGTAGTATGATTCAGGTAGTGTTGTGAGACTCCCAATTCAAGCCAAAAGAAAGTAAAGAAATCTTATAGGGAGAGAAGAAGGAACCCGGCCCAGTTAAAGGGGGAATTCAGTTGAGGATTTTCTTGGTGTGGAAAGAAACTAGCTTCAGACACCTCCAGAGTTAAACTGGTATTTCTCAGGAACAGAGTTTGGTGGTACTAAAGAAGAAACCAACCTTCAAAGAAAACCAAAGAAATGGCAGAAGTATTTGGGTAAACAGAGGGGAAAAAACCCCAAAAAGGCAAACCTAGAGCCTCCAATCAAGAGTTGTTAACACTTCAAAGCACTAGCATTCTATCCCTCCTAGTTGGAAAAGGGTGCGCTCTGCATGGGAAAAAAAACATCTTCTCTGTTTCTTCTTAGCCACAGTAATGCCTGGCTATTCTTCCCATCCTGATAAATGTCATGGTATCCTTGGCTCCCCTGCCCCTCATCTCATCTCACCATGTTTCCAAGAATTTGCCCCATCCCATAATGATGGCACAATTGAACTGATGGGGCAGTATATATGCACAATGCTCTCTGGAATTGTAGCATGATTTGTGCATGCTGAATACAAATGCAAAACCATATGAAATAGTCCTAGGTTTAGACTCTAAAGCAGGGGTAGTCAACTTGTGGTCCTCCAGATGTCCATGGACTACAATTCCCACAAGCTCCTGCTGGCAGGGGCTCATGGGAATTGTAGTCCATGGACATCTGGAGGACCACAGGTTGACTACCCTTGCTCAAAAGGTATCTAATCTGTCTTCACCATAACTGTTTCTGCACTGGAGGTTTGCACCGGGCCACAGGCTGGAGTTTGAGCTGGAGCAGGTAGCCCCACCTCTTCCTGCTCCCGCACTGAGGTACATTTGGCCTGGTGCACCTTGTCTACCCCATATATGTGCTCCCACATGGGAGCCATGGCATCGAAGTTCCTAGTGCAGAAATGATCCATGCTTGATATTCTCCTTTGGCAGAAGAATGGACTAGATACAGAAATGTCAACATAATGCTCAGGTTTTAAAAACTGGAAGTGCCTGTTTACAACCTTTTTGTGCTAAAAAAATATTTCATAATGTTATGGTTAAGCTTTGAATCAGTCCCACCTCTCCCACGTGCCTGTCTTTCTCACCAGCAAGAGCAAATTCCTTAACAACATTGTACATGTATGTGTCTTGTGTTTTAACATGATTTGTAAGTTTTTGTCGTCTGAAGATGCCTATTCTGAATATGTCTATTCTCTCCCCCTTTCTGCTAACAGTACTCTTGTGTTCTGCTTAGTGATGAACCTGGCCCTGCCTTATGGGCATTTCTATCCCTATTTTTGCCTGTGAAATGTCAAGAGGTATAGAAGTTCTGTGATGGAATCCTGATTAATCATACCTTTAATGTTGATGCTTTTTATCCTCAAGTTTCCAAAGCCTCATTTGTACTGCTCTTAGATTCTCTGAAACCCAGTCTGATGAACTTGTCTATTATTTCCTTTTGGAATTAGCTTCAAGAAAATCTTAATTTATCTAGTTCTGACCGGTTTCAAACTTTACTTAATGCAATCTCCAGATGGCAAGGGAGCAAGGCACAGAGATACACACAGTCCTCCGCTTTGATATGAAAACCGTTCATCCATCACCTTGTGTATCTATGAAGTCTAATTCACCTTCCTTCCTGTCTCTCTTCCATTCATGACTAATGCCCTGTCAAAGTGCCATTTTTCTGAATCAAAGCAATTTTTTTGAGTAATATGAATGGCCTAAAAGCTTCTCCTGTGATATCTGTTGAGACTCAGACATAATATTTCTGTCTCCTATAAGACTTAATTACTTTATCATTTTTAAAAACAAGAGCAACAAAAGATTCTTTTCATACAAAGAGGTGTGTAATGGAGGTGCTTAATGAGACAGCCTAAATGACATAAAAGGAGCTGTCAGGATAAGATGGCAGGGAACAGGCCCGATAAGGATCCTGACATGAAGGCTGAGGACAGAAAGTCTTTTGAGGAAGAGGAATAGCAGCAGTGACAAGCAGGGCTGAATGGGCAGACAGTGGATTCATTAATTAATCTAAGAAACTATGTCCCTACCCTGCTTTAAGCCTAAAAATATATATGAGATGCCTGTGCAGATGCAGGCAACAATTCATTCATTCAGTCATTCATTCATTAATTCATTCATTCATTCATTCATTCATTTTTCACACAATTTCACTGTCTTTCAAATCCCAGTAAGACTAAAGATCAAGAAGTTTATTAAACCATATGCAGCTGATAGGGATCTTGGAGGTTTACCCTAGCTGTAGACTCAGAGCTGGAAACAACTTAAGTTTGAATCCAAAGTCAGTTTCTAGTCATGGAAGGGCCACATTTTACCATTCTCCCTTCTCACAGCAGAATCCTACTTTGCCCCATTATATTGTTCCAGATGGTCCCCCATGCCACAAGAGTAACATTTGGGGGGAATTAGTGGGTAGAGGTAAGAGGGGAAGGCTGGAAAGTTCCATTCCATTAGTGGAGCTCTCCAGAAAGTGTTTTGGATGTAACATGCAGATGGGTGAATAGTAATACTTTTATGTTATCTGCTGTGAGGTTAATTATTTTTCTTTGAAAAATTTTTATGGCCCAGTTTACTTTAGGAGCCCTGTACTGGCCAGCTATTACAAAAATACAGAAGACTCTTCAAAAGCACATACTAGTGAGAGGCATAGACTGTAGCACTGATCTTTGGCATTAGAATAGGGGAAAACTCAAAAAAGTATTCCATAAACTATGTGGCAAATATGTTCGGCAAACACGTATGTGGGGAACTGAATTAGACAGCTGCTGTCCCTCACCTGCTGAGCCTCAGATCTTTCTTCCTCACCTGTTTGCCCTGAGTAGCTGCTAAGGAGCTTTAGAGCTAACCTGTCCTTGTGGTGGTGGAGTTTCATTTCTTTCTGCCTTAAAAGCTGCTTTTGTGTCTGCACAGTAGTTGAAATTGATTCTTCTTCAGGGTCACGGGTGGTGGGGTCCAGTAATTAAATTACATGGGAGGGGGACTGGGAGCCCCCCCAGCTGTACAAAAGCATGCCTGTTCAAAATAACCTTGATAAATAACATTAGTAAAACTTTATAAAAAATAATACAATATTTATAATTACTGGCTGACCTGCTGATTTGTTCACCATGTAGTTTTTGCTGAGTGACATGGAACGACAACAGGCTTCTGGGAGAGGGGGAAAGTAGAAGGCCCATTGGACTGTGCAGGAATGTGTGTCTGTGTGCATGCAATATTGCCATTGTGCTGTCTGAATATGTAAACAGGAAGCAGTCAGGCCTGCACACACAAACACACACAAGCTCAAACGGTTCAAGAACAAAATCAGCTTCAAAGGAGGAGTCAAAGTAGTAGGTGTTAAAGCACTGCTAATTAAAAATTCACTAAAGTCCTATCTTTACATCAGTGAAAAAAGGAAAGAGGGGGATTTTTCTCCTTGGCCATCTGCAATCCCATGAGGTTGCAACTTAAGCTTCTCCCCCCCCCCTCCAAGTACATGCCCAGAAGAGCTCTGTATGTAGCAGAGAAATGAGCAGAGGAAGTGCCCAGCTAACATGAACTTCTGTGTTAGCACATAATGCAGCTGCGGTGACAAACACTTCTGTTTAAATATGCAAACAATAAAGCAAGTAATCTATCCGGAGGCCCTAACATCTCCAGGGCAAGCCCTAGTCAGATACTTGTCCTGGCTGATCTATCAGCACGCGAAAAGAGCAAATAGATGCAATGGCTGGTGAGCTGCTTGCCGTGTCATTAGATGCTGTGTGTTTACAAGCTGTATGAAAATGAATCTGACATGGTTTATTATGGAGCTACTGAAATGGCACCCTGTGAGTTAGCAGAAAAACTGTCCCTGGACCCCACGCTGATGAGGCCAAACCGGGTCACACAAAGCAGATGTAATAGAGAAGACTGAAAATTGTCTTTTCTTTAGCACGCTGAGGGGGTAGTGGCATGGGCCCATTGACCCCTCTCAAACTGTTCTGAGAGTCAACATGTTGTGGTTAAGAGCAGCAAACTCTAATCTGAAGAACCACATGAAGCCTGCTGAGTGAACGTGGGTCAGTCCCCCCCCCTTACCTCTCTCAGGCCCACCTACCTCGCAAGGTGGCTATTCTGTGGAGAGGAAGGGGCTGCTTTGTGACTCCATGAGGCAAAGACAAGTGGGGCATGAAAACCTTCTCCTTTTGGGGCAGGAGAATTTGGTATATCCATAGAACTTACTTGCTTTGAATGGTTTTTCCATTTATTTCACTATGTACCTCTACACATGCTGATTAGGAGCATGCAAGTGTGGCCATTTTTTCCTTCTATTTCCAAAATTTCATTTTTTCCATTTCATTTCTTATATATTACAAGAGGTCCTGTGTCTCAGGCTGCTCTTCCTATCCCTGCTTACCTCTAGTTTTGTCACCTCAGTTACTCCCAGGAGAAGTGGTTTTGGCAGCAGGGGAAAGGATGGGGAAGCAGAACTAGTTGTCTGACCTAGCAAAGACCCCCCCCCCCTCAAGGCAGAACAAAATATGTACCTAACACATCCCTGTTCTGTTTCCCTGATGGGCAGAAAGTAGATTAAGGAGTGGCCAGTGGAAGTCTCCATCTACCCCTCATTTTTTTCCTACTGATATAGGGTATTTTCTTATGTATGTACCAATGTTTAACTTTTGGATAGGTGGGAATACCTTAAAGGTTTTGAACTAATGTTTGAGTTTCCCAATTTGAAAGAGATGTAGATTTTCAGGATTCTTTTTTCTTTCCCCATGGCAACAAGGTTTACTTGTCTACTTGTGTAAGAGTCTGCTCGAGTCAGTTCTTTGGTATGGTACCTCCTTGGACTCTGCCATTATACATGAGACACCTAACAGCCCCCTACTTTGTTAGGGCATTTGATTTAATGTCATTCCATCCAAACTATTATATGGGAAATTTTGTCATATTCCATATTCAGATCATCTTTGTCCATGTGGTCAGAGTAAAATTGATAGTATTTTTAGGAACTTTAAGGAATTGCTCTAATTGCTTTTAACATGTTCTCCATGTATTAAACTCCAAGAGGATAATATTCTGTAATGGATGTTAGACAGTGACCCAAACATAACCTGTGTGCTCTTGGACCATTTCCGCATCGAGGCGGACAATGTATGCCACTTCGTGCTTGTAAACGTGCAATGGTAAACTGCATGTTTGGCACCTTTCTGGTGGGGAATACCTTCCACCTTATCTCACTGTCTTGTCACAGCTTTTTGATTCTCAGTAAGGCGGCAGAGAAGCCAGAAGTGTAGACAACCCTCTGATTTCCCCACCCCCACATACTTCTTGGGTTGTCAATCAATGTAAGCCACCAATCTCCTCACATTGGTAAGCCACCAATCTCTTCAACGTAATCCACCAATCTCCACCCCCCAAGTCCCAAAATAAATTTAAAAAAATTAAACTTCTGCATTGCTGGGGGGGGGGACACACCATAACAATAAACATTTTTCATGATTTCTTTTCAGGATTCTTTATACGATGGTCTCAATTAATGAACAGGTAGATTTCTGAAAGGTTTGAGACTTACACTGGCCATGGGGACATAATAAAAATACAGAACATGGATGCTACACTAATAGGGAGAGGTCTACTTCATAATATGTTCCCCCTCTTTCCCTTTTCATGCCCTACTATCAGGAAACAAAAATATGAATGTGTTTTATATAGGGTTGCTGGCCGCTCCCAATATTACTGTGCATACTGAAGAGAACAGGACAGTACATTTTATTTCCACCGATATATGAGCACGTTGGTTTGCATTCCCATGGCAACACAGACGGTGCCATTTTTTAAAAATGGCGTTCTGGAAATGGAGAGGGCAGGTGCGAGGGCAGGGAAACCACTAGCAAGACTGCCCGTGCATTTCTTCATCCAGACAGGCTTGCCTCGGTTTTTACTTCATTGCATGCCATGACAGGAAAGGGGAAGTGGAGTCTCCCACTTTTCCTGATTACGAGACAATGGGGACAAAAACTTGCATCAACCCCTGGTTGCTGCCGATGTTGTCAGGAAGCAGCATTAAAACCTACTAACAATGAGAGGCTGGTCAGGGGCAAACTCCTTGTGTGGAAACGGCCCAAATTTCTAACATAGTTTCCTTTAGTAAATAATAATTCTTTTAGTCCTTGCTAATCTGATTATTTCATCTGATCATACAAGCTCTGGAAAGGAAAGGAAAGGAAAGGAAAGGAAAGGAAAGGAAAGGAAAGGAAAGGAAAGGAAAGGAAAGGAAAGGAAAGGAAAGGAAAGGAAAGGAAAGGAAAGGAAAGGAAAGGAAAAGAAGGCATTGTGCCTAATAATTTCCATATGCCCTTGAGAGAATGAAGAATTCCCTGAAACCCCAGGCACTGGGAAAAAATAGAAACCTTTGTTCTAATTTTGATGCTGGAATCTATGCCCATTTCTTTTCTCATAAATCAAAAAAGCCCACAAATGCTGATCTCAACCCAAACCCATTTTTAGCTTAGTTCTGAAAAAGGCACAGATTGGATTGACTGAAAACCTAGCTAAAGTCTGCAGTGTATTCTCATCTGGGACAGCCAGCTTTCTGAATGAGAAACCATGAACTGACATACAGTGTCAATGTAATGCTAATTTAATTCTGAATTACACTTTTTTTTTCATGCAATATCTCAGGAGACCTGGCTGGTTTTGAATTTTTCTCACTGTCAAAAGTTTTTTGAGTTCATTCAGCCTGGAAGCCCTGAGTGCAATTCAGAAGGGAGACTAAAATCCGACATGGAGGGAAACCAAAGGAAATATTCGCACAATACGATTCAAAAGAAAATGGCTGAGTTTTGCACAGTTCTTCTTACTGAGTCCACAGAGAATTGCCAAAATAACAAAGCTTCAGTACCTGGAATTGTCCCACCGGTTCAAGGAATTTCTCATATAATTTAGTCAGACAAAACCCTCAGAGTAATAGTTTATTTCTAGCTTGACTAGGGATAATACTGTGTCTTCTGAGATAAGTAAAGCATCGCAGAGATTTGTTCAGAATGAATATTCAATTTAACTGAATTCCAATGGAATCTTTATAGTTTAGGCAATCATGCTTGTCTATGCACAGTATTACTTGGGGGATTACCAGAATAAAGAAAAACTGCTATGTTAATAAAACATACAATGAACAGAGCAGGGTTTGTTCCCTGGATAAACTCCGACTTAACCACACATAGCATTCATAGCACACAGGCTTCTAACCCTGTATACTAAACATCATATATTATTTCATATGGACAGCATGGCCATGCAATGCCATTAACTCTAACTCAAAGTGCTTCTATCTATTGTACTCACTCAAAGTACTAGCAACATTACTAGCAAACTTAACACTAAAAGCATTGTCTGTTGCATGGATCATCTTGCAGTCAATCTGTTCATCTTTGTTTCACTATGTAACTCTAAGATGTGTAATTATTGATCAGAATAACATTGATTTAGAAACATTTAATTATGTGCTAGAAGAAACCACCTGCACTGAAAGTCTAGAGAATGTCAAGCTATGTGATACTGAGAATTGTCTAATCGAAATACTGTTAAAGACACTTCCTTGAGTTTGTGATCAAAATGATTCTGGGCTTGTTGAAACATGTGAACTCCCTCATTTTCTCAGTTTCACCTGGAGTAGCCAACAATTTTCAAGTAAAGGGAAATGTGAAGTCAAATTCAGAACATTCTCAGTTCTTTAAATATACTTGTATTTTAAACTGGAAGTCTTTCCCAACATTTTGACCATGGAGGTACTACTGAAATATTTTTCAGGATTTGAGGTACCAGGAAGTGATGTCAGCAGACCACGTGTCCCTCCCACACCCGTGGGAACTGAGAGAAGCCTTGGCTGGCAAAGGTTTAAATGTCTAGGACCCCTTCTCTTCCCACTTCCCCCAGGCCTATCATTGGCTACTTTGGAAAGGGGCAGGTCAAGCTGTCCAAATAAAGGAAGATTTTTAAAAAACACCTTTTTCTTTCCTCTTTGCTCACAGCTGGAAATGACAGGCACAGGGTGGGAGGGCTATCCACAGCAGCCATTCTAAAGCCTGTATATGGTGGTATCATGGAATCCCTACACCACATGGTACCGCATACTGGGTTGGGAAATTCTGGTGTAAATAGTTTAGTTTGTATTTGGGTCTGTTATCTGGAACATTCTCAACCATTTCATTTATATGGTGCTTCTGGAAAATATTTATGCAATGCTCAGTTTGTATTGAATTGCCTGTTCCCCATTCTTTCTAGTTATATTTATTTATACAAGTTTATAAAAGCCGTAATATATATTATTGTAGATCTCCTGACAAGGCAGCATGCAAAATATGTAGGGATCTTCGAATTGGGTATGATTATGCCTGCCACGCCCCCCTGCACCCGGTTTCTTTTTTCTTAAGATTGGACAACATTTTGCTCATTCCCAAATGAGCTCAAGCATCACATCCCATTACTACCTCTCCCAATGCCAACACAATGAAGTACCAGAATAACAGAATGTTATATCAGAATGTTTATGTTCATTCCTAAATGCCAAAAATAAATCTGAAACAGTCATGATATTAAGAATTGTGTGGTTCAAGTTTGATCTTAATTTTAAAAGTTCTAATGGTGCATCCCTAATCATAACCACATCCAGCACATCGTCCAGCAGCTGTGCTGGCTCCCAGTTAAATTCTGGGTCAGGCATAAGGTTTTGGTTATCACCTTTAAGGTCATATGTGGGCTGGGCCCAGTGTACCTGAGGGATTGTCTCTCCACCTATAGCCTTCAAAGAGCCTTGTGCTCTACCACCTCCAACCTCCTGGGAGTCCCTGGCCCCAAGGAAGCCTGCTTGACTTCAACCAGGGCCAGAGCTTTTTCCATTCTGGTCCACACCTGGTGGAACAAGCTCCCAGCAGAGATTAGGGCCCTGACAGAACCTGAACAGCTCCGCAGGGCCTGCAAAAGGGAGCTCTTCTGCCAGGCATTTGGTTGAGGTCAACCTAAACTATTGCTTCCAATTGGCGCCCAAAACTCTCTCCCGACTACTACGACTGCTACTAATCTTCCTAACCCACTAAGTCTCAGTAAGAGATGAGCTGAGGCTCTTTTGCAGTTACATCATTCTCTATTGTTATTGTTGTTATCATGTTAATGTTACTGTTGTTATAATGTTATTGTTGTTATCACCTGTTGTTACCATATATGATGCTATCTGTATCTTTTTCCAGTTTCCTGTAAGCCACTCTGAGCTCTCGGGGAGGGTGGTATATAAAAATAAATAAACAAATAACTATAGTTGACTAATGAAGTTGAGAGACAACATGTTCTAATGGTTAGAGCAGAGGTAGTCAAACTTTGGCCCTCCAGATGTCCAGCATTTGCTGTCAGGGGCTCATGGGAATTGTAGTCCATGGACATCTGGAGGGCCGCAGTTTGACTACCCCTGGGTTAGAGTGTTAGACTAGGATCTAGGAGACTCAGATTCAAATCCCCAGTCAAGCGTGCGCTCTCTCTCATATACCTCACAGGGTTATAGTGAGAATAAAAGGAAGAAGGAAATAATGTTTGACACTTTGGGTCCCTACTGAAGAGAAAAGTTGGGTATAAATGAAGTAAAATAAATAAAATAAATCTTAACCAGGGATTTTTATAATAAACATTGGAAATTTTTAAGGAAGAGAAGGGGTTTGGATAAGACTAGTAATGTTTTTCAGAAGAATTCCATACATACTTAAGTAGCCAAGTTTTACCTTGGGCACAACATCTGAAGAATTTTGAGGCAGAAGAAAGTAGTTTTCCTAAGACTAAGAGCATTTCTTAAGGGAATTTCATATATCCTTAGTTTTGCCTTTGACAAAGTATTTACAGTTCTTTATGCAAATGAATTGGATGGATTAAAGTAACCACTTGATAGAAAAATTCTACCAGTCTACTCCAGCAGGTAATTTTTCTGCTGGTTGTTCTGGTAGATTTTTTGTGTGTCATGCAATGGGTTTGTAACCATTTTTATTATGTATTATTTAAAGCACCTTGAATTGTTGATATTGGCTCAAACAAGATTTAAAAATGTAGCATTCTTGATTGTAATACAAATGTTTGAACATGCCAAGAAAAGATGCTATACAGTAGCAATCCCGAACCTGTGGGCTGCGGACCACATGTGGTCCTTCGACTAATTGGAGGTGGGCCCCGAAGGATGCCTTCCCCCCCCCCGGCCCTTTACAACACACTTCAGGTGTCATTGTCTCCCATCACTCCCAGATGGGACTATTTGGTTGCAGAGAAATGAGCTCAGGGTTCCCATTGATCTGTCATTGTCATGAGTTAAAATTTCCATGAAAAAAAATGTTCCTTATGTTCATTGTTGTGGTGTGTCTGTATCTTATTTTGAAGGGATATTTAAACATTACCATAGCGATCAGAGAGTGCTAGGGCAGTGGTTGAGAGTAGAGGAGTAAACTACCCCTCCCACTGGGCCTCAGTAAAAGGCGTTGAGTGGTCCCCAGCGTTGAGTGGTCCCCGGTGATAAAAAGGTTGGGGACCACTGCAATACAGTATCCAGATAGGTTTATGTAGTCCTATAGATGGTTCATAGGGAAATGTTCATTGAACCATTTTGTCTAAGGTAATTCTCAGATGGCCAGTTTCAAACATAGCATTTCTTGCCATAGATTTTCTGAGTGATTTATATGCAGCTATGTATTAGGAGAGTTTGAAATTCTCCTTATTCAAATTTTGTGGCCTCAATTCTGAAGAGATTTAAGAGATTTTTAAAAAATAAGCATTTCTTACAAAATATCCCTACTACTTAATCCGCAATTTTAAGAGAAAACACAGGAAGTGGTCATATCTGTAAACTATGTCTGTATCAGTTTCCATAATAAAGGTCCTTCTTTTTGTCAGTGAAATATTAGAACTGTAGATCTAAACTAAAGTAATGCAGAACCACACTAACCATACTACTATGTTATGGAAACTGCCTAGGAAGTTTTTTTTAAAATGTGGAACACATCTACTGCTGTGCTTCGATAACTTAAACGATAATGGATGTGATATCCATTGTCCTGCCATAGGGAGCATGCCAGTAGATGGTGACAGCGGCAGAGCTGTGAGGCTCAGAGGTGGACTTCACTAGGTGCTTTGCTGCAGTTCCACCGATCTTCCTCAGGAGAGTGGGACTGGCCTTGGAAAAGGGAAGCCATAGCCAGCAGAGAGGTAAGGCTCAGAGTTGAGCCTCACTGTGTGCTCTGCTGAGGTGGCACCCATCTTCCCAGGCCAGTCCTGCCCTCAGGAGAGCAGGACCAGCCTTGGAAGATGGTAGCCACTGTTGGCAGTGGAAGAGCGGTGAGGCTCAGAGCTGGGACTTGCTGGGTGCTCTGCCACAGTACCACATGTCTCTTCAGGCTCGCCCCACCTTCAGGAGAGCAGGACTGGCCTTGAAAGAGGGGAGCCGCAACTGGGAGCAGCAGAGCAATGATGCCCAACTCTGAGCCTCACTGGGTACTCTGCTGCACTGTTGCTGAAGCCCTGAAGGAGCCCCACAGCTGAACAGTTGCAGGCGAGGGCTTCTGCAAAACATAAGGAGGTGGAAAGGATGGGGGAGTGGGGGGGAATGAGTCTGTCTGGGTATGTGCATGCATGTGTGTCTGAGAGGGAGAGAGGAGGGACCAGGAAGGAGAGGTAAGGGGGAGAGGCAAGGGGAGAGTCGAGGGGGGGAAAGCTGTCAGAAGAAGAAGAAGAAGAAGAAGAAGAAGAAGAAGTTGGTTCTTACATGCCACTTTTCTCTACCTGAAGGAGGCTCAAAGCGGTTTACAGTTGCCTTCCCTTTCCTCTCCCCACAACAGACACCTTGTGAGGTGGGTGAGGCTGAGAGAGCCCTGATATCACTGCTCGGTTAGAACAGTTTTATCAGTGCCATGGCAAGCCCAAGGTCACCCAGCTGGCTGCATGTGGGGGAGTGCAGAATTGAACCCAACATGCCAGATTAGAAATCTGCACTCTTAACCACTACACCAAACTGGCTCTCCGGGAAGTCTCAGGGCATGTATATGTTCCACATACCATGTGATAGTTGGACTTTCACTAGATCTTTTCATCTGAGGGACCACCTTTCTGAATACATCTTCCAGGGAACATTACGGTCAAGTAACACCAACCAGTTGAGGATCCCTGGCTTCAAAAAAAAAAAAAAGTCTGGCCCAGCGGAATGAGCTCCCCAAAAACATCAGAGCCCTGATGGAACTTTCCAAGGTCAGCATGACCTGCAAGCTGGAGCTCTTCAGTTGGACCTACAGTTGAGGCCAACTAGAACCTCATCTGCTGGGCCTCCCCTCTCTAATCCTCCCTCCTCATCTTCCCGACTCCTCCTTGTTGTGCTGCTATTTAAGCGAGTTAATCAAAACCTAATAGACTGGCAGCAGGCATAACATTTGTAACATTTAAAAATTATTTATGAATTGGCTTTATGATGTTTTATGTATTTTTATTGTTTAAATGTTCAGTCCCAGCATCTCTTGTTAAAAGGATCAGATAGGAGGTAATGGGAATGACCTCAGCCTGAGAACCTGGAGAGTCATGACCAGTCTGAGTAGAAAATACTGACTTCAATGGACCAAGACTCTAATTCAGTAGAAGGCAGCTTCATGTGTTCAAGTCAACTCAGTCTGTTGCATTTGCTTAAAAGACACAGTTCTGCCCTCTTTAGTAAGACCTAATGATTTCAGGTTTTGAGAACTAACTACAAAAGGCATATAATTGGCAAAGTTGAACTTAAAACACCCGCACACACACAAAAGCTTTGGGTTCAATTCATGAGCAAAGGGACCATTCATACTTTATGACTTGAAGGGCAAGATCAGAGAAGGGAATGAGATCCAAGGCAACAGTAGAGAAGATGCAAGATAGAAGGATGTAATACGCCCCTCTTCAAAAGGAGCACTAGTCGGGGACACTTTAGCTTTCAGAAAATCATCCAAGGACTGAATCCTGCTCACTCCTGTAAGCTGGCTGCAGAATCCAAGTTGTACCAGCCTAGCTTGATGGTACAAGGGCCTAATTGCTAGAGCCTAAAATTAGTCTGAGAGAGAGAGAGAATTTTGAACTCTGAAATTTGAACTGCATGGATGTTCCTTATACCTAGCTGGAAGATCAAGGGCTGGTAAGAGGCAGATGAGCCTGACTGAGTTTCACAAACAATATTAAATGGGTTCTCCAGAGGTGATATGCATAATGTCTTTGAGACATAATACTGTCAAGAAATTTCACTCCTCTTATTCAAAGCCCTTTCTTTTATTTTTCAAAATTTCCTGTATGTTTTGCTTGAACTAGAGCCACAACAATTGCATCAGAATGAATTTAGTGGCTATTCCAAACTGGACTTGTTTCATAAACTAATTAGCCCAACAAACTACATGAAAAATTGGTCCATTATGTATTTACAGTAGATCCTAGGAGAATTCATTCCCAGGGTCAGCAGAAATGGCAAAAGCCACAAATACTGGCAGGCAAGGTACTGCTGGCTCTCAGGAGCAAAACAACCAAATTTCCCACAAAAATTAACAGCATAATGATCACACTTATGGCATGGTAGCAGTAAGAACAAGCTGGAGACTGCATCCTGTGATTGGAGCACAGTCCACAAATAAATGATATCATAACTCACAAATCTGCAATGGTAAGAGTATGTAGTGTGGAAAACATTTTTCATCCTGCTTTTGTCCAAAATGCAACTCAAAAGTTGCTTACAAAAATGTTTTGAAACAACAGCAAACATTAATAAATCCTTAGAGAATAGAATGTATTAACAGAGTACAGTGAATATCCTTGAATATTTTTCACCCTCCCATGCCTCCAGAGGCTGTTTCCACAGAAGGGAGGAGGGACTGGTTTCTACCCCCTCCCCTGTGCCATTTCCCATAAAAGAGACACTCCATAAGCTGAAGAGTCCGATGCACAGACCAAACTCCCCTCCAAACAGGCTTCATCCCATGCCAAACCACCAGCTGTGACAAAATCGCAATCCAAATGCCTATAACCCCGGCCAAACATAACCATGAACATTTCAACCACCATAACAGGGTAGGTGGGAGGTAAACTGTTTCCAGCAGGAGCTCCTGGTGAAACAGGCTGGGCCTAGGCATGTGGCACCTTTTAACACACCTCGGGCCCATGCCTCCTCCCCTTCAGGTGCAGGGCGTCATTGTACCACACCTGCCTTATGAGCTGCTGGGTGTGCCCACCAGAACATGTCCTTGCCCGCTCCTCCATCACGTCAACCAGAGGCTCAAAGTAAGTCTCAGCCACACTTGTCTTCAAGGGTAGACATCAATACTGCAAACTCTTATAGCCTAGTTTTAAGATTACTACGCAATTATCAGCAGAGCTAGGTCAGATGAATCTATGAAATACCTCTCCCACTGCCCTCAAAAATCAGGGTTATATGATTTCATTCACATCAGACTAATAGTCATATATATGTCCGAAAGAATGTATACTTTTTTCCTTTCCTGAAGGAAACGCAAGAGGCATTTGAGTTTCTGCCAGATTTCTCTGTATAGTTCTATTTGACTGCATTTAGAATATGGTCCTTCATTTGATTTCAAAATCTTTTTCCCCAACTTTCATGTGGCAGGCAGGGATGATGTGCATTCAATTTTAATGTGAGTAACAAGAAAATGTTTATTTCTTCTTCTGTTGATATGAGAAAGCCAACATACAAGGCCAACATGAGTGATAGTCAAGTGTTCAAAAAGAAATTATATCTAATACATAAAGCTAATCTTTTGTAAAGAGTTTGTTCTATTCTCTCTTAAACCTTAGTTCTTGAATACTGCAGTGTTCTGAATTTAGTGCAGAAGGAGATTTACATTTCCTTATTTTAAAAAGATACATAACTGACCCACCAAGGAGCTTAGCCTAGAATCTAGCATTGTTAGAGAGGCCAGGACCATTATCACATGGGAGGCAATGCACTATGCTGCCTACTGGTTTCCGACTTCGGGCAGATTGCCCTGATTATTTTCGGAACTGCATTGGGTAGCATTTGAACCTTTTTTTAAAAAATGGTAAGAATGTCTGATTGTGTAACAACACAATACTGCGTTCTTACAAATAAAAAAAAATGCCCCAGGTGGCTCTGCAGTGCTGCACAGTGCAATTGAACTGGGGGTATTTCTTTTTATTTTTAGGAATGTGGTATTGTGGGCTGGGGTCGGGAGAAGCCAGGCCAGGTCAGCCCGATTTCCCCCCTACTGGATGGCCCAGGCCCAACATACGCCCTGATGAGGCCTATGGCAAAAAAGGGAATGTGGATTTATCCATGTTTCTTTGCTGTGGGCCAGCTGAGAGCCTGAGTTACGCCATGCCTGAGACCTTCCTGGACCAGCATCAACATCATCAGGAAGCAGGAATTCAGCCTGATATTAGACAAGTGGTGAGCTGGGCCAAATTCCTGGTGCTGTAGCGGTCCAGGTACCCCATTTTGATCCTCCTTACCCCTGGTGGCTCTTCAGTTTGTTACCCAGCTGGATGATAGAAAAATAATACTAGGGGGAATTGGAGGTGCAAATGGAAAAAAGTCAAAACGATTGATACACTAAGAATTGAGTCTAATAACATCAGGGATTTTTGATTACTAGATGGTATTCTTTGGAAATATTTCATGCACGAATAGCCAAATTTTGTATAGGGATAGGAATTTTTGTATGTTCCTTGTCTGGGTGGTGGGGAACTGCAGTTAATTGCATTAGCTGATTTGCATTAGTTGGAACCATGTTTTTGCTTTTAATTCAAAAGAATTTTCAGATAAACATCCGGAAGATGTCCCTTACAATTAGAGTGGTTCCTCAGTGAAACAGACTTCCTCGGGAGATGGTAAGTTCTCGTTTGGAAGTTTTTAAGCACAGGATAGATAGTCATCCCGAGACTTCCTCGGGAGATGGTAAGTTCTCGTTTGGAAGTTTTTAAGCACAGGATAGATAGACATCTGACAGAAATCCTGATTTTTATGAACTTAGGCAGATTGTGGGTGGGCAGGAAGGGATGTGCCAGTGTTTGTCTCTTGTACCCAGGAAATTGTTAATTGCCAGTGTGAGATGGTAGGTGAATTTCCTCCAGCTCAGACTGGCTTCTGGAGATGGGGGAATCATTTGAGCATGAAATTGGGGCCACTGTGGGTAGGCAGGTAGTTGTGAGTTCCTGCATTGTGCAGGGAGATGAATTAGATGACCCTGGAGGTACCTTCCAACTCTTTGATTCTATGATTTATGAATCATTGAAGTAGCCAAGGAAACCAAAACACAACCCCTCCCAAGCTCCATCTGTGCCAGAATAGAGATTTTTGTGTGCTTCACACACACACGTGTGCCAAGGTAAGAAACTCTGCCCCCCCCCCAAAAAGCCTGTGAAGAGGCACAGAGGGGTAAGTCCCATATGTGGTTGTGCACATGGCCATATGAGCTTGAGTTTGTGACCCATAAACTACTCCGTTTTGTGGGTTTGCAGAGACCCATGGGTTGGCTTGTGCCCATCTCTAGTTCACACTGCTACAGTGGCATTGTTTCTCCTGGGCAGTAGTGCACTGGTCCTTCTAATGGGCTGGACATGCAAAAATCTATGCTTCATTTTCTACAGAGATTATCTGGGATATTCTTCTGGTCTTGTATTGCTGGTTTTTCTTCACCATGCAGGGTATGGGCAATCCATGGTCCAATCTTTTTGGAACTTGAGGGTTCTTTAGAAGAGAGGCTCCAACAGCTGTGCTGTAAACACGCACACACACACCACCATACTATTGTGTAGACAGGTTAAATTTCTCATAAACTTTAATAGCTCCATAGATTATAAAGAAGTCAAATTGATTTGGGTAAACACAGATCACACACTTATGCCAAGAATGGGATTAGGCTGATTTGATACATACTGAATCCGTTTGGGCTGAATCAACCCAATTTTTTTTAATGGTACACACCATTAACTGAAAGTCTTGCACTGGCATTGCTAGCTTCCTTCAGTTTTTTTTCTTATTTTAAAATACATAAGGTGGGTGGGAGAAGAGGAAGGAACTGATTTCCCATGCAGATGTTTGCAGTATGAAACACTAGCACAGGAATTTCAGTATGCTCAGGTGGCAGAAAGTTTGGGTTGATTTGTGCATTACCAAGCACTCCCTTCTGTTTATTTAGAACATTTATGTGCCACCCCTTCAGAGTCTTGTTTGAGTCTGCTTATATATATTTTTAAAAACATTGTATAAAACAAGTCATAAAAATCAAACCATTTAAAGGAGAAAGGTGAAACAAAGGAGAAGATGATCTTGTATTTATGGGTTAGTGCATCTGTTAGAGCAGCCATATCATGGCTACTGTAACAACAGCTAAAAAGATTATCTGAAATTTCAGCATCCACCTCTTTCCATTTACACAGAATACATGCTACCCAGTTTGTCGCCTTTGTAATAAAATAGTAATGTATAATTTGCAGTAATCTAGCACTGAGGTTGTACTCAAAGAATAGCCCCTCCTGTGCCATGCCATGGAATTACCTTCAAATGTCTCCCCAGCCCTATCAGTCACCATTGGCACCTTTGCATTCTAACACTATGACATTCACAGAGTAGGAAATCTTTTGTTGCTTTGTCACTCAGCAAGAGGTTTAATGATAGTGTCACATTGTTCAAGGGTGAACTAGCATATGCATAAGCAATTTCTTGCCCTCAACCACAAGGTGGGTTTCTATAAGAGTCTCTCGCTACAGCAGACACCAGAGCATGAAATAGTGCTTACAATGCAATTCCCTCTGGACGTTTGAAAGGGAATAGTTACATAGCTAAGCACCAGCTCATTTTCTAGATGGCAGCTTCTTGGTGGTTCTCTATTTTATTTACAGCTCACAGTGAGAGTGGATTTCTGATTGAAATATAATTTACGGAATGAAATATATTTTACCGTTGAGTGAATGGAAGGTGCGAATATTCATAATAGGAAGGGTTTCTGAGGATGGAGAATTGGAGTTGCAAGATGCTGTTCATATTTTTATCCTACTATTGCTATTGTTTTCTCCACCTTTCAAAAGAAAGTGATTTCAGAGGACTGCAATTCAGAATCACAGTCGGCCATCTTGTGGTTTTCACAAAGTGGAAGATTTGTAGGTGACCACAAGACAGTAGATTATTTGGGACAGATGGGAGGGAAGCTAACTGAAAAGATAGGGCTAGAAAGCTCATCCTGTTTTGAGCTGTGTCTGAATTCTGCCAGGAGCAAAATGTGAGTATGGAGGCCTGTGGTATCTAAATATCTGAGGGAAGCTAAAATAATGTTGAACAGGCTTTAAACATGCCTACTTAGGATTTACAAACTTTTCTTGTAAATTAAGCAGTGTTATAAAGTTGGCAAAACATGGGACTAGAATAAGGTGACCAGATTTTAACATTGGTAAAGCGGGACACTATTGACCGGGGGGGTTCTTGATTAAAATTTTGGTCTATATGGAGCAACAAAAAGTTTCATAGAACATATAGAACGCAAAAATAGTATTGTAATATATATATTTTTTAATTTCAACATAAGTAAAATTTGCTAGTAAAATTGAGAAAAACTACTTAAGGATAGAATTTTGATCTCTAATCCCAATACCTTCTTAGAAAGAAATATGAGAAGCAATTTTTTTTCTATACAGAATCATTGTGGTCTAAGCCTGGGGAAATCCAAGTTAAAATCTCCATTGCAATAAAACCTATTGGGTGACCTTGCTAGTCATTCTCTTCTAGCCTTGCCTACCTCCAAGCACAGAACAGAAGGAGCTGTGAGGATAAAATGGTAGAGGGGGAAATCATGCATGCTGTTCAGAGCTGTTTCTAGTTTCTCTTTCATGAGATATATCAAGGACTGCAGCAGGATAGTGCAGTAGAACTTCATGAACTTGCCCCTGGGGAAATTTATCAAGTGACTCTTATTTTATTCATGCTCAAGATCACACTGAGCACCATATATGAAGCCATAACACCTTCTGATTCCAGATTATATTGGCCAAGTAGGGTAGCATAAGAGCTAAGAGTGGGAACTGGCAAATTTATGAATCACAGTTACATTTAAGCTACATTTAGCCTACAACTTCCAGTCAGCAGCAACCAAGTAACACAATATCGATACTAGGGTAAGTCTCAACTTCACTTCATCCTGTTTAGGAATAGGCATGAACCAAACCACAACACAGAAGCTGTTGTGAAGCTTCCCTTATATGTGGTTGGGGAACTAAACTGTGTGAGTGGTCCATGACCACAGACTTCTACAAACTTTTAAGGCAGTTTGTGGTATTCATGTCAGTTCGTCCAGTTTGTTTGAGTTCTTGGCCAGAGCAAAAACCACAAAAACAGCTAAGTGGTGTGGAGTGTTCCCTGCCTCTCAGCTATTCAAATCTGTACAAGAAAGCTGGTAAATGTTTAGGCCATTAGCATCCTCCTCCACTGGCCTCCTGGGAGAGTTCCCAATGGGATGTCTGGGTAATATCCTCAGGTGACAAGGAGAGGATGGGTGAGTGGATCACCAGGTGATAGATAGGGGCTTCCCCTGTTGATGCTGAACTCTGAACAGGCTGCTCTTTCTTTCCCACTTCCTTGTGGAGTCCCTTAAACCAGTGGTCCGCAACCTTTTCAAGGCTGCGGACCAGCAGCGGCGGGGAGGGCGATCACGCAGCCGCGCATGCACGTTTGCACCATGTGCGGCGGCAAACATGCATGTGCGGCCCTGCTTCCCTCTCCCCCCCTCCACAAAAAGAAGCTTGCCGGGCTGCAAGCTAATCGGCCGCTTTTGCGGCCAATTTGCTTGCGGCCTGGAAAGTTTCTTACTGCAGGGGGGGGGGGGAGCCGCAGCCTGGTGCTGGGTTGGGGACCACCACCTTAAACCTTTAAATGGACTGCATAAAAAGTCACAAAACAACTGAACAGCCGGGAGTGCTCCTGCTGCTCAGCTGTTTTTGCTCAAAAAACTGCTGTTTTTGCTCAAAACTGTTTAAAATCACTGTGCCCCCTTTAAATGAGGCTTCCTGGGTCCACAAACTATGAACCAAACTGGTTTATCAGAAAACAAACTAATAAGGTTTGGTTAATGTTTCTGCCACAAACCACCCACCAAACTGTATTTTTGCAGTTCATGCCCATCCCTAATTGTCTCTGATATTTTGTAATTTTGGCTTAATACCTGATGTCTTTGAACATTAATTGTAAATAAAGAAATTTCTAAAATGGTGGATGGGTGGGACGAAGGACTGTTAGGAAACAAAACAAAATTGTTTCATGAAGACACAGGGATTACCTGTGTCACAGTCTATATATCTTCACAAGTAACTACTCTTCATTAAATGACAATGAGTATGTGTTTTCAGAAAGACTTTGTGTTTATATTTGAAGACTAGGGATTTGGGGAGTCACACAAAATCAAATTTATTTATGTATTTATTTAAAGCACTTCAGACCCATGCTCTCTATGCAAAAAGGTTCCCAGGGTGTTGTACAGGTGTTACTTAAGTGAAATACATTTGCTTTAAGTAAAATGCACTGGAAAACTAGGAATGTGCAGAAATATCTCTATTCTTATCAAAATAACTTTGGATTGCCTTGGAAATCTTTCCAATACTTTACCTTAGTAGGAATCTCCTCTCACTTTGATTTTTTTCTTTAGATAAAATAACCATGGCTACTTTGTTCAAGGCAGTTGCCACCAACCTTTGCCCAAAGTCAGCACTGCTGTTTTTCCTCCTTTCACAGCCGTACAATGTGAGCTGTTTATTGAATGCTTAAGGGGTACAGAATACAATGTAATCAGAACATTGGTTGATTTGCTACACCTGTTAAAGTCACGGAGCAGAAATTATTATAGCCTCGGCCAAGGTAGCTACAGGCCTATCTCCATCCTGAAAAGAGACCCAGCTAAAAGGAAAATTAGTGTGCAGCCAATTAAACACACCTGTTGATAATAAATTTGCCTCAGAGTCTCTCTAAGTAGCTTTGCTTTCAGTGGTTCCATTAATAGTTTATTTTCTGGTCAGGTGCACTATTGATTGTTCTGCACTGAAGCTATTTCTTCCTCATTTAGCTTCCCAAACTTTTCTCTGCCTCAATTTTCCTCAGATACAAAAGCTTCACAGGATAATGTGAGACTTGTTGCTTAGCAACAATCCTATTCTAATAATGACAATGGCTGAGCACTGTGTGTGTCACCTAGAAGAGGTCAGATTTTACCCCCCACACACCCATATACACACTCATTTGACTTTTTATGAGGTGATTAATTTTTTTTAATGCTCTTAAAATTAGATTCTGCTGACATGCCTTATTTGGACTCGGTTTGTCCTAGTCTGGTTGTATGAAAACAACCTAATGTTTTGTCTTTATTACTGAAAAAATATATATTCCAAGCAATTTAGACTACTGGTAATAAGATTAGTAAAATATTTCCTGCCTTTCACCTGTTTTCAAAAACTATTTTCACAACAAAAATCGGAAATACTAGCACTTCCAGATATAATATATGATTTGCTTTTTTATACCTCACTGGATTAAATGTTTCAGAAACTTAAGGCCATTCCGCACCGGGATCCATGTAGCAAATTGTTTGCTGAACGAAAAATTGCCATTTTAAATAGTGGAATTCGTCGTTATGCATACCTGCCTTTGTAGTGGAATCCAGTTGCGTTTCTATCGTTTCCCACAGGGTTCCAGTCTCTGCAAAAATCGCTAGAAAGGAAGCGCTATGGCTGAGCTGTGTCCCACCCCTGGCCGTCAACCAGCCAATGGGCAGCCGTTATCATGCTCCCAAACAGCCCCTTTCCCTTTAAGGAAGGTTTAAAAAAAAACACACACCCATTGCAACAAATATGCGTTGGTTCGTTGCAACGGAGAGACCCATCCAGCTAGCAGGTGATGTTTGAGCTGCTGTTTCATCGTTGCCACGCTCCCCCCCCGAGTGAAAAAAAAAATCCCCCCCCCTCATGGGTGCGATTTTCGGCCGAAAACAGTGTGAAAAATAAAGTGAAAATAAACCAGCAAACGGACCTCTGCGATGCTTGTGCTTGGTGACTTTAAACAGAGGGACTGCAGCCGGGGAAGTCTCACTGGGTAAACGAAGGCTTGCCGGTGTGTTGATCTCTGCTCACTCGGAGAAAAAAAAATGGCGATCACTTCGCCGGAAGATCAGAGGAGAGAGCCACGGGGAGGGACTTTGCAGAAACCGCAACAATGGTAACGCACAGAACTTTCCCACTAGTGTTGCAGATTGCTTGCAGGATTTTAGCACTTTCCGGAGGGTGAATCTACTTTTTGGGATTTCCCTGAAAGCGCTACAACGAAGCGCTTTTTACGGATCGGTTTCAGGAGTGTTGCAGATTGTCAACAATGTTGTGCATAACGGCAAAACTGTAGCGTTTTCAATTAGTAACCATTGTGCAATTTTGGACAAATGCAGAACGGCCCTTAAAATGGACACATTACTTTCTGCATTGTTCAGAAGCGCTCATTAAACCATTCTGCACATGAACTTTCAGTGTACTTTTGCAGCTGAATTTTCCAGTGAGAAACAAGGAAAATCTATTCCTAAAGTACATTGAAAGTACATTATCCAATCCAAACTATCATACACCCATAGTTTTATGTCTCAGCTTCTCTCTCCCAACCCTCAAATGTGGTGTTTTTCCCTTCACAACTGCTTGTTTCTCACACACAAAAATTCCTCCTTCTCATTAGCTGGAAACATTCCCAAGTTCTCATTCTAGATCAGAACTACCAAGGGGGCATCTCCTAACAATGGGCTGCAATTAAATAAACTTCAGCTAGTTATGTTGATCCCAAAGTTTCAGTAGCTCATGGCAGTACTTTGGAGGTTCTGAGGGGGAAATGCATGGGGATGGCAGAGTAGTGATACACTGTTGTGATATAATAGTTTCAGATGTGTAGCCCTGTCAGTCTGAAGCAATAGAACAAAGTTTGAGTCCAACAAAGTTAATTCTGGGTATGCACAAGGAAGCTTCTACTCAGAATTAAACTGTTGGTCCTAAAGGTACTGCCAGACTCAATGGTGATGACTGCCAGTCTGCCTGGATCTGTAGCAATTCTCACCTGTATATTTCAAACATCCTTGTGTTTCACACACCTATGCACACAACCAAAGTTTCACACACCTATGCACACACACAAAAAGTCTATAGGTTTAATAGACAGAAAGACAAGACTTTCCAAGGTTTTAGCTACAGTGCAGCTACAAAGCTATTTAGCATGCCACCCAAGCTGAATGACAGTAAAACTAGGAGATCCAAAGTTCAGATGATGAGAGGTTCAAATCAGAATGTCCATCCTGACGTACTCGGTATCTCTTATCTAAATAAATAACTCATTTCAATTTTGCTTCCCTTTTCTGTTTATCAAATCTGTTATTCTTTATTTTAGCACCATTTTCTGTTTCCTCACACCAAATTTTCTTCTAAAATGTCTACATTTTCCTGCTATTTATCCATTAATACAGCAGGATTCCACATTTATAAATATATTTATAAATTTATTTATTTATTTGCTTTGGGCTGTGTATACCGTCGGTCTCAAAGAGACTCCTGGCGGTTCACAGTAAAACAGTAAAAACTATACGAAAAATCCCCATAACACATTAAAAGATGGCAATACAGTTTAATTCTAACTCCCCACCCCCTGACCAGCTTGCGGTCAAAGAGCTCTTTCATTAGGAGCAAACGTCCTGATCTCACAACACTAGAGGATCCCCTGATAGTAACTCCAGGACCTCATCCTGGCCTGAACCATACGCCTGGTGGAAGAACTCTGTCTTGCAGGCCCTGCAGAAAGCTGACAACTCTGACAGGGCCCTCAGGTCTTCCAGCAGCTCATTCCACCAGGTTGGGGCCTGTATGTTTGCATATGCTACAAGATTACATTTATAAACCATATACCATATGACATCCATGCACAATTCAAATGATGCCACAAAATGGAGAAATGGAAATGTTCATTAAAAATATAAAGTGGGGTTGCCACTTGTCCACGGGCCACCTGCGGGGGGTGGGGGAGGGCAAAGTTTGGATCTGCACATAATTCACCCAGAGTGAATAACTCTGCTGCAGCTTCTGGGTCATTTCAGCTGGTGAAAATAGGAACTTGGGAGGAGGGAGCCTCTCCTCTCCCCACACCACAGCCCCAATCAGAATCAGGCTTGTGATTTTTACATATTTTTATAGGGGTTTGTAGCTGTAGTATGGCTGCAAGTTCCTGTGATGAACTTGTGTTAAAAGTAACATCTAGTTTGGATCTTTGTTCTCCTACAGACAGTCACTTGAACTGGGTGATAAGCACCCTTGTTACTGAGGTCTGGATAGACCTAATTGATATCCATGGCCTCAGTGGATGGCGGGGGGGGGGGGGGGCGGATCATTTTGTGGTTACTACATGTGTTCTGCACTCTCTCTCAGATTTTGTGGATGATGCTCAATGATACTTAAAAAAAAATCAACATTAGGATAGACCTAGCAGGCAGGGCAGTATGAAGTTTCTGGACAAAGAAAATATTTCCTTCTCATCCTAAATACTTTTTAAATAACTTTTTAAAAATAACATTTCAATAACTAATCTTTTACTTGAAGTCATGCATAATGCTTCCTTCTTAAACACAAACAAAGAGGGTGATGTAAAATTAGTCTCTAGTTTAGTCTCCTGCCTCATTCTTCAGTTCCAGTAATTGGTTGTGTGATGCAAGATGTTCTGGGAGAGTTACAGGTAATGTGACTGAAGAGCCAGAGTCTAATGAAAGCTACCAGAGAACAGACCTTTTGTCTGTGACTTTCCATCATCTTCCCTGAAGCTTGAACTGTAGGTGTATCTCTGTTTGCCTGCTTCAATTATTATTCTCCCAGCCCAAATAAACAATTTTATTCTATAAGACAAGCATCTACCTAGCGTATGTGTGTAGAAAAAGGAAAACTTGGGGGAAAAGATTAAAGCAAGCTGTGTTTCATCTTGGTATATAAAACAAAAGATCGCACTGAGATGTTGAGCTGTAATGATTTTCTCCCCCAATCTAGGCCAGATTTAAACTGTGTAAAATAAATCAAAGGGAGAAAATTCACAACTGTGTTTTTAGCTATGGAGCTTTTTCTAGGTTCTGAATGGGAGTTAGAATCAGATTGTTTCCCTTTTGTTTATCTGCCTATATAAAAATGTGTGAAATTTCTATATTTATTCTCAATCAATGCACATGTATATTAAAGGGTATGTAGCAACCCGAGGACAGACCAATATGTGCTGCTTCTAAAATCCCTCATTATAGAATTGTGTTCCCTTCCACTGGATTTATCCAACATTATTAGAAGACTTCACTCATCTAGGTCTAGTCAAGAGCTCAGAGAAAGGAACTAAAATGGTACTTGAAGAATATACTGTGCCTGGAGGGGGGGTTATAATCTGTGAACCCCAAATCTGTATCATGGATTTAATTAATCATGGCTGGACCATTTTATCATTGGAGACATAAAAACTGCCTAGGTTGCATTCCTAAAATTCTTAATGACCCATTCTGGCCTTTTCCTGCTAAAGGACTTCTTTGTTGGTTTACCTGATCTTTGTGAAGTTCCTTAGTGCTATAGGCTCAATGTGAACCTGATGTTCATTAGTATCTGCTGCAGGTTGAAGTCTTGATGTGCTTTTGAGATTGTTATTTGGGCATGATTCTGAAGAGTAACAGATTCTGTACTTATTCAGCACCTAGTTGACATCCTATATGATAAGACAGAAGTTCCATTACCTTCTAAGTTTCTGGCCTCGTACTATATAATGAGTGCATAATGCTTTTCTGCATTAAAGGAACCATTCTGATTTCACTACCTATTTCTGCAAATGATGTCAATTTTCGCTACTTTTAAAGAAATAAGTCAATCTATTGTTCATTCTCCTCTAATCTGATGCATATAAATCCCGGCAGTATTCAGGAAATAGCTTATTAATTTTTTATTGTTCGCTTTCCATATAATTAAAGTTGATTTTGTTCAACTTTTCAGCTATTAAATTGTGTGTTTCTATAGTCTTAAGTATCCAACCTTATCTCTCTGATTGTAGTATTTTCTCCCCTAGTCTCTGCAACAATCATTTAGCTTCATGCTTTGGAACTTCGTTAAAAATTCACTTTTTGTGCCTAGCATTTTCTGCATGTTTTATCCACTGGGATATCTCCTAACATACATTCTTTCCCCTTAATGTTTCTTGTCTTTCTTATTCTCTCAATATTTCTGCCTCTCTTATCATTAAAAAAGCTATTATTTTCTCTATTAAGAGTGCATCCCAGAAAGCATTGGCTTATTTCAGTTGTATAAATGCAAATTGTCAGCCATTTATTTTCTTGATAATAAGCATCAGGTCTCTAGAATTGAAGTATTTAATGGTCTGATATGAGGTTTGATTTACTTGAGGCATTATTTGTTTGGGACTAACAGTGGAATATAGGCATTTTGCAACTCTCTCGTCAGTACCAACAAGAAATGGCAGAAGAATTGAGACTACAGTTCACTAAGCTAACTAGTTATGTTGACAACACATGCAAATAATGGGTTGGATGCTGTCATAATCCTAGAAACTCTGTATCATTATAATTTATTTATTTATTTATATTTTGATTTTTATACCGCCACTCTTCCAGTGGTCTCACGGTGGTTCATAAACACCCCTTACACCAATTAAAAAATAGACAGATGGTGAATGAACTCATTCTTACTAGTATCTCCCCCCTCCCCCCATTCAGCCGGAGGGTCAAGCCTTCTTTCACTGGGAGCGAGGAGCCAGATCTAAAAGTATTGAGAGAGGATCCTCTGATAGAAACACCAGGACTCCACCCTGGCCTCAACCATATGCTTGGCAAAAGAGCTCTGTCTTGCAGGCCCTGCAAAAAGTTGACAGTTACGGCAGGGTCCTCAGCTGTATCATCTTTTATGGGGACCAGAGACTCCTGGGAGTTCTTGGGGAAGAGGACTAGTTCTTCTTGTACCACAGGGCTAAGATAAGACTAGAGATAGCTCAATTAAATAGGGATAGGGACTCTCCAAATGATGAGAAGGGAAGCAATTGGCTTCTTCCTCTTTCAAAGGATGGGAGCTCATAGAATATTTTCTACATACTGTCACTTAGAACTAGGCATGTGCACACACACACAAATCCAGACTGTTTCAGATTTGTTCCAAACCAATTCAGGTGAAATTCAAAGCACCCTTACCACCCTTCATATTTTGGGAGATTCGGTCGAACTGATTTGGCCAAATCCAAAAAGTTTTGGGTGGTTTTTGTATATATTCCCATTCCTAGTCAGTGGAGACCATCTTATAGAGAAGGAGGTGGAAGAGAGCACCCAGTAAACGGCTTACCTGTCATTCCAGCTGTGTAAAAATGCCTCTTTATGCCTTGCCTGCAAAGTCTTTGGAAGGCATATAAAGAGCCCTGTGCCTATCACTATCATCTGTTATGCAGGGCACTCTTTAAATTATTTCCCTTGCCCACAAAGTATTTGAAAGGCATTCAAAGAGCCTCAATCACTATCAGCACCCCAAAACAGCTGATTGTGACAGAAGTGCCACCCAATACCTTTAAATCCCTCCCCAGTTTATTATCAGCTGTATGGTGCCACTCTCACTTTAAAGGCTGCAAAGGTTGGGGGATAATGACAGGTGTACTTGGGAAGGGATTTAAAAGGAGTGGTGCACCTGTCATTATCAGCTGTTTAGTGGCTTTCTCTCCCCTGTCTTCTTAGACACTTCCTGAGCAAGCAGGGGGGTACACTTAATGTCCCAAACTGCAATTTGGCCATTGTTTATTTGGACCATTTAAATGCTGGTCTGGTCAGTTCAACTTGGGTAGAGTCTGCACAGAGCTTTTATTGCAATCCCAGGTTGATTCAGTCCCTGCTGTCTACACGGAATGCGATTTCCGTTTTGATTTTGGGCGATTTAAATTTTCCGTCTGCAACAAACATGATTGTCCTCTGCCCTCTCCTTTCTCAGCTCTCCGAATGGTGCAGAGTACTTTCTGTTTCAAGTCGGGGGAAAGTAATGAAGAAGACCTGAGCTCAAATCGATCTGAATTCAACAGGAATAAACAAAGTGCAGATTTAGCCTTAGATAGGTCCAGAAAGTACTAGCATTGATTTGGGTACTTTTCAGCTTATCCAAACTCAATCACCCATGCCTACTTAGACCTCTAGCCAGAAAGCCAACAGCTCATCTTTAAGAGTTCTATTTGGGAGGGAATGTGGAAAGGTATGGCCTTATTCATCAGATATCAGAAGCTAAGTGGGGTGGTATTTGGATGGGCAACCACCAATGAAGACTTTGCAGAGGAAAGCAATGACAAATCAACACTTCTGTGGAAGCCCCTTGTTGGGGTCACCATAAGTTGTTGCAACATTGCATCAGTTAAGTACATAAGAACCCTAAGTAGCATCTCATAGGTACAGTCCTAATCCAGTCATCATAGTTACTTGTGGGATAAATATACTTTTATATTACTTTTAAATTTATTTCCCTATACACAGAATTTCACTGTGAAAATACCACTCTGAATCCACAGACAATATAATAGACAATAGCAGTTTTCATACAGAATCTGGAAATTCTGGTTTATGTGCTACTGGTCTGTTTCTGAGAACAGTTCTGAATGTTGTTTCCTGGCCCTCTCCCATCACTATTCAGCTGGTGAGTATCTGGGAATTACAAATCAATAAGGAAATGCAATGCTCTCTCATGTGCAAAGTCCCTTCCAACCAGTTGCTTAGAACTTGAGTTAGGACCTATGTGCACTGTGGACCTATAAAATCAGTTATCATCACTGAGACCTGTCTAGTGCAATGTGTCTCACACTTGCATTATGCCATTTCAAGGAGCAGAAGTTGTCCATTGGGTAGAAGTTAAATCACTTTCCTGCAAGGTCTTTACTACAAACACCTGTGCCATTTTGGGGAGGAAACACCCTCTTGCAAAGGTTTGAATACATCTCACACAAATCCTGCTTTTGCCAGTGATTTCTACATATCTTAGAAAGCAGCAAATGGGCTTAACTCTGACCAGACCTGCTCAAATGCAGGCCTTACATTAAGTATTCAGGAATCTCCCCCCGCATTCCTTTTTAGACAGAAGCTGTAATGGTTTTCATTTTGGAACTGAAAACAAGAGTTCAAGGCAATGATTAAAAAGATGTCAAGTTGGAAGAATGAAATGTAAATGTAATTAGTTGAGCTTTTATTTGTTTTTTAAGGCATAGAATGCTCTTCAATTGTTGCTGAGAGTTGTAATCAGCTAGTTGTACCTGATTGATTGAAATACTTGTAATCAACAGGCTACTTACCTATAAGCATTGCAGTGGAGGAAATGGCAGTGATATGCAGAGGGTGATGGTTGTCTAGTCAGCTTGGAAAGAAAACAACAGTTTTGAAGTGTTACAGCATTGAGGTAGCCCCCAAATTGTTTGGCATCTGTATTAGAAAATCAAATGGCACCCCCCCCCCCCAAGAAGTGATAGTTTTATTCTACAGTATAGTGCTTCAAAATCTCAGATGAGCATGTCTATATTACCTATTGGTGGATTTGACTGTGTTATGGATCTGCTTTGGTGGGTGGGTAGAGAATGATAAATACTAATTAAAGTGAGACTAGGAATACAGAGCATACATGGATCTTATCACAGGCTGTGTAAGTAGCATAGAAGAAAAGGTGACCAGTTTACAAATGAAGGCAGTCTTCTGACATCTCTAGCAGTGTCATGGAAAGTGCATCTTCTTCTTACACTTTGACTAAGTAGTCAGCTGTGGAGCAGCTGAGCAACTGCCTTGAGCAGTCAGCTGTGTAGTATCAGCATGTAAGGCGTAAGTTTTAGAATTCTTTTAAAAATGTTTGGGCTGTCTTTTCAGAATGTGTTCAGGGGTGGAAAAAGCCGTGCTGAGAATAGCCAGGGATCAGGCATACAAGTCTTGGGTCAGTTGCCATGGAAGAAAACAATCTTTCCATGCAAAGTTTGAAATCTTCTGCAGAGGCTCCATGGCATGTGCAGCCACCATCTGAGTTGTAGTTAGCAGTCTCAAAAGACAGAGGCTTTGCAGCAGTAAAATTTAGGATGCAGCTGTAAGAATAATGTTTCTGCTGATCATGGTGATGAGTTACAACCTCTTGGGTTTTGAGTGCAGTCCTGAACAAAGTGCCCCATTCTAAACTCATTAAAAGAATTAAGCTTGGAAGGCTGCAGCTCCGCTGAGAATTACACTGTTAGCTATTAAAGACAGGGATCCTCCAACTGGCTGAAGAAGATCTAGGACCACCTTTTGGGGGGAGGGGACTCCTTACACTCCAACTATATTTCCTTTTTATAATTCTGTTAACTTTTTCCCAGTTGCATCATTTAAATTGATCTCTCGTCTTGTTAATACAACTTTTAAAGTCTGTGGGTTTGACAAGACACAAACACAGTTTCTTCAGAAACAATCAGCTCTTTTATTCAACTAGAAACATTGAACAGAGAACACAGGAACTCTTGAACTTGTGTATATTTTGAGTGGCCAGCCAAGAGCTCTGATGGGACCTTAACTGAGCCATCTGATTGGTCCAGAAGAATGTCCCGATACAAGTAACTTATTAGCTGGATTTGGATCCTTCATTTACATACTGTAATCCTTGATCATACTACATTCACAATACAACTGTTATATTTTCTTCACCTCTTGGCCTTTTAAGGAACCTGTGCTTTCCACATGGTGCTGAGGAGACATTGGATTAACCACAGACTTTTCAGTTCTCAAATGAAGATTGTCCTCCCAAAAGGTTTTTGATACTACTTGAGACCAGTTATACCCAGTACATCCTTTAGAAGCTGCAAATCAGGGGCCCTACACCATAGCTTGTACCCCCTCCCCCATTTCTTTGTATGATTTGTAACATTTACTCTGATGCAGAGTTCTGGAAAACTCTAAAGCTTTCAAACAATTTTGTGGTGTTTCCATTGGCCCTCATATGTGTTCACTTTTTGTTTTGCCTTCTCAGTGACAGATTTTATTTGCTTTTTTGCTTTTCCACTTCCAATAGTGACACTTTTTATTTGGAACTCCATCTGGCTCCTTCTGAAATGATCTTTAGATGACAGGGGGACAGTGGTATTCTATCCTTGGGTTTGGAATTTCTAGCAGGGACACTTATGGATTTTTTCTAAGCTCCCATGGCTTTCATTTTAATAGCTGTTGTTGTATTACTTTTCTGCGATTATAAGATGTTATAAACTGCCTTGGGGCTTTAGCAAAAGTGAAGATATAAACATTTTAATAAATTAATAAATGTTCAAGTATGCAGGATCAGGCTGCAATAGATCCAAGGAAAAGATCGTTCTTTTGTTCATGCTGAGAAGGCACTTTGATTTATAGCATGATATGGTTTTCTATCACTGAGTTGGATCCAGGCATTTTTTTTTTCAGTGACAGAATCAGATAGAAAGATGTCATTAAGTGTATGCCTGAGTTTGTATTGTATGCCATGATTTGGATGGGCAAGACTAGTGGAATCTCATCAGATGTTGACTGCTAAGCATTATGCTCATAATGAGGGATGCAAATGAGGGATCCAAATCTTGCAATAAGAGACTTGTCTCAGGACTTGTTTATGGGCCAATCAGATAGCTCCGTTATGGCCCAATCAGGTTCCTTGGCAGCCCAGCTCAAATGTGTATAAGTTCCATGAGTTTCTTTTTGTTTACTGTTTGATATTGCTTGTTGAAGTTCGTACTGAATAAAGAGCTGTTGCTTTTGATGAAATCTACATCTCTGCCTGCCAAACCCACAGATGTAACACTCAGCCCCGGTTAGTACTTAGATGAAAGATCACCAGGGAGATCTATGGTCACTACAGGGAGCCGGACATTGGCAAAC
This sequence comes from Paroedura picta, assembly GCF_049243985.1. Taxonomy (NCBI): domain Eukaryota; kingdom Metazoa; phylum Chordata; class Lepidosauria; order Squamata; family Gekkonidae; genus Paroedura; species Paroedura picta. The sequence goes on along the minus strand of NC_135375.1, from coordinate 86,156,745 downwards.
CACCTCTGCTTATCTCTTGCATTCAAAACCCTGTGGAGTTGCCATAAGTCAGCTGTGATTTGAAAGCTCTTCACACACAGCAAGGGATATACGCTTTGTACATACTCAGAAAGTATTTTTTGCTTATATCTTTAAAGGAAAGACTTGGCCTTAGACAGTAGGGATGGTCTTCGCTAAAGAGTGGTAGAAGTGGGTGTAACAAGAGAACATCAAACATGACCCAAATTATTTTCTTGCTCAGATACAAGCTGCCCCTACCAAAATTCCCTTCTATACACAAAATATGACATGATCTTGCAAGTGTTCACTAACTCCTATAGTTATTTTTATAGATTAATGAGACAGGAGTCCATGTGTCTGGACTCCTCTCTCTCTCTCTCTCTCTCTCTCTCTCTCTCTCTCTCTCTCTCTCTCTCTCTCTCTCTCTCTCTCTCTCTCTCCCCCAGACATTCACATCAGCTGAAATGTTCTCTGCTTCATCTTCCTTTGTTGAAAAAGCAAGGATGTGGTGAGATCTCTCTCCCCTAGGTCCCACATTGCTTTGATTTTATTTCGCTTTTTAAAAGTTGCTATGTGAGCAACTATGTCATAAGAAGGGAAGATATTACAGCTAAAGCGCACTTACTTTGGACACATCATGCAATCAAACTCACTAGAAAAATAATTAATGCTCGGCATGGTCAGCAGCAAAAGGAAATGTGGTCGCCAAAGGATCCGCTGGCTCGACACGATCAAAGCCGATACAGGGATGACCATGAACCAACCAAAGCAAACACTGGCAGAGGCTCATGGGAATTGTAGTCCATTGACATCTGGAGGACCACAGGTTGACCATCCCTGCTCTAAAACAAGACCCACAAAAACAGTTTTGAAAGATGGACCTGCTCAGTTCAAAGCTCAACAACAACAACAACAAAAAAGAAAGGTTTTGGTCAGACAGTAAAGTTGGCATAAGATGAGCCTTGTGTGTGTGTGTGTGTGTGTGTGTGGGAGGGGGGGATCCAACTGTGAAGTGCCCCCTACTGACGAAGCCCTGTTTTCAGTTGCCCCTCACAGGAAGGGTGTGGGGAGAGGCATTTCTACATGGTTCTGCAGCCCTGCCCCCCAGTTTTAAATAAACCAGCCAAGCCCAACAGAGCCTGCCTCCATGTTTGCACTGTAGAATTCTGAATTCTAAATACACTATTTTTTAAAAAAAATCCAAATAGCAGGCACAGTTTTCTAGCCCACATGCTCATACACTTTTCTTCCTGTTTTATGCTGTTTGATCTGAAATAACAGTCCTTTCTGAATCAACCTGTACTGTCTGTCACAACAGAGCAATGACAGGTCATTAAAATAGTCAGCTGTAAAAGAAATATGTATGCTAGGAGGGCATCCTGATGTTCAGTGGTTTCATTGCACTCTTTTGAAACTCACAAAAGATTAGGCTGCAAGGAGGATCTATAAAAGGAAAGGATCAATCCGAATTGTAATGAGAACATGTACTGATGCAATCAATAGCCCTGTCTCAGCCTGGAATATGCTTCAGCTATGAAGAAGAAGGGGAGAATATTCACTGGAACAACAATTATTCTTTGCAGTGACATGGGCCTCTACTTGAGTATGATTTTTTTTTAAGTGGGTATCCATCATGAGCCTTTACATATTGTTCTTGTGGCAGCTAAGAAAACAAGTGATTAATCAATCAACAGGTTGGATCCAGCCAACATTTTCACTCCATCTTGGACCATTTCTTATTACCATCTCCATCCCACATGCTGCAGTGCCATGATTCCCAACCGCAGTCCATATGAAGAAAAACTATTGGTTTCTTGTAGAAATGCAAACAAAACCAATAGGCAAATGAAACCAGTAAGATATCCTGTACCTGTAATACTGGTGATGTTATATGATGTTATATTAAGACTATAATTACAACCACTGAAGACACAATAGAAAGCAGGATTGAATACCTGGGCCCCCGTTCTTTTGCAAAATTATTTAGGATTTAAAAAATCTCAAGAAGACACAACCTTTTGCGTATTGGTTTTTTTGCTTTGGGTGCCATGATTCCTAGCATAGCTGGAGATAGTGATCCAAGGGGAACCACGCCCATCCTTTGTCACCAACAGGAACACTGGCTGGAGCCAACTCAAGAGCTTGATTATCAAGGTAGAACAAAGAAATGTAATAGTACACCCAAATAAGGATGACTTGTGCACAGATTTATTTATTTATCTATTGTATTTCTATAATGCACTCCCATAAGGCTCAGGGCAGTTTATACAATATGTGGCAGATATACATTGTAATCATAATAGCAGCAACCATATCAGTGGGTTTCAGAATTGAACAATGTAATTGTAACAGTTCACATTATTACAATAACTTCTAATAGAAACCCGTATGGAGGAAAGTTTACGTTCAGGTCTTGAAGGGGGTGTCTGGGGCACCAGTGAATGTTGTTGAGTTGTTCAGCGTCAATGAAATGCCTGATGGAGGGGCTCCTTGTGTCAACCTCTACAGAGTCTGTTTCAGCTTATAGTTGGCTTCCCAAATATTTGTCTTTACTCTTCCTTCTGGCATGCCACTGAATGATTAAAAGGGTGCTTTTCCAGTAGGGATTTCACGGAGTAACTTTATATGTAATGGTTGGATAACCATTCAGATTGGTGTGGGTTTGAATTAAATACAGCTGTGATGTTGTTCTTTTTTGTTTTTAGCTAGAATTAGGGTTGCTTTTAGGCCAATGGTTCTGATTTTTTTCTGAAACTGTAATTGCATATTTGTGATTGCAAATGTGCTGAAACCCACATGGAAGGTCCACCTGTGGCAGGAAGGGAAGATTATAAATGGTACTCATAATGACCGTGATAATTTAAAGTTTGGCACCAAGGCTGACTGAGATGTCATAGGTCAGCAAAGCTGTAATCCATGTAAATAACATGGGTATTACTTCCCAGTAGATCTGCTTAGGCTTGGTCCCAATACTTACATCCTCAAAAGACTCAGACTATGAAGGAGACAATTGGTGTTATGTTTCATTAGAAACATTTCAGAGCAAAGATCTTCCAGAGAGAAAGAACAGAGACCCCATATATTTTTGAAGCCTAATGGTAGAATAGGAAAAGCAATCTTTTCACATTCTGCAATAATTTCTGTAACTGCAAAATGATTACAAGCAAACAAAGGCTAATGTAGTACACAGGTTCAAATCCCATCTCAGGCAAAAGCTTATTATGTGGGCTTAGAAGGAAGGCACTATTCTCATAGTTCCATATCTGAATTACAGCTATAGTAATATTGACCTGCCTTATGGAGGATTTACAACAATTGTTAAGATAATGTATCTGGATCGCATTGAATATCTGAAATGTCAAAAATAAATCTTAGAATATTTCAATATTGCTAAGCAGGTTGCTTTAAGGGGCCCCTAAATATAATGGAGAAGTTTCTGAATGAGCTTGTGAGGACTGAAATCAATGTCATGCTCAAATTTCGATAGCTGAATATGAGTTGTGCATAGATGAAGTTAGACTGGTTTTACTTGTGTACTTTACTGAGAGTTGGTGTATTTGGAGACAATAATTAGAAAGCATTAAAAATAAATATAAAAACAATAAAATAGGAGAAAGGTCTGAATGGGCTGACAGCAATGTATTACAAACATTTTGAGGAAGTTTTAATGATGCCATTACAAAAATCTATGAACAAGCAATGTTTCAACTTTACCACAGGGATAGGGATTCAAGAAGCAAAGATTTTAATTAATGAAAAACTATCAAAAGGAACATGCCAGGACTGTCCCCTGTCACCTTTATCCTAGCAAGAGATTAGATAAAACACCAGGAATAAAAGAAGAACTGGGGGTTTTGTAACCTGCTTTTTACTACCCTAAGAAGTCTCAAAGAGGCTTTCAATCTCCTATTCTTTCTTTCCCCACAACTACCTGTGAGGCAGGTGGGGCTGAGAGAGATATGAGAGAATTGTGACTGGCCCAGGATCACCCAGCTGACTAGAGTAAAGAATAAAACCTGGTTCGCCAGATTAGAGGCCATCATTCTTAACCATAATACCAAACTGGCTCTCACTGGTTGGTTTTATATAAAAGTGGATAACATAGAATTTAAAATGAAAAGTTATGGAGATGAAATGGTTTTAACAATTTTGGATCCACAAAATTGTTACAGTATATAAAGGATCAAATTGAAGAATATAGAATATATAATATAGGATAAAATTAACAGGAAGAATGCAGTACAGAATGCACAGTGATCCTATTAAATATTTATTATTATTATTATTATTATTATTATTATTATTATTATTATTATTATATTATATACCACCCTCTCCTGAGGCTAAAACAGGGAAACAATACAGATAACTCTATAAATATATAAATTTAAAAATTAAAATTTCATGACTAGATAGAATTTCAGCAATCAAAATGAATGTATTGCCCCCCAAAAAATCCAAATGGTAATATACATATAGAAAGGGAACCATTTTTATGAGTGCTATCAAAAAAAGAAAAGTATACTTCAGATAAGTTGTGGCAAATAATCCTGTACTTTTGGAAACTTCTGCCTTCCAAAGAAAAAAGTTCTATCAGGTCGATTCTGCATCAGCAGCCCCACTCCGGGCTGCCAATGGTGCATTGCTGCAGAGCTGCATGCTCAATAGCATACTGTGTCCCCCCGGGGAACACATTTCAGTGCCACATCCTCTCCTGCACTGAAATTTGTCCCCCTGGGAAACAGTGGTGACAGGAAGGTTCTGCCACACGAGGGCAATTATTTTGCTGGAAGGCGGGATTGCATTCCATTAAGCGCCATGAAACTGTCCGTAGCATTTTTTGTCCTTTGCCTGCCTCCATAGGGCAGGGAGAAGCCAGGCCTGAAAGGCCATGTTATCCCCTACAGCAATCCCTTATTGTTTCCTTAGTGTGGGGCTTCTGGAGCAGCAGCCTGATGGCAGCATCATTCAAATACAGGGATTAGCCCCAGGTCCATATAGAAACAACCCTGACCTTTACTGCCCGTGCAGGATCAACCTCAGCATCAAATCAATACTTTCCAGTTTAATAGAGTCATTTCTTCTGTGTAAAGGTAAAGGTAAAGGTATCCCCTGTGCAAGCACCGAGTCATGTCTGACCCTTGGGGTGACGCCCTCCAGCGTTTTCATGGCAGACTCAATACGGGGTGGTTTGCCAGTGCCTTCCCCAGTCATTACCGTTTACCCCCCAGCAAGCTGGGTACTCATTTTACTGACCTCGGAAGGATGGAAGGCTGAGTCAACCTTGAGCCGGCTGCTGGGATTGAACTCCCAGCCTCATGGGCAAAGCTTTCAGATGGCTGCCTTACCACTCTGCGCCACAAGTGTAGAGGTTACCAAAAGGGAGAATATTCAATAATTGATATTATGGACTTTTGAAGTGCCACTGAATGGTGTCACGTAAAAAAAAGCAAGAGGATTTGTCTTCTGTTCCCTTCTTACAGGTCTTCTGGGGATATTGAGTTGGCAATCTGTATAATAAAATGCTGGACAAGACAGGTATTCAGTCTAATCTACAAGGACTCTGGGATTATTGACATATCTCCTGGGATATTGAATTATTATTTGCATCCCAGCCTTTTCCCAGGAGATGGGATGAACCAGGTTATTAGGGATGCTATGAATTTCTCTGTGAACTAGCTTGAATTTTCTATATTTGAAAGTAGTAGGAAATCACATGTGAGCAGGCCACTCAATCTATTCAGTTTCTGTCGAACAGCCATAATTGCCTGCCAAAGCAGTTTGCATTGGGTTTTCCTAAAACTGCACACGTGCAAGGATGCTGCTGATTCAAACTGATCAGCAGCCATTATCACCACTAAGAACTACTAAACCAAACACCAAAAAGTGCCATTAGTCTCTGTTGGAGAGCAGATTGTTTTTTCTCTGGACTTGCCATATTGGAGCAACAGAATATTTGAAGGTTTTATTTTAACGTAAGTACACTTGGGCAATAGGAATGCAAATGATTTATTGCCTTCTCGTGGTTGCTATATTGATTGAATTGTTTTACTATATTGCTGCCATCTTGCTTTACTTTGCTCTTCAGCACAATAAACTTATTTTTCTTGTTTGGCATTTATCTTTCTTCAATTTTACCTTCCTTGAGAAGTGTATTTACATTTGAGCCTGGAGCTGTGTGTGCAACAAACTGAAAAGATCCCCTAGGATCCTTGTTTTGTTCTGCACATGCAGAAAACTCCCATATGTGTCCACCACAACACAAGGACCAATATATGGGTAATAATATTAATGACTTAAGGAAGCCCACTCCTGTGTGACAGCATGCTGGCTTTCTACTATCTTTGGTAATGATACTACCACAAGCAGCCTAATAGCCAAGCCTAGCCTCTTCATGCCAAAGTTGGAAGCCAAGCAGGGTTAGCAGTGGTTTCTACTTGGATGGGAGAACATCAAGAAAGTCCTGGGTTGGTGATACTCATCTCTTGCCTTGAAAACTCCATGAACCTGGAGTGCCATGAATTAGCTGCAACATGACAGCACATTATGATTATTATTAATGCTGCCCTGTACAGTAAAATCAACTAATGATGAAGAAATTAATGATACTATATTCATGCCGCAAAATTAATTCCACAAAGAATTACCACAAGGACTGCCTTGGCATTTTCACTTTTCCGCTAAATGTTACAATGGAGTATGTCGATGTTTTGTAATCTACCCCCGACCCACCAACACAGTATTTAACTATTATGCTTGTGCATTTTTATTTTCAACGCAGTGTTTCCTGACAGAGCCTATAGAGCTGATATTTCCCATACATGTCATTAAACCTCCCCTCTAAAATACCATGCTCTCTGTAGTTAAGAGTAATGAACTCTTCACAAATCAAAAGGAAATTTCCCTTCCTTTTCTTTAAAAGTGCTAAAACTGGAAAACCTTTGATGGAAGGAAAAAGCGGGAGGTGAACATAATACAGAGAGATTGCTAAGTGAATCGATTTTACCCTGTGGTTTTAAATTGCTATTTATAACTCAAGCTAATCAAATCCTGTCTTCCATTTTGGGATCATAATTGTATTTCTCCTCCCTTTTGTCTCATGTTTGTCGACTGAGGATTGTATATAATGTGTCCCTCCAGTTTGGTACTCACAGGGTGGGGGAGCTGGATTTATTTGTTTCATGAATGGTTGTGACTCTTTCTTCTATGTGTGAATGGTAACCAATAACTTATATAAGAATAAATGAAGTGAGGTACTTTGAGATGGAGGATTAAATCTTATTCCACCAGCCCTTGAGGATTAAATTGAACTTAGTTCTTGATCATGCAAGATTAAAACAGAATTTTGGAAATTGGTTTTGGTATATACAAATAAATAATCAGGTAAAAGACTTAAACTTAATTGCATTGACTTTATAAGACATCGGGTGGCACTGAAAGTCAAGTGGTGCCACGTCTCCTTCTATTTGATGACAGAGGGTGTTCTACTCAGTCAGGCTGCCAGCACGGTATCACCAGCATTCGATTCTATCTGTCTGTCATTCTACTAGAAATCAGCCAGACCAACCTTTCTCAACTTTTTTAGCATTGAGAACCCCCTGAAACATCCTTAAGACTTTGAGGAACCCCAGAATTAATGCAACCATGCAGAATATGGTTGGGAAGCACAGCTGGGTACACACCCACTTGGTCCCCCTCCTCAACCCCTCCAGGCCCATCATTGGCCATTTTGGGAATGGGATGGGAGTGTTGATATAACTATATATGGTCATATCACCTGATACCTGTTTAACACATTTAAATAATATATAACTCCCACCCATTCAGAAAACCCTTCCAGTGTCATCCACAAACCCCTGGTTGAGAAAGCCTGGGCTAGACTAAGAGGCTTTGACCCAACTAAGGTCCTGCTGCCCTCATCAAGCCTTTCAGATAGCAGAAGCATAACGTTTCACCTGCCAATAGGAATGAACTTTTGTTCTTATAAAATGGTAGACATTTTAACAGGATTTTTAAAATACTAGTATATATTTGGCATAGCCTTTGACTCCTTCCATTATTTGGAAGTTAAACATGAATGAAAAATACACAAATAAAACAAATGCTATCTTTGTATCCCGGTCTGGACTACACTTGAAGCAATGGACCGTACTTCTCAACTTGGCTAGGTTTTTAAAAATGATCGCACAAGAAACAGAGATAGAATTCTGGCTAAAATAAGTTTGAGCCAAGGAAAGTGAAGCTGTTGCTCTTTTAAGGAGAAGAAATCAAATGAGAAGTGCCTCAAAGACTTTTCCAGAGGTGTAAGAGTCAGCAGGCAGGATGCTTAACCATGTTTAACACAGAGTGGGTCTGTTTGCTTAACTCCGGGATAATTTATAATACACCATAAGTATCTATTCAAGATATGAAATCAACTCAGAAAGGGGCCAGTCCACTATATGTTCTGATGTACTTCATTTCTTACTTTTCGCTGTTGGAATGATCACAAAAAGCACTTGAACCCAAATGATTATAGAACTCCTGAGGAGAGAAAGTAATAGACAATAATGGAATGAGCCTTATTTGATCTGGTTTTCAGTGGTTAATCATAAATAAGATATAGCTCACAAGCAGATGGTGGGCAGAGGTGTATTTTAGCAAATAGAGCAAAGATTGGTGAGCAAATAATTGACTTGCCTGTATGGATTATTCTAAACTCAGTTCCTTAGAATAGTTCTTAGGGTTTTCAATTCTCAAAATGATTTTTGGAGACCCTAAAGCACATCATACTCAAGGTTTGACATGATTGTCCCTGGCCCCTAGGAAGCTTGTCTGGACCCTAACCAGGGCCAGATCTTTCTCTGTCTTGGCCCCCATCTGGTGGAATGAGCTCCCAGAAGAAATCAGAGCCCTGCTGGAGCTAGCAACATTCTGCAAAATGAAGCTCCCCTGCCAAGCATTTGGTTCAGGTTGACTGAATCAACATCTACTGCCCCCCCCCTCAGAACCCCTCCCCATGAACTGAATCCTGAACTGACCAACCTTTGGGGTCATAGTTAACATGTTAATGTCACTAACACTAGTTACTGGGATGTTACTGAAACCACTGTTACTACTGTAGCCTGATTTGATGTTATCAAATTATATTTGAGAGAGCCAGTTTGGTGTAGTGGTTAGGAATGCGGACTTGTAATCTGGCATGCCGGGTTCGATTCTGCACTTCCCCACATGCAACCAGCTGGGTGACCTTGGGCAAAGGACCACTGCCCACTAGCGCCTGCTGTATTTCACCTGCAGCTGGGTTAAATTCTAGTAATAAATAATATGCATGTATTCTTTTTTAAAAGGCCTGATTTTTAAAATATTCCCTTGATAGTCTAACTCTCTGGAGCTAACTGGTCAGCGCTCCTTCCCTCCCTTGCAAACACACACACAGTCTCCCTGCCCTTCCTCCCTTACCTGTTGGTTTCCCAACATCCTCCTTGATTCCTCCCCCCTCCCACGTTTGCAAACACACACACAGAGTCACACAGAGACTCCCTCCCCTTCCCCCCTCCCATTTCCCCCTTTACCAGCTGGATTCCTGACCTCCATCCCTCCCAAGCAAACACACACACACAAACACACTTCCTCATGCTTACCTGATCCACTGATGCTGCCTCAGCCCCCACAGGTTGCGCAGCAGCTGCCTAGGTCGCTGGGGCCAGTGCAAATGTCCTATTGTTAGCAGCCATTTTAGGTCTTGCAAAATGAAGACTGTGGGTTCTTTTATTGAAATTGATAGGAAGGGGAAAAGAGACTGTGGTGCATGCAGAAAACTCCATGAGGGTCTTTGGATTGAAGCCTTGCTGTTTCAGTTAGTGACCTGCAAAAATAAGGAAGATGCTGGAAGCCAGACATAGAGAAAAACACAAATCCTAGGAACAAGCCACTGAAGATGGAAAGAGAAATCCAAAGCAGTTTTTCTGTTTCTTCAAGATATGTAATCCAAATTTAGTGTCTCTTTTAACCCCCAAAATATTTGTCATTCAGGGAGTTGCTAGGGTCTGAAAGACAATGTCAGTAGAGGATAATGGCCTCCTGCTGCAGTAGCTGTGTCAAGATTTGTATTTCCTACACAGAGAACTTTTATAGAGATATTGCTGTGAAGCAGCACTTGTCCAAAGACTACATTTCTGTAATAACACATTTCTCAAGAAAAGCAGTGGGAGCTCTGACCACCCAATCAGAACCAGACATTGTCTGATGGATTTTGGAACTGTTCATTGATGCTGCCTGCTCGCTGTACCGTAGTGGAACATTGCATTTTTAAAACTTACTTGTAGTACTACCTTATACTTTGATTTACTCCACTACACAGGCTTTTTTATATATAAAGTGGAAACAGATTTCTCTAGGTATTGGGAGAGTTCCTGCAGACAAGGACAAAAAAAAATAAGCAGGAGATAAACTTGTTCTATAGGAGCTTGCATATTCACTGGCTAGGAGAAAAAGCATCTATGTACATAAGAGTATGTAGAGCAGGGATGTCCAAACTGTGGTCTTATCTGTACTGGGCTTTTTATCCTCTATCAGCCCAGATTTTAAAAAGCAAACCACACCTTCTCCGATTTCCATTTTGATCACTTTAAATTTTCCATCTGCAATATCCATTGTTGACTCCATGGTGACACAATTCTTTTTCCAGGCTTCCTGGAAGTGAACATTATCTGCTAAATATGAGAAATGCACTCCACTAATATGTTGATGCAGCAGGGTCAATGGTCTGCTTCTTCCCTAAGCCAAACATCACCTTTCTAGGTGGATGGGTGATGTTGCCAATCAAAGTAACCGTAGAATTAATACTATCCATGACTCCTTCAGCTAAATACTATGCAGAGAAGCCAAATGGAAGCAGCCCTATTGTATAGTCTTACAAATGGACTAATTATTTTATTTATTTTTCCATTTATATACTGCCCTTCATCTCGGGGCTCAGGGCAGCTCCCAACAATAATAAATATAATGTGATGCAATAAAAAAGCATATAAAATCATAATTTAGTTAATTAAAATTAAAATCCAACAATTTCAGTAGGGCCACCTCCTTCTCTCTAGAGAGATGGGCACATAAAGTGCATCCTTAATAGTTGGTAGGTGAGAGTCAACTGATGTTTTTGGGCATCTCAGGTAGGGAGGCCAGATGTTGTTGGCAGTATTTCTTGGCCTCGATTGTAGGCCTGGCAGAACAGCTTAGTCTTGTAGGAACAAATCTGTGTTATTTAGCACAATGAAGAAAACATCACATAGAAATTTGAAAGGATGTCCCACATCAGACAGCAAATGTTGATTGTTTTATTGTAATATTACTGGAAAAAGCTGCAACATTTGTTTAGGTTGGATAATCCCTTTGCTTCACGGTACCCCATGGTACCCCTGTTGGTGATCACAAACATGAAAAGACAGACAGCATTAACTTGCTCTGTGGAAATTAAGCTGGGAAAGTTGAATGTGTAATTAAATCTTGGGAAAAGGCCTAAAACTAATCTGTTTGAAAGGGGAATAATGTGAGTTACTATGGTATATCCCCGTGGTGCTATGTGTGATTGTGCCTTTGTTTTTAACCTTTAGTGAGATGTGGTAATGCATAAATCATAACAATGTTGTAAAGGTTAAAGTGAAAGTCTCAAACCCCTTAAAGGATTGTCATGTTGTAAATGATCTCCTTGTCTTGAATGCTACAAACCTCCAATTAGATCACACATCTAACAGGCAAAAACCATTTTGAGCCTCCAGGTGCTTAAAGTGATGACATAAATATGAAACAGTGTCTTGCCATTTACTTTTAAATCTCTGTGCGCAAGGAATGTGGACGGATACAAATGGGGGAGATATGGTAGCGACCCCCACTATTCACCCAAGCGAGAGTGAGAAAGTTCCATGCTCTTGTGAGGTGTCTTCCAACCCCCAAATTACAATGGAGAGAGGACAGCACATTCTCATGCCATTGGGAAATGGCCAGGCCCGTAAAGGTAAACATATCCCCCATGCAAGCACCGAGCCATGTCTGACCCTTGGGGTGACGCCCTCTAGAGGGCTGCAATAGATGAACTTTGATGAGGACCAAGGATGCTTCCCCCCAATTATGCCAACAATCTTCTCTTCTGAAACCTCTAGGCTAGCCTGCCACTGTGATGTATATATGCTTATGTTTCAATAAGGGCTCAAGAGCTAGTTTCTGGTTTTCCCATCAAGCCTGTATGGGCAGGGTGTTACTTAAGTCTTGTTCTCTGTGTGTGCTGCTTTCAGTTGTTTAGTGTATTGCTTAAGGCCTTTCCGCATGCCATAAATATAGTGAAATGCTTACCTACTGTAGATGCCATATTTTTCGCATTTTGCACAACGTCATCAACATCCAGTGCCCCAGCAGCAAACCGGTAGCCACATCCTCCATTTTAAAACACTAGCTGGGGAATTGCATAAAGTGGATTCCCCCAGATAAAAAGAGCAAGCTAGAGGAGAGCAACCAGCAGGTCACACGCTAAGGAAATGTGTGGAGCCGAAGTAGTGCTATTTCTGCCTCCAGTTCCCACCCTCACACCCACCTCCCTCTCCCTTCTCCTGGGGACAGGGCTTTTTATTTTTTAATAAGCAAACTGCCTGGAGCAATGAATAGGTGTTAAATCGACTGGGAAAGCAAAAACAAACAAAAATAATTTTTCCCACAGTTTAAACAAAAGCATGCCTCCATAAAGTCCCCCCCCCTCACAAGAAAAAAAATCAGGAGACTTGTGCAAGGGCCCGATTCAGCAGCTTCAGCTGCAGCTCCCATGTAAGTCAATGACGCCATTGACTGAAATGAGAATTTCAGCTTTTCTGCTTTTCCAGGGGCCTGGAGGAGTGGAGGTTTTAGATACAGCCTCCAAATTCTAGGGTAGATCTGGGAGGTTCTTCCCTAACTCCCCTCCAAATTTCAAAGGATTGCTTCAAGGGGTCGGCATCTAGGGGCTCTCAAAATGGGTGCCCCCATCCCTCCATAGGATAGAATGGAGGCTGTACCTCAAACCCCAACTCCTCCAGGCCCCTGGAAAGGCGGAAAAGCTGAACTTCCTATTTTAGTCAATGGAGGAAGGGGATTGGCTGCCTGGCTTGATTGGCAGGCAAAAAAAAAGTCGCTTGTAAAGTGTGTTGCTCTCTTCGGTCATTTCAAGCAGGCATGCAGATTGTAAGAAGCATGAAACAGCGGCAGACTGCAGAGAGACAGCAAGAAGGTACGGAACGGCCAGAGGCGCGATGATCTTTAACACTATGCCACTCAGCTGGCATAACGCTATTTTTAATGATGTGCAAAAATGCCCTTAGTGTTCTCTGTTTAAGTGCTGCAGTTTCCAGCTTGCATCTTGGAGACCAGGGCAGAGTCTGCACTTACTTTATTCCATTGTCAATCCTGTTGAATTCAGATCGCTTTGAACTCGGGTCTTCCTCTCCCCCCCCGCATTGAAACAGGAAAGTCTTCTGCACATAGTTAGGGTAGTTCAGAAGGGGGGGAGCCAAGCCTCTTTCTTTCTTTTCTTAAAGGGGGGGGAGAGGAGCCAAGCAGGGAGCCTCTTTCTTTTCTTGGAGGAGGTGGGGGAGAGGATTGAAAAAGGCAGAGAAGGGAGAAAAAATCCAGGACCGACAGAAGTTGAGAGAAATTAAGGGCTTCTCCTTTAAGGCAAGTGTGTTACACGACCAGGTGTAGCCTATCAGAGGTTCTCTACCACGGAGCTTTCTTTTCCAATCCGGATATTGAGGATTAAAAGCTGTCTGAGATATCGCACAATAAAGGTAGGGTCACTCCGGATCAATCCTTCTTGCTGCAGAAGGAAAATTAAAATTGCCCAAAATCCAAACGGAAATCGCATTCTGTGTAGAGGGCAGGGACTGAATCGATCTGGGGTTGGAATAAAAGCTCCGTGCAGTTTACACCCTGGTTGCAATCCCCACCCTTTCATGTGATGTTGGTGAGTGATCTCCTGGAATACTCACTCTCGGCCTAACCTACCCCACAAAAGAAGGAGAGGATGTTATAAGCTGCTTTGGGTTCCCATTGGGAGAAAAGTGGGGTGTGGATGAAGTAGAGTTAAAGTCCCCAGAATCTACATCTTCTTTCAAATAATAATACCAATTCTTTAGCTTCAGCTCAAGTAAGAATCTCCCCCCCCCCACTAGTTCACCATGGACAAAAACGGAGAAATAATGTGTTCTTTGTGAAGGTGGCAATTAAATAGCGTACATATTCAAAGCTTTTTAAAAAATCTCTGTGGCTGAGTATTGCTATACAGCTTGCCTGCTCCATATTCTAATCTTTACCAAGCCCATGCTGTGAAGCAATTGATTTTCACCCCCACACATTCCTTGAGTGTCTGTGTATGTGTGCCCTTTTCTTCAAAGATTAATGCAGCATGAACAAATCCTCTCACCAAAGCAGCATATCCCATGTTGCCCCCTTAAATCCTTTTTAGCCTCTATTTCAATAGCTACTCTACAGCTCTTGCTGCTTCTTTCCAGACTGTTCAGAAATATATATATATATTTTTCAAACCACTTCCTGTGGCCTGAATTCTGGATGCTATTAAAGCTGTGTCACAAGGAAATGATTTCAAACTTGATCAGCACCATTTCAAACTCGATGAATTATTGCTCCCGATAAGACACCAGGTAGATTAAGCAGTAAGGCTTTAGGGGCTTGAAGTAGTCGTAGCCTTTTACCTAAAAATGTCATCACTTCCCAGACCATGTGCAGTCCCTCCCCCTGCTTCCTGTTTCTCGCTCTGTAACAGTCAGCTGGCCTGGCAACACTGCTAGGTGGTCTGAGGAAAATATGAAAAATATTCAGCCTGGTCTCTAGAATATGGTGATGACGGTATTACAAAACATGACTTTGCCCTAGGGTGCCATTGCAGAAATGGAAACCATTCCTGACAACTTTCACAGACTTTCCTGTACAAGTATAGCCCTCTCCATTTAATGTTTCAAAGCTCCAGGAAGCAAATTCCTGGTGGTGTGGAGAGTTTTAGAAGATGAGAGAGATGGGCTGTGTTCTGGTCATAGTTCTTTGGATCGCAATCTGAGAACTAAACTGGGACAGTGTTTGCACCTCTCAAACCTCTTGGATCAGCAATGAGCCAGTAATATCGCTCAGCATTCGTGTTTCTTCCACAGTCATCAATGCTACCTCTTATGTCAAGACTCCAATGAGTCCGTGGCGGCAGCAGATATAAAAGTATTGTGATATGTCAACTGAATATTAAAATATATTGTTATGAACCCCGGTTCCTGACCAGAGTTTCACCTGAAGTCTCCCAGAGACTCCCGGGCGGTTGTCATAAAGCCATCAATCCCCTGTTGGTTCCTGTCCTCCCTTTAAATACCAAAGCATCTCACTGTCAGTACTCCTTATCTCATCCTGCTCTCAATGACCTTGCTAGAAGTCTCAACACTTGTAACATTTTAGATCAAAGAAGGGACAAGATGGCCCTTCTGAGAACCATTGAATTTTCCCACCTTGTGCACTCCTCTTCCCTCCTTCTTCTGTATAAGTACCCCATGGGGGGCTATTGATCCTTTGTCTCTGCCAAGAATTTGTTCATCAAACTCTGCCTGTAGATGCCTTTGTATTAGTCTTTTGAATAAAGCTTCCCTTTGGATTTCAAAAGTCTTGTGGTAGGAGTATCTGGACTGCTATAATGGGTTGCTAGCCTTCAAAATGGGCCTAGAGATCTCCTAGAGTTGCAACTTATCTCCAGACCATAGAGATCCGTTCCCCTGGAGAACCTGCACTGGAGAGTGGACTCCATAGCATTATGTCCCTGGTGAGCTCCCTCCCCTCCTCAAACCTCACCCTCCACCCCAGCCTCAACTCCAAAATATGCAGAAATGTCCCAACCTAAGGTAAACAACCCTAGTGCTATGCAGGCGGTGGATGCTTTAACACCCTTCTGTTGACTCCTTATTTGTGCTGACAGTCCAATCCATTCCAGGTAAGCTTTAGTCTGTGCTGAGATTTATAGAAACTGATACATAAAAATATCACCAGCACTCACTTGCCCTTTTAGGACACTTTGCAGGCTTTTTGAATATTGGCGACAGAAACAGAAAGGTCAGTGAGTCATAAGAGATAAGTACTTTTCTTTAAAAGCAATCGATATGAAAAATCCAACCAAGGCAGAGGCATCCTGCTTGTCCTAGGGTATATCAGCCATCATTCAATTGTATATCCATTAATTAGCATAGAAAATATCCCATTAACAATCAGCATATGGGCTTAGCTTATAGTCCTTTGTGTGTGGAATTTTTTGAGCAAAAGCATGAAAGCAGCGCACGAGTAATGATTTACTAATTATGGTGGGACGTCTCCCAACTGTTCCTACAAATGTCACACAAAAGTTCTCATGGCCCCACTTGGACAGATGGTTTGCGTCCTCTGGGGATCTTGCATTAACTGAAACTCTTCTGAGAATATGTATCTGATTTGTTCTGGTTGATGAGGCATTGAGGCTCAGTGGCTTTTCAACAACCTTCCATTTTGCACCCTGTTGAGAGTCTGTTTGGAGCACAGGCAGGTCTCCAGCCATTGTTTGCCTCATTAAAATTTCCATTATTTCTGACTGCAGATAAATGTGGCCAACTTTACTGTCCTCTTGGTTAACAACTGCTATTTTCATTTGCACACTCCAAACATATGGCTGGCATATTTATCCCATCCTCATTATTTCTGTAGCTCGGTGCAGTACATCATTATAATATGAAACTATTTTGTGTTTGTTTGGTGGATATGGTTGCTATTGAGTTTATAAATATCACTTGCATTGTGTAATTCTTTTGCCAATAGATCATTTCTCCTTGAGAATAATAAGAGGCTGGCACAGGGAAAATAATGAAGGGGCGTACTTTGTGTACGTGTCTAATATGTTTGTCCAAGTCTTTGGGTAACTCCAAAAGAATCAGTGTGACAGAATCAATGATAATAATCAATGTTGGTAGAACTACTGTACATAGTTGAAAGCCATTCCCTGCAACAGCCTTTCTCAACTTTTTTTACTATTGAGAACCCTCTGAACTATTCTTTAGGGTTCTAGGAACTCCAGCAGTAGCACGATCATGCAGAATAAGGTTGGAAAGCATAGCTATGTACATGCCCACCTGGGGCCCCTCCTGTTCCCACCCCCACCAGGCCCATCATTGGCATTTCAGGGTGGATGGGTCAACATGATCATAGAAGGTCATGTCACCTGATAAATGTTTAACAAATTATAAATATATAAAAAATAAATAACTTCCACCCATTCAGGAAACCCTTTCAGGCACATCAAGAAACCTCAAACCTTTCCTGAAACAACTGTTTGAGAAACCTTGCCCTAGACAGATTGGGAAAGTGCAAAGAAGTTTCAAACTAAACAGATGCCATTGCTTTCTATTTATCAAAAATGGTGTGTATGTGTGTGTGGGGGGTAGAATTAAGTTTTTATGTCAGCTACCTATTCAGAGAGAGCCAGCTTGGTGTAGTGGTTAGGAGTGCAGCCTTCTAATCTGGTGAGTCAGGTCTGATTCCACGCTCTGCACATGCAACCAGCTGGGTGTCCCTGGGCTCGCTACAGCACTGATAAAGCTATTCTGACCGAGCAGTAATATCAGGGCTCTCTCAGCCTCACCTACCTCACAGGGGTCTGTTGTGAGGAGAGGAAAGGGAAGGCAAGGAAAAGGAAAAGGAAGACTCCTTCGGGGAGAGAAAAGCGGCATATAACAACCAACTCTTCTTCATTTTATACCCAAACCTTTTTGGTCACTTGGCCTGGAAGCAGTCAGTGGCATGGAATATGGTTGTCTTCTGATTAACAGGGGATGATTTCAAAAAGCATATCAAACCACCAAGAAGGGCAACAGGGGTGGGGACAAAATTCCCAGAGCTCAAATCAGCTGAAGCGCACCTGAAGCTGGTATCATGCTGTAGAACATGTTAACCCCCCCCCCCCAGTGCAGTTCTGCAATGTTTTGTTATGAATTTCTAGGGTGATATGCAGGGGCCAGATGGATTCTTCACCTGGGACAATAATGGAGGCCCTACTCATCACAACACATTGTGTCCCTGGGTGATATTAGTCACCTCCAGGCTTCAACAGCTTTTACAGCCAGCTACAGAGAAGCACATTCTGCACCTAGTAATTCCACTGCCTGTCCATTTTGTCTATTCATCCTTCTTCCAACAGCCCCTTCCAAACACTTGAGGAAGTCATAGTAAGGAGCAATCTCCTTTGTTCTCTTCCAAGTCTGAGAAAAGATTTGGTGCGGTCAGAGGGAGGGAATCAAAGAAGGATGCTGTGGGGGAGAGGACAAAGAAAGGAGGTTCTCTGTAGCTGACAAACTGGGCTGTGAGAATCCATAGCTGCCACTGTCACTCAAAAGCTTCTCACCAAACAAAGCCTCAGTCATGCTTTCCTGAGCCAACATTGTATAATGCAGACAGTTTCAGATGACCTTGTTGTCTTTCTGTCCAGTTTGCAGCATGTTTATAAAGGTAAAGGTATCTCCTGTGCAAGCACCAGGCCATGTCTGACCCTTGGTGTGACACCCTCTAGCGTTTTCATGGCAGACTCAATACGGGGTGGTTTGCCAGTGCTGTCCCCAGTCATTACTGTTTACCCCCCAGCAAGCTCATTTTACTGGCCTCGGAAGGATGGAAGGCTGAGTCAACCTTGAGCCGGCTGCTGGGATTGAACTCCCAGCCTCATGGGAAGAGCTTTCAGACTGCATGTCTGCTGCCTTACCACTCTGTGCCACAAGAGGCTCATCATGTTTATAAAAGAAGCCAAATAACCTTGGTCATTTTGACAGGCGCAGGTTCAGGAGTGTATAGAATGGATTCTCTGCAAGCTAAAGACACCATATTTGTCATGAATCCCCCCCCCCCGATGCTCTTTTACAGGCCCTCCAAGTTTGATATCTCTAACTTGCATGTGATCTGTTCTATAGTCTCCTGAACCTCCTGAATCTGAACCTGTTAAAATTACTGCAATAGTCCAATGGTGAGATTACTACTTCCTGCTAGCATTTCACATATTTTTATTCACAGATCTTCATGGGTTATACTGTTTTTGAATTTAGTATTATTAGGGATTAAAGGAAAAAAGGTGAAATGCATACATATATAGTAGTGCAAGCATAGGCTCTTTGGGATTAAAACTTACTATGGCCAGGAAATTGCTATGATATTACTGCAATTAGCTTTTCCCCAAAAGCTTTGTAAGCTATAGACCTTAATTGGAAATGATGCATGCTTCCTTTTATTATTAATATTTAAAGAGATAGAAAAAATGTTTGGGGGAAGTGTTTAATTGCTTTTTGGAAAGGTGCATTATTCAAAAAAATAAATAAACTGCCAATACAAATGGCAGCTCTTTAATTGCCCAACAGAATGGTACATTTGGTGTTTTCTCCATTAGTTCTTAATGTGACAATGAAAAGGGGCCTTAGGCACTGGAAGAAATAGTGAGACCTCAAGATCCTACACAGCATCAGTTAAAAAAAGCCCCTGAGCAATCTCTTTATGTGGGACCTTATTGTCATTACTGCTTGAGTCATCATCAGTACCTCTACCCGACTTGGTTTAGCAAATTAACAGCTGGGCTCTGTGTAGTACTGGATTTGCATAGAGGATCCAGATTAAAATTCGTTGCTGGACTATGAAATTAAATGGGCTTCCTTGTGCATCATACTTAGCAAGCTGTTTGTGAAAATAAGGCAAGTACAGAATCACTGGGATACCAATATGGCAAATCAAATGTACAAAAATGACTTTTATGGAGTCTTCAAATTTCCATTGTTCTTTATTCTTTTATATAAATCCCAACGCATTTCAGTCTTTGGCTTTATCTTGGACGCCCTTAGCTACGAATAGCAATTGTTGAAACTATCTTATACTCTGTTAGGAGATTACTTCTCTATACCAAAGTTGTTTTTCAAAATATGAAAATTCAAGTCCCTTGATAAAGCCAAGGAGCTAAACGCATTGGGATTTATATAAAAGAATAAAGAAGAATGGAAGTGTGAAGACTCCATAAAAGTCATTTTTGTGCATTTGATTTGCCATATTGGTATCCCAGTGCCTCTGTACTTGCCCTGTATCTGGTCCTTCACTGGGTTCTACCCCTCTTACTTTATTTGTTTTGTGAAAATATGGCATATGATGGTGATATTTACAGAAAAAATTCTTACTACTTCTGAAGCAGATTTTAAGTGTTAGATGTAATTTGATGTATATATATGACATCTACTACTAAATATAGGCAGTCCTGGTGCTGTAAATTGAGTGAAAAGGTAATCCTCAGGTACCTTGTTTTGTCTGAAAAATTATTCTTCATAACTTGTGAGATGTCAGATGTCTGTTTTAGTCACTGTTCACAGGACCTGGTTGATTCAAGGCACGGAATACAGAAAATGTAGAAGGATAATACAGGAAATGCTCCTTAAATTACCTGATGGACCAAGTTGTCTGCTCAATGGGTGAACGATCAGGAACCACAGTTTTAAAGAAATAGACCTCATGAAAAAAAGCAAGCTGGAAATGAGTGATCCTGTAAAATACCTGGTCAATGTTACTGGAATATAGCAGGCCACCAGTAGGTCTTTGGAAAATCGTACGGTGTTGTCTAGCAGTTTTGGCCTGAATTATCTGTTTCGTTTTGTTCACATTCCAACAAGAGATGATGTGCAATCATCCATCAAAGTCACCCAGGCAAAGCAATCCTGAGGCTTATCTAATGAATGTAAATGACTGTCTCATTGAAAGAGCAGAGAAACCGTATGTCATTGTCATTTTAGTGGAGGTAACTCAATCCGTGTTTAATTTAATTAACTCTGGCAATTAACACAAAGTTGAAAATCATATATACTGGAGGAAAAAATATCTAATGTTTTAAGGAATGTGCCGGAATTGTAATGAACAATTACCGTTGGGTAGCATTGGATTAAAATGATTAAAATCAATGCATGGCAACAAATGGAGGACAAAGTTAGTCTTGAGTAATATTAGTAGAATCACTTGCCAAAAAGTAATTGTAGTATTTGACATTATATGGTGCACAATCTAAGATTCCATCATGGGTATCACACAAAAGTATTCCTCCCCTCCAATGAGAAACTGTTTTATAGTATCACACCATGTGGACTGGCACCATTGTAAACCTACTGACTTCAGTGTATATATGATTAGCCCAGCTTAGGCAGCAAACTCCCCTGTCTCTGGTCCTCCCCTATCAGCCTGTGAAAGTGGGGCCACTGACACAAAGCAGGGCCTTTGGTCATCTTAAGCAAGCCTAGATTCTGAAGACTTTTATTGCTAGTAACCAGCACTCTTAATTTTGGCCGGAAGTGAACAGGCAGCTGGTGCAGAACTTTAAAACGGAAAACACACAAATGCCTTAAATGGAATCAAACCTCTAGTATTGTCTACTCTGACTGGAAGCTGCCTTCCAGGGTCTCAGGCAGATGTCTTTCAGATGGACATCCTAGGAATTGAACCGGGGATCTTCTTTGTGCCAAGCATATGAATCATAGAAACATAGAGTTGGAAGAGGCCATACAGGCCATTTAGTCCAACCCCCTGCTCAACGCAGGATCAGCCCAAAGCATCCTAAAGCATCCAAGAAAAGTGTGTATCCAACCTTTGCTTGAAGACTCCCAGTGAGGGGGAGCTCACCACCTCCTTAGGCAGCCTATTCCACTGCTGAACTACTCTGACTGTGAAATTTCTTTTCCTGATATCTAGCCTATATTGTTGTACTTGTAGTTTAAACCCGTTGCTGCACATCCTTTCCTCTGCAGCCAACGGGAACAGCATATTGCCCTCCTCCAAATGACAACCTTTCAAATACTTAAAGAGGGCTATCATGTCCCCTCTCAACCTCCTTTTCTCCAGACTGAACATTCCCAAGTCCCTCAACCTATCTTCATAGGGCTTGGTCCCTTGACCCCAGATCATCTTCGTCGCTCTCCTCTGTATCCTTTCAATTTTATCTACATCCTTCTTGAAGTGAGACCTCCAGAAATGCACACAGTACTCCAGGTGTGGTCTGACCAGTGCCGTATACAATGGGACTATGACATCCTGTGACTTTGATGTGATGCCCCTGTTGATACAGCCCAAAATGGCATTTGCCTTTTTTACCGCTGCATCACACTGCCTGCTCATGTTTAGTTTACAATCCACAAGTACCCCAAGGTCTCGTTCACACACAGTGTTACCTAGAAGCGTATCCCCCATCCAATAGGCATGCTTTTCATTTTTCTGACCCAGATGCAGAACTTTACACTTATCTTTATTAAATTGCATCTTGTTCTCATTTGCCCATTTTTCCATTGTGTTCAGATCTCATTGAACTCTATCTCTATCTTCCGGAGTATTTGCCAGTCCTCCCAATTTGGTGTCATCTGCAAACTTGATGAATAGTTCCTCCACCCCTCATCTAGATCATTAATAAATATGTAAAAAGTACAGAACCGAGCACCGAGCCCTGAGGTACCCCGCTACTCACCTCCCTCCTGTCTGATGAAACACCATTGACAACAACTTTTTGAGTGCAGTTCTCTAACCAATTCCCTATCCACCTATCTGAAAATCCAGTCCTTCAATTTATCCATCCATTTATCCATTTATCCATATGCTCTTCCATTGAGCCACTACCCTTCTACATTGTTGTACTGATTACAGAGGTAAGTCAGTGTAGTTAAAGGATGAGGGGGTGGTATCAAAACTAAAAATAGGCTCTTGCCCATAGCCCCACAGGAACTTAAAGTGATCTTGTTTCTCTGGGTGGCTGCAGCTTGCTATACAAATCTGTTGAGTTATCCTCCCCCCTTCATTCTGTACTGTTCATAATCACCCTGAGCAATCTCAGAGACAACCAAGCAATTCATAACCTTCATATAAGAAGTTTTTAATTAAGCCAGATGCAAAATACAGTGCAAAGATGTTCGGATGAAAAATAGATTTTCAAATGTTCTTTTACTCAAAAAGTAAGAACTTGTCATTTGAAGACACATTTCTAGAAGAAAAAGAAAGTCTGCAAATATGAGTTTCCAGGGCTTCTAATGTCCATAAACCTTCATAGGGGG
This sequence comes from Paroedura picta, assembly GCF_049243985.1. Taxonomy (NCBI): domain Eukaryota; kingdom Metazoa; phylum Chordata; class Lepidosauria; order Squamata; family Gekkonidae; genus Paroedura; species Paroedura picta. Next base: position 86,133,634 of record NC_135375.1, on the reverse strand, counting down.
AGGAAATATTGCCACCATACAAAGTGAAGAAAGTGCTTAAATATCAGGGCATGACAAAGTGTCAGGCTAGTTTTTCAAAATCAGCAGCTTGATAATTTCATAACAACTGCAAAAAAGAAAGAAAGAAGCAAAAAAAGATCAGAAGAAAGAGTTCCATTTATTGAATCAAGTTCTCCCATATTTTAGACATTCACTTTTCAAATGTAAATTAAATCAAAGCACTTACTGAAGAAATGCACTTTTGTTGAAGGATATGCTCAATTGGGCAGTGTGTATACCTGGTAATAATCATGCCCTTTCCAATCTGCACATTGAAAAAAGTTGCTTCGTTTCCTCCTTGTCACTGACATTGTTGCAACATTAAGTTATTCTCATTTTTTTTCCCATGGCGGTTGTTATATCTCTCTTTTCATTTGAAATTCTCAAGATCATAGCAGCAGGCAAGGGCATGGATAACTCTCTCCTTAGATGTCCCCTCCCAAAATAGTGTTGGCAAGCACTAATATCTTGTTAGATTGTCAGTACCTACAAGTTTCTAAGAAGGGGGTAAGCTACATATACATCAGTCCATCATTATGGTGTCTGTACTATTCATCTTTCCATAGTTTATACATTGCTATTGGTATGATATCCAGGTAATTATCCAAGTTGAATGTACTACCTTGCTATAGAAATACAATTTGAATCCAATTCATGATGGCCAATTGGTCAGATTTTGTTGATGATCCTCAAAGTTTTGGAGGTAAATCTCAGCTGATATCACATTGGGTGCCATAACAAGTTAATTGGTTCAGAGAAAAGTAGCATATAAAACCAATTACTACTAGTAGTAATACTATTACTACTTCTTCTTTCTCCTCCTCCTCCTCCCCATGAAAAGCCAAGGGAAGCAGAAAGCAGGAGTTTAAACTTTAAGTGGTTTATGAGCTGTCATGCACTGGTTAAGTTCACAGATCAGCATATTGCTTAGTGGTTTGATTTCTGGTTCAGCCATGAACCACAAACCAAATTGCAAGAATGTGGTTCACTGCCCATTCCTAATTACCACTTCAATATAATGTACCAAAATCGTATATTCATTTGTATTGCCAAGTATCAATACTTTCAAAAGGATGGGGGAAGCTATAGTATGACTGCCTTAAACTATTAAGAGAGGCTATTTCATCATCCTAGCCCTGATGCCTGACGTGAACTTTTTTGCCCATGACAATTCAAATATTTGCATTACACTCTTTGGTTTTAGTATCTGTTGAAAATATATTTATGATTCCAAACATTTAGTATCATATTGAGCACAGAGTTCTGATTCCAGACATTCTTAACTGTCTTTAAAAAAATCAAGACTACCTTGCTATATCATCGTCCTTCAAAATAACGATGTCTACAACATCCTTTAGAATCTAAAATGTAGATAGCTGGAAATGACTCATGGAGATGACTTACACAAAGAGACTGAGTGGAGGGACATGTTGAAATACATGATTTTTTAAAAATACTTTGTATCATACAATATCATTTGCTACTATCAACACCAGTGGTGACTTCTACTGCCATACATCACATCATTAGCTAGGACAGTAAGCTGTGTAGCCTAAGTCTAAGATTCCACATAATTTATAACTGTAGAAACAACATAGAACCGGGACCCTCTGAGGCAGGAATACCCTCTTTCCTTGTGTAGTTCACCTTAATTCTCATGTTCAAAGAATCAGGAAGGTCTGGATCTACCAGCCTGGAACAACCTAGAAAAAGTGAATGCTACACATTTGCTCCCCAAAGGAAATAGTGGCAGGTATTGCTACTGGCAAGCCATTGAAGATTTCCACTAGGTTTGCCAGCCTAATGGTACATCAGAGCCTTTGAGAAATATAAATGAATTTAAAAATTCAAATCAAAATAATTTTCGCTATCTTTATTACCCCGACCAGAAATTTAAAAAAATAACTAGGGTATGTTGGGGGCCAATATTTCTACAAAGTTCACTTTCCACTTTATCCAACTTTTGAAATTTAGAGAAGCAGTATATCTTAATCGGTGTTATAGTATAATATGAAGCAAGAAAGGAACTGGGGAATCAAATGAGTAAGCTGAAAGAACAAGGAACTTGTTTTAAATAATGTATTTGTGCATAAGCAGGATAAACATGTAAATGATTAATATCAAATGAGTAAGAATACAAACTTCACTTTGCCTCAGAAAAGTTCAAGCAAGTCCAGAATAATTTAAAAGAGTCTCATAAATGAATTAAGTATCATCAGGGTCACGTAGAAGGCAACCACTTTCCTATAAATAGGATTCTAGTGGCAAGTTCATTGTAATATAAGTTTCCATGGACTAGGGGCCACATCTATTGATGCCAATGCTCCTGAAAAAGTGGGATGTGGGCTATGAAAGCTCACTTCGGAATACTTTCTTTTTAGTCTTTAAGGCACTACAAAAGTTAATGTTTTTTTTGCTTTAACAGGCTAACACTGCTATCCCTCTGGGAACTTTTCTTTTAGAATATCCTGTGTCAAACTAGGGCAGAGTCTGCACTTAGTTTGTTTATTCCATTGTCAATCCTGTTGAATTCAGATCACTTTGAACTCAGGTCTTCCTTTCTCCCCCTCCCCATTGAAACAGGAAAGTGTTCTGCACGTGGTTAGCGTAGTTCAGAAGAGGGGGGGGCAAGCTTCTTTCTTTCTTTTCTTGAAGGGGGGGGAGAGAAGCCAAGCAGGGAGCCTCTTTTCTTGGGGGGGGGGATCAAAAAAGGCAGAGAAGGGAGAGAAAATCCAGGAGTGACAGAAGTTGAGAGAAATTAGGGGCTTCTCCTTTAAGGCAAGCTTGTCACGTGAGCAGGTGTGGCCTATCAGAGGTTCTCTTCCACGGAGCTTGCTTTCCCAATCTGGATTTGAAAAAATATTGAGGGTTAAAAGCACTATAAGATATCGCAAAATAAAGGTAGAGTCACTCCGGATCAATCCTTCTTGCTGCAGAAGGAAAATCTAAATCACCCAAAATCCAAACGGAAATCGCATTATGTGTAGACGGCAGGGACTGAATCGACCTGGGATTGGAATAAAAGCTCTGTGCAGTTTATACCTAGGACTAGAATGAGCAGCTACAACTCACTGGGGTTGCTGGTTGACATCTGAGCCCTGGCACAGCATTAGGTGCGTCCCGGTGCGTTGGTGTCAGGGGCAGGGAGGTGGGCCAGGTGGCTATAAATAGCCACCACATACTCATGGACCATCTCTCCATCCCACCAGCCTCACAAACAGCTTCCCTCCCACCCAACTTGTTTGTTAATGTTTGGTTAAAAGGAAGTGGTTACAAAGTTTGTAATTTTGGTGTTTTACAAAATTATGTTCATGTGACAGCATTGGTTTGGGGCACGAGGGAGCACCTGATGATAGGGAGTCTGGTTTGCATATCGGACTCCCTGATGGATTAGGGGCCTCATTAAGGAGGCTGGCATTGAATGGAAATGGCTGGCCTGGCTAGGAGGCTAGGGACTTGTATGCTGGGTGGTTGGGGTGATAGCCAAATGAGGTGGGCACCCACTGGCTCCCCCTTTCTTGTTCCTGCCAACCAGCTTAATTGATTTTCTTTATATATATATATATATTAAAAACCTTTAGTAGCATATCAAGAGAACATGCTAGTGTTTATTTTTGCTCTGTCCAAGAAGCATACAAGTATCTCTTCAATTTTACCTTTGCCCTCCCTTTGATAAGGTCTCCCCCTCTGAAAAAAAGCAAACTTTCTGTCCTTGCCAAGAACCTTCAGACTACAGTACAAATTAACATGAAAGTATCGGCTCTCACTGAGTCATCAAATCTTTTTCATTTGTTCTCTTGTCTCTAGAGCCTTTCTTCTATCTCTTTCAACAGCCCTCTGCCAAGTGATTTCGCATCAGAAGAAAACATAAAATTATATTGCACAAGTGAAACACGGCTGTATTACAGGCTGTCATTGCTTCAAGGTAGACCAAGGCTACTTCTTATAAAACGTTAGTGTTGTTGGACTCTGAATGGTGGGCTTCTCCCCCCTCCCCATTTCTAGTTAAGCAGAAATTCATTGCTTTTTTTCTAGCCTCCCCTCTCCTTCCTCATCACCACCCCATTTCCATCCACTGTCTTTGGCTGCATTTCTTGAATGGCTTTCACTCACTTGTAACTCCTGCATTATTGAAAAGGTTTTTCTTGGCATGTCTTAGAAGTTATTTTACACCAGAGGCTTCCTGTTAGGCAACAGTTTTGTAGGCGCACGCAAATCTTGCATTGAGAACACACTCCCTGAGCAGTCAGGGAATAGCAATATGGCAATATTAATCAAAACAAATTATAATGCCGCTTGTGCTAGGTTGCGGGTATGGAGTATTGGATGCTTCTGACCCTCTTTCTGGTTAAGCTGCTCTCCTGAATGTTTGCTACATGTATTCATTCCATTGGTCCTTGAGAATAGAATGCCAAGAAAATGCCATCAAGGCAACACCGACTTAAGATAGCCTAATAGGGCTTTCAAGGTACGTGGTCTTCAGAGGTGGTTTACCATTGCCTGCCTCTGAATAATTGACCCTGGTCTTCTACACCAAGAGCCAGCTTGGTGTAGTGGCTAGGAGTGGGGACTTCTAATCTGGCAAGCTGGGTTTGATTCCCCACTCCCCCACATGCAGCCAGCTGGGTGATCTTGGGCTCACCACAGCACTTATATACCCTGTTGCTAGGACTAAGTATTAATCAGATTGACCTGATCTCCTATGAAATTTTAAATATCTCTAAAACTTCACAAAGAGTAATTTTAAGCTTTAGGGGCACCAAACTCCCATCCTTATTGTTAAATCGGCGGAGCTACCTCCAATCCAAAGGAATAATTCCTTCAAGAGTATATTTAAACCTCTTTACTTTACCACTGTCAACATCCTTTCAAAAGACAGATTACTACAATAAGAGAGCTAGGAATTTGAATGAACTCAATCGTCCCTGACATCAAAGCTCCCATCAGGAAAAAAACTGCAAACACAAGGGAAGAAATGCCTAACTTTGAACAGAATCTTCTAAAAGTACTCTTGGATTCTGGACATAAGGAACTCCATTTGCATGACAATTCCCTAGAGGAAAATGTGTTGTCCGCCTTTCCCTTGCTTTCTTCTGAACTCCAAATTAATATAATAACTGAACTAAACAACTTAAGTAACAAACTGTCAAAGGTAATAAAACCTCACTCACCTATGCCCTCCCTAACTCCATCAATTCAAATGGAGTAAGTTCTCCCACTAATTGAGTTAATTGATCTAACTGACACACATAATAGTATGGAGGTAAGAGTAACTAATGAAATCCAAGTGTATCCCCATTCTAACACGTTGGTCCCTCAGATTGAGCAAGTGGTAAATTCCTCCAAAATGCAAGATTTGAGACATAAGCTCATTACAGCAGACTCCATTAACTCTATTTTGCAACTCTATGAATCAGTAATTAGGCTTTTTATCACCTATCAAAACCTCCTTATAAGAACATCTCAACCCCTACTTGGTTTGATAAAGAATGCTTATTGGAAAAGAAACTATTAAGGCATTATTACATGCCCTTCCATAAATCAAGATTTCTTGATAACCAATCCCACTGTCTCAGAGCTAAAGCTGAATACCAGTCTCTTGTTGCTAAAAAAATCTGAGTTCCACAACAGAAACTGGGAATCATTAAACAAAGCACTAAATTTATCTGATAACTGGAAATTCTGGAGAATTGTGATCAATGCCTTAACAAACAAGTCAAATAAAACTGTATGTCCTATTCCAGCTTCCAAATGGATGGACCATTTTCCCACATTGTTCACATTACCGTCTTCATTAGACCCTCAACTGTCCATTGGACAATCCTCTTCCTTTCCCTGTTGGCCAAACATTGAACCTGCTGAGATTTCTGAACTGATAAAATCTCTAAAACTTCGCAAGTCACCGGGTCCATATGAGATCCCTCCAGACTTGATTATTCATTATGCTGATTGGTGGGCTGTGCCTCTAGCACATCTGTTTACAAAAATCAACCAAACAGGACTAATCCCAGATTCATGGCTAATCTCTATCATAACCCAAATATATAAAAAAGGAAAAAATTACCTTCTAACTACTGCCCCATCAGTTTATTGTCAGCTGTAGGTAAGCTCTTTGCAAAATATCTGGCCACTAAACTTATAAACTGGACATCCAACAACTACATCATAGGGCCAGAGCAAATAGGGTTTAGGAAGGGATACACCACCTTAGATCATTGTACTGTTTTAGCTTTTTTAAGCCAGAAATACACCAAACCTTAGAGGGGCAAATTATTTGTTGCCTTTATCGATCTAAAAGCAGCCTTTGATTCAGTTTCCAGAGAGAAACTCTGGATAAAATTAGACAATCTAGATATAGACCAGTTTCTACTATTTCTATTAATACAGCTCCATCATAACAACCACTGCCAAGTCAAATATTCTGCTGAGGGAAATTTAACACCAAAAATCCAAATAAACATCGGAGTGAAACAAGGTTGTATCCTTGCCCCTCAGTTATTTAATCTTTTCTTAAGTGACTTACCTTTCTATTTTGACAAAGTTCATGGTCATCCCCCCATTCTTGGCAAAAGACCACTCCACGGATGACACAGTTATCTTATCTAGAACTCGAGTTGGCCTTATACGCTATCTCCGGTCATTCAGAGATTACTGTAGTGACAATCAACTAAAAATAAACATTGAAAAAATGAAGTTCATGGTATTCGCAAAGACCCGGTTTCTCTGGATAATACATGGAAAACATATAGAACAGGTCAATCATTACAAGCATTTAGGCATAAACTTTACTTATAATAACAGTTGGGCCAACCATGAACACAATCAAATTTGCAAAAGGCCAGTTGTCCCTTTTAGCCATGTTTTATCATCAAAAAGGCAACAAAAAACCTTCAAGCAGCCATTAAAATCTACAACGCCAAAATAATTAGAATCATAGAATCATAGAGTTGGAAGGGGCCATACAGGCCATCTGGTCCAACCCCCTGCTCTACACAGGATCAGCCCTAAGCATCCTAAAGCATCCAAGAAAAGTGTCTATCCAACCTTTGCTTGAAGACTGTCAGTGAAGGGGAGCTCACCACCTCCATAGGCAGCCTATTCCACTGCTGAACTACACTGACTGTGAAAAATTTTTTCCTGATATCTAGCCTATATTGTTGTACTTGTAGTTTAAACCCATTACTACATGTCTTCTCCTCTGCAGCCAACGGAAACAGCATCCTGCCTTCCTCCAAGTGACAACCTTTCAAATACTTAAAGAGGGCTATCATGTCCCCTCTCAACTTCCTTTTCTCCAGGCTGAACATTCCCAAGTCCCTCAACCTATCTTTATAGGGCTTGGTCCCTTGGCCCCAGATCATCTTCGTCGCTCTCCTCTGTATCCTTTCAATTTTATCTACGTCCTTCTTGAATTCCTCAGATTCTTTATGGAATCCAAATATGGATGGATGCATTTAATAATAAATCAGAGAACATCCAATCTTTCTTTTTCAGAAATCTACTAGGAGTCCCAAACTGTGTGGCAAATCATACACTTGTCGCAGAACTTGGCCAACATAGTCTAGAAGCCGGGGCTTGGTTTCAGTCCTTTAAATACAGGTTAAAAATTCATTTCTATGCTCAAATGGGTAGTTTGTTAATTAATCTTTTGAGTGCCCCTTATTCTTTGAACTGGCTAAGAAAAATGTCACAGAATCTTCAAATTATGGGTCTGGCCCATGTATCCATGTCCATGTATCTCCAAATTTTGGAGACACACCAGTTAAGAAGAGCATTTCTAGTAGCTCGCTTACACATCTTTCCCTCAAATGTCATCCGAGGTAGATTTTTGAAGATCCCTCCTCAGGAGAGATACTGTTTATATGGATGTAGTGTCCCTGACACGTTGTACCATATACTTCTGTTGTGTCCTAAGTTTGAAGTATATCGTCGCCCGTTAGCTAATTATCTGAAGAAATTTAAATTTAGCTGTGTTAATGAGAAACATTGGATTAAAATGATACTAAATGTGAGGGATTCAGCAACTATTATAAAAGTAGCAAAGTTTTTATTGAAAAACTTTTTATGATGGATTTTACATCTGGAACTGCTTGAAATTTTCATTTTATGCTTTGCAATTTTATGCCAATAAAGATACTCTGAAACTGAATCACAGCACTGATAAAGCTGTTCTGATTGAGCAGTAATATGAGGGCTCTCAGCCTCACCTACCTCACAGAGAGTCTGTTGTGGGGAGAGGAAGGTGAAGGTGACTGTAAGCCACTTTGAGCCTCCTTCAGGTAGAGAAAAGTGGCATATAAGAACCAACTCTTCTTCTTCTTCTTCTTCTTCTTCTTCTTCTTCTTCTTCTTCTTCTTCTTCTTCTTCTTCTTCTTCTTCTTCTTCTTCTTCTTCTTCTTCTTCTTCTTCTTCTTCTTCTTCTTCTATCCAAATACTGACCAGGGCAGATTCTGTCTAGTTTCCAAAATCTTGTGTGATTATCTAGAGAAGGGTGAGCTAATATTAATGCATGTTATTCATTCCTGCTTTTATTCACAAGAACCTTGAGGAACAGATTAGACAGGGGAGGGTTGATTAGTCAGATCACCACTCAGCTCTTGTATCAGTTTCCTAAGCACTGGCTCAAAATCCCTACCTATTACACCACAATGATCTTCTGCACTTCCTTCAATAACACAGGCAGCATCCCCCACCCCTGCCCAGTAATTTGCTGCTGCTCCTGTAGTTTTGGCATGCCTGACAGCAGCTTTGGTTGCCTCTGTGGCTGGCTTGGCCCTTGGACTCCATTTCTTCACCTGTCTTTATAGCAATAGATTATGACTGAATTTTGGAACTATCACAGGGCAAGGGAATTCAGGGATTAGGTGATGCAAATTATCCTAATTATAAAGCACTACTGAAGCAGTATAAATCCCTCCTAATGATATTTGAAAAGCAATTATTTTAATAGTTTCAGTCTTGTCCACTATAAAATTTATGTGCAGCGAGTGATAGCCAAATATTCCAGTTTTACAATTTAAAAACCCCCAGTTGTTCATGTGTATTCTTAATTTTGAATATAAAACCTTTAAAAAGGCCTACGTACAGTATGTGGCACTGAAATAATTCCATTTAAGGCTTCTGATAAAGAGCAAATGAAACTTTCCTGGAGGATTATTCAGTTTGAAAGCAGACCTATTATGTGGCTGCCTGATAAAAATAAGTCCCTCTGGTTCCTTTTTTTAAATCAATAGATGAACAAGTTTCCAGTGGGCACTACTGCTTGCTAGTTATCCACAGACACACAGCTCTGAAACACAGACCCTTCCTAACCTGTCCCTTGAAAAATGAATTCTGCTGGCAGAAGGCTACTGTGCCAACATATCTGGTTGGTAGGCATTTTGCACTGTATTAGGCGAAGTATACCTGCTCTATAGGTGCTGGATCCAATGAATCACAATATGTTGCAAAAGTAGCTATTTTAAGTTAGCAATGTGAGACTTGTTTCCATTGGATTTGTTATTTTGCACATACCCTTCCTCCCAAGAGTAAAGGTCCCCAAGAACTATTGGTTGGGTATTTTAAAGAGGAATCCTAAGCAAGTGTACTTACAATCCTGCGTAGGTCTCTTCAGTGGTATTTCCTCAAAGGAATGTGCTCTTTGGGTTGTACTGTTATGATCCTACTAGATGGAAGATTAGGTCTTATTTTAGACATTAGGGTGCAGAACAATTTCAGACACTAGTATTAGGCAATCTCCTCCCCCCTCCCCGCCATGAAGCTCACTGGGGGACCCCTTAACAATATTGTTGTAAGGATAAAATAAGCAAGGGAGAACCATGGAAAGACAGCACAAAAATGTACTAGATTGGTAGAACCCCCAGAGTGGGCACAGATGAGGCTAGCATGGGAGTTTGGGATGTCAAGATATTAGGTGAGAGCAATTAGGAACAGGGTGGAGGCAGAGGGACCAGGACATGAAAAGGAAAGAGCCGGAGTTTGGAAAAGAAGGAGGGCTGGGCTTGAGTGTGATTGCAAGGAGTCAGGATTGTGCAAGAGAAGAACAGGACTGCCAGCAGAAACCAAGAGGCAATATGAAACAGGAATACAGCAGTGAAAGCCAGGAGACTGAGAAAGGCAACCGGATGTAATCTGGATGTGATCAGAGAAGGTGAAGAAAATTATACCTCTCAGAGAGAGGATGGGGTCTGTGTTACAGCAGTATTACAATATAGGAAGACTAGTAAAAAAGCCCATTGTATCCCAAATACAATGGGCGCTAGCAGGGGGGGGGAGAGCGAGGGACTGGCGAGGACAGGGTGAGGAAAGGTGGCTTACCCGTGAGAGGGCTGCAGCGATGGCGGGCGGCTCCTTCGCGGCGTCTTCTTGCCGGCGGCCATCTTCTTTTGGCGGCGGTGTGTTCTGAGAGGCCGGGGGCTCCGTTGTGGCGCAGCTTGAAGGGGCGAGAGGCGCTTTGCGCCTCTCGCCGCATCAAGCCGCCGGGCAGGGACCCCCCGGCAGCCGCGCGGAGCGGCTCCTTCGCGGCGGGCGGCTCCTTCGGTGGACAGCTCCTTCGCGGCGTCTTCTTGCTGACAGCCATCTTCTTTTGCCGGCGGTGTGTTTTTAGAGGCCGGGGGGCCCGTCGTGGTGTGGCTTGGATTGTTTCTAGAGCAAACACTTCTCAATGGAAATAGAAAATTCTTTGGGATTTAATAGAACATGTATTAGATTGGTAGAACCCCCAGAGTGGGCACAGATTAGTGCTCCTGATTCAACCGGCAAATGTCTCACATGTTCCTGAATCTCTAATTAAGGCCTGAATGTATCACCTTTTCCCTTTCCCATCTTGGGGAAATAATTGAACTTGGATTCTTTGCAGCCTAGGCATCTGAGATTGGCCTTATGTAAAGACTCCCAACAGTGTTACTGTTTTAAAGTTCATGGTATTTGTTTACATTTTGTCAAAGTGCATGGAACAAGTTGTATGTTTCAAGAGAATAGCCATTAAAATATCTAGGACACGGTGCATAGTTATCTTTTCTATTCACTTCTTTAAACAGATGATCTGGACAACACAAGTTGAGAGCAGCTGTGCTGGGTCAGTACAAAGGTCCATCTAATCCAAAATCCTGGTTCACACAGTGGCCAACTAAAGGTCCCCAAGAAAGCCTCCAAGCAGGCTGTGAAGGCCAAAGCTTTATTTAGTATTGTATTTTTAGGCTGCCCCTCTCTGGCAGCAGTCTTGGGATTTCTGGGAGCAATTAAAATTTGATACATAAAATATAAAACCAATTTCATTTAGAACAATCAGATAAAAGAAAGACATCACTAAACCCTGAGGACTGATGAATCAAAAGAGTTTACAGCCCAGGTTTGGATGTGGGAGAGAGAGCAGAAGGGCCCAATTCAGATGTCAATAAGCGTTTGCCTTGGCCTCCACGATATGCCTGCTGGAAGAGTCCTCTTTTACAGACCCTTCAAAACGCTGACAGTTCTCAAAGGGCTTAGATCTCTGCTGGCATTCTTCCTACTGTGGCTCTGCAAGACTGAAACGTAGAGTTACTCTCTTTGTACGTAGAGGCTCTATTTAGACATCGTGAATAATAATCACTGGATCTTTTCTACAGGAATTCATCTAATTTTTCAAAGCCTACTAAACTAGTAGCCATCACCAAGTCCCGTGGCACATGACAGTGAATTTTACAATTTAATACTTATTGGGTAAAGAAGTACTTTGTTTTGCTTTTCTTGAGGGATATCAGTCTTCCAAATAATTCTTAAAGAAATTACTGGATCACAGGCATTTTTCCAGTCACTCTTACCATGTGTGGTATACATTATTCTAAAAACCCAGCTTTTATAAATCTTTTCTGCTCTGGTATGCTAGACCTGTCTTTTACTGACAATAGGTGAGTAGTCAGATGTTTACAACGCTGAGACATAGACCTATTATGCATGCACAGCTTACTGCAGAGAATCCGAGTAGTGAAGCTTTTAAGCTTGGCTTCAGATTTCTGTGCCTGCAGTAAGCACCATTCTTCCTCACCCCGCCCTTTCCCCCCCCCTCTGGTGTATTTATTCTGCAGTTACAAAAAAAAAAGCATTTAAAAAAAATGGGGTAAGAATGCTGTTTATCTGTACCAGGAGTCTCTAAGCAGCTTACAATCACGTTCCCTTTCCTCTCCTCAAAACAGACACCCTGTGAGGTAGGTGAGGCTGAGAGAGCCCTCATATTACTGCTCGGTCAGAAGAGCTCTATCAGTGCTGTGGTGAGCCCCAGGTCACCCAGCTGCTGCTGTGGGGGAGCGGGGAATCAAACCCGGCTTGCCAGATTAGAAGCCACCACTCTAAATCACTACACCAAGCCAAAACATAAATAAATAAGCATAAATAAATTGCCCTATTGCAGCTGTGCACAAGCACCTTCATTTTAATCCTTCAGGCTCAGTTCCTTGAATGAAAGGGAACACAAAGTAATGCAGCCGATGTTTTAAAAGAACATCCTAAAACTGACTGAACTATTTACACAGAGAGAGAGAGAGAGATGCACAGTCCCAGCTGAGCTTGTTTGAGAGCCTGTGGAGAGAACTCTCCTCATGAGACCTGCTTCTGGGTGAGCTTTGCTGGGCAGAATGATCTAAATTGAGCTGCCCAGCACACCCCAGAAGAGCCTACAGGGAGAGTTCTCCCCACAGGTTCAGCTCCCTATGAATAATCCCCCCACCCAGTGATCCAAGATTATCTAGAAAGTCATATCTATAAGATCACCCAGCTTGTTAAAATATGAACCCTTTAGATGCTGGGGAAAGTAAGTATCAATGAAGGGGGGGGGGGAGGATGATGGAAAGTGCAGAGTGGGAAGAACAACCTCAATATGTGGGCAGTGGAGGAGTGGCTTCAGAGGGGCAAAAAAAAAAAAAAAGGAGGGAGGGAGGGAGGGACTGCAAGGGAATCTGTATTTTGAATTACATTCATCTTGGAAGCGAAGCAAGGGGGAAAACCTCCAGAAAATCACTCTCAGAAAACATGGGGAAACAGTGACTGCAAAGTGAACTGAGTGCTGAAGGGAGGAAAATCAACACAGAACAAAATAATGAAACCAAACAGATGTGCACAATAAAAGTGAGGGGAAAAGCAGATCAAAAAAGAAAACTGAACATACATGCATGGTGAAAGCCTGGGGACCCAGGCCCAAATGACTATAGTTCTTCAGCAGTGACATTGCTAGGGAAAGAACAGGGTATCTTCCCTCAACTGGCAAGTGGACTTCTGTTCTGTGTTTCACAGAATATAAAAGGCTGAAGATGAAGTATAGGCGAAAGCTGATCTTTCCAGCAACCTGTGCAACTAGATTACAGTTTCTGTCTTTGACTTATTCTAGACAGATTGATGGAGAGGATACTGATTGATGGTGTGTGAGAGAGACGGAGAAGTGGAGCCTGCTTGTGGTTTATTATCAGCCTCTCTGCTTGCTGTGCTAGGCAACTGGCACAGAAAACAGCTTTCCAATCACTGTACACCGTCTAACCAGATCTAAACAGCAAGAGGCATGTTTTTTTCGCTGTGATGCTATAAAGCTCTTGTAAGAAGTGTATGGATTTTCTTTAGAAAAACTTGTTTCTGGTTAAGCATATGCATTTTAGTCTAAACAGTCATGATATCAATGACACAGCAGAGCTAAAAGTTTCACACACCACCTCCATGTAGAAACCCTTCTCTTTGCGGCATTTAATCAGACTTGTCCATGTTTCCCCTATTTTCCTTACTCCTGGCCAGCTGCAGTGAAGAAAAGCAGTGGTGGGGCAGCAATGAAAACTAAGACAAATACATGTGTATGACCTTCACACATGTACCTCCTGGGTTCAATCCTGTGAACACCCTTGCAAACAAGGGTGTTTGCAAGCAATATGAGTGAAAAGAAGGGGGGGGCACATCTAATTCAAAAAGTTATTTTTATTGCTTATAGTGGATGGATATAAAGGTAGAGCACGTCACATTCAAACTGGATTTAAGCAATAAATGCACTTACAATATGAGTAGCACAGTTACTTACTTGAATAGACTAAATTTACTGGACTAGATTAAATTATTTACTTGACTAGACTTGACTCCTCTGAGCCTTAGGGAAGGGCAGTACACAAAATTAATGAATTAATGAATTAATGAATACTTTGCCATTACACTCTGCATTGGGGGTTCCCAGCATGGGGGGGGGGGAGGTAGATTTTAAGGGAATGGTGGAAGGGACAGGCCAGGATCTTCAATGAGGAAGAAGTTAACTGGGGGGATACAAAACATATTTTCCACAGTGAGAGCTGAAAGCTGAAGGAGAGCCAGAGAAAGAAAGGAACCACTATTAGGACTGTTGAAGGTCAATCAGAGGTCAGGAAGGAAACTCAGGCTTATGGTGGTTGCTTGGAAGAAGACAGGTGGGAGAGAAAGAGGAAGGGGGCCATATATTGCCTGATGTAGGTGCTTAGGTATGGTCTTGAAGAGTCACATTTTATACTCTGCTTTTGTCTCCCTTAAGGAGTCTTAAAGCAGTTTACAGTTGCATCCCCTTCCTCTCCCCGCAACAGGCACCTGTTGTACGATAGCTGGGGCTGAGAGAGTTCTGAGAGAATTGTGATTATCCGAAGGTCACCGAGGAGTCTTCATGTGGAGGAGTGGGGTATTAAACCTAGTTCCCCAGATTACAGTCCAGTGCTTGCAACCACTATACCACCCTATCTCCCAGAGGAAGTCTTGAATTTTGGGTCTTGTGATAGTTGTGGAAGGTCAAAAATGACCTCAGCAGAAACAACTGTATGAACTATATAAGTTGTAACAAGAGGTGGTTCTAGCTTCATTAATTAACTCAGGAATGTTGCAAGATTGCCCCGTATGATGGTTTAGTCATTATTTTGGAAATCAGTTAAATATACTAGAGGGTTTGCTGATCATCCTGGTAGTGTGATTTTTGGGTGATCTCCTGGATTGACAAATCTTGCCTCTAAGCATGGATTTCACTGAAGAACCACCTGTCTATGAGAGCCAGTGAGGTGCAATAGTTAGGAGTAGCAGACTCTAATCTGGAGAACTAGGCTTGATTCCCCACTTTTCTGCATGTAGCTCACTGGGTGGCCTCCAGCCAGTCACAGTTCTCTTAGAACTCTCTCAGTCCCACCAACCTCAGAGAGTGTCTGTTGTGGGGAGAGGAAGGAAAAGGTGTTTGTAAGCTGCTTTGGGACACCTTCGGGTAGTGAAAAGCGGGATATATCAAAATCCCTGGCCTTTCTAAAACAGAGTCTCCCCCATATCCTTCCGGCATCATAAGGTAGGGGTTCTGAAAGTAACAACGGAGTTAAGTATCTGTCAGACTAGCTGAGACGTAGCAGATCCATGATCAGATCTTTCTGATAGTTTTTAAAAGTAAGTAGTAGCTAATTGTAGCTCTCATTTGGATAGCACTGGGGTACTGCTCAACAACAGTTTGTCCAAAATGTAGCTGTAGACCCACCCAAAGTTTCCCTGTGTGAGCCAGCTTTTAAGAGAGAGTCTCCCCCTCCCCTGGCTACATTGCAGCTTCCAAACTGTTCTTCTCTCACCCCCACCCAAGCAGGAAAAGGGTCTCTAGTAAGTAGCAATCACCAGTCATGAAAGGTCATTCATTCATATCCATTTCCTACTCATGAGTGCCCATTAATGAAAAATCTTTAGCTCTCGGACTGAATAAAAGCCCCGAGAAAAGGCCATGTCCTCACTTTTCATGGTCATGAGAATATTATCCTGAGACCGTGTTATCAGCTGCCTGTTTCCTGGCTCAGCATCAAGTCACTGCCAAAGTTCACTGTGGGTGCCATCGCGCTGTCTTTCCATCTTTATTAGCACAGCATTTAGTTGCCACTTAAGGATGAATGAGGACTTACTTAACAGTATAATTGGAAACTTCCTCCATTTAACAATCTGGAGTGCCCGTACGATCTCGTTACCCTTTGGTCAGTTGCTCTCGCATATAATACACCATCTGCATACACAAGTGCCCATGTGACCTCCCTTTTTCTTTCTCTTTCATGGTACATTGTAGCTTTACCCGGTTTGCGGCTTTTCATAACAGTTTCTCTTCCCTTTCTTAATTCTAGACCTGTGGGCCAAGGAGATGTGTCAGGGATGCTGCAGACAGTTCTTTGACAATACACTTTCTGGCTCACTGATTTTCAGACTCTTGTGCCTTCGGGGAACCCTTTCTGCATTCACTTGCCTATTGAGAAATCCATCTGCAATGCACTGCTTTACAATTATACTGTACAAACAGAGAGAGCACTCCATGTTGTTTTTTGGGGACCTCATGGGTAGGAGGGCCTCATTTTCAAAGGGGAGAGGCAGACAACTGTTGTATTCTCTCCTCAATGCCTTGAATAGCATACTGAAACCTGCCACAGTATCAACTGAGGGCATCTAAAAGGTAAATTGCCAATGATTGTGGATTGTGGTACTATGTAGATGCTGGTGCTACTCCTTGTGACACATGGGGTTTTCTAGGCAAGAGGTGGGTAGAGGTGGGTTGCCATTTCCTTCCTCTCAGAGTACTCTTTCTTGGTAGTCTCCCATCCAGGTACCGACAGCTTCGCTTCTGAGCTTGGGCTATCCTGGGGCTGCTCTGAGGGCATCTAGTCCCCCCTAGAATCTGAACTGAGTCCCTCATGTTTGGCTCTGCAGCTCCCTATCAATCACCCCTTGGTAGAGGTTGGATTCACAAGGAGAGGAGAGGCCTTCATCAGGTTCACAATGTCCCTCTTACTGCAAGTCAAACACCTCACCCAGTTGCACTGATTCATTTGCAATTCAAAATCTGTACTATTTCTATTCATTTTGGGTCTGTGCATTTGGCAGCGTTCATCATGGTGGCTGGCTAGACTGCCACTGTTGGCTCAGGCTACTGGCTTGCAGGGTTCTGGCATGGTGCTTGAAAGCCACTGGCCTGCACCGTTTCCACTGCTGCCATAGGCCCATCACCCATAGCATTGCCAATCTGCATTCTTATGGTCCTCCCCTGCCTTTAAAAGTAGTGTGTGGGGGGGGTATTCTTCACTTTCAGGCATAACAGTGAGGAATTCTTCATAGGCAGATTTTGATTTTTTTTTTCCATGAGAGGAAATAAGTGGCCTCTATACAGCTTCAAAAGAGCAAAAGCAGGCAGCATTGAAGTGCAGGAGAGAACTGCATGCCGATAGTTAGGACAGCTGTGCTGAAAGCACTAAGTCCCCCCCCCCCCATGGGACCATCGCAAGCCCAGCTCCTTCTGCGAACATGAGGCCATAAAGTCACTCTATGCTGATTTTGCCACCTAAAAAAACAGCATTGAAACAAGGCCTGGGCCACATGTACGAATTAAGCTACCTTGACACGGGATCAGGCATTTGATCCTTCCATCCAAACAGGATCCGTTCCATGTGGTAGCAGCACTCCAAGTTTGCAACCAGAGATCTTCCTTACCTGTGCTACCTGAGATCTTTTTTTTTGGGGGGGGGACTGAGATAGAAGGAACAGCACGTTGAACCTTCAGTATGCAAAGCATGTGCTCTGCTCCCGATGCCCTCTAACAGTGGTCTGGCACAGGATGTTTGTTTCTAACAGCAGGGTTCTGGGCAGCCAAGGACTGCGCTGCTTGCGGGTCTCTACTATATTCAGCTGCATAATGTGCTGGAAGCCTTTCATCCCGAAAGGCATCTACTGAGGCATGTCTTGCATAGTTGGATACTTCCACGAGAATGTAAACAGCTCTCTTATTTTGCATTCCTTGAGTGTCATTTAATGTGCTGGCCTAGCTGAGTAGGATAAATAATGCCTGTGAGGCTCCTCAGCATCCATTTATGTGGCTCTACACAAGATTCTGCCTCTCCTCTATGAGATCTTCCTCACCAGCATCAGCATTAACATCTTACTCTGATGGGCAGGGCAGCCGCTTCCAGCTTTGCGATGCCTCTAGAAGGATAACCGTCACGTTTTTTCCATTGATAAGAGAATCCTCAGACATTCAGAGCAAGAAAATATTGCCTGGAGTCTGAAAGAATGTTTCCACACGCGCTCACACACCACCTAGTCTTAACAAACAGGTGTTGGCCTACTATTAGGGTATAGCTTCAAAGAAATCAGATTGGATGTCAAATAAGAAAACCTTCGCATAAACCTGTTCCTTCACAAATTGTGTTGTAAAACTGTCCAGCAGAAAAGATGATGGGTAGAAAATTCCAGGAATCTACACTACCTTGGGGACCAAGGGAGGACACGATATTGATCATGGGGAGATAGAAACATCATACACCAGTTTTAATGCTGGCCATATACCCAGCCAATATCAGCCGCTCAACATCTCCACTATGAGATAAGTCACATATTAAATGCCATTACATATTACAGTCTAGGAAGGAGGCATGGTTCATTGGCAGAACACATTGTTTTGCATTCAGCAGGATGCAGGCTCACTCTCTGGGATCTCTAGTTAACAGGACCACAAGCTGAAGGGGAAACCCTCTCTTTACTTGAAACTCTAAAGGGTAGACAATGATGAACCAAAATGACAAATCCTCTAACTCAACATATAGTTCATGATATAGTCACATGATATAGTGTATCGTCAAATACCCAACCCACATGTATGTCAAGTATCACATATTATTATAAAGTATTATCAAATGTCCAATGGGCAAAAAATATCCTACAGACTTCTGGATATTCAGATAATAACCTGGTGGACATGTGATTCCAGACGTGGCAGAGAAGAATTTTTGAAAGCAAACTCATTTTAATTAACTATTTATATTGAAAGTACCTTAAGTCAGGAAGCTGTTTTAACCGGCATTACCCCCATTAAAGCATCATCTGTATTAATATCAAGTAGCCAAGTGTTATAGTTTGGCCATGAGATATTCTGAAAATTGTCTGATATGAGAAGGAGTTTCATTGGTCTGGTGGGGGTGAAACTGTAATCTGCCTAGTTTTTTTCTTCCCTCCAGCTACTACTTATTGCTTCAAAAACCCTTTGGGGTTTCATACTGCTGGCTGTTCTCTACCACAGACTACTCCATGGTTCTTATGTGCCCTTTTAGTATCCACAATATTACTTCTATCATTTCCTGCCAGTGCATTTAAGGAAGTTAATATCCACGGGCAAATAAAACCTAATGGCTTAGAAGGTTTAGTGGCTGAAGTCAACAATTCTCCTGGTTGGAAGGTGAGGCTGTACATTTTGAAGGCTTGGCTTTGTAAATGGAGTGGATTAAGTAGTGCAGTTTTGCAAAGGTTTGTTAAAAGTCACAGACTAGAACCTAGGATGAGTTCAGTGAATGCAGGGCTTTACCTCAAGCAGCGATTTGTCCATCTTAGAATGTACCAAAATGGGCTTTTAAAACTTGAGACAGGACCCCTTACATCTTGTTTTGGAAAAACGGAATTTTTTTTTGGGGGGGGGGTAAATGAAAAACTTCGGTGACAACTGGTGACAGAAGTAAGTGCTGGCTCTGAATTTCATATATTTAGACCTTGCATTTTTCCCCAAAGGGAGTCAAAATGACCTAAATCAATACAAAATGCAATATCAACAAACAAAGCCTTGAATGACGTCATGGTCCAGCCCCAAATTCAATGGCTGTCTCATCTGACAACACAAGTTATAAGCAATGGCTAAGAGCTAAAGGACCAAGTATCTGTCCTTTCCCTCCCAGTCTACCTACATGACCTGCCCAGTTTTGTTTGTCCAAGCTTTGCCCAATAAGTAGGAATTTTCAGGTTCATAATACCTTTAATGCCATATATCTAATTCCTAAAATGACTCAACTATATGGATTAAAGTATGGGGGAGAGATTTCTACAAACCTGGGGGAACCCCTAGGTTTTCAGGGGGGAAAGCCCTGAAAATGTAGGTAGGGAGAGAAAAAGTTACATTCTTCCCAATAACTTGAGATGTCTGTACACATGCAGATGTTTCACAAAGATTGGCCAAGTACAAAAACCCAGGAAAATGAAAAGAAGGGAATGGCCAGGGGGGATTGAGGGGGGCAGGAAAGGGTACAACAGGAAGGGTAAAGTCGAGGAAGGGGAAGGAAGGCAAGCAATGGAAAAGGGGTAGAGAAAACACATGACAAGACAGAAGAATTAGAGAAGAGGCTGAACCAAAGGGAAAGAAGTGTGTGTGTGTGGGGGGGGGGGTAGAATTTTCCTTATCCCTTGAGTCCTTGCTGGTCCTCCTCTTCTGCCTAAATAATCTTTTTTAAAAAGAATCACCATTTCAATATTGTAACTGAGTATAACAAGGTGTATAAATGGATAAGAGCCAACCAAAGGGTTGTTTTGTTTCTTCAAGGAAAGGGGTCATTCATTATAAATGCGTAACGCGGCCTGACATTAAATTAAAGAGGTTCCAGCACCCACCACTTTGGCTCAATCTACCTCACCATGTGCCAGCAGGAGCCATTGCTCGGTGAGCTGTTTGGATGTGCATGAACGAGTTCAGATGTGTTTGCACACTATTTCCCCACAAGTGGCAGTTATCAATCTCTATCCAATGGCTTATCACAAACAGTTGAAATTTATTCATACAGCAAAATGTCTTGTTTTATTACCTTTGGTGGATACTCAGACTTTCTGGGCAGTTCTTGACAGTGTATTAGCAGGTATGAACTTAGTACATGAGTTGTAATGCCATGGTTTTGTGAGCCATGGGTTCGCTACCTTCTTCAACTTGGTGGTGGTGGTGGGGCTATATCCCTGGCTGAGATGTTCAGGAAGAAGGCAGACATTTGCTGTCATCATGCTCTGGAACACTTTCCTGTAGTTACACATTGCAAGAGAATATCAGGAGCGGTGAGGCATTGTTTAGGAAACTTATTTATCAATACTGATCTTTAATAAAGATCTTGAGAAACCATAGGTTCCCCCCCCCCCCAAATATAGTTTGAATCTCATTACAATAAAATAAAAAGTATCCCTAATCTTTCCAACAATAGTTTGGGCAGTTGTGAGAATTAAGAAAATATACTAAGTAGGACTGAGTTTCCGTTGCCCAAGAACTTCTGAAATGCTGGACAGCGTGCAGTGCCACTTGACAATCATGTAATCAGATGTATGGCATGTGGCAAAGAAAAAATCCTTGACAGGCTTTACCACCTGGAGACACACCAAGCCTATGTAGAAATCTGACCATGGTACCCATTTTATATACTTTGGAATCCAAATGCACAGTTCTACAAAGAGTCGTCTTTAATTAGCTTCTGTGCAGTATCCTATCGTCAATATGCATGGAGTTGGGAATTGAAGGAATCCCTTGGTTAATTTCCTTTGAACATAAGCAATGAGTCCAGAGATGGGAATACTTAAAAAAAAATCCTGCAATATATTGTGGCACGTAACACCCTCCAACGTTTCAGGGATGAAAACAGGAACTCTCTCATGTACTTGAAAGCCCCCTCCACGCACTTCAAGATCTACTGCCTGAATGCCCCCTCCTTTGTGGAAGGCTCTGCTCTGCCTGCCATATGGTATAGTAATTTGCTCTGCTACGGCTTTCACAGCACAGGCATCTGAAGCATAGATATTAGTAAACTCACCACAACAGTGTTGTTTTTTGTTTTTTTGTTTTTTAAAAACCGTCTGCCTAATAGAATGTGTAATCTTACAGTGGATCTAAATGAAATACATTCTGCAGTATATGAATAGGCAATTGAAAGGCCTTGGGAACATGGCTGCTAGAGTGCAGTGTTTGTACCAATCCTGTTTTAACTTTCAAGTGGTCATCTGAAGAAAAAAGAAAAAGATAGCATTCATTACTTTAGGGAGATAACAGGTGACCGCAGATCAATTTTTTGAGGGTTTACAAATAAATCCCAGTGGAATTCCATTGTAGTTGACAAATATTTATTTGGAACATTTTCATGCCATCTCTCTGAGAACCTGCCCGATGACAATGACTTTAGCCCAGGGATAGTCAAACTGCGGCCCTCCAGATGTCCATGGACTACAATTCCCAGGAGCCCCTGCCAGCATTTGCTGGCAGGGGCTCCTGGGAATTGTAGTCCATGGACATCTGGAGGGCCGCAATTTGACTACCCCTGCTTTAGCCATTCAGTCGAGTCCTATGGCTCAACCATCACCATGTTTTTCGATCTTGCACCTGCCCAGGGTGGCTTGCAAAATAAAAACATTAAAAAAACATTAAAAGACATTCATTAATATAAAGCCCAGGCCAGCATAAAACATAGATTACAAACAGGCCACAAACATTTTAAAACATGATCTTCCAGGCTCTAATAATATTAAGAAAAATAATGTTGGGTTGTTGGCCTGGCGCTTAAAAGAAAGCGTTGTAGGTGTCAGGCATGCATCAAGGGAAGGGATGTTCCACAAACAAGATGCCTCTACTGAAAAAGACCTGTCTCTAGTTGCTATTCAACCCCTTCTTCATGGTGTTCCACCCAAACTGGACAACACTCTGGGGGATTGCACCAGTTCCCTAGAACAGTCACATTGCCAAATTTCAGTTGAATGGGGTTTTGAATACTGCCCACATTTTGTAATTGAGCAAGAGAAGGTAGGGAATTATGATTTATTATACTGTAATGGACTCCAGGGAATGGTAGAGGACAGGAAGGCCTGGAGGATCATTGTCCATGGGGTCACGATGGGTCGGACACTTAACAACAACAATATTGTATATTTGCTAATGTATATTTGACAATAATATTTAAGTTTTACTATTGTATATTATTTAGGGACAGGCCACTGAGGAAAGATTGGTATTTGAAAATGGATACACTATCTGGATACCATTTTGATTATAATATGGCCTTACTAAGGAAACACTGGCTGCCTGTCATTTAACCTTGTAAATGTGAAACCATTTGACTCAGGGAGAAAATCATGTTTGTTTGTTTGGTTTTTCCTGTTCTAGTCCGCCTAGACAGGGAATTTAAGAACATAAGAAGAGCCCTGGTGGATTAGACCAGTAGTCCATCTAGTCCAGTAAATTGTCTCATATAGCGGCCATCAGGGCAAAGAGGCCAAGGCCTTCCCCTGAATATAGGGGGCACATAAAGTTGGCTGGCAGGTGGGAAGGAGAAAAGGAAGCAGGAAAATAAGAGAGGTTATTGGGGCTGCCAGGGAAGGGTAAGGGGAAATAATGTATGTGGAGGGAATACAGGAGAAAATAGGATGTCCCACACGTCCTCGTGCATCCCCAGCTTGTATCCTCACAAAAGTTACCAAGTGGTGGTAATGTACTTGCAAAGCACCTGACATTCCTCACCTTCTGTGTATCCTGTGTATCACTAGGCAGAACTCTTTTTAAGAATAAAATGGCTCGATGACTGCAACAAGAAATGATGCCCTGAAGGTGTCAAAGATATCACAGGTGACACTTTCATGTCACTTCATCTCAAACAGAATAGTTTTTGATGGAAGAAGTTCACATGTTCCTCTGGTAGTAGTGATGGATGATTCCTCAATTTGGAAATGGTTCCTGTCTCAGTATAGAAATTGTCTGTCAGTTACTGGCATCTACAGAATGCTTGTGAGGAAAAATTCATTCTTCCAAGTGTCCTCAGCTATGAAAAGGGTTCCATATCTGTGGTCCTTTTCCAGGAGAAAAAGAGGCATACTACTACTTTACCACTTGGGAAACAGCAGTGCTTGGATTTGGGGAGAAGAAGCACAATTATGTAAATAATTTCTTCCCCATCTATGGTCAGTCAACAGACATGTGAATAAAGTAGCTGCTGTTTTTCATGCCTAACATGATCAAAGCTTATTATGTAGGTGCAAAAATGGAACTTAGAATTCTATTGATTTGAAATTATGAGCCCAAGAATTTTGGAGAGCATTGCATGCCAAGTAAGATTATTTTGTAACCTTGTGGTGAACAATTCTTTGGATAGGGCTTATTCACAGGGTGGATGTTTTATATTTAAAAAGACCCATGTTCAGTCCTTAATATCTCCAGTCAGAGGTTCTTGGGGAGAAGGGAATGGGAAGGACACCTCTCTGCCAGAGACACAGGAGAGCTCCTGCTAGTCAGTTTTGTTTTGTTTTGTTTTAATGGAGAGATTGTATATGCCATCTCTCCAGAGTCCTGCTCAAGGCAAGTGAAAAGCCAGCCCCTCCCATAAACCATAACATCACAAACATATAAAAAAATATGGATAAGAAAACAATACAAGTAATTAACACCCACCATTGTGCAGGTATGTGAGCAGTCTAAATGATACAGATGATACTGATGTAGACGGTAAAATAGCTACGCCAAGTGATAACTCCCAGGTGAGGTACATGAGTATGTGAATGAGCCACTGCCTAGTAACTCAGCTAATGGTTTCTTTGTATGCTCTTCTTCTCCTGTCTTTCTGTCACTGAGGCCTTTGTAGCCTTGGGTATTTTAGTTTTCATGAATAGCAGTCTTGCATGTGGAGATTACACAGGAGAGTGCAGTCCTGTTAGTCCCTTCTCTTTCAATATGACAGTTAGGAGCCAAGTTCAAAGGATGGCTGGTAATAAGAATCTGCCTTCCCTTTGCATCGGCTGTTCCTTCTGTTCGTCTTTCATCCTCTGATATTCATTTACTGACTTCAGAACTCTGGGTTTAGTTCAGTGTCTTCTATTTGAATCTTTTAGAGACCTTTAGCTATAGCGCTTTCATACTGGGGGAAGAATTTGCCCTTCTCAGATGCATGGATTAATACACATGATAGTCTTGCAAGGTGAATGTGTTAGTGGGCACTGTGAGCAGCAGTTGGCACAGTGTGTGCGTCTGCAGTAGCAAGGGGGGCACTGACAGAGGTTTCTGAGCCTCAGCGGAGTGTGTGGTATATAAATGTAAAATAAATAAAATAAATAAAATAACCCGTTTGGGTGACGGACGTATTTTGGTCTGCCCGTGGAGACTTATGGATTCCGAGAGATTCCTGAATGCTCTGTGGGACCCGATGCCCTCCGGCATCACATTAATGGCCTTGGTGGAGGACTGGCAGTCCTGCCTAATGGCTGCTATTGACGAGATTGCTCCTAGGCACCATCTCCACCTTTGCCTCAGAGAGGCTCCATGGTATACCCAGGAGCTTCGGAAGAGGAAGAAGGAAGTGAGACAGCATGAGTGAGCATGGAGGAAGACTCGTGACGAGGTGACAAGGACATCTCATTGCACACTTATGAAGGGGGACTGTGGGGCTGTTTGGTTGCTTAAACCCCCTGCAGGGCTCTTTGCTCTGCAGGTACGAATTTACTGGTTGTCCCAGGCCCCCGATACATCTGTCTGGCCTCGACCAGGGCCAGGGCCTTTTCAATCCTAGCCCCAACCTGGTGGAATGAGCTCCCAGAAGAGCTGAGGGCCCTGCCAGAGTAACCAGCTTTCCCCAGGGTATGCAAGATGGAGCTTTTCCGTCAGGCATATAGTTGAGGCCACAGCGTCTCAGCATTACCATCAAAGGATCCCCCCAGATAGGTTAGATCTGGTTCCCCACTCTTCTCAGGCTGAAGGGGGGTGGGGGTGTTTAAAATTCTCTAGGGAAGTGATCACCGGCTGTTTTGGTTGTGATAAGGGGTGTTTTTATGGGTTTTTATAGAAATTATTTTATAATTGTAAACCTCCACGAGACCTTCGAAGAGTGGTGGCATAAAAATCAATCAATCAATCAATCAATCAATCAATCAATCAATCAATGGATAGAGCAGAGGTGGGGGCAGGAGATATGTTACCCCAGGGAGATATGTTTCCCCAAGTGTTTCAGCCATTACATAGCTTTAAATTTCTGATTGTCTCAATTTCGGTGGCAAAATCTACACTATTGTCTCAGCACACAGAGGCACATATTTTTCTTCTTTCCTAATGGCTGGTGAGTCACCTGCTCCAAATTCTAGTGGGTGCCTGGACAAGATAGCTTCCTAATACTTGAAATTCTTTAAAGATATATCTCTAATCATTGAGACCCATTACCATTTCTTGGTCATTTCCCCACCCATCCAGTGCAGACATACAATAAAACTATTGCCTTTCTCAAGACAGTCTACCCACCTGGTATATACACTCTGGTAAGTTATGAATTAGTAAACTGTCACTTGTATTCACATCCACTACTAGTTCCTGGAGCAGGATGTGGGGATCAGAGTTTAAGAGTCAATGTGCATTTGGGGAAATTGCCCTATTAAGCTGTCAGAATAAGTAGATATACTTATAATCTCATTTAAGATCTTCAGATCCAGTATTGAGCTTCTGATTTTCAGCAAAAATGATTCAAGGCCAGTTTTTCAAAAGCCCTGACCCCCCACTCTTCCCCTTGAATCTATCGAAGGCCTACTTTTCTGAATATCAGCCTCTCAATTTCTCATCATACGCGTTTCATCGTCAAGAAAATTAATGCAATCATTTCTGAAGCTCTGGATAGTACTAAAGCCCAAGGACAAAATGAGCCATTTGACAAAGTTATTAGTATTTATCCAGTCACAAAGGGAGGGGGAGCCATTGTGCTAATATAAGCATTTCTCATAACTGATGGAAGAACAAGTCATTTTATTCCCCATTCTGACATTATCACTCACAATCATTACTCTACTTCTTTCAGAAACAAACTGCAAAATGGTGTTTCCTGCGGGAAAGAAAGGGGGAGGAAGTTGGATATTTCTCTTTTTTTAATATCAAAAAAGGATATTTCTACAACCATTGCACCCCCTCTCCTAAAAAGCCCTCACTTAAATTAGAATACAATTCAGTATGAACCATGAGAGGTTGCTTCAGAAATAGAGCCCAAAAGCATATCATTTTCTATTTATTTCTGCCATTTCTAATATTTTATTGTATGTATTGTATGACTGAGCTGTCCTTTTGAAGCTTGGAACCATCGGATTGTGTTTAAGTAGTTAATGAAACTGCCACAAATTTGCAATGTTTCTGCTCTGAAATTCACATTTTTCTCTCAAGTCTAGCTCAAAGCAGCTTTCTAAATTGATCTTCTCCCATTTTCTTATATGTAAAAACCATTTGTCCATATTCCATTACCCCAAACAGTGGTATGCTGATAGAGTCCAAGCCATTTTCAATTGACTTCCGCTGCATTATGTATGACATAATGAATGGGCTGCAGTTAGAAACACACTTAATTGAGGGGACATGTCTCCTGTCACAAATACTGGGATGAGTGAAAACAAGGAACAAGTTTAACTCTGTCCTATCCTTTCTCCTTTATTTTCACCTGTGCACCTGAATTATTGTCATTCACAACTATGGGGAAGTATAAATACTGCACTCAAATAGGATACATTTGACTTCCACCATGGTTGATGGGTGGCTCATATCCCATCAGCATTCCAAGCCCCCAGCCAAGATGTACTGCATAGACACATGAGCCACCTGAGCAACAGCTCTCCAGGGTCCCAAGCAGAGGTCTTTCACATCATTTACTGCCTAGTCCTTTTTACTGGAGATACCAGGAACTCACCCTGGGAACTTCTGCATGCCAATCAGGTGCTTTACAACTGAGCCCCCCCCCCCCCCCCCCCGATCCTTCGTAATGGATTGGAACTTTCCATCCTGGTAACTAGCACTGTTCTTCAAAATTTGCTCATGCACAAAACATCCGTAGAGATGAAACCATGGTGAATTCATATCCGCAGAGATTATCACATTCTATAGACAGATGAATATTACAATTTAAATGTAATGGCATTTCAAAAAAGTATTTCTTTAAAATAAAATTGTGTTTGGGTGAACAGAGTGTACGTTCTTGAGAACAAGTATCTTTCTTAGAGACAGTGCTTTTCATTATAGTGATTTCCACAACAAAGGTTCATGGGCTTTGATGCAAATTGAACAAGGTGGTATTGACCCCTTACATTTAACAGTTTTATTCATTTTAGTGCCTGTTCATGGTAATTTATAACCAGCCTGCTGATGTTTTGTGTGATCTTTTTCTACTTGAAATGGTGGTTTCATGATATAGTGACCATCAGGGATCATATAGTAAGAATTATGACATAGTGGATGTATAGACTCTGGCTCTGCAATGACATGGGTCCCCTTGCCGCTGGGTCCCATCCAAGGGAGGTGTACCCACCTATGGTGCCAAAGAGAGATGCAAATGTCCAGTGGACCCACCCCAGGCCACCAGGCCCTGTAAGCCTATTTGCCTCCCCACACTGGGTCGGCCCTGCTTGCAGCCAGCCTCCCCTTATGGGGGCCCCTAACCATGGGGAGTTCGATACCCCTGACTAAACTCCCCCCAAAACAGGCTCCATCCCATACTGAAACCACCCCCTTCAGCTGTGACAAATTCATACAAGAAAGCCTTCCACCCCAGGCCAACAAACTGTATCTGAAACAACTCAACACAACCAACATATAATAGGGTGGGTGGGAAGCTGCTCTGCTCAGCTGCCATGGAGGAAAAAGAAGGCTGGGCTCCTGCACGTGGCACCCTTATACGGACGCCATGAGCCCACCCTCCCACTTGTCTTCGTGCATGGCGCTTTGCGCACCATGCCTGCCCACCCATCTGCTCGAGCAGCAACGGGAACGTGTCTCCCTTGTGCCCGCTCCTCCGCAGCTTCAACAGTGGGCTCCAGGTAAGTACTACCCTCCTGTCAGAAATTAAGGGGGGCCTTGAACGCCTGATTATAAAGCTCAGTGATGTAAGCAAGAAATTTGGCCTTTTCTTAAACACTAATAAGACAAAAATAATGACCACTGCAAAAAACAGACATGTCACAATAACAATTGACAGAGAAGAGATTGAATCCATTCAAGAATTCATTTTTCTTGGATCACAAATTGATGTGAGTGCAATTGCAGTATGGAAATAAAATATCAAATCAAATCAAATAAATAAAATGTCAAATTGCTCTGGTTCGCTCAGCAATGATGATCTTGAACTGAACATGGAAAAGCAAGCACATAAGCCTACCATATTTCCAATAGCCACTTATGGCTATGAAATTTGGATGAGGAAAAAAAAAACAGACAAGAGTCAATTAATTTGAACTCTGGTGTTGGAAAAGGCTTCTGCAAGTTTAATGGACAGAAAAAGCCACAATCAAAGAAATACGACAGTGCATAAAGTCTGATTAAATACCATTTGAGCTCCCTCTATGCCCCCCCCAAACAAACCAACAAAAAAACAAACCCAAGCACTCTTAAATTAACCAGTTTGATTATATAGCTGATATGGCTGCTTTTAAGCTGGTTTTAAAGTTTGAGTAGTATATGTAACATTGTATTTATTATGTATGTTTTATAAACAATGCTGGAAAGAAAGAGGTATAAATAAAATAATAAATAATAAATAAATACCATGCTGCTTTCCCTCTGTGGTAGATGGGAAGGATTTTTAAAATTCTAATTTACATTTCACTTTTCAATTACAAGGACACGTTTCAAGGACATAATATGTGTGAGAGAACTTCTTTAATATGGTTGTTGTTAAAACCAAATGCTCCTTTTCTTCCCATTCCAATTTTTAATAAATCTAAGTGATTCTTGATTTCATTCTTGCCAAGATTTAATTAACGAACAACTCAGATGGAAAATTAGTCTTTATTCTTAGTTTGCTGGTAGATTTTAGACCAGTACAAATGATGATCATACTTCATTTGGTTTGTAATAAGCAGTTAGGAAATTACTGGCGCATTTATGGAATGGTATGGCAAGACCTAAAAAGGCAGATTAAAAAAAAATGTGGAATGAGATGGTAGGTTCTAGGGGTGGGCACAGACTGCACGATGAGCCAAAACTTGTGCTGAATTCTGGCTGGATCAGGGCTCAGGAGGTGTTGTTCAGCATGTACATGGACTCTGAGGTTTGTTTGATTGATTGATTTATATACCATCTCTCATCCTGGCCGTTCACACAATTTAAACCCCATAAAAACACCCCTTAAAACAGTACAAAATGGAAAAATAGATGGCGACCTCTTGCTCAGCATATCCAATCCCCTGGGTGTGGCTTGGGACAGCTTGGAAAATGAAACCCACCCAGAAAATAAAAAACTCTGCATGAAAATGCTAGATAACAGTAGATGTTTTCCAGCCTCGACAATACAAATGGGGACTAAGTTTGATAGACATTGTTGCCTGCCAATAATAGAGTTCCCATTTGTTGCAATGGAACTTAGATTTCTTTGTTGGTGTGCTGGTTTTACACAGAAAGGGTGTACACAGAAAAGAACTTAATCAGGGGCCAGTGGGCTTTGCTTTGCACTAAAAGCAGCCTGTGTTAATTGCTCCAAATTCACCAAGAATGATGGGAAATACAGTTCCCTTACTGTATGGCAGATACTGTCAGAGGGGTCCTGGAAGGGGAGAATGAGCTGGTCAAAATGTACCCATTAAGAATCAGTTCATGCTCTGGATGGGCCTGTTTCTTCTCTGTGGATCAGTGAAAGAAGATGCCCCTGATTTTTACCTATTCATTTGCCTTCTACAGTTCCTAGAAGTTGTAACATTTTGGCAAGCTCTCCCCAGTGAGGAAGTTTCCTAAACAACTTATTTTCTATCCCCTATTAGGATTTATGATTATTTCCACCTAGTCAGAAGTGACATTGCTTCAAGGTACTATTCAGCATCGATGGGTATGCGATTTTCAAAATCCCAATTATTTTCCTAACAGTAGGTGTTTCACATTATTTCACTCGAGAGCTCACAATCTACAATTTCACCTTAATTAAGGTAGGGATTCTGACTTAATCATGCCATAAGCAAAAACATTTTAGATGTTTGTGATGACACATATTTCTCCTTCTTCTTGTGCTAGATTGCTATTTAATTGAATTTTTCAAAAAATTCATATACTGCCTCTCCAGAGACTCTGCTCTAGGTGGCTCAAAAGTACAATAAAAAGACATTAACTATAACATTATCAGTATTAAAACAAGCTACAAAACAGTACTTTATACAGCCTTAAATGATATTCATAGAACAGTCCTCACTAGAAGTAGATCATAAAACAATCTGGAAAAGATGGCACTAGTTCACATAATGTTAAGCTGTTGCTCATGATTGTCCATTATTCCAAAAAAAAATGAGTGGCTGGATTGTCTGCATGTGTTTATTGTGTGGTGTGCATAGTGTAGTCAGGAGATCCAAGGATTTTCTGGCAGCCAGGCAAGGGATCTTTGCAGGAAGGTTGTCACTGGATGCCACTGTGTCATGACCCCTTGTGTTTCTTACAAGTCTCAAGGATCGACCCTGCTTAGCTTCCAAGACATGACAGGATCAGGCTAGCCTGGGCTAATCAGGTTAAGGCATCTGTATGTATGGTGACTTTTGGGCTGGGAATGGTGACATCATCACATAGACTACCCAGTAATTTCTCTTCCCGTCGTTGCTGACCCAGTTCCTGTTGGATCTGTTTGATTATTGCCATCTCTCCTGCTAGTTGGGTGGCCTCCCTCTACAGAGGGTTTAGTGATGATTGTACCATCATGAACAGGGACAAACTGGTCATTGAATTCACTGGGAAAGTTCCCAGTGAGCTGCCATCCTGGAAACAGAAGAAGAGCTGAAGAGCTGGGGGGGGGGGGTTGTACCCCACTTTTTACTAACTAAAGGAGTCTCCAAACAGCTTACAATCACCTTCCCTTTCTCTCCCCACAACGGGAGCCCTGTGAGGTTGGCTGAGAAAGCTCTGAGAGAACTGTGATTGGCCCAAGGTCACCTAGCTGGCTGCATGTGGAAGAGTGGGGAATCAAACCCTGTTCTCCAGATGAGAGGCTGTCAGTCTTAACCACTATAGCTATACTGCTGGTAACAACATTTTACCCTTGCCCTGCTGGGTAGCTAATGCCTCCTCCTCTTGTGGGACTGTTCATTACCTCTTTGTGGCAGTGGCAATTGGACTTGGATAATCTCTGCCACAAACCTTGCCATATTTTTGGGATGGAGATTAAGTATGGTGGATCATGGCCATGCTCACAGGAGATACATGGCTTGCTCACAGGGGATACATTTGCCACAGAACAAATTGACATCAATTTGTCTCACGACAGAAGACTTTTGCTGTTCAAGAAGATTTTGAATGTCATAAACACTCAAAGAAACTTTTTAAAAGAAACAAGGTAGTTGAAAATATTCACCCAGGTTCTGCTAACTGTTGAAAACTTCTCATGGGAAAAATCCTGCCTAATGGTTCTGTTAGCTATGGGTTTTTTAGGAGCCACAAAAATCCAATGTGATTTTCCAGTAAGAATGTTGGGTGAACATTTTGAATTGCAACCTCAAACGGTTCTCTTTTTGTTTGCTTGTTTGGAAAGTTATTCAGTGCTATGGTAGGGTGTTTGATTTTTACAGCAAAATTCCTTTGATCTCCAGTTTTCTGCAATTCTGTGTAAATGCCAGTGACGGGGCATCCGTGGCTGAGTACATTACATAGATTTCTCTTTTCTTTGTGGTTTGTATTTCAGAAATCAGTTTGCAAGGCAAACCAAATTAATGTAATGCCAACTTGACAACCCTCTCTCTGAACTAATTCTGTGTCTCTTGCCTTCTGGAATGGAAAGGAAATGGAAAGCACAGAGACAAGAACTCAGTCTTCGCCGACAGTTCTTCAACTTCTAACGGTAGAAATCACAAAGGACATGAATTTCATGCTAGGGATGAGTACAACGCTCTTGGCACTCTCTTGCTATGCTTGGTTTATTCCTCCCATCTGGCTGACTTTTAATATTGGAGTCAGCCTGGGCCTAAAATCCTGAAATCAATCAGCTGCCTCAGCAAATTTTAATATTTTTTTTTACTTTAAAATAGAAGTTTCTACCACCTGCTGCCTTTCCAAATGAATAAGTGCACTTGGATCTAAATACAGAAGGCTCATGCCACTGGACCCTGCCAGTCCCCCTTCTGTCAAAGAACAGTGTCTGCAATCCAAATAATTTAAAGTGTGCATATTCTAAAGCACACAAGCAAAATGCTTGTCCCTAGAGCTGCCTGCCATATTTTGTGAGGTTCACTGCTTTCTTTCATTCATTCATTCATTCATTCATTCATTCATTCATTCATTCATTCATTCATTCAATTTGTGTGCCGCACTCCCATAAGGTTCAGAGTGGTTTACATAAAATATGGAGGTATACATTGAATCATGAGAACAATAATAACAATAATCATAACCACAGGTTCCAATTTAACAACATGTTTACAACAGTTTATAATACAACAATAACTTTTATAACTTCTAATATGAACTCTTAGGGAGGTTGGTTTGGATTCAGATCAATGTGAGGGGTGTTTGGAGGACCAGCAGATGTTGTTCGGTTGGTCTGAGGAGAAACAAATGTTGTTTAGTTAGTCTGCCTTAACAAATGCCTGGTGGAGGAGCTCCCTTTTACATATCCTATGGAATTGTGGGTGTTCAGGGACTGCACTGATCTATTCAGTGAGCTTGTTCCACCATGTGGGGGCCAAGACCAAGAAAACTCTGGCCCTGGTTGTAGTCCAACACACTTCTACGGGTGAGGGACCCTCAGCCAGTTGGAAGTGGTAGAGCGGGGGGCTCTTTGGTGTTTTTTTGGCAAAAAAGCGGTCTCTCAGGTACACTGGACCCAGGGCAGGTTCCTCATGCAGAACAGGTCCAAAGGTGCTCTCAGGCAGACCCCTGCTTTAGCTGGTGATGATGGGGATTGAACCTGGAATCTTCTATATATAAAGCAAGTCCTCTTCCAATGAACCACAGCCCTTTCTTTGCTAGCTATCTTGTAAGATTAGTGGCTTTGCTGTGTAAATGCACTTTTAGGCTGCCTTGCAGCTGCTTCTCTTAAGGGAAAAACCTGCACACAGCCAATTTGAATTCTCTCAACATTTTCTTGTCACTGTTATGAATAACTCTTTATCTTCCATCTAATGGCTGCGTGTCTCCTATAGAAAGTGAAAAAGAGCATTCAATTAAGGGGGGGGGGGTTGTCACCGAATATTGGAATGACTACAAAGCAAAAGAGAAAAAGGGAGTATTGTTCTATTAGCCTTTCATCAAGAACCAGACTCCCTTTGCTGTGGATGACACTTTGCGTCAGAGCATTGCAAATGCTTACTCCACATCTGCTCAGTCAGAATCCTGAGAAGTTGAATGTGAAAGAAATCATAGCAAGCAAAAAGTAATGAAACTGGTGACAGGACTGATAATGTAAAAAGACATAACCCCTCTGGTAGTCGAGGATAAGAAGCTACAAAATGAAGCATTGGAATGCAGCAACTTATGTTTCCCATTGGGGAAAAGGGATATGGACAAACAAACAAAAATCACAGTTTTCCAGATTTGGTTGGAAAAGATTTGTCTGGATCAAAAAAAAAAAAAAGATTTGAGCTTTCTTTCTTCACATATTTCTTCTTCCCAGACAGCAGAGAAAGTCTACACTGCTGAGAAGAATGGGAAGAGAGTGCCAGCCAAACAGCTGATAGCAACAGGCAGTTTGGGGAAGGATTTAACGGGATCTGGCGGGCCCCTGTCATTATCAGCTGTTTTGTGCACTCTCCCTCTGCCTTCTCAGGTGCTGCTTGAGAAAGCGTGTGTGTATGTGTGTGCGCCTATGTATTTAAACAGACCAAATTGTGGCCAAATCGCTGAATCACAATTCAGCCACCCTGATTCAGACCATCTGAATGCAGGGAATTGGTGGTTCAGCTCGGGTGAAGGGAAGAGTACCCGAATCAGCATTGATTTGGGTACTTTTGAGCTTATCTGAGTTGAACCCTCCAAACCTAATGTGAACCCAGTGGCTTATGACATTAAGAACATAAGAATAGCTATGTTGGATTAGGCCAATGGACCATCCAGTCTGATACTTTGTGTCACAGTAGCCAAAAATTAAGTATAATCAGGAGGTCCACCAACAGGGCCAGAACATGTCCACCCATTGTTGCATCCAAGCACCAAGAATACAGAGTATCAATGCCTCTCCTCTATTTAAGCCTCACAACAACCCTGTGAGGTGGATTAAGCTGAGATAGATTACCCCACAATCTCCCATCCTAATTCTGTGATATCCAAACTCAAGTCTCCCAGGTTTCATTCTAACATTTTAACACCCGTGCCATACTGGTAAGGCCTGAGACTATGTGATAAAGCATTCTTGTCCACATTGTTAGTACCTCAATGACAGTTTATGCACTGGTAAATTCACTTCCCCAGCTCCCATGCAGGAGCACAAATTGTGGGCGGATGAGGCACACAGGGCCAAAAGCTCCCCTTGTGGGGGCGACCTGCCATGACTAAAACTCCAGTCTGCAGCCCAGTATGAAACATCCAGTGCGTAAACGGTCAATGAGAGACTTCTTGGAGCCTCATGCATGCCACCATATGTCTCATGATAAGGAAAAGGCAGGAGACTCTGTGTCGAATGCTCCTCTAACATAGCTCTTCATGTCTACTGATATCCATATCAGACAGCCCATCTTTGAATTTTTACCAATGTGCTGATGGGGGGGGAGGGGGGCTTCCATGTGGATCTTGGCAAACATTCTTTACATGGATATCCAGTCATGGGAACACATACAAGTCCTTCATGAATTTCCCCTGACCAGAGTCCCATCAGTGCTGAGTCATGTAGCCCTATATGTTTGACAGATACAAGGCTACCTGTATAAGTGGCCTGTTTTCTGACAGAAGCCATTAAAAAAAAAACAGCCTTCAGGCTAATTCATCCCTTTTTGTCCGCAGTTTCCCAAAAGCTCCTCTATGGGTTCTTTACTGTCATCAAGGTGATTCAATATATATGAATGTGTATAGATGGGTAACACAGCATCTCTCTATATATGGGTGTATAGCATGGATGTATACAGAAAAAGAATTTCAAATGCATAAGGAGAGGGTCTGATGGTCCCTGACAGTCTAAATCATGCTTGATTTACCTGTGTAAAGCTCTTGTGCCCAGGAAAAAACCCTTAAGAGTTTGCTTATATTCTTTCATAAATCCCACCCTGGTTTAACCTATTAGCATTTGATCACTTTAATCATTAAAAAATAGACATTGTATTAATGTGAGTGTGCTTCCCCCCCCCTAAAATCAAAATGTAATATTTCATTACATTACATGGTTAACATCATGAAATAGTAATATTTCCTCCTGGTAGGATTCACCTCACTTGGACCTCTGGGCCTCTTACATTGGACAAGTTGACCATCCACTTCCAGGTTTCCATCACAAGTAATTAACTAACCTCTGAGAAGATATCATAACCATAGCTTTTTGATTGATTTTAGATGAAGCTTAGTTAAATAGTCTAAAACGTCTGGTATGAGATCCTTTCCCCTTATCTGTCCACCTTATTTTTATTAGATGTATATTAAAACATGTATCATTGTCCAGCTCTCCTTCTCTTCCTTTTTTCTTGCAAATTCATCTTCCTAAATATTTATTTTTATCCAGTTGTTCTTTTTCTGTCCTCTGATTACAGTAGTTTGTGCTTTGGTAAAGACCAAAAAATTAGA
This sequence comes from Paroedura picta, assembly GCF_049243985.1. NCBI lineage: Eukaryota > Metazoa > Chordata > Lepidosauria > Squamata > Gekkonidae > Paroedura > Paroedura picta. The sequence continues at coordinate 86,097,189 of NC_135375.1, read as the reverse complement.
ATCCCTGTCCTGGAACTCCTGGCAATATTTCAAAATGAGGCTGAAAGATTTTGCATTTTGCTATCAGGTTTCAGGTCTGATCCTGACAGTGTCACTTCTGTTTAGGCAAAGAATTCCCAACCAGGGGTCCATAGACCCCTGGGAGTGTGCAGGAGCTCCAGAGGGTGTTTGTGGCTTTCCCCCTCCTTCCTTACTGGACTCAGCCACAAATTAGGGAATCAACAGGTCCCATTGCTCACCCTCCTGAGCATGAGTGAGTTCTCGTATGGATCTCTGTGCCTGGGAGGGGGGCACATGCCTACTCCCTTCTTAAACCATCTCCTGTCTCTCTCCCCATTGTCTTTGAGTTTGCCTGTTAAGGCATGTGGTGATGTCACTTCTGGTGACATGTCATTTCCAGTGGCATGGCAGGGAGGTGTGGCCAGCTGACATCACATCTGGGACTTCTCCAAGCCTGAAAAATTATTTCAGGGGCTCCTCCATGGTTAAAAGGTTGAAAAAGGCTGGATTGGACCTATGATTTATAAAGCTTTTTTAAATCAGATGTTGATTAATTTTAAAACGTGCTAAATTTTGTACTGAACTTTGGCTGAAACAGTGCATTGTCCATAGGTAAATATGCACCAGAATCAAAGTGCAGCACAAAAATTCCACTTTATCCCAGTTTATTGCCTTTAATACAGTTTCATGATATACATCTGCAATTTTGTTCTTTGTAGTCATTTGGTCTGGTATCAACTACCCAGTCGCAAATGTCAAAAACATGCCTACTGGTTCAACAAAAGTGGGGGATCCTCATTAGTGTGAATTTCTAACTGTGGTGCCCCACCTCTCATCTTAGCAACAATGTATCCAACTTGGGGTTGAGCCTCTGCATCTCCCCTTACCCAGATTCTGAAGCCTTTCTTTTTTACAAACAAAAAAGCAGCCGCATGTTTACCAGGGGCCGCAGTTGGCCTGGCAGGTGGGTGGGGCCAAGAAAGACGCAGCTGTGTCTGGCCCGGCGGGAATGTGGGTGTGCCACGGAGGTGCACTCAGGTGGTGGCATAAGAGATGGGCTCTAGGGCACACCTATTTAAGGCGCCACATGTGAGAGTTTGCCCCTTTCACAGCAGGAGAACCGGAAGACAGCTGCCCACCTTCCCACCCTGTTGGTTTTCTGTTAATGCATCACAGTGGCAGAATAGGGGCATGAGGTGAAGTATTTGATCAGGGACCAGTATTTGATCAGGGACCAGTTACTCTACACCTCATGCCAGGCCAATCCTCAGATTCTGTTGGTTAATAAAGCTGTGGCCTTTTCTGATGCCAAAGGAAAAGACTCGTGTATTGATTGGCCCACATTCCACCCTGCCAGTCAAGGCGGAAGATCCATAACCTCCCTTAATGTGTGCAACCTTCTTTCTAGCAGGTACAAGCAATACCTTTGTTCCTGTCCTGCAAAAGCATAAGATAGGGCACATACACACACATGCATGGAATCAGACATGCATGGAATCAGACAGACCCTATCCTAGTTAAGTGATTGCTGGAAAATGGAAATGTTGTGCACTGAAATATCATTTGAAATTATTCCATTCAGAAAAAAAAGTTCTGGTTGGATGAAATCCCTATGGGGCACATATAGGTGAAATTACTGTTTCCAGTCAGGGTCTGCTCCACTTCTCACTGCTACAGGAAATGAAGTGAAACATCAGGACACCAACACAACTGTGAGGAAGATTTTTGACAATTCTGAAATGATAGAAATAATTCTGTTTAGATTCAGAGGCCTTACAGTCTTTGTGCAATGTGTGTGTGTGTTTTAGTATGACTTTCATTAGTAATATTCTGACTGCACATCTTTACATTGGAATTCTATTAGTTTTCTGCAAGTTGCAGGGAAGACAGACAGTCTATTTTGAGGCTTGTTGCTTATTATAGTAGGTATGCTTTGGTTTGTTCAATCCACTGAGCAAGGTTTTGTTTGTGTTCTTGGCTTTACCTAACCTGTTAAAGTGGACCCAGCGGCTTAAATCACAGCCTCTGATTCCATGGGACTTTCATCATTCTATGTAGCCAAGTGAATGGTATTGCAGGCAATATACTTCCTGTATCCATTATTTTCACTGCCTCTAAAGTGCAGTTTGGCTTAATATGTAAACACCACTGATTTTCAGTGATCAGCTTCTGATAAGTAAAACCTTGGTTTATCTTCTGTTGCAGAGTGGATACCATGAAAGGGACAGCACCAGAACAGAAGAAGATAAGCTGGGGGGGGGGGGTATACCTTGCTTTTCACTACCCCGAGTCCCAAAGCAGCTTACAGACACCTTTCCCTTCCTCTCCCCACAATAGATATCCGGTGCAGTAGGTGGGACTGTGAGAGCGCTAAGAGAACTTCTTTGGGAGAACAGCTCAAGAGAACTGTGACTTGCACAAGGCCACCCAGTTTGCTGTATGTGGAGGAGCAGGGAATCAAACAAGGTTCTCCAGATTAGAGTCCACCACTCTTAACCACTAAACCACACTGGCTTGCTATACTCTGAACAGGAGGCTATTGTAAACTTTAAATCCCACCAGGGCTGAATCTGCACTTACTTTGTTTATTCCATTGTGGATCCTGCTGAATCCAGATCGATTTGAACTCAGGTCTTCCTCCCCCCCCCCCCCATTGAAACAGAAAAGTGTTCTTCACATGGTTAGGGAAGCTCAGAAGGGGAGGGGGAAGCCAAGCACAGCAGGAGCCTCTTTTCTTGAATGAGGGGGGGGGGGAGGATTGGAGACAGCAGAGGAGGGAGAAAAAAGCCAAGAGGCAAATCTCTACTGAGAGAAGTTTAGGCTTCTGGAGCTTCTGCTGAGAAAAGTTAGGGCTTCCACTTTAAGCCTGGAAACCAGGAACTGACGCCCTGGCCAATCAAGGCTTCTTTACCACAGAGTTCAACCCCAAATTTGAAACAGGCAGAGCTCCACATGCTTTCTCAGTCCGATTCTTCAAACATTGAGGGTTACATCCACTCTATAATATTGCAGGATAAAGGTAGGGTCACTCCAGATCAATAGTGCTTGTTGCAGAGGGAAAATTTAAATCAGACAAAATGGAAATTGCATTCAATCAAGATGGCAAGACTGAATCGACCTGGGATTGGAATAAAAGCTCCATGCAAATTCAGCCCAGGAAGAAAAATAATGTGGGATATTTAGGGGGGGGGGGAATAAATTAAGAGTTCTTGCAGAAATGTGTAGAATTCCTGTTAATTCACAATTCTCTCTCTTGTGACTTCCCCTCTCCCTGTGGAATGCCTGAAAAAAGTCAGGAAGCGCCCCCCCTCCCCAAATCCTTCTTTCATTTTGCAGAATGTGCTAAATAGAAATGTTGAGGAGGATTTTTTCATAAAGGGATTAGAACTAAGTCATAATGGAACAGCTCAGGAGGACCCTTGCATCAAAGAATAGGATTATAGTCTATTGGAATGTTTATTGCATCACTTTGTTTTTCCTGCATTACTGCTCTCTGTTATTGTATGTCATACCTTATATTGGGGGGGGGCAGGATAAGGGTTGCATTCTTTTCTGATTCTGCAATCTTAGTCCTATGGGAATCCTAGTCCCACCACTATAGATATAGCTCTTGATTCCTGTTATTCTCTTTCCCCCCCTCTTTCAAGGGATGATTTCTCTTTCAGTGTGATTTCTCTGCAGACCTTGCTGTTTCTCTATGTTATGTGCCACAGGGTGGTGCTCTAGCAGGAGGACAGGAAGAGTTGACTGTCTCTGCTCATCCATGGAGTGAATGAGAAGTTCCCTTCCTGACCCTTCTGTCTTTTAAGTTATCTTTGAGCAAAATGGAACTGATTAGAAACTGACTTCAAATTTCTGCTGGCCTCAGTATGCCTTGAGTAGGGACTGGAATTTTAGCTCACCTCCCTGGAATTATAGCTGCTTGGAGGGTGGATTCCATAGCATTGCACTCCACTGAGGTCCCTCCCCACCCCAAGAACCACCCTTTCCTGGCTCCAGCACCAAAGCCTATAGGTATTTCCCAACCCAGAGCTGGCCACCCTAGTCTTGAGCCTAAAGAAAATTACCCAGGCTGAAATAGCCATCCCAACTGGATCCATGCTGTCTAGTATCATTTAGAATTTTTTTCCTGGCTTACATCTATCCCCCTCAGATCTTGGTGCCGAGAGAACTGCAAAACTGTCAGGAGTTGCAGAAGCATTTGTTCTCTCTCCACGATGCACCTGCTTTTCGACAAGCAGCTTCACACCTGACATTTTAAAATGTATACCTAAGATCTTTCACATACAAATAAACCTTCCAAATACAATATCTGCATGAAAACACACTCAGAGGTGGAAACACAGGTCTCTTCTGAGGAGGGAGAAACATCAGCTGAATCAGGATGCAGTGTCTGTCCTTGTCATTTAGGTACATTCATTTGCAAACCAGATTTGTTTTCATGCAATTTGTGGAATGGTCCAAAGAAGAGCTTTTTAAAAATCCCTGTGCATGAACACAAGTAGCTATTTGGATTTGTGCCAGTATTCATAATTCAGCTTTAAAAAAAATCAGAGAATGTGTTCTTTTTAATAAACATTTGTTTTCTGGTAGAGAGCACCTCAAAATATGCTCATAACTTGAGAGACAAATATTTTATTAAACCACCTGCCCTCCTTCTTGAAAGAAGACAAAGCACTCGTCTGAAATTTAGTCCTTGTTAGAATGCAGTTGAAGGCTGATGAACTTACTGAAGCTCCCTATTTGTTTATTAGAGTTCCTTCCTTTCACTCAACTGTTTGCCTGATTTAAAAGTCCCAACATCCCTTTGTCACTTGCTATGTAATAAAAGGCCCCACGTAACCAGCTTGGGAGAGTTGTAATAAGCTAGCCATTAAAATTCACTTTAGAAGAATGCTTCTCATGTGATTTCCCAAGAGAGAATGTTTGGTTTTTCAAATCTTATTTATATTTTATTGACATTTAATTTTAACAAGCCATAAGGAGCAAAACATGCCTGGCTAGTTTCGGTGTGATGGGATGCCATAATAAGACAAATTTATCTTTTTTCTCCTGGTTTATCTGTGCCAACTATTGCAAAGAAATTTGATAAGGAACCCATCTGGATTGATTCAGGCCAGTTCCACACTGGGGCCATTGTTTGCAGACCTGTTGATGGTGTTTCAGCATTATCTCCTTGTGGGATTATAACAGAGGATCTCTATATCAGGAGAAACAAATTCTGAAATAATTCATCATCCACGAGATTTCCCTGTCCACACACATTAGACACCTTACTCAAATTTAGAACCACTTTGGAGTTGGGGAGAAGTTTCCTAATAATAGGACCATTATTTTCCTATTAATAATGTCCCAAATTGTAATTTATAGATATGGTGGTTCATAAAGAGGATGGGCATGAGAAGTATGCATGCACACGAAAGCTCATGACTTGAATACACCATTGTTGGTCTTAAAGGTGCCATTGGACTCAAATTTTGTTGGACTACAGACCAACACAACTATCCACTTGAATTCAAATCCAAACCAGATACATTGTTCCAACCACTCAGAATCCAGCCACTCAGACCTTCTAGCTCTCGTGCCTCCTTGTTCTCTATGACTGTGGCAGCAGTGGAGAAAGGTCAAACAACAACCTCTCTTTGTTTCTCTCTCTCTCTCTCGTCATTACTCCTCAGTGCCTGGAATTCTGTTAGAACTGCAGGTCTCCTGATTGGTGAAACATGTCCATTTTCCCAGGGTTCTCAGCAGCTTCTCCAACACAGACAGAGAGAGAAAAGTAAAAGCAATCTCCTTCCCTCCCTGCCTTATAATGCTGCCAGCTCCGGATTGGGGAATTTCTGGAGATCTGAAGGTGGAGTTTTGGGATGATGAAGTTTGAGGAGGGAGCTCAGCAGCGATATGAGGCCAAGCAATCCACACTCCAAAACCACCATTTTCTCCAGGGGGACTGATTTCTGTAGTCTGGAGATCAGCTGTAATTCTAGGAGAACTCCATTTCTTGCTTGGAGGCTGCCAACTCTGATCAGCCCAGAAGGCTGAAGAACAGAGAGGGCCAGAGCTACCTCCACCCATGCAGGAGGAGGAGGAGGGATAGGAAGGCAAAAGAACCGTGAGCTGAAGGGGTTGGATGAGCTCAAATATTGGAGATAGCAGTGACATTATGTGCAGAATAGGGTTGTGCTCTGCACCTGCATTTGTGCACCGAGTTATGTACTGGCGCCGTGCCTCTCCCCCCCCCCCCCCGTGGCGCGGCACTGGCTGCGTCAGCCTGGAATGGCTGATTCAGATGCCACTGCACACAACCCTAGTGCAGAACTCGAGAGGAATAAGGGACATTGCCCCCATCAGTCTCCTCTCAGGCTCACAGCTGTCAGTGCCAACTTTCAGTATGAGTGTGTGAGAGAATTAGCACATTGCTCACATTTTCTTTCCAGATCTCAGTCCAGCTGATGAAAAGTATACCTGCTGTACGCGGTGAAAGTGCTTCTAGAAGGGTCCCACTGTTCTAAGATGTTACATCTTTATCTTAACAAACATTTAATGGAACCTTGATGCTAGCTCCAGGAGTTAACATAACAATAGACTTGCGTCTCTTTTGTGGCCTGGCTAGAATATAAGATTTGTTCAGCACTACATAGTCTTTGATGTCTGATAAAGCTTTTTCTGAGAAACTCTGTAAGAAAACGGGATACAGTAAATGTAGAGACTCAAGTTAATAAATGAAAAGGTCACAGACTCTCTTGAGGAATAATGGACACTGCACATTTAAGGAAATAAAAAAAATTCCAATATATACAGTAGGTGAAGTTTTCTTCTTCCCTTGTAAGATGGAAATCTTAGTCTAGTGTTTAGTTGAAGATGAAACAGAAAATTCAAGAGACTGTTATGTTACTTGAGTGGAAGTCCAAACCCAAATTGTACTCTTTCTATGAAAGTCTTATTTAGGATAACTTTGAAGCAAATACAGCTGTGATTAGTAATGGAGATCTCACAAAAATGTGAGCAGCATTCTCAGTTCTTAAGAAAACTACACCGGCATCCTTAATCATAGAATCATAGAATCATAGAGTTGGAAGGGGCCATACAGGCCATCTAGTCCAACCCCCTGCTCAATGCAGGATCAGCCGAAAGCATCCTAAAGCATCCAAGAAAAGTGTGTATCCAACCTTTGCTTGAAGACTGCCAGTGAGGGGGAGTTCACCACCTCCTTAGGCAGCCTATTCCACTGCTGAATTACTCTGACTGTGAAAAATTTTTTCCTGATATCTAGCCTATATCATTATACTTGTAGTTTAAACACATTACTGCGTGTCGTTTCCCCTGCAGCCAACGGAAACAGCATCCTGCCCTCCTCCAAATGACAAACTTTCAAATACTTAAAGAGGGCTATCATGTCCCCTCTCAACCTCCTTTTCTCCATGCTGAACATTCCCAAGTCCCTCAGCCTATCTTCATGACATCTTGTGATTTTGATGTGATGCCCCTGTTGATACAGCCCAAAATGGCATTTGCCTTTTTTACCGCTGCATCACTCTGCCTGCTCATGTCTAGTTTACAATCCACAAGTACCCCAAGGTTTCACCTCCTTCCAGTCTGATGAAACACCATTGACAACAACTCTTTGAGTGCGGTTCTCTAACCAATTCCCTATCCACCTATCTGAAAATCCAGATTGCAGTCCTTCAATTTATCCATCAGAACATCATGGGGAACCTTATCAAAACTTTAGTAAAATCCAAGTAAACGACATTAACCAAATTTCCACAATCCAGCAAACCTGTTACTTGGTCAAAAAGGGTTGGTCTGACAGGACCTGTTGGAGACCAATCCATGCTGACTTCCTTGGATCACCAAATTGTCCTCCAGATGTTTGCAGATTGCTCCCTTTAATATCTGCTCCATTATCTTACTCACAACAGAGGTCAGACTCACTGGTCTGTTGTTTCCCAGGTCATCCTTCCTCCCTTTTTTGAAGATTGGGATAACATTTGCTCTCTTCCAGTCCTCTGGGACATCTCCAGTCCTTAAAGAGGTCCTGAAGATGATGGACAAGGGTTGGGCAAGTTCTCCGGAAAGTTCTTTGAGCACTCTCTTTTTTAATAAAAGTTCTATCTCAGACTGTGTGAGGAGGCAACATGGCAGGAAGGCCTGGTCCAGTATGGCTATCTGGTTTGCATCTCTGGGTGGCCATTCCCATCGCATCCAATGACCATGCTCTTTGTTGGCCTTGTTTCCTTCTTCCACTGACCAATCCTAGTATAATTGCTTTCTCCACTGAGTTGGATCACATGATATGGCCAGAGTAAATGAGCTGGAGTTTCATGATTGAACCAGGGTTCAAATAAATCAATTCTTCTTTTGTCTGTTTTTTTTCATTGCCCATCTTTCACAACCATAAGTGGCTATTGGAAATATGATAGATCTAACAAATCTACATTTGTTAGTCTGGCTTATATCCTTGCCTTTCTGTGTTTGGTTCAAGCTCATCAGTGCTGAGGGACCCAGAGCAATTTGACATTTTATTTCCATACTGCAATCACCACTCACATCAATTTATGATCCAAGAAACATGAATTCTTGACTGCATTCAATCTCTTCGCCATCAATTGTTATTGTGATGTGTGTGTTTTTTGCAGGAATGTTATCTTCATCAATACGTTTGTTGAAGTCCAGATGTGGTAATTTTGCTTAAACTTACTTGTGGCTTTCCTCAAGACTCCCCAGTTGTTTGTCCTCTTCTGGTTTTACTTTAGGTAAAATTTTAGCGGCAACTTCAGCATGGGAAGTAAGCAGAATTCAGCATTTGTGTAAGTTCACCTTTCTGGCTTGTGGTCAATGACTTGTGATAGCTGACTGACAAAACGATGTGAAAATATCTAAAAATGTTATAGATGCAAATAAGCAGCAGCAAGGATGCATGAAGAAAAGTCACACTTTGGAAAGGTAATGGAACAAAAAGTTTCATGAACAATTACTAACCATATAAAGAATAATCTCCTTGCACTTGAGTGCATTTGAAATGGAGTCCTTGAAAGAGTCCGTTGTTGTATTCCTCAGATAATATTTTGATCACTCTTTTATTGCCTGTTGCAATAGTGATATTTCCCATCCAATGTTAAGACACTGAAATGTCATTATAAATAACACAAATGTGTGACTTTGTAATTTCATAATTCCAGGCAGTACAGCATTATTCTACATTTTGCATGGGTGACCTGTAAAACATGATGATTTTTTTAAAGGAGCTAATACATCAAGGAATGTAGCTTTGGTAGAAAGGATAGCTATAAATCAGGGGTAGTCAAACTGCAGCTCTCCAGATGTCCATGGACTACCCCATGAGTCCCTGCCAGCATTCCCACTGATGGAAGGAATTTTCATCAGCAGAGGATGAATCCTCTGTCTTCTCTATCCCGCTGCATAATGTTGTTCCTCCATGAGAGGGAATCCCCAGGAACTTCCTGTTACTGAAAATTACTGCCCACAACTTCTAGTAAAAAATTTCTGATGGATCCAACTCAATAGTCAGGTTCTTTGTGGTGATATTTTAGACCAGGTTCAATGCTGAAGGTCAAAAGGAAATCAATAATTTTGCAAGCAAGTTATAGAAATATTAAAGCATATGTATGTGATTTATGACTCTGAGGTTTCAGTTGTCTGGGAATAGGATTTTTAGGCTGCTCCATGCATTACAAGCTTGATCTAGCCCATTGTGGGTAGAGAGGGTCCTCATAGGGGTCCCCCTGTCTAAGCTTGTGTTGTGTTGTGTCTAGGCTAAGTTGAATGGACTGGACTAGAATAGTATATGGGAAGTTCCCCTAGTACCTATTACCATACCTATAGTCTTTTGAGAGGTGAGAAAGCAAAACAGTTGGTTTTATATCCTCCCTATTCTCTACCCTGTAGTCTCAAAGTGATTTACCATAGCCTTTCTTCCCTCCCTCTCTCCACAACAGGCACCTTATAATGTAGGTGGGGCTGAGAGAGCTGACTGGCCCAAGGTCACCCAGCAGGTTTCATGTAGAGGAATGGGGCATCAAACACAGTTCTCTATATAGAGACCGCTGCTCTTAGCTACTACCATTTGCTGTAATGCCCTAGGAGGATAATCCCATGAGTGGGAACTATGAAGTATGTGTTAGGTCCATGAAGAATTTTGAAATTTGCAATGTATACATCTAAAAATTTGTAATGTGAGGATCTAAACTTGTGAAAACATATGTGTTATTGAGATGTATTGATAAGAGGACCAAGAATATACCTTTGTTGGCAAACCTGGAGTTATTGCAGTGAACATCTGTTATGAGAGAGTATAAATTATATCCCAACATTAATTTTGGAATTATACAAATTCAGCACATTCAAATGATCCCCTTTGAAAATTTGACTTTGTTATTTGAAATGTAGCATATCCTGTGTAAAATAAAACAGCAGGCCTCAAGGGGGAGGGTTAGCTGCCGTCTTCTCATTTGCTCAGGCAGATCCATACAATCCTTGATGAGGTAGACCTGAATTGCTATGCTTCCCTCCAACAGAACAGCTTTCTCTGAAACATGATTGGGTGTTGAGGTAGCATTCCCATAAGCTCAGCTGAGTGGTTATTGTTCTTTTCAGGTGCAAGGCAGCCTCTTGTCTGTCACACAGAGGTCTTGCAGAACTTATCTAGGCCCAACTGCTCACTGCTGTTAGCAGCAGGGACCCCATGAAAGCCAGTATGATATAGTACTTTGTGTATAAGACTAGGAGCTTGGAGAATGAGGTTTTAACTTTGTCATGGGGTTGGCCTTATAATGTGGGACCATTTTGTACAGCAAAATATATGTCTGGCCCTGGGCCAACTTTCCAAAAACAGAATCATCATTAGTTAACTGTAGATTCGCAATTGATTCAGAATTTTTTATGCCATCTCCCTAGAAATCTGCTCAAGATGGCTTGCAAGGTAAAAAAAAAATGTAGTAAAATAATCAAAATCTAAATTATCAATATACAAAGATGCAAACTGTCCTCTACCCCACTCCACACACACACAAACAGAACCAGTCATGAAAATGGCCCTCAGGCTAGACACAGAATCAGCCAGAAAAAGATAAAGGTAAAGGTAAAGGTATCCCCTGTGCAAGCACCGAGTCATGTCTGACCCTTGGGGTGACGCCCTCCAGCGTTTTCATGGCAGACTCAATACGGGGTGGTTTGCCAGTGCCTCCCCCAGTCATTACTGTTTACCCCCCAGCAAGCTGGGTACTCATTTTACCAACCTCGGAAGGATGGAAGGCTGAGTCAACCTTGAGCCGGCTGCTGGGATTGAACTCCCAGCCTCATGGGCAAAGCTTTCAGATGGCTGCCTTACCACTCTGTGCCACAAGAGGCTCTTCAGAAAAAGATAGAACACTTCAATCAAGTACCTGCATCATGAATTTACCTCAACTGTCTTTTGAAGAGAAGGAAAAAATGAATGGGGAAAAAAAAGGAAAATGAGCAACATGGATATAAAAGAGAGAGAGAAATAACCTTGTGTCTGGCGGTTCATCACAGGGTTCAAGGCTTGTCCTCAGTCAATTACTGGTGGGAGCCACTGCCTATTACTACTGAAAGGACTGTAAGGAAACAACTCCTTTCCAAAGCACTCCTGTTTTTGTTTTTGTTTTTTAAAGTCTTGATTTGAACCCTTTGGCCTAGCCAACTACCGAACAAAGTAAAATGCAATTTATATGGAAAGAGGCACACGGTTCGTTAAGGCTGCTGTTACAACGCAAAGTGATTAGAACTGTGTCCTTGGAAACCGTGACACACTATTGGAACAACAGTGTTGTAGAGAATAAATGGAACAAAGATATGAGAAATGTTAATGATGCAAAAGGGAAAAGAACAGAACAAGCTAAAAAGTTGTGATACAAGAAGGAGAAGCATAAAAGAGAAGTACAAAAAGCTAGATTGATTGTATAACGCACCCTAATTGCAGTTGCAATGAGACAGTGAGAAGGACCAACACATATTTCAGAACTAAAATAGCACTCACAGCAACATACTTCAAATAATCAATAAAGCCATCATTAACCAGTCAGGTTTTTTATTTAAAAAGTGGTCACATGAACACAAAACCCCATCATGTTCAGCATAATCAATGCATAAATTAAAAATAACTTACTGGCAAAAAAATTAACACACAAGCTTAATCTCAGCAGGAATCACAATGAAACAGCTTCTGAGTAGCCATGAAGCTGCCTATTAAATGGAAAATGCCTTTGCCTAATAAAGTCAAGGGGAATGATTGTCTCTCTAAGCAAAACAGAGGTGACCACAATGTAAAAAGCCTTGCTCTGCAGATCATGAATGACTAAAGCAAAGATCACCAATGGAGCAAGAACTCTCTGTCTGAAGCGATGCAAGAGGTATCCTAAGGGAGAAAGTAGATCCTTACATAAATGAGACCTTTCAGATTTCCTACTGAATTTCATTGAATGTTAATTCAAGGAGAATTTGGAAATTCCTGCATGGGCAAGACATCTGAAAAATGTCTTCTAAAGGCAAGAGAATTCAAGTACGTTTTTTTCCGAATTTTCTCAAGAACAAAATTAGGCTAAGGAAGAATCACCTGAAAATTTTTCTGAAGGTTCAATGCAATAGCAAGTCAGTGCCTCATCTGCGCCAGGCCTGGGTGGTCGGCGGCCCGGTGGCAACATCATGTGAAAGTGAGGATTAGCCCCACTTCCATATGACTGCACTCTCGGTCTTTTCTTCCCCTGCGGAATCGGCAACAGCGTGTTTTCCCACTAAACCTGTGGTCCTCAACCTTCCTAACACTGCAACCCTTTAATGCAGTTCCTCATGTTGTGGTGACCCCCAACCATAAATTTATGCAAATGTTCTTTCACAGAAATTAAACCAAAACTGACCAATTGGACAAAGATCCATTGTTCATGATTGTATATAAATTGGGTTTTTTCCAGGGTTTCTCAGTTCAGTTCTGCCTCTTGTCCCACCATGCCAATCTTGCTCTTTTCCACTGCTCCAGACAAATGCTCTATCTTAATCTACCCCGCAAGGCTGTTGTGTAGATGGCACCCACCCGGCCAAGCTGCTCGCCCTGCTGCAACCCCTCTGAAAGGGTTGTTCAATACCCAAAGGGTGAGAACCTTTGCACTAAACCATCCTTTTCTTTTGATGCATTTTGACGCTAAAGGCTATGCTTGTTTGTTTGTTTATTTGTTACCTTTATGTACCGTCCTCCCCTAAGGCTCTTTTGATAAGACTAGTGATACTTCACACATATCTTGCAGCCTGCTTCGTAAGTTCTTTTAATGCAGTGATAATCACTCTGTATCTCAGGCGCCACATGAGTCTCTGCAAAAACATGGGGTGCTTGCTCCCATGTTCCAGAAAGTGGGCAATTTCTTTAGAAACTGGAATAATTTTAGAATATAGCTTACCCATGACAATTATAAGATGGAACTGGGCATACCATTGTTGAATACTAGGCCATAAAAAAAACCCTCCCAGGACTGGGGAAAGAGAATGCAAGAGGCTCAGAGTTACTTTGGTAATTAAAAGGGTTATATTATAATTGTTTGTGCATATTCAGGATGGAGTTCATGTGACTATTTTGGTGGAGAGGAACTGCCAATGTGGCTTTTTATGTTTCACAGAGTGAGTACCACTAGTTTAATGGGTTGCACACAAAGCAGCAACTGGCATGTTATCACTGCCCACAGTCAACATGGCTCCTTTCCAGTGAGTCTTAGGTTATTTTATTCCTGCTAGTCACAAAACAATGCTATGTTTCACTTACCAGTGTGCACTATGTGCTAAGGGCAATGGGGAGGAAAAGTCTCATTAAAACGAGTCAAGGGAACTTGCTCACATGCTCCCTTATGATATATGCATGATTCTGATAGCCTATCTCACCATTAGGAGGAATGATCTTGGAACAGTATTTTGTTAGCATATTAAAGGATCAACATGGGTGATTTTTTTTTAAACCAGTGTAAGGCAGTTACTTTCCATGGGGGGAGATGCATTGTTGATCACAACTTTCTCAAAAGTCATGGTTTGAAATTCCTCAGTGTTTAAGGGCTGTATGCATCCTGGTATCTTTATAGTATTAGTAAATCAAAACATAATTCACTGGGGACATCAGTAATGGATGAACTAAATAGCATCATCTAATCCGGTAGGCAGAACCATTATTTATGAAGCACTGAGCATTTCTCCTTTGTCCTTCTCAGCAGCTGTATGTTTCCCTCATCAGATCTTTGTTCAGTTTGTGAGAACATTTAAACCCAAATGACTGCAAAAATCCAGGCAGCGCAGCAAAAGTATCTTACCAATGTATTTTCAAATATATTTAACTGTCAATCATTAGCTTTCTTTCATGGTAAATGAAGATCAGTTTAGCAACTGGGGTTGATGATCCTACCTCCTTTAGATTCTTGTTGTTGCCAGCCTCCATGGCCTCAGCTCTGAATGAGAGGGTGCTCATGGCACTTAGCATCTTCTTCTTCCTCCCCACCCTATTGATGTCCCCCTTGGCCAGTTTCCTTACTCTTTTGAATAGTGTGCAGCATTTTGTAAAGGCCCCATAAGGCCCATTGACTTGCAGGCAAGACTTATGGGCAGGAAAGAAGGACACAGACACTTGGATGGTTTGAACATGGCCACAGCTTTATTTTAACACAACATTGTTGGCCCAAAACTTGGCATGGAATTGGAGAGCCCACACCGTCAATGTTACCATAATTAGTTGGCCACAGCAGCACCAGGGAGCCACCTGACTCTACCCCTGGGACAACAGGTCCCCCTTGCTGCTGTGTCACCCTATCAGGAGGTGTTTCAACCTAGTGTGCCAGAGAGAGGTGCAAATGCCCTCTGGACACACAGGGCACCTCGCTCAGCGAGCTTCTAGCCTCCCTATCCAGGTTGGCCTAACTCGCTCTAAGCTGCTCCTTTTATGGGGCCCCAAGCAAGTTGAGTTCAATACCCCTGATTGAACTTCCCCCAGCAGGCTTTCTGTCCATGCCAAAGCAAACAAATATATAAACATATAAACAACCATAAAAATTCCAACAGACCAATTGGCAAAAAGTCAACCATATTTTTTAACAGGGTGAGCGGGTGGGAGCTGCCTACTTGCTGCTCAAGCTGGAGGGGAAAGAAGGCAATGTGACACAGCCCAAGCCTTAAATAGGTGGCCACGGGCACATGTCTACTGTCCTCTACCCCACAAACACTTTCACCCTTCCTCCTCCCTCTCCTGCAGAATGAGGACAATGTGCGTCCCCTTTCCCACCCAGCCTGCTGCTTCTTCGATAGGGGCTTGGGGGTAGGTAAGTCCCCAGCCACATTTGACTTGTCATGAGAGCTGAAACACCTGGTTGATACATTTGGATTCTGGGAAAGGGGAAAGGTTTTCTGTATGAGTCTTTGTTTCACTCATTTTGATGGCTGGTGCTTTCCTTTTTAGCAATTTCTTCTTGTAGCATTTGTATACTGTTGGATTAATAAGAAGTGAAGCAAGATGTAGCACATACAGTTAAGAGCTACAATGTACATTCTAACTGAGTAATATCAAATCAGACTTCATGGGAGGCTTTCCATATAACCATCATTCAAGTTCACCTATAGATACTGCAGAGGAAAAATGTGAAAGCTTTTATACAAGTGTCCAGCAAGAAATTGATCACACACCCAATTCTGAAAAAGAAGACATCAAGTACTGCTAGGAAAACTGAAGGCAGCAGCAAAAGAAGAAGACCCAACATGAGGTGGCTTGGCTCATTCAAGGAAGCAACAGCCCTCTGTTTGCAAGACCAGAGCAAGGTGGTTAATGATGGGTCATTTTGAAGGGCATTAATTCATGTAGACTTCACCTTCCAAAATTTTTCTTTGGAAATTACTCCTGTAATTCCAGGAGTTCTCCAGGTCTCAACTAGAGGATGGCAAGCCTAGTTGACAGAAAAGTATGGCTCAAATCTTACTCTAGCAGAATGATGGGAATTATATTTCTGATCCTAACTGAATCATTGCAAAATATATTCACCTACAAGTGAATCCAGCTGAAAAGGAGACCCAAGAAGTTGGGTAAATGAGCTGTTGAGAAGAAAAGAAAACATAAGGGATAAAGGGGGAAGCAGTAAAACTATGGATCAGAACAAGGTCAGACCTGTAGTAACAAGGCTCAGATTTATGATGCACTACTAAACCTGTCATGCAAGCATACTGGGGACTGCAATGGGCAAAGCTGGCTTGACTCAGATTTGAAGGCCCAGGGAACTGAATGAGAGAATCTAAATCAGTTTGGGGAATACTGAGGTGCTGCAGTGTGAAATTGCTTTTTGAAAGCAATTGGTGGAAGTATTCCATTGGCTGGCCTGCACCTCCTCTTTAAATATAGCTTTCAGAAGTCATAGGGCTTTCTCTTTTTCACCTTCAGTTATTAGGAAGGCCATTTAATGGATAAGTGTGCTTGGCATTTCTAAGCCAATTTAAAACTGTGAAGCAAAGTGCAATGTTATATTTGGATACCCTTTTGCAGAAAGTCAAGCCAGAAATAAAAAAAATTAAATAATCAGTGATCTTTGACTGATCAGAATTTAATACAAATGCTTCTGTGAAGCATCAGAGTTGGTTTGGTGTATTCTGAAGTCAGTCTGCCTTTCTTGGACAGGAAATGATGGTCCCTGCGCAACAGAACAACTTGTCATGCCTCTAAGGAAGTAATTCAGTTCTGTAAGTAGGACCAGAACTGTGGCTTCACGTATAATATCTGGATTTTTTTTTAATTGGATACTGGCAGTCCCAGATGAACATTGCAAATGTCTAGGATTACAGCAAATATTTCCATCTCTTTCCTGTGCAGTTTTATATTGTGTTAATTCCATTTAGGTACGTGTTAATATTTCTCTTTGTGTCTCCACATCTGTAGACAATTGTACAATTGGTCTAGAATTATCAATACTCATCCATGACGAGTATCTAATTTTTAATATATATATATATATTTTTAACAAGATAAGCAACATGAACAGAAAATTATGAATATGTTTATTAATTTTTTGGATGGTAGTTGTATTTCTCCCCTCCCCTTTTGCCTTGTGTTTTTTTTTCCTGTTCATGTTGTTTACTATGATGAGTATTTGAAGAAGTGACCAGTGACTCATGAAAGCTCACATCCTACCACAAATGTTTTTAGTCTTTAAAATGCTACTGGATTCTTACTCTTTTCTACTTCATCCACAAATGTCACATTAAGAAGAGATGGTATTTATATCCCACTTTTGACAACCTGCAGGAGTCTCAAAGCAGCTTACAAGTGCAGGGAATCATACCCAGCTCAGCAGATTAGAACCAATTCTTCTCTTGACTACTAAATGTCTATAACACTCATTTATTTTTTTCTTTGTACTTTTTACAGAAAGAATGTATTGAAACAGGCTATTATGTTTGCTAAATCAGCAACTATGAAACTCCAGTGTTGCCCTGTAAAATGCAAGAAAGGAAGGGGGTGAGCAATGTGTTAGTATTCTACCCATAACATAGAATTTGCATTCCAGCTAGGACTCTATTAAATCTCCCCTTGTTGAAAGTTCATTTATATCAATGAGAAATACCAAAGCAGACTATGTGCCCAGACACTTCTCAAATACAATCTCCAAAAATAATTTTGGAAGAAGCCAGATGCTGCATACAATGAAAGTTTTCACTGAACATGCAAGTAGAAAGTTGAACAGAATTTGGCAGAAGTGTGTTCTGGAGACCCCCCCCCCCAATAATTGTTCTATCGGAGTTAAAACAGAGATAGACATAGATAGAGCAATGAAATCCATCTGTGTGGACCACTAGAGAAGGAGACTTAAGTTAAACTATAGGTATTAAAAATGGCATGTTTTCGTTTTTTAATGGTGTACATGATCTGGTTTTATTGAAGTGGAGGACTGTAGCCTACACTTGGCAATTGGGTTACATTTTGATTATCCCGTGATAAAGGTTCTAGTATTTCTAGTATTTCAGTAGTTCAGCCTTTTGTTAAACATTAAAAAGACAAAAGTAATG
Organism: Paroedura picta; assembly: GCF_049243985.1. NCBI lineage: Eukaryota > Metazoa > Chordata > Lepidosauria > Squamata > Gekkonidae > Paroedura > Paroedura picta. The sequence goes on along the minus strand of NC_135375.1, from coordinate 86,079,141 downwards.
ACCATTGCAAATAGCAGTCACATCACAATAACAATTGAAGGTGAAGTGATTGAATGTGTTGAAGAATTCATTTTTCTTGGATCACAAAATGATAAGAGGGGTAGTATGGAAATAAAATGTCAAATTGTTCTGGGTCACTCAGCAATGATAAGCTTGAACTGAGCATGGAAAAGCAAGGACATAAGGCAGACTACCAAATGTAGATTAGTCCAATCTATTTTATCCTTATCCATTGTTGTTCCTCTATATATTTATGAAACAGCCTAGGGGGTGCAACATGTCCGGCTGTCCAAGTTGGAATAGGGCCAATCAGGGTGCAGCCAGCTTTGCCCTGATTGGCCCTGCCCCTGCAGCTCCTGCCCTCCGTCCCTGGACTCTAGCCTCTTTGCTCTCAGATGCCTCAGTGCCTGGAGCCAGCAGCTGGTAAGGGGAGAGGCCCTGGGCAAAGGGTTGTGGTGGAGGGCTTGCTAACGAGGGCCTCTTGGCCTGCTAGGCTGGGTCTGCTCACGAGGGCCTACCGACCTGCTGACTATCTGCTAAGGAGCTCTGTCTTGGCCCTGCTAATGAGCAGGCCAGCCCCCGCCCACCCCACTTGATCTGGCTGCGAGCTGCAGCCCAAAGCCACCATAACCTGCCTGGCCAGGGAAGGGGAGCCTTTCAGGCCCCATTCTTAGGAACGGGCTTTGAAGCTAGTTTCTTTCTTTCTTTCTTTCTTTCTTTCTTTCTTTCTTTCTTTCTTTCTTTCTTTCTTTCTTTCTTTCTTCTTCTTTCTTTCTTTCTTTCTTTCTTTCTTCTTCTTTCTTTCTTTCTTTCTTTCTTTCTTCTTTCTTTCTTTCTTTCTTTCTTCTCTTTCTTTTTCTTTCTTTTTCTTTCTTTTCTTTCTTTTTCTTTCTTTCTTCTTCTTTCTTTCTTTCTTTCTTTCTTTCTTTCTTTCTTTCTTTCTTTCTTTCTTTCTTTCTTTCTTTCTTTCTTTCTTTCTTTCTTTCTTTCTTTCTTTCAAGTTCTCTTAGCAATAAACATGCTAAGGTTTTATTTCAGTGGCCACTTCTCTCATTTGGGCTTTGATAGCCTATGGACAACAGCACACGCAATGCACTTGATGAGAGATAGTAGGCCTCGAGCAAGTCTCATAATTGTAAAAAATGCTATAGCATCCTCCTTACATTATTGATAGGCAACTGTTCCAAGAGAATACTCATTTGACAACTCCGCATAATAAATGATTGCTTTAATATTTATACCTCTATCTCTCTGTGTCTAATTTAATGATCCATTTAGCATGTTTCTAATTCCTGAGATGATCGTAGAAATCTGTTTCATAATTATGTTTCCATTCTTATATATTGCTTAAAGTCTGGAACATGACATTCCTTTCCTCACCAGCAGTTACTTAGTTTGAACTTAACCCCTTGCCAGCCTGGATGTTCTAATGTTCTAATGAACAACAGCAATAGAAACTATGAGAAATCTTTTTGTTAATTTTTAAAACATTTGAAAAAGAGAGTCTATGCTAAATAAAGATTAAAGGCCCTACCTTGGGAAACATAAATTAGAGTAGCTTCACAGAGTTAAATGGAGCTTCACTGATTTACATTAGCTAAGGATTTGGCCAATTAGTAATGCCATAATTATAGTAGTGTGCATAACAACCACCTTAATTAAAATTGAAGCCTGGTTGGGCAAAATAAAATCAGGAAGAAAGGCTTCTTATAAAACCCCCAAAGTTACTGAGCAATGAGAACTTCGACAGAATTCACTGAGGAATAGGACACATTTCATATAATGTCCTTCACATGAGATCGTGTTGGAATATTGTTCAGTCAGGTTTGTTTGTCCATGTTAGTGCTAAAAGATCACTGAGTGGAAAGCTTTTGACAGTATAGTCCTACAAATGCTTTTTTGAGAGGGAGTAAGACCCATTGATTAGTCTTGAGTAGAATTCTGAGTAGACATGCTTTGGGTGGCTTCGATTCTCACCAGCACTGAAAGAATTCCAGCAACTTTCAATTCATAAATGGGCAGGATTCACTGTGCTTTTGGTGGCAGGCAAAGGATTATGTGATAGTGGAGCTTCTTGTTCTGTTTTCCTCACATCCTTTCCTAGTGCAGCTTATTGGTATTTTGAATTGTTAGTGTTTTGGAATTCATATCTGATTTTATTGTATTGAGCCACACTGAGAACAAAGCTAAAAAGGGTCATATAGACATTTTACATAAAATAAATTACGCACGCAAGCTGCATTTCTCTGTTGCTTTCCTAACTGATATTTCCCATCCAAGTTTTCAGTAAGCTCCTGTACTACCCTGACATCCTTTAAAAGGTAACTTGGTTTAGAATCTTATGTGTTTTTTAGTTCTGGTGTAGGAGGTCCAGCTAAAGGAAAGCCCTGAGATATGCTGCCAGTCTAATTGAATGTCTTTTAGCTATCCTCTAAAACCTGAGATTTTTGGCTCAAGCAGTAGTCTCCAGAGTTGATTTGGGCAAAAATCTGGTGGCAACATGGAAATTACATATCTAGGGTTTGGTGACCAAAGTGCATGGATGGAGGGCAGCACACAGCCCTCTGGTGAGCTTCCCTGCCTGCCCGCCTGCCCAGGGCTCTCGGGCTGGTCAGCCAGGCCAGGCCAGGGTCATTCCTGTTGTGGGTCATTCCTGGGGCTCTGCCCTCAGCTTTCTCTGCCCCTTGGACTCTAGAAGGACTCTGGCTGTGGGCCATGGCACCAGGTGAGGAGATACAGAAGCTAGAGGCCGAGGGGAAGGACTTCATGTCATTCCAGTCTAGGTGTTGGGAAATTCCATGGTGGAGAAAAATGCCATTTGGACCACTGCAAAGGAAGTTTACCATTGGTGCTGGGGGAGGGGGTCCTCCCTGGCAAGGTTATGGTGATCTGGCAAAAGGACTAGGATTGCAAAGTGGCTCAAAGTGGTTTACAATCGCCTTCCAAGGTCAAAAAATTATGTACCACACACTCTGTAAGACCTAGCAAGGGCCAACACCTCCAGTGTTCCATCTAGATGTAGGCCTGAAGCTTGAGGGTTAATAACTATTATTTAATGTCACAAGTAATGTGTGTTTTGTGAGATCAGCACATAGTTTACATGAGACACAATTTGGTGTTTGGATTTGGACAGGCATAAGGCCTTCCCATCTTGCCCAGTCCTCATCTGGTTCTGCCTTCCCATCAAGCACTGACCAAAATGTATGTCAGCCATTTGAATGCTTGATCTGTGTTTTGGGAAAGTGCCAAACCACCCTTGGGAGTATTTTCAAATAATACTGAAAAGCTGCATAGAAGGAAGTTTCATGGTTCTGTACTGTCCAGAACTAAGAGGTCCCAGTAGGCTTATCGTCAACATCTGTGATGGATTTGGGTTTCTATGTTGGAAAGGGCTTAAATGGCATATTTCAGAGGTGATGCTCCTGCTGTTTTATTTTTTTCCTATTTGCCTCATGTACTTCCTTTCCTAGTCTCACAATCTGAATTAATTAAGCAATACAACATGACAGGCCATGTTTTATGAAGTCATTACTACATGCTTCATTTCTTGAGGGAAGCGCAAGCCTGAAGGCCATTGTATTCAATTGCCTGAAGCATTAGTTAATGGCCCTGTAAAACAAACCCCAAAGTGTCTCTTTTTCTATTAAACTATAACTTTGAGGTTCAGATTTCATTTATTTTAAGTGCCTCTGTAAACCTGTGTTTTGAGCTTAGGTGTGTTCATTTTATTTGTGGAAAATATAATTCATGGGGAAAGACATGGGAACTGTATATGCCTTGTTCAAGGGAAAAAGTCAGCATTTTAACTATTGGCAACTTGCACTTTCTCCAGGTATTGCTGTCAGAATTTTCCTTCTTAGGGAAGGTACCACCAATTCACTTTGACACTGCAGCTGTCAACCAATTGAAGAGTTCCCCATCTGCCTTCTAACAATTAATCAACTGATAAAATCAATTCCCATATTATTGGCACTTTCATATTGTAGGTTGTGAGTGATTGTTACAGTTACACAGATGGAAAGCTACCAGTCCTCATTATTCTTTACTCCCTGTTAGGAAACTGTCCTCTAAAATCAACCTTTCTCTCCCAGTTCCACAGGTTTGTTTGTTTGTTTATTAATGCAATTTATTTACCACACTTCACAGCACAGCTGGCTTGGGGCAGTTTCCAACATTCCAATATAAAACAGTACAATTAATTCATAAAAATGAGTGGCCACTATTATAGAGGGGCTGCTGGTTAATGCTTGTGGATGGCTAGCCAGGAAAATATGTAATTGCATCAGACCCAGTGGGTGGGATATTGATCATCTGGAAAACAATTGTAATAGCAGAGAATCTCCAAGTACCACCTGGACAGTGGAAACCCAACTTGTTGATACACTTCTACTAGGACTCTACAGTTAAACCAATTAAAATGTGTAACCCTGTTTAACATTCTACAACAATTTTATGGATTAGATATACCTTATAGCAGCCTTTCTCAAACATTTTACTGTTGCAAAACAACTGAAACATTGTTCAGGCTCTGAGAAACCCCCAGAGTGGTGTGATCATGCAGAATATGGTTGGGAAGCATAGCTGGGTACATGCCCCACCCCTCCAGGCCCATCACTGGCCATTTTGGAAGGGAAGGGCAGATTGGCATAACCAAATATGTTCATATCACCCAATAAATGTTTAACAAATTTTAAAATATATATTAAAAATTAAGTAACTCCCACCCACTCAGGAAACACTTCCAGGGCTATCAAGAAACCCCAGGGTTTCATGAAACCTTGGTTGAGAACACCTAACCTACAGGGTACCTCTTACATTCTTAGTACAACAAAGACAAATGTTTGACCTCTTGCAGTCTTCAAATTATTTCTTGATTCAGATAGGGCCATAAGTTTGATAAAGCAAGTGTCCACATACAGCTGAGAACAATGCATACAAGTATAAGGAAATATATGTGTAACACACAGATTAAAAGTTACCTTTCCCTGTTCCTTGAAGTTCTCCCTTCACAATGAGCAAGTGTAAAACAAGTATAAGTCTAAAATCTGTTTGCTGACAGATCATTACAGCATGTGAGATCACAGAAACAATTTTAGACTATTTCTCCCAGACATGTCTAATCTTCCATAGCACTAGTCACCTATTTCAGGATATGACTTAGTGTCCCCCTTCCCAATCCCACCCTCAAAAGACATGATTGGTTCTGTTGCAATAGAAACCCTCCGCAGACAACATTACACCCAGTGAAACCAACACCCAAAAGCCACGTGCATGCTGGTCCAGTCCTCTTTAGATGTGTAATTGTCAGCTGGTGAGCATGGAATCTGCATGTAAAAAGGGTGCATGCAGAAGTTCCATTCCCATGATCAGGAATGCTTCTTTTCCAAACATTCCTCTTGCTGCACTGTATGCATGCAGATAATTTATCACAGACTTTCCAGATCTTATCAGAGGGTTCATTTGATGATGATATACTCTGTCATTATAATCATATCCCATTTTCTTTCCCAGGATAAATGTCGTACACCTTAAAATACAAATCCAAGTTTTGATAACTGGATCTGCCCTCCCAACATGTTTAAAGTGCCTTTCTGCAAGCTGGCAATGGGATAACTATGGGGGAATGAGTCAGCTTCTGAGGCACAGAGCAGTTCAGTATCATGGATATCCAAATAGGTATGGTTGAAGGGGGAAAATAGTCACCAGTTACTTCTTGGCCAAAAAGTTGCATCTGGGAGATTTGGAAGCCCAATGGCTACATTATATTTCTTCCTTGTAGAAAGGAAGAGACAGACTGGACAAGGAAGGTTGGGAAAAGGTTATAAAATATCTGGATACAAAGAACCAGCTCTCTTAAGTTCTTCTCTTCTCATTCTTAGACTCCCCTTTTGTTTTTGTTTTGCCATGAAGCCATTTTGAGCAGGTGTTGCTGAACAAAAGGGAGGAACCCTCAGCCTAGGAAGCATAGTTCATGGGTTATTTTGGAACTGTAATTCCAAGAGATAAATGCCTATCCTGAATGGAATCATCACTAGGAATTAGAACAGAACTAGAGAACTGCGAAGAGCCTCTTGTGGTGCAGAGTAGTAAGGCAGCAGAAATGCAATCTGAATCTCTGCCCATGAGGCCGGGAGTTCGATCCCAGCAGCCGGCTCAAGGTTGACTCAGCCTTCCATCCTTCCGAGGTCGGTAAAATGAGTACCCAGCTTGCTGCTGGGGAGTAAACAGTAATGACTGGGGAAGGCACTGGCAAACCACCCCGTATTGAGTCTGCCATGAAAACACTAGAGGGCGTCACCCCAAGGGTCAGACATGACCCGGTGCTTGCACAGGGGATACCTTTACCTTTACCTTTAGAGAACTGCATGTTAAAAAAAAATCTTGCTCCGTTTGCAGTGTACGAAGACCAGTGCTTTTTGGGGTTTTGTCTTTAAAAAACTGATGACAGTACTCATCAATACGGTTGTACCAATGCCCTCCTCAGGACTTGGGTGAGACCCCCCGAAAAGTACCAGCTCTCAGTAGTGGTGAGTGCCACCCAAAAAAAGCCCGAACAAAGACCGTGTATATACTTATATTCTTTTATTAAATTATAATTTGACTGCTGGTATCCCGATTTCTGTAACAACTCCATACCTACTTCAGTCATACTTACTTCAGAGAGAAGTAAGGCGAGGGGGCAGTCAAGGATCTGCCTGTTTCCAAAGTGCACAATTCTGTGTGCTGGAGCAGTTTGCAAGAATGAAGTGGTAGCACTCAGGCATAGCTTTTGAAAGGCACTATAGTGGAGAGTTCTGGGGAACTAGTCTTCCATCAGGAGACTGTGTCGGGGGCAGCAAATATTCTCAGTGGAAAGTAGGTTATAACATGATCTTATAGATACTGGGTATTGAATACTTGGAATGTGGAATGGTATAGCACAGAGGGATCTCATTAAATCTTGGAAGCTAAGAAAGATCAGTTCCTGGATGTGAGATACTGAGGAAGACTTTTCAGAGGAAGGCAATGGCAAACCACCTCTGCTTAATCACTTGCCCTGAAAATCCTATGGGGTTGCTAGGAGCTGGCTGTGACTTGATGTCCCTTTACACACATTGAATACTTGGTATTAATTTTACATAAGCAAAGGACCACCAGGCCAAGATAGATTCATTACAATTGGATATTTACTGTAAGGTTATGAAACCAGAAAGGAGATAAGAACCACATTCATACAGGCAGATGCAGTAATAGTTCTGTTAAGGCAATCTGCATGATTTGACACCTAAGAAAGTTGTACATTGCTACCTACTGCTGTGTGCCTGTACTGCTGTGTTGAAAGCTCTGCGTTGGTCCATTTCTTGAATTTCTATGGACCTTGATTTTAAATAAAAAGCATGGAGCTTTTTATCCACCCCCAGTCTAAATACATCCCCTTTGTCTACACTGAATTCAATTTCCATTTTGATTTTGGGTGCTTTAAATTTTCCCACTGCAACCAATCTGATTGAGCTGTGGTGACCCTACCTTTCCCCCGCGATAACCAGGAGCAGAGATAACTCAGTATAATTCATCAAGCCACTTTGAGGGCTCACAGTATTAAACTGTAGATCTGCATTTTTCCGGATTAACATCTTCCCCGCTGAGGTAGAGAAGCAGTCTGTCCCTGATCGGCTGGGCACCAGTTCTAAGGGCCTTTTCGCACGGGGATCTTTGTTGCAAATTGGTCACTGAATGAAAAATCGCCATTTAAAATAGTGGAATTCGTCGTTTTGCATACCTGGCTTTGTAGTGGAATCAGTTGCGTTTTTTAGCGTTTCCCACAGGCTTCTGGTCTCGGCAGAAATCGCTAGAAAGGAAGCGCTATTGCCAAGCTCGTCCCGCCCCTGGCCGTCAAGCAGCCAATGGGCAGCCGTTAGCATGCTCCCAAACAGCCCCTTTCCCTTTAAGGAAGGTTTTTTTTTAAAAAAAAACACACCCATTGTAACGAATCTGGGTAGATTCGTTGCAATGGAGAGACCCATCCATCTGCCTGGGGTGTTTGAGCTGTCGTTTGATTGTTTGATCGTTAACACGCTATCTCCGAGTGAAAAAAAAAAATCCCCCCCCCCTCTCACGGGCCCGATTTTCGGCTGAATGGAATGTGTGCTTAGTGACTGAAGGGGAGGGACTGAAGCCGGGGAAGCCTCTGTTTGAGCTGTCATTTGATCATGGCCACGCTGCCTCCGAGTGGGAAAAAAAAATCCTCCCCTCCCCCCCCTCACGGGCGCGATTTTCAGCCGAAACAGTGTGAAAAATAAAGGGAAAATACATCAGCAAACGGGCTTCTGCTGGCTTCTTGTGCTGTAAACAGCTCTGAGGAGGGACTGCAGCCTGGGAAGCCTCACTGGCTAAACGGAGGCTCGCCGGTGCGTTGATCTCCACTCGCTCGGGGAAAAAAAAATGGTGATCGCTTCGCCGGAAGTTTGGAGGACAGGCTCAGGAGGAGGGACTTTGAAGAAACCGCAACAATGTTAACGCACAGGTCTTTATCGCTATTGTTGCAGATTGGTTGCAGGAGTGTATCGCTTTCCGGAGGGTGAATCCACTTTTTGGGATTCCCCTGAAAGCGCTACAACGAAGCGCTTTTTGCGGGTCGGTTTCAGGAGTGTTGCAGATTGTCTACGACGTCGTGGGTTATTCCAAATTAGTAGCGTTTTCAATTAGCAACCATTGTGCTATTTTGAAGCCGTGCGAAATGGCCCTAAGACTTCCTAGTTCCTGGTTGCAAGATTTTTCTCCCAAGAATTTTTTTTAAGTATTACAGTGACTGTGCTCCAAAATCCCATACTTCTCTCAGCAGAGATTTGCCTCATTCTGCAAGAGGCTGCTGCTGGCTTGGATCCCCCACCTGCATGTCCACCCCTTTAGGAAAGAAAAGAGAAAAGCAGCCTTGTGCTCAAGTGCAGAAGGGTTTCTGTTTCAGTTTGGAGGGAACAAAGCAGAAAGACTCGGGTTCAAATCGATCTGAATACAGCAGGATCAACAGCAGCCACCCCCAGCTATTTTATCAGACCCACCTAGGCATTCTGCTTTGTGAGCAGCACAGGTTAACTTCTCTCATTTACTGTGAACTTCTTCTGAAGACAATTGAGTAGTGAACACCCCCAGAATATAGAGAGTTCAATGAGATCTAAATATGCTGGAAAAGTGAGGAAATGAGAGGTGCAGTTCAATATGAAGTGCAGTGTTCTATATCTGGGTCACAAAAATGAAAAGTATGCATAGTGGGTCCTGGGTAGCAGTGTAAGAACTGTGTGTGAACAAGATCTTGGGGGTACTTGTGGACTGTAAGTTAAATATCAGCAGACGGTGTGATCCGGTGATTAAGAAAATGAATGCAGTGTTGGGCTGTATCAACAGAGGGATCATATAAAAATCACAATATGTCATAGTCCCGCTGTATCCTGCATTCGTGAGACCACACCTAGAATACTATGTGTGGTTCTGGAGACCTCACTTCAAAAAGTACATGGACAAAATTGAGAGGGTGCAAAGGAGAGCAATGAGGCTGATCCAGGGCCTGGGGAGCTATGAGGAAAGGCTGAGGGACTGAGGAATGTTCAGCCTGGAGAAGAGGAGGTTGAGAGAGGACATGATTATTCTCTAAGTATTTAAAAGGTTTTCACTTAGAGGAGGGCAGGGAGAGATTCCTGTTGGCAGCAGAGGATGGGACTCACAATAATGGCTTTATGTGTAGAATTGTACTGGCTAGATATTGGGGTGGGGGAAATTCACAGAGTAGTTCAGCAGTGGAATCAGCTGTCTAAAGAGATGGTGAGCTCTCCCTCACTGGCAGTCTTTAAGCAGCATCTGGACAGATGCTGTAGGCAGATCCTGCATTGAACAGGGGGTTGGACTAGATGGCCTGTATGGCCCCTTTCATGAGCCTCTTGTGGCGCAGAGTGGTAAGGCAGCTGTCTGACAGCTTTGCCCATGAGGCTGGGAGTTCAATCCCAGCAGCCGGCTCAAGGTTGACTCAGCCTTCCATCCTTCTGAGGTCGGTAAAATGAGTACCCAGCTTGCTGGGGGGTAAACGGTAATGACTGGGGAAGGCACTGGCAAACCACCCCGTATTGAGTCTGCCAAGAAAACGCTAGAGGGCGTCACCCCAAGGGTCAGACATGACTCGGTGCTTGCACAGGGGATACCTTTACCTTTACCTTTTATGGCCCCTTTCAACTCCATGATTTTGATTCTTATCTTTGTAAAATAAATGTTTTCTTTAAAAGTAGTACATCACACATTACAGAACTATTATTTCTCAAAGACATTAAGCTACTGTTTTATAACACAAAACAATGGTGAAAAAAGCATCACATCTTTTTCTAGAAATCAGCATTTAAGAAGAGAAGAGAGGGAAGAAAAGCCCCATACATTTTAAAGCTCAGTTATGATTCCTTTCCATCTCCTTTTACTGATCTATATAGTCAAATACAACCTGGATTTGGTAACTTTACCTGCAGCAGCATTTAGATGGAGGAACTGCCCATGTCTCCTACAAAATTTACAGGAATTTATAGGCAGGATTTAGTGGAACTACATCTCATCCCTATAGATGACTGGCACAAAAACATCTGCCTGTCAACAGGCTTTCTTTTAAAGCGATCCCCACTGTCCTGTTGCAGGGCTATAAGAGCTTCCGAGATTGATTGAAAACTAAAGAATGGCTATTGTTCTCTCTGTAAAAATCCACACACGGTCTCTTAGACACATTTTCATTAGAACCTGATTTACTAAGCACCAACCCAAGGGGAGTGGTGTACTGGAGGCACACCGGAGGGGGGGGGAATAAACACATTGTGTTTTATAAATCATGCAAACCAAGACTGCCACTGCTAGACTAATGTTCTCATCATAAGCTGACCTAAATCATCCTTTTGAGGTGCAAAGCCTGTCAGTTAATATCTATGGCAGGGGTAGTCAAACTGCGGCCCTCCAGATGTCCATGGACTACAATTCCCATGGGAATTGTAGTCCAAGGACATCTGGTAGGCCGCAGTTTGACTACCCCTGATCTATGGTATACATCAGGAGCACACATCTGAGGTGTTTTTTAAAGAAATCAGAGGCATCAGTCAAGTGAGATAATGTCAGGATTTTGGTGACAGACAGAACACAATAAGAGCTTTGCTGGATCAGACCAGCAGCTCACCTAGTTAGGCATTTTGCTGATACGGTGTACAGCCATTTTATCTGGAAGGCCAATGAACAGGGTGGAGAGTCCAGAGATGACTGGTTGTGTCCCCTCAGTAAAACAATCACACAAATAATCCAAGCAGTAAGGATCAGGAATGGAGATGACGTTACGGCATCAGTCTGGGCAAGAAGGCATCCAAATATGTCCCACAGGAAGGCCAGCCAAGTAGAAAATGTATGAAGAAATGCCAAGTACTTGTGAATCGTTGCAGGTTACGTAGAAACAGTGTGTGCTGAATTGTTTACATGCAGGATATAATTTTCCTATATATTTTCCTCCCTGAAAAGTATAACACTAAGTAACAGCAATGTATTACAAAATGATCATGCCCCTGGTGATATATGCATTTTTCTTTTGGGGGACAGTAGGGCTCAGTGGTTGAGGCTGGCTCAGTTTGTCTCGGTGTTCTGAGTTTAGATCCTGTACTGTATAGAACAGATGCCAGTACCTTAGAAAAAGGAGGGATGGCTTATTCAGTTGGAGCAAACTTTCAGCAGCAGTGTGCCTATGTGGGGGTCTTAGATTTCAAACCTTTACTTGACATTCAAATCCATTAGTATTCATTGGGGACCAGCTTTTAATCTTTTTTTCAACATGATCCCTTAAAATATTTGAAAATGGAAATGTCTCCTCTTTATCAATTTCTTCTGTAGCTGATGGGCCTGGACCATCAACCTTTAATCATGCATCATAAAAACTTTTTTTTTCTTATTCTGACCTAAACATGTTCATCTTTATTCTAAAAATATGAGATTCCATCATGGATACACTGTTTGATCAGAGATATAACCGGCATGTGTTTTATTGATTTGCCTCTTCATCCAGCTCTAGGGAAACCATGATACTTCCAGGGTAAGACATAAGCCCTATAGGACATTTTCATTCCTGTCAAAATAAATCATTACTTTTATGAATGCTGAATGGTTAAATACTAATGGGGATATTTTGCAAAGATGTAATGGCAATGTATTAAAAAATCTCAGTGATGATACAGGAAATAAGTGCTCCAAATTGATTATGAGTGGAAGCCAATGGTTCCTTTCCTCTGATATTTCCTCCCTTGGATAAAGACTTCCTTCATCAGAAGATATGAATATTGATTGACTTGCAGGCTGGGCATCATTGGCTCAATAAGGAGGCACTCACTTACTTTGGCATTGAAACAGGCCACAGCTTTATTAACATTATAGCTGAACAAGTGTTGGCCCAGCATGGGGATGAGAGCCTGCCTGTCGTGGTCAGCCAACTACTCAAGAAGCCAACCCTAACTGCACCATAGGAAGCCCATGCCAGCCTCCTGCTGAGCCCACAGGACCCCTTGCCATTGGGTTCTCAAGCTAGGGAGATGTCCCACCTGGGTGCTGCAGGAGACATATACCTGCCTAGGTCGACCCCAGGCCACCTGGCCCTGTGAACTTTGTTGCTTTACCCAGGTAGGGTTGGCCCTGTTCACAACCGGCCACCTCATAAAGAGGTCCCTATAAATTTTAGTCAGGAACCACTGTCCTGACTTCCTCCTTTAAAGCAGGCTCCTCCCCTGGACAATGCAGGAACTCACAATTATCTGCCCACCCACGGTGACCCTAGTTTCATGCCCAAGTGATCCCTCCACCAAAACGTTATATGTGACCAGCATTTGTAAATTAAGAATAGGCCTAGAAAGTGATATTTACTTTACCAGTACAATATGCTATGGACATACTGTATGGTATATTATATGTATTGCAATGTGTGAGAATTCACTGCATTCATACTTTAAAGCAATTGTGGGAATTGTGTGGGAATTCACTGCTTTTATGGGGAAAATGCCTTTATTCTCACCAAGTTAGAAAATGAGAGTCCAATAATAATGATATCCTCAGGTCTGGCTACAGTTAAATATTATTTAATACATGGACGGAAAGCATATTTCAATTATTTAATATTCTTTCTATTCATATCTTTTCATCCTGGTCTCCCCCCTCTTCTCCTTCTCCCCTTTTGACCTGGCTTTTGACAACAGGAACGGTTATTTTGTAGCTGCTGTAGCAAAACTGCAGTGATGTTTCTGCTGGTATCTGGAGTACCAAGATTATCACCCTGCGGTTGTAGCCTGAGGCAAGACAGAGATGGAGATGTGGGTAAATTCATTATTAACAGGTTTGGATTTTTTTTTAAATGTCTAATTAATGCCATTTTTGTTTTTCCCTTTCCCCCTTCCTTTCAAAATAACAAAGATACTCTGGAGATTTAGGAAATGAATACATGCATTAAAAAAAGAGTAAATGTTGACAGACCAGCTATGAAATAGATAATTTAAGCACATTTGTGACATGAAAGACCACAAATAAATGATGTTTGCTCTCCATGTAATAAAATGAGGAGCCATCTTGTTATTGGGTGGGGACAGCAATGTTAACCTTAATATAAATAAGAAGAAGAAGAAGAAGAAGAGTTGGTTCTTATATGCCGCTTTTCCCTACCCGAAGGAGGCTCAAAGCGGCTTACAGTCACCTTCCTTTTCCTCTCCCCACAACAGACACCCTGTGGGGTAAGTGAGGCTGAGAGAGCGCTGATATCACTGCCCGGTCAGAACAATTTTATCAGTGCCGTGGCGAGCCCAAGGTCACCCAGCTGGTTGCATGTGGGGGAGCGCAGAATCGAACCTGGCATGCCAGATTAGAAGTCAGCACTCCTAACCACTACACCAAACTGGCAAATATAAATAAATTAGCCATAATATAAATAAATAATAGAAAAGATGTCCCAAAGTTCTACATTTGTTTCTTTGGATGCTTTCTTATTTTTTAAATGCTGAAAAACAAAGATAAGCACTGACAAATACTCTGGAAGATAGAGACAGAGTTCAACGAGATCTGAACACAATGGAAAAATGGGCAAATGAGAACAAGATGCAATTTAATAAAGATAAGTGTAAAGTTCTGCATCTGGGTCAGAAAAATGAAAAGCATGCCTACTGGATGGGGGATATGCTTCTAGGTAACACTGTGTGTGAACGAGACCTTGGGGTACTTGTGGATTGTAAACTAAACATGAGCAGGTAGTATGATGTAGCGGTAAAAAAGGCAAATGCCATTTTGGGCTATATCAACAGGGGCATCACATCAAAATCACAAGATGTCATAGTCCCATTGTATACGGCACTGGTCAGACCACACCTGGAGTACTGTGTACAGTTCTGGAGGCCTCACTTCAAGAAGGACGTAGATAAAATTGAAAGGGTACAGAGGAGAGCGATGAGGATGATCTGGAGCCAAGTGACCAAGCCCTATGAAGATAGGTTGAGGGACTTGGGAATGTTCAGCCTGGAGAAAAGGAGGCTGAGAGGGGACATGATAGCCCTCTTTAAGTATTTGAAAGGTTGTCATTTGGAGGAGAGCAGGATGCTGTTCCCGTTGGCTGCAGAGGAAAGGACACGCAGTAATGGGTTTAAACTACAAGTACAACGATATAGGCTAGATATCAGGAAAAAAAATTCACAGTCAGAGTAGTTCAGCAGTGGTGAGGAGGTGGTGAGCTCCCCCTCACTGGCAGTCTTCAAGCAAAGGTTGGATACACACTTTTTTGGATGCTTTAGGATGCTTTGGGCTGATCCTGCGTTGAGCAGGGGGTTGGACTAGATGGCCTGTACAGCCCCTTCCAATTCTATGATTCTATGATTCTATGATATTTTGTATGGCTGCTGGAGAAAGGAGACTGGCAAAATCCACCACTGCTAGCAACTTCTTAGGGCATCATTGAGTCCAACTCAGTTATATTTATACACTGCTGGTACAATTCCTTTCATACAGGACAAATAAGATCTGGACATAGATTTATATCAGGAAAACAGCACACAAGGGAAAATCTTGCACTTTGTGTAAGCGTTTTCCCCCAGAGGTGAGGGATGAAATAGATGTATTACTGACAATGTACATTCATGTACCCATAATATACATATAATGCAGTTTTATTGACACATAATATTGAAATACCTGTACATGCCATGGGGGGGGGGGAATCACTATGTGGAAACATAAAATGATGCAACATTAACGACTTATGGATTTGATTTGCACAAGATAGAAATAGAATTGCAATAGGAATCTGGGAGGGGAAGCCAAGCCAAGAGAGACAAGACATTTGAAGTTATATTTAAACACGATTCCCTGCCATTATGAAGTACAAGATAGGTCTTTCCATCCTTTTCTCTTCTGCTACCTGCCATCAAGTGGATGTGTTACCTGTAAGCCACACACAATACTAAAGTCCTCATATGTAAAGAAGTTAAGCCTCAGAATACCTGGTTTTGATATCCCCTGTCTGAGACAAAAAGAGTACTCTGAGGAGAGCGTTAAGATAAGCTGTTGAAATCCTTGTATGCTTCATTTTTAGACACTAAGAGGGCACTGGAGTCTTATGATTTATTGCCAGGTTAGTTGTTATGTGTCACTTTATGTTAGATGCGAAGGATAATAATTGATAAAGATATCCCAACACATCTTCAAGGCAACTTCAGGAAATTAATAGGAGCCATGTACCAGAAAACTGAATCTAACTCTTTCTTTGTAGCAAACTCTTAAGTAGGTTAGTTGTGCACAGTTTATCAATAAGTCAGAAACCATTACATCTGTTGCTTGACAACAGACCTTGTAGAGGAGAGGAAATTCATCTATCACCTCCTTAAGTAAGGCCATTTGAGTGTAATTAGGGAGATAGAATGTTCCCTTTAAGGGAGTCAAAGTCTTCTGAGGTGTCTGTTAGTGCTTGGCAGAATGAAAACCCAAATGAATCAAGGCTAAGCAGGTCCAGTGGGCCTACACACCCGCAAAAAGTATTCTAGCCATCCTCAATCTAGTTGACTAAAAGCATTGCCCAGCCAGGGAGCATAAGGAGGCAAACAGGGGGGGTTGGGCATAAAGGAGACAAATGGTCCCTTAGATATGCAGAGCTCAGGCCATGGATGGCCTTAAAGGTAAGAACCAGAATCTTGAACTTGATCTGGAATCTAATAGGTAACCAGTGCAGCTGCTTCAGCATAGGCTGGGTATTGGCCCTCCAAGATGAACTTGTGAGGACCCCAGCAGTCGTATTTTGCACCAACTGCAATTTCCAGGTCAAGCACAAGGGAAGTGATGCATAGAGCAAGTTACAGAAGTCTAATCTGGAAGTGACCGTTGCATGCAAAACTGTGGCCAAGTGTTCAGGGGACAGGTAGGACACTAGTAGCCTGGCTAGGCACAGTTGGTAAAATGTTGTGTGGGCTACCTTCATGATCTACACAAAGAAAAAACATCTTCATGGGAGCGATTCAACATCCTTCTCATGTGAAACATGACACACAAACAATGCAGATTAGAAAAACAGTACAAGACAGTGGTTAGTTCCATTGCAGGACAATGACTGGAGAAACCCAGATTGAAATCTTTTGTTTTTTTTCTTTGCCATGAATCTCATTAATTGTCCATGTTTCATTTACTAGTTGTCAGCCTATCATAACTTAGAGTGTTGTTGTAAGAATAAAATGGAAAATGAAAGAACTATGAATACCATTCTGACCTTTTGAGGAGGGCTAAAAAGGAATAAATTTACGGGTAGATCGAACAATGAACTTATTCTGCCGCTGACCCTCTTTCAGCAGAAAAAACTGAATCCTGTCAGTGAATTCTTTTTTGCCATATCATGTACTTCTTAATTACATTTGACTGTTTTGGTTCTTGTCCAGGAACCAAGTTTGTATTGTGCTTCAGTCTTTTTGCCCACAGTGTTGTTTAATCCAGATGGCCGCTGTAGTGTTATGTGGTACTGCTTACGAGACTCCTTAACATCATCATCACTATGAAAAAAAATCATAACAAATGCCGCAGCCAAAAGGGTAAACATAGCTGAAGGTAAAGCAGAAGGAAAATTGTGCCAATGGCAAGATTTGCTGAAAACAGGAAGACCTTTTTGGAGATGAGTAGTCAGCCACATGTTTAAACTGCTTAAATATTTAGGATGCATGAACTTGTGAAGTGCACAGTTTTGCATAAACATGATGCAAAAAATGAACAGACTGGGTGATCTTCTCACGTCTAGTCAACACCCTTGAACACGGTGAGTTGAACTCTTGGAAACAAATCAATGAAATGTGTAGCATCCTGACTGGGGTGTGCATCTGAATTTACCCGACCCAACATTATACTCAAAAATACCTTATCAGTATTTGTCCAGTATATTTTGGCATCCCAAATGTATCTGGATTTTCTGGAAAAAACCCGGGGGCGGGGGGAATCCTGAGAAAATCTTAGATATATTCAGGAATTACAGGTAAATCAGAAAGCAGCAAGAGACAGGCGCAGATTGCTCACACCTCATAGTTGTTTGTCAGGCTTTTGCAATCCCTTTAAAATTTAAAGCGACTGCAGAACACAGCCTGCACCAGCTTGTCTTGGGGCCGGCTGGCTTTTTCTGCAGAATTCAGCCCAGGATTGCTGGGGTGGCAGGTGCTAAGAGCTCTGCTCTGCCTTGGCTGAGGCTGGCTCCTCTTGCAGCTCTGTTAAAACCAAGGTACAAGTGATGTCAGCCAAAGAACAGCCAGGGCAGTGGGAGCTGAGAGTCAGCCCAGGATCAGCTGTGCCTGCAGGGAGCAGACTGCTCCCTCCAGGCACCATTTCTGGTGTGCAATCCTTCCCCCCTCCCCGTTTTTTTTCTTTTCAGGTGTATTGTATGGGGGCATTGCTTAAACATCTTTCCCTCAAATGTCACCCGAGGTAGATTTTTGAAGATCCCTCCTCAGGAGAGATACTGTTTACATGGATGTCGTGTCCCTGACACATTGTACCATATACTTCTGGTGTGTCCTAAGTTTGAAGTATATCGCCGCCCGTTAGCTAATTATCTGAAGAAATTGAACATTGGATTAAAATACTAAATGTGAGGGACTCAGCAACTATTATAAAAGTAGCAAAGTTTTTACTGGCAATTTTAAATGAAAATCTTTTACGATAGATTTTACATCTGGAACTGTTTGAAATTTTCATTTTATGCTTTGCAATTTTATGCCAATAAAGGTACTCTGAATCTGAATCTGCCTCACCTCCCAGATCTAAATAACTAAACTATCATTCAGGATTTTTTGGAAAACCAGAATTTCTTTGGGTTCAATATACCCGAACCAAAAAAATGGGGAAAATTTGCACACCTCTAATTTTTACAAGAGACAGTCGGCAGAACTCCTATGTCAGTAGCTTTTAATCTTCCAAATCTGAACAATAGGCATAAATATCTATAAATGCTTGCAGTTACAACTCCTGTTTACCAAATTTTGAATCACTTTATGATTGTTCAGTGAAATGTCCTTAATGTGTACTCTCTCTCTCTCTCTCTCTCTCTCTCTCTCTCTCTCTCTCTCTCTCTCTGTGTTTGTGTGTGTGTCTGTCCATGTGTAAAGTAGGGATTCCCAACCAGGGGTAGATGGAAACTCTGAAGTGGCATGATATTGGGGGTGGGGTCCAGGCTATCTTATCAGCTCCTGTTCTTATTTCCAGCCTACATGAAGCAGAATGGGGGGAGGGAGTCATGGGGAAGGAGCAAAAGGAGGGCTAAGGATGCAGGTAGTGGGGGGGGGGCATGGCCAGCTGTCATCACTTTTTGGGCTCCTCAAAGTCTGAAAAATTATTTCAGAGGCTCATCCATGGTCAAAAGTTTGAAAAGGGCTGGTGTAAAGGGCTTCCAAATGCAACCTGACTTATGTTGAATCTATAAATCCATAAAGGCAAGTGAGAAGCAGGGGTGATGTGCCCTTGCCTTCCTCTGCAGAGTCTTCCCTGGTGGTCTCCTTTCCAAGTCCCAACATTCTTTAAAATCTCGGATCTGACAAGACTGGGCTATATCATGCTGCCTCCCCTCCACTCACCTCTTTATCTCTTTTTATTTTAATGCAATAATAGCTAGTAATCTACAAAAAATAAAGTGGATGGATGACAAATATGTTATTTATGTCAATGCTGATGGCAGCTGTCAAGAAACTTGTAACAATGCCTGCAGAGTAGCCAAGCAAATTGGTGTTTTATTTTGCAGTCCTAAAAGGAGTTACACTCTTCTAATCCCTCCTAATCAACTTCAATACATTTAAAACAGGGTAGTTATCTTTAGGATAGCATTGTTAATTGCCTAATTAATAAAGATTTGGTTAGTTGTAAATGAGCTTTTGAATCAAAATGTAACATTTTAATGTAATTAGTATTAAAATTTCAGGTTAAATTTTGACCACGCACCGGAATCTTTTTCTAGGCTCTATAATCATCTTATGTCAGATCAGCTCCTGCCTGTCTGCCTTTTAGAAAAGTGCAAAGGAGAACTTTTAAAGAGAATGTTCAAAGGCACTGGAGGGTTCATGTTTGTCTGCTGATTTACACTACAGCTAGCTAGTTGATTAGATATTGATCTTCATTATGTGTTTTCATGCTATTCTTACCATTCTGTGTATTATCTTGTGAAAACGGTTGTAGCCTTTGTGTAAGCCAGCTTGAATACCTATTGGGAGAAAGGTGAGATAAAAGTTTTTAAAATAAAAATAAAACAACGTATCAGTATTATATTTAGGCCAGATATGTTGCACACAAAATTGCAGAGAGATCACATCTCTCTTCAACAGCCCAGTTCAGGGCCTCTCAACCAACCTTACCTCCATGTCAGTAGTTCACCTGAAAGGTCCTGTGGTTGTTGGGCTGCAGCTATAGGGCTATGGAGCCATCTACGTGAAGACGTGTGTTGGGAGTCACCTTCATTAGGGACTTTTCCCAAAGCTGCTATTTTTAGGTGCCTTTTTATCTCATGAGTTATTGGTCCCTTTTCTGGTGCTGGTTATGTGTTCTTAATTGACTGCATTTGGAAACTGATTGAATCTTTTAATTTTTATTGTTTGCCACAATGTAGACCCTGAAAGATGGTATTAAAATGTAGAAAATAAATAATCTGTTTATTTGAATCATCTGTGTGCAATGGGAAAAACTGATCTGGAATTTATTAAGGGCTTTATTACTCAAATGGATTATTATAAAAAACAGTTTTACTGTCTTTCAGAATATCTGTACTAATAGAGCAATGCAAGGCACATTGAAATAAATATTTACCATCCACCCATTAAGCTTACTTAATTTTTATAGATGGATAGTTAATTGGATAGAAGGATATCTTGAGCAGCTGTGTGGATTCCAAAGTAAACCAGATCACTATCCACGTTATACCTTTTATTAGGACCTGCCAAATGTCAGAACAGTGTATGAGCTTGTGAGTTCTCTCTGCATCAGGCTAGATATTAGTAAAAAAAAAAAATCAAACCTTGCTTTAAACGAGACAGGATAATTCCTCAGGATGTGATGGTGAATCTTGGCCATGCTATTTCAAGTCAGTTTTAAGCATAAAGAAAACATCCGTTACCTGTACTATTTTGTTGTTTCATGTAAACCGCTCTGAGCCTTCGGGGAGGACGGTATATAAATACAATAAATGAATAATGAATGAATGAATGAATGAATGAATGAATGAATGAATGAATGAATGAATGAATGAATGAATGAATGAATGAATGAATCTATCCAAACATTCTGGTGAACTTTGAAACTTGCAAATGGTCATGCGTCATTTGGTTGGTCCTAATAAAAAGTGTCATGTGGATTGTTATTAATTAATTGGGTGACTTTCAAGATTCCGTAGCACCATTTATCACACTTGTTAAAGTAGTGTACTCCAACAGCACTGACAAAATCTCACATCTTCCTGGTGTGAAAACGTACTGACATCTTGTCAGTTTGGGAACTCTGGTGGGTAGGTGAGAGAGATGGGTATAATTTTTGTCGCCCCACTCCCCCTCTATTTGCCATCATCATTAGCACCTCAAGGGTTTTTCACTAGTTCTAAGCTGAAATAATTAAAGCCAGTCATCATTCACAGAGTGCCAACACCTGTTTAAATATTGCTAAAGTTATAATCAGATGTTACTGACAAACATTGACAAAGTGCCAGCTGCAAATTTCTTCTTTTTTTCTCTTGAGAAGGAAGGAGTATTCTGTATTGGTGGAAAGAATGTAGAAATATACATAAACTAGTAAAAAAGCCCATTGTATGAAGAAGACAATGGGCGCTAGCAGGTGGGGACCAGAGCGAGCGGCAGGCAAGGGACAGAGCGAGGGACAGGCTACCTGAAAGAGGAGGCGGGCGGCGGCTCCTCGGCGTCTCGTAGTTTTTGCCGAGGAGCACCAGGTGTGGTGCGCTGGGCTGCGGCGGCTCCTCTGCATTTTTTTGTTCTTCTGCGGCTTTCCCGGCAGCTCCATTGTGTTCTGGGGCCATGAGGGCAGGGAGCCGCCAGCAGCAGCGCTGTGCGCGGCTGCCGGGGCTCCCAGGGCGCCGGCTTGAAGCGGTGACAGGCTTCTCCTGGTTTTTTTTTTTTTCTGCTGCCTCTCGTGGGCGCGCCGGCTTGGAGCTGCGAAAGGCTCCTACAGGGTTAATTTTTTTCTGCTGCTTGGAGCTGCGAAAGGCTCCTACAGGGTTTGTTTTTTTTTCTGCTAGCTCTCGTGGG
Source organism: Paroedura picta (assembly GCF_049243985.1). Taxonomy (NCBI): domain Eukaryota; kingdom Metazoa; phylum Chordata; class Lepidosauria; order Squamata; family Gekkonidae; genus Paroedura; species Paroedura picta. Next base: position 86,057,383 of record NC_135375.1, on the reverse strand, counting down.
CGTGCCGGCTTGGAGCTGCGAAAGGCTCCTACAGGGTTTGTTTTTTTCTGCTGCTTGGAGCTGCGAAAGGCTCCTACAGGGTTAATATTTTTCTGCTAGCTCTCGTGGGCTTGGAGCTCCTACAGGGGTTTTTTTTCCCTGCTGCTTGGAGCTGCGAAAGGCTCCTACAGGGTTAATTTTTTTCTGCTGCCTCTCGGCGCGCTAGCGACGAAAGGCTCCTCCGGGGGTGTTTTTTTTTTCTCTGCAGCTTCTCGGCGGCTGGAATCTTGTGTTGTGTTTGCGGCGGGGGCTTCCTTGGGGGCCGGCCTGACGCGGCGAGAGACGCTTCGTGCCTCTCACCGCGTCAGGCCGGGAGCAACTGCGAGCCGCGCTGAGCGCGGCTCGCAGTTGCTGGGGCTGGGAATCGGAGGGACCAATCGGCAGGCGCGAAGCGCCTGCCGTTTGGTCCCTCCGGTTGTCTGTCATGAGGAAGGGTCCAATCCGGACCCTTCCTCATCCCGGACACATCCCGCCCCAGAACCCCTTACTGTTTTATTTAGTCCGTGGCGCCCGCGGCGCCACGGGCGGTGTACAGATATAAATTGTATCACACATTTGACTTTTGGGGGGAAACAGCCACAAAAGGATTCATTTGTTTATTTATGGTCAAAAGCAAATATATAGATTTCATATTATGATATTATTTCATATTATGATTTTCTATGTAAAGCTCAAACTGGCTGTTGGACATCATCTCAAGCAGTGACTCAGTTTTCCCATTTCAAAGAACAAATCCAGAATGGGTTTCCAGAATCTATCCATCTATCCACCCACCTTTCTATCTTCATCTATCCATTTAAATGTACGTTCATAGACCAGAGTACAGAAACATAAGGATCCAGAATTTAATATCACTGAGATTCAAGAAAGGGATGACAACTTTCATGCTGGTTTGAGTCAAAAATCCTTGTCCATTTCTCTTTTCCCTTGTAAGGCCATTTTCTTGTTCACTCCAACATTTTCTTTAAAATGTCCATTTTTCCCAGCATTATTTATTTGTCAATAAAGCAGCATTGTACATCAATTCTACCTGTAAATGACATATGCTCTACGCATAAACACTTAGATTGCACACAGATTCCAGATAGACAATTTTATTAGTGTGGTGCGGTGAAAACAAACAGGTGTCTTGTGGTATCTTCAGGCCACTTCCTCAGATGTATGTCTCTGAGGGCATTGTAGTTTTTTGTACAGGAGCAACAATGACTATCATCCCCAGCTACACTTATTTCCCACAAGGCAGCCTTCTTCTCCCACCCCCACAGATAATCAGCAATTGCTATAACTATAGGGATTGTGCCATAAAGGCTGCCTAGGAGCTTTTCTATAAAAATGTACAGCACATTCTTAATCTTCTATTTGGTGCACTTTCTCCTTTGCTTGCTCATTGCCTTTCCTAGAATAGTACATTTATCTAAGACAGCAGGTTGCATGCTTCTGATGGTTTGCAACTGAAACTATGTTAACGAGAAAGACCATCACTTCTTGCCCTCCTCCAGGTCCACCCCCACTTTCTTCATTCCCTTTCCCTCTTAAGAAGTTAAATACAGAGTATTGTCAGGCATCATTGCTATTCAACCAAAAGGGGAATTACCCTAATTGATCATTGCTTTTATCAAATTGGTGTTAGAGATGCTGCACATTTCACCAGGAAATCAACAGTAGAACTTGTCATGTTGTCACTTAGATGTGAGGAAATCACATGGCTTTTTTTGGTTTGTACCAAACAGAATACATTCAGTTTTTGAAAAAATGTACATTCCAGTTAATACATATTTATTTATTTATTCAGTAGCCATTGCCACCCTTAGAGCCAACTTAAATGCCAAAAGAAGGAATTTATTAAAATTATTGATATGACTCGTTTATAGGACTTGGGACTGATTTTATTCTCTGTTTAAAGAATTGCCTCCCAAGCCAAGCCATTGCGTAGCCAGGACAGGTGTGAGAATGCTCAACTGCAAGGTTAGGAAGGAATTCAGTGGAGCAAGCGGCCAAACAATTATGAACAGTCAAACTGATCACTGAAAATTCATTCTCCTGTTCAAATGTGAGACAAACTGGTGGGTGTTCAAGCATCTTGAACCAGGATTGGTTATGCATGTGGTGAGTGTATGTGTGTTTGTGTGTAGAGAGAAGGGCATGATTATTACTTTGTGAAGGACAAAAAGCATGTTAAAGGTAAAGGTAAAGGTATCCCCTGTGCAAGCACCGAGTCATGTCTGACCCTTGGGGTGACGCCCTCTAGCGTTTTCATGGCAGACTCAATACGGGGTGGTTTGCCAGTGCCTTCCCCAGTCATTACCGTTTTACCCCCCAGCAGCAAGCTGGGTACTCATTTTACCGACCTCGGAAGGATGGAAGGCTGAGTCAACCTTGAGCCGGCTGCTGGGATCGAACTCCCAGCCTTATGGGCAAAGCTTTCAGACGGCTGCCTTACCACTCTGCGCCACAAGAGGCTCTGAAAAAGCATGTTAGGTAAGCTCAATAGATGTTTCTCTTACCAATAATCAGTTTATTCCACAAATCTGAGGTGCTCTGAAATGTCAAGAAAGAACTTCTTTCTCAGAGGCAACACTTTTTCTAAGAACTCAGTGTTTTGATAGTTATGATGTATGATTGTTCTCCATTTTGTTACATCAGACGTCTGTTACACCAGAAGTATCTGGAATAAGGTTGTGGAAGTGTTAGTGTTGCATACATCAATTGGCTAGTGCCAGTAACATCATGACTGATGAATGACTAGGATTGTAAGGTCCCCCTGGCCACCAGTGGGGTATAGGGGGTATGATTGCCAGACCCAAGCTGGGAAACTCCTAGAGATTTGGGGATGGAGTCTGGGGAGAACGGATAGGGTACAATGCTATAGAGTCCACCCTCCAAATGGTCCATTTTTGTCCAGCAGAACTGATTGTTTTAGTCTGAAGAAGAAGAGCTGGATTATTTTGTACTCCACTTTTTCATACCCAAAGGTTTCCCAAAGCAGTTTAAATCACCTACCCTTCCTTTCCCCTCAAAAGATACCCCGTGAGGAAGTTAAGATCTCTGAGAATTGTGACGGGCCCAAGATCACCCAGCTGCCTGCCTGTGGAGGACTAGGGAATCAAACCTGGTTCTCTAGGTTACAGGCTGCCATTCTTAACCATTACACAGAACTGGCTCTAGAGATGAGCTGTAATTCTGGGAGGGGGGAGTTCCCAGGTCCCTAGCATCCTGTGCACATGTCAGCTACTGACTCCTCTCTTATACTATTTCTGCATGAGTCATTTTCCTCGGTTCACCCTCTCTTTGTTTGCAAAGTTTATTCAGGCTTCCAGACGATATCACCCCTCTCCTTTGGCTTTTCCACAGCTGGCATAAATCTGCCTGGCCATTGCCCCATGATAAGGGAATGCGGATAAATCCACAGTTCCTTTATTGCGGGAGACAATGAACAGCAAGTCACAGCAAGGACATCAGAAAGGAAAAAATCGGGATGTCCCTTTCCTTACCCTTCCAACTACCTGCACACCCACCCACCACTGAGAGTCACTTCCATCCTCCTCCCCCACCCTCTTTTTTCAAAGCCTGCTTCTGCAGAGTCGGCAAGGGAGCCCCTCTGTGCTGCTCTCAAATCAAGGGTTACATGAGGGGGGGGGACTACTTGGCTAACTTTAAATCATTATATGTTGTGGAAGGTCTGCATTGTTATGTGGATATTGATTTTTTTTTGTAAAAAAATATCTCTACAGTCTGGAGACCAGTTGTAATTCCAAGAAGATGCTAGGTCCCATTCAGAGATTGGCAACTCTATGCTAGGAAACATCTCTATGATGGAAAGCTCCTCATGGAAAGCTTGTGATTCATCAAGCCCAACACAGCCTTGTAAAGTGACTTCTTAGGAAAGGACTCCCAAAGGCAACCTTCTACCTTCCTTAGACAGTAAAAATAGGTGTGTCGGTAAGAAACTCTTGGCAGGCTATAATTTTGGGCCTGCAGGTTGGTGGGCCATCAGTTGCACAGGGCTGTTGATAAAGTATGCCCTGCACATCAACACAAACAGTGCTAGCTGACATGAGGTGGATAATAATGGGAAATTATTCCATGAAGTGGCGGGGTGCTGTTTGGTAAATGCCATTTGCATTTCATTAAGGAAGTAAAGAATGATTCTGATACAGCACTCGAGGCACAAGAAAAGCCCGACAACAAAAAAAGGAGTCCTATTTTTCTTTCCTGTTGTGGATACCCAATTAATTATTATAACTAGATTTTACATGTGGAATTGAAAGAAGGGCTCTTTTAGTATGCAAGGAAGCAGGCCAGAGTGGCTGAGAATTCTGGGATCTGTGGAGGAAACACCATATCAGAAAATAGCTAATTAATTGCTAAAATCAAAATTCAATGAAGCAGTAAACAGTTTTCATCAAGTGTATTAATGAAGAGGAAATATATTTAATAGACTGATAATGTATTATTAAAATGAGACAAAACCATGGTGAGCTCAGAGCATTGAAATTCACTGATAATCCTTTGCTAAAAGCTTACAACATGTTTATTTCTCAGTCTCTTTCGTGTACTGCTTAGAATGACTGACTTTGGTATTAATGAGATCTTCTTGGCTGAAACCAGTTCCCCCATCCCCTCTGTGCTTTGATTTTCCACCATCCACCTAATAATGCAGCTGGTGGAACAACTACACAAGCTAAGCCAGGAGGCACAACCCGATGGGCTAGGAGCCGAGCGAATGATTCCATTTTCCAGGCTTCTGCTTGCATCTACCTCATTCTGTTTTCTAGGTTTCCCAGGGGCATCTGGTTGGTCCTTGCTGCTGAATATGGCTCACTAGAACAGAAGGACTTTGATCAAATCCCTAGGAAGTACTTGTTTTCTTCTATCCCAGTTTCTGAATGTGTTTGCACACACCAGCTGTCAAATACTTGTATGTTAGTACACTGAAACTTAGAGGCTTTCCAAAAAATCAAACAGGTATACCGATCTTATATTTAGTGGTATGATCATGACAATCTTGATTCAGCATCCAGTATGGTGATGCCCAGTGAAGCAATATCACTGGAAGGGGAGGAATGTAGCCTTTTCACTGCATAAGAGCATGGATCACTACTTGAGTGCCTGGAGCATTCATTCTTTTCAATTTTGTTGCTTTTCATAGCAAGGTACAGAACAGGAGGCATTGACCTTTTTACCAAATGATGGCTGTAAAACATTGTAGCACTGCTGTGTAAATGAAATCACTGGAATAGCCAATGGTAGTGTATATAAGACCATTTCCGTACAGAGGTGGCCAAGGCATGCTGCCTCCTGGTTATAGATCCGTACCTACTTACTGTGTGGTTTCTGTCTTCCTGGCAGGAGTCTCCTCTCGCTTTATCCCCCAGTATTATCCCAGGTTTTTGCTTCCTGACAAGTCAGGTGGTTGAGCAGAAGTCAGGATAACCCTCTTCCCCCTGCCTCATTTTGGCTTGTCTTTGTGATGTGGTATCAGCCACCAATCACCTTTCAAAGCCATAGTCTCACATCCTAGTGCCCCCCAACACCCCCAAACATAGAAAATAGTTCCTCTGGACAAAATACCTTCTTTTGGGGGGGGGTGTGGACACTATGGATTTATACCCTGCTGAGGTCAATCCTAAACTCTACCCTCCCTAGGCTCTACCCCCAAACTCCAGGAATTTTTGTAGAGAGTAGCTAAAATTCCAGTTGCCCACTGCTGGTCTCCTACCCTTCTGAAATCCAGATTTCTCCCTCACTATTTGATTTGCTGCCTTACCTCCTCCTCTATTGCCTCTGGCTCCAGAGCTAAAACTGCTAATCTTTGCTCTCAGGTCACTTTAAAGAGACTGAAGCCAATTCTGCTTTCCAGACCTGATCCCTCCATGCTCCGCACTTTCATTATGTCAGCTCTACCAACTTGGGGTGTCTCTTGTGCTATCACACTTTCTACAGTAGACCAGAGCTTGCAGTTCTACAATGACAGCCCTTTAGTCTTGTTTCTTTGCTGAAACATATTATAAGTTAAACTTAACCTGGATCAAGCATTTCCTTTACATATGGGTTGTACCCCCTCACTGGATCAGCTTGATGCTTTTGCTTGCATCTTCAACTTGAATGTGGTGTTAAACAGCTTTGTGGCTGCTGTGCAGCTGCTTATGCTATAGGGTCATGGCCAGGCCCTCTCTAAACTGAGTCTTGTAGCTGCTTCTTTATCTTCACTGCCAGTGAATGAAATCTTCTAGCTCACCACAGAAGAAGCCCCTGGATCACTCACCTGCTCAGTTTTATACACGGTTTAAATAACCTACAACAGAGATAGTATAAGAATATGCATGGCCAGAATTATCCCTGTTAGGACCCTTTGGTTGTCTTGTCAGTTTGGTGTAGTGGTTAGGAGTGCGGACTTCTGGCATGCCGGGTTCGATTCTGCACTTCCCCACATGCAGCCAGCTCTCCACAGTGGGCTCTCCACAGCACTAATAAAACTGTTCTGACTGAGCAGTGATATCAGGGCTCTCTCAGCCTCACCCACCTCACAGGTTGTCTGTTGGGAGGAGAGGGAAGGGAAGGGACTTGTAAGCCGCTTTGAGCCTCCTTCAGGTAGAGAAAAGCGGCATATAAGAACCAACTCTTCTTCTTGTCCATCAGTACACATAGAACACCCAATGGTGGCATTTCTGGTCAGGAAACTAGCATAGGGGAGGTGTAAACTTTCTTTCCCCATCTTTCCAAACTGAATTAGGGGACTGCGTGTTTGGGAAATGTAGAACTCCAGAATCCATCACTTAAGCTCACCCTGGGACTTACAGAAACCTAACTAATAGTTCTCTTCTCAACATGTGCAATGTTCCTTTTTTTCTTTTCAACAATACGTGTTTAATAATTAAAGGTACCAGCAGTAGATATATATACAGTGTGAGGGGAAGGAGGAGGAAACTGCCACAACTTAGCATGTACATGTAAAGGTTACACCAACTTTCTGTCCTGATTAAGAGCAGTGGTCTGCAGTCTGGAGAGCCAGTTTTGTTTTCCCCCACTTCTCCGCATGCAGCCAGCTGGGTTCCCTTGGGTTCTCTCAGCCTCAACTCCCTCACAGGGCATCTCTTGTGGGAAAAGGAAGGGCATGCAATTGTAAACCACTTTGAGATTCCTTCAGGTAGTAAAACACAGGGCTGCAAAACAGCTCTTCTTTTCCCAATCAAACTTGTTTCAATGATTTAGATATGGCTAAGGAGAAGAAAGGCAAGTCTATTCTACGTTCACACAGAGAAGTAAAATAGTGATAAGAATTGGCAGAATACTTTGAAATTGGGCAGCTCCTGGAAACCGGGATCCTTCCAACTAATTAGCGCCTCAGCTAGAAACTTTAAAAAATAGAACTGGTATAAACAATGCAACAAAATTTATCGGAACTTTGATTTAAGTATGTTTTAGTGGTCCCAGTGAGCAATACCAGAAACATGACTCTTACATTTTACAGTTTGAATTACTGCCTCTAATACAAGAGAGACTATTGCAGGAAAATAATTTTAACAACACAGCAGCTGTGCCAGGTATGGTCAAGAGCATTCATAGATAGCTTTTCAGAACACAGTTGTCTCCACAACTTGGTGCCCCACATTCAAACACACAATGCCCCATGTCCATTGGGAATAAGGAATGGAATATTTGTGATCTCATATCTTTTCAGACTAGGATTTTTAGAAGAACATGTCTTTCTCAGTGAAGTGTTTGTTTATCGAGATGCCTGAAATATAGGGCAGATTGCAAAGAAAAATTTGTGGCTCTGTTTAAAAGACCAAAGGATCAATTATATCCTCAAAAACATCTTATAGGATGCTTATGAAAGCCTATGAGATGTCAGTAAAAATGACTAAATGAGAATTGTATGTCATTTCCATTGCATCTGCCAGGTAATTAGGGTAATTCAGTCTCTTTCTGCCCTTTCTGCTATTCAGGAAGAGTGTCCAAATAGTAGTCAATTGGAGATCAGCTGGGAGGCGTTTACAAGTTATATCATGGATAGATCTCATCACTCAGCCACAACTTTTCCCCAACAGTTAATCCAGCTTCAGTGAGGCCCACCACTTGTCCACTAGACCTCTTCCCCTTGTGGCTCCTAAAAAAACAAGCAGTGAGAAGGTAGGAGGACCACTCTGGGAAACTGTAAACTTGTCTCTGTCCAAAGGGACCTTCCCAGAAGGCTGTGGTTTGTTCTTTGCTGAAAAAAAATGTAATTGGATCTATGGGACCCTGACAGTTACCACCCTGTCTCGCATACTACATTTCTGGGGGAAGTGATTGAATGGGCAGCCATGGACCAACTTCTAACATCCCTGGATCCATTCTAGTCTGGCTCCCACCCTGACCATGGAGTGGAAATGGCTCTGGTCACTGTGATGATCTCTGAAGATTGTTAAACCGAGGCAGGTCGGTGCTGCTTGTATTACTCAATCTCACAACAGTATTTGATATAGTAGATCACAAGCTTCTTGCACACTGCCTCATTGACATGGGGATTTGGGGGATGGTCTTCGACAGCTCATCTCCTTCCTCTGCAGTTAAGGACAGAGGATCACCATCAGGGAGAACCATTCACACTGATATCAACTCAAATGTGATGTTCTTCAGGGTGCAGTTCTCTTCCCAACATTATTCAATATCTTTATGCACCCACTCACTCAGCTAAGTCCAGGATTTTGGTCTTCAGTGCCACCAGTATGTTAATGTTACCCAGCTCTGTCTCCTGATGGATGATCAGCTGGATGCCCCTCTAAGCTCACTGGCCCAGTATCTGGAGTGGAGTGACTCAAAGCAAGGTGCTTGAAGCTGAACCCTTTGAAGATGGAGGTCCTATGGCTAGGGAGGAAAGGGCTAAACAAGGAAGCACGCCTTCCTAGGGTAGGTGGCATGTGGCTTGCAACTGCACAGATGACCAGGAACCTGGATGTGATGTTTTTTGCCTCATTAACTGTAGAGGCTCAAATCATGATTTTAGCACACCTAGCATTTTTCCTTCTTCACAAAATTAAGCTACTAGCACCTTATCTGGCCCCAGAGCACCTGACTACTGTGAACCTTGTGATGGTTCCCTCCAGACTTGCTTACTGTAACTTGCTCTACATGGGCCTTCCCTTGTACCTGCTCCAGAAACTGCAGCTTCTCCAAAATGCAGCTGCCTGGTTCTTCAGAAGCTGCATTGGCTCCCAGTTGTTACCCAAATTGCGTGGACACGTGTCCTAAAAACACGTATCTTTGAGCTTGTGGGGAATATTAGCCCAAAATGCTGTGAGAGGGGGGTAACTTAGCGTTATCGGATCGTTACCTTTGTATACGAGGTAAATTGAACCCGTGAAAGGACTCAAGATGGACTAGATATATATATTGCAAAAATAACAGTCTTTATTAAAGTAAGAAAAATAATAAAAGGCATAAAATACACTAACACACTAACATACAGTCGGATAGAGAAAGTAATAGAGTAGGAAAAGAGGTCTGGTATAGTTACCTTCCGTCGAGTAGAGAGGCAAGAGAGCAGCGACACATCCTGCGTGAAGGGAGATTCCCAAGGGTCCCAAGGTGGAAAAACTCAAAGTGATGGTCTCGGGCCACTATTTTTATGGGGTCCCAAAAGGGGAGGGGACCCAAGACTAGGGCGTGGGCGGTGTGTGTGTGTGGACATGCGGGGTGCACGTGGGTGTACGTGCAGTATGCAGGTGATGGGGTCTTCCAAGGGTCACTGCATATCCTTGCCAGACCGGAGATGTATGTGTTAATGGCTCTAGACAAAGAGTTAATGGGCTTAAGCCGGATGGCTACTGTGTATCTGTAAGGGTTTGAGGAAGAGATTCCCCTGGCAGATGGGCTTAGGGTAAGAGACAAAGAGATATGCCCAGGGTCCCTGGGGCATCCTGGCTAGAACCAAATCACTTTATCAGTAGTACAATGGGGTGGGGGGGTCAAGAGTAGGGCATGGAGGCACCTGGATTTCCAAACCAGTAGCTGAGATCAAGCCTGGGCTTGTTCTGTTTTCTAAGATGGAGTCTGCTCTGACATTGCCCTGCCAGAGTGACTTGGTCTGTCCTGTGTCTAGCTTGCTCCCAAGTCTAGACTGTCGCACTGCGCTATAGGTTTCGGAGTACAGTGTGCCAAGGCATAAGGCAGGGATTCTGCCATGCGTAACACAGTTGAGTTCTGGATCTGATTCAGGGTTCTGGTATTGACCTTCAAGACCATACATGGTATGGGTCCTTTCTATCTGAGGGACTGCCTGTCTGAATATGTCCCCCAGAGATCATTATGATCAATCAATGCCAACTGACGAGTGTTCCCAGCCTCAAGGAATTATGTTTGGCTTTGACTGGCTCCTGCTTGGTGGAATGAGTTCCTGGAAGAGATCAGGGGACAGATGGACCTCATTGAGTTCCACAAGGCCTGCAGTATGGAGCTCTTCCACTAAGCCTATGGCTGGGGCCAACAAAAATATTTTCCATTTTATTCATTTCTACTCCTTTCAGCCCCTTTGTAAAAAATGTTCCTATTCTTCCTTCATCATTCTCTTCTCTGCCTGTCCAGTGGGAATTTTGGATCCAAGTATATTGGTTCAGAGGGCAGGAGGAATCAGAGGACAGCTTCTGTGATCAGACAAAGAGACATCCCATCCAAAGAGATAACACTTATACACCCTCAGAATGATGTAAGACCCCCCAATGTCCAGGCATGCTGAGTCAATCACTCCAACACTTCCTTGGTGGCCTCCCACCCAAATACTAACCAGGGCAGACCCTGCTCAGCTTTCAAGATTTGGCTAACCAGAGCAATCCAGGTCAATATGTGCCATATATTGTACATATGTAGAAATTGTGCAAGATACAAGATAATATAGGTACAAGCAGATATAGAAAATCAGCAGCAAAAAGGGGAAATGAAAGCTGTTGAAAGCAGAAGTATCTGAAAATATTAAAAAGTGTAATCGCCCCCCAATTAATTCCTATCTGCAGTGTTCCATATCTTTTTCTCCTCTGATGGGGTGCATCTGTGTAGAAATGGACAGCTGATAGGTATAGAACAAACTGTGTTAACATTATTTCTTTAATGAATTCAGTTGTATAACTTCTTGCAACATTTTGTCATCCAGCATCCAGCATTAATTAAGACAACTCATTTCTAGTCATAGGTCCCAGAATCTGTACAGCGCAACATGGAGTTGCCAAGCAGATACAAATATAAAGGGGTGGGGGTGCAGGGGTTGAACTTTTCTAAGTTCTTCCCTCACCCTTCCCACTGGCTACATAAAAACTTTATCGGAGGAGAACGCTTGACACGGACCATCTACTTCAAACAGAATTTTAAGAGAAAATATCAAAAGATCCTATTGATCCGACTTTGGAATCACTTCATCTTTTATGCTGTGCAGTGGATTATATTTCTATATAGTTTTCTGGCCTGCCAAGAATGTCATATGAAAGCTGATGGTTCAGTAGCTGGGCACTTTCAATACTAATATTAATTCATCTGTCTGTGTGGTTACTATAATTTGAAGAGGAAAGCCAACTCACATGGTCACCCCAAACGAGTTACACCTCTGTGGTGACTGGCAAAAATCAATATTTTTATTTTAGCCATGCTGTTCTCTGACTTCCATTCCTGGGGCAATATTTAGAACATCAGGCTTGGGGAAGGGGAGGATTTCCATTGGTGGGGAAATTTAAAGGGCTGGTCTTGGATAGCTTTGAGATTATTCATTTAAAAACTACAACAGTGATTTAAAAACAGTCCTTTAAAAAATGGAGCACTTTTTCTGAAGGGTTTGTAGCCAACCCCCCTCTTCCCCTTGTGTTCCATTATGTTCCCTCAAATGTACATGCTTGGAAGACCCTACAGAAAATGAGGCTGCAGGAAGAAAGGAGAAACAGAAGAAATCATGGGCCCTCATAGTTGGACTAAGGCTTCTCATTGCTCTTTTCATTTAACAGTGAAGGTGGGGATTTCTGCTTCTTCTCCCGTTTTTTATTAATTCTGGAGCTTCCACCCTCAACAATGACTGGGGCATGGGAGGCTGCAAAAAAAGAGGACCCCCCCAAAAAAAACCTTCTGAAAAATGATTCCATTCAAAGAAGAGCTGTATGGCTATTAGTTGGAGCCAATTCCAGACGTGTTGCTGCATTGGTCTGTAAACAGTAAAATAAAACAAGAATCCAATGTTTGCATAAAGAAGAAGAAGAAGAGTTGGTTCTTATATGCCGCTTTTCCCTACCCGAAGGAGGCTCAAAGCGGCTTACAGTCGCCTTCCCATTCTTCTCCCCACAACAGACACCCTGTGGGGTGAGGCTGAGAGAGCGCTGATATCACTGCTCGGTCAGAACAGTTTTAACAGTGCCGTGGCGAGCCCAAGGTCACCCAGCTGGATGCATGTGGAGGAGTGCAGAATCGAACCTGGCATGCCAGATTAGAAGTCCGCACTCCTAACCACTACACCAAACTGGCTCTCGAGATGCCTGAAATAAAATTATTTCTGTATAAACTTTCATGGATCACACCACATTTCATCCAATGCTGCCCCGTGATGGACAGACCCTCCCCACAGAACAGCATTTGGGGATCTCTTTGGGATGCATTGGGCTATCCAAAACTTGCACATTTCTGCCCTGAGAAAGCCTCAGCAAAATTGAATTCTCTGTCTCCCTTACATTCTGAGATCTTTGATTCACCATAGTTCTAGTCTGGCATACAATTTCCAGTGGTTGCTATATTAAGAAATGCTGGCACATATAAGGTAGGCACATACTTTCTTTTCTTATGTGCAAAATCTTTGAATTCATTTTCATATATGTATATATGCATCTTATATTGCAGATTATTGTAGATTTTATATTACAACATTATTATTGTAGATTCAAGTCACTTAATTACATGTATTACACAGTAAAATTGTTCTGGTTCTGAAAGCACTGTTGCATGTAGCTGTTGCTGTACTATATTGCTCCCTCATTCAAATCACAAACACATGTGGTTTCCAGTGTGTTCCAGAAATATGCCCAGCTATTTTTACTGATTGACACTTGTGCTGGGTGCCTTTGGACACTCGGGATTTCATTTACTTTGGAATTTGGCCAGAATTTTAAAAAGCCAGAAGCTAACTCTTTTAGGCATACTTCCAATCCAGTTTAGTATAGTGGTTAAGAGTGGTGGCTTCTAATCCAGAGAACCAGAATTGATTCCCCACTCCTTCACATGCACTCAGGTAGTGAAAAGTGGGGCATAAAAAACACCAGGAGTCCTCCACTACAAGTCTTTGTAGAGTTACCTGCGTGTTGCTTTTTATCTGTATGTATAGCAATGTTAAGAGTTTAGCATAAAATTTCCCAATGTGTCTATCATGTGCACATTAACAGTAGTTCTCCTAACACCTGCTGAACATTTCAAAAAGTAGACAAGAGTATTGTTGCTAGGTGTGAAGTCGTGTCCAACCCATCGCAACCCCATGGACAATGATGTTCCTGGCCTTCCTGTCCTCTACCATTCCCCAGAGTCCAATTAAGTTTGCACCGACTGCTTCAGTGACTCCATCCAGCCACCTCATTCTCTGTTGTCCCCTTCTTCTTTTGCCCTTAATACTTTACAATACTGTAAAGTAGGACTTTTTAGAGCTATAATAGCTTCCGCACCCACCTAAGGATCAAGAGGACTGGTAAACAACCAGGCTTGTAGTTCCATTCCTTTCAGATTTCCCTTACTAAATTTTGCCCTTCCTTCCTTCCTTCCTATTCCCCTTCTGTGATTCTTTTCCCAGGTAAGGATGACAATATTGTTTTTGGCATTACCTACTACACAAGACATTTCTGGTTTTGGCGTTCACCACCTTTCCGAATTCCAAATGTACCTGCAGGCATAAGCAGGTCGGGGGCCCTGGTTTAGCGTGCTGATCCAATAATGTGATCTCCAGAGCTGCCCAGGCTATCTGAATAAAATGGAGCCCCTCCCAGTCCAAATGAGATCATTCTGATTTCAGTTGAGCACTGGCGCAATATAAAGTGAAGCACATAAAGCAAAACTGCTGATTTAGTTGGAGTTTTATTTTTGATAAATTAGGCATGCCTAACAAATATTTACTGAATTTGTCATCCAGCGGAGCTGCTAAATTCTATGTGAGGCTAGCTGTAACTGTGTGCTCCATTATTTAAAAGTGAAATTTCCCTTGAAATCAGTCTTGAAGATAAACTTTTCTTCTATCAGCAATATAATCCTAAATCCATTGAGTTCAATGGAATTAAAAGGGTGTATCTTTGTTTATGATTGCACTGTACATGACCTTTCTCTATTTTCCTTGTGAGCTTATGACTTGTATGCATCTGATTTAAATGGCGGCACTTCCTTTTCATTCAATCAGTTTTTCCCAACTAACTCTGGGGTTATTCATTTCCCCCCATTTTTGATAAATATACATTTCCATTTTGCTAGGAATCTCTCCCCCCCCCCACCCACACACTCTTTATCTATATGCAGATATTTTCAAAAACTATGTTGTGTATATTTGATTCCCTCTTAAAAGGAAAAGTGCTGAATTTCCTGAAAGGGGCAATTGTACAACTAACAAGATTTCATCAGGTTTGGACTGGGTGTATGTTGTTAATTGCCCAGCAGGAACTTTGTATTCTACATCAGTGGCCCTCAACCCCCCAGTCCAGGGACCGGGACCAGTCTGTGGATCAGTCGGTACCAGGCCATGGCTCCTCCTCGTCCTCCTCCCCAGCTGCTGCCTCGGGGGCTGCCCTGCCACTCTGCCGCCGGCTCACCTTTGGCTCTCCAGTGGCCGCCATGGCTGGGGCTCCCCCTCGGCATGGCACTGCACAGCTGCTGCTGGCAGCGCCCCCCAGTGGGCAGCGAGAAGTCAGGGGCGCTGGTGGGAAAGCAAGTGGAGCAGGGTCTCAGGCAGCAGCAGCATCCCTCAGCAAAAGACTACCCCCCCCTGGGCCTCAGTAAAATTGTCAAGTGTTGACTGGTCCCTGGTGGTAAAAAGGTTGGGGACCTTTTTCTACATGGAGCCAGAGATCGCTTTGCTTTGTGTTGTGTTCAATACAGTAATTGAGCTAGGGACCTCAGGAGTTTTGGATTAAACTGAGGCCTCTAGTGCTCTTATCCTACTTTGTGTTCCAGCCATTACTCTTCTGACTGGTGCACTGAGTATGGTTTAAGAAATTACTGTATACCTGACTGTTAGCAGCTCTGTGGAGTCTCAGGGTGATGTCTTTCACACTGTCTACTGACTGATCCTTTTACCTGGAGATGCTGAGAATTGATACTGGGAACTTGTGCATGCCAAGCTGATGCTCTACTGCAGAACAATGGCTAGGGTTGCCAGCTCCATGCTGGATTATATCTGATTTTGGAGGGGGGGAGTGGAGCCTGAGGAAAGTGGGGTTTAGGAGAGGAAGGGATTTCAACGAGGTCTAATGCCATACAGTCCACCTTCCCCAAATTGCTGTTTTCTCCAGGTGATCTTTGTCATCTGGAATTCATTCCATTACCTAGCTAAAATCCAGTTATGGAGAAGGTCTATCCTTCACTTGGTTTTCCATTTCTTTATATGGGGCCACTTGGTTCCCTTCCTGAAGGAAATACAGCGCCCACAACAAAGAAAATGCATCAAAAGGTAGCAGACAGACAAGATTTACAAGCAGTTGGAGCAGCCAAGAATCATTAGTCTTCCAGTCAAAGTGGCAGAGATAAAAAAGCTCTATCATATTTTTTTCCTTTGCAGATAGATTGATTACTGTTCTCTCTGAAAGTTCCTAGTAGTGGAACAGGTTCTTCAGAAAGTTCTTTTAATACACTATGTAGAAACTCATAATTCCAGAAATGGCACACATTTGTGTCTAGTGGTGACACTGGAACATCAGAGATAACCGCTAATTCTTCTTCTTTTTTTGCCCATTGTGAGTGCCAGGTTTTAAGCATTCAGGCTGTGCATTTGATAAGGCAAAAAAAAGAAAGGGGGAAAAATGGCCAAATCACTGATCAGATCATGTTTAAATACGTTCAAAGCATTCTCCTGTATACAGAACACTCACAAATGAATTTAATCATTTACCGATTAGATACTTGTGTTGACTATGGAAACAAATCAATTTTATTCCCTGAAATATTTTTAAAAACATATTACATTCTAACTCTCACCAAATGTTAAGTAATGTTTCTATCAAGATGGACCTTTTGCTGAACTTTACTGCTCCATGACTTTTATCCTGGGAAACAAGAGTCAGCCGAGAGCTATGAAATTAAAGCAACAACAACAAATGAAACTGAATCGGGAAAAATAGTGACGAACAATGTCCATCCTTTATTAAAAATAAAAGGTCTTCTGTAAGGCTAGGTTGGCTTTGCTGCTTTTGCTCTCACTCACCCACACCCTTCCTAACGAGAAGTAGGAAATAGAAAGGTCAGTTGACACCTGACTTGGTTTCATGAATAGTTTGTCAAATAATAGATGGTCAGTTCAGGCATGCCTTGTTCTGTTTGAAATAGAAAATTTAGGGTTGGGTATTAGTTTTGCTTATGGCAGCCTCTCTCAAGTTTTTTTTTTTTTTTTACCATTGAGAAGCCACTGAAACATTCTTCAGGTATAATAAAATCAGAGTCCAGTAGCACCTTTAAGACCAACAAAGATTTATTCAAGGTGTGAGCTTTCGAGTGCAAGCACCCTTTGTCAGACGAAGGGTGCTTGCCCTTGAAAGCTCACGCCTTGAATAAATCTTTGTTGGTCTTAAAGGTGCTACTGGACTCTGATTTTATTGTGCTACTTCAGACCAACACGGCTACTCATTTGAATCTATTCTTCAGGTATGAAAAACACCAGGGATGACATAATCATGAGGAATGTGGTTGGGAAGCAGAGCTGTGTACACACCCACCCAGGGGCCCTCCCCTTTCTGCCACCTCCAGGCCCATCACTGGCTATTTTGGGAAGGGTGGGTGGGTTGACATGGCCATATATGGTCATATCACCCAATAAAAGTTTGACAAATTTTAAAAATATATTAAAAATTAATTCCTACCCATTCAGGAAACCCTCCCAGGGTTGTCAAGAAACCCCAGGCTTTCATGAAACCCTGGTTGAGAAAGCCTGGCTTATGGATATCCAGAATTCTATGACCCCTTTTACAGATTTTATTACAGCCTTTTATTTTTGCTTTTGTATGGGCACTGATCTGGATGACCCAGGCTATCCTCATGTTTTCAAATCTTGGAAACTAAGCACGGTGAGCCCTGATTAATATTTGGATTGGAGACAAGCAAGAAATTCTGGGGTCACTATACAGAGGAAAGTAATGGCAATTCACCTATGTTAGTCTCTTGCCTTTAAAACCTTATGGGATCAACGTAAGTTGGCCGCAACTTTATGGCACCTTACACACACATACATTTTCCGTACTGGTGGTGCCGTGCTGGGGTGCTGCCGGGTGTTTGCAATGGGGCAGTTTTCCCCGCCACTTACTACATCCTCACATGGGACCATTTGGGCCAGTGGACCCTGTCTGCCCTGAATTTCTGCCTCCATACAAGGCAGCTGGGATGGCAAGGTTATGCAATGCTCTGTAGTGGCAGGGGTGTTTGTTTTCATTTTTGAGAAAGTGGGATTGTGTTACCCTCCTTCCTGAAAATGAAAAAAATGCCCTAGCCAGCTCCATGGAACTGCACAGCACTGCAAAGAAGAAGAGGGTTCTTATATGCCGCTTTTCCCTACCCGAAGGAGGCTCAAAGCGGCTTACAGTCTCCTTCCCATTCCCAAAGCCGACTGTGACATTTTTTGTCCCTTCTGGCACACCATTGTCGGGAGAAGAGCAGAGTGTGGTCAGCCCAACTCTTCCCTGCCACAAGGGTCTGTCTCGCCATAGGTTCCATTAGTGCCCAGGGCAAGAAAGGGAATGTGTATATACCTATGCCATGGGACAATGGAGGGCCTGAATGTCATCTGGAAGCACTGGCCTGTGTCTAATTTCCCCTGTGGAAAAGGTCCCCAGTGTTGCTGGAATGCTTTCTGTTTCACTAGCTTTCATCACTGTACCATTTATTACCTCAAGGAGAAGAACAGAGTTTTCCTTATAGGGCTGCTAATATCCACATGGGGCCCAGAGATCTCCTGGAATTTCAACTGATCTCCAAATCTCAGTTCCCCTGGGCTACTTTGGAGGATGGACTTTATGGCATTACATCCTACCACAGCATTACACCCTACCCTTCCCCAATCCTTGACTTCCTGAGGCACCATCCCCAAATCTCCTGGAATTTTCATCCTAGATTTTGCAGGCCAGTTTGTTGACCTCCTTTACAGCATGAAAATCTTTGAACTGAAGCTTTCTCTCCAGTTTGATATGACTATTCATATAGAATGCTGAAGGTCCTTGGTTCAGTCATGGGTGTCATTAACACTTCTTTGCCAGCGGTCTGGAGGTCCCCTGCAAATCAACAGTCATGAGCTAGATTGACTAATGGTTGGACAAAGAATGAGGCAGCTTCATTTGTTGATACTGGCTAACTCGGGAATCAGACTGAAAGGTGGAAGAAATGTTTTAAAGCATCTGTAGTCACTCATGACAGAACCTTGTGAGTCTATTTTTCCCTCCACTTATGCTGCTGATGTGAATGAGATAAAACTTCAACCTGACAAAAAGTTCCTTGCCATAGGACAGAGTTAAGGAAATCCTGTAATGAATTTTACTGTAATTCTAATACAGGGTCCAGCTTGAGGATTCCCCTTCAGCATGCTTTTAAGAATTTTGTCAGCTGATCAATCACATAATGTTGCTAGCACAGCCCTATTAATAATGAAACAGGAAGATGTACTTTAATGTCGACAGAATCCGTCTCCCATTGGCCAAGCTGATTCTGTTCTGAACATGTCTGTACAAAATGTTCTTTAAGGAGAAGAGAGAGGGCAAAAAGTGCCCTAGATGGAGTATTAGCACTGATGGGCATCTTAGCAGTTAAATATTTTATTAGTAATTTGAAAATTATTTGTTGTTATTGCAGTTGCTGCTACTACTAAATATGCTGACTGTTAAAGCAGGCAGAGTCAAATGAATTTTCAGTGTGTCTCACTTGGTAGATCCTGATGCTCTCTGAAACTATGTGAGCCATGAGCAGAGAAAGAATAGAAGGCATCATGTGATTTAAATCCATCCCATTTTTCTTTGAAAAAATATTCCAGCTCATGGCCTTCCCATATTCCAGTTCTCCCTAAATTGTCTTCTTCATAGAGAGCGTGGGAGGAAGTTTGGAGGTGGCAGAAAGTGCCATCAAGTTACAGTTGGCATATGGTGACCCCATTGGATGTCCAAGGAAAGAGACATTCAGAGGAGATTTGCCATTGCCTGCCTCTGTGTCATGACCTGGTACTCCTTGGAGGTCTCTCATTGAAATATTAGTCAGGGCCAGCCTTGCATAGCTTCCAAGATCTGACCAGATTGGGTTAGCCTGGACTATCAAAGTCAGGGCAGAGGTAACAATATTCCTCCTCCATACCATGCCACTCTGGTTTGGAAACTGTAGTCTTTTCCAAACTAGGTGAGGAAGATGATGCATACTTAGCGTCTCAGCTCACTGATCTCAAACTGTATAGCAGCATGATGGTTGGAAATTCCAAGTATCTTATCCTCTGGGTATGTCTTTTGTACATCCCCAATTGTGAGTTAATAATGGCTCTTCTAGTGATTCAAGCCAAGAGTTGTGGACAACTGTAGAATGCATCCAAGTATAGATACCTGGATGCGATAAGAGCATGAACTGTCATTGGCGAATCAGATTTTTTGAGGTACAGCTTGAACATGACTGAGATATCAGTCAAAGCTGATGAAAGACCATTGCATAAGGCAGTGGTCCCCAACCCGCGGGCCGCGGCCCAGCGCCGGGCCGCAGCTCCTTCTTCCCTCCCCCCCAGAAGCGAGAAGCTCACCAGGCCGTGAGCAAAGTGGCCTCCAAAGCGGCAGATTAGCTCACGGCCCGGCAAGCTTCTCGCTTCGGGAGGGGAGGGAAGAGAAGCTTGCCGAGCCGCAAGCTAATCGGCCGCTTTAGCGCTGGGGCTGCCGCACATGTGCGGGCCCCCGGGCCGCCCTCTCCCCCCACTATGCTGCAGCGGTCCAGTGGAGGAGCTCAGGGTGGCCTAAGTGCTTAATCCATGCTCCATGATCACAGGCTGTCCCATCCTGCTGCCCCCCCCAACAAATACAGAAAAGTCAAGAGGATGAATAGCTGCTGGCTTTTGTACCCTGCTTTTCACCAACCAAAAGAGTCTCAAAGCAGCTTACAATTGCCTTCCCTTCCTCTCCTAAAGCCAGACACCCTGAGAGAGCTCTGACAGAACTGCTCTGTGAGAACAGCTCAAGCAGGAGAACCAAACAGGGTCCTCCAGGCCAGCAAACCAGAGCAGAACAACACTACCCAAAGTTGGCAACCTACTACTACAAGTACAACAGCTACCAAACTGGGAGAATGGACAACTCTAACTACAACAACAGTCCCCCCCCAAACAAAACAGTGAAAGAAACAACTGTCAAAATCAAATTTTAAAAGGAACACAAATCCAAGAAGAAAAGCCAAACAATGCTGCCCCTCAGTTAAAGAAGACGGAAACACTAGAAGAAAGAAACAGAGACACATTGTGGATGCATGATATATCATCAGTAAAACTTATAAAATCCAAACTGATTGCTCACCCACTACCTGATTGGCCCTTCAATAGAGATAGAGCACTCTGCCAATGAAAGCCAATCAGTTCAAATTGCACTCTCTCAATGAGGGACAATTAATTCAAATTGCACTCTGCCAATGAGAGTCAATCAGTTCAAATTGCAATTAGGGCCAAACAGTTTAAATTGCAGTCTGCCAATGAGGGCCAATTAGCTCAAATTGTATGCAGGTAAGTCACTCCCTACCTGATTACCCCCCCCCCTAGAAATATTCCCCCAGTAGGAAATGGCCCTTAGATAGGAATGGTCTGCCCTGGTAGTTTAGCCCCAATCAGAAGGGAGTTCTCAGCCAGGAAAGGCCAATAAAGAATCAACTCTCCAACTTCCTGCCATTCTCAGAAGCTTGCACAATGGAAGAGGAGCCGGCCTCAGAGCGGTAAGTTGCCCTAGCTAATTTCAACTCAGAGGGGGGAGAAAGCTGCATTCTGGGGTAGCCTCTGCATGGTCCCCTGTGGGGGGGGCTGTGTGAGGGCCAGAAATGCCCCCTGCTAGCTCTCGGTAACCAGGAATAGCCTCTGGCTTGGGAATACTTACTTATGAGTAAGTCATGGTCCTCAGCCAGGAATGGCCTGCCTTGGTAGTTTAGCCACAATCAGGAGGAAGTTCTCAGCCAGGAAAGGCTAATAACTGGTCAAGTCTCTGTCTCCAAATTCCTACCAGTTTCAGAAGCTTGCTGGGTGGAAGAGAAGCCAGTCTCAGAGCATGCCCTAGTGCCAATAAGTTGCTCTATCCTCTTTTCAGAGGACATGATGGGGGAATTGAGCTGCCTCCTAGTACATTCTCTGGTTGCTTTCTGGAGGGGGCCCTGTGAGAGGCCTAGAAACAGTTGCCTGCCAGCTCTCTGGGGCTTGGGGGAGACCGGAAAAGCTTCTGCTGTGGGAATGTTTACTTATGAGTAAGTCATCCGAGGGTTGCAATTTATAATCTGAGAAGGGAGAAATGGTTTCAGGGTTGCCAACACAGGCAATTACAGCAGGGCAAATAACACTGACGTGGATGGGACTGGGTAGATGTAGACTTTCCCTTTCCATATGGATACCATCTTGGTTTTGCTGCAGTCTTTCCAAGAACATCACAACAAAGCACAAAGGAGTCTTAAAGTGGCTTTTAGTAGTCTTCTCTTCCTCTTCCCACAACTGACAACCTGTGAGGCTGAGAAAACTCAGAGAAACTGCTCTGTGGAAACAGTTTCTAACAGGTCTGTGACTAGCCCAAGGTCACCCAGCATGTGGAGGATTAGGGAATCAAATCCATCTTTCCACATGAGAACCCACGGCTCTTAACCACTACACCAGGTAGAAGCAGCTGTTGCAACAGGATGGTAAAAGTCTTTTTGTACTTGCTCGTTTACTATTATGAGATTCTTTTCCTTTAAATTTGGACCGTGTGTGTGGGAAGAAATTGCTACACAGCCCCCTCATCCCTGTCCCAAGCAGCTCTTTCCTCCAGGAGCACTGATCTTTGCAGTCTGGAGAGGAGCTTTCATTTTGGGGGTTCTCCAGGTCCCACCTGGAGGCTGGCACCCCTGAACAGTGGCAGGATGCTATCCTCCATCACGGACCTGGAGATCCCACTTTTGGGGTTTCTCAAAGCCTGAAGAATATTTCAGGGGGTTCTTGGTGGTAAAAAAAAAAAAAAAGTTGACACAAAGGCAGTAATTGAGAAACCCACTGTAAGTTCTTTGCTTACCAATGTTTTCATGTTTTATTGTAATCTACAACTGTTTTTGTTTTACTTGGATATTGAACTGAAGAACATAGAGACTTAAACGTTTTCAGTCCTTTTAGCAAATTTTGCTATGAAATATTTTCATTGAAGGAAGAAACAGTGACAAGTTTATGTATTATTTTATGTTTATTGCTGTTACCAATTACTGTTATATAACATTTCTCTTTGTTCCCTAACTCATGGAATCCAAAGCCTGAGAGTTCCCCCCCTCCTAAGTAGCCCTTTTCTCCAGAAAGACTAATCTCTGCCTGGCCTGCCCTTTGGGAGATGGGGATGAGTGGAAAGGAGGCAGCCAGCTACCCCTTGGCTTTCCCTATCTGCCCTTTGGGAGATGTGGGTGGGAAGAGGCAGCCCATCCCCCATGGCCTTCCCCCCACCCAGCTTGGCCTTTGGATGATGTGAGGGAGGGAGGTATCCCCCTGGCTATACATTGCACCCGAAAACACAACTTTACAAAACTAGGATATGATCTCTCTTTCTTCCACTGATTATATCTGTAATGCTGTGTGGTTTTCACAATACTGACAAAATCAAGGAAGATTATAATAAAGATGTAATTTATTATGCATGGGGCTGATGGATTTGATGGGCAAGGAAAGTCATAGGAAGTAGCTGAGTCTGTGTCATGTGAGAAGAGATGAAGTCGGAACATAAACCCAATAAATATGTAATAAGTAGGCAAATACGAAGGAGAGAGGCTAAATGTTGAGAATGGCAAGTGGTAAATCAATGAGGGAGGTAATGTACTGAGAAGACAGAACAAAACCTGTTCTAGCCACTGAAAAGCAACAGAGGGTCGGTACTAGTGTACGTATATTGCAAAGTCATTTTGCTGTACCAAAGGTATGGATTAGATCAGTGGTTCTCAACCTGGGGGTTGGGACCCCGTTGGGAGTGCAACAACCATTTCACAGGGGTTGTGGCAGGGCGAGCAGCTTGGCTGGGAGGTGTACCACCACTCCTCCAGGCGGAAAAGAGCAAGATCGGCATGGTGGGACAAGAGGCAGAACTGAACTGAGAAACCCTTGGGGGGGGGAAACAATTTATATACAATCATGAACAATGGATCTTCACATCATTGGTCAGTTTTGGTTTAATTTCTGTGAAAGAACACCTGCATAATTTTATGGTTGGGGTCACCACAACATGAAGTGTATTAAAGGGTCATGGCATTAGGAAGGTTGAGAACCACTGGATTAGATGGACAGTTCTTAGAAAGAACAAAAACTCCATTTAAACTCATGGATATACAGTGAGTGATTTCTTCAAATTCAAGTATTTGGTCAAGACTATAATGACACAAAATAGACTGCTAATAAGGATGGTAGCACCCTATCAAGTTTCTTCTTCTCTATTTCCATAATACCTAATCAATGACTTGACTTTATTATAATTTCCATGTTCCCATCAATTGTATAGAGCGGAGCAGGCAATATGACTTGTGATGACATCAAGGCTACTCCATATTCTAATCTTTCCTGTTTCTTTCTCTCTGATTCTCCTATCAGCCTATTTGTCTCCATCTTTAGGCTACATTAATAGCCTGCCTTTCTCCCCAATGAGAAGCAAAAGTCATCTGCATCATTGTCATCTCCTCCATTTTATCTACACAACAAATCAGCAAGTGGGTTAGGCTGAGAAAGAGTGACCTTCCACAGCAGAGTGGGGATTTAAATGTGGGTTTCCCAGATCCTGTTCTGAAACTGTAACCACTATATGACACTGACTTATGTGAGATGGCTTCTGTTGAATAGTAGTAAAGAGTGATTCATGTAAGTAAGGTGGTAGCAAGTCACTCAGCGGTTGTTGAGCTCCTGGATGACCTGAGGGCCCTGTTGAAGCTCTCTTTTCTGCCAGGCTTGAAGCTGGGCCAAATACTGGGTAACTAAGAGCGAGTCCTCCCCCATCCTTCTGAAATCTAGACCCCCCCCCCCCGGGCCAATCATTGCTAACTTGGACTAGATGATCTAAGGAGTAAGATCTATGATTAGTTATTGTCGACATCTTTGCTAATTTTTATCTTTTTTCTGGATTCTGGAGATTTTTGGTGAAGGGATCACTTGGGCATGAAATTGGGGTCCCTGTGAATAGGCAGGTAGTTATGAGATACTGGGGCTAGAGGACTCTGGAGGTCCCTTCCAACTCTATCATTCTATTATACAATCAGAAAAGAAGCTTGAACAGTCTTGGCTGTCTGTCTGTTGAGATGTACAGTCACTCGCCAGTTAAGATCACGAACAGCTGAAGATTCAACACTATTCAGATATAACTCAGTGATTCAAATACATCTGACTGCAGAAAAAACTATTGTCTGTACATGCATGATTACATTTTGCTTTATACATGCCATCTCTTTGCCTACTGCTGTGTCAGCTGCTTCTGCCCCAACTTCTCTCTACGTGTCTTTGTGTAACTTGATGCCCAGCAATAATTTTTGAGTGGTCCAGATGTGGATCAGTTTTCTCCTGCATTTTTCCATGCAGACAGGTGGGAACAGTAGTCTCTCCATGTGCATGAAGACAAAAATAATCTGGTTTCAAAACGGTTAATAAAAACTGAGAAATACATCACAGACTTTCTGGCAAAGCAGTCCTTCTGGAGTATAGAACATGGATTGAAAGCTAAAAATGAAAGGCACCAAACTGATTTTAGGGATAGATTTGCCATTTAAACAATGGACCCAACTGTGCAAGCGCAAAAGGTGAATGGAAGCTTTAGGAGTGGTTCTGCGCTCAACAAATGGATCCAGTCAACCATGAACCGGAAGGATATAGGACAAACAGGTCAAGCACAATAAATGGACACAAATCTGACATCAAAAATCACTTCAGCTTTCCAGGACATTCAGTGAGGGACCTCAAAGTAGCTGTTATATTGCAATGAAACTTCAAGAACAGACTAGAAAGATTGCAGAAATGCAAGTTATTACAACACTCAAAACAGTGAAATTCCCAGGACTCAGCAAGGATATTGGTTTCTTATCTCACTACATATGCTAGCCTCATTCAGCTCTTATATCCACATTCCTTACAATCCCCTCTTTTTATTTTATTTGGGACAATGAGACTGTAATGTGATGTAGGAAACTATGTAATGTAATTTAGAATATAAATCTTTGGTCTCAGGATAGTATAACACATTCAGCATGGTTTGTCACTTGTGGTGATGCCTCCATTCTTGGGTGAGGAGGTATGGCCCTAGCAGCGAGTCTCTTTTATATACTTTTGTTCACAACTAGGAAAGTGTCAACCATTAATCACTAACCTTAAGAGTTTTATTCCCCCAATGTTTTTGTGAATGACAATTGAACCCAAAGGACTGATTTGCTTTCCTAGCAAGGAATTACCATAGTGCATATTTAGGGTGTTGTGGTGCTGTTTACTAATTGGCTGCTAATTACTAATTGGTTGAGGAAGTTTGTGTGCAACCAAAATCTCACACCTTGAATAAATCTTTGTTGATCTTAAAGTTGCCATTGGACTCAAAAAAAGGATATACACCATCTTTTTTGAGATGAAGAGTCAATTTACCTAATTTTACAGGTCCCAAAACTTCAGCATGCTGTGGAACACCAATGATATTTACTTGAAAAGATACAATATCCCCTGACCCTATAGCATAAGTTCCTACTGCACAGGAATATGCTTGCCATGGCATTTAGGGCTGGCATTGAACAACAAGAGCAAAGCAGTCTGGCAGAGGGGCTTGACATGAGCAAAAAGGAAAACTGGGCTGGTGATCCATTTTACATCCAAGTTCTCAGCACCTTTGTCCATCTCTTGCATTTTTATCCTGTCCTTCCTGTAAGGAACAAAAGGTGGTCTACATATTTTCATCCATTGTGTGATAGTTTCAGTTAATTTAGTGTTTGGTCCACAGAATGTTTTGTTAATTTCTGTCTTTTGTACTAAGGCTTCAGGGGACAATTTTTAGAGAATCAAACCAGAGTTGGATCAGACAACACATGGGATTTATAACCCTCTCCACCCCCACCCCTGGCTCTGGGGCATTCCTGGTATTGCACACCATACATTAGAACCCTGGGGTGTTTGCTTAGCTGTGTCAGAGCTGCAACTAGTGTTGATGACTTGTGCTAAGAATAGTCTTTTATCAGAATACTCTGCCTATGTATTCTAGTTTTACATTGTGAACAGACTCAGGGAACTGTCAATCAGTACCTTAAATAGATGAGCATTATGGAAAAGGTAAAGTAAGGTGAATCCCAAACCAGATAATGATGAATTTTGTTGGCATCATTGAAATTAAGAGCTTGACCTTCCGCCTTGGCCTAGTCAATAAGCAGTGACTTCCTCCTGCAGTGTGCCAGATCTTCATCCCCAGCCTCTGACCTCAGGGCATCTGTGCCCGAGCACACAGTTCACATTGGGATTCAGGTATTGTACCTATGACCCTGGCCTGGACCTGCTAGCAGCCCTCTAATAACATTAGCTTAGGTTGGAAATGAATACATATGCACACTTTAAGCATCACCATAAGCATCTAGTGCTGTTTTCTCTAAACATGAAACAATCCACCCATACCTGCCCTCCCTGCTCTCTGAGCACAATTCTGCTTCAAGGGTAGGCTGGTTTTCACACGCATGCTCTTCTTCTCTCTCATAAGGCTACAGAGATTCACCAAGAACAAATCGAAGCAGAATAACATCCATTAAAGCCCACACCAATGGATTTAGAAAGGCGCAGCTTGGCTTAGGATTGTACTGTGAAGTCTCCTCTACACTATACTAAGGGATTCCTGCAGCCCTGTCCCATTTAGGATTCACTTTCCATGTGTTGGATTTAGTCTGACGATCTTCCATCAAAGCTGGTGAATGCTGACAGAGCAGAACCCTCAGAATTGAAGTTCTCCATGTGCTGCCACAGTGCCCTGTTTTCCTCCAGTTATCTGCCAAGATTGTGAATCTTGGGGGAACAGTTTCTGATACCATCACTTAGAAATTGTTGTCTAAATGCTTCTACGAAAGCCTAGAAGTGTGCACCTCTGGTCTTCCAGAAGCAGTCTGCATATTTAGAGTTGGTAGTGCAAATGCTAGGATTACTTCTCTAAACTCAGAAGGACACACTGGGCGATCAGAGTTATCTTCGGCATTTACACAGCCATCAGCAAGTTTCAGAACCTAGTCTCAAAGTCCAGTTGCGTGCAGTTCAGGATTGGGGGGGGGGGCTGTGTCCAAAAATCCAGGCTCTGTTCTGGGTGAGACAGTGGCGAGTGGTGCCCTTTCAAGTGGTGTCCAGGGCACATGCAATGGCTGCCACACTCTACGTATGTCATCACCCTTCTTTTTTCTTTATCCCTCTCTTTAGACACTGCTTTCAAAGGAGAAGCACATACATACCTTTCTGTCTCCTCTCTGAGAGAAGGCAGGCAAGCCCAGACATGCCTTCCCAAGCTGAGCTGACACTCTATGCTTTTAGGGTCCATTTGTAGAAGCTAGTATTAAGATAAGAATGACTAGATGGAAATGGAAATTACCTCAGTAAAGTGGTTTTCTGTTTTTCTTCATTTTAACTCTGCCTCATCTCTGCAATTATTTGTTCTAAACTTAATGCTGTGAAACCTGCACTTTACTGCTGCTTAGCTCTGCTGTCTTTAATGTATATTCACCAATAGATCTGCCTTTGGGTATTGGCCCCACTATGTATCATTATATTTTGTATTGTACGCTGGTGGTGTGATTGTGGAAGGTTTGGCTTCACAGGACGTGTGTGGAACAGAAAATCTGTTTTTTTTCCCATGTATGCATGAAATTGTAGTCATATGGATGATATTTTCTGGTTAATAGATAATATTTCAAGTTAAAAACTTGAAGGCTGGTGCATCATAAAGAAGAACAGCTGATTTTATACCCTGCTTTTCACTGTCTGAAGGACAGCTCTGCAAGAACAGCTTTAACAGGACTGTGACTGGCCCAAGATCACCCAGCTGGCTGCATGTGGAGGAGTGGGGAATCAAACCTGGCTCACCAGACTAGAAGCTACCACTTTTAACCACTGCACCATGCTGGTTCATAAATTATAGTGCCGTAAAACTCTGCAAGGGGCTACAAAGAATTAAAACAGGCTTCTACTTTTTATCTACTATTGTGCCTGTCAAACATTAATTTATCATTCATAAAAGTTTAACTGACTGAAGTATGGGAACATTTATCATTTTCTGAAGCATGCTTAAAAAACCCAAAAAAACCCTGAAGGTGAAAAAAGTAGCAAAGGAATTTTCAGCCTGATGTCAGATCTTTTTATTGTTTGGGTTAAGAACAGTTATAATTGTTTCTCAAGGGCATGTCTTGGCAGAAATACAGACTCTTATATAAATATAGGCATGCCAGGTAAGAGGACTTGAAAACAGGGACTAATAGAATAAGGCATAAGAGCAGTAAGTTCAATTACTAGAAACCTGGGGAAGCACTGAGTGGTAGAGACAGGGAATAGAAAACAAGAGGTATCAAGGACAAAGAAGAGTTAGTTTGACCGAAGGTGCCATACAGCGGTTCAGGGGCTGTGAGGTGTTAAAAGACAGAGTAGCCAACTTCCAGATGGCACCTGAAGAGACTATGTTATTACAATTGATTTTGGGTGACCAAGATCAATTGCCCTGGAGAAAATTGCAGCATTATAACTTGCTGGGGTCCCTCTCCTTCTCAAATCCCACCTTTTCCAGGTTCTGCCTGCCCCCTCCCCCCAAAATATCCAGGAATTTCCCATTCTGCACAGCGCTAATGTTGCTGAAGTCTAGCTGTTGTGAAACGCTATTTTTTTTTACATTATGCACAACATCATACACAATCCTGCAACACTCCTGCAAACGCAACACTCCTGCAAAACTCCCACAAAGTGCTTCGATGTAGAGCTTTTCGGGGAATCGTAAAAAGTGGATTCCCTCTATAAAACTGCTTGACCCTTAGAACAACCTGCAATACATCTGGAAAAGACATGTGCATTCTCAATGAAGCGGTAGGAAGAACGTTCCTCCTTTACCCCCACCTCCAAGCTTCCGGGAGACGGGAAAGGCTTTTTTTCTTCTTTAAACCGTTGATAGCAATGAACACGCGAGCATGTGGCTTCTTTAACTGAAGTTCCTGGACAACTAATGCAGCAGTGCCAAACAGAAAGCACCCTTCTTCAAATGTATTAAAACTTTCCAAGCACCATCACCTAGTCATTGCTCGAAACACATGTCAACGAATACACGCGAGGGCAGCATGTTTTGTCCGATAAATGAATGTTTTGGGAAGAGAAACCGAAAGACTGCTCTCTATAGATCAATGAGTAAACACATATTCATTGCCACTTGTATTTTCGTTTTTAAATTATTATTTAAAGGGAAAAGGGGTTTTGGTGGCACTAGGATATTGATTTCATTGGCTCTTCAGTTTGATCGATAGCCAGAAATGCCGCAAATTATGTCTCGCTTGTAGCGATTGAGGCAAGACCGGAAACTTGTGGGTAATGAAAACAGCGCTAGTGGGAGATCCTTTTTTCCTGCTAGAAATGGCTGAGTGCGTTAGCAAGACCTGCTGCTATTAATTGTAGTGCTTTATGATAGCGCTTACACTTAGCGGATGTGTGGAATGGCTCCCAGAGATACTGAGACGATTGGTAAAAGAGTTTTGAGAGCATCATGCCCTTTATGTGCTATGGAGAGCCAGTTTGGTTTAGTGGTTAGGAGTGTGGACTTCTAATCTGGCATGCCGGGTTCAATTCCCTGCTCCCCCACATGCAGCCAGCTTGGGTGGCCTTCGGCTCGACAAGGCACTGATAAAACTGTTCTGACCGAGCAGTAATATCAGGGCTCTCTCAGCCTCACCCACCTCACAGGGTGTCTGTTGTGGGGAAAGGAAAGGTGACTGTAAGCTGCTTTGTGACTCCTTCGGGGTGAGTTTGGCCACCCCTGCTTTAGGTAAAGGCCCCACTCCTTAAGCTAAAGCCCACTTTAATGTCTTTTTTACTTACCGTATTTGCCGGCGTATAAGACGGCTTTTTTCCTCTAAAAAACATGCCTCCAAGTGGGGGGCCGTCTTATACGCCGGGTGCACTTCAGTCTGGGCGAGTGGCGGCGGCGAGCAACGGCGGCGGTAGCTCCCCCCCCCACTGGGCGAACGGCGGCGGTAGCTCCCCCCCCACACTGGGCGAGCGGCGGCAGCGGCGGCGGGCGGCGGCGAGCAGCTCCCCCCCACTGGGCTCACGGCTTTGCGAAGAAATGTTGGGGGGTCGTCTTATACGCCGACAAATATGGTAGTTATATTATTGGAATTGGAAACTGTCTCAAGCAAGATTTGAAGAGGTGTCCTAGAAATATTCTAAATACATAAATAAGAATATCATAAAACAGGCAATTTAGATCAGCATCTCCCTACACTAGAGGTTTTTCAATGGGGTTCCTGTGTGGTAGAATGTCCTCGAGCAGATTAAAGTCTCCATGTTATTTTTATTACAGCATAAAACTGTGTCAGTCCTTCTAGTGGACAAATATTTTCCAGTTGTCTGGAGCTTTTAAAATCTGTTTTAAAAAATGAAGGTTTTAACTGTCAGTTTGGTTAAATTAAGAATTAAACGAATTAAGGTTTAAATCTCTGGTGCATTGTTTAAAATCACCGTCATTTCCTTTTAATCCATTGTGGGAGAAAGCAAGACTAAAATGCCTTAAAACAAATTATGTTGCCAGAGCCAGAATGTAGATCCTGATCTAGATCTTTAATCTAGTCTGTTGGCCTTTTAAGAAACAAATGGAAATAAAATGGTGTCTGCTGGGCCTTTTCGCAGTGCCAGTGGGCTTAGAAGGATGTTAATTCTGCTTATGCTGGTACTATTAGTGCCCCTGCAACAGTTTGTTCAGTGAGCAATGAGCTCAAAGACACAGAATGTGGGCGTAGCTGAAACCCACCCATTGATTTGAACATAACAAGCCAGTTATGGTTGGAGGCATCTGGTAAAAAAAGCAGACTTGTTTATTTCCTGAAAAGGATTGTTGCATAAAAAAGGATCCTGAAAAGGATCGTTCTAAAAGCTGCATTAAATAATATTATTGACTGAAAAGTGTATTCATTCATTATGTCCTTCCTTTATTCATAGGTAATTGAATGTAATCAACTCAAAGGCTTGCAATAATTGGGATGGCTAGCCAGATACAATAGCTACCTCTCAACCTAAAAGCCATTTTCTCATGGAAATAACAACTTGCTACTGAAATGCACCTGCATTCTGTTGTATGTCTGAGCAGAATTTGGGAGGGAGTGGGGGTGTGAGCGGGTGGGAGATCCTTAGTCTCTATTTTGCCTTGTACTATTTTTGAAAGCAAGAATTATACTCTTCCCCTGCTTTCCTAGCCAAGGGGGATAGAGAAAGACAATTTCCCAGGTAGGGAAAAAAATCTGGAGGAAGGGTATGATTTGGATTAGAAAAAATGGCTAGATGAGAAAGGGTTGCAAATATTCACCCACATCCACACCATGCTATTCCAGTCATTCATTAACTCACATCCCTATTGGCCAAATATCCGTGTATTTGTTTTTTAAGATGGGGGGTTGATTCCAGCCTCTTTGGTGTAGTGGTTAGGAGTGTTGTTATGTGCGAAGTCGTGTCCGACCCATCGCGACCCCATGGACAATGATCCTCCAGGCCTTCCTGTCCTCTACCATTCCCCAGAGTCCATTTAAGTTTGCACCTACTGCTTCAGTGACTCCATCCAGCCACCTCATTCTCTGTCGTCCCCTTCTTCTTTTGCCCTCGATCGCTCCCAGCATTAGGCTCTTCTCCAGGGAGTCCTTCCTTCTCATGAGGTGGCCAAAGTATTTGAGTTTCATCTTCAGGATCTGGCCTTCTAAAGAGCAGTCAGGGTTGATCTCTTCTAGGACTGACCGGTTTGTTCGCCTTGCAGTCCAAGGGACTCGCAAGAGTCTTCTCCAGCACCAGAGTTCAAAAGCCTCAATTCTTTGACGCTTGGCCTTCCTTATGGTCCAACTTTCGCAGCCATACATTGCAACTGGGAAGACCATAGCCTTGACTAAACGCACTTTTGTTGGCAGGGTGATGTCTCTGCTTTTTAGGATGCTGTCTAGATTTGCCATAGCTTTCCTCCCCAGGAGCAAGCGTCTTTTAATTTCTTTGCTGCAGTCCCCATCTGCAGTGATCTTGGAGCCCAGGAAAATAAAATCTGTCACTACCTCCATTTCTTCCCCATCTATTTGCCAGGAATTGAGAGGGCCGGATGCCATGATCTTTGTTTTCTTGATGTTGAGTTTTAAGCCAACTTTTGCACTCTCCTCTTTCACCCGCATCAACAGGCTCTTTAGTTCCTCTTCACTTTCTGCCATTAGAGTGGTATCATCTGCATATCTGAGGTTGTTGATATTTCTCCCTGCAATCTTGATCCCAATTTGTGACTCATCTAATCCCGCATTTCTCATGATGTGCTCTGCATACAAGTTAAATAGGCAAGGCGACAGTATACAGCCTTGCCGAACACCTTTCTCAATTTTGAACCAGTCAGTGATTCCATGTTCAGTTCTCACTGTTGCTTCTTGACCTGCATATACATTTCTCAAGAGACAAATAAGATGCTCTGGTATTCCCATCTCTTTAAGAACTTGCCACAATTTGTTGTGCTCCACACAATCAAAAGCTTTAGCATAGTCAATGAAGCAGAAGTAGACATTCTTCTGGTACTCCCTAGCTTTCTCTATGATCCAGCGTATGTTGGCAATTTGATCTCTAGTTCCTCTGCCTCTTCGAAATCCTGCCTGTACTTCTGGAAGTTCTCGGTCCACATATTGCTGGAGCCTAGCTTGTAGGATTTTGAGCGTAACTTTGCTAGCATGAGAAATTAGTGCAATGGTGCGGTAGTTTGAACATTCTTTGGCATTGCCCTTCTTTGGGATTGGAATGTAAACTGACCTTTTCCAATCCTGTGGCCATTGTTGAGTTTTCCAAATTTGCTGGCATATTGAGTGTAGCACTTTTACTGCATCGTCCTTTAAGATTTTGAATAGTTCAACTGGAATGCTGTCACCACCAGTAGCTTTATTGTTGCTCAGACTTCCTAAGGCCCTTTTGACTTCACATTCCAGGATGTCTGGCTCCAGGTCAGTAACTACCCCACTGTGGTCTTCAGGGATGTTAAGCTCGCTCTTGTATAGTTGTTCTGTATAATTTTGCCACCTTTGTTTAATCTCTTCTGCTTCTGTGAGGTCCCTACCATTTTGGTCCCTTATCATACCCAACTTTGCATGAAACGTTCTCTTCATATCTCCAATTTTCTTGAAAAGATCTCTGGTCCTCCCCATTCTATTGTTTTCTTCTATTTGTTTGCACTGTTCATTTAAGAAGGCATTCTTATCTCTTCTAGCTTTTCTCTGGAATTCTGCATTCAATTGGGTGTATCTTTCTCTTTCTCCCTTGCCTTTCACTTCCCTTCTGTCCTTAGCTATTTGTAAAGTTTCCTCAGACAGCCATTTTGATTTCTTGCATTTATTTTTCTTTGGGATGGTTTTAGTTGCTACCTCTTGTACAATGTTGCGAACCTCCATCCATAGTTCTTCAGGCACTCTGTCTATCAGATCTAATTCCTTAAATCTATTTGTCACCTCTACTGTGTATTCGTCGGGGATATGATTTAGTTCATACCTGAGTGGCCTAGTGCTTTTCCCTACTTTCTTCAATTTAAGCCTAAATTTTGCAACAAGAAGCTCATGATCTGAACCACAATCAGCTCCTGGTCTTGTTTTTATTGACTGTATAGAACTTTTCCATCTTTGGCTGCAGAGCACATAGTCAATCTGATTTCTGTGTTGACCGTCTGGTGATGTCCATGTGTAGAGTCGTCTCTTGGGTTGTTGGAAAAGAGTGTTTGCTATGACCATTGTATTCTCTTGACAAAATTCTACCAGCCTGTGCCCTGCTTCATTTTGTACTCCAAG
Organism: Paroedura picta; assembly: GCF_049243985.1. NCBI lineage: Eukaryota > Metazoa > Chordata > Lepidosauria > Squamata > Gekkonidae > Paroedura > Paroedura picta. Next base: position 86,022,949 of record NC_135375.1, on the reverse strand, counting down.
GCCAAACTTGCCTGTTATCCCGGTTATCTTTTGACTTCCTACTTTAGCATTCCAATCCCCCATGATGATAAGCACATCATTTTTTGGCGTTGCTTCTAGAAGGTGTTGTAGGGCTTCATAGAACTGATCAACTTCATCCTCTTCAGCAGCAGTGGTTGGGGCATAGACCTGGATCACTGTGATGTTGAATGGTTTGCCTTGGATTCGAACTGAGATCATTCTGTCATTTTGGGGATTGTATCCCAAGACTGCTTTTCCTACTCTCTTATTGATTATGAAGGCTACTCCATTTCTTCTGTGAGATTCTTGTCCACAGTAGTATACCTGATGGTCATCTGAATTAAATTCACCCATTCCTGTCCATTTTAGTTCACTGATTCCTAAAATGTCGATGTTCAGTCTTGTCATTTCTTGCTTGACCACGTCCAGCTTGCCTTGATTCATGGATCTGACGTTCCAGGTTCCTATGGAATAAAAATCTTTACAGCATCGGACTGTCTTTTCGCCACCAGTTACTTCCACAGCTTAGTGTCCTTTCGGCTTTGGCCCAGTCGCTTCATTCATTCTGGCGCTACTCGTACTAGCCGTCTGCTCATCCCCAGTAGCATATTGGACACCTTCCGACCTGAGGGGCTCATCTTCCGGCGTCATATCGTTATGCCTATTGGAACTGTCCATAGAGTTTTCATGGCAAAGATACTGGAGTGGTTTGCCATTTCCTTCTCCAGTGGATCACCTTTTGTCAGAGCTCTCAGCTATGACCTGTCCGTCTTGGGTGACCCTGCACGGTATAGCTCATAGCTTCACTGAACTACGCAAGCCCCCTTGCCACAACAAGGCAGCGATCCTTGAAGGGGGTTAGGAGTGCGGACTTCTATTCTGGCAGGCCAGGTTCGATTCTGTGCTCCCCCACATGCAGCCAGCTGGGTGACCTTGGGCTGGCCACGGCACTGATAAAAAAACTGTTCTGACTGGGCAGTGATATCAGCGCTCCCTCAGCCTCATCCGCCCCACAGGGTGTCTGTTGTGGGGAGAGGAATGGGAAGGCGACTGTAAACCGCTTTGAGCCTCCTTCGGGTAGGGAAAAGCGGCATTTAAGAACTAACTCTTCTCCTTCTAATGTAGATTGTCCTGTAGCATTGCAATATGTCTTTTATTGATATCCCAAACAATGAAAAAGATATTAAAAAGTCTAGCATTTGTTTGTTTTCTTTCAGTATTTATATGTCTGTCTTTTAATTTTTCTGACATGACAGGCAGCTTACAACAATGTAAAATAGTTTTATAAAACACACATTTAAAATGACTGATACAAAAGCATGAAAAACTAGTTGCACCTCTTCACTAGTAGTTATTTCCTTCTGCCCAGGCTCAGATTGACCCATAACCTCTCTGGGAATTTTTGTTTTCATTTAGAATTGCCAGTTCTCCATTTCCCAACAATATTATTCAGGATATTCTTTTTAATAAACTACCTCTAGAAGAAAGCCATTCAAAGTTGAAAGCAGTTTAGAACACTGTTCTCCTCTTCTTTATTTTCTCACAATAATAACCTTATGAGGTGGGCCCATCTGAGTGATTGTGACAGGTCCAAGGTCGCCTAGAGAGGTTCTATGGTCAAAGTGGGGATTCAAACACAGGTTGCCCAGGGTCCTAGTCTGCTGTTCTTTCCACTATGCCACACTTCCTCTTTCTGCAGAAGAGGATGGCACTCATTCAACCAGGCTTTGTTGACTGACAACTTATTTAATACTCATGAACCCTTTCATGTTGGTGAGCCTCTCCAACAGGTTGCCCAAAGGAATGCCAGCACTGTGTGCTTACTGTTAGTATGAGAATAAGAGGAGTTGTTTGGTTGTTGTTGTTTTGTACTCCACTTTTTACCACCCAAAGGAATTTCAAAGTGGCTTACAGTCAGTTACCCTTCCTCTACTCACTGTAACTGGCCCAAGGTTACCTAGCTTTTGGAATCAAAGCAAGTTCTCTAGATTAGAGGCTGCCACTCTTAACCACTGACCATGCTGGAGTGGAATTTCTTTGTCTTAAATTATCTTATTTAGATATAGCCACTTATTCCTCTTATTATTATTTTACTAGGGGCCAAACCAATTGCATTCAGGAATACAATGGGTGTTAGATTAGGTGGGTGGAGTGGAAGAACTCTGTGGATGGCTTTCCCCTCCCCCCAGGACCTGGGAAGGTTGCAGGCGGCTGTTAGGGAACTCATCATCGTCAGGGTCAGATCTAACGTGGCAGGGATCTGCAGCCTCCAAGCCTCAGAGGGAAGTGGAAGGAGGAGGGGTGGCCAGGGGTGGGGGACGAAAGGCGATTGGCTGGCTGCTGAATACACAGGCAAGCCCGTTGGAAGAGGAGGCACGCAGGGGCAGGACAACCGCCATGAGTTGGTGTTAAGCACTGAGTGACACTTAAGTCATGAGACACACTCCTACTCCAAGGCCTTACCAGAAATATATTATGTGGAACAGATATATATGTATATATACATATGCATGCATACACACACACAAGTGGGATCTCTCTTTCCTGGTTTTTCTTGTTTTGTTTGTTATTTTTTAAGATCTTTCATAAAAGTTATATATCCCCCCCCCCCCGTGAGATTTCTATCACTTCACTTTGTAGAGAAGTCAACATACCCTTTTGGAACTTTAGCCCTTGCAGTTGTTTTATGTTATGCATCACATGAGGTTGCTCCATCATAAAGATAGAAATGACAGCACTTGCTATTGAGCATTTTGAGAATGAAATTTTGCAGACCCCCCCCCCCCTTCCTGCATCTCCCATCTCCTGCCATTGGATTTCTCTTTAATCAAAAGTGAACTGACTGGAAACTGACTCCAAATTCCTTTTTTTTTTTAAAGTGGAAAAGAAATGAATTGTTGGATTTCAGGGGGAAAATGGTTAAAGAGGAATGCAGAGAATGTCTCTTAACACCACTAAGATGCAGCCTAGCCTTTAAAGCCTAGAACAGCAATGCTGTTCTCTCTCCCTTACCCTCTTACACCCTGCCATGGCAGCAACAGCTTCTCCCTTCTTGGCCTGTTTGGGCTGCCTACCTGGGCACTCTTTCTGGCTCTTGGACTTCCCTTCCTCATTTACACAGTTGCCTGACCACTTGGGCTTCACCTGTCACCTCTTATAGTGAGAGGAGAATTTCAACAGTCTCAGTATTTTGCTTTTAAAAACCTGGTCCACTGCTCTTAGTGCGTGTTGTTTTACACTAGAGTCTCTGCATGATTCATGTACAATATGCTCCTCCTCTAAAGTTTACCTGAGGGAGGTCAAGTTCCACTTGTCTAAAGTTTGAACATTGCTTTCCTTCAATGGTTGGAAATAGTGTTTTTGTAATCTCAGGGTGCCTTTTTGGCAAAACCTTCCATTGTCTCCGCACAATTTAAAATGCCATAAAGTTACTGCAGCATATTTTCCTTTCATTCAGTTTCAGGCCCATCATCTTGTGGTATGCAAGAATTCTCATTAAAATGTCATAGAATAAGAAACATGGCAAATAGAGATAAATTAATCAAGCAGAGATCCCTGGTGGAGTATATAACATATGCTTAATGTAATTACAGTTTTGAATCACCAGAAAAAAATTGAATTAATTCTGTTTTGACTCATAGCCTCCCTTAATCATTTATGATACTTTACTAATGAAGGTCAGCAAATATGCTTTTTTCTTCTCATTTCTGGTTTTGTGATATGAAGAAATAAAATGTGCTAACGTTTATGATCTGTGTTAAACATTATTAGAAGGAAAGAACTTCCCTTTTCATTTAGAATTAAAGAAGAGCACAATAGGATGTTTGTTAATTGCAGCATAGATACAGAATTATAATCCAATTTATTTTGAGAAGCATGAGATTGGTATGTGTATGAGAGTACATTAGCATATATGTAGGGCACCAACTCAAATTGGTTTAAGGAGTAGATGAACCAACCAAATCTTTAATTAACTAATCTGGAAGAAAAATTTTAATTGGTGATCTTCTACATGTAGGTTCTGGGTCATGGAGCACTTTGTATTTAGTAAGCAACACCTTAAATAACTTGAGAAACAATCAGTAATCAATGGAGCAACCGCAGCATAGATGTCACAGGCATACTGCACCTAGATCCTGATAGTAAACAAGCCACGGCATTCTGCACCACTGAGAATTACTGAGTTGTTTTCAAGGACATGACTATGTAGAATATATTATAGTACTCTAGCCTTATTGTGACATGGATCCACATGGCCAGATCAGCCTAGTCTTGGTAGGAAGCCATCCTTCCCCAGCAATAATGGTGGGTTGAGGGACAAAGGAATGTAGCACTGGGTAACAATAGCACATGGATGGTACCCAACTCCAGAACCATGACTGATTTCTCCCAAGGGCTTTACATACATATTGAACCCTCCAAGTCCTGTCCATAAGGAATGGTTTACTGATTCTTACAACTGCTTCCAGGCACTTTAGCAAGATTTTTTTTCAATTTATTTCCCACCACTCCCTTGCGGCTCGTGGTGGGTTACAGTGTCTTCAAACCCCCATTAAAACCCCATTAAAAGATATAAAACATTACCAAAACGGTGGAAAATCAATAAAACCCAACTCCCCCCTACTACTAGCGGGTGGAGAAGGAGGTGATACGGCCCACCATTTCAGAGTCTGAAAATAGATCCAATAACAACAAAGAACAATGAGGAATTTTGTTTAAAATGGTAAATTGTCTCATATTCTTTTCAATATCTCAATAAGAAATCCATATGTTTAGGCAATCCCCTAGTGCAGTGGTCCCCAACCTTTCTGAAGCTGGGGACCGGCAGGGCAACTGTCCCGCCCGCGTATCGCGCATGCGCAGGCCGTGCCCGTGCATGCGCCATGCGCAGCCAAAATTGTGCATGCGCGGCACTTTTGCACATGCACAAAAGTGCCACGCATGCACAATTTCAGCCACGCATGAGCAGTGCATGGCGCGGGCCTGATTCCCTCTCTCCGCCCTCCCGCAGTAAGAAGCTTCCCGGGCCGCGAGCTTGCGGCCTGGGAAGTTTTTTACTGCGGGGGGGGGGAGAGGGAGCCACGGCCCGGCGCCATGGCCTTCACAGCCCGACACCGGGCCGCGGGCCGCAGGTTGGGGACCACTGCCCTAGTGCAGCTTTTCTCAACCTTTATATCATTGCAAAACCCATGAAACATTCTTCAAGCTTTGAGAAACCCCATTCATGAGATATTCATGAAAAATATGGTTGGGAAGCATAGTTATATACATGCCAGCCTGGAGCCTCTCCTCTTCCCACCCCTTTCATGCCCATCATTGGCCATGGCGGAGGGGGGTGACATGACCATACCTGGTCATATCACCCAATAAATGTTTACTAAATTTAAATATATATATTTAAATATATATATAAAATTAATACATTCCCACTAATTCAGGTAACCCTGCAAGGGCCATCAAGAAGCCCGATGATTTCATGAAAGCCTGCCCTAGCCAGGTAACACTTTTAAAAATCCTTAGAATATATCTACCCAAACTTGAAGGCAGGTAGAGGAGAGTCAGGCAAAGATCCCCTGTGACTTTGATGTCTCTAGTTTGCACATGATCAAATCTGTACCCTTCTGAACCAGCATTTGTCATTTCCTAGAAAGCACTTTCCTGGGGTCATCCTCTTTGGGGGCTATAACTTTGGGGACCCCATAAACCTAATCCTCTCCAAACTTGAAGGGGAAGTACAGAAGAGTCAGTCAAAGACCTCCTTTGAGTTTGATGTCTCTCACATGCCAGGGGACCATTCTACAAACCTCATGAATGAAACTAAATGTTTGTGATAGTTTGTGGTTCATAAACTGGGCATGCCATGACCCACAAACCAAGCTGAACTGTATTTGCCTGGTTTGTTCCCTATGACTGGAACATTCCATTGTGAACAAAGGAGCATAACTGGATCCTACCAACAAGAAGGTGCTCCCAGGAAAGTGCTTTCTGGGGAAATTATATGCAGAGCTTCAGGGGTGTATAGATCAGATCCTGTGCAGACTAGAATCATCTAAGTCACAGGAGAGCTCCCCTGGATATTCCTCTACATGCCCTCCAAGCCTCCCCCCAGTACTTTTTCGTTTGAGCAGAGACTTTCTGTCTGGAAATATATCTGTTCATAAACCATACAACTGCCACAAACAGCTTCAAAATTCATGGAAAGTTTTTGACGGTTGACCTGCTGTGAACTTGAGTTCACAAACCAAGAACCAGCCAAAATAAATGGCAAACTTAGTCAAAGAAAGGAAGCTTCCATTCATGGAAAGGTTATTAAGATTTATTACAAATGCCCTAACTATGCTGAAACTCATATCCACAGTAATAGTTAATTTGTTTTTTTGTTTTGTTTTATTTTATTTACACCTTTCTCATGAGACCCCAGGCAGATTATATAAACGTAAACCACTATAATGAATAGAGTATAATACATACAATCATTAAATCTGGATTGCAAAACTTAGAGAAAAATGTAAACGTGACAGTATTATAACATACAATGTTATCACATTGCAGAATTGCAACGTTGGCAAGTAACCCAGTAGGCCTGCATTGTAGCTAGAACAAACAACGCAATAATACTGGATTACACAATTAGAATCAACACAAAGGATATTATGATACATACAACAACAAACAATTAAATTACATAAAAACTGTAACCCTATTCCCTTTATAAAAAAAAACACTTCAATTTTTTAAAATTCCCTCTGGAAAGGTGGATGGCAGTGATTTATTAAGGGAGCCTCATCATCTGGAAGAGGTTCCATTTGTGAAGCACAATATACTCTGGGACTCTGGGCAATTGTTTGGAGAAGAGAGCACACTCCAAGAATATTTAGAGATTGGCCCTCTCTGATATGAATCTTCCTATGTTCCAAAATATCCTGTGAGATCTGCCAGTTTCATGATGTTGCCTGGGGCAAGCAGGCTTGCTCGTTTATAGTGAAGAGATTAAAGTACATGGAATTGAAAGCTTTGTTAATGTTGGTAAATCAAATGTATTGTTTGCATGGCCATTTTGATCAATGTCCTTTGCAAGTTATTACACACTATTGAGTCGTATCTCATGTCACTGCATCAACTTTAAAGGTTTCCAGCTACTGAAAAGCAATGCAAATCATATTTTCCCCCTTTGGCTCTTATTGATTTTGAAAAGGCTTTCTTCAAACATAATTAAGATTATTAAAATCTATCTGAAATCTGTTCTGTATCCTTCTATTTTGCCATTAATAGGCTGTCTTCTAAGCGCAAGCAACGAGGGGGGCACAGTGGTTCAAAACCTTGTTGGGCGTGTTGGGGGTGAAACTGTCTAACAGCTTCACTCAATTCCTTTTAAAAACCCATTTTCTTTTTCCATGCAAGACAAAATGCATGTTGAATATTTATTTGTTACTCACCAGATTTATAGTCTGCCCTTACCCTGTTCGCCAGGGCTGAAGATTTGGTCAAAATTTTATAATCATAATGCCTGCAAGCTCTTGCGGTCTTGATTCAGGGCAGGGATAAATTTGAGGACAGTTCTAATCTTGTTAGGAAAATATCACCTGCCACTTTTAACAAGAGCAGTGATGCATTACTATCAAAGTTTATAATGCTGAAACCATTTTCTAGTTGCATGGCCACACCCCAGCATGACAATCCTAGCAGTAATCTTAGCAATGAATCCTATGGTAATGCAACCCTACAGCTGTTTGCTGAACATCCAGCCATCACGAGTGACCATTCCTTGGAATGGTCACTGGATTCCCTCTAAATAAGAATTTCCAGATGGATGGGGTAGCCAGGTGAAATATGAGCTGGACTGCAAGAAAAACAAGTACATTTTTTTAAGCCGAGCAAACTTTCTCAGTGGGTTGGTGTTATGCCTCTCTGTGTAGGGATGCTATAAATTTCTGTCCCTATTCTTGTTTCCATGTTTTACATATCTATACTGCTCTGAATCTCAAAACTGTTTTCTCAGTAGTAATAACCAGTCAGAACAGTTTTATCAGTGCCGTGGCGAGCCCAAGGTCACCCAGCTGGTTGCATGTGGAGGAGTGCAGAATCAAACCCAGCATGCCAGATTAGAAGTCCGCACTCCTAATCACTACACCAAGCTGGCTCTCAAAGGTTTCTCAAACAACATTGTTCTGTCGTAACCAGAACTCAGTGTCTGGCAGTGATTCTTAGGTACAGAAAATACTCTACCCAGTGGACAAAAATGCTAAGATATGGCTAAAGATGTCCCAGATTTTTCACTAAATGTTAAATTTAAAAACAAATAGGAGATTCCAATTCAGGCATACCATATGTAAATCTGTCAGGAGGATTTCAGACATTGCTGCCAATAAGTGCAACTGCATTGGTCCCTATGATGAGGACCCTGAGGAGAGCTCATATTCGACCAGCTCTCCAGAAGGTGTATTGGCTGCCAGTGGAGTTCCAGATCAGGTTCAGTGTTTTTGTATTGACCTTCAAGGTCCTGTGCAATCTGGGCCCTGCATACCTGAGGGACCACCTCTCCCAATATGCTCTCCATAGAGGGTCGCACTTTGCAAACATCAAAGACATTTGCATGACCTTGATCAGAGCTGGGTTTTTTTTTGGCCCTGGTTCCAATCTGTCGCCAGTCGAAATCCAGAGTTATCAAAGTTTCACAGGGCCTGTAAAACAGCACTCTTTTGCCAGGCCTATGGCTGAGGTCAGGGCTATCTGGCCTCCCTCCTTTAACTTGGAGCTCCCCTTTTTAAAATCCTCCAGTCCTAATAACCCAGTGGAGAGTATCTAGTGTGTGTGTGTGTGTGTGTGTGTGGTGGGGGAGACAAATTGGCTTTATCTGTATTTATTATTTGTTGTAAACTGCTCTGAGCCCACTTCACAGGGAGGAGTGGCATATACATTGAATAAATAAACAAAGCCCATGCTTTATTTTCTAACAAAAGGGTCAAAGATCTGATTATTAAGCCAAAGTGGAAAAAGAGCTGTCCACCATTTTGATATGTATGAATGGAAATCTATCGTAAATTGAGTCAAATATTGACGCCACCTCATTAAACTCAGTCACGCTGAGACTTTCTGTTATACACTTTCTATTCTCAATGAGAACAGTTTGATTAACTAACAATGGGAGGGGGGTTATCGCCTTAAATTGCTGTTTATGACTGTGGTGCTGCTCACACACATTGTGAAGTTATGATTGCAGTTGTGTCTATTACCAATGCGTTGCAAAGTGGTGCCAATTAGATATGCGAGAAAGCTGCTACTTTTCTTGTCTGTGTTGATAACGTGCCGCTGGTGGTGGTGGGGAAATGGTGGAGTGTTCAGACCTCTCAATTAGAACTCCCAACAGTGACTGCTCCTCACCAGAGCCTAATCAAATCTGCATTGTTACTGTTTCCAGGAGGGGGGGGGAGATCATGGTTCAGTGATAGAGATCATAGCAAGGTGGAAGCAAGTATTTAAAAGATATTCTTTGTAACTATCCTGAGCAATGCTCATCCTACCTCATGCAAGTCAGTTTAAAGAGTGCAAGATGCATGGGATCATTAGACTAGGGTTTTCCAAAGTGGGTGAAAGGGTCCCGGGGGGTGGTGAGGAGTTTTGGGGTAGTGGTTAGGAGTGCGGACTCCTAATCTGGCAAGCCAGGTTTGATTCCCTCAAACTTTCTTTTAGTTGTGGTTTGGTATGGGCAGGAAGATTCTTGGAGAGGATTAAACAATTACCCCTGTTGCTCCTCAGAACACCGCCATTCAGTTTTTTGCCGTCTCAGTTTGAAACTACATTCCTTTTGTCCTGGGCCTAGTCTGCACACAAAGGATAATGCTCTTTCAATGTGCTTTGGCAGCTGGATTTTTCAGTGCAGAACAGGAAAATCTACTTCTAAAGTGCATTGAAAGTGCATTATCTATTGTGTGCAGACTAGGCCCCGGGCTCAGTCTATATTGAGGACATGTAGCAAAATGAGGTGATACAGATGACACAAATTTTTGAAATGCTCCTTAATGAATAAAAGTGTGCAAATGAAGGCATTCACAAGGAGAAAGGTTCTAGCCCAGTTGAGTTCCTTTTTTTTTTCTTTGCAAGGAAATATTTAATGAAGGAAATTGTTTAAAATGTGATCCTCCACCTGCAGTTTGAAGTGGTTTAGTCCATCCTTCCAACTTGGATCTCCATGCTCTCACCTTATTCTAGGCCAGGTCATCAAATGGCTCTCACTTGTTTGTCTTACATTGGCACTAACATCCTCAAAATACCTATAGTAAATGTGGGTGTTAGAACTTTGATCTGAATCTCACCGGTTTTTTGGCCGTGAAGTAAAAAAAGGCTACAATTTTTATGAATTTTATCATACTGATTTTATCACTTTAATATGAAAATGGGTCATTCTCCACTAAACCACTGCCAAAGCATGACATTTTTACTATTCCCATTACTTCTGCAGTACACTTACATTTGATTTATGAGAACATTTTATGGTATGTTTGTCCTTAGGAGGCTCTGAGCAATGAGATAAAGAATATTAATGGGATTTGCTTCGGAAAAAGAGAATGTGTTGCATGTTGATTGGCTGCAGATGCAGCTTCAACAACAATAAAATCAAATTTCAATGAGAGGAGGAAAAGAGGCCCAGACTCTTTATTCTAATGTTCCCCTGCAACCTTTATAAATATATAGGAGAAGGAGGGGATGCGAAAGCAAACATGTATTTCACTTATCTCCAGTGGTATTTGAGAATGACATCACACCCAAACTGCAAGGAGAATGGCAGTAAAGATGATTTCCTGGCTGATCTTCATTTTCAAGATGAACCAGACATGCCCAAGACAATACCTGGTTCTTCAATTTAGGCCTCACCATTCCATTAGCATCTTCTGAACGGCTAACCAAATGCCATTGCTCAAAACACAATGTATTGTGTGCAAACGCATAGCAAAGAATCATCATGGAGAAGGTGATTTTACTCAGAAACACATAGGAGTGGATTCTCCCACCTTTTTGGCTCTAGACTCAAATGGCTGCTAGTAGCAACATCGGTGATGGAAAATGGAAGTCTGGTTTTCTTAGCCTGACCCTTTCTGGTTCTCATTTGGTCATTCCCTGTAGTTGCAACAGCAATGGGAAATGGAGGAGTCTCTTTCTGGATCCTTTACTTTACTACTGACAGTTAGTGATATTCTGTAGCAGCTGAAGTTAAAGGAGAAATGGAGGGTTGTGTTTTGCTTTTTCTTCTGCTTTCACGAGTTGATATTTTATCAGTATCATTAGAGATTTCTGTTTCTAAGGAAATGTGGAGATTTCTAATATGGCACCAGCTGAATTTTGTTATCAAGTGAAATCTTAAATGGCATTAGAAAGTTCTTGTTGAGGTAAAATGTTTTATGACTCTTAGAGAAACTTACAAGAGCTTGGGGGTACGGATTGAAAAGCAGGTTGGCATGGTGGCCAGGAGTGCCTTCTATCAGCAGCATCGGATTCACCATCACTCTTGTTACCTAGACCCAGGGGTAATCAACCTGTGGTCTTCCAGATGTCCATGGACTACAATTACCATGAGCCCCTGCCAGCGTATGGTAGTTGTAGTCCATGGACATCTGGAGGACCACAGGTTGACTACCCCTGGTCTAGACTCTGCATGACTCTTGCCATGCTGATGCATGTTCCTGTAACCTCACGATTGGATTATTCCAATGTGCTTTACACGAGACTTGCCCTGGAAGACAGCCTGGAAACTACAATTGGTCCAGCAAGCAGCAGAAACTGGCTGCAGGTGAGCCTCAGGGGGTCCAGTGTGGCCTCTAAGGTCACCTGCCTGCCTGGGATCCGCCCACCCAAAATCAGACCAGCTGATGGCCGGTGATGCTCTTTAGTGTTGTCTTCATAGTTCTAATTTCAGGTTTGGGGGGATATTCATGCAGTGAGGGGGGGAGCCCAGCTGATGTTCTTGCCATCACCATTATTATCGCTGGAGGTCATTGGCCCCAACCAAATGCCTGGTGGATGAACTCTGTTTCATAGACCCTGTGGAGCTGACCACATAGTGATTTTTTAAAACTCTGTACTTAAAAATCGAAATTATCAAACTAATTGCACCATGTAATTCAAGCTGTAGCAGAAATGAAATATAGGCACTAGTTTAATAGGATGACTGTAGACATGGGTATTTAAAGTTTTAAGAAAGGAATGATTTATCAGTGAGGTTTCCATAGTGTAGCAGCCCCTCCCCACTGCCGTACTCCAAGATCTTGGTGAATATAATGGTCTTTTGCACAATATGCATGGTGTTGGTGGTTGCTGCTTAAACAATGCTGCTATTTGGTGCAAATAATATAACTGAGGACAAAATATATCAACACAAATTATGTTTTCCAACAGCACAATCCAAGAAATGGATCCAACATATCTTCCTGTGATGGGTAGACAAGATGGGTGGGGGGCAGGGGTAGTCAACCTGTGGTCCTCCAGATGTTCATGGGCTACAATTCCCATGAGGCACTGCCAGCAAACATTGGCAGGGGTTCATGGGGATTGTAGTCCATAGACATCTGGAGGACCACAGGTTGACTACCCCTGCATTAGATAACTCAGTAAAGCAGGGGTTCCCAACCAGGGGTGTCTGAAGCTCTGGGACTCTGTGAGAGCTCCCCAGGGGTTTCCCAGCCTTTCTCCTATATCCTGCCTTAATGGACTCAGCCACTCTTCTGTCTTGGTTTCAGGACTTCTTGAAGCCTGAAAAATATTTCAGGGCCTCCTCCATGGTCAAGAGGTTGACAGGAGCTACAGAAGAGGCAGAATTTATAGGGAGGCCCTGCCCTAGATGGAAAATGGCTGGGAAGATCCCAGGGAGGGTAACCTTTTCAGGCGCACAACTCCCTTATCATTCAGGAGCTCTACTGCCTGTTTATAAAAATGCAACTATCATTCAAATGTTATGGGTTCAGGAAAAGAGGTTGCTGTTACTTGAAGAGATTGAGTATAGAGTTGTCAGTTCCAGGCTGGGGAATACAAGAGGGTTTTTTTTTGGGGGGGGGGACCAGAACCTGGATGCAATACTACACAGTCCGCCCTCCCAAGTAGCTATTTTATTCAAGGGAACTGATCTTTGTTGTGTGGAGATCAACTAAAATAGCTGGAAATCACTAGGTGCCACCTGGAGGTTGGCAACCCTATGGGAGGAGGAAGACACAGGAAAGACTCAGTTGGAAAGACTCAGACAGAATCCAAAAGGAGGAGAAGGGAAATTGGATGGGGGGCAAGACCTCCCAGGCTGAGAAAGGGGCTGTCCTATTCAGCCAGCTTCATTGCTTTGCAGGAGGAGCAGCACTGAATGAAGGGCTCCCCCTCCCCCTCGGGAATGATGTCCACAGATCAAGGAGAGCATTCAGCTGCTTTGCCACCCATGCTGCTTGAGTGTCTGCAAGTGCCTGCAAAAAATCCTTCTGCTTGAAGCCACAGAGTATAGCCACAGAAGCCCCACCATGCACGATGCTTTAGCCATCCTTTCCCTTCACCCTCTTTCAAGTGCAGGCTTCTCCCCCTCCACTGCAGGGAGTATGAACACAAACCCTGCTCCGATCTCCATAGAGGTCATTGGGTTTTATGATGCTCAGCTGCTGCCCAGCTCTTAACATTTCATGCACTTTGGTGTACTGGTTAAGAATGATTGACTCTAATCTGGCAAGCTGGGTTTGGTTCACCCAGTCCTCCTCCACATGTAGCCAGCTAGGTGACTTTGGCTACTCATAGTCCTGCTAGAGCTGTTTTCACAGATCAGTTCTGTCAGAGCTCTCTCAGCCCCACCTACCTCTCAGGATATCTATTGTGGGGAGAGGAAGGCAATTCTATGTCAGTCTTAGAGGCTTCTTTGTGTAGGGAAAAGTGGGGTATAAAAACCAACTCCCATCTTCTTTTTAAAAACTGGTATGAACTTGAGCACAGTGGTAAGGTAAGGGCCAATTCTAAAAGCTCAAACCACACTCTGAGCTAACTTTTAAGCATCAAATTCTTATTTTATATTTGATTTGCAATCACCTGTTCATGGTACAACTGATTTTCATGGACCTTGCACATGACTATGGTACTGTTGTGTCCTCTTTTAGTATTTTTTAAAGGACTGCTTGTATAATTATGTTTTCACTGAGCTGAAGTCATTTTACTTTCCTTTATTATGAAATTCTTATGGAACAGCACCCAATTAATGTTGTTGAAAAATTACTGAAATTATAGTATTTCTGCCATGCACAATCTTGATTTCAAGCCAGAAAGGTCTAGGAAGAAATCTATCTTTGTTTTTTATAAATGTGGAAAGTGGGACAAAATCAATTCCATTTTAAAATTAAATTTTAGATAGCCAGACTGCTGGCAGAGGTCTGTGTGGATCCAAGCTGCCTATAGAGCCAACTCTTTAACAATGTCACACCCTTCTAAATCCACAGAAGTCAATGGGCCTCCAAGGGCATCAATCTGCTTAGGGCTGAATGGTTAGCTTTTTTACCTCCACATATACCTCTGCTTTGTCCCTGAAAATGTTTTAGGTTCTTTCACTGGCTCTGATATTATAACAATAAAACCATAATCCAGAGATATAAAGACCAAGTTGTCCAGGAATCTTAATAAATACCAGGCATGATAAAACACCTTTAGGATTGCAAGGATTATCACACACAACAAAGAATTTACAAGCCAAGCCGGAAGTTGGGTAGGAGTGGTCCCCCATATGCCCCTCATATGTTGCATGTAGCCATTCATTGCTCCATTTCCAGTACTCAAGCCTATGCAAGTGTTAATTCAGAGGCATGTTCTCATTCATTCACAGCTTCACACCCAACAAGGAAATCCATGGGTATAAACTGTCTCCATTTGTGTGTCTCTTTATGGGGGTTGAGAATTGGAATGTTTGGATGATGCAGAAATGGATCATCATAGATAGGTCTATCTTGATGTGCTTTATCGTTATATTTTTAACAAATTGTTCTGTATGCCATGACAGATTAAACAGATCAGCATTGTCACTGCTGCCCCCACCCCCATTGTGAGCATTAGGAATATTCATACCTTTGGTTATTAACATGTTGGACGAGGAGCTACCTTACCCATGGTACTGATAGTGCTATTAGACATCAGGCCAGGAGAAAGACAGCAGCAGTTAGTGTAATATATAACTGGGTATCATCAACATATTGATGACATCCAGCTCCAGAATTGTGGATGATCTCATTGAAGGGTCTTCCATAGATATTAAACAATTTGGGAAATAGTGATATTCACTCCCTATATAGGTTCCAAAGAGGATGATTCCCCACTGCAACCTTTTGTGAGCAGCTAATAGAGAGGCCTTGAGCCATCTCATAACTGCTCCACCTTTAAGGAACCTCAGCAATATAGCACAGTCTACAGTACGAAAGACTGCAGAGAGACATAACAATAGAAAAGTATTTGACATGGCCTTCTGAAAACAGAGTACATCCACATGCATCACTGAAGCTATCTCTGGCCTGAAGCCAGACTGAAAAGGATCAAGAATAGATGTCTCAGGTATCTCATTCAAGTATTTCTGGAGTTACCTATTTAAATAACCTTTTCCTCAAACGGAAGTCTCCAGATGTGTCTATAACTGGCCAAAACTAATTGTTTATCTAAACATGCCTTCTTGGTTTCCTTCAGAGGTTTTGGAAAAATCCCTTCCATCAGAGAGGCACTTACTGACCACTGAAGGAAAGGACTCAATCCTCTTCCCCCACAGGACTTTACCAAACAAACAAAAAGGACATGTATCTATATAATATATAATACATCAGCCAGGGAAATCAGACTGGTCTGACCCAAGCAACAGTGACTAGACGGTGCTTTGTATACCTCTACTGCCTGTGTTGCAATTAACTTAGCATCTAAGCTGGAACAGATCTGAATGATTTTATCGACAAAGAACCATGCAAAAACATCACAGCTAAATGCCAGATCACTAACATTTGGAGATTTACTCCTGGGAGTTTGCAGCTGCCTAATTAAATAATTTGCTGGATGTTATTCAGCTGACACAGTGGTAACAGATCTAAGGTCATCATTGCCACCTCATAAGCTTTCCAATAGACTCAATAGCATGCCCTGTCAGTTTTAGCCTGAGTTCTTCACCACTGTTGCTTTTGATGTCTCACCATCCTTTTTAATACACTTAGGGTTGGAGTTCCACTAGAAGGCAGCAAAGGTTGGGGGAGTAACCTGTCTATCATCTGGCAGAAGTGTCATTCTATATTCTCACCAGACTTTCCACAAAGTCTTCAGCTGGTCTTCATCTTCCCTTGCTTCTTGGAATTTCATAGGAACAGTTAGACTCAGCAGGCAAAATAACCCAATATGTTCACTGCCCATACTGTGGTGCCATCATCAACCATGCTTGCAGGGGACAATAATATGATGATGGCACAGGCCCTTAATCCTATTGGTAGCTTTTATTATGGCAGGGGCTCATGGGAATTGTAGTCCATGGACATCTGGATTATCACACACAACAAAGAATTTACAAGCCAAGCCAGAAGTTGGGTAGGAGTGGTCCCACATATGCCCCTCATTCACCTCATATGTTGCATATAGCCATTCATTGCTAACCCTAACCCTAGCCTGCTCAGTACAGAATATTAGATTTAGCATGAAGTCTTTTGTTGTGTTGGGCTCCTGGAATGCTATGGCAGCTATGGCGGCCATGAAGTCCGGAGTGAATCTTGGCACAGCAGTCTCTGCATGAAATCTGAAATCTCCCAGCACCAACCATCTGGAAGAATCCAACACCAAGCTAGGGACCACTTTCCCCAAGTGAGACTGGGTACCCAGTGGCAAGCTAGGTTCACAATAATAAAAAAGGACACCCAGTCTATCCCTGGTGCCCAGTACAATGAACAAGCAATTAATATGAGCAATATCCTGCACTGGAAGTCTAAGGATGGAGAGAAATTCTTTGAGGAAAACTGTCACCTCAAATCGACCTCCATTGATGAATGCCCATATACTCAGAATGAGCTTGTCGGAGTCAACTAGCCAAGTCTGGTCCAAGATGTCTGGCGATATTGTTCTTTCAAATGAAAGTCAGACACAATAGAAACTTTATTTTACACACCTTTAATGTCAGAGTAAGCACTCCCAAGCACATTCCTGAAGATGGACTGAAGAAGCCATAACTACCATTCATTGAGCTCCTAACGAACATGCCACCCTTTTGACTCCCCTATCACCCTAACCCACATGGAACATTTATGTTCTGTAGGGATAATCCCAGAAGATCATACAAAAATGCCCATTCTCGGCACAATCCTAAGTACACAACCCTTTCCAAAAACAATAAATCCTCTACATCGACCCAAAAGGGCAAATGCGCAAAGCACACTTCTTGCAGCCATCCTAATATGTAGATCTCCTTCCTAAATTCATAAGCAGGGAAATCAACAAATAACTTGCAGGAGAGAGGAACTCCCACACACATCCTGCACTGGTGGACATTTCATCTCTCCCCCAACATACTCGCTGTGGCTGATTCTGCACAGTAGCAGCTACACCAGGCTGCCACCAGTGCGTTGCTGCACAGCTGCTTGCTTTGCAACAGTCTGGGTCCACATGGGGGACACATTTTAGCAGGACAACAAAGCAGCGGGGGATTAGTTGCACCATGCAGGGGAGGCTGTGTGTGTGTGGGGGGGAGGGTTATTTTACACCTTTTGCAAAATAAAAAATGAATACCCTGTAGCGCATCAAAATGCCACAAAGCTGACCGGGGCATTTCTTGCCCCCTCTGGGCCACAGTAGAAAAGGCCCTTTTGGACCCTGCAGTGGGCTAAGGGAACTTGGAAGGATCCACATTCTCTTAGCTTGGGGCTTCTGAGACCTGATCCATACCAGGCCCTGGCGGACAGTGGCCTGGTATCAATGTCATGTGGAAGCGGGGATTTGCCCTCTTCTATATGACTGCCCTCTCGGTCCTTTCCACCTGTGCGGAATCGGCCTATCTGATGCTTCCTTCAGCCTCCTCCGTTCCCCAGCTGCCTTGCTCCCTCCCAACAGTTCTGCTGCCACTTTCATCCATAGCAAAGAGAAGTGGGGATTTAGGAGAGGGGAAACAGAAATAACAATTCAGGAAAAGCCAACCATAGACACCCATGGGGCTGATTATTACGTGTTCCACTGTGCTTAATGTAAGAGCCTCACTTCATATTGACTCTCTACTTGGTCTCCCAGTTTGCCTTCCATCAAACTGCCTTAGCCCACATACTGGCAGGAGAGGTTCCACAAGCTGCAGGCGGAACACTGGTTATAGTTTGATAATTGCTGCAGAAAGCAATACTTTGTAGGCCCTCTGATTTCATTCTGTTTCAAAAAGAGAAACGGTGTGTCATTTCAAACAGCTCTCAGCATTCTGCCCGAGGGGGAAAACTGCAGTAGAAAATAGAAGTCAAGTTTTGTCATGTGGATGTTGTTTCTACAACCAGTGTATATTAAAGCTGCACTTCTAGGTCAAATGTGGCCACCCTTTCTTATTGCTGTGTGCTGTACATTGTTGTTGTTGCTGTTTCTATACCAGCGTAAAGGAAGGCCTATGTCTATGGATAAGTAATGATATTAAACATCATTCCTTGTTCACATACACTCTGAATGAAGAGAGAAAAATTCAGGGCTGTCTCTCATATGCGTGAACATCATCCAGTTTCTGAGTATTTAATGATTCTCAGCAGAATGTGTGAATGAGCTCTGTTAAAAAGCAGTGTGATTTTTTTTTTGGGGGGGGAGGTATATCTGTAGGACAAATTAGCTAATATGTGAGATTTTCCAGGGCTGTTTTAATGATTAAAAGAATCAGATGCTGCCATGCGACTGAAAAAGGAATGTAACCTTCCCCTCTCTGCCATTTTGCTCCCAAATCTAGGGAAGCCTGGAGTAGCTTTGGAATACTTGTTGGTTCCTGGCTAGAGCAGAAAACTACAAAAACAGCTGAGCATCTGGAAGTGCTCCATGCTGCACAGCTGTTTTGAGATCTCTTACACAGTTTCTTTAACGTTCAAAAAGACTGCACAAAAAAGCTGGGAAATGGAGCAGCTTGTCTGGGATTGTGTGCTGCTTCAACAGGGGGATACCCCATCTGTCACCTGCTGATCTGGGAGATCCCAGTCGCTCACTCACTCTTCCTCTGTCACCTGAGGATGGCATCGGGCCTTCCACTGGGAACTCATCCTGGAGGCTGGTGGTGGAGAAGGGGTGACCTGTTGAGTCAGCCAGCAGAGGAGATAGCTGCAGTGAGCCATGCAGTGGCAGCATGTACAGCAGCCAGGCCCACCCCAAAAGCCCAAGGTGGGGAAGATGGTGCCAGCAGGAAAGGAGGCTGTTCCTCCCTGTGTTCCATGTGGGTTGGTCATATTCCAGTGGCAGTCGCAAGGCTGGGTCCAGCAGAAAGTGCGTAAGCCATAAAGTTCAGTTAATGGGGAAGGGTGGGTGAGTTGTCTGGGTTCTCTTGGATTGCCAGGTGATGGATGGGGCTTCATCTGTTGGACAGGCTGCTCTCCATTTCCTGCATGTTCTTGGGCTGCCCCTCTAAAGGGACTGCACAAGGAAACCCAGAGCAACTAGGAGCACTTTTGCTGCTCAGCTGTTTTTGTTGCCTTCTGGGGGGGGGGCATTTAAAGGGACTGTTGTCTCTTTAAAAGAGGTTTCTTGGGCTCAGAAACCATGAACCGAATTGGTTCACTCTCTAACATGCCATAAACCATGAGCTGAACCTCATTTTTGTGAGTTTTTGCACATCTATATATAAAAAAGAGGATTCACACTATACAGAAAAAGAGGCTCCTTCTGGATGAGGGTCTTGTGGGCATCATGACTCTACACATCACTCGTGTCATACAGAAGCAGTTTGAAACAACTGACTGAGCTGAAAGAAGATTGTGTGATATGAATTATCCACTCTGACCTGATGGCCAGGCTAGCCCGAGCTTGTCAGACCACAGAAGCTAAGCAGTGGTGGCCTTGGTTAGTATTTGGATGAGGGGACATCAAGGAAATCCAGGGTTGCTGCACAGAGGCTGGCAATGGCAAACCACCTCTGGCTATCTTGAAAACCCTACAGAGGTCACTATTCTGCACATGTTGGATAATGCACTTTAAATGTACTTTAAGAGTCAATTTTACAGCTTAGCATAGGAAAATCCAGCAGCAAAAGCACACTGAAAGAGCATTACCCAACATGTGTGGAATGAGTGCATGAGTCACCAGTGACTTGATGGCACTTTCCCCTACTAGCATGAATGAACCATATTCATGATGGCAGGTGCCCTACCAGGTCATTCTTATGCAACTGTTCCATTGAAAACAGAGTACGTGCTGAGATGTTTCTTTGATTCTTGTATGTACTATATGGGCTAGTTGTCACCTGGCAGCTCATTCAGAAGCTTTTCTCAGATCCCTGTAGCATGTAGACTATCCCGGAGACATGGGTCGAGAAATGAGACTTGGGTTGAGATTTCAATTGATCAGTGACACAAACCTAAAGATAAAATGGTTCCATGTGACTCTGACACACCTGACTAAGTAACCTTTCTGAAGGTAACAGTTGTGTGTGGCCTCTGGAGGGCCATTTAGGAAAAATGAGAAGTTGTCATCTTCCTCCTATATCTTAGACTACATGTTATTAATCTGGAGCAGTGAGATCTCATATCTCTATGAGAGTTTTTAAAAGTCCCTGCAATGCACAAGTCTTAAACATACTGTGTTATATACAATTTAACTTGAAGATCCTCCACAGAGCAGAATAATGTGCCTCCATGCTGTAATATCCTCTCTCTTTCTGTCACTGAAACTTAAAATGTTTCACCCCCACCTGTCCCAATTCCAGCATCTCAAAGATTCCTTTAAGTCTTCGAATGTCATTTCAGTTACAGATTGCATTATCGATACCAGAAGCTCAAGTCCTACCTTGTTGACACACTCTCAAAAGTGTGTGGGAGGAACATGTTGGGGTGGGGATAGGATTAAGCTTGCTCTTTCCACCCCCACCCTCTGTGTCTTCTGCCAAATATTTGAATATACATACAGTATGCACAGTTGAAGACTCTGCAAAAGATGAGTATTTTCCCTGTTGCTTTTTACAGGCATTTTTGTCAGTTTCAGTATTCTGATTTTCTGCCTTTGATTTTGCAGATTTGTATGTCTTGTGTCATTAGTTTGTACAATTCATTCATAAGTTATATATGTACAGACATAATTTATACATATAGCATATGATTTACTGATGCACAAATAACATGAATCAGTAATACATTTTATATTAGAAATGAGACCATAGGCACAGCAAATGGCACAAAAATCATGGGTTCATTTCACACAAGGGAGAAGTGAAATGGAGTATTATTTGGTTCCTGGGCTGCCAGCCTCCAGGTGGAACCAGGGGATCCCCCAGAATTACAACTCATCTCCAGACTACAGAGATCAATTCCCCTGCAGAAAATGGATGTTTCAGAGGGAGGACTGTGTGGCAGTGTACCCCACTGAGGTCCTTATTGGGTTCCCAACTAGATTGATGTGGTCCACAGGTACTTCTTTAGTCATTCTACAGAACACAAAGGTAGGTCCTGCTGAGGTTGAACATACTTGCCCTCCCCAAAAGACCTTCTACGTTAGTTGTTAGAGGCCTAGTTAAAATGATCCAGCATGATCTCAAAATTTATTCTGGACACTGCCGCATGAGAATAGCCTATCTGCTGCATTGCTTGCAAGAGAACATTAATTAAAAGTTTTTTTGTCCTGGGCCTCCAGGAACTGCCTCACACCCAAGACTGATTTGACTCAGATGGGAATGCGGTGGTTGCAGGCTTCCGGTTTCAGTTTGGAAGAGACCAAGACTCTGCTGTGCTCTGCTTGGGGAGCTTTGTATTTATTTGATTTATTATCCCTATTTCTCTTGCTCTTCTGACTCTCTTTGCTAGCAGCTTATCTTCCTAGTCCTTTATTTTAACTGGGTTTTATCTAGATGTGGAAGGGAGGGGAAGACCAAGGGATTTCCTGGGTTTTGTTTTGTCATTCTATTGAGTAGCTTTTGTTTGTTTTTGCTATTTTACCTATTTTGCTATTTTATCTAACTATTGAATATTTACCATAAGTTCCTCATTAGTTCCTGTAATATAAGAGTCATAGAAGGCAGTTAATATTTTATACAATTGGAATTTACACCCCTCGGGATTTTATCTTGCCATATAGATAAGGCTAATGCTGAACTTGTGGTTAATTGCTGCATCTGCTTAGCATTATGTGCTGTGACACTATCCCCTTTTTCTCTTTGGGGTGCAGAACACATATACTGCGATTCCCAAGAAGAAATTGGATTTTTTTTTAAAGGTGCAGAGTGCAGTCATGGAATTCAATTTAAATAAATATGCTGAACAAAATTTGAGTCCAATGTCACCTTTAAAACCAACAAAGATTTATTCAAGGCGTGAGCTTTCATGTGCATGCACACTTCCTCAGACAATTGAATAGGGATCATGAGAGAGCAAATATAAGGAGAAAGTAAATTAGTAGCAAATTAGTAAACAGCATCACAATACCCTAAATATACTTTATGAGAATTCTTTGCTAGAAAAGCAAATCAGTCCTTTGGGCTCAATTATCATTCACAAAAACATTGGGGCAATAAAAATGTAAAGTTAGTGATTATGCAGTGAGTACAGAAAGAGCCTTTATCTGTTACTTCTTTGGTTCCCCATTCACACCAAACAGGCAATAACCATCACTGCATTGCATCATTGTTTCACGTTTTGCCCTCCCTTGCATTTCATCTTCTTATATTAGTATTTTAGGAGAATAAAGCTTGATTCTTTTGAGATTCTCTTTCTGTTTCATTTTCCTTCATAATTGGAGTGCTGTGCCAAATTGGTATCCAAGTATGGTTAAAACTTTTCAACACCTAAATAATTAATTTGCTAACATGGTCCTATCATACATGTGTAGACAGTGATTTGCATGTCAGTGGCCCAACAGACTTACTGATTTGGGCAACAGCTCCCTCTCCATATGTTAGACCTACACATTTGAAGGCAAGAACAGCAGACAGTGGCAGAATGCTGAATAACCATGTTCCCAAACAACCAGCTTTACAGTTACTGATCTTGGCAATGATCTTGTTATTGGCTGAAAATAAATTGACACATTAAATAAAGAACAGTTCTCTGGGATGGTATTTTGACATTATAAGTTGAGAATGGGGAACGAGTCAAGTCATAGGTCCAAGAAAAAGCTGCAGACAGGTTTTTGGAGAAGCTCAGGCAACACTAGCTAGGGAACAAATGTGTAGTAGAATGAACTATCATGGTGTGTTCCAGATTTGCAGAACAAATACTGCAATCCTCTGAGTAATTGTTTTAGTTTAAGCCCATTGCTGTATATTTCTTGTTCACGGGCAGAGAATTAGCTCTTCATCTCAAGTCTGCCATTTGAGAAGATAGGCAGAGACACACAGCGCACTGTTTCTTGATATTTGACTGAGACAATGATATGTAGTGAAGCACCCTATGAAATCCTGTTTTTGGAACATACAGCACAGATCTAAATTGAGCTGTTTCGTTGATATCAGTGAGCATAGAGGGGTAGAGATGCAGAGGATTGCACAGTCAGTTTTCAACCTTCACACATATGCAGGTCTCTGCTTTATTCCTCCAAGTGTCTTTTGAGGTTTTCCAAGCTCAGTTATCACAGCAATAAAACCATAAGACAAACCCACAGGTATGTTATGTAGTAAAAGATGAATTTGCACAGATACGTTGATAAAATTAGGCACATCTGAAAGTGCTTCTGATTTTTTTGATGATTCTTGGCTCAACCCTGTATGGAAGCAGGATCATTCATTCTGTAAGCCCCTTTCCTTCTGTTGGTACCTTTTTGGTACCTGGTGATGGCAGACACTTCACAGGGTCAGAGACACTCTTTTAAATGGTTCACACGTCCCCAAATTCAGGCCCAGGATTGAAAACAGACACAAGGAAAGTAGGAGCTGATTCACACATTGCAGTAAGACCGGTGTTCCAACTCTTTGTCCTGCATAACAGTCACATGCGAGTTATAGGTTCTCCTCAATTCCCTTGCATGCTCAAACAATCTTGCAGAAAGGCATATATGTTTGATAAATGCCCAAGCACACCGGTGCACTAGTACAACATCACGCCAGAGACTTTGGATTTATCGATCTGTGCAGTCAAATTAATACTGCAGATCTTCAGTGTTTTATCAATTGACATATGTATACTTTTGATATTGAGTAGAAGAAATGACAGGAATCCACTGAACAAAGAAAGCTGTGGTAAGCCATGCATGCAGGGAAGTGCTCACCTTGTAATTGACAAGATATGTTTGCCAGGAGAGCATATTTAGCTCATCATTTCCAATATCAAATAATGCTCAGTCAGAGTTGTACCTGCTTGTCCTACTACTGATCTCCACACACACGTACACACATGCATGTTCAGATTACATGTAATACCCATACAGTCATGCACTAATTTAACAAATTATTCTTCTGCCCTTACCCCGGAGATGATCTTCACTTTTGCTATGTGAAGGTTGCTTATGAGCAGCAGAAGTGCATCTTGGTGCTGCATTTGGGCAAACAGAACCCTACATGAATTTAAATCAAGGGTAGAATGAGCTAGCATGATCCTAATCAATCACACTCATGGGTCCACTCCAAAATAACCTCCATGGGGGCTGACCAACACGGTCTCCAGAATATGAATGTCCTTCATATCTGAGTATCCCCAGCATTTGACAGTCAGGTGTAGAGTTCTGATTAAAGGGAGTTTTGAAGATTTATGTTTTTAAAGACTCCATTGTTGGGTGCTTGTTGCTTGTTATCACATGACGCATATCAGTGGGACTTAGCCCTCTTGCAGCATCTTGTTTCAACTGGGTTGCTGCTCTGTGCAAAGAAGCTACCCATGCTTTGTTATGATAGGAATTCATAGTTTAGACAGGTCTTGTTCACAACAGACTTGGTGTATAATGCAGTCTAGCTTGAATGGGATCCTACAAAGTCCCACTGGTCCACTCTTATGGTCCAATCAGCATGGCATTAAAACCAGCCCTAAGTGTAACTTGGAGAAGGGCTGACTGAGGAATCCATGAATATCGACAGGAGGCAAGCCAGACCCACTCAGAATGGCTTTCTGCCACTGCTGTCACCTATGCAGGGTGAACCTGAACAGGTCTATGAACTAAAAGGTCAGATTAGTGCACCAGACTGGATAGGCATCAAACTCAGTGGAGAAGAATCCCCTCCCCTCCCTCCCTCCTTCCCTCCCTCCCTCATGACCTCTTATACAAGAGTGTATTCAAGAGTGTATGTATTTGTCAAGGGGTGCCCACTGCCATGTCAGAAGCAGAGTTCTGTTATTTACTCCACATGTGGGGTATTGCTTCCCTCATCTTGATGCAAATGTTTATTCTAGCCTACACATTTGTATATAAACTGGGGGAGGGGCCAAAATCTCTTAGGTTGACCCTTTGCTGCTGCTTATTTTTATTTTTTATTTTTATTTATTGGATTTATTTCCCACCACTCCCGGCAAGCTGTCTTATGGTGGGTTACATGGTAAACACCCCACAGAAAACACAATTATATATCCCCATTAAAATTATAGATCCCAGCAGCAAAAATCTACCTCCCACCCCTGCAGCCACTACAGGCTTCCTCTCGGTTTACCATAGGGCAGGGGCAGTCAACCTGTGGTCCTCCAAATGTCCACGGACTACAATTCCCACGAGCAAACGCTGGCAGGGGCTCATGGGAATTGTAGTCCATGGACATATGGAGGACCATAGGTTGAGTACCCCTGCCATAGGGTACTACAGATACCAGCAGTTCACCAGTGGCAATGATCTGACCCGGTGGCAGTCTCTTCTGGGGGCCATCTGATCTTCCATGCCCTGGCCTTAACTGTAGACCTGGCAGAAGAGCTCCATTTTGCAAGCCCTGAAGTATGCTGAAAATTCTTGCAGGGCCCTCAGCTCTTCCAGGAGCTCATTCCACTAGGCATGGGCCAGGACCAAAAAAGCCCTGGCCCTGCTTGAGGCCAGGTGAACTTTCCAGGGGGCCAGGGATCACCAACAAGTTAGTACCTACAAAGCGTAAAGCCCTGCGGGGGGCATAGGGCAACAGGCGGTCACTCAGATATGTACTATCATGCACTCAGATATATTCTATTATTCATGTGCATTCCGTTCTGAGCTGAGTCAACAGAAAAGTAACCCTCTTTATCCAGCACTTGCCAAATGTAAACACAGTCAGGTCAATCGGTTTATGCTCCTGGAAGCTCCTTAAGGAATCAGAACTGTCAGCAGCATGAGGGTCAGTGAAGTAACCTCTCTTATGGGCTGAAGATCTCCTTCCCCATTCCTGATCCTTCAGGCTTTTGTTCTCTCATGCCTCTATTGACCCTCCCGCCCCCGGGTGTACAGACCTTCAGCATCTCATGCCAAGTCCAGTTTGGACTTAGACACTTTTGCTAAACATGGGTTTATTTACATGGAAATAAGAGGATGCAAAAGATGTCCCTTGAAATGTGTGATTATGTTGCTATGAGGCTGTAATCTATTGACCTGAGGCTAGATGGGAATGGATTCAGAGAAAAGATGCTTTGAGTATGAAAACAAGTATTTTGAACAGGATTTCCCTTTCTCTGTAAAAGGACACTGAATTCTGAAAGCTGCCTGGTTCAATCTGATTAGTCCCATTTCAATCAGTGTTTCTTCCAAATGAGAAACTTGAGTTATTCCCCCCCCCAATCATTCTTTCCTCCATTTCTACCTGTTAAAACTAACATATTTCCTAGGGCTTTTTGAGGGGGCCTTCACAGTACACAAGTGACAAACTCTCAGCCAAAAGAGCATCAAAATAGCACCAAAATGATGTAAAAACAGCAAAACACACACACTCATGGGAAAAAAGAACAATAATAAGGGCTGCATTGACTCGTCCCTCCCTTTCTAACACAGTCAAGTTGAGTCAACTCTCTAAGGACACAATATACAAAATGGAGCTTGTTCTTTAACTTCCTGGGTGCTACACTTCCAAGTAACTTGCCCTGGGTGCTGTCCCTTTCTCCAGTGCTAATTGGTGATCCTGGGGCTGAATGCCAATGGTCTTGGCTGGATGAGCAGCAAGACGGATGCAGGAGACCAGTACGAAGGTGATTGCTGCCAAACCCCTCTGGAGTGACACAGAGCTCCTGACAGTACAATTACGTAGCAGCCAGTGCAGCGAGGGGTTTGTTAAGCCTGTAATGAGACTTGGGTAAATGAATGGACTCAGGGAAGGGAACAGAAGGAGTCCAGCAAATTGCCTGTTTGTAAGTAGCTCTGAGAAAGGCAAGGTGAGGGAGACCCGGCTGAGTTATGAGCAGGCACAGCAGCACTCAGGGTTAGACATTTCAAACGTTTGAAGGAAGAAAGGAATCTGTTTCCACAAAAATGAGTTCTCTGGTGGGGATTCGTATGTTTCTGTGGAGATGGATAGAGTTTGATCTCTTTTCGGTTTCAACATTCCCTCCCCCCTTCTTCCCTCTCTAAATTGCATGTTCTTTTTCTCTCTCTTGTCAACCATTTCTTTCTCTCTCTCTTTCTCTCTTTCTCTCTTTCTCCCTCCCTCCCTCCCTTCCTCCCTCCCTTCCTCCCTCCCTTCCTTCCTTCACCTCACAAAGGTCTTTGCCCTGAGCATGTTGGTAATTTTGTCAGTGTTAGCAGGAAAGGCAATATATAGCATAAGACTGAAAATGATGCTTGGGGAAATTATCACTTCAGAGTCTCCATATAATATATCAGTAGATTAAGAAGGATTAACTGGCAGAATCTTCCCACAGGTAGCTAAACCTTACATTTCTGATGATCATGAGACCACTGGCTACAATACTAAAACGTCGGTAACAGAGAATTTTTGTTATTGTTATGAATTGGTTTAAAGCTGATGTTTTAATGGTTTGTTGATTAAAAAAATAAAATTAGATTACAATTGTATGGAAGCCACCATGGAATCATGCATCTCAGCATTTTGTGAGACAGAACGTTAAAATGGATAACAAACATCTGTGGCATGTATAAGACCCTGTGTTTGGTTCTCAGTATGTGCATTCAAAGAATTTCAGATTTTTAGATAACTGAGTTATGAAAGACCTTTGTCTAGAACAGGGATTCCCAACCCATGGTCCTTGGCCAGCTTGGGGTCTGCAGGAACTCTAGAGGAGGTCATAGCCTCTCCCCTCCTGCCTTGATGTACATGCTAGGGAATTGGCCACTTCCATTGTTCTCCCCCCACCCCTTCCAAGCATGAGTGAGTTATCCCACTCCTTAGAAGGCCCATATCCAGCCAATGCTGAGGCAGATGCATTGGTTGTCAGTTGAGTACTAGATCAGGATCAAGGTGCTGGTTTAACCTTTAAGGCAATATG
This sequence comes from Paroedura picta, assembly GCF_049243985.1. NCBI lineage: Eukaryota > Metazoa > Chordata > Lepidosauria > Squamata > Gekkonidae > Paroedura > Paroedura picta. The sequence goes on along the minus strand of NC_135375.1, from coordinate 85,994,474 downwards.
CAGTCCTGGCCCAGCATCCTTGAGGGACCATCTTTCCCCCTATGCTCCCCCCCCCCTTGCAGGGTTCTTTGCTCTGTGGATTCAAATAGATTGGTGATCCCTGGCCCATGGGAAGTTTGTCTGACCTGAACCAGGGCCAAGGCCTTTTTGGCTCACCTGATGGAAGAGCTAGGGGCCTGTCGTAACTGGCTCAATTCCACAGGCCCCATAAGACAGAACTTTTCCACCAGGTTTTTCCACCATGTCGGGTGGACATAAGATCTTGCCCTCCTCTGTATTAGTCTCTAATTATAGCATCACCTGGAAGATGGAAGATGGAAGATGGATGATGGATGATGGATGATGGATGATAGATAGATAGATAGATAGATAGATAGATAGATAGATAGATAGATAGATAGATAGATAGATAGATAGATAGATAGATAGATAGATAGATAGATAGATAGAATCTTATGTTTTCTGCGCTTTGGAGGGGGCAAAGCCTGCAGGTCTACTCCCATCTTAAACTGCCTCTTGCCTCTCTCCCCTCCTTAATCCTCCTCAACCCCACCTGCTAACACTTATACTCCCTGGAGGATATTCCTTTCCTGCCTTAAAGGTCAGTGAGTTTTTGTGGGTGTGAAGAGAAGGTGGTCTGGGCTCAGGTGGGGGGGGGGAGTGGAGAAAGAAAGAAGCAGCAGTCTTCAGAACGAGGTTGGCCAGTCATGGCTACAGTGGCAGGGCCCTGCCTCCTCCTTGTCTTCTTCCTCCCCTCAGCAGCCCAGCCTTGTGATTAATAAATCGCATAATCAAAAGGTTGAAAAAGGTTGGCATATAGCCATAGAAAACTGTTGCCAACCTAGGTATAAAATAAAATAAAATATAAAACATAAATTACAGTTCTAGGCAGAGTTACACAATTATAAATCCATTTACTTCAATAGGCTTAGAAGGCTGTTATTCTTCTTAGGACTGTGCTATAAGCCTGTAATCCTAAGCACCTTTACTAGAGAGTACATCCAATTAACTAAATGTGATTTACCTTTGAGGATACATGCTTAGCCGTGCACTGTAAATGGTCCGTGCCACTGTAAATGACTGCTTCATATGTTCACTGAAATCACATTGATTTGTATCAGATTGGGCACTTCATTTTTTATCTGTTTTCTCTTTGGAATGCTGTTCAAGTGAGTTCAGTTTCAAACAATCATTTTGTATAGAAAGTCCAGACTCTGAACTACCTCAGATTGACTGGGCACTTGATCCTTCAAAAGAATCACAATTTCTAGAGCTGACCCCAGCATTCTTCCATGTGTATTAGATTTTAACACAAGATTGTGAAATGAAGGTGCACGATTGTCACTCTTTACTCTGGTGGAGAGAGTTCTCACTGTCAAAAAAAAAGCCAAGCAGCACATATATGTCAAATTACTCAGGCCTGGGGGGTGGAGCAGGTCCCTCAGAAACAGGATGTCTGAAGGCAGGTGGAGAAGCAGAGTGAGGACCAATGAAGAAGATGGCCTCCCCCAGGAATACGATGCCCAGGGTGAGGGATAGGAACTTATATGGCTGAGCAGAAGCATATTATATTAAATATTGTTCAGCAGTAGAATAGGCTGCCTAAGGAGGTGGTGAGCTCCCCCTCACTGGCAGTCTTCAAGCAAATATTGGATACACACTTTTCTTGGATGCTTTAGGATGCTTTGGGCTGATCCTGCGTTGAACAGGGGGTTGGACTAGATGGCCTGTATGGCCCCCTTCCAACTCTATGATTCTATGAAATATTAAAAATGCAAATATTTATTTCAAATCATGTGCACATATAAAATTTTAAAACCTCAGGATTTATCATGCACTATTAAACAAATCCAACGCATTTTGACACATGGATCAATGGGAAAAAAAACAGAAAACCAAACACGTTTCCACCCATCTTGGGGCTTTCTTCAGTGGTCTAATATTTAAATATACTCATGTGATGTAGTAATAAGGACTATAATATATAAAACTTTAGAAAGAAGAAAAATTTGAACCCACCTACAACATTTCTATGTCACATTGCAGAGCTATGTAAAAAAAAAACTTTTTTTCAATTTGGCAATATCATTGGCAAACTTCTGAGACAGCAATGGGATGCAAATTTGCTCCCAAACTTGCCAATTTATTTGTGGAAAAATTGAAGACTAGAATAAAAAATCATAGTGGAAATCCATATGAGAAACATATTTTAGTTGACACTTATTTTCTGGACAGACTGAGAAAAAACACTCAAAGCATTTGGAAGAAACTCACCCTAAATGGGGAGGAGAGAGCTGTGGTGACTGTCCATGTCTCTAATGAACACAGAGAAATGGAAGGGATTATTATATGGGGGTGAAATGCCCTCAGTTGGCAGAATGTGTCAGGTAAGAGAAACAGAATGTGAGGTGAAAGCTTGGAGGTTTGAGAGGAAAACCTATGCAGCAGAGGGGGAAAGGAAAAGAGGGTCTGGCAAATGCTAGGGAGCCAGGAGGCTAGGAGAGAAGCTGGGATAGTCAGAGGAAGGCCTCATGGAGGAACCAGGAGTTTGGTCAAAGCAGGGGTAAGGAGGACAAGAGCCATGGAGGGTTGAAAAAAGGGGAGAGCTTCACTTGTCATTGTTTCACAGTGGAGGTGGAAGAAGGGCTGGGAAAGAAGCCAACTTGAAGTGATGAAGCCAAGAAAGTCCATTAGTTGTTCATCTTGGCCTAAATGGGAGGTCCACTAGAGCAGGTGTAGTCAACCTGTGTCCTCCAGATGTCCATGGGCTACAATTCCCACAAACCTCTGCCAGCGTTTGCTGGCAGGGGCTCATGGGAATTGTAGTCCATGAACATCTGGAGGACCACATGTTGACTACCCCTGCACTAGAGAGTCACCTACTAAGTCTTTGATTTGTACATATAACAGCTTTCCAAAAATAACTTGGCTGTCTTACCAAAGGTGCATTTAATTTCACATTGCCTGGATCTCTATTCCGTAGTCTGGCACAAGATTTAGTCTACCAAACTTCATGGGGCTTTGGGATCCTGGAAAGGTTTAAAATATTTTTTCTAGTAAGGGTCTGGAGTACTGGTTGTAACTTCTATTAAAATTCTCTCTCTCTCTCTCTCTCTCTCTCTCTCTCTCTCTCTCTCTCTCTCTCTCTCTCTCTCTCATGCATATTCACCTATGCTAACTAAGCAGTCTATGAGTATGGACTCATAAAAGCAATGTATCAGTCAGTATGGCCATTTTCCTGATAGCTGGTGTCCAGCCACACTAGGGCTACTTGAGCATCCGCTAGCTCAGTTTCCATTCTGCCCACTGGCCATGAGCAGAAAGCTGATTTTTCAGTCTGGCAGTTTGGCTGCTCATGAGCAGCTTGACCTAGTTCAGCAAGGTCCTGTCTACATGTTCAAAAATTAAAATGCAATCAGCAGCCTTTCAAGCATTCACATTCTCATAGCATCACCCAGGGTAATTTAATTACTTATCCAAACATCTATGACCCTGCAGGTAAATGAATGGTATTTGCTCCACAGATGAGACAGCAATTGGAAAGCTTTAGGAAATGAAACTCTATCACCACAGCTACTGTGCAGCCACAAAGCGCTTCAGCATGCTGTTAGAACTGGACAATGGCAAAGTCAGGAGATCCAAGGCTCATTTCATGAATCAGCCCTGGTATGTTCACTCACTGAACACTTCACTGGAAAATTCTCAGCATCCTTATCCCACACCCATTACCACTGGGGAATGGACTGTCTTGGAAGAAGCCTTTGAGGATTCATTCATGTCATATTCTTTTTCCCCCCTGCCAATGTTTTCTAGAGCAGTGGTCCCCAACCTTTTTATCACCGGGGACCACTCAACGCCTTTTACTGAGGCCCGTGGGGGGGGTAGTTAACTCCTCTACTCTCAACCACTGCCCTAACGCTCTCTGATCGCTATGATAATGTTTAAATATCCCTTCAAAATAAGATACAGACACGCCACAACAATGAACATAAGAAACATTTTATTTTCATGGAAATTTTAACTCATGACAATGACAAATCAATGGGAACCCTGAGCTTGTTTCTCTGCAACGAGATAGTCCCATCTGGGAGTGATGGGAGACAATGACACCCGAAGTGTGTTGTAAAGGGCCAGGGGGGATGAAGTAAAGGGCTGGGGGGGGGAGAGAAGGTGTCCTTCGGGACCCACCTCCAATTAGTTGAAGGACCACATGTGGTCGGCAGCCCACAGGTTAGGGATCGCTATTCTAGAGTACACCTTTAACCCACATGGGCCAAGATTACGACAACATCTGTTGCACCACTTCCATTTTCCCACCATAAAAGCCACACCAGTGTTCAGTACTGCATCCTGTTACTTTTGGTGCCCTACATTTTTTCCCTTCTGTCTGTTTCTGCTGGATGCTCACACATTCCCTTGACTGACACACAAGGCAAATCTGCTTGGCTTCGGATAATTTTGTCTCTCTATCTGATCCAAATTACATGTAGTTAAGTAAATGAACAATATTGTTCTTACCCTTTCTCCTTAATTGAATCATAACCTTGAATTCTCTTGTGTGGCTACCTCATTTATCTATAATAAGCTGATCCATCCTGATGGTTTTAGCATTCTGTTCCTGTAACCATGATGTTAAATCCTTGACTGATATAACTTCCTTCAGTGAGCATCATATTAGACCCTGAACACACACACACACACACACGCTAGTCTATCCTTTTTTTCTAAGGTTCCTACATATGTAAACCACCCTCTCCCCCCACCCCAGTGGCATAGTTTATCAGAAGCTAATGAATCACAGTCATTCAGAGCCAAGTACTCCTGCTATACAACAAAGTTAAATTGTTCATTTTTACTGCTGCTTGATTCTGGTCATAGAGTGCATGCAACCAAGCCTTGAATACCTGTTCTGCAGTGCAGTGTAGGCTTTTCTGTTTGTTTGTTTTTTAAAGATAAGGCTTGTATAATTTTTTTAAAATCTCAACCATTTCTCTCACTTTTCTCTTCTTTGGTTCTCTAGATTTTCCCTTGTGACCCCAATTTATTTATTTCATTATTTATTTTATTTATTGATCATATTTATATACCACCCTCCCTTGTGGCTCAGTTCAGGGGGCAGAGTTCTGAGAGGCCCTGTAGGTGGTGATGATTCAGTTGAACTCAACCAAATGCCATTTTGCAGCCCCTGCGGAACTGTGCTAGTTTCATCAGGGCCCTGATCTCTTCTGACAGCTCATCCCACCAAGTGGGGGCCAGAGAAGAGAAGGCTCTGGCCCTGATTGAGCTCAGACATGCTTTGTTGGGGCCAGGGATCACCAGCCAGTTGGAAGTGGCAGAGTGTAAAGCTCTTTTTTTTTGGGGGGGGGCATAGACAGCGAGGCAGTCCCTCAGGTACACTGGGCCTTAAAGGTGATTGCAAAGACCTTGAGTCTGCTCAGGGATTCAACTGGTAGCCAGTGCAGTTGTTGGGAGGCAGGCTGGATGTGGGACCCCAGCAGTGTTCCTGTGAGGACCCTGGCCGTTGCATTCTGGACCAGTTGCCATTTCCAGATCAAGGTTAAGGGTAGGCCTGTGTAGAATAAGTTGCAGAAATCCAGTCTACAGGTGACCATCACATGGATCACTGTGTTAGGTGTTCCAGGGCCAAGTAGGGCACTATTAGTTTGGCTTGGCACAGTTGCTAGAATGTTAGCTGTGCTACTCTTGTGCTCTGTGCCTCCATAGAGAGGGAGGCATCCAGGATCATGCCCAGGTTCCTGGAGGAGAAAACCACTGATAGTTGTACCCCACCAGGATGGGTAATTCTGCAAAAAGAGAGAGAGAGCATATTCTCTTTGTATGCCCTTTTTGGAATGTGAGTTCTGACACCTAGTCTTTTAGATAGAATCCCACTGAACAGGCATGATTAAGCCTTTCCCACAGCAACTTCCAAACAGAGCAGTATGTTATTTTCTCTGATAAGAGCACTGCAAGTTTGAAGCACATCAGATTAATTCACCTAAATTTGGCATCTTTTGTGGCCTACCACTTTGGTGTTTCTGAGAACCATTTTCTTATACAGAAATGCCTCTGGTGAGTTGTTAATTGTATTGCTGAGAAAACATGTGTCTAACCATGTGCACGCTTCCCCAAAGGTCAAATATTGGCTACCCCAAGCCATTTCAGGTCAGGAAAAAAGTGCAGAGGGGCACGATGAAACCCCTTCTCCTCACTTATCATTATCCCAAGCAAAGTTGGATCCATGTTTGTATATAGGAGTGCAGACTTCTAATCTGGCAAGCCGGGTTCAATTCTGCGCTCCCCCGCATGCAGCCAGCTGGGTGACCTTAGGCTCGCCACAGCACTGATAAATCTGTTTAGACCGAGCAGTGATATCAGGGCTCTCTCAGCCTCACCCACCTCACAGGGTGTTTGTTATGGGGAGAGGAAAGGGAAGGTGACTGTATGCTACTTTGAGACTCCTTCGGGTAGAGATAAGCAGCATATAAGAACCAACTCTTCTTCTTCAGTTCTCATGTTTTATCATGGCATGTACAGCTGAACATAGGATCTAAGTCCCACAGATAATGCAATGTGATTGCAAAGTGAACACACAATGGCTCTTTGTTACAAGCAGATATACCCATGTCCATGCATTCACTGTGAACAGGGATAAAGTTCAACGTGAACAGGACTAGTCCATGTGGATGATGTAATCTAGGGAGCAGTAGAAAGGCCTGGTTTACCATTTACCTCAACCAAAAGTGGCCTAATGCAAGGCTCAGTCTTTCCTGCCTGTCCCTTCCCAAAGCGTAATTTGAGTATAACAGGACTAATTAAACTTATGGATCCAGCTTGTTATCATGGTTAAGAGTGGCAACACTCATCTGCAGATCCGGATTTGTTTCTGCACCACATGCAACCAGCTGAGGTGACCTTGGGCCAATCACAGGTCTCTCAGCCCCACCTACCTCACAGAGTGTCTGTTGTGGGGAGAGGAAGAGAAGGCAATTATAAACTGCTTTGAGAGTTAGCAAAAAGTGGGGGTATAAAAACCAAATGTTCTTCTTCTCTTCCTTCTTGTCCCATGCTCTGGTCTCAGCAGGACTGCTAGTGCCTCAGTTCCTTGGTTGGAGAGCTGGCCCTGGGTGCCAGGAGAATAGCTTGCACCATGGTTGGCCAACACGTGTTGCCTCCCACTAGGTTAAAGATTGAAGGGGGAATGAACCTAGGAGCCTAAGAGATTCATGAATCTGTTCTTTAGGCATGCAATGTGGGGGTGACATCTGAGAGGCATGCAGGCAGACTGTCGTTTATTCAGGCTATTGTTGTCTTGCCAATGGACTGTAAACCCACTGTCCAGCCTTTGGCTTCCAGTCTCTCTGCCATTGGGCTCATCCTTAATTAGCAGCTTTCGGAGAGTACACAGGGGCCAAGCATAATTATAATCACACCCTTTCCGCATAAAAGAGTCTCCCTTCCAGAGCTGGCTTGAAGTTCTATAGCAGAGCAAGGAAGGAAAGCTGTGTGCCTCTTGAGAATAGAGAGATGCTGTCAGTCTCCAGAGCTATAAAACTCCCTATTTCACCTGTGGTTGAGTTGCAATTGCTTGGAAGAAGAGGACAGGTGCACAACACAAAGGAGCACAGGAAATGGAAGAGCCCTGGAAGCTTCCAACCAATGTTGTGGAACTTGACTTTCTCATTTGTATTGCAAATGGGCAACAGCATGTGGGTTTTTTTTGCTTATCTGCTCTCGAAAGCTGTTTGCTCCATAAAGTGCTGTTTGCTTTCATGAAATGCAGATGAGATCCTTTGCCTGATCCACAGTCTGCTGGAGTCACTCAAATGCCTCCATCCCTCACCAGATGCTTGGATCAAACTCACAATTTAAAAAAAAATGTCAATGACTGCTAATGTCAAGCAGTCTTCAAAGCTTGTATCCAAAGGAAGCTATTGGAGAGAAGGATCCTTCTTTTAAAAATAAAAATTTTACTGTTTCCTATGGATATACATGCCAGATATACCCCATATTGAGTCTGCCATGAAAACGCTAGAGGGCGTCACCCCAAGGGTCAGACATGACCCGGTGCTTGCACAGGGAATACGTTTACCTTTACCTTTATGGCTATACATGTGTTTTAAAATGAATAAACAAGAAGTCTCCTGTTATATCTTATCTTTTCAATTATTTTGAACCAAGTGCCCTTTGTTTCTGTTCATTGCCATTCATTTTCCTGGTACATGGCTGTCTGGTTTAGAAAGTGTGAGCAGAGTTTAGGGGCGGAGGGAGAATCAGGTGAGAAAGTGAAGTTTTCCCAATAATGACAGCCAAACAAATCTGGCTGTGGAAGATAATTCTAACCCCCCCCCCCCCCCAAAAAAAGTATTTCTGTTTGTCATGTTGCTGCCATAGGGCTTTGGAGAGGACATTCTTGATTTTTATATAAACATATTTTTAATTTTGTGTGTGTGTGTGTGTATGCAAATTCAATAAAGGACATACCTTGGTAGAAGTAAACTATGCATGATAAGTTTATAATAAATCCAAGCTTTAATTATACTATAATAGTTATAAAACAGGTTTTAAAATTAACCCGGATTTGTTATCAGGGCACATCCTTGAAATATTTTTTCTTTTAAAAAACCCCTCTCACTTCCTTTTGTTGTCCACTAATGTAGAACCATAGATCATACTAGATACATTATTGTTAGTGAGGGTTCTGGACCCTTCTCAAAAAGCTAGAGGTTCAGGCTGATGTTTCAGAACGTGTCAAATGCTCCAATTGTAGCTGAATAACTTGTTTTCATCTCTCTGGGAATCTCATGAAACACTGATCAAAGTAAAGCCAGGCTGGATATCTGCTGCCTACACAGAGAATTGGATACTCATCTTAGGCTTCGGATTCTATCACCTAAGCAGGGGCATCTGGCTATAAGAGACCCCCCTGTGAGATCTGTTGGATATTCTTAACAGAATCGTCTTGTGTTACATTTGTAGAGTCCCTTTCTTCCGCCATCTCAGTTTAATGTTTTCCAAAAGTAGTAGAGAGAGAGCTTAATAGTATTTTTTGCTGTAAAATCACTCAGCAATGCTGGACTCTTGGTTTTCCTTCACTACATCGTCAATCTATTATGAAACCATTGATTTTCCAGCCTGTAATTGGGCTTTAGGATCCTTTTATATACAACCAGATCACTGGAGTCCGTACTTAAATATCACCCTTAAGGCATTTAAAAAATCTGAGTTGCATTCTTGAATATTGGGACTACAGCCCTCAAGAAATCAATTTCCATTGGTGTCAATAGGAAGAAGATTTCTGGATGTAACCATTCTACCTTTCTGGTGAACCCAAAGGAGCCTCCTTTAACATGGACACATGGAACTCCTACTAAATCATATCATTAGTCCATCAGTATTGTGTGTTCAGACTGGCAGAGGTGTTCTAGGACCTCAGGTAGAGGTCTTTCACCCCACCTGATCCTTTCAAGTGTAGATGCCAGAGAATGAATGTGGGAAGTATGACACACCAAGCCGATACTCTGTCCAACATGTCACACAGATAGGATATGGAATCCTAGAATCATAGAGTTGGAAGGGGCCATACAGGCTGTCTAGTCCAACCCCCTGCTCAACGCAGGATCAGCACTAATTCTATAGGTCTTCTCAAAATAAACAACTGTTTTGCTACAAATTTGTACATGCAGGCTCCTCTGTGGCTACATTAAGTACAGCAAAGCAATAAAGGTGCATTGGAGGTTTCAGTTCCTGATCAGTGGCTTTCTCTTACCTTAAAAACACCAGTTGCTCCTTTATATTGCTGCCCCTCAGTTTAATCTTCTGGTGAGGTCTTTAGCCAGGCCCCCAGTTTCTGAACTGAGGTGGATGGTGACAAAAGGTAGATTTGTTTTCTTCTCTTTTTTCCTCCTATTTAGTCTACTATGCTGGTTTCATTTATTTTCTGGGTTTTTACTGTAGATTTAAAGTGTTATTTGATTCCAGATGGATTTTTAGCAGTTTTAGTATCAGCATTCTTATTGGAGCAATTCAGGAGTTCAGGCTAGGAGAAGTGAAATTGCTATGAAAGTTTTGGAACCGATATATGATCCTATTTGTCTAATATGATGCAACTCACATCCAGTGGCACTGGATAATTTGACTCTGAGAACCACATGAGCCAGATCAGTTATTTGGCTTGTGAGGAGGACAATGGCTGAGCGAGAAGACCATAATGTTGCGTAGCTTCTGACTGTAAAGATGTGTGGGATTTTGTAGTTGTTTCCATATTGCTAGTTACTGTGAGTTTGGGCCTATGAGCCACTTGGCTATTAAGACTCTGGCCTGAACCCAGCAATAATTCAGTGGTGCATGCCATAATAAATATGTGCATTGTGGAGATGCATGATTCCACACCTCCTGAGGACATACAGCACAGAGGCATAACAAGGTCACCATGGGTATTTAAGTGTATGCAGATATACATACCTGATTGCTTGTTTTATCATGATAATACCATAGATACTTACATAAACTCTGGCTTTCCCATAAAATGAGATTTGACTTTACTCTTGCCCACTTAAGGGGCAATAATTTGTTGAACGCCAAGGATGAGTGATCTCACTGAAATTGTACTACTGTGACTCTATTCAATTAATGAACTAAAATTATTTTTAGACTGATTGCTTTACTACTATTAGAGATCTCAGAATTGGGTTGCTGTCAAAACAGTCAGACAAAATAAAATAACCCTCCCCCCAGCAGTAGAGTAAGTTTCAACAAAGTTGAAAGCTACACAATCCAGGATGCATGGAACCTATTTTGCAGGAAAATTTATTTTTCCTGGAATCTCCAGCTAAAGGATCTCAGGTAGCAGGTAATGGAACAATACCAAGTTTTTCTTTATAATGAATGAGAATACCTCAAAACCTTGTTTGCTAGCTAGGTTTCCCTGGCATTAGCTTTTTTTACCAAAGACTACAGTGCAACCCTATGCAGTTACTTCCATCTAACCCCATCAATTTCATTTAGTAACTCTGTATTGGATTATGCCATCATTCTCCTGAACATCTTTGAAATAGCTTTTCAGTCCTCCCAGAGAGAAGCCAACATTTTGGAATGTTTTGTTCTTCTCCCTTCTACTTGAAGATGCATTTACAAGAACACTTCTGTTAAATTTATTTCAGCTCCTGCTCAGTTAGGTGAAATCGCCTTAAATATTGCACTAAATGTAATTTGGGGGGAAGAAAGATTGCTGCTACAGTTGCCCAATGTATACCTGAAAGTAGATACAACTACAGTCTACAGGTAATTGCATGAGAGCAATAACATAAAGAGAAGAAAAAGGTTTCTTTCAGTTTCTTCTTGTTTGTTTTTTAAATCCTCTTTTACCATGTCTAATGGATTACAGTCATTAAACTGAAGAGAAACTGAGCTGCCTGTACATTTTATTTAAAAAAAATATTTAATGCAAGGAAATATTTCTATTTCAGCTAAAATCTAGGCTGAATCCCCCTGAAAGATTTTTGCATACTTCTGCATCAACTTCTGCAACTTTCTTTGCAATGCCTGGTAATACAGATTGTCTGATGTGACATCACTGAGGTCTGAGCATCCAGATCCCCACAAGTGACCACTAGTGAAGCAGAGTAGGAATAGGGGGGATTAACATGCCGTCAGAACTACAACATAATTTTTCTAGATTCAGTAGAAGCGCTGCATACATAAGATCCTTTCTCATACATGGGATTTCATGAATCATAAACGAAAATCTATTTTGCATCTGAAATGATGGAGACAGACCCACAAGCATGGGAAGACTGCTTAAGTTACTGTTGTGTTAGAGAGGTTTCTGCATTGTGGCTCAAAAATACAAATAAAAACCACCATAATGTCCAATGAACATGTAGTTCCAAAGGAGATGGTGCCATTGTCCACATTTACAGACCAGTAAGAGATTAGACTAGGCTGTCTTATATGAATGTAATGGGTTAGATCACACAGACCATTAACATTTGGATAAAGGAATTTTGCCAATTCTCCCACCCATGGCAGACTTCCAACTCATCCTTTGTGCTGTTTCAGGGGTTCCCTTGTCCCTCAGCAATGTGTCAGGTGCCATTTTGGGTTGTAGAAGGAAAGAAGAGTCAGAGAAGTCATACTCCATTGACAGAAGTCTCTTTGTCAATAGATATGTGGTAGGATCAAAGTTTATTTCTTTCCTCATTGGAAAATCGCCTAAAGAGGATTTTCTTACATTGCGGATGAGTTTTACAGCCTTGTCTTATATTTAAGGCCAAAGCAACTGGATTCTCTTTAAATTGAGGTATTTATTTTGAAGATTTAGTTCTGTGCCAAATACTTTCAAGAAAATATACTGTGAGTATTAATCTTGGTAGGGATTGTATTGGTTTTATTCTCATGATATTTTCCCAGTTAACAGCAGAACCATGACTTCATATCATAGGGTGCAACCAGCTGAAAATTAATAACTTCATTGTATCATATTCCCATGATTTTTCCCTTAACATATTTGTTGCAGCATGTCCCAGTAAAATCATTATTGTATTAAATTTTGTGCATCAACAGGTACATTTTGGATGAAAATGTGACTACTAAAATATAAACAGTACTATTTGGTTGATTATATTTTATGGGAAGGACGTAGACAGTATAAAATATTTAAATCTAAAAGCCATTGTTTATAATTCTAAAAGTCACATTTACATCCCAAATGTGCCTAAGTTGGTGCGCAAAATTTAATGCAATAATTATGGTAATTGGAGATGCTGCAACAAATATGGTAAGGGAATAACCTAATAGGGAAATGAAAGAAAAAAACCCCCAACCAACATATATATTTCTCTGTGTAATCTCTACACATTTGAAAACAGGTGATTATCAATAACCTAGCTGGCATTGCATACCTGTAACCATAATAACACCCAGTTTGTGTTCGGATGACATACCAGGTAAACCCTGTCACAATTGGCCCTCAGTGGAGGACATGCATCCAAAAGGGAAAGTGGACTCCCACAATGAGGGCCAATTGCTTCCCCACCCCCATCCTCCTCCTTTACTCCACTTCAAAGCACTTGGAAGGAAGAAGAACTGTAAGAAGACTAGCCAGAAGGACTGGAAGAAGACTGGAAGAAGGAGGGAGAGGAGGCTGCCCTCACTCCACAGTCTCAGGTGGCCTGGTTCACTGGCTGGGCTAAGGTTTATTAAATATTTTCTCTTGCAGTTCAGCCTACCTCTTGTTGTTTCTCTTTTCTGCTGTGTGTTACTAGGTGTTAATGCTTGTGCTCTTAAGGACCCCTCTTTTGCATTAATGTCTGGTGGCAATGCATTCATTGAAAGCAAACAACAAAGTGTGGACTGGATTACTTTCTGAACTCTGCCAACAGTTTCCGTCAAAATGATAAGATAATTGTTTCCCAAACCAGAGCCAAGAGGAATACATCAAAAGAGGAATATTTTTGTTTTATATTTTTAGTATCAAATGTAGAGCTATAGAACAATCACATGCAGATATTTTAAAACTTTAGAAATGCTGCTCTTTTTATGGATGATGCTGTTCTGAGTCCACATTGTCCACATTGTCAAAAAAGTACTGCAGCTGCCAGATTCAGATTGGAACCACAACATGGTGTAGATAGAAGGCTCTTGCCTCCACTCATGACATGTTCTGGAGCTGCAACAGCTTATAGGAGTATCCTATTGGGAGGCTGCATGTACACTGAGTGCTGCATTTCAGCCTTCTTATGAAGCAAATGATACCCCACATAGCCCATAGAATGTTTTGATTTTAAAAAAAATGGTGGGAGACCCCATGCCAGATTCCTGATAAAAACTGGCCCCCTGGAACACTTTTACATAAAGTTGTCACCAAGGACACCTGGCCACAATATGGTTGCCATTCCCTGTTGGGCACCTGTGTAAGACATAATGTGTAATTTGGACCTGCGAGATTCATATCTCCAGGTTCGAATGACCATAAGAGAGATGGCAGGAAGCAGCTGGGTGACCCTTCTACCAGATGGATCAAATTCTGCTGGTAATCTTCTTTCCACATAATATCCATATTTCTATCTATCTCTTACTTTCCTGCCTTGTTGTTGTTGTTAGGTGCGAAGTTGTGTCCAACCCATCGTGACCCAATGGACAATGATCCTCCAGGCCTTCCTGTCCTCTACTATTCCCCGGAGTCCATTTAAGTTTGCACCAACTGCTTCAGTGACTCCATCCAGCCACCTCATTCTCTGTCGTCCCCTTCTTCTTCTGCCCTCGATCGCTCCCAGCATTAGGCTCTTCTCCAGGGAGTCCTTCCTTCTCATGAGGTGGCCAAAATATTTGAGTTTCATCTTCAGGATCTGGCCTTCTAAAGAGCAGTCAGGGCTGATCTCCTCTAGGACTGACCGGTTTGTTCACCTTGAAGTCCAAGGGACTCGCAAGAGTCTTCTCCTGCACCAGAGTTCAAAAGCCTCGATTCTTTGACGCTCGGCCTTCCTTATGGTCCAACTTTCAGACCTTCCTCAAAGGAGTTTAGGATGGAGGGCAAAATGTAAGGAGAAGTTAGTGTTCCTTATATGCATACACATATTGGGTTGGATCCAGACTAAACTAGCCATCTACACTGCTTTCTCCTTCCCACTGCAGACGCCCTCAAGGTCCACTCTTCTTCCGGAGCCTCATTTTGTAGAAACTGTGGGCTGCAGTGGAAGAGATGAGACAGAGAAGTTCTATTCTGCCATCAGAGAATTTAGTCTGCATCTAATCCATTCTACATATTTTGTACATAATCTATAATGTATTTGCATATACTATGTTGTAAACTTGCAATGCTGATTTAATGACATGTAAATACCTTTAAATCTTTACATTTTACAGAAGAAGAAGTTCAAGCAGCGATGAACATAGAAAAGCAGCGATAAACATTTTGAAATAATCTCAGAGTGCTAAATTCTTGCCATGCTACATATCCAGTCATGCACATCAGGACCAGGCCTCTGATCCTTTTAGCATTTAGTAATCGAGGCCAATCTTGTGTAGGCTGTACTGCTAGGATGCTTCCTGATAACACCTTTGCCGCAAGTGGTGCAGCTGCTGGCTGGGCCTCCAGGGGTGGCATGGCCACTGCCGCAGCCTCTGGGGGTTGCACAGCCACTGTCTTGGCCTCTGGGAGTGGTGTGGTCCCTGGCTTGGCCCCTCTGGGTGGTGCAGTTGCTGTCTGGGCCCCTGTGGATTGTGTGGGTGCTGCCTCAGCCTCCAGGGGTGGGGTGGCTGCTGCCTCAGCCCCCACTGGTGATGTGGCCCCTGGCTGGGCCCCTGGGGGTGGTGCAGACACTGCCGCAGCCCCCACAAATGGCTCAGCCCCTGGCTGGGCCCCACGAGCAGCACAGCAGCTGCCTCAGTCTCCAGCTGGTCTGGCCTTCTCTGCAGCCGCCACCGCCCTGACTTCGTTGGCAGTGCCCCCATGGCTGGGTTAGCCTCCTCAGCTGCTGCCACTACCACTGGCCATCTCCATGGAGGCTGCCCTTCAAGGTCTTCTGGTGTGCTCGGTGTGCGGGACTTACTGACTTACTTCCATTTCACCGAGCATGCCAAAAGATGTGTTCCACATCAAAAAGCAGTAGAGGTGATCATACTGATGAATTCTATGTTCAACTTTGTTGTTGTTAGGTGCAAAGTCGTGTCCGACCCATTGCGACCCCATGGACAATGATCCTCCAGGCCTTCCTGTCCTCTACCATTCCCCGGAGTCCATTTAAGTTTGCACCTACTGCTTCAGTGACTCCATCCAGCCACCTCATTCTCTGTTGTCCCCTTCTTCTTTTGCCCTCGATCGCTCCCAGCATTAGGTTCTTCTCCAGGGAGTCCTTCCTTCTCATGAGGTGGCCAAAGTATTTGAGTTTCATCTTCAGGATCTGGCCTTCTAAGGAGCAGTCAGGGCTGGCCTTCCTTATGGTCCAACTTTCACAGCCATACATTGCAACTGGGAATACCATAACCTTGACTAAATGCACTTTTGTTGGCAAGGTGATGTCTCTGCTTTTTAGGATGCTGTCTAGATTTGCCATAGCTTTCCTCCCCAGGAGCAAGCGTCTTTTAATTTCTTTGCTGCGGTCGCCATCTGCAGTTATCTTTGGAGCCCAGGAAAATAAATAAATATGTCACTATCTCCATTTCTTCCCCATCTATTTGCCAGGAATTGAGAGGGCCAGATGCCATGATCTTTGTTTTCTTGATGTTGAGTTTCAAGCCAACTTTTGCACTCTCCTCCTTCACCCGCATCAACAGGCTCTTTAGTTGCTCTTCACTTTCTGCCATTAGAGTGGTATCATCTGCATATCTGAGGTTGTTGATATTTCTCCCTGCAATCTTGATCCCAATTTGTGACTCCTCTAATCCCGCCTTTCTTATGATATGCTCCTCATACAAGTTAAATAGGCAAGGCGACACTATACAGCCTTGCCGAACTCCTTTCTCAATTTTGAACCAATCAGTGATTCCATGTTCAGTTTTCACTGTTGCTTCTTGACCTGCATATAGGTTTCTCAAGAGACAAATAAGATGTTCTGGTATTCCCATCTCTTTAAGAACTTGCCACAATTTGTTGTGCTCCACACAATCAAAGGCTTTAGCATAGTCAATGAAGCAGAAGTAGATGTTCTTCTGGAACTCCCTAGCTTTCTCCATGATCCAGCGTATGTTGGCAATTTGATCTCTAGTTCCTCTGCCTCTTCGAAATCCTGCCTGTCCTTCTAGAAGTTCTCATTCCACATATTGCTGGAGCCTAGCTTGTAAAATTTTGAGCATAACTTTGCTAGCATAAGAAATGAGTGCAATGGTGCGGTATGTTCAACTACTTTATGTTAATGTTCATGAATCAGCAACTGCTGTTTTGTAGGAGATGGAGAACTTAAACTTCAGGATCACATCTAATTTAAGACGGAGAGCTAAGCAAGGAGGAATGAGAATGACTATACCACTCCTCTCCATTCACAGCACTCACCTACTTGTCAGGGAAATCTTCCATATATAGCAGGGACCTTCAATATAAAATATTTTACATTTTTGTACTAAGGGCAAATTGGTTTAAATTGCTAATAGATTTCTTCAGAAATTTTCTTGTGAAGCCAGACTGAAAAAAGTTGAACCGAGAGTATACAAAATATAAAGTTAAGAAAAATATATATGATTGGTAGCGCTACAAGGAGTCTTATGTAATGATATATTTCCCCAAATCCGTCAAGTACATTCTTTTTGTTTGATGAAAACAGAATAAAATTCTATAAAAACCGCCCTGTCTGTGCAGTTCCCTGCTTTTCCAAAATGTGGATCTATTTTAAAGAGTAGCAGCTTCTAATCTGGAGAGCCAGGTTTGATTCCCTGCTCCTCAACATGCAGCCAACTGGGTGACTTTGGACTCATCACAGTCCTTGATAGTGCTATTCTGACCGAGCAGCCCTGTCAGAGGTCTCTCAGCCTCACTTACCTGACAGGTTGTCTGTTGTGGGGAGAGGAAGGGAAGGCAACTGTAAGCCACTTTGAGACTCCTTCAGACAGTGACTAGTGGGGCATTAAAACATATTCTTCTTGTTGGCCCTTGTTGGAGACCAGATGGGCCTTAAAACAGAACCAGCATAGATTTATCTTACTGTATTGTGTTCTGACCCCCTTCAAGGATCGCTGCCTTGTTGTGGCAAGGGGGCTTGCGTAGTTCAGTGAAGCTATGAGCTATACCGTGCAGGGTCACCCAAGACGGACAGGTCATAGCTGAGAGCTCTGACAAAAGGTGATCCACTGGAGAAGGAAATGGCAAACCACTCCAGTATCTTTGCCATGAAAACTCTATGGACAGTTCCAATAGGCATAACGATATGACGCTGGAAGATGAGCCCCTCAGGTCGGAAGGTGTCCAATATGCTACTGGGGATGAGCAGACGGCTAGTACGAGTAGCGCCAGAATGAATGAAGCGACTGGGCCAAAGCCGAAAGGACGCTCAGTTGTGGAAGTAACTGGTGGCGAAAAGACAGTCCGATGCTGTAAAGATTTTTATTCCATAGGAACCTGGAACGTCAGATCCATGAATCAAGGTAAGCTGGACGTGGTCAAACAAGAAATGACAAGACTGAACATCGACATTTTAGGAATCAGTGAACTAAAATGGACAGGAATGGGTGAATTTAATTCAGATGACCATCAGGTATACTACTGTGGACAAGAATCTCGCAGAAGAAATGGAGTAGCCTTCATAATCAATAAGAGAGTAGGAAAAGCAGTCTTGGGATACAATCCCCAAAATGACAGAATGATCTCAGTTCGAATCCAAGGCAAACCATTCAACATCACAGTGATCCAGGTCTATGCCCCAACCACTGCTGCTGAAGAGGATGAAGTTGATCAGTTCTATGAAGCCCTACAACACCTTCTAGTAGCAACGCCAAAAAATGATGTGCTTATCATCATGGGGGATTGGAATGCTAAAGTAGGAAGCCAAAAGATAACCGGGATAACAGGCAAGTTTGGCCTTGGAGTACAAAATGAAGCAGGGCACAGGCTGGTAGAATTTTGTCAAGAGAATACAATGGTCATAGCAAACACTCTTTTCCAACAACCCAAGAGACGACTCTACACATGGACATCACCAGATGGTCAACACAGAAATCAGATTGACTATGTGCTCTGCAGCCAAAGATGGAAAAGTTCTATCCAGTCAATAAAAACAAGACCAGGAGCTGATTGTGGCTCAGATCATGAGCTTCTTGTTGCAAAATTTAGGCTTAAATTGAAGAAAGTAGGGAAAAGCACTAGGCCACTCAGGTATGAACTAAATCATATCCCTGACGAATACACAGTAGAGGTGACAAATAGATTTAAGGAATTAGATCTGATAGACAGAGTGCCTGAAGAACTATGGACTGAGGTTTGCAACATTGTACAAGAGGTAGCAACTAAAACCATCCCAAAGAAAAAGAAATGCAAGAAATCAAAATGGCTGTCTGAGGAAGCTTTACAAATAGCTAAGGAGAGAAGGGAAGTGAAAGGCAAGGGAGAAAGAAAAAGATACACCCAATTGAATGCAGAATTCCAGAGAAAAGCTAGAAGAGATAAGAATGCCTTCTTAAATGAACAGTGCAAACAAATAGAAGAAAACAATAGAATGGGGAGGACCAGAGATCTTTTCAAGAAAATTGGAGATATGAAGAGAACGTTTCATGCAAAGTTGGGTATGATAAGGGACCAAAATGGTAGGGACCTCACAGAAGCAGAAGAGATTAAACAAAGGTGGCAAAATTATACAGAACAACTATACAAGAGCGAGCTTAACATCCCTGATGACCACAGTGGGGTAGTTACAGACCTGGAGCCAGACATCCTGGAATGTGAAGTCAAATGGGCCTTAGGAAGTCTGAGCAACAATAAAGCTAGTGGTGGTGACAGCATTCCAGTTGAACTATTCAAAATCTTAAAGGACGATGCAGTAAAAGTGCTACACTCAATATGCCAGCAAATTTGGAAAACTCAACAATGGCCACAGGATTGGAAAAGGTCAGTTTACATTCCAATCCCAAAGAAGGGCAATGCCAAAGAATGTTCAAACTACCGCACCATTGCACTAATTTCTCATGCTAGCAAAGTTATGCTCAAAATCCTACAAGCTAGGCTCCAGCAATATGTGGACCGAGAACTTCCAGAAGTACAGGCAGGATTTCGAAGAGGCAGAGGAACTAGAGATCAAATTGCCAACATACGCTGGATCATAGAGAAAGCTAGGGAGTACCAGAAGAACGTCTACTTCTGCTTCATCGACTATGCTAAAGCCTTTGATTGTGTGGAGCACAACAAATTGTGGAAAGTTCTTAAAGAGATGGGAATACCAGAGCATCTTATTTGTCTCTTGAGAAATTTATATGCAGGTCAAGAAGCAACAGTGAGAACTGAACATGGAATCACTGACTGGTTCAAAATTGAGAAAGGAGTTCGGCAAGGCTGTATACTGTCGCCTTGCCTATTTAACTTGTATGCAGAGCACATCATGAGAAATGCGGGATTAGAGGAGTCACAAATTGGGATCAAGATTGCAGGAAGAAATATCAACAACCTCAGATATGCAGATGACACCACTCTAATGGCAGAAAGTGAAGAGGAACTAAAGAGCCTGTTGATGCGGGTGAAGGAGGAGAGTGCAAAAGTTGGCTTGAAACTCAACATCAAGAAAACAAAGATCATGGCATCCGGCCCTCTCAATTCCTGGCAAATAGATGGGCAAGAAATGGAGATAGTGACAGATTTTATTTTCCTGGGCTCCAAGATCACTGCAGATGGGGACTGCAGCAAAGAAATTAAAAGACGCTTGCTCCTGGGGAGGAAAGCTATGGCAAATCTAGACAGCATCCTAAAAAGCAGAGACATCACCCTGCCAACAAAAGTGCGTTTAGTCAAGGCTATGGTATTCCCAGTTGCAATGTATGGCTGCGAAAGTTGGACCATAAGGAAGGCCGAGCGTCAAAGAATTGAGGCTTTTGAACTCTGGTGCTGGAGAAGACTCTTGCGAGTCCCTTGGACTGCAAGGCGAACAAACCGGTCAGTCCTAGAGGAGATCAACCCTGACTGCTCTTTAGAAGGCCAGATCCTGAAGATGAAACTCAAATACTTTGGCCACCTCATGAGAAGGAAGGACTCCCTGGAGAAGAGCCTAATGCTGGGAGCGATCGAGGGCAAAAGAAGAAGGGGACGACAGAGAATGAGGTGGCTGGATGGAGTCACTGAAGCAGTAGGTGCAAACTTAAATGGACTCCGGGGAATGGTAGAGGACAGGAAGGCCTGGAGGATCATTGTCCATGGGGTCGCGATGGGTCGGACACGACTTCGCACATAACAACAACAAATTGTGTTCTGAATCATTTTAAGATAGTTCAAAGGGGATAGGGATTAAAGTGGATGTTGCTATTTATGCCATGCTACTGTTTCATCAATTCCTATAAATGTTCTCCTATGGGAATGCATATGGTAAGATGCATGTAGATGGGAGTCTTTTCATGGCGGCATAGAAACACGCACAGACTTAGATGCAGAAATAGGCTCTGAAATTTCTCCTACCAGGTAATATTCAGAATAAGTTTTTTTTTTACTTTGAATGAGCCCAAATATTAATGGCCTCTTCTCAGATAACCAGCTTTCGTGATACTATAGTATTCAAAGGTATTCTTTTAAATAATGGTACTGTGGTAATGAAACAATTCAGAGTTAATGGAAACCAATAAGCAAAGGAATCTAATGATCCAGAATAATTTATGATTTGCACTGTGTAATTTACACTGTACTGCTGTAATTTAGAACTCAGTATTTCTCAACCAGAGAAAAAGAAGAAAATATACTGTCCAGTTTTGGGATTTTCATCTTTTTCTGGGAATCTTTGAGCCTGGGGATGATGAAAGAATGCATCAGAAAGCCAGATAACTTGGCCTGTGAGAAAGTAACAACATTGGCTCAGGGAAGACTTTCTAGGTCACAGTGAGGGCAAATGTTTGATGCTGGGGCTAATTACTTTCCATGTTTTACATCTAAACCAGAACTTTGGTCTCTGGTCATTATAAGAAGAAGAGGCAGACAGCCAACACAGCAAGAAAGACTGCTTTTGCTTTATAGTAACTGAAGTACAATAGGTACCTTGAGAGGTTACTAAAAATCATGCACCTTGCCCATGTATCTGAAATCCAAACCATTAATACAGGACAAAACAGTAAAAGGTAAGAAACATTCCTTTAAGCAGTGGAAGGCTTGTCTGAGAGAGGTAAATAAAAAGAGCAGAGAGACCGATTATTCATGGGGAGGAAAGGCCGGGTTGATGTTTGCATGGCAGCAGGGCTAATCCCTGCATATGCATGATGTCACTACCAGCCTGGCCCTCTCCAGGAACCTCTCACCCACTTTAGGACCTCCGATGGTCTGTGGCATGGGAATGCTGACTTTTTAGTATTCCATTTTTTGCCCGGCTCTTCCCTGTAGGCATGGGCAAAGCCCAGCATGGCTGCCTCCCCTGCTTACAGAAAATGTCCCATTTGGCTTTGCAGCGCCATATAACTGAACAGGGTGTTTTTTTTGTTGTTTTGGGTTTTTTTTTACCATTCACAAAGATGGAATTGCATTGGCATGCAAACCCACCCTCATGGAAGTAACAGCCTGTCCCACCCCCCTGACACTGTGAGAAGCATGGCAGAAATTTTCCACTCCAGACTTGTGTCTGTGCATGCACAACTCTGGAGTGGACCATATCCACCGGGGAAAATCTTCCCCCTTCGGCACACAAGAAGCAGTGAGGCATGCTGCTCCACCACAAGAAACCAGGACTGGCCCGTCGCAGTTACCACCGTGCATAAAAGGTGAGACTTTAGCAAATAAAATGTAAGAGGCAAAAAAATGAAAAAAAATTAGTGGAGAAAGAATAACTAAAGGATGAGAGGCATACGGCAGAAAAGCTGGATGAATTTTTTGCCTCTATCTTCACTGTGGATGACGGCAGGCTTGTCCATACCAAAACAACCTATTTCAGGTTGAAAGATCCAAGTCAGATTGAGATGAAAAGACAGAGACATTCCTACAACTGATGGACAGATTAAAAAATTACAGACCCTCCAGATGGCATACATCCAAGAGTTCTAAAAGAACTCAAATGTGAACTTGTGGATCCTCCTGAGAAAAATAGGCAATCTATCACTCAAATCTGCGTTCCTGAGGATTGGAAGGTAGCTAATGTAACTCTCATTGTTTAAATGGGTACCAGAGGAATCTTGGAAATTACCGGTCAGTCGGTCTAAATGCCAGTACTCAGTAAGCTGGCAGAATCCATTGTTTAAGCTATTGATGAAATATCAGAATGGAAGATCTTGTTTTCACTAACTGTGAGAAGGTGAGCAAACCTGGAGTCAAGTGTGAGCCAGTAGATATTGTTTACCTAGTCTTCCAGAAAGCTTTTGATAAAGTTCCTCATCAAAAGCTCCTAAGTACACAGCAGTCATGGAGTGAGTATAAATTGGCCATCTTCACAGAGGATGGTGGTAAGCAGTGGCACAGTGGTGTGCTGTAGGGATTGGAACCAGAGTTAGGTATAAGCAGTGAAGTGGTTAAGTTCATGGTGTTGAGAACCATGAAGGACTGGAAGGCACTCCAGAGGAATCTGTTGAGGCTAGGTGAGTGGGCATCAAAGTGGCAAATAAGATTCAACATAAGTGCAAAATGCATGTTGGAGCTAAACATCCTAACTATAAATATAAACTGGTTGGGTCTGAACTGGCAATAACTGACCAGGAGAGACATTTTGGAATCATGGTAGATAGCTCACTGCAAATATCAACTCATTGTGTGAGACTGCAATAAAAAAGACAACTGCTATGCTGGAGATTATTAGGAAGGGGATTCAAAACAAATCAACCAGTATCATAATGTCCATGTTTAATTCTATGGTGAATTTTATTCATAACATTATACATTTTTTGCTACAATTGGAAGAACAAATCCCAAAGAAAGAGGACTGGATATATTTGGAAAATGGAATACTTTTTTGTCTAGAATGAGGAATTAATTTTGGGATGTATAATGGGTGTTTTATAATAGCATTGTATTTCAGAATGTTGTTTATATTAGTTTTATTTCTATATTTTTCTTATGCATAAATTGATTTTAACAATCTATGATGAGGTCTCATTTAGAATACTGTGTACAGTTCTGGTCAACTCAAAAAAAGTATTACGGTATTGAGAAAAGTGATGAAAAGGGCAACTAAGTTGATTAAGAGGATGAAACACCTTCCTTATGAAGAAAGGTTAAAGAGATTAGGGTTCTTTATCCTGGATAAATGTCAGTTGAAGGATGACATGATAGACGCTTCCAAAAATATGCATCGGATAGAGGTAGAATTAATTTTCTCCCTTTCTCACAATATAAGAACTGATGGGCACTCAACGAAAATAATGAGCAGTAAGCTTAGAACAGCTAAAAGGAAGTCCTTCTTCACCCAAAGAGTAGCATGTGGAATTCACTGCCACAAGAAGTGGTGGTGGTGACTACAAGCATAGGCAGCTTCAAGGGGTGACTGGCTATGGTGAAGAGGTCCATCAGTGGTTATTAGCCATAAAGTGTAAATGGAACACTATGTCTGAGGCAGTGATGTTCTGTATTCTTGGTGCTTGGGGGACAAAAGTGGGAAGGCTTCTGGAGTTTTGGCCCTGCTTCCTGATGGCACCTGGATTTTGGCCACTGTGTGACTGAATGAGCCATTGGCCTGATCCAACATAGTTCAGCAGTGGAATAGGCTGCCTAAGGAGGTGGTGAGCTCCCCCTCACTGGCAGTCTTCAAGCAAAGGTTGGATGCACACCTTTCTTGGATGCTTTAGGATGCTTAGGGCTGATCCTGCGTAGAGCATGTAGATGACATGTATGGCCCCTTCCAATGTATGGCCCCTTCCAACTCTATGATTCTATGAACATGACTTCTCTAATGTACTTTTAACACTAAACACAATGGCTACTATTGACATTTCAGTCACCAAAATACAGGATCAATGCCCATATACAGCAAGCTCACAGTCCATGTTGTGCCTCAGATTCGTTATCCAATTTCTCCAATTTGAATTGCCCTCCCATGTGATAGTCAGATCCTTGAACTCACCTATGTCCCTTACCTGAAACCATCCCCTCTTCTGTCTTAACTGGAATTATTCTCCTGAACTTGGATAATCAAGGGTAAGAGAGACAGTGTTCAGGTTGAGGATAAAGTGTGTCCTGCTAGTCCTTGGGTTTGTCTTCCACAGCATGAGGATTCAGATTTCTGGGATGGGGGTGAGGAGCGGTAACTCTCTAAAGACCCTCTTGGAGTCCACTCCCTCATCTCTGCTGAATCAGACCAAAACCAGTGAATCCCATGGTTATTCAGCAAACCTCCCCATCCCTTTTTCTTAGAGAGGAAACATGACTAGGCCAGAGATTTATATTTTAAAATGGTGCAATACGAGATGGGTCTGAGGTATTAGAATGTCCCCATATAAAGAGGTGAAATAGGGATGCCAGCTCTGGGTTGGGAAACACCTGGAGACTTTAGGGGTGGAGCTGTGAAAGGGTGGGATTTGGGGAGGGGAGGGACCTCAGTGGAGTATAATGCTAGGGAGTCCACCCTCCAAAGCAGCCATTTTCTCCAGGGGAACTCATCTCTGTCGCCTGGAGATGATCCAGAGGTCCCATCTGGGGACTGGCATCCTTAAAGTGAAAGCTTGATTCAAATGGGATTGGAATGGACTTCGTCATGGTCTGATGCTGTTCCTATATGACATTCCTTCTTCTAACGTGAAGGCTGCCCTGGCATCTGGGAAGATTGCACTAGCATACAGTTGTAAAATGCTGTATTTAGTCAAATGCAAGATCCCCCCCCCCACCACCAACGTGCCATCAAAAAATAAATAAAATTTGCATTAAAGTTTCAGTTATGTCCAAGAATAAAAATCTTCTTCATATAACATTTTTTGGAGAGGCGTCATTTTACATTCAGGGTCATGATCCTTTTGAGTAAATCTAACCTCTCTCAGCCTGCTCTAACTATGAGACCAGATGACAGGGAATGGACACCTGTTCATGGTTGGATGTTGTAGGATGCAAGATTTAAGTTGAGATATAATTTTAAGCAATTAACTAATTAACGTTCCTTGTTCTTCTTCTGTATGGCTGTTAGGCCATAATAAAGGAGTGACTTGCTTTTGAAATTCTCACTATATGAAACTCAGCCTCATCAGATCACCTTCCAGGCTGGCTCCAGTGTTAAAGCAGAAGCAGCTCAGTTAATAATAGGGATGCTCGAATAACTGCCACTCCACCACATGTCCTGTTCTCCAGTCGCAAACAAGGAACTGGTGTTTCAATGAGCAGCTTAACTGTTTGTCTCCCTGTTCGTGGCTGCCTGGCAGATTGCCTCACTGTATTCCATCCTAACAATTTGGTACAACACAGTCTCCTTGTCCTGCTTTAATAATGTGGGGAAAATAATCCAGAGGTGACAAGCTAGTCCTCCTTCAGTCTCACCCCCATCCTCTTTTGCTTCCCGGAAACTTTTGCTGATGCCCCATGAAGAAGGTGATCACCAAAAGCATGAAGAAATCATGTGAATATTTGCTAAAGTGGGTCTACACCAAGAGAACCATTAATAGTTAATAGAAAGGAAAGGGGAAATGCTGCATCCCTCTGGATATCCATTAATTAAGGTGTGTGTGCTTGCAAAATAAGCACAAATTGCATTTCAAAAACCAGTGAAGGCTCTTGGCAATGAGAACAACAATGGGTAATTATGAGACATCAGGAAGTGACAAGCTAAGTTTAAATTACAAGAGAACAATAATGAACATAATGCGAGACTTCTGGCCCTAAGAAATGAAAGTGCGGCAGAATGCTGGATGCTTACACTGACTCTCCTATGGCATCACAGTCTCATCTGCCACCCAGAAGAGGATACAACACAAACAGATTGGGGAGCCGCTTTCTGTTTGGAAACAGCAACAATATTTAACTGAAGATGTCTACATACTTCTGTGCCAAAAATATCCACCATGCAAATATTTACATGTTCGCAAAGAACTCATCTGAAAAACAAATTTACCTTACTCATAAGGACTTTTTCATTTGAGTTGTGGACTCCATGTCATTACAGGGATTGCGTTGCCATTTAAACTTCCTGAAAGGCTTGTCACTTGCACATTAATAAATGCAAGGAGTATTGGACATGAATTGGGGACTGCACAATTAGCAGCGTTCAGCACAGCAGCTGACCAAGTTGCCTCTTGTTGCAGGATGCTTACAATTAGCCTGATGGGGTTGTGGGTGCCTCAGGGACATCATGGGCACCATCAAAATCTGTTACTTTTCAAGAATATGCACCGATATTGTGTTCACACAGTCAGTGGCATTCATGATGTTGGAACATTCTCCGCAAGTCCTGGATTGAGCCATAGTTTCCAGGCAATAATATGAGAATGCAAAACATATTTGCCAGCCAATTTTGAACATATGATTAATGCAAACTTTTGGGAATCAGGCATACAAAATGTGTGAAGCTAGAATGGTCAAAATAGATAAGCTACCAGTGCCCAGTAGGATCGAGACAACATCCAAGTTATTTTCCTAACCATTTTCATAAATTACCTTTTTGGCACATGTGTTGTATTGACAACTGATAGAGGAGCATGATTGGGACAGCCACAGGAGAGCAGTAAAACTACACATGCCACAGTTTGGTGAAACTATTCAGAAGCTTTAAAATGATCTAAAAATTAACCCCTTATTTTCATCTTTGGCGTGCTGTTTGCAATTTGCAATCAAATGACATTTTGAGGACAGGAGAGTTTGTATATTGCAAAATGAGAAATTGTATATTTCTAAGTGATAAAAATTTAATCCCTGCCAATAGTATAGCTTTCAGTCTTCATGATCAGCGTTCTGCCAGTCCTGTAATTTCCCACATTTCTCACAAGCTGCTTGTAAGGGATTTTCATCTCAAATCATCTCCCAGTAGACTTGTGTTACAGAACTGGGTGTGGCAGAGCGGGTACAGGCCCCTCAATGGTCTGGTACTTCAGCTGACTGACCAAGCATGGCTTTTTTGATAAATGAGATAAGCACATGGTTAGAAAAGAGATTCTAGGCTTCGTGCTTACCATTAGCGATCAGGTTAGACAAACCTACATGCCAGGATGCTTTGAGTTTCAGTTTCCTTGTTTATAGTGACCACGGATTCATTTGACCAGGATTGCATGTGCTGTTTGTCCACTAGTCAAAGGCTCAGAATTTATTTTCTACAAGGCACACACAGTTCCAGAGGTATCCCTGAAAAATTTCCTGTGTAATACCTGTGAACGATTAATGGAAAAGCCACTTTCTGTTTGAAAGGAGTTCTTGAAGTGAAAAAAGGATGAAGAGCGTAACATTAATGATTGATTGCCAGTCATTTGCCCAAATACACTTCTAAGAAGTCTTTAAGAGTTTTGACATAAAATCCAGACATAACTCCTTTTTTCAGACAATCAAGCAGCTGCAATGTCAATAAAAGTTCAGTGTAGGAATCTGCCTTCTGCATATGAAATACCCATCTGGGAGAATTATTACATCTATTCTGGATAATCAATACTATAGCAGAAATAAAGTTATCATTTTTGTCAATATAAAATGACTTAGGCTCTTTGATGGGTCTCAACAGCCCTACTCATGTGAGGCTATTATAGAGTAGCCATATAAGAGGAAAAGACAGAATTAGCCTGGTTCATAAAGCATCTGAGAATGTACACTCTTTTATTTGAGATGTTGGCAAATATATCTGCTAAGTCATTGTTTCTGCAAAGGAGGAAGAGACATTTAAATTGGATTTGTGCTCTCATCTTCCTCTAAGTAGGTTAGGGATAGCTCACAGGACATGATTCCATTTTCTCCACATTCAGTCTAGTTTTAGAACAACCAGCATGTCAAGTCCAATAAGCCTCTGAAGCAGGGTGATGGTTTCCACAGGACAATCCAGTGAGCTTAGTGGTTAGGAAGGGACTCGGATCTAGATTTCTCAGATGCAAAACCAAGACTTCATACTACTAAACCATTATACCAGATAAGCAAGGAAGATTGCTTCTTCCAAAAAAGACCTATAAGGCAGGGGTAGTCAACCTGTGGTCCTCCAGATGTTCATCGACTACAATTCCCATGAGCCCCAGCCAACAAATGCTGGCAAGGGGCTCATGGGAATTGTAGTCCACGAGCATCTGGAGGACCACAGGTTGACTACCCTCCTATAAGGCACTTGTGGGAGAAGTGAGTAGATGCATGGTATGGGGAGGTAACCCCCCAGATGGAGCTTGGTTGGCAGTCCCAAGGAAAGTCTCCTTTGAAATCTAGAGGTAATTTATATGGGTCAGGCAGCTCCCTAATAAACTAGAACAAAACAACCAAAGCAAAACACACACACACACACACACTTAAATACCAGCATTCATAAGAACCTATTACAAGCCCTGTGATGAGGTAAGGAAATTATTCCCATCCATTTGACTGACTGAGTAAAGAGGGCCCACCCATGTCTTGGTGCAAGGCAAGATGCCAGTCCCATCTGAGGTACCATTAACTAACAAGGTCTGGGTGTAGCAGAAGGCACCCCCAGGGTGGAGCAAAGCAGCCCTGGAGCAACCCAGACAAATGAATAAGGAATGTCACAGACTTCATAATATACATTGTCTGCCAGTTGGTGTCTCCAGCTTCTCACATCTTTTTACTAGAGAACATCAGGCAAGCAGATGTGATCAACCTGAAGCCCTTGAATGGTGTTAATCAGTTGTCTTTGAAAAGGGAGAAACGGCTATGGGTAGCATGATTTTCAGAGCTGCCCATTCGTCTGCATCTTAAATATTTTGATAGATCATAGGTGAACATCTTGTATGCAGGGAAGTTACTGGAGGTACAGAATAAGCTGTTTGTACTACCCTATCTGTTTATTAATATTCATATCATTTTGGCTAATCGTATTTGTCAGTCATTTTCTCCTGTAGTTCATATCCTTGCCATCACTTCAAACTACTGATTTACTTTAGTAGAAAACAGCAATGCCTCAACAGCCATGTATCACACTGGCACTGAGGGCATATAAGGGTCATTGTCTTCTGTTGATATTCTTCTGGAAAAGCAAACAAAGTTAACTATGCTAGAATTTAAATGGCAAGGGAACCTTAGTCAGCTAGGGCTGTATTAAAGTGGAGGCAATTTTCATTGCATTATTTATTGTAAGTGTTATACTATTTTAATGCATTCCTCTTCAATTCTGCAATCCTGTTTTATTGCACTGTATGATGTTGTACTGCAATTCTCTAATTCTGTAATCCAAATTCTGTGCATTGCTGTATATTGCACTGTTCTGTTGCAAAGTTGTGTAACACACGTATGTAGAATACATATCTGCTCCCTGATTCCTTCATCCCAGCCTCCTCTCTCCCTGACAGACACACACATACATGCACACACTGCCCATTCCCCCTTCCCCCTCCCTCCTTCCCTCCTGCTTCCTCGACCACCTTCCTGGTCCCTCCCCCTCCCCCTCAGACAAACACACACAGACTCCTTCCCCTCACTGCCACTCCTTCCCTCACCCTCCTTAGCTCTTGCAGCAGGAGGGACACCCTCATCTGTGAAGTCCTTTGGACCTCTGCTAGCTCTGCTATGGCTGCTGTTGCCACCACCTGTACCTCCACTGCCAGCACCTGGGACTCTGCCACCTGGGCCTGGGCCTACGTAGGGCCTGTACCTCCACCGTTACCACCTCAGCCCCGACTGTCTCCATCTCTGCTTCCTCCACCTGCCAGCTCCTTGCCTCTTCTGGCACACTCCATGGGGCGGGAGTATGGATGACACATCTGTACCCATTTCTGTCTCAGGAGACATGCCAGTAGATGTGTCCCACAACAATAAACAATACTATTAAACTTTTAAAAGTATATTGTCACCAGAGATCATCCATCAGGGTGACCAACACTGTCTCAACACCGTGGCCAAGATGAAAGTCAGACTAATATGGATTGAGAGCTGAGGTTTCTACCAAGAATCTTAGAAGCTGGTCCACCATGGCCCTTTCAACTACCTTGCCCAGAAATGCAAGATGCAAGACTGGGCAATAGCTGGTCAGGTCCCGCAGGTCCAGCGACGGTTTCTTAAGGACAAACCACCTCCCCTTTAAGCAGCTCAGAAAACTCCTCAGTTGACAGGAAGAAATAATTATATCCCTGAGATGACCTCCTATCCACTGACCACCCCCTTTGAGAAGCCAAGATGGGGACAAGTAGTAGACCTGACTGACTCCAGCAGCTTTTCCACTTCAGATAAAGAGAGCTGCCTGAAACCATGAAATGTTGCCTCTGAAGACGGCCAACAGGTCTCCAGTTCCCTTTCTGTATCAACCATAGCAGGATGGTCCCAATGGAGAGACTAGACTTTATCCGTAAAATAGCTCACTAATCCCTCACAGGTGGGGTTAGTTCTTTCAGGGCCACTGTTTCACCTTCCTGTACCCAGGTCTCGGTGATGCAAGCAAGGTTGGTCGCTGACTCCACAAAAATGTGCTGCATAGTTAAGGCCTTCTTGTTAATTGATCTTGCATCACGAAACACCAAAATTAGATCCTCCCTAGCCTCCACCCTTATGCATCTGGGGATGGGAAAGAGGTTAGAAGAGGAGCGAGCATGCCCCCTCCCTATCCACTCCTACCAGTTTATACTATAGCTAGCTACCTGGTAAGGAGGGGGCTCTCCAGAGCCTTCCTCCCTCCCACCAGATCCTAATCTAAGATCACCTATCCCTGTTGGCCCCCTACTCCCAGTGATTGTACCAGAGCTTGTCCTTTGCACCGTCCTTGGTCACTTGGTAAAAGCCAAAGCACAGCAGTCCCAAAGTCAGAACAGAACACTCTTCTCCGTGAATCTTTCAGCTGCCAGCAGGTGGTGCTGAAGGACCAGTCTCTGTATTCTCATCAACAGCTATGTAATTCAAAACCAGGTATATGGGGGAGGGGCTCCTCCCTACTCCCCCAGGTGGTCTCTCAGTTGGTAGAACTGTCCCATTACATCCTGCAGTTCACTGAAGGGACTCCTCCACTCCCACCCCACTGCTCTTCCTGGCCATTGTTGGCTACTGCAGCTAGTCATCCTGTCTCATCCAAGCACCAAGCTCTCTGGATGCTGCAAGCTCTCCATTCTAGTCTACACTCCCCCTCTATCTTTGCACTTCACTTCTCATCCTGCTCTTTTCGGCTTCCATCCAGCTCCAAAGGGATAAAAACTGCTTCATTGCTATATCCCCCAATGGAAATGGGATACCGCGTGCTCGGGCACCCAGAGAAAACCTCAGAAGACGAGCAGAGCACTATATTCCAGTGTCCATCCTCACTACCAAGTTTAGAGTTCTGCTACATCAGTAAGGGATGATATCTGTTGCTGTTTTGGTCTGATAATCCCTGTTTGGATTTCAGTCCTCCCTTCTGAAAAGAACTTTTGATTCTTTATTTTGCCAACATTTACTGTTTCCACACACAGTATATATTCCCATAAAGTGTAAGCATTCTTCAATGTTATTTGTACATCTAAGCCTTCTACATGAAATGTAGAATCTACATTTAAAATGCATCCATTTAAAAATGCATCCAAATACACAGAAGTACCATATATTCTGCATATAAGGATGGTACTGCATACACAACACAAAAGCAACAGAGAAAAAGCAGAGCCCAAATTGTTCACAAGAAGAAGAGGCAGCTGATGTACACAGCTATGTGAACATCTTGGAGGAAGGGCAGGATAAAAATAGAGTAAATAAATAATTCTAGGAAAACAAAAATTGGGAGAGTTCTGTCATCCCTACTAAAAAATAGATTTGATATGAGACTAGAGAAGGGCACAAGCCCTTGAAAAATATTATTAGTTTTATGGAAAACCATCTTGCTTCTCTTAAAATACTTCAGATGTTTCACCAGTTGATTCTGAGTTTCACTGCAGGCAAATGTTTGGTAGCTACTCTTTTGTCAATATTCTAAATGGTGGGTTGGATCCTGCCAGTCATTATTACTGATAGAAACATTTTTATTGATTCCTTACTCCTGTGCAACTCCTCAACTCCCTCCTCTTACTGTTCTTGGAGATCCTGGCAGCATTTTGAAGTATTTAGGGATTAAGTGGGAAAGGAGAGGTGGAAAAGTCAAGCTCTGCTGATAGAAATTCTTCTGCCTAAGGATTTTCAATAAGTTACACCATCTGGAGGTTATTATGGAAGAAAATGCAGGAAGGTCTACAAAGATGGTCCAAAATGAACTTCTCTTGGATGGCATATATGACAATTGTTAAAATGAACATTTTACCCAAGTTAAAACTTTTTATTCCAAGTGATTCTGCTGGGAATTAAGGCCAAGATTTTACACAAATGGCAAATCATCATTAACAAATGTATATGGAATAACAGAAGACCAAGAATAGTGTTTAACGTTCTTCAGGATGACAAGAAAAGAGGAGGACAAAGCATTCCAAATTTAAAACTGTATCTTCATGCTGCTATGTTAACATGGCTAACAGATTGGATCATGGACCTAGAAGACAGTTTACAGAGCGTAGTGTACCTTCTGTGTATTATAACTGTTTCTTGTCATTTTCCCTATTTCATTTACAGTAAGAAACCAGTAATACTACCATACAAAAACAAGTTGGTTCAGTGTTATTTAATTCCTCACCTCTAAAAATTGGAGTCCACCTGATAATCCAGGGTGTAAACTGCACGGAGCTTTTATTCCAATCCCAGGTTGATTCAGTCCCTGCCGTCTACACAGAATGCGACTTCCGTTTGGATGTTGGGCAATTTAGATTTTCCTTCTGCAGCAAGAAGGATTGATCCAGAGTGACCCTACCTTTATTTTGCGATATCTTAGAGTGCTTTTAACCCACAATATTTTTCAAATCCGGATTGGGAAAGCAAGCTCTGTGGTAGAGAACCTCTGATAGGCTACACCTGCTCATCTGACAAACTTGCCTTAAAGGAGAAGCCCCTAATTTCTCTCAACTTCTGTCAGTCCTGGATTTTTTCTCCCTTCTCTGCCTTTTTCGATCCTTTCCCCCCCCCCCAAGAAAATAAACAGGCTCCCTGCTTGGCTCCTCTCCCCCCCCCTTCAAGAAAAGAAAGAGGCTTGGCTCCGCCCCCCCTTCTGAGCCTCCCTAACCACGTGCAGAACACTTTCCTGTTTTAATGGGGGGGGGGTGAGGAAGACCCAAGTTCAAAGCGATCTGGATTCAACAGGATTGACAATGGAATAAACAAAGTAAGTGCAGACTCTGCCCAGGTATAGCTACAACTATAGTTGAGCTTGACGGAGGACTCATTTTTCTCTCTAGTATAGGTTCACCATCGAGTTGAAACATTCTCTCATCATTTTATGCCCTTCAAACTTTGCTTTGAAATGCAATACTTAAAGTACCAAAATGTATCACTCTCTAGAAAGCTTATTTTTAAAATCTTTTATTCACCTCCTATGTGTTTCCTGGAAACAGTGGTGACGAAGGTGACATATCGAGGCATGTGTTGCCTCTTCTAGGAGTCTCAGACAGCAAGATATGCTAACTGGAAAGAGAACATCAAGAATTCTGCAGTGGCACAGAAAAGAAAGAGATGGGTGCTCACCTGTCTCGTGGGAACAATTGATGTTCCCCTCCAGTGAAAGAAGTAACTGACTATATATATGAAGAAAAGGATCCTCTGAGAAGAGCAATCTTCACACAGATTGAAATCTGATTTTTCTCTTCCCTTGGCCTGTGTTTGTGTATGTGTGTTAGTCTGTTATTGTGGCAATATGTGTGTGTTGGAGGGGGGGGGGAAGAATATAGAAAGAAATTTCCTGATAGGCACCACTTCCTCCAAGCCTCATGGTAGCCTCTTCACATCAGGGAAGACAAAAGAAATGTTTTCCCCTCTTTCCTTGAAAGGCCAAAGCATCTGCCTCTATCGCCCTTCCCCTGTGTTTTTTTCTTTGTTTGTTTTAAACCTGTAGGCATAAGCAAAGCATTTATTTCTTTATTAGATTAACACTTCCTTGAATGGTTCAGACAAAGAGTGCTGAAATAGAATGACACACCTTCCTGATCCCACTGAGCCAGTGCTTGTCAGTGAGGTAAATGCAATGCATAGAAATGCCAATGGAAGATGCAGCATGTGGTGTAAATGTGGATTAAACATTCTGGTTGGACACCAAGCCTGTCATTCACACCTATTCTAATTGACCTCTCCACCCCAACAAGTGTGGAATCTTCCAGTCATTGCTGAATAGTGTTGCCAGTGGCAGAGGATGCAGGGCCTCTCCTGTCTGGCCCGGAGCCAGGGGACATGACCCTTTTTAGGAATGGGGGTTGAAGTTAGTTATGAATAAAAGCAATGTATAAATATCTGAATAAATGTCTCATTTTTACTGGGATGCTGTTCTTGCAACATCAAAACAAAAGATCGCATTACAAAGAATGTAAATATCACTAGTTTTGTATATGCCTTTGTTTTGTACCAAGAGTGCAATTTATCTATAGAGGTGCACTGACATGAACCCCGATGAAAATAGTACAGTTGTAAAACAGGTTTTCCATTGCAGTTCTTTGATGACCAGAGTACACATCCTATCATCTCAAGAACAAAGTGATCATAAGGAGCAAGAAGGTCCTCCTGTTACTAATGCTCCTGTCAAACACCTGGAATTGATTGCCAAAGGATCCGGGACCCTGGCCCTGATGAACTGTCAGACTGGCCGAATGAATCCATTCTTTGCAGAGAAGAGAGAGCAGGCCAGCTTTAGCAATTCTTTGCTGGAACATGCCATTACAAAGGTTTCTAAACTTGCTACCTACCTACTCCTTCCACAATAGTGCGTGTGCTGAAGAACCCCTCTGTATCTGCCATAGAACCTCTGAACATTGCAGAGGTGCATTTTATGAATACATAAATCCATTGGTTTACCAAGCCCAGTAGTATCTTTTCTGTAAGCTGACAATAGTTCTCCTGGATCCTGAACAAAAGATCTTCTGCAGGAAGAACATAGGGATTTGGTACTTTTTGGATTTGAGTTTTCCTGATTCGGTACAACTCGAATCAACTGAATCATTGATTCAATATATCAATTCAAGTTTGGCTGATTTGGGAAACCCAGACAAATTGGCCATCCCTAAGCATAAGCTTCATTCATTCATTCATTCATCCATCCATCCATCCATCCATCCATCCATCCATCCATCCATCCATCCATCCATCCATCCATCCATCCATCCATCCATCCATCCATCATCATCATCATCATCATCATCATCATCATCATCATCATCATCGTTATTGTTGTTGTTGTTGTTGTTGTTGTTGTTATTATTATTATTATTGTTGTTGTTATTATTATTATTATTTCGATTTATTTCCCGCCACTCCCAAATGGCTCGCGGCGGGTTACAATGTCTTAAAAAAACATTAAAACTCCCATTAAAAGACTTTAAAATGTCACAACATGGCAGCACAATAATAAGATCCCCTTCCTACCCCCATTCCTAAAAAAGGGGGGGTGGAGGAGAAGGAGGTCAATGATGTCAAGAAGCCCGGGGGAGAGCAGTCGATGTACTCCAGCAGCCCCAGCCTCAACCATAGACCTGGCAGAAGAGCTCCGTCTTGCAGGCCCTGCGGAACGTTGAAGGGTCCCGCAGGGCCCACAGCTCACCCGGGAGCTCATTCCACCAGGTGGGGGCCAGGACCGAAAAGGCCCTGGCCCTGGTCGAGGCTAGGCGTGTTTCCCTAGGGCCGGGAACGATTTTATGTTTTTATGCTGCTTTTTGACCATCAAGTCCTCAAACTGGTTTACAATTATAAAACCCAACATTAACTTTTCCCCTTCCTGTTTCCAATATATGTGGAGAGAATGCATTTGTATGTTTGTTTATTTATATCCTGCTTTTCTACCCAAGGTGATCTAAAGCAGCTTACAATACGACAAACTAAAACAATATAGCATGAATGGGTTGGGAATCAGTTTCTACAATGGTACTGATTGCAAGCTATGGACTGTATGCCAAAGGACTAAGAGTCCCAAGTTCACATCCAAGGGTATACCCAGGAAGAGGAAGGCAAACTCAACCCAAATGGGTTAAGATGTAACAAGCCAGCAAGACCTTACTCCCTTTCTCTACTTTAGCTTGTCCTCCCAGGATGAGAAGTCTTAATTCCTGAGGTCCAAACAAGGAAGAGCCAGGTGCTGCTCTAATCCTGAACAACTGTCCCTCTCAACACTACACAGAGAAGTCTAAAACATCCTTTCCTCCCCCAAAATACTTGGATGAAACTGCTTTTCAGGGAGGAATTGTACTGGTTGGAAATCTGTCTTTCAGGTATATTTGTTCATTATTTTGATCTAATTGCTTCCCTGGATCATCATCTGAAAAGCACAAGTATTTAAGAATGCTCTTTTTTTTTAATTATGGAACAGCTATCAGCATGGATTTGCAGGGCTAATTCACATGCTATGAAGTTCATATTGTGGGCACATGGCTGCCTTAAAAATGTTTGGTTAGACATGCAGCTAGAATGGCATGTTGGGTACGGAGTTCCTCAGTGGCTGCAGGCATGATCTGTGTCAAGTTGCAGTGCAAATACACTTGCCTGGGAGTAAGATATTTTGAGATGAGCAACTTTTTCTTCCCAGAGTACAGGATTGGGTACCAATAATCTCACAAGGAGTTAAGTTGTTTCATATAATTGTAGTAATGTTATTGTCTCCCACCCTTTCTGCTCTTATTAAACTAGATCTGTAACTCACTGGGCAGAAACCTCAGGAAAGACACAATTTTATTTTTTTTAAATAGCCTGGCACATAAACCAAAGCAACCATCCCCTGCCCCCACCCTCCCAGAAAAGAGGAGCTTCAATCCATGAGAAATCTGAGTTTAGGAACATCAAATTTGTAGCACTCTAAATCTAGAAAAATGGAACTTCTGTTCACCAGGGACAGGGCCCAATATTTTTTTGTTTGTTTTGTGAATTCTATTCTCGTCAGAGATGCAATAAAATCATTGAGAGCCAAGCTATCAACAGGGATTGCTGGACCCCAAATTTCAGGAGACAAGTAATCTAATTTCAACTTAAAGTTGGACAAACAATTAGGGATGAAATTTAGAGCAGCCTCGGGCATTGTCAGGTAATGTCAACTCAACAGAGAAGAAACATCAGTGTCTGTGATGGAAATACAATGAGGTTAGTCCCCCAGCTTCTTAATTCTATGTGTTGTTTGTCTTAGCAGAGCCTTGTGACTGAAATTCTGGGGCAGGCCAGTCAGTGGATTTGACCCTGTTGGATGTCACTGTATGGGAAACCACAGTACTGAATCATTTGAGGCTATAAGGGTCTTGCAGAGGCATTCTCAAACATGTGAGAGACAGCACCATCTCCTTGCTGATGCCATGGATCTTTTTATTCATTGTGGACATGTGGTTGGCCAGACCACTGTCAAGGACTTGTCTACTTCAGCCAATGAGAGTGGATTGAAGTAGGATTCTGTGATGGCAGAAGGGCCTCTAGTTCACTCTGGATCAAACCTAGAGAAGTCCTGGAGGAGCAACAAGATTTTCTCCACTAAATAGCTTTATAAAAGCCTCACAGCTGATAACCAGTTTAGAATTCTTCTTAGTAGCCTTCACTGCTATCTCATAAGCATTCAAAAGTGTCTAGTAAGATGTTCTTGCTGCTTCATCATGAGTTTTCCTCTAGAATCGCTCTGGCCATCTCGGCTCCTGTTTCTGCTTGCACAGCTTTGGTATGTATCAATGAGCCAGGTTTGGATGGGAGATGAGAGGGAATCTGGGTAATCACATTGTTGGCTTCAGAGAGCTGACAATGCCAATCCTCTACCAGCTCATCGACTGAGTCACCAGAAGGTTTCAGATCCCACAAAGCATTCTGGAATCCAGTTTGATCCATAAGTCTCCCTGGGAAGGCATAAATCCACTCTCCAACTATACAGAGAGGGGGTGGTATATCAAGCTGAACCTTCAGAGCACATTACTTGATTGGACCCATATTTATCCCCATCACAAAAATTAAATCCAGAGTGTGGCCTGCAGCAAATTGGGAGAGTCCTAGTGTTGCCATGGCTGACACTAGGTAAGAACTCTGCAAGGAGTCAGGCTTCTCTGCATGGACATTGAAGTCCCCCCAGAATGAATACTCTAAGGAACTGCATAGCCCACCCAGTGACTAACTCCATCTGGCCAGGCATCAGCCAGTGTGTTAGGCTGTTGGTACACCAGGCAGAGAGCCAGACTCTCCATTGTATCCCACATCAGACCCACACATTCAATACCTGGAATTTTTGGATGGGGAACACCCAGAAGGAAAAAGATTCTTGAACTCGTGAATCTTTAGTGAAACATTTTCAAATAGTGGAAATAGTAATCATTTATAGCTCTGAATGTAAAAGCTGATGTTTGTGTGTGTTTATTTGTTGTGAAGAAATGCCCCCAGTGGGAGGTTTGAAAATATTATAGTGCTGAACCATGGAATAGTGAGGAAGCACCAGATGAGTAAGATGATTCACAATTAAATCAATTACACATACAATGTCCCGTGATGACTCAGGTCTGCAATACATCAAGGGAGTCTGTGCATCTGAATGGGATAACATGATGTGCAATTAAGCCTATTGTGGATAAAAAAAGACCTCCATATGAAATGTGCAACACTGGGCCAGATTTGCATCACAAAAAAACATCCTGTCTGCTTCTGTTAACAGGCATGCTAAGCAAGTCAAGGCGTGTGGAAAGCTTTCACACATTTCTGCTAAGGCTGGGTACTCCGGTGTAGATTACATTAGCTGGTTGTTCTGCGTTATTTTTTTTAAACATGAGACAAACTGGAATCTCCACACAGTCACTGGTCCCAAACAGATGTAATGAAGATAATGAACCTTCATGGTCTGTAAAAATACAAACTCTGCATGTGCACAGCTACTGTTTCAATTAGGGCCATACAAGAATGAGACAAGAGAGTTATTGTTGTTGTTGTTGTTGCTGCTGCTGCTGCTGCTGTTATTGTTGTTAATAATTTAATTTGTATGTCACGCTCCCATATAGCTCAGGGTGGAGAAAATCATATCTATAATATACAAATATAAATTATACTAAAATTATTCTAATTAAAAGATCCACAAAATTATACCAATAATTAAAAGATTTAAACCATAATTTCTCATGCAGTTCTAAAAAGAAAAGGAAAGAACAGCACAAAATGTTTGCATCATGATAGGAATTTGGTTACAGTTGTATTATCACTGTTGTTAATAGTGGCAGGTGAACACTCTTCCACTTAGACCATACTTTGATTACAGATTTTGAGCAGACTCCTTAAACATTAGGGGGAAAGCTCACTTTTAAAATCACAGTTCCAAATTGGATTGCAAATACTTTGTGCATGCACATTCTTATACTGCTACTTGATATATGGGCAAGACAATATATGACACAAATCATGTGTCATATCCTGCTCAGTGCTTGGTTTCTAGCACATCTTACTATTAGAATGCATTATTATGAAGAAATGGAGGTAGTGACAGATTTTATTTTCCTGGGCTCCAAGATCACTGCAGATGGGGACTGCAGCAAAGAAATTAAAAGACGCTTGCTCCTGGGGAGGAAAGCTATGGCAAATCTAGAAAGTGACATCACCCTGCCAACAAAAGTGTGTCTAGTCAAGACTATTGTCTTCCCAGTTGTAATGTATGGCTGTGAAAGTTGGACCATAAGGAAGGCCGAGTGTCAAAGAATTGAGGCTTTTGAACTCTGGTGCTGGAGAAGACTCTTGCGAGTCCCTTGGACTGCAAGGCGAACAAACCGGTCAGTCCTGGAGATCAGCCCTGACTGCTCCTTAGAAGGTCAGATCCTGAAGATGAAACTCAAATACTTTGGCCACCTCATGAGAAGGAAGGACTCTCTGGAGAAGAGCCTAATGCTGGGAGCGATTGAGGGCAAAAGAAGAAGGAGACGACAGAGAATGAGGTGGCTGGATGGAGTAACTGAAGCAGTCGGTGCAAACTTAAATGGACTCCAGGGAATGGTAGAAGACAGGAAGGCCTGGAGGATCATTGTCCATGGGGTCGCGATGGGTTGGACACGACTTCGCACCTAACAACAACAAATTATTTATGATCATTATCAGTTATAACATCATGCATTATCGTTACCATGCATATCATAGGTCTCAAGGCATTTTTAGAGCATGTTTAAATAAACCATAGACTGACCATGACTTCTGGGTCACACTTGACTTGCCAGCTTCTTGTAAGTTCTGCTGGCTGCCAGGAAGAATGATGAATGTTGAAAACTGCAAACTTGTACTCATGCAATCGGCTCATAATCTAAAAATATAGCTGATTTAAATAGAGAACATATCAACCATCAAACAGCATGGGAGATCAACTCAAGAGAAAAATGGGCATTAAGAGAAAGAGAAATTCAATTTTCAGTCACAGTATGTGTAAGTTTCATGGTATTGCTAAAGATTAAAGATACATCAGAAGATAGGGCCAACATGGGGAAAATCTACAATCTGGCTCCTTCTCATAACACTGGGGTGGGTACTATCTAGAATCAGCAAAGTAGTACTTATGGAGGCTAACATACTTTGGTTCCCCCTGAGCCTCTGGATCCAGAGATGCACAACAAGAAAATGCTTGGGATAGTGGTTAAGAGCAGCAGCCTCTATTCTGGAGAACTTGGGTTTGATTCTCACTCCTCCACAAGAAGCTAGCTGGGTGACCTTGGGCCAATCACAGTTCTCTCAGAATTCTTTCAGCCTCACCTACCTCACAGGATAGCAGTTGTGGGACAGGAAGAGTAGGCGGGTTGTAAGCCACTTTGAAAATTCTTCAGGTAGTAAAAAAATGAGGTATTACAAATAGCTCTTCTTCTGAGGGTCAATAGGGACATCAAGGAGAAGGGACATCAAGGTGTCATTGAGCCATGATGCTCACTGGGTTACCTTGGGTCAGCTGCTCTCCTCCCAGCCTATTTCACAGGGTTCTTCTGAGAATATAATGGAAGTGTGGTAAACAATGAATACCAACTGAAGTTCATGAACTATGTGGTAGACATTACTGTAGCTCCTAGTCTATACATATAAAGCCAGGAGGGTGTGTTTCTTCAGCAGCTGCAGTATAATGGGATTTTCTTTGTTTGGAAAGTGTGTACTTGGGTGACAAACTCTTGGTTACTACAGATGTATTATGATAAAAACAGAGAAAACTTTTGTGTTGATAAATGAGACAGGCTTTCTCAACCAGGGTTTCATGAAACATTGGGGTTTCTTGATAGCTTTGAAAGGGTTTCCTGACTGAGTAAAAATTAATTAATTTTAATATATTTTTTAAAATTTGTTAAACATTTATTGGCTCATATGGTCATGTTGACCCATCTGCTCTCCCCGAATTGCCAATGATGGGCCTGCAGGGAATGGGAAAGGAAGGGGGCCCTAGATGGGCATGTAAGCAGTTATGCTTCTCAACCATGTTCTGCATAATTGTGCCACTTCTGGGGTTTCTCAAAGCCTGAAGACTATTTCAGGGGTTTCTCAATGGTAAAAAAAGTTTTAAAAGCCTGCCTTGAAGTGTAGCTTGGATCAGACACTAACACTCATTTATAAACATAACAGACTCTTATAATTTTTACAGATCCAAATGGGAAGTGGTATGGATCTCATTTTTATAGATGACATAGTGTTAATCTCACAAACATGATGACAAATAGGTGAAGACTGGTGTTGGCGATGTGTTTGGAAGGGAAACTTGGAGCACCAAAATGAATGAGGGAAAACGGATAATAGCCACTAAATCATGGTTTGTCTTTGATGACAGTGAGTTCTCACCGGATTTGGGTTGTGGCTGTTTGAAAGAATTCTGGCTAGCATAAATTGGAAGAGGGACAACTTCTGTCATTGATCTTGCAGAATAAAAAAATGCATGTATGATAGAATAAGCCCAAGAAAATCTGAAATGACTTATGTCCTAAAAAGTACAGGGCTCAGATGACCAACTCATATGAGTGGCAGCTTCCTCCTGCCTTGCTCAGGACTGGAGTGACACTAGCTGGGTCCACCATGTCAGCCCACCAGAACGTATGCTTGTGGTTTTAATGACCAATCCACCCTGCACTCAAGCACAATTTCAGGGGCCACTGAAGACTGCAGTGACAGTGGAAAGCAGCAGTTTGGTTTACTCAAGCCCAATTCTGCTCAAGCTGCTTAGGATCCCAGCTTTGAGGAGTTAATGCTTAGACAAGGGAAAGTGTCTTCCAGAAGAGAATGGAAAATTTCAGAAAACCATAGGGTTCATTTTATTCAAAATTATTTTCCCTACCTTTCTGTGTTATGTCAGTCACAGCCTCCTTCAAAATACAAGAAAGATATTTAAAAAGATATTGTAACATACATTGCTTAGAGAGATGCAGTCAGAGTTGCGAGAATGGGGCTGGGAGTGGTGGGACTCTGAGGGGGAACATGGGGGGGGTCAGTGTCAGTGCAGTGACATTAGTTCTGGGAAGTCACCGAGAGAGCTTCGGCAGCGGGCCGCAGCTCCCGCTCCCCCCACCACAGCGAGAAGCTCGCCAGGCCGCAAGCAATCGGCCGCCGAAGGAAGCGCATTTGCAAGCACGTTTGCGCGGGGCTGCTGCGCATGCGCAGGGCCCCGGGTCGCACTCTCCCACCACCCCTTGGCAGCGGTCTGCAACCTGAATAAAGTTGCAGACCACTGCTTTAGTCCATAGAGAGCTAGTACTAGATGTCTTTCCTCATATCTGTTCCTCCTATTGCGACTCCACCCAGCTCTCTTCTTTGCTTTGCAACTGACCTTCTGCCCTTATTAGGGCTGTGCCACCATTCCACCCTTTCTTCCCTAGGGGTGAGGTGACCTGGACTGTAACACATATACTTCCGGGAATAACTGGATGTGCAAGGAAAGGATTCCAACCACACACAAAGTGAGCATACTCTGGAAGAGCCAGAATGCTGAGAGCAGGTGAGAAGCAAAGGAAATCAAGTCAGCGTAGTGTAGCAGTTAAGAAGGTTGCACGAGCAGTTTGAAGAACCAGATGTAGATCCCCACTCTGCC
This sequence comes from Paroedura picta, assembly GCF_049243985.1. Taxonomy (NCBI): domain Eukaryota; kingdom Metazoa; phylum Chordata; class Lepidosauria; order Squamata; family Gekkonidae; genus Paroedura; species Paroedura picta. The sequence goes on along the minus strand of NC_135375.1, from coordinate 85,950,792 downwards.
ATGGAGGTTTGCTACATGAACTTGGGGCAGTCGTGCACTATAGTTCATACAGTTGCTGAAGGAGAAGATAATGATAGAAGCCGCTTTGGATCTCCATTGGGAAGAAAAGCAGTGCATGATTGAAGTAAATAAATAAATACAATAACACAGGGAGATGAGCAAATTGGTTCGCTTTATCCAATAAAAAAAAATAATAGAGAAACCTGGGGAGATTTATGGGTGTTCATACAGAAGGGTGAGGAGAATTTCACAATTGTTTATCCTCTTGATTCCTTCTGGGCCCTAGGCTGTTTTATCCAGAGATCTAAAAGCAGCAGCATTTTGACAGGCTGTAGCAAACAATGCATGCTGTAGTCCTGTGCCAAGAAGAACCCACCGGTTTAAATTCTTAGAGAGCCCTGTTTCATGCTTCTGGTTCCTTTGAGTCAGCAATGGACACAAACAATTGCTTTACATTAATAGCAAATGAGTAATTAGTTCCATCGACTTTAATAGTACTGCTTTAACATACACGAGCATAGGTGCATGCTTGGCCTAACTTTGCTGAATCAATACTTCAGTGGCTATCCTGGCATATGAAGGGAAGGGAAAATGAGGGAGAGCCAGCAAACCTGTGGCCTTTGTCAGCTCTACAGGCCCTGCGGCACGACCAAGCTGACTCTTTGCCATGGCTAAGAAAAGCTAACTTTGTTGCTTGAGACAGCTTTTATGTTTTCCTTCAATGTGCAAGTCAAATCCAAATAGCTTTGCCATTAAGCTCATAATTCCTATGAGACAACAAGGTTGTGCCTCAGGAAATTGCACGTAAAAAGGGCACTGAATTGAGTTCCACAGTCATTAACCTTAGCTTCTGGTAGCTGATCGGAAGACAAGCCACTCCTGCAAAGGCAGAGAGAAAGAGAAGCTGAAGGTTCAGGCCTCAGTTTTGTCTAGCATGTGAAAGAAGAAATAGGAATGATTTCAGTTTTCTCATTCTTTGCTGTTTCAACTCCCTAAATCTCCATCTTGATTTAATTTCTCCCTTGTGTGAACAGGATTCCTGCTAGTTCAGTTTCTGTACACTTTCTGTCTCTCCTCCAGTAAAAATGCATGCAACATTACAACATTATATGTGTCCATAAACTAGCATTATTTATATATTATGCAATAAATGTATGCATCAATATCATATTAATTGCACATAAAAACCATACACTGTGTACACAGCACAATCAAAGCAACAAAGCCAACAATGAAAAGCAGAGAAGCAGAACCATTCCTTCAAATATAAATGAATTTAAAAATAAACAAAACAGGGAGCACTTACTGTTTTCTAAAACGGATGTGGAGAGATATAAACTGGTAAAATTAATGAGATAATCTGTGGAGACCCTCTCTGAGGGACCCTTGCTTTTTAAAGCTGTAATGCTAAACTGTAGCACTGTTACAGAGATTAGAATATCTCTTTCCAAAATTCTTCTTCTTTTCTAGATATAGTCACTGATTCCTCTTCCAAAAGAATTTCTCTTTAATTTCTCCTTGGAGAAATTACAAAGTTAACTTTTTGTAACTTCAACCCTTGCAGGATTATTTTCCTTTTTTGAAATTACATATGAGATGGTGCTGCAGTGGGACATGTTTGAGGAGATATAGTTTGCCGCTGAGCATTTGCAGAATTAAATTATGAAATCATGTAGAACCTCCCTTCCTGCCCCTCCTCTTCTTGATCCCCCCCTTTGATCAAAACAAACTCCAAAAGGTCTAAAAAGAGGAAAATAAATAAATTGTTGGATCTCAGGGGGAAACTGAGTAAAGAGGGGATAACTGAGTAAAGGGGGGAAATTAGATAAAGTATCTTAGCAATGCTATTAAATTGACAGTTGAGCTGGGATTTCATCACCACATAGCAGTATGGAGCACATCTACTTGCACATTCCCTCAAACGGAAATGATAAAGGACATGATGTCCATTGTCCCGCCTTAGGGACTGTGACAGTATATGGTGGCAGCTGTCAGCAGAATTCTGAGGCCCAGGGTTGGGACTCAGAGTTCTGCTGGTGGTGGCATCCCACTTCCCAGGCTGATCCCACCCTCCACAGATGGGGGCAGGCCTGGGAATCAGGGAGCCATGCGACTGCCAGTGGAGGGACATAGAAAACCTGCTGCAACAGGTAAGGAGGGAGAAGGGGGAGGGGAGTGTCTGAGTGGGTGTGTCTGATCGGTAGGAGGAGGGACCAGGAAGGAGAGGTAGGTAGGAGAGGCAAGGGAGGCTTGGGGAGAGAGTGTGGGGGAGGGATTAAGGGAGGTGGGACCAGGAAAGAGAGGTAGGTGTGAGAGGCAAGAGGAAAGGGGGGAGGGTGTGTGTGTGTTTGTGTGTGTATCAGAGATGGAGGGGCCAGGACCATGAAGTCTGACAACAGGTATTTGCTCCACATACTCTGTGATAGTCAGATTCTTACTAGATTTTATCCTTCATCAGCTCAGATTTAAATAAACAATCTGCACCTGATCCGATTTCCAGTCCAAACCATGTCAATTGGTTTTATATTCCATCTGCAACATCCCGGCTCAACTCTGGAACGACATCACCTTTATTTTTTATCTTTAATTCGTTAAGGGGCCTTGAGGTGGGCTTTGTCCGTGATGAGGAAGGGTCCGGATTGGACCCTTCCTCACGACAGACAATTGGTCCCTCCAATTGGTCCCTCCAATTCCCAGCCCCAGCAACTGCGAGCCACTCGCAACGCGGCTCGCAGTTGCTCCCGGCCTGATGCGGTGAGAGGCGCTTTGCACCTCTCGCCGCGTCAGCCCGCCGCCCCAGCGAGCCCCTGGCAGTCGCGCGAACCGCAGCTGCCGGAGGTTCCCTGCCTGGCGGCCTGACGCGGCGAGAGGCCTGTCGCCGCCGTCAGCCCGCCGCCGCCGAAAGAAGCCTGCCGCCGCCGCCGACGACGACCAAGCCGCTGAACAGACCGCCGCCGACAACAGTGAGTGCCTAGCGCCCGCTGCATTTTCCTGCAGCGGGCTTGGTTACTAGTTTATTTATAATTGGATTTATATACCGCCGTTCACCAAAAGGTCTCACAGCGGTTCACAATAAATCCTTTCCCCTAGGATATCTGAGAGTGGATATTATTTGCTTACTTGGAGAAAATCGCTCTGAAAGCCCACTGTTCCATGTGCAGACATTTCACTTTTGGGATTTTCTTTCCCCACTCCTCCTCCTAGCCTGGCTGTGCCTCCATAGTTCTCCCTGAGGCTGCCACCTTGTGCTCTTTCAGCACTACCCCCCCCCCATACACACCTATGCTTGTTCTGGCTGCAGAGCTGGTTTGCAAGAAAACTCTCATGCCCTGAGGCTGCTGCTTCTGTGCTCCTTCAATGCTTCCCCCTCCCCCAGCTTGCTCTGGCTGTAGAGCCATTGAGGGACATTCATTACTATCCCTGAATTTGATGTATTGTTCTGCTTAGTTCTATGTGAACTGCCCTGAGCCTTAGAAGAGGGCAATATACTAGATAGATAGATAGATGGATAGATGGATAGATGGATAGATAGATAGATTTAAACTAACTGTTAATGTTAACTGTTTAATGTTGTTAGCATTATAGGAGAACCTTGATTGCCACAATATATTTTATCGTATGATTTTACTTTAAAGGTATCTTATATTAGTCCAGCTTAGCCGGTGCTTTTCAGAGCTTGAGAGCTAAGCAGTGTTGGCTATAGTCTATATTTTGATGAGAAACCACCAAGGAAGACTGGCCTTGCTATGAACAGGAAGATGATGGCAAACCATCTCTGCTAGTCTTTTGCCTGCAATCCCCAATGGTTGGGGTCACCATGAGATGGTTGTGACTCAATGTCGTGTTTTTTGTCTTCCTCTAAAGCAGGGTCAGTGTTTAATAATGGAAGGGGGGGACTAAGATGAGTTCATGGCCAACTCTTGGGACTTGGGCAGTTTGGAGATAGACCCTTGATGTTGCTTGCCCATCATTTTCTTTAAAGACCTGGACTGCTTCTGTTTTTCTACCATAGGTTATAGGAGAATGCTTTTCCTGCAGTGGCTTACATCACTTTCTCCCTCTCTGCAATCCCTCTGGAGACAAGAACAATAAGCAAAGCATTATCCACAAATTGCTCAGTGGATGAAAAAACTTGTTGTTACTATGCAGGCTTTAAAAGCAACAATAAGCAGAAATGAGTAATCTGTCCAGAGAGGATGGCAGGTGAAGGCTCACAATCAGCAGTGCCAACGAGGCCAGACTGTGAGGTAGATGTTAGGAGCCCTGGCTCACAATGGGGCTAGACGACCAGTATAGACTGTGACTAACAAGCTGTATTAGGCATTAAGTGACATTTCTGCGTAAATATGGATGGAATTAGGTTACACTGTGTGTACTTATCTGAGAACGTAGTTGGATGGAATGAAAGAAATGTTTTTTTGTGTTTTGCATCTGAAATATGCATTGAATCCAAATTCATAAAGGACCTAACTGCATGACTGCTCAAAACAGGAAAGGTTGAAGTGCTTATGGTAAGCATTCTCAGCATACTTTCTAAGGAAGAATAGGAAGTGGTTCACATTTAGCCTTTTGTGTGTGTGTTTAACGGCTTTGAAGTTTCATAGGCTCCAAGTCTGGGTTGAAATAGTGCAGTGCAATCTTCTCCCCAATTAAATCACCATTACTCTCTGACTTCATGTATCAATCCCAATTAAAAGACCTGGCAGTGTTCCATATCCAGAGGGAGTATTCATGTTGTCGAAAGCTGCATGCAGGTGGCAGCAGGTCAAAGAAGCTCCGCTCTTCTTCAGTACTAATCAAGAGAGCCTGATTGTATTTTAGGACTGTGGATCTTGATCATTCAAAGGAATTGGCTTTGTACCTCAGATGATTTGAGACAGATTAGCCTCTTGATGTTTTTGTGATGCACACGTCTTTCAGGGGGAAAAACAGGATATTTTTAACTGCATGGTATTTAGTATGCGACTTGGCCTTGTAGCATTAGTAGGCAAGAAGCTGTAAGGCAAGCTTCTAATTGGACTGACCTCAGCAGTTGATACAGATACTGAAGGCCTGTTGGCCGCCTTTAAAGGTAACATTTGATGGCTTCAGGAGGCTCTCCTTACCTGGAGTGGACAAGTTGCTGGATTTGGTGAGGACTACTACTGGTCCCCTGGATCCCTATCCGTCTTTAGATGCCAGGCCCCACGACACTACAGATACAAGCAGAAATAATGTTCTGGGATATAATTTAACTAATCTATGATTGCTCCCTCCCTTCCAGCCAGTGGCCAGTATTTGCAGGGTGAGGGAAACTTGACCAAAGATAAAATTGTCTTTCATTTTAAATGTGAACAGGATCCAGGTTATTCAATTGAACACAAACACAAGTAAACACGAGGTAACGCAAAGTGATGGAATTTCAGCCTTCAGACTGGTCATGACAAGCAAGGCCTTTTCCAGGCAGATTTTAATAACTTTGCTACACATAAACACAGCACTAGCTTCAACTTAATAATACCTTTTTGGACTTACTGAACAATCTGATCACTATGCAAATTCTCTCACTCTCCTGTGAGACTACCTCTGTTAGCTGAGTCTCTAATCTCCAGCTGACAGCTTCCATCTGCCAAGACCCTCCTGTGAAACTTTAACTCATTCTCTGTCCCCCTGTATTCAGTGGATTGAACTCTACTGTCACTGGGTCCTGAGTTGCTGGGTGGCTTTTATACATCTCTTTGTCAGAACAAAGTATGCTTCCGCACATATCAGTAAGCAGAGGGAGGTACAAATTAATTAGCATGAGGAGTAGACAATGGAGATGCAGAGATAATCTATGTAGTAAGTCTCAGCTCAAACATAATGTTGTCTTTAAAGTGCATGCTTGCTGGCAGACATGAGTAGGGCATGCTGCATCAGAAGTGCTATAAACTGTGACCAAACAGAGCTTCTCCTTTGTTTTCTCAAGTGTGGGGGTGGGGGATTGCATCGTTAAAGAAATAACTGGACTGTAGCACCTGGGAGCTCATATGAGGGAATAATCCTTATCCATGGTTCCTCTATATATTTGTGAAACAGCTTTGGAGGTGGGACGTGTCCGGCTGTCCAAGTTGGAATAGGGCCAACTGGCTGCACTTTGATTGGCCCAGCCCTTGCAGCTCCCACCCACCGTTCCTGGACTCTAGCCTTTTTGCTCTCAGATGCCCTCAGGGCCTACAGCCAGCAGCAGGAAAGGGGAGAGGGCCCTGGGCAAAGGGTCTGCGGGAGGGCATGCTATCGAGGGCCTCTTGGCCTGCAGGGCTGGGCCTGCTATCAAGGGCCTCTTGGCCTGCTAAGCAGGGCATGTTTACGAGGGTGGGCCTGCTCATGAGAGACTCCCGGCCTGCTGACTGCCTTCTAAGGAGCTCTGTCCTGCTAATGAGCTGGCCATCCCCCACTCGCCCCACTTGATCCAGCTGCATGCTGTGGCCCAAAGTCACGTTAATCTGCCAGGCCGGGGGGCAGAGATAGAGATAGAGATAGAGATAGATAGATAGATAGATAGATAGATAGATAGATAGATAGATAGATAGATAGATAGATAGATAGATAGATAGATAGATAGATAGATATACCTATAAAATGCAGATTATCATATTAGAGACAAGGCTAAACTCAGATATTTCCTCCTAACATCTAGCTTTTCACATTCAACAAGGGTTTTTGTGTGTGGTGACACTCATATAAATTCCTACCAACAGGCAGAAGGGGTACAATCCAGACCCAAGTTTACCACTTGTTTCCTTGTAAATTCTGAATCATCTGCATTCTAGGCAAGTAGTAGCTGCAAACTTATTCCCCCAAACAATATATATTTAGTTTTGATAATTTGATATACTGTTGCTAACACCATCAATGTGGTCGATGGTCCCCAAAACCTACCCATTAGTCTGTCATGCTCAGGAAAACTTCCTTAACAAAGAAAGTATGTGGACATTATTGCAAAATATCGCTCGTATCATAAAATCATTTTTAGTTCCTGACAGTGTATTACACTTGTGGCATACTCTTCATCTGTATACATTGGCATGGAAACAAGATGGATCAGCCAGTGGCTCTATTATTTCCTGACGACGTATCTTAAAAGACACTGTCAGTACTGCTGCCAAATTATCAAACTACCTTCAATGCTTATGGGTGGAATATTAATTGCTTTTCGTCGGCTCACAGTGTAAATAACTTGGCTGTGTAAATTACACAAGCACAGTATGACATTTGGTCATGTGTGAAATATAGCGATTTGCTTGCAAGATAGGCGTGGGGATGTGATTTGAAATGAGCAGGCCATGTGTTACCAATAGGGGTGCCAGGCCTTTGTCTTTGACCCTGAGGTTTTGAGATTTATTTGGGGGGGGGGGCCTTAGAGCCTCAGGTTAAAATCTCATAGCTGTCATACAGGCCATACATGGAGAGATGTTTCTTAAGACTTCTATGCATGTCTACTTGTAGTAATACTGTACTACTATAGCAGTCAACTATTTTTAAAAAATCTGTAGGAGGGATTTTTCATCTTTTCAAATCCTCTTCAAAGTGACATATTTAGAAATTCCACAGGGTAAAATTGCTAGGTATGTGTAAAAGTTACTTCATCACAATGTGAATTAGCAGGTCTCACTCCATGTCTTTGCTAATTCTACCCCAACAGTGTCAAGTTTATTTATTTATTTTATGGCTGAGTTACACACAGGGAGCATATGGCAATGGAAAATATGTAACCAAGTTGATAAAATGGGTATACAGACCAGTTGGGCAATCCCCTCTAAATACTAGTATCTAAATTTTCATTCCACTCATTCGCAACTGGTGAGAATACAAAGCACTCTGTTACATCTCCCTGGAAAGCACAGCATTCAGGTTACAGTGGCAGATGGAAAAGAGTTTGGTGGGCTGCACCACAATCACATTTGGGTCTTGGTATTTTGCCACATTTGCACAGCTCATATGAAGAGACACCATTGGTTTCTTGTAGGAATACACCCAAAGCAAACAAAACCAATAGGCAAAAGTTGTGTCTTCTTGAGGTTTATTAAATGCAATCCTAAATAATTTTGCAACCAGAACAGTGTCCCGGGTATTCAATCTCGCTTTTTATTGCTTCTTCAGTGGTTGCAATTGAAGGCTTAATATAACATCATATAACATCACCAGTATTACAGGTGCAGGATATCACATTGGCAATAGCTCTTCAGTAAAGGGGTCACCGCTTCAATTCTGCCCCTTTAGGACTGCATTTAATAAATCTCAAGAAGACACAACTTTTTGCCTATTGGTTTCGTTTGCTTTGGGTACATTTGTACATTAGATATTTTCCATACTTTGTACAAGTCAAATCCTTCGGGCCTCTTAGTGGTGTTCATCAGGTTTTGGATATTGGGAGAATTGATAGTCTCCATGTTCACAACCATTCATTCCCTACATCAAAATCTTATGATTGCAGAATCTGTGCAGATCTTATTGCTGGGTGTTCAGATTTTAGTCTGGATAGTCTCACGTTACGTAAGTCATATCTTTGTGGTTGGGCAGCTCTCTGTTTTCAATGTTCTTTATATCTTCACAAAAAACAGCATCTTATCTTCAAAGATGATGGGGTATGATGTGGCACAACATGAGTTGCCAATAGTTCAGAATAGGTTTAATACATCTGGTCATGGTTCTCATGGTTGTGTTGAGTTGAACATCAAGTTTGTTGGACATCAAGCACTGTTGAGCCACACTGAAACAATCTATTCTGCACTACTATGCACCAACTCCAAAGCTGAGCATCTAAATGTTGTAGCAGATACACACCAAGTTGTACCATATAATTTCTGGAGAATGTTCTTTCATGCACATATTTTCACTGCTACATTGGTAGGTGGTGGTAAATGCAAAGGTACTTTGTCCTGATAAATGAAAAGGTACTTAGGTGCATGGCTTGGAATACTGGGGACCTGACAATTCTAAATCAAGTAACATTACAAAGGGAATGTTGACTGGAATCCCAAACATGGTAGTATGGGGTTTATGTCCAACCAACGAATCCCTTCCAGCCAAAGTTAAGTGATTAAAAGCCTATTGATTGCAACAGGAAAGTATGTGCCTAAATGTGGTTCTGTTAATGGGTTAATTAAATGGGTGGTATCCAGCAAAAATTAAAAATCACGAACACGTTTTCACCAACTATTTTGCTTCCCATACAACTGATTAGTCCTTTCTAGGAATCACTGGAAATTTTACTATAGAGTTTGCTGCGATCCTGAAGAGGACTGACATCACTTCCAGGTTTTTCTCAGAAGTAAGGTTATAACATTGCTGATGGAGCCCCCCCCCCCATATCCCTGCCTCCTATTGTAAACAGGGTCATGAACTTCTAAGTGTAACTTCAATAGACTTACAAGGATGGACCTCTCTTTAGGATTACATTGTTAGCCATATTGCTTTTTGTACCTTATCAGCAAAAATGAGCTGAGAAGAATATTAGAATGTAGTGCCATCCTCTTGAACTCCCCTTGTACTTGAGCAATGGTTTAAACAACTGGCTTACAATTAACACAATGCTGTCTATGGAAACCTTCGGAGAGGGCTCTCTGAGTCTTCCTTTCCCCACTCATGGAGTTACAGCAGAATTTCTTTCAGAAAACAAAAGAATCCAGTGGAAAGGATGAAAATGCAACTGACAGTCCCAGAGTAACCAAGACAGCCATTCTGCATCACAAATAGGCCAACAAAAGTGTGTGAAGTGGCTATGGATTGGCAAGAAATACCTCTGCATACGGCTTTATAGATTTTATAAAAGTGTGATTGGAAGATCATTTGACTTACAATTTGTATGCTTTCGCTTTTCTTTACTGCTGTTGTTCACCTCTCCTAAAATCAATGGCTAATGAAAAGCTTGATCTCTCTGTCTATCTTAGGCTTTTGACTTCAGTTGTAAGCATTGCAGCGCTGTAATTACAGTTTACCCTGAAGGGGCCTGTTTGCTCTTCCCTGTGATGTGGGACTCCACAGCCTGATCCAAAGTTCAGCGAACACCTCGTCAATAGCTGTGACAAGCTGTAAAATCACAAGTCTTTGAATTCGCCCCTGCAGTGCTATGGTGCAACCTTTTCTTTCTTTTTAGAAATTAGTTCTGTACTTTTAAAGTACATATTGAACCATGATGGGTGGAGCCTGGGCCCAGAGTAACCTAAAGCAAGAGCTTGTAGTTAGGGTTGCCAGCTCCGGATTGGGAAACTGCTGGAGATTTTGGAGGTGAAGCCTGAAGAACTGAGACAGGACAAAGAAGAATCACATGATGGGAAGCTGCTCAATAAGAGAGAGAGAGAGAGAGAGAGAGAGAGAGAGAGAGAGGTTGCAAAGCAGGGATGAGCATGAACCAGCTGATGGACTAAAGTTCATCATGAATTTTGGCCACTTTGTAGTTTGCAAAGCTCTCAGTTCCCCTAGGTCCCACCCCCAGCATAGCACCCAAAAGCCTCCTAATTTACTAGACCCTTGACTAAAGGTAAAGGTAAAGGTATCCCTTGTGCAAGCACCGAGTCATATCTGACCCATGAGGTGACACCCTCTAGCATTTTCATGGTAGACTCAATACTTGAGTATGATAAATATGATAAATAAATACGGGGTGGTTTGCCAGTGCCTTCCCCAGTCATTACCGTTTACCCCCCAGCAAGCTGGGTACTCATTTTACCGACCTCGGAAGGATGGAAGGCTGAGTCAATCTTGAGCCGGCTGCTGGGATTGAACTCCCAGCCTCATGGGCAGAGCTTTCAGACTGCATGTTTGCTGCCTTACCACTCTGCGCCACAAGAGGCTCTACTGATCAAAGGCTGCAGCTGGACTTTGGGAAGGGGAGGGATTTCAAGGGTGTATAATAACATTGAGCCCACCTTCCAAAGCGGCCATTTTCTCCAGTTGAACTGATCTCTGTTGCCTGGAAAACACATGTAATAGCAAGAAATCTCCAGTTTTCACTGGAGACTGGAAATCCTAGCTGGAGCACCAAATGCCTGAAGTTCAGACACTGTCACTGAAAACTGCTAGTTTGTGGTTATTGCAGTGGTAAAACTGAAGGCCAATTTCTAGGCCATAGAAAACTGCTGTGGAGAAAGATTGGACAGACAGTACTCCCTGCAGTTAAGATGTCATTTGGCTGGACAACAGCAACTCCAGCATCTCCACCACCCCGCAATACAGAGTAATGGAACAGCTGATGATCTCCTTCCTTTGGGAACAAACAACAGGTCACAACAAGGAAGGAAATTTTCATAAAGATACAAATGTAACACAAAATGGAGGGTTGGGGGGGCTCAAGTAACCAGCAATGGCATCATGACATCTCCACAGCTCTAACAAGCTCTATGGGGCTATCGCTCCCCTTGGTGTCTTCCATTGTTGTAGCAGGAGGCAGCTATGATGGGGTAGGAAATCTCAGTTTCCCTAGGTTCCATACCGAGGATGGTGCCCAAACCCCCTAGACCCTTGACTACCACAGTTTTTTCCAATGGCATATGTGAAGGCTGAATGAAACACATGATCTCTTTTACCAATTAAATTGTGTTTCATAGTAAATGTGGGCCTCTTTCATCCTGTTTTATATACCTGGGTCTTCCTTCTGAACACCATGGTAATGGTGAGCAAGATAATGAAGCATGTTTCTGAAAGCTCTTTTGTTTCTTATGGTGCAAGTTTGTGCTGGTAATGTTTCCCAGAAATGTTAGGCTCTTGTGGTATAATCAGAAGTTTTTAGACAGCAAAAGACTGTTGTTCTAATCCGGCAGATAATACTTCAGTCTAAAAAGATGCCTTGCAATTTGCTATTTACTAAATCACACTGAGGTATTCATTCAATATTTCTTCAAATGGAATCAAACGATCAATTACCAAGGTACTTATCACTGGAGATTTACTTGAGAATGTCAAGGGATTATTTATGAATGGGACAGCATTTTGAAATGAAAAAGGAAACCATATGAATGAAAAGCATTAAAAAGTGGCCCTCAAGGTTACAATACTAATGTAGGGCAGTTTAGGACTACTTAGAAAGGGGGTTAGACACCCTGCTGTTACCTAAATCTAGATATGTTTTTTTTTCAGGCTATGAGATTAATGAGTCTTTGAATAAGTGGATACGAAGCTGCTCCAGGCATATTAAGTGTGCAATCTCTACCCCACCTGGATATCTTCCTGTCTTCCATTGTAGAGATTATGAGCAACCCTTTTAACAATTTATACCAATTGTTGGTATGTCATATATATGTACATAATAAGTTAAGCATTGCAGTTGTCAGAGTCAATGAAGGAGTTGCTTCTAGGGCACCAAGGCTCAGGATTAGCCGCCCCAAGCTGCCATTGCCCATCATGACAACTGTTTCCTTCAGCTTAGCATGTGAAAGTCCTCTGCACATGCTAGGAGTGCAGGAGTACATAAACAAAGATATTACTTGACTTGATACAGATTGTGTGCGAAATGTAGGATAAAAAGTTTGGTTTTCACAATTCATTCCATTGGTATTCTGCTGCATGCAGCGGTATGTCTGATTTATTACAGGCGGGAACCTCACATTTACACTCACAGGGGAAAAAACGCATCCCCCAATGTCTTTGGCATTGCAGATTCTCAGCTCTAATATGTTCTGTTCATCTACGCAGAGCCAATCACTGAAGTCTAGTTCCCCCCCCCCCCACACACAAATTGTGTCTTGTTATTTATTTTAATCCCAGGATTTAAGATGTCTAAAGAAAGGATTGTGTCTAGAAAACCTTGTTCATGCCCCCCTCCCTCCCTCTGTGATTATGTTTGCATTCTTATGAAATATCTCTGTATGTCCCAGATACAGAGAAATCTGAGTCCCAGGTGAAAGCAGCTGGTTCATAAATTTTTAACTAAGTAGCACTTAAAGAGTTTATAATGAGACTAGAGAACCTCATGAATGGAGGCATTAGAGCACGTCGCTAAACAAAAGGTGCAACATTGCTAAGCCCCTGACATAGCCTTGTAGAGAGCTATACAAATTGCCCCGGCCTGAAGAAATGTTCACTTCCAGCCAGTGCCCATTGCTGGTGTATCACACGGTAGGATGTGAAAAGATCAATGCCACTGGTGCTGGGCAACAAGATAATTGCTGGTTCTTTGATGCACAAAAGGGGATTGTTTAATATGGTTTTCCCCGGCCTGTGCCATGTAGACAGCAGGTTTGAAATCTCATTTTTAAATTCCCACACCAAATCTGCTTGCACATATAAAACCAACATCCTAGACTGGTTTTAACCAGTCTTTCCCTACTGTGCTTGGGGGGGGGGGTTGTTTGTTTTTTTTGTATGCAAGAGTTTTGTACTGCATGCTTAATGGATAAAAAGCTGAGCCACTAGTCACATGTCACATGCAGATCAGCTTTTCCACTCTTAGGCCAATTCTGCACAGGCAGAAAAGGCTGGGGTGAGGGAACAGGGGCTAATCCCGGGCCTGGTGTAGATTGGGCCCCAGAAGCTCCAAGCTAAGGGAACACAGATCTTTATGTGTTCCCTTTTGGCACTGGGGGGCCTGTCTGGAAGCTTCTCCCCAACCTACAGAGGCCAGCAGGTGGACCAGGAGTTTTTACTTATTTTTTTGCAGGAAGGTGGGATTGCATTCCACGCAATCCCATATTCCCCCCAGAATTAAAAATACGCCACCCCCCAACCATGCAGCAGAACCTTCCTGCCGCCACTGTGTTTCCCGAGTGGACATAGCAACGCACTGGTGGCCATAGTTAACATCAACTTCCATCTGTGTTTTGCCAGTAAAGTAAAAAAGGAGCATTTTCTCTGAGTGGACAACCAAACTGGAATGCTTATGGGATGAGATTGCATGTGGTTTTCTGTAGTGCTGAGAGTTTCAGTCCCACTCTGCCATAGAAGCTTGCTGTTTAATAATGGGCAGGCCATATCCTATCAGCCCCATCAACCACAAGGTTGTAGTGTGGATAAAATGGAGAACAGAGGAACAATGTAGCTGCTCAAGCTGCTCTGAATCTCTGTTATGCAGGAGAACATGGTATAACGGAAACAAATTAGATCTTGGTAATCTTTCCTTTATGCAGAATTTTTTATTTAGATAGTAGTCTGCAATGTTTATATTATTTGCCCTCATGCTTTCTCTACTGGGGTCAGTTGCATTAAAAAAAATAGAAAATGAAGGCTGAATGATTAGGCCTTTGGTCTAATATCATGAAGTTCTCCCTCCTTTCCTCTCAGAGTTCCCTCCTTTTGGAGGGCTGGGCATATGAACCTGGTCTGTAGCCAGTTTCTGCAGGCTTGGCTGAAGACAGCTGGGGTGACAGTGAACATAATTCTATGATGCTATACCTATAACTTCTGAGAGTTATGAAGTCAAACTTGGATTGTGGATGCAGATACTTTACAACATGGCGAACCCATTTTTGGCAATATGAACATCAAAATAGAAGAGAGATCAATTCTCCATCATCTTGCCTTTTAGAGGTCATTACTGAAAAACCTGGCTTTGCAAATAAATGTCTAAATAGGTTCGAGAAATCCAAATCAGGGACAGAGCTGGCAAGGTCAGTCCATTGAAAATGGAAGGTTGTTAACTCAAAACCCTCCACAATACAGAACAATGTAACCAAGAAATATAAGACTAAAAAGCAGGGACAACAATGGACAGAAAGTTGCACAGAGTCTCTCCGAGCACTGTTAAGCTATTTGTTCTTCCTGCAAAAACCAAATCCAGTGTCTCCAATCCATCAAACAGCTGGATTCTTCATACACTTCTTCCCAAAGTATCCAGTGCCAACAAATCATACAATATAGAAAACAAGAGCTACAAAAAGCAGTTTAAAAGTCAAAACCTCTGAAATAAAAATGCCATTACAATAATCATGCCAGCTAGACTAAATTTCGTTTCCCTCTCCATCAATAAATTGTGAAGATACAGTTTCCTTACGCAAGGTAATAAGAGGCTAGAAACTCCTATCTGGTTCCCCAGAAAATCAAACCCTTCTCAATGGGCTAAACCACCCCAGTGTTGGGGAGTTACACTGACAACCCTTGTACCATATTCCTAGTGGTCACTAGCTAGGGTACGGCTATGCAAAAGAGCATTTGCCTGTGTGGAGGAAAAGAACTCTTGTAATGACTGGGTAAGCATGTGCTCAAATCATGCTTTAGAAATTAGATTCCTAGATATCATAAATGGCAAGTAAAATAGCAAGTAAATATTTATCTCCACACCTCCCAATTAAGAGAGTTTTCCTTGGCTTCCTCAATGCAAATCATCCACTTATCTTACAGTAATTAATTCAAAACATTCTTATCTGTAATTTGTAATTAGGGTCAGCTTAGGTATAGTTCAGGATGGGGAGAGGTTAGCTTTAGAGGGACCTTTCAGGCTACCGAAGAGTTAAAGACAAGGTTAGGATTAGGAAAGGCCATAGGATGCATAAATATGTTTTTAAATTTTATTTTACATGTAATGTTAAGGTTATGGTTAGCTTAGGTATGGTTTGAGTTGGGGAGTAGTTTGGTTTAGAGGAAATGTCCGGGTGAGGGAAGCATGAAGAGTCATGGTTAGGAAAGGCCATGGAATGTATAAATATTTTTTAAAATTATTTTACATGGTAAATTATTTTAAAAAATAAGGATACATGTGGGTGAGGGTTAGCTTAGCTATAGTTTGGGTTTGGAAGTGGTTTGGTTTAGAGGAAGCATCAAGATGAGGGAAGAGTTAGAGGTATTGTTAGTAAAGGTTATGGAATGTATAAATATTTGTTTACATTACTTTACATGTAAAAATATGTTTTTAAAAAAGGACTCATGTAAGGGTTTATTTTGAGGTCAGGGTTAACATGTGTTTTCTTATAGTTTTCCAAATCACATTGAAAGACCTGTCAGGGAAGACGGACAAGGAACCATTTACACATGTAAGATATCAGTGCTCCCAATATCAAGCACATGAAATGTAGATGGGAAGATTGTGAACTTTTGCCTGAGGTTAGAGAGTCACTGGTAATCGAAGTATATACTATCAGGCTAGGTAAGGTTCTGATTCAATATAAGGTAACTTGATGGATGGATGGATGGATGGATGGATGTGCATAGAATATTGCACTTCTTGGTTATTCCTTTCCAGCAGGATGCAGGCAAAAATGAAGAAGAAACACAGCATTAATTACAACTTGTTTGCAACAGCTTAGCAGGGTTCTCCCTTTGATTCAATCATTTGTTATGAGATTGCCACTGTCACAGCAAAATGAAGTTTGAGACATTCATTCTGAAGCATGCTTTGTCTAACATCCTGCCTGATATTGTGGTACTGCCTCCGGCACAGCTAATTATTAGGATCAGACTTTATATTCAGATGAGCCAGACATTTCTATAAACAACAATTACAAAATAAGTATTTTCTGTATTTATAAGTATTTATCTCGGCTTTCAGCTGAGCTGGCGGTACAGCCTCCTGCTACTCTGTTGCTAATAATGAACAACACCAATTCTTGACTATTTTCTGTTCAATATCTGCTAGTGCTGGTTATACAGATAACAGTGTTTTAGTAGAAATACGTTGGGATAGAATTGAGGCTAAAAATATGACTTTTTTGTCCCCTTTTTAGAAAAAAAAATGTAAGTATGTCCTATAGCTCTTCACTACATAACATTCTTCTTAGGAAAAGTAAACCAAAGTCCCAGGAGTCACTGGGCTCTACTCGTGTATTCCTGTTTTCCCTCCGCCCCCCTTTCCATCTTCTGGCTCTCAGTGTTCATGCATGTGCACACATGCACGTACACACACACAGTCTGTCCCCAGGCAGTAGAAAGTGTTGTTCATAATGCTATCTCCATTTCTGTATGTTATGGCTCTTGTGAGTAGTTCTGGCTGCCTTTTGGCCACTAGAGGTAAAAATGTAGATTTTGCTTTGTTCTTTGAGGATCAAAGCCCTTCTGCCATGGAAATAGCTTATGGTGGCAAGAAGGTGTGTTGGTGGGGAAAGGGGATAGTCGATATCTTCCCTAAGTTGGAATCCCCAAATGTGAGAAGGTTTAACATATTGATTGGGCTGTAGTAGCCTGGTGGAAACAATCAGGATGAAGGGAAGGGCCCTAGATGATAAAATGCTGACTGTCATTTGATGCCTTAAAATCTTTGATCTTACACATTACAGGGATCACAAATTCCATCCTGAAGCTTTAACTGGTAAATAAGTAGACGTGCCTCAGCCAGGCTATTCCTTGACTGAGCCTGGAAGCCCGTGCTTACTGAGACATTGTTTTTAACTACTATAACCATCTTTGTTGTTCTCTATGATTCTTGTGTCAGAGAGACTGGTGTTGAACTTAGTGTTATAACTTCAGGTGAGTAGCCATGTTGGTCTGAAGCAGCAGAACAAAATTCAAGTCCAGTGGCTCCTTTAAGTTCACTTTTAGTCAAGGTACACACATACTTATACAAGGGTTAGCAGCAAATCAGCATACAACATGATGAAGATATTTCACAGATGCAAGGACTGAACAAGAATAACAAGCTTACTTTATATGGACACCATTTTTTGTTGTTTTAATCCCAGGGGAAACATAGCAAAGCAAATAAATATACCAACCTTGGACATTGATGTGTAAAAGTACCTTTCTTAATTGTGGAATGCTAAGAGCCTCTTGTGGCGCAGAGTGGTAAGGCAGCCGTCTGAAAGCTTTGCCCATAAGGCTGGGAGTTCAATCCCAGCAGCCGGCTCAAGGTTGACTCAGCCTTCCATCCTTCCGAGGTCGGTAAAATGAGTACCCAGCTTGCTGGGGGGTAAATGGTCATGACTGGGGAAGGCACTGGCAAACCACCCCATATTGAGTCTGCCATGAAAACGCTAGAGGGCGTCACCCCAAGGGTCAGACATGACTCGGTGCTTGCACAGGGGATACCTTTACCTTAAGAGTAATTAACTGAGACCCTGTTATACATTCCATCCATCTCCTCTCAAGCATGGAGGTTACTAACAGGATCCTTTTCAGTTTGATGTAGTGGTTAGGAGCGCGGACTTCTAATCTGGCAAGCTGGGTTCGATTCTGCACTCAACACATGCAGCCAGCTGGGTGCCCTTGGGCTCACCATGGCGCTGATAAAGCATTCTGACCGAGCAGTGATATCAGGGCGCTCTCAGCCTCACCCATCTCACAGGGTGTCTGTTGTGGGGAGAGGAAAGGGAAGACAAATGTAAGCCACTTTGAGACTCCTTTGGGTAGGGAAAAATGGTATATAAGAGCCAACTCTTCTTCTTCTTGGATTCATGTACATCCTTATCCATGGTTCCTCTATAAATTTGTGAAACAGCCGGGGGGGGGGGGGTGAAATGTGTCCAGCTGTCCAAGTTGGATTGGCCCTGCCCCTGCAGCTCCCGACCTCTGTCTCTCGACTCTAGCCTCTTTGCTCTCAGATGCACCACAGTGCCTGGAGCCAGAAGCATGAAAGGGGAGAGGGGCCTGGGCAAAGGGTCATGGTGGAGGGCCTGCTAATGAGGGCCTCTTGGCCTGCTAAGCAGAGCCTGCTAATGAAGGCCTCTTGGCCTGCTAGGCTGGGCCTGCTAACGAGGGCCTCCCGGCCTGCTAACGAGGGCCTCCCAGCTTGCTAGGCTGGGCCTGCTAAGAAGCTCTGTCCCGAGCCTGCTAAAGAGCTCTGTGTTGGGCCTGCTAACAATCTGGCCAACTCCTGTCTGCCCCACTTGATCTGGCTGCAAGCTGTGGCCCAAAGCCACCTTAAGCTGCCTGGCTGGGGGCCAGGGGACGGGACCCTTTCAAGGCCCGTTCTTAGGAACGGGCTTTGAGGCTAGTAAATTAATAAAAACTGGATTTATGTACAAGGTTCAGTTTGTCCTCATCTTACAAAGGACATCTAAATTCCTTTTGGGGGCCTCCTCCACTTGACATAGTTTAGGACCACATTATGACTTAATCTGTCCCAGTGTGCCCCACTAATCCAGCTCTGGCAAAGCAATTGAGAAAGACTCTTAACAATAGGCCAGAATGTATTGTAAGTATAACACCTTCACAAAAACAATAACTTTCTTAGCCAGTTGTGCTGCTTGAGTAAAAATACAATAATAAAATAGTTTCTCAAGAAGTTTTCATTAAATAAGCCAATGAGTCACTGAAATGTTATTTCTGCCTTTTTGTCTGAAGCATTGCTGAAACAAACACTGACAGTTAGTAGCAATGAATGCCAGCAGCATCTTTCTTTGAACAATCATATGAGCAACTGGTTCAAAATGAAGCCCTTCTCCTACAGAACTAGAAGGGTCATCTTTGGCAAAGCAATGCAAACTTTGATTCTATTTTAAGTGACCGGAGTCTGTGGATGGTCCTTCCCCTCCCCCATCCTTACTCCAAAGCACATCTCTGCTGCTGGCTAATGTGCCTTTCCAGACAGGATGTGAGGCGAATGCTATCAAGTTTACAGCAGATAGATCTAATGTGTGTTAAGTAGATTTCATTGTAAATAAGCACATTTGTCTTTATTTTCCAACAAGGAAATTAAAGGATTTAAATGGTTGTATTAGATTTTTATCCTCTGTGATATTGGTTCATGAATAATAATTAATTGATTTTTTCTTCCTTCACGGTTATTTCTTCGACTAATGCATTGTTCTCTTCCTCCTTTAATTCATTTAATGGGTTGCATTTTAATTCCCCTCTGCTGGCCTTGAAGACGATTGATGCAATTGATGAGGGACACGTTTGCAAAGAGGAACGGTAGGGAAATGAAACCGGCCCCTTTGCAAAGCTCTCCAGTGAGGTGTTTGCATCATCCAGTCGCCAAATGCAGTAATGTTAAAGTGTCTTGGCCTTTGGTTGTTGTTGATAATACTTCTTGTTTAATCATAATTTAAAGGTGACTGATGTACCTAGCAATTAATGCTTCACCAAAAAAAGGGGATGAGTGGGACTTGCAGTGCCTTTTCACATCAACAGCTACTTCACTACCACACCAAGTCTCATCTCCATCCAACAAAGATATGGTTTGAAGACAGTTGAATCAGCCACTGGGCTAAAGTTAAACAGGCCAGGGTCTGGAGTATGTCTGCTTGGATAGCAGACCTTCCCAAGACCCCCTTAAAGGGAGACAGAATTTAACTGATAAGGAAAGAAACATGGCTTGATTGTCTGGCAGCCAACCATCTTTTGCAATCTATGCATGATTGCAAATCCAAGACGTTGCAAGCACCAGGCAGTCCATGGAGACAGAAGAATGTCTTCAGTCTATATGACTCAAAATTTAAGCCATCCTCCACTAGTTTCAGCGGAGGGATGCTCTGAGTCAGAATGTCAGGTGAGACAAACCCCATTATTTGACAAATTGGTCCATGTTGAGGCCAATGGGCATAGATGCTCCACAAAGTTGCAGGATGTGGGCTTGACCCAGGCTCCATGAACTGCTAATCCCTATGACATAAATGGAAGGAATCCTCAGCAAGTTTACTCAGAAATAAATCACCATGATATTCAATGGGATTTACTGTCAGGAAGTGTCCTTAGAGTTGCATCTGATAGCACTGAGCATATACAACATTCCCACAGCAGTGCTACTGGTGCTTCCTTTCTACACTGGGCATTGCAGGCACTCTACAAGAGGTATACATAAAGTTGTCCAGTATTTTTGGAAGACATAAGCTTTTAGCTTTCCTTAAAATTCCTCCAATGAACTTCATAGTCAACGTCAAATTGCCATAAACTTAATTGGCTAAAACCAACCCTTGAACTCCGGGACTGTTGTTATTTATTTACAGGCAGGGAACGAAATGGAGAAAAGTCTGCTAGATGGCTAGTACTAATTGCGTTAATATCTAGATGAAATTATCCTCCTGCTCCACAGGTATTTAAAACCCAGGCATTCCTTGAAGTGTGAGCTTCTTGTCCTCTGGCTTTTAGCCAGTGGAGGGGGGGGTCAGTTTAAATGAGCTTAAATGGGGGTTGCCAAAAAGGCTTAAAACAAGGATTGCTAACTGAAACATGGGGAGTTCCTGCAGATTTGGGGGTGGTGCCTAGGGGGACAATTTGAAAAGGGGAGGAAGCTCTGTGGAAATGTGATCCCATCGTCTATCCTCCAAAGCTGCTGTTTCCTCCAGGGAACTGTTCTCTGTAGTCTGGGGATCAGCTGTAATTCTGGGAGGACAGGAGGCCACATGCTGAGCTTGGTAATCCCAGTAAAAACTGTTCTCCCCCAGATCAAGGTCCTAACAGGTTTTGTTTCCCCTTTTTTTCCTGTAGGAAAGATCCAAAAATATCTCTATCATGTATGTTGTGAGACCTGGAATGGGGATCCTACAGCTAGCATCGGGGATGCACGATTGCATTTTCAGCATGCAAGAGTCAGCCTGCCACTGATTATTATAGTTGTTCAATCAGGGGGCTCCACTTAGGGCCCATCACTGGTGAGCTGTTAGTTCACTTATGTGCAATCAATGAAGAGTTGATGTTTTGGCACACGAGTCACTCTGCACCTTGTTGAACCCACTATTCAATAATGTATAATTTGCCTACTTAACTCTATGGCATATATATGTGCCCTACATGTGTCCAAAGAAAAGTTAACTTCAATATTGAATCAGATAAAATACTAGCAAGAAAGACCTCTGTACATGCAAATACTAAGTTACCTAACCTCTTTTTTTTTGGGGGGGGGGAGGGGGGTCAAAGCAAGTTCTACTTTTCAGTTTTTTTATTGTGTACACTCAAATGTTCCGTAGACTTTGAAACATTAATGCTTGAGTGGGAGTCTATTGTGTTTTTTGGATGGGGGATGATGTTGCGGTGGAAAAGCCAAATTGGAGAACTAAATTTTTGCATTAAGTTCTGAATGTTGAAAAGTAAGAAACCATTACGAGAACTCTGGAAAAAGACTGAATGCATTTTTCAAAAGAGCTTCTCAGAAAGATTGGCATTCGGTAGCTTTTAGAAATAAATATATACAGTTTTTAAATAGTGCTTGTCTCTAGGCAAAAGTTTTAGAATGATTTAGGATAAAAGTTAGAAATAAACAAATAATATTGCCCACAAATAGGTGTGTGACCACTAGCATATAAGATTCATATAATACTAATGCTAAAACCTAATACTAAAAATGTTGTTGACAAACTATATCTAGGGTTGCCAATTCTACAGAAAGTTATCATTTCTGGGGCAAATCCAGAAATTATATCAGTCTGACACCCCAGAAGTAACATTATACCACTGGAACAGCAGCATCCCCTCCCCAATATTGCATCCCTTCAATCTCCTACCCAATACCAGCTCCCAGAACCGCTGGTCTGATCCTGGTTCAATATCAATGGACTTAGATGAGTGTGATTCTGCTTTGGATGAAGCTGTTAGTTCCTTATGCTTTAATGTAAAGTTTGACATTCTGTCAGAACCATTAAACTGGACTTTGTATTTGCCCTCCAAAACCAGGATTGGAAGGCAAACACAAAGCATAATTTGCTATTTTGGGTGTAACAGCAAACTATAGTTTGTATTCAAGTGGAGGGGGACCAGCCCCGCAGCAGAGAGCCATGGGTCACCCAGCTGAGGAGGCAGAGGACGGCCAAACATGGCAGCCCTCCTGCCGCTAAAGGTAAGGAGGGAAAGGAAGGGAAAGGGGAGAGGGAATCTGTGTATGTGTGTGTCTAAGGGGAGGGAAGGGGGAGCGAGAATCCTTGTCAGTACTTTTTTTTTTCTTTCCTGGTTTCAGTTTCCTATCAGTCTTGGCAGAAGATCAAAACAGATAATGCTATTTTTGTTTAATCACTGAAGAACAAGAAGAGTGGTATCTGATGTGAAATCCTCCCTAACTGTAGCTTAAATTTTTGCAACCAACCAAGCAGAAGTGGAACTCTGGATTGCGATGTGACATTTTGTTCACATTTACATTATTTACTGCTGTGCAGATAATAATACCCCAATTAAAACACCATATAAGCAGCAAGTGACAATGTGTAATTTTATATGGAGCTCTAGCTGAACCTTGCCTGAGATGAGGTTAGAGCCTTGTTCATGGCAGTGATGTAAGCAATTAAATGAGAGAGTATGTTTGTTCACTATAGGTCCTAATAGTCAAATATCAGCATTTATAGAGAAGTCAAGGGGGAGGGAAGAGAACCCTTGTTTTTTGAGCTATAATTGCATTGCTCTTCCCCATTAAAAGGTTAGTGTGCCCCTTGCTTAGCTCAGCAGAAGCAGTATCCTGCTGCTACTTTGAGAGGGTGGCATACGTGCTAGTCATCCTTTTAGATGTCGGTAGATCAAAGTCCTTGCCCAGCTGTTGTTATAAAAGTTCCTGTTCCTCAGCTCTCAAAACCAAAACAAAACCAAATCTTGGTTTGAAAATGTCTATTTATACAAAAATCCTTGAGCAAACAAATGGAGCCCTTTAAGTACTTCCATGTAGCTGCTACTCAGAAACTTCATTATACCTCTGGATTATCTCAAATAACCTTTAGAGCAGCCCTAAAGGTAGATTGACTTGCAGGTGGGCTAGGAGTAAGTTTCACATACAATCATTTTGGCAAACAGGCCACAACTTTATTAACAACCCGTGCATTGGCTAGCAAGGGGAGATGAAGCACATTCCTCAATATTTAGGTCATCTAACCCAAATTCTCTGCCTCAATGATGCTCTAGGAATCCTGTCCTAGTCCCCAGCCAGGCTTATGGGTCCTCTTGCTGCTGGGCACCTCCCAGTAGAAAGAATCAGGGAATGCTTCAGACCTCCTTTCATCTGGCTCTACTCATTCGGTCCTAGGGCCTTCCAATCCAGGTTGGCCCACCACAATCTGTAGCCTTTAAACAAGGCACCTTATCTGGGGAGTATTTCAACTCCCCCCTCTGTATTTTCGCCTTTACAAAAAGCAGCCGGCGACTTACCAGAGGCCGCCATTGCCGCGGCGGGTGAGCGGGGCCGGAAAATGATGCAGCCACGTCGGCCCAGCTGGAGGTGGGGCACGCTGCAGAGCGTGAGGACGGCGGCACAAGGGGCGGGTCTTCATGGCCCCCTTTTTAAGGCGCCACGTGGGCGAGCCCGGCCTGTTCTGCAGCAGAGATCCGGAGGCAGCGAGCGGAGCAGCGTCGGGATCGCGAGGCTGCTGTGCTGCATAGGCGGGCCGGGAGGCAGCAGTCCAGCGGCAGGCCTTCTCGGCCACGTCTCCAGCGGCTGCGCGGCTCTTGGGCGGTAGCAGAGGAGAGAGTTCGGCGTAGGCCCCAGGAAGATAGACGGCGCGGCTCCCAGTTGGGGAGCGATGACGGGGCATCAGACCCGGGTGGCGGCGGCAGCGGCCAGCGGCTCGGAGCCCGCACGGGAGGACGGAGACAGGCCCCACAGGTGGGGGGGAGCCGGGCCAGCGCCCTGCGAGCCCGGGACAGCTGGGCGGCGGTAGTGCCCCGTACGCGGGGCCGGAGCCCTGGGGCCGGGAGGGAGCAGAGGGGCCGAAGCCCCAGCGCCCCTCGCAGGTCCAGGTCGGGCCTAACGGAGCTCACGCAGCAGCGCGGGAGGGACTCGCGCGGACGGAACTCCGAGGTCGGCTGTCCGGGCGAGGGGAGGGGAGGTCCCTGATAGGGGCAGCCCGGCACCTTCACTGAGCGGGGCCCGGCGCCCTGGGCGGGGGCGGAGTTCCCCTTCGGAACGGCCTCGCAGAGGCCGGGCTCGCAAGGAGGGCCCTCACGGTAGCGCGAGGGCTGGCGGCTCTAGGCCAACCAAGGCCTCGGCCCGGCACAAGGCCCCCTCCCAGCAGTCGGGGGGCAAGAAGACACAGCACCCCAAGAGGAAGGCGGGCAGGGGCGGGCCCAAGGACGACGGGGCAGCGGCGGCTACTCCGTCCCTGGAGGACGCGGGTTACTGGTGGGGCTATGCAGCGGCCCTGGCGCACGTGTCCCGGGGCAGGCACGGCGGTGTCTCGGATGAAAGCCTCTCCACTGAGGGGTCAGCCCCGGAGCGGCATTCAGACACCAGCTCGTCAGGTGGCGAAGGGGGGGCCTGCTTAGCTGACTCCAGGCGGTCTCGGCATCGGCAGGCGGACCTCAAGAGCAGGCGCAAAGCGGGCCACAGCTCCTCCACGGGTGAGTCCTCATCATGGGAGGGCGATGAGGATCTCCGGGAGGGTTGGTATTGGTTAGAGGGTGCGTTTATCCCGGGTTTGCCAAAATGGCTTCTTAAAAGGCGGGATGAGGCCACGCGACTGCTGGACGAGGAAGGGGTAATGGGAGAGGCCAGGGAGCCCCCCGTGTGGTTCACGGATACGGACACGCCCCCAGGTATCCATCTTCCTGCGAAAGTGCGGGAAAGGGCGTTGGAGGGGTTCCTGGTTGACGTCTTCGCCATGATTCGGGGGCAGGGCAAAGGCGGGGATACCGGTAAGCAGAAGGAGCCCAAGAAAAAGGACCAGCTCATGCCAGAAAAGTCTTTTGACAACTGGCTGCGGGGCTTCATGGAGTATATGGCCTTGATCGCTGTGGCTTACCCCGAGAGGGGTTGGCATTTGTGCAAGTATCTCTCCCACATGTTGGAGTCCAGGGAACTAGCAGGCGACGAGGCCGCCCTTGAGTACAATCGTGAGTTCAGGGAGCTGGCTTCTCACAACCCCTTGACCCGCTGGGATTTGAAACACCACGATACGTGGATAGTTCAAGTTGGTCCCAGCATGCGCCAGCACAAATAGAAGGCCAAGGGGCCGAATCCCGGCAAGAAGTTGGTGGGCTTGGTTTGCTGGGATTACAACCGGTCCAGCTGCAAGCGCCGGCGGTGCCGGTTTGAACATAGATGCGAGGGGTGCGGTGGGTCCCACGCCTTGGCAACCTGCGCCCAAGGGGGGGCAGCGGGCCCTTTCGAGGGACCCAGCTCTCCGGAAAGAAGGACAGAGTGTCGGGAAGCACAGGGCCTTCTTCTGGGGCGAAAGCTGTTTGAAATTCCCATGGTCTTGCGGGCCAAGGCTCCGTCCCCTGTCAAGTTGGGGCCTCTGGTGACATGGCTCGAACGATACCCCAAGAAGGCAGCCGCCGTTTACTTGGCCAAAGGGTTTACGGAGGGGTTCCGGATCCCTTTCACGGGGGACCGGGTGTCCACGACTTGCGGTAACTTGTGTTCCGCACGGGAATACCCGGAGGTGGTTCAGGATAAGCTGTTTCGGGAGTGCGCGACGGGGCGGATGGCGGGCCCCTTTGATTGCCTGCCCCTGCCTAATCTGCGGGTCTACCCTCTTGGGGTGGTGCCCAAGATGGCTCCTGGGCAGTTTAGACTGATCCACCACTTGTCATACCTCTACGGTGGATCCGTGAATGATGCCATCCCAGAAGAGGAGTGTACTGTCCGTTACGCCTCCTTTGACGATGCGGTCCGGATGGTGAGGACTTGTGTGCGTGGGGCGCTCCTGGCGAAGAGCGATATTCAGTCCGCGTTCCGGCTGCTGCCCATTCATCCTGGTGATTTCAACCTGTTGGGGATCCAGTTCAACGAGCAATGGTACGTGGACAAGTCCATGCCCATGGGGTGCTCAGTGGCTTGCGCTGCATTTGAAACTTTCAGCACGTTCCTGGAATGGGCGGTGCGCAGTAAGGGCCGCTTTCAGGAGGTCACCCATTACTTGGATGACTTCCTGTTTGCCGGGGCCAGCGGATCCAGCGATTGTGCAGACCGCTTGGCGACATTCCAGGAGCTAGCCAGGGAATTGGGGGTCCCCCTGGTGCAGGATAAAACAGAAGGGCCTGCCACTTGGCTCACTTACCTGGGGATACAGTTGGACTCGATGCAGGGGACTTCCAGCCTGCCGCCCAGCAAGCTGGTGGCCCTCCGGGAGTTGATTGCCTCCATCTCGTCCAAGTGTAAGTGCACACTACGGGAGATGCAGGTCCTTCTGGGCCATTTAAACTTTGCATGCAAGGTGGTAGCTCCGGGCAGGGCATTTTGTGCCCACTTGGCTCACGCCACGAGAGGTTTGACCCGGCCTCATCATCGCATGCAGATATCAAAGGTCGTTAGGGAGGACCTGAAGGTGTGGCAGGACTTTCTTGATCGTTTCAATGGGATAGCCATTTGGCAGGCAGATCTCAATTTGGAAGGGACCTTGCAGGTACATTCTGATGCCACTGGGGGTGCGGGTTTTGGGGTCATATCCGGGGACCGCTGGTGTGCCCAGGCCTGGCCAGCAAGGTGGGCTGCGGAAGTCCGTAGAGACCTCACATTTCTGGAATTTTTCCCCCTGTTAGTCGCGGTGGTCCTGTGGAAGGAGCACTTCATGGACAAGAGGGTAATTTTCTGGTGTGACAATCAGGCGGCGGTGCGCATTCTGAACAAGCAGTCGGCCAAGACCGAACGGGTCATGCGCCTGGTCTGCCGTTTTGTCTTAGTGTGCCTCGAGGCCAACATTTCCTTTAAGGCTAGGCATGTTGCCGGGGTACAGAATGAGGTGGCTGATGCTCTATCTCGGCTGCAGGTCGAGAGATTTCGCCATCTTGCCCCTCGGGCGCAGCAGGACCCAGATGCCTTTCCGGAGGAGCTTTGGGAGCTTGGAGTCACGTGATTTGGGATGGCGTGCGGGGTTCGCTGGCCCGGTCAACGTGGCGGAGCTACAGTGGAGTGGTGCAAGCCTTTGTGGCATTCGCGGCCAAGAGGGGATGGTCACAGCCGTGGCCGCTCCGGGAGGGCACCCTCCTGCGCTACTTGGCTCATTTGAAGGGCCGGGGCACGTCCCATAAGTCCATGAGGGTCATCATGGCTGGGCTATCGTTTTTTGGCAAGGCCCTTGGGGGTTGGGATCCCGGCACTTCTTTCCTGGCCAGGAAGGCATTATCGGGTTGGGGTCGCATGGAGCGGGCAGTGCCGGACTCTAGGCGCCCAATAACCCTTCCGGTGCTACAATCACTAGTGGGTGCATTGGGGTTCGTGTGTGCCTCGGAATTTGAGATGTTACTCTTCCGGGCGGTCTTCATGTTGGCCTATTACGGCGCTTTTCGATGTGGGGAGCTAGTGGCGCCATCTAAGTACGCCAAGACCTCTCTGGCACTCCAGGTGGAGGATGCAGCATTTACTACACATGGGTTGGAAGTTTGGCTGCGCAAGTCCAAGACGGACCAGGGAGGCAGGGGCGCAGCAGTCCTCCTGGACAAGTTTCACTGTGGGAGGGTGTGCCCAGTATGGTGCTTGGCTGCTTACTTAAGAGTACGGCCGGCGGTGCCGGGCGCATTATTTTTACACAAGGATGGGATTGGGTGATCGGCTGTCTGTCAGGTGGTCCGGCCATCGAGGGATGAAGTGGGCGGCCTTGATGGAGGTCGTGTCGCAAGAGGTTCACAGTGGCGGTGCTCCATCGGTGGTGGTGATTCAACTCGGCGAAAACGATATTCCTGCAGCTTCCGGATTGGGCCGTCGCCGCATGATAGTGGATGATTTGCGGGTGTTGCGGCAGAGGTTGCCAGACACCTATCTGATATGGTCGGAACTCCTGGATAGGAGAGTCTGGCGAGATGCGCTCAAGCCTGAGCGGGTACATTTGGCAAAGGAAAAGATTAATCGGGAAGTTCGGAAGCTTATGGCCGAGTTGGGTGGGGCTGTTATCAGGCACCCAGGTATATCGCATAAGTTGGCTCCCACATTTCGCCGGGATGGGGTTCATCTTTCCCCGTGGGGGAATGAGTTATGGCTGCGTAGTTTGAAGGCAGCGTTGCTGGTTTGGTGTCAGGGCGTACTGGGGTTGGCGGGAACGGGGCCAGTTGGCCTGCGTTCAGTGGTGGTATAGGGCCACGAGGTGGAGTGTTGGCCAGGGAACAGCCTGTGTGCTGGGATCCTGGGGCGGGGGTCTCCGTAAGAGACCGGCTAACACCGAGCACGGCCTATCCGGCTGGGTAGGTCAGGGGCTCGGAGCCAGGAGGAAGGGATGGTTGAATGAGGTGGACGCCCGGCAACCATCTCCTGTCCTTCTCCCGATGGATGGTTGAAGGAGCAAGGGTTCCTTTCTCCCGGCTGGGAGGAAGACCCAGGGCGCACTTGAACCCAGGTAGCAGCTATACGGCTGCGTGGGTTCACTCCATACCTCATGCCAGGCCAACCCTCAGTTTGTGTTGGTTAATAAAGCTGTGGGCTGTTTTTGCCAAATATGAGGCTCGCGTATTTACTGGCCCGCATATCACCCTGCAAGGCAAAAAGCGGCCGGCGACTTACCAGAGGCCACCATTGCCGCGGCGGGTGAGCGGGGCCGGAAAATGATGCAGCCGCGTCGGCCCAGCTGGAGGTGGGGCACGCTGCAGAGCGTGAGGACGGCGGCGCAAGGGGCGGGTCTTCATGGCCCCCTTTTTAAGGTGCCATGTGGGTGAGCCCGGCCTCTTCTGCAGCAGAGATCTGGAGGCAGCTACCCACCCTCCCACCCTGTTGATATTTGTTGCTTCATCACAGCGGCGGTATAGGGGCACGAGGTGGAGTGTTGGCCAGGGAACAGCCTGCGTGCTGGGATCTTGGGGCGGGGGTCTCCGTAAGAGACCGGCTGACACCGAGCACGGCCTATCCGGCTGGGTAGGTCAGGGGCTCGGAGCCAGGAGGAAGGGATGGTTGAATGAGGTGGATGCCTGGCAACCATCTCCTGTCCTTCTCCTGGTGGATGGTTCAAGGAGCAAGGGTTTCTTTCTCCCGGCTGGGAGGAAGACCCAGGTCGCACTTGAACCCAGGTAGCAGCTATACGGCTGCGCGGGTTCACTCCATACCTCGTGCCAGGCCAACCCTCAGTTTGTGTTGGTTAATAAAGCTGTGGCCTGTTTTTGCTAAATATGAGGCTCGCGTATTTACTGGCCCGCATATCACCCTGCAAGGCAATAGTCTCCTTCCCCTTGCTCCCCCCTCAAGCAGTTGTGACAATTAGGCAAAGCATCAGCAACCAACCATATAACAAGAAAAAACTCTGCCTTCCAAGACCATGCAGTGCTGTGAACAAACAACTGATCAAAAAGGTGGGTAGGTGGAAGGGAAGCTCCTCGCTTGGCCACTATGGGAGAAGAGGCCATCCATGCTTTATATGGCACCTTATAAAGGCGATGCGTGCCCCACACCTTTTCTTCTTGATGTCGGGCACATGCCCCTGTCCTCCCCCCGCCCCCAAAGCTCCACTGCAGAGCACCCTCCGCATCACCCACTCACTGCCACTTTAATGGTGATCACATGGTAAGTCATGGCTGTGCTTAAACATTATAGGTGAATGGCAAGGTTACTCAAAAGATAGTAGCTTGCTTAAGGCTGCCCAGTGAATTCATAGCTGGATAGGGAGAGCTGACTTAGAGAGTCCTTGTTGGACAGCTTTTGACAGGTCTCCAGCAAACTGAAATTCTACAGGTGATGTCATAGCATGCCAGCCCACAAGAAAATACTCGGTTCATCCAAAACATTATGCTTGGGGTGGTTAGGAGTGGTTAGGAGTGCAGACTTCTAATCTGGTGAGCTGGGTTTGATTCTGCACTCACCACATGCAGCCAGCTGGGTGCCCTTGGGCTCGCCACAGCACTGATAAAACTGTTTGACTGAGCAGTACTATCAAGGCTCTCTCAGCCTCATCTACCTCACAGGGTGGGGAGAGGAAAGGGAAGGTGATTGTAAGTTACTTTGAGACTCCTTCAGATAGAGAAAAGCAGTATATAAGAACCAACTCTTCTTTTATATAAATCTACTCCTACTAGGCCCTACACATATGTCAGATGAATTCAGAAAAATCTAACATGCACCAATCTCACATCAGATATTTAAAATGCCCCATTCCCTTTCCACCCAAGCATTTAATTCTTTGTCTGTCTGTTCACATATTTGACTGATATTACCACTTAACTCTTGAGTTTCTTCTTGTTCTACAATTGTCAGTACAAATATGATTGCTTAGGACAGGCAGGAAGTGATACAGGGGATCTACCATTTGTTCATCCTCCAGCTCAGTTGCTAGGCTGGGTCTTTGTCATCCCCCAACACTTCTGAGGCTATGGAGATGTTACTGTGGAGACATTACTGAGGCTATTGTGTACAGAGGGATGTGGCTGAGTGGTAGAGCATCTGCCTGGCATGCAGAAGGTTCCAGGTTCAATCCATAGCATCTCCAATGAAAAGGGTGGTGTGAAAATCCAAAAGTACTACTTTGAAGTTGACAATATGGACCATGATACAGTATGGCCTCAGTATAAAACAGCATAAGGTAATCATTCAACTTCTGGATTTTCCTATCTAGACAGGGAAATCTTTCCAACTTCCGTTTAAGGCCTGGAGTTCTCCCAGAATTATAACTGATGTTCAAACTCAGCTGCCCTGAGCAAATGGTACTTTCAGATGGGTTGGCTTCATATCCTCACAGAGTTCCTCCCCTCCACAAACTATACCCTTGCCATGAATTGCCCCCAAATCTCCAGGAATTTCCCAAGTCAGAGTTGTGTTGTTGCAGTCACAAGGTATTGTACTACAGTTTTTCTTCTCTGTTCCTTTTTAAATGTCATTGTATTTGCATGCATATAATTTGTACAGTAGTCTAGCTGATATCCATAGCCCAAACCCAGAGATTTCAATAACTGACCCAGCAGTATGGTTTCAAATCTGGAGAATCCAGGCAGAGACCTGAAATCTAGGAACTCTAGTGAAGAGTTAAACTGTAGCCCTCATGGAAGAGGGGGCTTTGAGAAAAGATCCAAAGGAAAAGATTACTCTGCAGGAGTTCTTGGACGTAATTGCATGCGTGGATGTGGCATTCAAAAGAAGTGAAAACTTCTTGGTTTAAAGTGTTTGGTAGATTTGCACACTTGTCTTTCATAATTATCTTTGCACTACTACGTGAAATGGTGTTTTCCAATTCAGCTGAAAATTCTCTAACAACAAAATGGATAGTAAAGTATTCTCCTAACAGGCATATTAGAAATGAGGGATTTTTACAACCTGTGTGTGTGATTTTGCATGTGTCTGGGGGGGGGGGGAACCAACCCTCTTTCAAAGTGCTCAGAGTCAATAAAAAAAATCCTCAAGATAGAAAAGGCATTATTCATATCTCACTGATACAGTTATACAATATATCCTCCTGAATAAATTATATTATTCTGAACTATTTGGATAGCCTTTCATGCCATTGGCCTCCCTTGTAATTTGCCTCTGCACATGTTAGCTTCCATAAGATATGAAAGCAAACTTAATGGAAAAGAGCAATTGAGTAGACAGAAAAAAAGAAAGACCTTAAATAATAATGCCTTTTAGCTTGTAAAATCCAGTTGGGAGGGCTAAGCAAGGTCAAAGCATGAGGTAAGAGCATGACCTTTAAGACGGCTTAAAATAGATTAAAACCTAGAATTGACATAGTATCAGGGACTGGTTATTTCTTAAGTGAATTTTAAGCTTCCTTATCAAGCTATCTGAAGGAAGGTGTCATCATATAACTTAATCTCATCAAATTTTGAATAAGAGTTGATTTTTATATGCTGTTTTTCTCTACCAGAAGGAGTCTCAAAGTATAACATAGATGGGAGAGTTCAGCCAGGGAAAGTAGTTGAATGCTGTCAGTTTTCTCTCTCTTGGTAAGGCCCATCTTTGAGAATGAGGAGGCAAATGCTGAAACACATTCTAGGCATACCCTGTGGGCCTAAGCCCACAAATAGCAGTCACTGTTGACATGGCGGGGGCGCCCAGGAGCGGCGCGGACCCAGTGGCGTCACTGAGCCGTTCCGCGGTTCTTTGGAGAGGGGTGGGCGGCCAGCCTTAAATAGGCTGGCTCTGCCTGAAGAGCCCCTTCTCCTGGACATCCACCCTCCCACACCCTCCCTTTGTTGATGTTACAGTTTTTCTTCGTTGCAACTGTGGGTTATGCCTCGTAGGGGAGCCTGTTGTTGGGGAGCCCGTCGGCATACGTGACTCCCCGAGGTCGGGGGTTTCCCTAAGGGGACCGGCCATCAACTGGGCATGGCCTACCCAGTTGGGAGGCCAGGGGCCCGGGGCCAAGCGGCCAGGGTAATCCAGTGGAGGTGGACACCTGTTGGATACCTTACAGTCGCTTCCCAGGTGATTCCATGGCGGAAGGAGTCCCATCCTCCCGGCTGGGAGTGAGGTGTGGAGCCGGAGTGCCGCGGTTCAGATTCGGCAGCCGGATGGCTGACGGGATCAGGCTCCCTCACCAACATCGGGCCAACCCTCCTGTTGAAAGAGGTTTGTGTTAATAAACAGCTGCGGCCAATTTATTTGCCGAAAATGGGTTAGAGTCGTCACTGGGACAGTTGCCCCCTGCTAGTCAAATGCTCTTCTCGAGTGTCTTGATTATGCACACACTGTTACATATGCATCCTTCATTTCTAATTTATGGCTTCAAATTACAATGGAAAATGCAGTCAGTGCATAGTCTTGTTTTACCCTAACATAGTCTGAACAGATATTGAATCACCTACTTTCCTCAGGATGGTAAAAAAAGAATGCTGCAAAAATTTTATGGATCAAAAATGCCATTTTGCATTGCAATCAATTCTGGGGCTTCAAATTTGCTGATGAGCTGCTTTCCCACCCTGTAACATAGTCTGTATTTTCCATACTGTAGAAATCTCCATCAATCTCCTTGTTATTTATTGTCACCATATTTTATATT
Organism: Paroedura picta; assembly: GCF_049243985.1. Taxonomy (NCBI): domain Eukaryota; kingdom Metazoa; phylum Chordata; class Lepidosauria; order Squamata; family Gekkonidae; genus Paroedura; species Paroedura picta. The sequence goes on along the minus strand of NC_135375.1, from coordinate 85,917,217 downwards.
GATATGGTGTATACCTGGGTAAATAGCTGATGTTATGTTATTTTGCACTTAAAGAAGACTATCTTTTTTCAGGAAAGGGTTTCTGACAGATTCCTGCAAAGAAACCCACTCTAATTTATTGAGGTCTATCACCATAGATTAGTTAACTGCAGCATTTAAGGGGAATTTCAGATCACATACTTTATGAGGTTCTGTATATAGTTTATGTCAGCTGGTGAGACAGAGGTACAAAAAGTGCCTGATTGAAGCTTGCTGAATACCATTAAATATACCAGCCAGGATATCCTCCACAAGAAGGCAGATTGCTGAGAGTTTTAAAAATCTTGGCTCCCCTTTTCTGCCCTTCCTGCATCGTTAAAGCTAACAGTAAGATACAAGTATGAACAATCAGTGGCTGATGAAAATGCAATAAAATTTTCTTGAGTTTCTGATATGAGAATTAACTTGAGAACCAATGGGGTGTAGTAGCTTGGTGAGCTACATATACACTGGGGGCTCACATGTATGCTTCACAGTCAAGTCATGAACCTCCCTGGTTTACCCAGCTCACCTCACTGAGTAACCTCAGAGGCCAATCACTCTCTCTCAGTCTTTCATGCTTGTGATGATAAAATAGGATGGAGAGAACAAGTTTCATTTCAGGAACTCAAGGAAAACTTGTCACCTCTGAGTTTCCTGAAGAAAGAATGAGATACTTATTATATAACTAGATTTCAAGCCCATTTTAAATTGAAATAAAATGGGCGCTAGATGTGCTGGGGGGGAGAGCCCGTCCCCGGCAGAAGCCGGAGGGAAAAGGGGGGTGGGGTAAGGAGGCTTCTGTCGGGGCAGAGATCTCCCTCGCGGTTGCGAGGGAGAGCTTAGCCCCGGCAGAAGCCGGAGGGAAAAGGGGGGTGGGGTAAGGAGGCTTCTGTCGGGGCAGAGATCTCCCTCGCGGTTGCGAGGGAGAGCTCAGCCCCGGCAGAAGCCGGAGGGAAAAGGGGGGCTGGGAAAGGAGGCTTCTGTTGGGGCGGAGATCTCCCTCGCGGGTGCGAGGGAGAGCTCAGCCCCGGCAGAAGCCGGAGGGAAAAGGGGGGTGGGGTAAGGAGGCTTCTGTCGAGGCGGAGATCTCCCTCGTAGGTGCGATGGAGAGCTCAGCCCCGGCAGAAGCCGGAGGGAAAAGGGGGGTGGGGTAAGGAGGCTTCTGTCGGGGCGGAGATCTCCCTCGCGGGTGCGAAGGAGAGCTCAGCCCCGGCAGAAGCTGGAGGGAAAAGGGGGGCTGGGAAAGGAGGCTTCTGTCGGGGCGGAGATCTCCCTCGCGGTTGCGAGGGAGAGCTCAGCCCCGGCAGAAGCCGGAGGGAAAAGGGGGGCTGGGAAAGGAGGCTTCTGTCGGGGCGGAGATCTCCCTCGCGGGTGCGAGGGAGAGCTCAGCCCCGGCAGAAGCTGGAGGGAAAAGGGGAGCTGGGAAAGGAGGCTCCCGCCCCCCCACCCTCCCCAAAGGCTCCCACGGCGTCCTGTCGGCCACGGGAGCGGGCTCGCCGGGCGAGGCCGCTGCCGGGGCCGACAGAAGGGCGGCTCCCACCACCCCCACCCTCCCCCAGCGGTGAACGGCGTTCTCTCGGCCTGCGGAGCGCCCTCGCTGCCGCGAGGGCGCTCCGGAAGGCGAGAGAAGGCCGGCTCCCACCACCCCAACCCTCCCCCAGCGGCGAACGGCGTTCTCTCGGCCTCCGGAGCGCCCTCGCTGCCACGAGGGCGCTCCGGAGGCCGAGAGAAGGCCGGCTCCCACCACCCCCACCCTGCCCCAGTGGCGAACGGCGTTCTCTCGGCCTCCGGAGCGCCCTCGCTGCCGCGAGGGCGCTCCGAAGGCCGAGAGAAGGCCGGCTCCCACCACCCCCACCCTCCCCCAGCGGCGAACGGCGTTCTCTCGGCCTCCGGAGCGCCCTCGCTGCCACGAGGGCGCTCCGGAGGCCGAGAGAAGGCCGGCTCCCACCACCCCCACCCTGCCCCAGCGGCGAACGGCGTTCTCTCGGCCTCCGGAGCGCCCTTGCTTCCGCGAGGGTGCTCCGGAGGCCGAGAGAAGGCCGGCTCCCACCACCCCCACCCTCCCCCAGCGGCGAACGCCGTTCTCTCGGCCTCCGGAGCGCCCTCGCTGCTGCGAGGGCGCTCCGGAGGCCGAGAGAAGGCCGGCTCCCACCACCCCCACCCTCCCCAAACGGCAAACGGTCCCCGAAGCGCTCACCTGTCGTTGTGCGGGTGAAGCAGGGAATGGGGAGCCGCATTGCCTGCTTCGGGCGGGATGGACACTTGGAGGGGCCAATCAGGAGCCGCTTCGCGGCTCCTGATTGGCCCCTCCGAGTTTTTATCCCGGACCGGTCCCACCCTAACTCCTCCCCACTACCCCTTACTCCTTTATACAGTCCGTGGCGCCCGTGGCGCCACGGGCTGTGTACAGATTCATCATAAGCCCAAGTATCAGTCTCAACTGTGAGAAAACTTAACTGTGACATTAATTTTCTCAGAGTCCAGTAGCACCTTTAAGACCAACAAAGATTTATTCAAGGCGTGAGCTTTCGAGTACAAGCACTCTTTGTCAGACTAAGAACTGACCATCATAACAGTAGGAATATATAAGCAAAGGTTTCCTACTGGACTCTGATTTTATTGTGCTACTTCAGACCAACACGGCTACTCATTTGAATTAATTTTCTCCACTGAGCTTTTGCTGTACTGGCTGACAGTGAGGGCCATTCTGAAATTTTGGAAACTTGTTGTTATGGAGTTATAACCCCCCTCCTAGGAATGAGCCCCATTCAACAAAGTTTACTTCTGATTAAACATGCATGCATAGGACACCTCTGCACACTGGACTTACAAGTCAAATTGTTAAAGAGTATTCTGTTACAGGGTTGCAAAGGACAAATGTTTACTCCTGATCTCATATTCCCCTGAATGCGGTTACTTTTTTATAGCTGAATAAGTTATTTTACAAATTTCAGTGGTTTTGGAATGTCTGTGCCCAGAGTTTGTACCGTTATCATGCATGCTAAAGAACCATCCTCAGTGATCTCTTAGTTCACATCGTTTTATAGAGCTCTCTGATGTTATTAACTTTACTTGGGGAAGAGGAAGCAGGTGGAGGCGCCATCTGTCATGCCTACCTCAATGGGTAATTTGCATTAAAATCTGAAGAACATCAGCCTAGTACAGAGACAATCAAAGTTTGCCTAGTAAACGGCACATAAAATCATGGAAATAAATAAGATATCTAACACTTCTTTTTTCACTGATGCCTTCCCTTTGTTTTACATTATTTCCAATAAGGATAGAAGTAGGAGAGAAGGGAGTGGCAGATGGGCACACTTTGAAACATAAAGGAAAGAAATGGATGTGCTTCTTTTTCTTGGCATTTCCCTGGAACCCAATTCTCAGAGCGCTGCAGGAGCACATGTCCCATTTGCTTTGTGGGACCATGAAGCTGACAGAACCATTCCACTGACTGGTCAATGCAAAGATTAATTATAAGAGAGGTGACCGTGCTACCAACTGTTGGAATTAACTGTGACCTAATGTTGGAATTTGCCGAAGGAGGGAAGTTAAGAACTTCTCAGCAAAGTTGATCCCAGGAGGCCAGTTGTGCAAAGGGTGAATTACAGGCCAGCAAATACACATAAGCTTGTTAGAGACAATGAAGAGTCAAGATGGATTGGGTGGAGTGGTAAATGACCTGCCTAAATATATCCTTAGGGGAAATTTAAGAGTTTCTTGTTCTGACCTGAATGGCCAAGGATAACTGAATCTTGTCAGTTGTCAGAAGTTAAATACTTTATATTTCTAGCCCTCCCTTCCAATACTGCTCGGTGTGGGTAAACAACATCATAACAATTAAGTTAAGAAAAAGAGTTGGTTGTTATATGTTGCTTTTCTCTACCCAAAGGAGTCTCAAAGCGGCTTACAGTCGCCTTCCCTTTCCTCTCCCTACAACAGACACCCTGTTTAGGTAGGTGAGGCTGAGAGAGCCCTGATATTACTGCTCGGTCAGAACAGCTTTACCAGTGTTGTGGTGAGCCCAAGGTCACCCAGCAGGCTGCATGTGGGGGAGCGCAGAATCAAACCCGGCATGCCAGATTAGAAGCTACCACTCTTAACCACTATACCAAGCTGACTCTTGATGTAATCGAAATCCCCCCAATCAATATGCCAGATAAGTGGCTTTAACTTCTGGGAACAGATCTTTCCATCTCCTAGTGAGACCAGCATTTCTTGGTGATCATTTTGGGCCTCGTCCATAAACCTGGTGGAACAACTCCATCTGGTCAGCCCCTGTTAGTACTTGGATGGGAGACCACTGAGGAAGTCTAGGGTCATAATAAGCATGGTCAGCCCATATCTCTGCCTTGAAAACCCTACAGCAATGGTCTCCAATCCCTGGTCCTGAGACCGGTCCCGGTCTGTGGATCAGTCAGTACTGGGTCGCGGCTCCTCCTTGTCCTCCTCCCTGGCTGTTGCCTCAGGGGCTGCCCTGCCACTTTGCCACTGGCTCACCTTTGGTGCTCTCCAGTGGCCACCATAGCTGGAGCTACCCCTCAGCATGGCACTGTGCAGCTTCTGCTGGCAGGGGCGCTGGCGGGAAAGCAAGTGGAGCAGGGGCTCAGGCAGTGGCGGTGGCGGTGGCATCCCTTGGCAAAAGACTACTCCCCCCCTCTGGGCCTCAGTAAAATTGTAAAGTGTTGACCGGTCCCCAGTGATAAAAAAGTTGGGGATCACTGCCCTACAGGATTGCTATAGATTGGCTGTGACTTAACAGCACTATTTACAGCCAAGAGCCACTTTACACATTGGAGTCAAATGTGGGGTAGCTGTTCATTCTAGGGGGACAATCATTCCAAGATGGATTTTTTAAAAGCTATTTACAGTTTATTGACAAGGCAAAAGTCTGAGCTGAATTGTGTGTGTGTGTGTGTGTGTGTTTTTACATTTTATTATTGTAAGCCGTAACTTCTTCGGGTAGTAAAAAGTTCCAGCTCTCCAAGATGATAGATTTTTTAAAAAGTGTAGGCACAATCAAATTCGAACTGGCAGAGGGCCCCAGCAGGATCTTTTTCTTTTTTTTGCTTTTCATTGTCAAAATGCACTAGGGTTGCCAGCCTCCATGTGAAATCTCCAAGTGACAGAGATCAATTCCCCTGGGGAGAAAAATGCCTGTTTTGGAGGGTGGACTTGGTGAGATTATAGACCAATGAGGTCCCTCCCCTCCCCAAATTCTACCTTCCTGAGGCGTCACCCTCAAAATCACCAGAAATTTCCGAATTGTGAGTTGGCAGTTCTAGTAATACACTCGGATAGGTCAGGGTCACCGTCAAGGAATGCAATATATACCTTTCATATCTCCATCCAGCCCTTATTACCATTATGAAGTTGATAAGCTTTCTGGGAATCTGCACATGGTCTTAACCCCATGGTGAGACTACATCGTGTCTTAGGCTTAAAGTTTGAATTATCAGTGATGATAATCATGATGATTATTTGAGATCTATGGGGGACCATCAAACTAGCAGGGCATAGTGGCTGAGCAATGAACCCAAATCTAGACAACTGAATTGGATTTCCCAGTCCTCCACATGAAGTCTGCTGGGGAAGCTTGGGTCAGCCCCACCTGCCTCTCAAGGTGCTTGTTCTGGGGAGGGGGAGGGAAGGCGATTGTAAGCCACTTTGAGACTCCTTAGAGTAGCAAAAGGTGGGATATCACCACCTCTCTTCTTTTTCTTCTTCTGCCTGCTGTGGTTAATTCTTGAAGCCGGAGCTGTCCTTCCCAATTGGGATATTGCTCTGGCCTTTCATCTTTGAACCATATTGTGCCGGTTTTCATCAAGCACTACAAACACCTCCTGGAGGAATATTCCTCTTCTCCACTGACCCTTCCCTTGCTGCAAATTGCTCTATCTGATATGTGAACCATGCAAAGGACATTTCTGTACACTTAGAAACAAAACAAAACCCCAAAATAAAGAGGCCCACTGGGAATAGCTGGCCTTATCACACCAAAGAGCTAGGCTGCAGATAAAAAGAAGAGGGATAAAAAGCCTCTCTGAGAGTAAACGCTGGAGGGGAAAGTGTATTGCATTGCGAGCTCTTCATTTCTTTCTGCAGAAAATGGCATGATAAAACCTTTGATACGGACGAGGGCTGCCACTAAATGTTACCAAAGAGGAGGGGACTGTGGTGAATTTTTGAGGTGAATTTGGAGATTGACTCAAGCAGAACAGACAAAGGATTTTGATGTAAGCAAAATATTGGTCCCTTGTTTTATTTGGCTTTTTTCCTTAGAGGAACGGTGAATATTCTTTCTTTGATCTAGTGACTCCCACTAAGTGAGAAGACTTTGGGGAAAGGAGTCCTCCTCTTCCATTCCATTCATCCAAGAAATCACGGAGAAGCAGATAGGCCAGCCAAAATGCAGAGAGAGACTCCCACTAAGTGAGGAGACTTCATGGAAAGGAATCCTCCTCACCATGGAAAGACACATTGGATCTAACCCAGTCACATGTATTCCCAGAAGCCTTCCTCCAGCCTGAGAAGATTAAGTGGCTCCTTTTTCAAGGAAAAGCCACATAAAAGGGAAGAAGACTAGGCTGGAGGAATGTTTCTTCCCCCTGTCTCCTGGTCTTTTACCTATGAGCTGAATATAGCATAGAGGGCACATGGGAAAGGAGACATATTTTGAGGTTTATGGACAAATGGCATTAACCCAGTATTAAAACAACACTTCCAGAGAGAGCGACTTGTATCCAAATAAACTGCAAAACTTTCAAAGTTTTTGTAATGGAATTTTCCTGCCTCCCTCTCCTGCTGCACAGGACAAAATCTCCACAAATCCTACACCTAGAGGCTAGGGGCACTCACAAAGAGGAAGAGGGTAAAGGAGAAGCCTACAGTTGAAGTAGGAATCTATGAACATGGCCTTCCTCCTCTTCTAGGCCAGAAGAAAAAGACAGTCCAATACAAGTGATAATTTCCAATTATGTATATCTTAAGCACTGTAATGCTTAGACCTAGTTGTGTCCCATGGCAAAAAAGGGAACATGGACTTCTCCACGCTCCCTTGCTGTGGGGTAACTGAGGGACTGAGTTGGGCCAGGCATGGGACTACCCTGGACCAGGCCTGATTCTACCTGGAAGCAGGAATTAGACCCACACCCAAACAAGTGATGCTTGCTGCCAAATCCCTCATGGGGAAGCCATCAGAGTGAAACAGGTCAAAAAGTCACCTGCTGAGCTTCCATAGTGGGGATTTGAATTTGGGTTCTCCCAGACCCTATGCCAACACTCTGACCACTACACCACTCTGGAAATGAGGTTATTAACTATTGCTTTGCCTATTGTATTGAAGAATAAAAATAAAAGTTTGAAATTAAGCTATAGTCAGCTATGCTACATCTCTTAGCAGCAAGACTCTTCCACAGCTTCTCAGATATTGAAAACCATACCACTGTGTTCGAGTAAGGACTAGTTTAACTGAACCAGCAGCTGCATTTTATCAGCCAATGATAGAAGAAAGCACTTAAGTCCACTGAGCAAATCAGTCACTTTGAATTATTGTTTACTGTATATTGATTCAATTATTAATAGCCCGATAACTGACCCTGAAGTTATTGCCATTCTAAGCTGGGAAAATGTAACGATGCAATTGCTCTTCTAATTCTCTTGTACTTATTTAATTGGAATTGTCATGGGTTTTGCTTACTGTTGAGTTCTGAAAAGAAGTAATGGAGAAACTGAGAGGGGAAGAAAAGATTTGTTTTTAAATGAAATTTGCCAAATGCAAAAAAAAAAAATCATTTCATATCACTTGGGTTGAGAGCCTGTTTGGTGCAGCAGTGAAGAGAGGTAGCTTCTAATCTGGCAAGCTGGGTTCGATTACCTGCAGCCAGCTGGGTGACCTTGGGCCCTGTTCTCACAGAGGAGTCACACAAGGAAAGTCAGCGCAGAACTAGTTTCAGAAGCCTCACTCAGAACGTGCTGCTGGAATTGTAGGCAGCGTTTGCGACCCAAGAACAAAAATAATACAATGGGGTTTTCTCTGCAAATATGGTGCCACCTTAAGAACTAAAAAATAAGTTACTGTTTTTGGCATTCTTTTTGCAAGTTCTCCATGCTGCATAAATACACCCTGGTCAGAAGAAAAGCAGAGAAAGCCAAATCAAAAGCGAAGTTAATTGTATCCTTTCCTGTTTTCTGTAAACCGGCCTGAGCCCTCGGGGAGGGCAATAAATAAATAAATAAATAAATAAATAAATAAATAAATAAATAAATAAATAAATAAATAAATAAATAAATAAATAAATAAATAAATAAATAAATAATGTTCAGAACAGTCAGGCTGGGCACTATGCCCAGTTGCATTCATGTCTATTTGCCATCCAAGCAGCCCTTAAACAGTTCTTTACACAGATACTAGGGGCCATTCCACAGTGATTCTTTGTAGCAGGAGTGTGGCAAATTGAAATCGCTACTGATTTGCTGTTATGCACAACGTCGTTGACAATCTGCAACACTCCTGAAACCGATCCGCAAAAAGGGTTTCGTTGTAGCGCTTTCAGGGAAATCCCAAAAAGTGGATTCACCCTCCGGAAAGAGCTACACCTTTGCAACCAATCTGCAACACTAGTGGGAACGTTCTGTGTATTACCATTGTTGCGGTTTCTGCAAAGTCCCTCCCCCTGGCTCTCTCCTCTGATCTTCCGGTGAAGCGATCGCCATTTTTTTTTCTCGGAGCAAGCGGAGATCAACGCACCGGCGAGCCTTCGTTTACCCAGTGATGCTTCCCTGGCTGCAGTCCCTCTCCAGAGCTGTTTTAAGTCACCAAGCACCACACAGTCCCATTTGCTGGTTTATTTTCCCTTTATTTTTCCCTTTATTTTTGGCTGAAAATCACGCCCGTGCAGGGGGGGGGTATTTTTTTTCACTCGGGGGGAGCGTGGCAACAATGAAACGGCAGATCAAACAACACCTGCTAGCTAGATTGGTCTCTCCATTGCAACGAATCAACACAGATTCTTTGCAAGGTGTGTGTGTGTGTTTTTTAAACCTGCCTTAAAGGGAAATGGGCTTTACAGGAGCATGATAACGGCCACCCATGGGCTGTTCATTTGATTGACGGCCAGGGACAAAGCTTGGCAATATCGCTTCCTGGCTAGCGATTTTTGCCAAGACCGGAAACCTGTGGGAAATGATAGAAACGCAACTGGATTCCACTACAAGGGCAGGTATGCATAACAATGAATTCCACTATTTAATATGGCATTTTTTTGTTCCGCGACCAATTTGCAACATAGATCCTGGTGCGGAATGGCCCTAGCTGTCATCCTGAGAAGACTCATCCATCTGAAGAAGGCAGCAAAAGGCCAGTAACCATGCACTATGCCTTTTAGTCTGCAGCTCATCTCTAAGACCCTGCCTGCATTATTCTGCAGGTGTCTCTGGTGAGCTGACAGCCTGAGGATCTGCAGCTGGTCCCAGGCTGGAAGGCAGAGTGGGCTGCAAGGCTGAAGAATTTCGGCAAGTACTTTCAGCTGTGAGTCTTGAGCAGCTTGCCCTTCTGCCTCACCCTGTTGGATTCTACCTCAGCTGAGCTCCCACTTCTCAGCTCTTTCAAGGAGGAGTCCCCACTGGCCTGAGGCTCACTCTCCCCACCACCAAAGTGAGGCATAGTCATTATAAAACCTCATATGCTAACAATAAACCAATTAAGTGCTGAAACATGTCATAAACCAAGGCACAAGACCAACGACACTAAAAATAAATGAAACCTACTGGACCTCCATTTGATTATCTCTAAGTGGAATCTAAGCTGTTTTGATATCTGGAAAATAGTTATATTTTCATTCATTCATTCATTCATTCATTCATTCATTCATTCATTCATTCACTGAAAACCTTTCTAAGTTACCTTTCCACCCAGCTTAGTGTTCCCAAGATGGTGACCAATAAAAACATCAAAACAAGGATAAAACACTCTATCACACACACACATATATATCAATCTGTAACTCACTGTAAACAATCAATTGAAATAACCCACTACTTTTGGACCAGCCTACATATATACATATACATTAAATAATTTTTAAAAGCATATAAACTCATTTGTGTTATTTTCCTTGCTTTCCTCATGCTGGCATTATATGTTTGATGGTTGCTTGGGAAAATTCTGGGCCTCAGGAAAGTAGAGTTTGGGGAGGGGGTGACTTTTTTCTCCAGGTGAGCTGATCCCCATAATCTGGGGGTCAGTTTTAATTCTGGAAGAACTCCAACCTGATGATGTGGCTATTTGTGTTTGTGTGTTCTGTGATATAAAAGACAACTGGCTTTGTGGCCCTAACTGTGTGCTTTGTATGTCCCGCACAAGATCTAAGCGACAATAGGGATTCTTTCTTGAATATCATCAGTTCTCCTAAAATAAAATGACACTTCTGAAGTATCACTTCTTTCTATAAGAGGATGATCAATGCTCTTCCTTCATGACTAGTTCATTAAGCCATAGGTCTATGGTCATTCTGTCACTGAGTGCCTGTTCATTTTATCTATAAAACTTGGAGCACTAATTGATTTGTGTATAGACATGTGAATTGGCTCAGCTACTTAAATACTGCATTTAAACCAGCTGCCAGGTTTTGAAGGATCCTAAATATGTTTAAATCCATATTTTATTTATCACTTTATATGCTGCTTTCCCTTGGTAAATGGTCAATACTTGGATAGACCACCAAGGGTTGCTATGTGGAGAAAGACAATAGCAAACCACTTCTGCTCATCTTTTGCCTGAAATGCACTGTGGATGGTCATCAGCAACTCAATGCCTGGTGAAGAGCTCTGTGTTGCAGGCCCTGTGGAACTGTGACAGCTCCATCAGGGCCCTCAGCTCTTCCAGGAGCTTGTTCCACCAGGTTGGGGCCAGGGATGAAAAGGATGGAAAGATGGAATTTGGGGAAGTGACAGCTCTAGAAATTTTCCTAATCATTATGGTAAGGACAATAGGAACATGGAGAGATATATAGGAACAGGATAGATATATCCTGGAGGTCATTTTCCAGTCATTTTTTGTGTGTTCTGCTCCTCTATTTCTCAAAGACCAGAAACTGGGTCTAATAGCAAAGTTTTACTAAAATGGATGCCAGCCATATAAACATAACAGCTGGACTGAACCACCAATCAGTGGTTATGTTTACATGAATGGCATCCATTTAAACCCCCCCCCCCCTTTAGTTTCCCACCCGTTCTATTCTAATCTTACACTGGGCAGGCTCAGTAGAACAGAATCGAAGTCCCTGAGAATCTCTGCAGTAGAAATGGAAGGCGGGGAGCATTTTTGCAAGCCCAGAAGAACCAGTTCAATCTGCCAAGTGGAACTAGTGACAGTACAAACCCAACAGAACTGAAATCAAATAAGAGAATCTATACAGTAGAAACTGAAGGAGAGGGGATGCTTGCAAGCCCAGCAAAAACAGTGTAATGTACAGAGTGCCCAGCTGTACCAGCACAATCAAAGAGATGCAATGACAACTCTACAAAGTGCTACAAACAGCACCCATTTGTGGTACATTTATATCATGCATTCTTCTATGATCATCACATTGCAAACCACAAACTATCCAAAATTTGTGATGAACTTTACTTTGTGAGCTGGTTAGTGCATATTCCTAGAGCAGTATATCCTGCTTGACCTAAGTTCTAATCTGGTAGAACCTAAAAGGGGGCCATAGTGGCATTCTCTCTCAGTTCTCAATAGCTGAGATTTTCTCCTTATATATTTGTAAAAAAAAAAATCATTTCTCCAAGATGTTTACGCTGAATATGTAACTAAAGCTCCCATCTCTGTATGTAGGTTTGGCTAATGTGATTGTGCCTCATCAGACAGATGCCAGTCTGCTGATGCAGTGCGCAATCAAGGCCAGACTTGACTACACTAAAAAGGGATAAGAGGCATTTATGCCATTGTTGCAATATTAAAGGATATTCTTTTGCCAAAGAAACACCCCACCAAAGAAACACAGCTGTTGTTTTTAAAGCCATTAAAACAATTTCAAATGACATGAAGGATTAAACGTTAAAGAAAATCTGGCATCTGATTTTCAGTAAATACGTACTGAACAACAACAAGCCTATACACTGTTTACAGTAAAGATGGGTCTCAGTTGAAGCCTGCTAGTGGAACACTAGCCACTATGGAACACACCTGGGCAGCATCCACACATTAATGGGTATTGCACCATCATCAAGAGCCAGCTTGGTTTAGAGGTTAATGGCTCTAATCTGGGTTTCATTCCCCATTCCTCCACATGAAGCCAGCTGGGTGAACTTGGGCCAGTTACAGTCCCCTCAGAGTCTTCTCCTTCAGGTAGTAAAAAGTGCAGTACAGAAACCCACCTCTTCCTCCTCCTCTTCAAAAGCAGGAGCATAAATCATTATGAACTAGATTATCCTGGATGGGCAAGCCAATCCCCATTTCAGATGGTGGCTGTAGCACAACGATAGCACAGTATCCATCTGGAGGCCCCATCTGTAGGTTGGCAATCCGAGAAAGGATGGCACATAGCTGGCTGAAAATCAAAGATTTGGGTTCCATACCAGCCCAGCTTTCCAGATGCAGCCTTTCTTTTATCTGTACATCATTTGGTGGGCATCTTGCTACATTTTAGGTCTGGCTATATTCACTACGAAGTTCTTACTCGCAACAATTATTGACTTCTTTTTACATACACTCATTTAAGGAATGTAACATAAGCTATTTGCTTACCATCTGTGAAGCTGTATTGTTAAGTGTTTGTCTTTGCTTACATGATTTGTGCATTCCAATACTGTCCATGTGCTACTGTGATATAAAGAATTTTGTACCATTTGGTTCATTCAGAGGTAGATTTCCTCACTAAGATGGCCACACAGGAGAACTGCTGCCCAAAAGGGCTGGCATGAGAGTCAGCAGGGCCTGAGGTAAAGCAGGGGACCGCGTTTGAAGAGAAGGTGAGTGAAATAAATTTGGGGAAGGTTGTCAGTGAAAGGAAATGGGGGCTGGCCCTTCCTCACCCACAGCCGAACTATGTCCTTCTAGCTGATTTCATAAGGTCCCATTATTTGGTAAACTGGAATGGTGCTATCCTGACACAAAGGGAGGCAATAAATTAAGGGGGATCCCACTGACTTTCATATGGCTTCCAAATAATTGTCCAAGTGGATAGGGCTATTTTTGTTTTTATTAATACTTTTGAAGCTGAACATGTATTAAAATAAACTGAAGAGGGCAGACTTCCTCACTACAAGCAAAACCTAAGCTTTTGTTATAGTACCTATTAAGCAGAGCACCATTTAGGTCACCATGCATCAAGTGGCATCTGGAGATATTCCAGAATTACAAGGCATCTCCAGACAATAGAGATCAGCTCACCTGGAGAAAATGACTGCTTTGAAGGGTGGACTGTGTGGCATCATTCCCTGTTGAGCTGCATCTACTACCTTAATCCTGCTCTTCGGAGATTCTACCCTGTTAAATCTGCAGGAACTTCCCAACCCAGAGCTGGGACCCCTAATATCAATCTAAAGATTTTAATTTAGTTTTCTTTGAAGGCACCCTTATCTTTGGAAAGCCCTTACCACAGCGGCCTATTGACATTTATAAGCCACGTAAAACACAATTTGTCCTAGCTTCTAAATGTTTTATCTCACCCAGGAATACAATGGGTGCTAGGATGCACAGCTGCACTGTGGCCTTCCTGGGGGCGGGCTACATGGCAAAAACTCCTGCCCACCCTTGGACTCTTGAGGCCCCACCTCCAAACCTCAAGGAAAATTCCTGACTGAGAGGTCACCAACCTCCAGATGCAGCCTGAAAATATCCCTGAAAAGGACAGTACAGCTCAACTTCCCAGGGGAAAATGGCTGTTGGGGGGGGGGGGAGCTACAATGACAACTCATCTCCAGGCTCCTGATGAAAGGGCTTGCTTGGGAGGGGGAAACTCTGTGGCAGAGAGGTTGCAGGATGGGAGAGGTTGGGACCTGGGGATTTGCTGGAATTGCAAGTTGTTGCAATAGGCAACAGAGATCAGTCCCCCTGGAGAAAAGCCCTGGCTTTGTATCCTCTGAAGGTGCAGGGATGCCAGGCTCCAGGTGGGAAACAAAGAGAAGTGCTGGGTGGCAGTAACTGCTAATAACAATAAACAATAAATAATTCATGAACTTGTCAATTTCTTCCTTCAATTAAAATATTTAATGTATAGAAAAATTTGCTTAAAGAACTGAAAAACTTTTAGTCTATATGTCCTTCAGTTTTGTTCAATATCAGAGTAAATAAAAGCAGTTGTATGTTACAATCAAATAAGAAAACATTGGTTGGAAAAGAATTTGCAGAGTGTTTCTCAATTACTGCCTCTATGTCAGCTTTTCTCAATGTTTTTACCATTGAGAGTGATTGGCCCTCATTGGCAGAGTGTAATTTGAACTGATTGCCACTCATTGGCAGAGTGCTCTCTCCTTGCAACACAGAGTGCGACACAAACACACACAGGGAAGGCCAATCAGATAGGGATGGAATTGTCAGCTGGCAATTTAACCTAATTGGTCCTCATTGGCAGAGTTTACTTTGAACTGATTGTCCCTCATTATTGGCAGAATGCTCTCTCTCTCTCTCCCCCCCCCCACAGGGAGGACCAATCAGGTAGTGGGTGAGCAGTCAGTTTGGGTTTTATAAGGTTTACTGATGATGATAGGGCTTGCATATTATGGGCTTTGTTATGCTTTTTGAGTTGCTTTAGCTTTAACCTGTCTTCTCTGCTGATGTAGGTTTAATTTTCATGGCTTCTGAGCTGGTTGTTCTGATTTTTTTCTGACAATTGTTTTATTTGATCCAACTAGAAGCTGCTTTGCTCAGTTTCTAGAGAAGTGGCTTATAATTTTCTAAACTGACAAAGAAAGAAATAACAAAAGAGGCAAGTAGGGCCGAAGACATAACGGCATCATGGCTGCTGCGGCTGACATCATGGGAACTAATACCACACTGTCCTCTATTTGCACCTGCTTAAGTACTCCAGAAATGGGCCACATTAGAATAAAACTGGAGAGAGGTAAGAAGGCAGAGTCTTTTAGGCGAAGCAGAGGAGGGGCAAGTGTTGGAGAATGAAGGCATGAAAAGGGGATCAGAGCTCAGAGAATTTTTTTTAAGTGAGGTGATAAAAAAGTAGGGCTGGTTGAGTAGCAAAGTGCTGCTCAGCCCGCAATCCATTTTTGCATGCCCATCTCCATTCTCATTGCGACCATTTGGTATGCAGATCACTGTTTCCCATTAAAAATCTTGTTTACATGCTTCCTGCTTCAAAATAGAGCACCCCTACGGAACATTATTCTTCATCTTGGCGCTGCTCTTGCTTGCAGTCAGGAAGCATGCTGACCCAGCTTAATATGCCACGTCTGAAACACCCTTGCATATTGTCAGCATTAAGACTACTGAGTTATAATGGATTAGACTAGACAATTTCAAATGAGGTTATGACGCCCCCATTCCACTTCCCTCCCTCTTAGGCAGGATGTTCCCTATGTTTTTCTTTCCCTTTACTGACTGAGCCACCCTAGTAATGTGTTTTCTTCTTGGCTGAAGAACTCTGGCCGTCCATAGTGTGGTTCAGCATGGGAACCCGATGGAAGGATCCAGAGCCCACTTTAACTTAAACAATTTAAATGACACTTGAGGCATTTTGAAATGCAAAACCAACAAAATATTTTATTTAGCAGAGGGGGGAAAGTCAGATGAAATCTGGGGGTTAAATTTCATTTGGCATTGCTGGTGCAAGGAGGTAGGATTTGGATTCTGAGACCATGGGATAGGTTTTCTAGAAGAAGGCCTGCTAGAACAGGATGGGCTTCATTTATCCAAGTTGGGGAAGAATTGGTTTGGCAGTAACCTGGAGAGATTCATCAGGTAAGCTTTAAACTTAAGTTACGAGGGGAAGGTGATGTCTAATGTAGGGATTCTAAAGTGGGAGAGCAAATACCAATGGCCTGCCTGGGAAGGATGGGTCAAATAAAACCAAGGGTAAAAGGCTTCAGGTACCTATATACCAATGTCCAAGGCATAGGCAATAAAAAGGAAGAAATCAAGCTTCTCATGCAGACAGAGACAAACTTGGTAGAATGATTCCCATTACTAGAATGCAGTAGTGGATGGATATGAGTTGTTCAAGAGAAAAAGATAAGGTTAAAGAGGTGGTAGAGTGGCACTGTATGTGAGAAGAGGGCTTGCCAGTCAAGAGATACTAGAGGAGGAGAGTAACACTTCTTTGGAAAGTATCTTGGTGAAGATAAAGGAGGGAAAAACAAAGAGTAAAGTGATTGTTGTCTGCTACAGACCACATAACCAGGGTGAAAATGTAGATACTTCCCTCCTTAAGCATCTTTATAGACTATCTGGGCAACAGGAACTTGTAATTATGGGTGACTTCAATTTCCCTGATGTGTGCTGGGATGCAAACTTTGCTAAGCATCCAGAATCAGGCAACTTTCTAACCTGCCAGGCTGACAATTTCATTTATCAAATGCTAGAAGAAACTACAAGAGGCTTGGCCATATGTGACTTAATACTGACCAACAGATAAGAGCTAGTAGATTGGGTGAAAGAGATGGGGAGCCACCATGTCCTCCTAGAATTTCTTATAAGATGGGGGACAAAGGAAATTTGTAGTCAGATGTGTCTGTTAGATTTTTGGAGGGCAGACTTTAATAAACTCAGATAAATTATGAGAGTCGTCCCATGGACCAGAATGCTGGAAAAGAAAGGAGCAAGTGATGGGTGGGCTCTCTTTAAACAAGAACTATTGCATGCTCAAGCCATAACTATTTCAGTAAGATAGAAACATAGTAATGGATGCAAGAAGCCTATTTGGATGAACAGAAAACTTCAGGAGGAACTAAGGAAGAAAAAAGAAATGTTCAAGAACTGAAGGGAAGAACAGACCTCTAAAGTGTATCTGCAGGTTATTAGTCATACTTGGTCAGCCATCAGAGAGGCCAAAGCTGGGATTAAGCTGGTCAGGGAAGCCCACTGTAACAAGAAACACTTTTTCAGATATGTGAGGAGCAAACATAAGTGAGGCAATAGGCCCGCTATTGAGAGAGAAAGGCTCAGAACCTATTTTGCCTCTGTTTACCTAGAAGAATATGGACACATCTAGGGATGGTAGTAGGCAAGGTTTAGTGCCTGGGTGGCCAGTTGACATGGCAGAGAGGTTGTCTCTAAAGATCTCATACCAAGTTTAGCTCTCAATACTGTTCCTTCAACAAAATGTGGGGCTCTGTGATTTTTTGATGGAATCTGGCAGAAAAAAACATCTAACTGATCATGACAGTCATAGATGCAGGTTGGCAATCTTTTGTGCCTGCTTAAAATGTTATTTCCAGGACAGGTATTTTATCAGAACAGAGGGAGGTGAGCAGAGGAGTACATGGGGCTCAGTACTGGGTTTGGAATGCTTCAACATTTTTATCAATTATCTGTCCAAGGGGGTAGGGGGACTGCTCATTAAAAGGGGATAGGAGGATTTCTCATTAAATCTGCAGGTGACACCAAATTGGGAGGAGTGGTGAACACCCCAGAAGATAGAGATAGAGTTCAAGGAGATCTGAACATGCTGGAAAAGTAGGTAAATAAGAACAAGATTCAGTTCAATAAGGAGAAGTGTAGAGTTCTACATCTACATCATAAAAATGAGAAATGTGCATACTGGATGGGAAATATACTTCTGTGTAGCAGTATGTGTGAACATGATCTTGGGGTACTTGTAGACTGCAAGCTAAATACGAGCAGTGTGATGCAGTGGTAAAGAAGGCAAAAGCATTCTTGGGCTGTTTCAACAGAGGCCTCAGATCAAAATCACAAGATGTCCTAGTGTCACTGTATACCTCATTGGTCAGACCCCACCTGAAATACTGTGTGCAGTTTTGGAGGCCTCACTTGGAAAAGGATATGGAAAAAATTGAGAGGGTTCTGAGGAGAGCAACAAGAATGACCAAGCCCTGTGAGGAAAGGATGGGAGACTTGGGGATGTTCAGCCTGGAGAAGAGGAGGTTGAGAGGTAACATGTTTACTGTATTTGAAAGGTTGTCACTTGGAGGAGGGAAGGGAAAGGTTCCTGTTGGCAGCAGAGGATAGGAACCCCAGTAAAAGATTTAAACTTGGTGGAGAATGATATTTGCTAGATCAGGGGGAAAATTCACAGAGTAGTTCAGCAGTGGTATCAACTGGTGGTGAGGTCCCCCTTAATGACAGTCTTCAAGCAGCAGCTGGACAAATACTTACTCTGGATGTTTTAGGCTGATCCTGCATTGAGTAGTGGGTTGGACTAGATGGCCTATATGGCCAGTTCCAACTCTATGACTCCATGAATCTAATTAAGAAGCACAACAACAAAAAGGGTGCAAGTAGGCACCATTTGGGGGGGGGGAATGGAAAAGGGGACGCAAATCCTCATGGGAGGCTGCCTCCTTCCAACTTCAATGCAGAAAACATATGGTAAATTTCAACCCAGGAAATGGGGGAGGGGGGATTCCAGATGTAGAAAGCAAAGGGTCAACTGACAGCATTCAATGAAAATCCAAAGCAAGGCTAAAACAAGGTATGTCTCAAAAGTGGAAATGGTCCAGTACACTTTCTTTGAATATTATCTTGCTCTTTTGGTTTCCAGGAAGCTGGGCCACTCTTTGTATTACCCAAATCACTTTTTTTGAAACACCAGTACTCATCTTGAGTTCTCCTTTCGCTTGAAGTTCAATCCGCATTCTTTGACCCAAAAGGGAATCTCCATCTAACTACTGACTTGTCTTTGCCCCCAGTTTTCCTGTCTGTGTTAAAACTTCTCCCATGACTGAATTCCAAAATTGTCAGCATCTGACTCTTCTCAGCTAGGGCTGAAATCAAACTGTCAGTACTCAGCTTCATCGAGGCAGAAATCTGAATGACTTTCTCTTCAAAATGCAGCTCTCTCACAACTTTCTCTGCTCAGATGATGCTAACCAATCTAAATTGCTTGGAGCAGCCTGTCACTCAAGGCTCCCTGTTTCTGTGAAGAATTAATCCTTCACAGTTTTTTACCCTGTTTGTACAGCACTTCTAAGCTTTTAAAAAGTGCAGTCCATCACAGAGGTCTAATGGAAGCAAGGCTCTAATCTAATTATACTAAAATGCCAAGATTATCAATATGGCTTTGTACATTGTAGAGACTTTAGACATTCATGTAAAACAAATCTTAACCAAAAGGTCAACTCTCTTCCCAATTAGGTCCTCAAATGACTTTGTTGAAAAGTGTTCACTACTCAGAATGTTTCATCTGGGCTTTGCTCCAAACAGGAGCAAACTCATACTGATGTTAATGAAGCCGGATTTCATCTGAAAATAGAAATTTGCAAGGAAGACGGTGATTGCCCCATTCTTTTAACTCTAGTATTAGCAGATGACTTCTTATGATCATATTCTCTATACTGAATCCCTACCAAAAAACTATTTATTCAGACAAGCTTTTGAACCTATGGATGACTGGGGAATGCTTGATAATGATAGGGTTCTAACTTACTTTCCCCTAAACCAGGGGTAGTCAAACTGTGGCCCTCCAGATGTTCATGGACTACAATTCCCATGAGCCCCTGCCAGCATTTGCTGTCAGGAGCTCATGGGAATTGTAGTCCATGGACATCTGGAGGGCCGCAGTTTGACTACCCCTGCCCTAAACGTTTGATATCTAAATACTGAATATTACCAGTAGTGAACCTTCAAGAGTGAGTTAGTTAAATCTAAAGTAAACAGGTAAAAACTAATTGGGTCCAAAAACAGTAATTGGGTCACAATTCATCTTAGGAATCAGTCCCTCCAATATACCCTTAGTGTGTGTGTGAAATTTTACATTTATTCTGTTAAGCTTAATATGTAACTATTGATGTGTGTATTATATGCTGTCAAGTCACTTTTGGCTTACAGCATCCTTATGAATAAATGACCTCCAAAATGTTCTATCAGTCAAAGCCTTCCTCAGGTCTTGAAAACCATGGCTTCCTTTATTGAATCTATTCATCGCATGTTGAATCTTTTCCAACTGCCTTCCTCTTTTCCTAGCATTACTGTATTTTTCAGTGAGTCTGGTCTTCTCATGATGGGACCACAGAATGATATTCGCTTTGTACTCAATTTAAGTTCCATGGAGCAGTCAGGCTTGACTTGATCTAGAACCCACTTATTTGTCTTTTTCATGATGTATAGTGTCCATAAAGCTCTCTTCTAATACCATATTTCAAATGAATCATTTTTCCCCTGTTAACTTTCTTCATGGTATGTTGCTTCAAACGGCCATATTTTCTTCAACATGGTCCTTTTTCTCTGGGATCTTTAAAATGTTGAAACCAATAGGTCTGGAAGCATTGGGCAATGTCAACTGCCATCCCTGGTAAGAACCCGCTAAGCAACTTTTTGGCTGGACAAATGCAGAAAGCTTTTCTTTTCTTTTTTTTAAACCTAACAGGTTAATTCAAAAGCTCTGGAAAATAAGGATAGTGAATGGAACACAGTTACTATGATGATGCTCTGAGTTTTCTGTCTAATGAGTGGAATGAGTCTATTGAAGGGGAAGACAACTCAACAGATTCTTTTGCTCAGCATTCTGGGCTGGTTCTCTGCCCAAGTGGCTGAGAAGAATCCCTGAGGTGTTACCAGCTCTTCTGGGCTTGTGGTATGTCAGAAGACAATAGTTGTGGCTTTTCTTAGTTCATCTTCACCCTCTGGTCTGTGAAGCTGCCAGCAGGGTTCAGTGAAAACCCTGAGATACTAGCAGGATCAGTGTCTAGTACAACTCTTGTCTCCATCCCTTTTCTGTTTGCAAGACCATTAAATATTTCACAGAAGCACTTGAGCCAAAATGGTTGGTCTGTGATGCTGCTCTAAAAGAATAGTCTGCATACCAAGCAATGTCAAAATCAAGTGAAAGGGATCAACTGGCAAACCATGTAAGACAGCCCAATACACAACATAACAATACTATGCTGATATTAGAAATGGGTCCATAATGTTCCACAGCCCAAACTCTGGCCAATTCTGCACCAATGTCATCATTCTGGTGTTCTCCTTATTCACAAAATGGCCTAATGTAGGATGTGACATTCCGAGTTGAAAGTTTACCTTAAGATTCTAAAAGTGTGGCAATAGTAAATCCTAAAGTGAGTTTGGTTTAAATCTATTTGACTTAGGATAGCACCACTATCTTTCCAGAAATAGCAATAGAGTTCTGTGGCATAATAAGGACTAAAATATTTTCTGCTATCTTTTGGAATGTTTATTGGTTTAGTCTCAATTCTCCAAATCATCATGGTACATTGACAACATGGTTTACTGAAATCACTGAGATTTGCAAATCAAGTGCAAGGCTATTCCTGTGAGGGTGGTTTGAAGGAGAAACCTGCCCTCCACTGCTACTCCTACTTGCCACCACGTGCTTAAACTCTTCCTGGCCAAAGCCCTCATTTGCTACCAATTAGCATCCTTAACTAAATGCCATTTCTCAAAGAGCTGGTTTTCTCAGCAGACATTCAGCATTTGATCTGCATTTCAGAAAACTTAATTTTCAATCCCTTTTCCTTTTTTGCAACATGCACCGGTGAACCATAGTGCAATGGGCAGTATGCCTGGAAAAAGAGAACAGTAATTGGGTCCAAAAAACCTACATAAAGGAATTGCTGAGGGACTGCATTTGCTGTTTGAAAGAAGATAGTTATTTTCCTCCCACTCCACACATAGAATGCAGTTGTAAAGACACAATCCAGAGAATATAAACCAGACCAGCAGAGCTTATGATCCAGCAAGCTGGATGAAGCCTATTAAGCGTGTTTGGTGGCTCACCAACTGTTCAGGAAATGTCACTCATTTTTCTTGCCACCATCTTGTATGCAAATACATAAACGCTAGAGGCAAAGCCTCTACAGGAATACAATGGGTGCTAGTATACACAGCTGCACTGTGGCCTTCCTGGGGGCTGGCTACATGGCAAAATCTCCTACCAACCTTGGATCCTTGACACCCCCCCCCTCCAAACCTCAAGAAACATTCCAGGGTCCACTAACCTCCAGCTGCGGCTTGGAAATCTCCTAGAATTGGACTATAGAGATCCGGCTATTTTGGAGGGGATACTCCACAACAACAACTGATCTCCAAGCTCTTGGAGATGAAAGGGTTTGCTTGGGAGGGAGGAACTCTGTGGCAGACAGACTGCAGGATAGGAGAGGCTGGGACCTGGGGATTTGCTGGAATTGCAGGTCATTTCCAAGCAATAGAGACCAATCCCCCTGGAGGAAAGACCTGGCTTTGGATCCCATGGAGGTACAGGGATGCCAAGTTCCAGGTGTGAAACAAAGAGAAAGTCTGGCAGGCAGTAACTGCTAATAACAATAAACCATAAATAATTCATAAACTTGTCACAGTTTCTTCCTTTAATGAAAAGCTGTAATTGATAGCAGAATTTGCCTAAAGAACTGAACACATTTCAATCAGTACATTCTTCAGTTCAGTTCAATATCAATGTCAATCAAAAACAGTTCTATGTCCTGGGTCCTAGAAGGCTGGCAGGAGGGCATTTCTGGGCCTCCCCCAGCCCCTCTCCTGGCACACAGAGGCTGTATTAGGAGTCAGCTCACTCCCCACCCCCCCACCCCATGTCCTTCAAACTGAAAGAGGCCAGGAGACCAGGGCAACTTACTGGCAGCTGCAAAGTTCTGACATTGGCAGGAAGTGGGAGGTGGAGAACTGATTCCTTATTAGGTTTTCCTGGCTGAGGCCCATGTCTCACTTATGAGTAAACATCCACAGGGCAGGGGGCATGGCTTACTTATGTGTAACCATTCCCAGGCATACAGAATCCCACCTACAACTGCCTATTTTATCCCAAAATTCAGATTAAATGGTACAAGGTTTGTTCATTATAACAGGCAGACTTAACAACCGGGGACTCAGTTTTCTCCCACAAGTAGAGCCAAACCACTCTGCCAAACTACCAACCACAGCTACTCTTCAAACTGTCTGCTCTTTTGCTCAGGCAGACCCAAGCAATTCCAGAACTCTCCCTGAGGAAGTTCTGCATTCCCTCCTCCTGTGCTTCCCTCCAACTTCCAACTTCTCCACTTCTGAAAGGTGACTGGATGCTGGATCAGTGCTCCCATAGTCTCAGCTGTGTGACTGTTTTCCCCCTATAGTAGCAGCACAGCCTCTGATCTGTCAAAGTTATCAGGTATCTGTCAAACTTCAATATAGGTTGATGGACTGTATCTTGTTTGGTAAAGTACCAAGCATGAAACATCTAGATGCTATGTAAGCACAGGTAATTAAGTAATCTCCTTGACAGGTCTGTAAAGAGTTGTGTAGCCATAAACATCAATGGCAAACATTAATTCAGTTTCAGAAGAGGTGGCTAACCCCATAAGGGAATGAGATGAACATTAGAAATCCAGAGAAAAGATTGACAGTGGCATGAATCAGCATCCGATAGTCATTTCTTTGGCTCCTTTCCATTAGGTCTTCTGTTAACTCTGTACTCCAAATGCAGGGGCGACTTTGGAAAACTTTCTTCTCCAGTGTGCCCTAATCCTAAAGTTAGGAGAACAATATAGTTCTCATTCTGAAATGCTGCAGTTATGTGGCATTTATAGTCTAGGTTGAAAAGAGTTTCCCATGGAGATGCTGCTCTTCACATTGTCCTCCAGGAACAAAAGAGGAAGCATCAACAAGAGAAAAGGCTTCTGAGTGCAGGACTGGAGAGGGTTATGAAAGAAGAATTCTTTCTTCCTGAAAATCTGTATTCACATGCCAGTAATCAGAGGCAGAAGAAAGAAAAGGGGCAAATGAGTTCACAAGGAGATGAACCAACTTGTAGGTTGCCTGGGTTACATTAAAGATTGCATTTTTGAAGCAAATGATGTTGCACTCCTTTCAAGATCTGATCTTCTCATTGTTGCACTGAGTTAATTCTGAATTGTTTAAGTCCCCCCCTCCCCCAGTAGGTATGAGTTTCAGTGAAAATGTGAAGGCTGTAAAGAGGAAGGAAGAGTCAAAGGTACTAAGTCATTATCCCAGCTGTTGCAGAAGCTAGAAGACAGTTAAGGCAAAGCTAAAGGCCAAGTTAAATGTAACTATGTCTTTGTGGCCTCCATGAGGACACCATGTTAAAGTGATTTTAAAATGCTGCCAGAAGCAATCCTATCTCCACCACTATACAGACAACATGCATGCTTCAGAATTGGCACCTAGGATCAATTGTCTCCCATTTTTTAAATCTTTATATCTCTCACAAAGGCTTGTGGTCCTCATACTGTTTCTTCCCATAGCTCTAACAAGGTCCCTTGGTCTTGCCATGGAGACTCTCTTGGTTTGTCCCAAGGCCTTGTTCCAGATCTCCTGGTTCTCTGCCTCCTTCTGTTTGTCCACTTCCCTGGCATAACTCTCCCTCTCAGATTCCCAAGCCTCTTACCTTTCATTCTCTTTCCTGCTCTCATTTGGCCTCTCTTCTGTCATGTTCTAAAGAGATATACACAAAATCCATGCAACATAATCATGGACTAATGAGCGAAGCATAATGGAGTATTTAAATTATACATTTTAATAAATATTGGACTTGCCAACATAGATACTTGAAGCATTTTATTTTGACTTATCAACTGTCATTTAAATTTCCTTTCTGTCTTTGATCTATCAATTTTAAGTTAACAGCATTTAACCTTTCTCCACTCCCTGAAAAAATGTGTGGGGAAAATGTGTGCCAAGCAGCTGGTGTATCATGATCAGCTGCTTGGTAGGCCCTTTAAATGCCTCCCCCCCCCCCACCAGCCTTCTCTGGCAATGGAGAGCATTGATCCTGCCAGGGAAGGCAGGGAGGGGGGCATTTAAAGGGCATGCCAAGCAGCTGATCATGACATATCAACTGCTTGGCATTCTGCCTCTCCCCTCCTAGACCCTTCCTCTAAACTGGCTGAATTGCTGAATCATTATTTGGCATATTTAAAGTGCAGGGATGGGCGATTCTGGTAGTTTTGAGCTTATCTCAACTGAATTGCCCAAACCTACTGTGCCATCCTTAGCAAAGTGAATCCCTTCTTAGCACATTGAAATCAAGGTAGATTCAGATGGGTACCCATTTTGGTCTGAAGCAGCAGAACAGTTTGAATCCAGATAAACCTTTAAGACCAAGAAAATTTGATTTAAGATATATGCTTTCATGTGCAAGCACACTTCTTCAGATACTCTGCTTAGGATGGCAGGTACATAAAGTTCATGTCTAGCATTTCCTTTCCAAATTCATCACATGTGAGGTCCAAAAATCTTTGTTCACTGTGTATATCTGCTATGACCTGAAATCAAAGATGAATGATGTTTGTGGGGGTATACAAAGAAATGTTTACTCTCAAGTTTCTTGCTCTTCCTAAAACTTTGTGCTTCCAAGCAGGAAATACTGTAATATAAAGGGTACCCCTTGACACTTCCTCATCTTTGAAGAAAAGGTAAATTGAGCATAGAAGAGACTTGGGGAGAGTCAGTGTGATATACCACATAAAATCTTTGACAGGCTCCAGAGATTTGGGTTCAAATGTCAACTGCGCCATGAAACTCATGTGTGATTTTGGGTCAGTGACTCTCTCAACCTAGTTTAGAATGTAGCTGTGGAAATGTAATGGAGTGAATGGCAGTGCACACTCCTTTGAGTTCCTTAGAAGAAAAGTGGGATATAATAGCAATAAGTACAAAAATATATGCAGAGGAAACCCTGTACCTCTGCAGTCATTATCCATTTGTGCCATCTCCTTGGGAATGGGAAACTTTTTACAGGACAAACAAAAAAGTAGTACTCTTTTCACTCAACTTGTGGTATTCAGTGTCACTGACTGTTTATGCAGTGGTATTTGCTTCAACTTTGCCCTGCATTCCCCTAGGGTGTATTATTCTCTTCTGCATGCCAACTCACTTGTTGGTCAGTTTTAAGCATGGCATTTTTTTCTGAAATTGTAGGTGGAGATTCTTCTATCTGTAGTAACATTAGGGTAGCCATTTCAGCAGACCATTAAATTGTTGTGTCTGTCCCACCTTCATAAGTTAATACATTTAATTCCTTTGTTGTTGTTGTTGTTGTTGTTGTTGTTGTTGTTTTACAAAACCAGGGGAAGTCTAGAACTGGGGGAAAAAAGAAATTGATCCAACAAGCTGTAAAAATCAAAAATTTAATGAAGCCACTTGCTCCATCCACCCCTCCCCATGTGTATTGCTTGCCGGCTGGAGTGGATCAATCTGCTTTTACACCTGGTTGTAAACTGCACGGAGCTTTTATTCCAACCCCAGATTGATTCAGTCCCTGCCCTCTACACAGAATGTGATTTCCATTTGGATTTTGGGTGATTTAAATTTTCCTTCTGCAGCAAGAAGAATTGATCCGGAGTGCCCTTACCTTTATTGTGCGATATCTCAGACTGCTTTAAATTCTGAATATCCATTTGGGAAAGAAAGCTCCGTGGTAGAGAACCTCTGATAGGCTACACCTGGTCATGTGACATGCTTACCTTAAAGGAGAAGCCCCTAATTTCTCTCAACTTCTGTCGGTCCTGGATTTTTCCTCCCTCCTCTGCCTTTTTTGATCCTCTCCCCCACCCCTCCAAGAAAAGAAAGAGGCTCCCTGCCTGCCTCCTCTCCTCCCCCCCCCTTCAAGAAAAGAAAGAAAGAGGTTTGCCTCCCCCCCTTTCTGAGCCTCCCTAACCACGTGCAGGAGACTTTTCTGTTTCAATGGGGAGGGGGAGGGGGAAAGAAGACCCGAGTTCAAAGCAATCTGAATTCAACAGGATTGAAAATGGAATAAAGAAAGTAAGTGCAGACTCTGCACTGGAATGCAATGTGGATCTGCTCCCCTGCCCAATTCTTTCTTCTGTGTTGGACTGTGACTTCCTTCTCAGCTGACACCCCCTGCCCAATCCATCCATGTTGTGCTCTGCTTTGCAAACTGCTGAGCAGCAGTGCTGGTGGAGGGGAGGAAGCTCCTCTCACATGCACAGTTGTTGCCATTTGACTTCCACCGTCAGCTCCACATGATGCTTTGTGAACCAGAGGCTAGTACTGGCTGCCTCCACCTTCTCTGCTGGACTGCTGCTTCCTTCTGAACTGGCCTCATTGTCCCACCTGCCTCCCTATACCAGACTCTGCTTCACAAAGTGCCTAGTGGAGCTGGTGGTGCAGCTCAACCAGCAACAACTGTGTGTGCAGGGGGAGCCTTCCCCCCACACTTTCCCACTGGCTCCACTGCGCAAAGCAAAGCCCAGCATGGACAGGTTGTCAGGGAAGAGGTCAGGAGGAAGGCAGCCACTGCCTGACAGAGAAGGAAGAAACTCTATTCCTTGCATTAAATAATAGCAATAAATATTCTAATTAATGAATAAATATAGCATTGCAGGTTTGACATTGAAGCTGTAAGAAGTAACTGGATCTAGTGCATTGCCTTAATCCACCAGGAATGATCTCAGTCTTTGCAGTTTTATTCCACCCAGAATCATCCATAATTTTTCTAATATTGATGCATTAGATACCTGATAGTGGTGTGATTGGAGAGCCTCTTGTGGCGCAGAGTGGTAAGCAGTCATGCAGTCTGAAAGCTCTGCCCATGAGGCTGGGAGTTCAATCCCAGCAGCAGGCTCAAGGTTGACTCAGCCTTCCATCCTTCCGAGGTCGGTAAAATGAGTACCCAACTTGCTGGGGGGTAAATGATAATGACTGGGGAAGGCACTGGCAAACCACCCCATATTGAGTCTGCCATGAAAATGCTGGAGGGCTTCACCCCAAGGGTCAGACATGACTCGGTGCTTGCACAGGGGATACCTTTACCTCTATCTTTACCTTTTTAGTGGTGTGATATTTGTTCTCATTCCCACTCTACCCTTTTGATTCTGCAAGAAGGGATTAACAGACAAATGTGAGTTTTGGAGAAGCTGAGCCAGACAGTGGCTCTTGGCAACTTCCATCTGTGAGGACAATCCTCCTCCTGCTCTTTGCATAGATTCTAGCCTACTCCTGCTTCCCCAAACTGCACGCATTCTCCATCGCCAAAATTGATATTTACCATTACCCGGCTGCTGTTGAACTACTTTATTTAAATCTCTCTGAAGAGCCAGTTGAATTACTCATTCATACCTTTTGTCAAAGTTAGGCTGGGGATATTATAATATTTTCTTGGTCTCTTTGGAGGTCATCCAGCAAACAGCCCATTCATCTGCTGCAATGGATTCCAAATAACTCTGCTGGGATGTTTGCCTCCTGTTCAAGTGTCTTCTCATATTTTACCTGCAGCTGATGAAACCAGAGCTCTGGGAGAGAATCCTGACTTGCTTCCCAAAGATTTCCCCTCATGACTTCCTATTCTAGGCATTTCACAGCCTCACCGTACCTCACATTTCCCCAAATTAATGAAACGTGACAACTTGCTTTGCAGATCACTGCTGCAGGATTTTCCACCCATCTGTAGCACAGGTTTTCTTGTAAGAACTTGTGAGTAGATAAATATTTAAGCAAAAAACGTACCATGTGTTTGTTACAATGCTTTCCTAAACTCGACAAACCTTTGACATAGCCCCAGCTCAGATGGAGAGCACCAGACCTGGGTCTGGCACTACAGATGCTCACTCCCCATGCAAGGCAGCAGCATCCCGTCCCTGTGAGTATCCTTCTGATTCCCTTTTCCCTCTGCAAACCCTTTCCCCAGCTGTTTTCTGGGCAACTTAGCAAGCTATGTAAGAAGTGGCTGGAAGAAAGGATGGGGCAGGGAACAGGGGCAGGCAAGGGCAGAATGAAGCTGCCCTTCTCACCCATTCCTTCTACCACTGTGAAACACATCCTCTGCCACAGTTCACTGGCAGCCCAGTTTCCTGGCAGACCCCAACTGGTATCTAGTTCAGCCCCAGACTTCCTAATATGACTTCAAAGGACTCTATACCTTGAGCAACTCCTTACAATTATCCTCAGAATTAATACGATGCAAAAATGCAATTCGTGCCCAATAGGCAGCCACAAGGTGATCCAAAGAGAAGGCAGGTCCATTGGGGAAAGATGAAACATGATGTAAAACTGGTGGAAGTGAATGAACAGAGGGGAAAGGGACTTGTGGCCAGGGACAAGTCAAATCTGCAATTCTGCTTCTTCCATTAAGAGAAAAGGGAAAGATTTTTGAGGATGGTGTCGTGAGATCACTTTGTTGGGTTGGATAAGCTTCCAAACATGCAGTAGAGCCATTAAATTGTACCAAAACTACTGTATGTGCAGTTATCTTAATGCAGAGGATCCATATTTGAAACCAAGTTACTTCATGGGTTCAGGCTTATGCTCCTCTGTCACATATTGAAGTGTTTCCAAAGGGGTTAACATCCAGTTGTTCCCCCAGGCAGATTTTTGACAAGCTCTGTCTTGTCAGTACATTTAATGTCTGGATTCCATAGCCAGAGGACAACGTCTGTGTCGCGGGAAGACAGGTGTCATATGCTGACCTTCAAATGTTAAACTGGATACACTTCAGCCACATAAAAAAGTCTCTGATTCGACTCCTGTGATTTCAATGCAGAGAGAGAACTAGGCCAAGACCATTTTGGTTACCGCCATTCTGGCTGAGTCCAGATGGTAGCCTATTGTCCAGGATCTGTGGCCAAGGGGATACAGAAGAGTAGCTCTGGAGGCCTGCGTTGACATGATATGTTCTGTCTGGCAGACACCTGCACCATGAATTGTATTGCCCTGGAATCGGTGTCCCAGTTAGATGCACAGAGCACTTTTGAAAACCGTGTACGAAATGATCTAGCATCATTAAAATAAAGTTAATGTTGAGATGCTGCCATGGGTCACCTCACATATTGTGCAAATGTTCTAATTTTGTTGGCACCTATGCACGGTTTACGAAGAGGAGGGGGGGGGAAGCCTGTACGGCTGGAAGCAGATAATAGGTTACTTTAAAAACTGAAAGCCACTTGAGAGAGGCATTACTTTCCCCAAAGTACACCCATTTGTTTCCTACCATTCATTTAGGTTTTGGTCATAATATGAAACCTGCCAAGTCTGTTTTTTTTAAGCAAAAGTGGGACAAGTCCACACAGCACAAGCAAAAATCCAATACCCCCCCCCCACACACACACCCATGTGATACCTTTATGAAGGCTAACCAAACTAATGCAAAACCCTGTGTAAGCTTTCCAGGTCTTCTGAACTCTTTAGTGAATTGGATGTTAATAACAGAGGACAGGGGAAAACTGGGTGTTTTGTTACAACTTGGATGTTTTAGGAAGAAGGAAGAAGTGGGGAAATGACTGTATCCAGGGGCAGATATAAAAACCAGCAGCTCCTCTAATGTTTCTCTAACACCATGTGGAACCAACATATCTCTTAAAATTGGGGGTGCAAAGGAAAGAGAGGGTGCCATTTCACCAATTGCAGAAATTAATTTTAAGGGATGCAATAGGTGAAAAGTCAGTGCCACCCAAATTGAGTCATATTCCCTATTACGGTAAACCCTGTAAGCCCAGGTTCTTTTTTCTTCAGCTGAAGAGTCCCCTACAATACCGGCTCACTTAAGACATTTCGAAGGAGGTCATGATCCCTTTTTCAAACTGCCTTCAGCCCTCTGACAAAACATCCATTTCTTTCCAGCCCAAGAGGACATGATACAAACGCTTCCTGGGAAAGCTGAAGCAGTTAGGAGAGCCCTACGGGTTTCTGGTTGTAGGCTGCCCTAAGCCAATTTTAAAAATTCAATTTCTCTTCTCTTGTGCCATTTAGCATATGCAGAGCCGCATAACAACAGCACATGAAATGATTACGAGTGGCCTGGGAGTTGTTTGTTTTCTAATGTGATGTCTTTTTAATTTTCATTTTTAAGAACCGTCCCTTCTCTCCCCTTTACAAGGATGTTGACACTGTGATGGGAATCAGAGGGTTCTTGTCTATGTGACCTAGAACTCAGAGGACTATCACCCGGCGGGTGGATGAAATCTCCACAGAACTCCAAAGAGCAACTACTCCCTCTCTCAGGGCACAAAACAGCTGCTGCAACTTAATCCAGGCAATCCTAGGTCCCACTGGGGAATTTGGAATTGTAGCTCTGAATGTGATGGGGGTGGGAAAATGATATCTATTCATGGGCCTCTTTTTTCATGTGCCCCTCGACTGTTCTGGCTGCAAATGGAGGGAGGTTGTCCAGGCTTAATCAATCTCCCTGACACCTAGGCAGATAGAGGATGGATCTGACAGCTCCCAAGCTGTTGGCTTAGCATTCCCATATGTTTCCTCATAATTCTTGAGGAGCAGATGCTTTGAACTCCTTGCTGCATCCTTTATAACTGTCCTCGCTTTCACACTGGCCAACAGCACACTGTCTTTGTGTATGTGTGTAGGATATAAATTAACCAAAATACTTGCTTATTTATACACTTGAAAAATCATGACAGACCCCAATGTAACTTGCTTTGAAACTCCCGTCATCATAGTTGTCTAAGATTGTGACTGTCCTACAGTAACAGCTAGACCCTCACAATGTTTGTGAAGCCACTCTCAGTCACAGCAGATCTTAGTGACCTGGGTGTCAGCTGCACAAAGCTTTTATTCCAATCCCAGGTTGATTCAGTCCCTGCCATCTCCACTGAATGCGATTTCCATTTTGATTTTGTCCGATTTTAATTTTCCCTATGCAACAAGCATGATTGATCCAGAATGACCCTACCTTTTCCTCGCAATATCCAGGAGTGGCTTTAACTCTCAATATTTTAAGAATCGGATTGAAAAACCACGAGTAATCATGCAGGTCGCTGGAGTTCTGTGTTAGAAAAGCCATGATTGGCCAAGTCTTCCCAGGTGACAAGCTTGCTTTAAAGGGGAAGCCCCTAATTTTCTCTCCGGTAGAGATTTGCATCTTGGATTTTTTTTCTCCCTTCTCTGCTGTCTGCAATCCTTTCCCCCCCACCTTTCAAGAAAAGAAAGAAAAGAAAGAAAGCTGTGCTTGGCTCCTCCAATCCTCACCCCCCTTCAAGAAAACAAAGAAAGAGGATCTGTTTGCCTCCCCCCTCCCCTTATGATCCTCCCTAAGCATGTGCAGAACACTTTTTTGTTTCAATGGGAAGGAGGGGGAAGAGGAAGACCCGAGTTCAAATTGATCAGAATTCAACAGTACTGACAATGGAATAAACAAAGTAAGTGCAGATTCAATCCTTGATAGTTCAACGGTCTGGCTATGTATGCCATTGTTATGAGAAAATCTTGCACTTCTTCAGGGCAACATTCATGCCTTATCCCTCTTCTGTTTTGTTCTCACAGTAACTTTGGGAAGTAGGGTATCTGAGAGGCTACAACTAGCCGAAGGCCACCCAGTAAATGTTGTTCTTGAGTAGGGGTTTAGTCCTAGTCCTTGTTCTGGCACAATCATCCAGTGGTAAAGATTTTCCAGAATTCTACCAACTTCATAGTAAAAGTGAGGGGTTTCATGTTTCAATAGAAGAAGAAGAAGAAGAAGAACAAGAAGAAGAAGAACAAGAAGAAGAACAACAAGAAGAAGAAGAGTTGGTTCTTATATGCCGCTTTTCCCTACCTGAAGGAGGCTCAAAGCGGCTTACAGTCGCCTTCCCATTCCTGGAACATGATATTTCTTTGTGGATACTTCTCCACAAAGAAATATCATGTTCCAGGAGATAGTAAATGCCTAGTTCAGAGAGAGGTTGGCAGTGGCCTAGGACAGGAAGTGGAGTCCCATTTCTAAAGAAATATACTCTGGACCCAGGAGACTCAAATAACAATAGTACAAACTCAAATGTACCATCCCTTAGCAGAATGATGGAACAACTGGTATCATGACAACCCAAAAGATTCCTGAATGGAGTGAATTGTTTGGATCCTTTCCAGTCTACCTTGGACAGGAAGTGGTATCTCACTTCTAAAGAAACCTCTCTGGACCCAGGAGACTTGAATAACTACAGTACAAACTCAAATGTTTGACAGAGTGATGGAACAAGTGGCATCTGGACAACTCCTTGGATTCCTGAATGAAGTGAATTGTTTGGATCCTTTCCAATCTGATTTCTGGCCTGGTTGTGGAATTAAAGCAACCTTGGTGGATGACCTGCACTGGGAAGTGAGGGACAGTATGACCCTGTTGATTCTCCTGGATTTCTTAGCAGCTTCCAATTTCTTCTGTCATGATAGCCTTCTGAACCACCTTTCAAGCCTAAGATGGGATGCACTGCTCTGTGGCAGCTTGGGTTGTACCTAGAAGGAATATTTCAGAGGATCATGCTAAGGGACTGGTGCTCAATGCCTTGGTCTCTGGTCTATGGGATTCTGCAAAATTCCATCATGCTCCTTCCCCACTTCTTTTCAATATCTAAATGAAACTGCTGAGAGAGTTCATCTGGTAATTTGGACAGGGAAGTCACCAGTATGCAGCTCCATCTCATGGTTACAGTGGATTCTCGAGTGGCAGTGGGAGCTGAAGTGAAGCCTGGTGGCAGTTTTGGGATCAGTGAGAGCTGACATGCTGAAACTTAATCCTGACAAAACAGAGGCAGGAAGAAGTATTTATCCAAGAATTGCTGTGTTGCCTTTTCTGAATGGGGCTGCACTCTCCATAAAAGATCAGAATCATAAATCGTGTACATGGGCGGGTTGGATTCTGGCCTACTGCAGCAAATGTACAATCCCTTTATCTATTGCTGAAATGGCTCAAATTCAGGGGGGAAATGTAACCGTGACCAGTTGAGTCATCTGAATATATGTAAACTGCCTGTTCAAAGAAATCAATGAAGTCAACAACAGCCGCAAGAACAAACAGAACATGTCAAGGCTCACGTGTAACATCATAACAATGGCCATACTTCTTAGAAAATTATTATAATTATAGCTAAAGTTAGCACTATCAGGGGTTTTGAAATTCATGCTGGATTTTAGGCATCCTGCATGTTTCAACCCTAGTACTGATTAGTGGTTTCTCAAAAGATGAACAACACCTACTTCATAAAAATAACTTACCTTAAAGCTCTTTCAGAGTTCTTTCAGAGTTCCAGGGGCATCCAACTGGAAATCTACTATCATCAGCACTTAGGATGCTTATATCTGAGACTTCATTGGCAAAATTCATACATCAGATGATGGCTCGGGCAAAATATGAATCAGCATAATCCGATGGCTTGCTGTGTCAGACTAAGCATGGAGGTTTAATTCCACCATTCAGATCAAATCCCTATTCAGTCTCCTTGGATGACCTTTGGCCAGTCATCTTTTCTGCAGCACAGAGTTCTTATATGAGAATGAATTGGGAGAGGCAGAATATTTTATGCTTCTCTAAGTGTCCTGGAGAAAAGATGAGATAATAGAATGTAATAGAAGCCAACCATGTTAGGTATCAATTCCTGCTCTTTTCTCCAATCACATCATTACCACTCCATTATGTTACTGGATGTCTTTGATATTTTAGTTTCTTCTTCATGATACTGGTAAACCAAAGCCTTAATATTGCACATGCAATACAATCTTAGATCTACTCCTCACACACTCTGTCAACTAGAAGAAGTAGTAGAGCTGATTCTTATATGCTGCTTTTCTCCACCCAAAGGATTCACAAAGCGTCTTACAATTGCTTTCCCTTCTCCCCCCCCCACAACAGACACCCTGTGAGGTAGGTGAGGCTGAGGCCCATTATGCATGGGGGTTTTAGTGTGCATTCGAGGTGGAATGGCGGCGACTAAAATCACCGATAACGCACGGAGCCGGCTGCAACTGGTCGCAGATTCGATGCATGCAAAAAAGCTGAATTAGCGAAACGCGGAAGAAAGCGCAGCTTCCGGGTGACTGGGGCACAACCAGAAGCGGCGCCAGGGTCGCCGCATGCATAATCGGTTACTCTGGGTTTTGACGCCATTGTGTCCCGTCCCGTGCATAAGCGGTATGCTTCGCTTCTTCCCCCTCCACGTTTTCCATGACACCTGGAATCGCCGTTTCGGTGGTCGTGCATAATGGGCCTGGGAGAGCCCTGAGATTACTGCTCGGTCAGAACAGCTTTATCAGTGCTGTGGTGAACCCAAGGTCACCCAGTTGGTTGTGTGTGGGGGAGCGTGGTATCAAATCCGAATTGCCAGATTAGAAGTCTGCACTCCTAACCACTACAGCAAGCTGGCTTTCTACAAGAGAGGGCAGAAACCTTTTGAATACTCTTCCCTGAGGTTGCAAAACAAAGGGATACTTTGTCTTCTGAGCATTATGGTAAAGGAATGGAACAGTTTCCAGTGTTTTAGTGGACTCTTTCTATGTTTAATGTTTAAAGTGGCTTAATTTGTGAGGAAATGGTTTGGATCAGGCAGAGTTTTTGAAAATGAACCTTAAATGATAATATTAAAGCACCGAAATGCATAGAGTTCCATACTGTCTTGTCCATATCTCTGGGGGAAGTACCAGATCTAAGCTCTGTAAAGAAGAAACATCTGCCAAGGAACATGGGGAAAGAGCCAAAGTAAGGAGATTGGAGCACCACAGAACTGAACAGAAATGTTTCTTTGTATGGATATTGTTGATTCTCTCAAAAAATATATTTTGAGAGAATCTTGACCTTGTGTAAGCCCCTTAATGTCTCAAGGTTTGGGTTGGAACCAGATCGAAATGTTCCTAGAGTAGAACAGGGCTTCTCTGCCTCCCCATTACCACTGCAATACTAATATCTACAAAATACTGCCCTTGGTTGACAGGGAGACCTTCAGGAACAACATGGGGATGCATCTGCAGTAGGAATTAGTGGAATTTGCCAATTTAGCCTGGATTCAACTCTTTTTTCACCTGAAAATGCCATCCTACTTTATCATGTCATAAGTAGACTGGGGCCCATAAGAAACCTAGAACATTGCAAAAAAATAGGGCTGTGTTTTTGGAGGGCATCTAAAGGGAAAATGTACTTCCATTTGATGATGGAGGGGAAGAGTCAAGACAGGGCTTCAGAAGCCACTTTGAATTACTTTCTCTCCCCACTCATGGTGCAGGCTACCGCTCAGACTGTAACACCCAGCTTATATGTCTTCCAATGGCCTCTGATTGGCCACTGTGTGATGCTGGACTAGATGACCCATTGATCTGACCCAGTATGGCTGCTCTTCTGTTCTCTCCCTTTGTTTTAGAATCATTTGCATTATATTGTTGTTGTTCTATATATATCTATACAAATTCCAAAGTTAAAAGAACACACAGCCCAGTGTGTTCTAACCATTCCAGGAAACATGACGCAGTGAAGTCCTTCTGAATTCAGCTGGCTTCTTTTCCAAAGTGTGGAGCTACCTTGAAAGGTTCTTCCACCGCCCCCTTTTGCTTCTGAGCTTGATGATGAACTACAAAGCACACCTGCAAAGGTCAAAACGTGATACATTACTGTTGTGCGGAATTATTTTCCCGGTGAATAAATAGTGCAGCTATAGGTCTTGTCAATTTCTATTTCTCTTTGTAAATTTCCCGGTTCACAATTGATTAGCAGGCACTTCAGGCGCCCCAATGAAAACTTTCACTATAGACTTATATCTGAATTTTGTACAGAGACAAATCAGGGGAGGGGGAATAGCCTTGTGTGGTGGCAGAATACTTGATCTCCTGCTGTGTCCCTCTTTTCGAAAAATGTATGCAACAGTCACTTAGCAGGAAAGACGGCACTGCTTTTTTGTGGGATGTGCTCTGCTTCTGAAGCAATTGTTTGTTCCTGATGCTCTCAAAATTAAAACCTCATTTACTATGCAATCCTAAAAGAAGTTAAACCTTCCTAAGCCTATTTATTTCAATTAATTTAGAAGAACGTAAGACTGCTTTGGATTCCACCATCAGTGTGATTAATTAAAATGAATATAATATTTAAATCTGACAGCTCAGTTTGGAAAGCTGTCCTTGTTTATTCTGATGTCAGGAAAACAGTCAAACATTTATGGATTTGGATGTTTGTAAAGATAGAACTAATCAGTCCAGCAGATGCACTAGTGCTAACTAGTGCTAACAGTAGTTTTAGGAATGAACTAGTTAGCCCAGCAGATATGATCCTCGATGACCTTAACAGCTTGGGTTCCAAATGTGCTTTCTGCTCATTCAAAACTGAATTTCAAATGTGATGCATATGCATGCTCCCAGAGGAAAATAGTATACGCTTGCAGTTTTTGCTACCATTGCAGTACACAGGTATATCAGGGTGAGTCATAAAGCACTCCTACTAGGATCCCAATTCAAACATGCATGGGTTTATTTCAAACTAAAATGTATTTAAACATGTCTCTGGAATCAGTGGAAGGCTACATGAAAGTTCTCCCAGTAATGCATTCCTCTTAGTCTTGTTAGGGTGCTCTAAAAAAATTGGCAACTGCAATTCTTCAAGGATAGGCAAGGTCCATACTATGAGAATTTGGGGAAAAACCTAACCCCATCTACTCTACAGCCATGATCTTGCCCCTTCAGTCTCCTTTTTGTTCCCCCAAATCATAGAACATTTAAAAGAAACACCATTTGATTCCCTTGAGCATGCCAAGACTGCTGTTTTGATGTGGTGTCAATCAAAGATTGCAGAATTCTTTAGGGTTAGAGAGATGGAAACACCACCTTCAGACGTGTACAGAGTTGGATGGAGGACACGTCAAGAAACAATAGCTTCACATCTTGATATTTTGTTTAACAAAGGTTTCTATGATTTTGTAGCAGTACCTTTTGACTCACCCTTGTATCTGCAGCTATGTAGACTCAAGATTCAAGACACATTTATTGGCATAATTGCAGCTATGTATGAGACTGGATGCCACTGCATGGTCACAAACATGCATTAAATGCAGAGAGGACAAATTTCTCTGCCCAGTTGCTCTCCTTTGATTTCTTGGCTATCAGCTGCTTTTCTTTTCTCACCCCTTGCAAATGCAGGCAAGAAACATGTAAGGGAACAAAAAAAGACAACTTCTGGGAGAGACTGTGGAAAAAAACTAAAAAGGCAGCTCTCTTTTTGCCAGAAGCATGGATGAAGGAATACGCTAGAAGGATGTTCTCCAGCCTCCAGACACAAGTAGCAGCTGTCATATTTGATAACTACTGCAAGTACCAGGGACTTCGATGCAAACATACTCTCACCTAGCATAATTGTTGTTGTTGTTGTTGTTTCTCTTCCTTGTGGGACTCAGAACTGGATCATGACCAGGAGGAAACAGTTGAGTTGATCATCCCAGTTTTGTTAATCTAAAAAGCCTGAAATATAGCCATTCGGTTGAAAGAGTGAAATGGTATGTTTGAGTCAGAATGAGTTATACTGGAAAGGAAGATTTATAACAAGCTCACTGGAGTCTTTCTTTTGTACACCTGTTTCCTGATGGACATTTGTTATTTGCTGCTCTATAGCCCACTGTGTAATGAAGCTACCAGACTGATGCACTAGAGAAAGCTGGAGGCTGATATTGAATTTTTTTTTACTCTACTAATCCAGATTTGTTCCATGTAAGTCAGCCATGGCCAACACTATTGAAGCTCATCTCTATTTCCCTCAAAATCACTTTGTGTGTAAATAGAGAAAATAACGCCATAGGCTCTTCTAGTTCTATTATGCCTTTAGTGGCTGAAGTCTAAACTTCCAGTGGTACATTCAATAAGAGAAAATGGGTTTGTCTTTGAGATGCCAAGTTTCAGGCAATGGGTTTCATGCATTGATTTTCACAAAAGTAATAAGATTTGGGTCACTGTAAAAGCAAGTTAATCTATTATTGGTGACAGTGCAATCTACCCACCTCCCGCTGACTTTACCCCCTGTTGCTTCCGTGAGAGAAACCCAACATTTCTGCATTAAGATGTTGCTAGGCTAGTCACACACCGGTGTGTTGGGTTCATTTGTATCTTGATATATATGTATTTTTAGCTTGCATTTTTAGCATACATATATTTCCTAGCAGAAATACAACTGTTCAACGTGGAATGAAATATTGGGGGGGAGTGTGTCTTTAATAGAAAGGAGAGAAATGGTAATGCATGTTAATGAAAGCACATTTCTTCATTGAAAGTTGTTTCCTCAGGACAGGGATGAAATAATGAGGGCCACAAAATTTATGGCACGTGGATGCAAGCCCTGGATTTTGAGACTGGGGAAGGAAGCTGTTCCAATCAGAGCTCATGAAATGATCTCAACTGCATGCATTTTGATGTCACAACTCTTTTTTTTTAAAGTCAAATACTCTTCATTATGACATGCATGTGTAGAGACCCACAGACTAGAATAAACTGCATTTGACATTTACAATCCCTGATCAGATCCCCTAACATATAATTTAGCCTCTGCAAAATATCTGCAGGGACTGATGCATTGAGGGAAGGTGGCTTAACCATTTTCCCAATGCTGTTTTGATTAGCAGAACTGACCCCCTGTGCTAGCTGCCTATAAGTAGGAGAAAAGAAAGAGTCTTGCGATTATCTTTTTACCTATTAGAGCTGGAAGCCATTGGGGAGGGCACTTCTGAATGAGGAAAATAGGGAAGGGAGAGTGTGAACTATTCCCTTGCCCAGCACGGTTCAGAAAGCATTGTAGGATGGGCTGTTTATGCTTTAGCCCAGGGGTAGTCAAACTGCAGCCCTCCAGATGTCCGTGGACTACAATTCCCATGAGCCCCTGCCAGCAAAAGCCAGCAAAAGCTGGCAGGGGCTCATGGGAATTGTAGTCCACGGACATCTGGAGGGCCGCAGTTTGACTACCCCTGCTTTAGCCGTTCAGTTATCAACTGACCAGAAAACTGGTTTGTTCCTGTGCCTATAATGCTAGCTTGACGCACAGAGATAAGCAGGATTGTCTGCTAATGTTTGCGGTTTATGCTGTTTTGAAAGGCACAGGAACAAGAGAAGGTGAAAGAGATGGCAACCCCACCCCCCTTTTATTTTTGGTCCAAATGGTGCCTAATGGGGAGAAATCATCCTACTGCTCATCAGGCAGTAGCTTCCAGATAAACTGCCAGGACTAACTTTTCTGTTGCATTTTTCATGGATTCTGCCATTACGATGCAAAATTTATAATGCTTGCTTTACAAATGCATTGCATGCCACAGTGTGAAATGAACTTTAACCAGTTTTTCATACTTAATTCTCCTCTTATTCCCAAAGGGGAAAATTTCCATCTTCAATCCCCCGAAAATTCTGAAGGAAGTTTAAAACAATCGTTAGCTGCATGTCTCTGCATTTATGTTTGCGTCTTTTCTGAAAATGTTTACAATGGAGACGTTGCCCTTGAATATACATTCCAGGCTCTTAGCTATTTTAAGACAAGCATGTCATACATTTAAGATGCAATATCCCTTCCAGCTTTTGCAAGGCAAAGCATATTTTAACTCTGGGAAGACTTAAAACAATATCTCATCTATTTAAGAATTTGATCTGTCTGTCCTAACCTATGTATGATGGAACCCCTCATTGATGGACTGGTGCACAGTGCCCTATGACCCATGGCATCTACTACCAATCTAGGCTTATGCCAAAACCTGATTCCAGGTTCTCTAGTCAGCTAGGATTCAGTTCTGACCAGACTCCATTTTCAACTTGATCAATTTCCAGTAACAAATGAGCACCAGCTTGGTGTAGTGGTTAAGAGCGGTGCCTCCTAATCTGGTGAGCCAGGTTTGATTCCCCGCTCCCCCACACATGCAGCCAGCTGGGTGACCTTGGGTTCACCACAACACTGATAAAGCTGGTCAGACTGAGCAGTAATATCAGGGCTATCTCAGCCTCACCCACCTCACAGGGTGTCTGTTGTGGGGAGAGGAAAGGGAAGGCGACTGTAAGGCGCTTTGAGTCTTTTTCTGGTAGAGAAAAGTGGCATATAAAAACCAACTCTTCTTCTTCTTCTTCTTCTTCTTCTTCTTCTTCTAGATTCAAACCATAGACCACAGTGACAATCATCTGGCACTCTCTCTGCAATGTAGCTTATGCAGCCTAATCACAGTCATGAAATGAGGTATTGAAAATAGGAGAGTAATAGCCACAATCAGCTCTGAATATGATAGCTAAGGGTTAAGATTTACCTCCAGGGTTTTTTGAA
The DNA here is from genome assembly GCF_049243985.1 of Paroedura picta. Classification (NCBI taxonomy): domain Eukaryota; kingdom Metazoa; phylum Chordata; class Lepidosauria; order Squamata; family Gekkonidae; genus Paroedura; species Paroedura picta. The sequence goes on along the minus strand of NC_135375.1, from coordinate 85,876,124 downwards.
ATATTATTTGGACAAAAAAAATTGTTCTTTTCCCTCAGTGAAGCAGCAGAAGGGTATGAGGAAAGTCAACAGAACTCTAATAATTTTCAGAATATTCCTTGGAGAAATAGTCCTGTACCTTTATTTGCCCAGTGAAGCTTTCATATCATTGGAACTTCCATGCTCCAAGACAGTATACTTCTTATGTTGAGAACATGACTGTACATGTGAGGCTGTGGTTAACTGAATCAGACTGTTGGTCAATGGAAGTTAGTACTGTCTAATTAGATTGGCGGTAGTTCTCCAAGCTGCAACACAGCTGTCTCTCATACTCCTTGCTTCTTGATCCTTTGCACTGGAGATACTGGGAACTGAACCTGGGATCTTCTTCATGTCAATCAGAGTATCCACTCTCCACAACTGAGTCTCAGCCCAACATGTGTAAGGGAATTACTCTACCAACTGCATCTTGCAACAGACATGAAAATTACTTACCATGGAGGAGGCTAATCATGATTTTTCCATTTAAAAAGAAATAGCTCCATAGACCTTAAAGCCATGATTAGTGATATTTCTCCCACCAAAGACTTATGTAGACCCAGCATGATGTAGCATACTTCTAATGTTGGGTGAAAAAAGAGGAATGAAATTACCTTCATGTATTGCTTATGAGTGCCTGGGGATGTCTGGCTGGCTACTGATAGAAACAGAGTACTAGATTATGGATTTCATTGGTTTATAAGAACATAATAATTTGGTGGCACTGCTGCAGCCAGCTCCTCCTTGCCGCCGTGGCTGGCTGCTATACTCTGCTCAGGTGGAGCAGCAGAGCGGGGCAGTCAGGTGCATCTGCAGACAGGGGGCAGAGCGGCGAGCAGCTGGCCATGGAGGGCAGAAGCTGTAGGGGCCGGCTTCGCTAACTGCACCCTGATTGGGCCGAGTTGGAGTCCGGACACTTGCCGGAGGCCGGACACACTCCACCCCCCGGCCAGTTTCCTAAATATTAAGAGGAACCCATGGATGGATATGATATATGTGGCTGATGCAATAGTGACTTTTTAAAAAAATCATATTTGTTATTGGTTTTATTGAATTTTTAGACTATGTTAACTGCCCCGAGACAGTATGTCTGAGAGGGGTGGTATATAAATTCCTGAATAAATCAATAAATTACTGAACTAAGTGTGTCAAGCTGCACTTTCAAATATTCTCTGAATTGCCAAAATTATCTGCCAGGACATAGTGTCCTTTTGAACTGCATATGGCGACCTTAAGTCACAAAAACCTGAAAGCTACTTACAAAGAATGACCTATTTCTACGCCAAGAACTGGCTAGTTACAGAACCAAGTCCTGCTTTGCATCACTTTGAATGTTATTGGGTTGACATTCTGTTGACAGTTACCCACCAGGAGAGATCCTTTTGAATTACTTGACCTGTAGCCACCACAAACAGGGAGGCTCACACAGAAAATCCTGCCTTCGGGGAGAAAGAAAAAAGCCAAAGGCTAAGATTGTAAAAAAATAAATAAATAAATAGTCTCCAAACGCAGCTGAAAATCTAATGGGCTGGTGCAGAACCACAAAAATCAATAGGATCACTACAGCCAACAATTGTAGGGGCAGGTCTAATTCCCCAGGTAATGGAGGTAACTTTCAAAAGTGCTGAACAGCCAGGAGCTCCCATTGACTTCAACACTTCTGGAAATTAGGCCAGTCACTGAGGGTGTTTTAAGAGCATACTTAGAATCGAAATTACATGGCTGTCCTAGAGGCTTTTCTTTTTCAAATCAGATAGAAAATGGCAAAACTGGCACTGTTTCTATAAGGAGTTCTAGGCTGACAGACCCAGAGGAATTGACACCGAACCCATACTTTGAGTGAGTAAGAAAGGGAATAGAAGCTCCATATTACAAAGGCAGTTAAAATCACTTCCTGGTGTGAAAATATGGCAAAGAATGGCATAAGAAATAGACTTCTAGCAACCTAGGCAAAACATTTCGATTAAGGCTGCCTTCTTATGAAACCATTTTAGCTGATTTTGCCATTTCCCTTTAAAACAGACATCACCTAAATTTCAGTGTATTTTCGCCTCACCGAAACATCAATCTGCGTATCTTTTTGAGATACCAAAGGAAGTATTCTAGTCTGAATACACACAGGAAAGGCCTGTATACTTATATCTTTGGTTTCTTATTAAAATAAGATACCAGAATCAAAACACCCTGGAATGAACAAGCACATTTATCCTTAACCCCTAGCCTCACCAATTAGCATTTGCCCCCCTGGTCATTAAAACTTGTTTCCAGCAGCTAATCAGCTAACACTTCATTTACTAATGAAACTCCAATTTTGAGCTTTTGGGCTCCTCCTATGACATGAATTCAGTAAGAATATGTTTGATTGACAGATTTTCTTCAAGGAGGATCACAACAATCCTTCCCCTGGCCTTGACAACGACCCACCGGCCTTTCTCATGAGGATCTGTTTCTCTGAGGGGACTTATGAGGCTTCTCCAGCAACCTGATGAATCTCTTCAAGCACAGTCTCAAACACCAGATGCTCAGCAGGCTAGTTACAGACTGAGTTCATACAGTGAAGGAAACATATGGCAAGAAATCTCCTCTACCCAAGGGAGTATTTTGATAGAGGCCTTTTGCTGCCTGTTTTGAAATTCTGGCATTTAATTCCAGCGCAGTCAAACTTGACCTGACAAGACTGGTTAACTGCCATCCCACTCCAACAGTTCATGAAAAAGAAAAAGGGACCACCAATAAGCTCACTCTCCTGTGGGCATGCACACACTGACCCATCTTCCTCCTTAGCAGCAACATCTATCTTCTTAAAAGCATCCGTTCCTCGTCTTCAGAAACAGACTGTCAGCCCTGAGAAGGCAACAGAGGCTTCTGAAGTAGATGAACACTGCTGCTGCTGAGGGAGGCTTGGCATATCCTCCTGCTCTTCAAGAGAGAATGGGGCTGTCAGGAGCTGCTGGTTGTTAAACAGGCAGCCTTTGGATTGAGAGTTCTGCTGCCTGCTGTGGACAGCAGGAAACTAAAGGGTGTACACTGAGAAACATCCAAACTATTAGTATCTCCTAATATTTCTAAAGAGCCACAATAGGCGGAACATTGTCTGGGACCTGTCCAGTGTCCAGCCTGTGCTTCTACCTGCACGGGCCCATATAGATGTGGTCAGTGAAGCTGGCCGCACCTGGATTGGGCCAGCCCCTGAAGAGCCCACCTCCAGAAGCCAACTGCAAGGCGCTAATGCAGCCATGCACCCAGACACTGGCTGGCTGCTGAGGAGGGCACACCTTGCTTCAGCTGCCAGTTGACCCGACTGCCAGTGCATGTGGCAGCCGAGCCAGCTGCAGGGCCATTGCCTCACCACACATTAGTACTGGCTGCTCAGGTGTGCCGCAACATGGCTACTGGCTTTGGGGCCATTCACCTCGCAGCCAGCAGGAGCACCACTTAAGTTGGCGGCGGCGCCATCATGGGAGGCCCGCAGCTAGCACCTGTTGCATTCCTGGGTACAACGGGCTTTCAGTCTAGTTTTGTTATATATTCAGATCCAGATTTTTTTTGGGGGGGGGGGATTTTATTGCGGTGGCTTATTTTCAGGTTCTGATTTTACAAACTTCCAAAGTAGGTGACTCTGTGCAGCTGTGCTGATCCCTATTGATTCCTAAAATGGTGGTGAAGCTGCACCCAATTGTGGGAGCTCCAGCAGTAAACAAACACCTGTTTGCATTTTCCTACTCTTGCAGTGATTGACTGAAAATAAGAATTCCTTATTTTCCAAGGAAAGTTTTGCATTTGCCATCTTTTCCAGTTGTGGCCTGTTTCCTTTCACAGAGCGTATGTGACTTATTTTGCTCACTCCACCCTCCTCCCATTCCTTTTGTTCTATCATTATTTCCTATGTGGAAATTTCGGGGGGTAGAGTGGCTGTTTTTCAACCAAATGACACCAAAAATGCTACAGAGTGAGTGCTGCCTCTCCTCTAAAAAACTCTCAAGTTTCAAGTATATTTGTCCAAATGGTGAACAGGTGCCCATAGAAATTACAATGAATAAATGGACTCCACCCCCACAAAGGAGGGAGGAAAAGAGAACTGTGACGCTCTGTGGCTTATATCCAAGGGTGCTTGGCTGAACATTTCTTTCCTTTTCCTTTGCAAGGATCTGACCAGAAGGGATAGATGTCTTTGCTAGGGAAGTCAGTAGAGAATCAAAGGAAAACATGCTGTAGCCAGCTAGCAGAACCCTTGATGAAAAACAATATGGATTGTTCCAAGAAGGGGTTTTCATGAAACATAATAATCTTGGATTAGTGTAATCATGGTCTTCCCAGTTTCAATGTATGGCTGTGAAAGTTGGACCATAAGGAAGGCCGAGCGTCAAAGAATTGAGGCTTTTGAACTCTGGTGCTGGAGAAGACTCTTGCAAGTCCCTTGGACTGCAAGGCGAACAAACCGGTCAGTCCTAGAGATCAGCCCTGACTGCTCCTTAGAAGGCCAGATCGTGAAGATGAAACTCAAATACTTTGGCCACCTCATGTGAAGGAAGGACTCCCTGGAGAAGAGCCTAATGCTGGGAGCGACTGAGGGCAAAAGAAGAAGGGGACAACAGAGAATGAGGTGGCTGGATGGAGTCATTGAAGCAGTTGGTGCAAACTTAAATGGACTCCAGAGAATGGTAGAGGACAGGAAGGCCTGGAGGACTTCGTACCTAACAACAACAACAAGTGTAATCATTCTGAAAAATCATGGTAATGACCTGAACCAGCAACATCTATGTGTACAGATGTTGGGAATTCCATATGCAAGCTCCTAATGGAATCCACAAGAGTGATTCAGCACCAGGGGGTTCAAAGAGGGTTCAAAGAGATTCTGCCCATGCACACAATCCATTGGCATTTTCAACAGGAAGCACTATAAAAGCTCCAAAAAAATCTGGGGTTTCCTTAGTTCCTTGTTTATGGTGTGACCCACATTCTTCTCTTTTGTGTAGGCATGCTACAAACTTTAATATGCACATATTTATCAGATATGCTTACATTGTTCCAATAACCCTGGTTATGTGTGATACGAGTTCTGGATTGGATCACCACTGTTTCTTACTAAAGTTCATCTTAGTCATAGCACTATGCCAAGCAGCTTGCTCCTGTGAAGTAGCCTCTTGGTCATTGAAACTTACAATTTTTTTTTTTGCCCTGACAGTATCTTCCAGAGTTATTTGAGTTGGTTTCAGTTATTGTAGCATTTGACATTTGGGCTTCTGTTTGACCTGGTTTACTATTCAGCAGAGGCTCACTTTATGTTCACAGTGGAACTTTAGGCCTCTTTCTGACCATATCTCCGGCTATTTAATCTATCTTGGTTGATGCTCTAATGGTATTGATTTTGAACCCTCTCCCATTTATGGGTCCTCATCTTGAACATTGTTTAGCTGATACTCCCGATCTTGACCCTGATATTGGTGAAGGTGACCCTATCCTAGAGCATCTCCTGTCATGCAAACTGTACTCAACACTGGTGCATGGGGAAAAAACCTTTCTCAGCAATCCAGAAGAAAGGCATGGATATATATTCCATCAGTGTATAGCTTCATCCTTAATGTATCTGTAATTGTCTAACAATGTGTATTTGTGCACACAAACAAATGGCAAATCAGGCCTTCTCCTTCTCCAGACAGAAGGCATATGGCATGTTCCCAGTGGAAAACTGTAGATAGAACCAAAAGGAGGAAATATTGTCTTCTGTATAATTAAACTGCACAACTAATTCAGGGGCACAGGAGATCACTATGGCCAAAGGCTTAGTGATATTACCACAAAAGGGGGGAATGTTCTATTTATAATGGATGAGAACATCAAAAGCCATATTGACTAGATGAAATTTTTTAAAATGCATGTTTTATAAGGATAAAGCAGTCACTGAAAGGCAATGGTTAAGAAAAAACATTTTGCTATGGGTAAATAGTCACACCAGATAGGACTGTAGCAATACAGGGTCCACTCATAATTGATGCAGAGAAGTTTTTGTTGTTTTGTGTTGTTACCACCCTGAACCCTTGGAAAAGGGCAGGTTATAAATAAAGGCAATTTCTGCATGTACAAAATGTAGCTGGGCAGCCTCTGAATGTTGGAGGCATATTCTGTCGCCTCCACATGATGCCACCAACATCCCAAAGCTGTACAGTAGGCAGATCACAATTTCACTATTTTTAAATTGCGATGCAGTAAATCCAGGAAAGGGGATTTGCCACCTTAAAACGTGCGAGCCACTGGTGAACAATCAGTGAGAATAACATATGGAAGGGGAAATTCACGATAGTCTTAGAAGCTTTGTCTCACCCTTGCTCCCACCCTCGCCTCTTTATTTCCTCCTTGGCGATGGAGGCAGATTCCCACCAGTGTGTCAGCTCAACCCCCATTAAGGTTCTCTCTAGTGGTTTTTCTTAATAACCTTTGCTGCCCAAGCTGCCACCACCACTTTGCTGCCCAAGTGCCTCCTTCCCTTCCTCCTCTCATGTGTCAGACCCCCTTACCTGCCTGCCTGCTGCTCAGCCATTCCCTTTCCCACTCACCTCAGACTCCTGCCTCCCCTCTCCTTCCCTGAGTATTTTTTAATCGGAGGTGCTGCCACTTTGCATGAGCAAAGTGCCCTACCTCCCAAACCCTTAAGTATCCAGCTGCCATCTTGAATGGCATTGACATGTCAGCCTTGCACCTGCCCTCCCCCACCATTCTGGAGGTGGCTGTCAGCTTGGGTTGGGCAGACATTGACATGTCAACCTCAAGTCTGCTCCCTCTGACCTTCTGAAGACAGCTGCCAATTTGAATCAGGCAGGCATTGACATGTCAGCCCCACAACAACTGTGTCTGATCCAATCCACCCATATTTCCCCACAGCCCAAGTTGGCTCTCAGGTCTTTTGAACTGCTCCCCCCCCCCATCACAGCCCAATGAACAGCTGATGCCTCTGAAAGACTTCTGTCAGTGGGATCAACTTTTCAACAGGTTTGTAGGCATTTCAGTGGACATCTCAGTCCTTTTAAATGCCTCAGAGCCTGAATTGATTCACCTGAATCTGAATCCCTGTACTGAAACTGGGATTTGTATCCCCCAAACCTGAACTGTAGTGATTTTTTCTTTGGTGCATATCCCTAGATCAATAGTCTGATTCAGTATAAGGCATCTTCATGTGTATTCGTAATCTCTTTTCTAACAGAAATTGATTTTGAGGAGAAGAAGAAGAAGAAGAAGAAGAAGAAGAAGAAGAAGAAGAAGAAGAAGAAGAAGAAGAAGAAGAAGAAGAAGAAGAAGAAGAAGAAGAAGAAGAAGAAGAAAAGCTGTTTTAAAATTTCCCATTGCCTTGACACACAAAATGCTACAAGGATAATCAAAGCTTCCTCTCTTCCTGTGACCATCCTGCTTGCAGATTATTGGGAGCAGAGGACAAGGCCTCCCAACTCCTCCGCTTTTGTGCAAACCTTCCTTTCTAATTCTGAAGCTCCATAATTACGGCTGGGCACTTAAATGAAGATGTCATTTCATAATGAGATTGCAATATTATCACACAAAGAAGCGGCAGGTGAGGAATCCATCTTTTGTTCCACAGCTGGAAAAAAATTGGAAGTCTCACCGCAGCTGTCTGCTGGCATTCAGGCCGCCCCAGGTTCCCTGCTCCGAATCGTGAGCCACGTGAGCCAGGAAAGGCAATTTCACACGGCGTTGCCCTTTTTGTGCCTGCACCTTTGGATCTCGTTCGTGAAGTCTAATCTTTTAATTAAACTCTGCATGACAATGAGGTAACTGTTTGTTCGGCTTCCCTTGCAGCTGCGCTTTGATGGAGTTGGAGATACTAGGCGGGCCTTGACCCCTCCCTGCTCGGAGTCACTGGCAAGCTTACTTTGCAAAAAGGACTTTAAAACATACATAGGCTGCCTTGCCAATAAAAGGGCATTTTCAAAGCTCATTAAGGCAGCTGTTTATGTGGGCTCTTGAGACAACAGTGTCTCAAAATGATGGGTTTTCGTATTACTCTGGTAGTTTCGTACTCTCCGCAAATAGAAAAACAGCTTGCAATTCGAATGTAGTAAAGCCCTTTTCCACCCCTCATTCATTCCCTGTTTGGCAGCGTTTTGTACTCTAACATATCATGGCTGGATCCAGATCAATATGTTGAGGTAAGTCTCTCATTTATTGTTTGAAGAGATGCAGCAGGCTGAGTCAAGGCTCGCCTTAGTGACTCTGCAGCATCCTGCTGAAGCAAGGAGCAGAACCACAATGAGAAAATAGTTACCCTTTTTGCAACCTTTTTCTGCCTTTGAAGTCATAATAGGGTGACTATAATCCTGTGTGTAACTGTATAACTTCATTTAATACACATCATATAGTGTGTAACTGCTTTATTGACAAACACATTGGGCTCAAAAATGCAAACAATTTATGGACCGGTGCAAGGAGAGAGGAAACGGTGAAAAAATAAAGCATATGGATTTGATGTCCACAAAGGAGAAGTAAAACTGAAATTTAAGTGGAAACAACAAAAATTAAAACTGCTCAAAAGTGGCCCTGAAAATATACATGAACCTTTATGCCAATCCTAGTACCAGGTCTTATCAAGTGTTTGTAAAATTTCTTTGCTAGCCCCAATTTCCCAACAGCATATTCATTAACTGTTAGAACCTACCCCACAGTTTAGATAACCATATGCACAATTGTGGTCCTGGGAAAAAATGTGGACAATCTATTAGACTAAGGAAGGCCTAGAACCCCAGACCTGAAGCCATTTTCATTTTTATCAGGTAGAGAAAAGCTCAAGAAGGTGAGGGCATGGGTCAATGGGGAGCAGAGCCATGTGGACAGGAAAGGGAAGGCAGCAGAGGGTGGAGGGGTGTTTGGGGGGCCACAGGAAAGTAATGGAAAAGAGATGGGTGTTGTGTGGAAATGGGATGATGGGTGTAAGACCTAGGAATAGGTCAGTTATACTTGAAAGAATGGATGTCGTGCCACATTAAAATCCCAATTTCAGACCAAAATCACACAATTCAAAATATGAAGGTCAATAGAGACCTGGGATGTTTTATTTTAAATCTTTCCGTTTTGAACTGGTAGAGTCTTTGCTCAGAATGTGAAGACTGGATTTATTTCCAGGTCACTCAGAGATGGATCTGATAAATCAACACTATCCTTTGCTGAACTTCCAGATGAATATACACAGAACTGAATAGGCAGAGGAATTAGTTTCCAGTGCCTGAGACCATAGTATGCAATCAATCAATGGACACTCAGTTTAAGGAGCTGCGAGTCTTTTCAATCCTGTTCATAATCATTTTTTAAGTGGAATATTTTCTGCATTGCTGCTACTCTTTCTCATAACATATTCATCACATTCACCTGGCATATTTTGTTCTTTATTCTCTATGCTACAAACTCCCCCCCGAAAGAGCATAAATATCTAGCAGTCAGAATCTGCTCAGGGTCCCAGGCCCCAAAGAGGTAAAACTGGCCTAGTGGAATGCTCTGCCTGAAAAGAACAGGGCCTTCTTAAACAAATCCAGAGGACCTGCAAAATGGAGCTGTTCTGCCAGACCTATGGATGAGGCCAGGAAATAATACCTTGGGATGCCAGCCTCCCTGCCTGAATGAAAATCCATCCTCAGACATAAAAAAAATCCCTCCAAACTCTCTTTAATCCTCATAAGGAGGGACTGTAAATATCAATATCAATATCAATATCAATATCAATATCAATATCAATATCAATATCAATAATACAGTTGAATCAGGGTTTTTTAGATTATTGTTAAAATGTTTTTTTAGATTATTGTTAAAATGTTTTTTATTGTCTGCTGTTACAACTGATCTCCAGGCAAGAGAGAGCAGTTCACCTCGAGAAAATGGAAATTTTTGAGAAAATGGCAACTACAGCATTATAGCTCACTGAAGTCTCTCACCTCCCAAAACCCTACCTTTCTCTGGTTCCAGCCCCAAGGTCTCCAGGTATTTCCCAACCTGAAGCGGACAATACTTCTCTAGCAAAATATTTGGCTGGTGCCTACCATATTTTAATCTCTCATCTTTCTTCCATGGAAGTCAAGGTGGTATCCTGGTCCTCACCTCTTCCATTGTATACCCCCAACAGCCCTTGATAGGTTAGGTTGTAAGGAAGCGATTGGTTCAAGGTCAGTCAGTGAGATTCATGGCTGAGCAGAGATTTTTTTCCACACCACTGTTACACCACACAGAGAGACAGGAGCTGGAGATATGATAAATAAGGTTCAGTTAGCCTATTCAGATGCCTTTCTGTAAAGAAAAAGATATGAAGTCAAGATTAGCTCTTTCTTATTAACATACATATTTCATGTTATCTCTAAATCAAACAAGCCTGTTTTTCAGGGTACACAGCGGGTTGTTTCATGGATCATAAAATCCACAGCAATAGTATTTTGATCCAGAGGTCACATAAAGTAGACAGCAACATCTGTTTACTTGCAGCAACCTTGCCAATAAACCCAGATCCGGAGACTCTGACTCAGAATTCAAGCTTCCTAGATTCCTATGAAACAGACACTTTTCACATGTTTACAATACAATCCTTCTTAGCCTTTTGCCTTCAACAGAAGGGTATAACTGTGCTCCATGTTACATTCAACTAAAGTCAGTTCACTTTATATTGTGATATGACAGGTTGACATTAAACATAGATCCACATATGGCATCAGGTACTAATATTTCTTTCAGCTGGGAATGCTAAATTAAAAACTGTAAGTAAGTACAAATTAATACCTGCTACCTAAAAATAAAATGCTATTTCTTGCTTTTTCTCCCCTACCTAAAGAGTCTACAATACACAAAAAAACTAATTCAACATGTCATTACATTAACCATGAATGCCGCTAAATATACCTCAGTCCTACAAGCTGATTAATTTATTTAATTTTTAAGTGTCGATCTAGCCTTTGTGCAGAAATAAATCTTCAACCAAACTAATAAAAAATAAATCCATTAATAACACATTGTTACACATCGTTACTAAATGAACTAAGGCAAGAAGAGAGCATAACAGTTTTAAGAGCAGCCCTGCTGGATCAAACCAAAGGTCCATCTAATGTTGCACTCTCTTTCACACAGTGGCCAACCAGATGACAGTGAATAGCCTACAAGTATGGCATGGAAATAAAAGCTTTCCCCCATTCAATTGATGTTTCTGGGCTATAGCATGTTGGTGCTGGAGATCATCTAATAATTCACTCTCCCACTTAATGCAAGCAGTGTGCATCCCCAACAGATGGCCATTTAGCCTCTGCTTATAAACAATGAATGATAGTCCAGTGCCTCCGGAGGCAGTCTGTTCCATTGTTGAACAGCTCCTACCATTATTAGTTGGCTGAAATCTACTTCCTTGTAACTTCTGCCCATTCAAGACTCAAGACATTTTTATTGACATAACCTTCTGCCCATTAATGTGTGTCTTGCCCAAAAGATCACAAGTCTGTTCCATCTTCCATTCTACAGTCCATCCTCGCCACCCTCCAAGGGGTGTGCTGTGTTTTGTCAATATTCTTTTGAAAATGTGGTACCCAGACATAATACTGCAGATGAATCCCAATCAGTGCAGAATGGTGGAACAATGACTTCCCAAGATCTGGACACTATGTTTCTGTTAGCTTTTGGCAATTGTATCATACTGATATGATTTCCATTTGGAAAAGGTGCCAGACAAGGATGTCCTGCATCCTCATACTCCTTCAAACTATATGCAGAACATATCTTAAGAAAATCTGGATTGGATTTAGATGAAGGTGGAGTGAAAATTGGTGGAAGAAACATTTAAAAATCTGAGACATGCAGATGACACCACATAATAAAGACTAGAAGCAATGACTGGTGAAGATTGAAGTGACACAGAGAAAGTGACACAGCAGGATTACAGCTGAATATCAAGAAAACAAAAGTAATGATTATTGAGGAATTGCACAGCGTTAAGGATCACAATTAGAAATGGTTCAAAATTCTCTGTTCTTTAGCTCCATTATCAAACAAAAGATATTCTACAAGCAATACATCAGAAGAACATTGAGTTTAGGAAGGGTAGCCATGATTCTGATCTCGAAAAGATCTGACCAAGATCAAATTAATTCACACCAGAATATTCCACACTGGTATGTATGGGTGTAAAAGTTGGGCTATGAAAAAAGTTGACAGGAAGAAAGTAGATTGCTTAGAAATGTGATATTGGAGGAGAGTTTTATGGAGACCATGGACCACTGAAAAGACAATTAAGTAGGTTGTAGATCAAATCAAGCCTGAACTCTCCCTAGAAACTCAATGATCAAACTGAGACTATCATACTTTGGTCATGTTATAAGAAAAACAAGTCACTGGGAAATGTTGGATTATGATTCATGATGACCGTTTATGCACTGGAGGTTTCATGCCAGGCTGCAGGCTGGAGTTTTAGTTGTGGCAGGTTGCCTCACCTCTTCCTGCACCCACATGGGGGAGCATTTGGCCCAGTGTGCCTCATCTGCCCCCAATTTGTGCTCCTGCCCAGGAGCTGGGGCAGTGAAGTTCCCAGTGCATAAACCAGGGGTAGTCAAACTGCGGCCCTCCAGATGTCCATGGACTACAATTCCCAGGAGCCCCTGCCAGGCAGGGGCTCCTGGGAATTGTAGTCCATGGACATCTGGAGGGCCGCAGTTTGACTACCCCTGGCATAAACAGTCAATGTGATGCAAAATATATTGAAAGTTAAATTTGTGTTGGTTTCAAAATGTGCATTATTAGAATTCAGAAGAAGATGGAATACTAGATTTTATAGAACTACAGAATCAAAGTTGATCTCAACCATGGGGTTAATATAATATCTGGTCTGTAACTTTTAGAAAATGTAAAACAGGATATAATCTCTTAAATCTATGCTCTATGAAATTTTCGGTGTTTTTTTAGTGAATAATAACTGTAGTGTATACTTATAAGTTCCCTGCATTCACAGCAATGCTAGGAATAGCTTGTGGATGAGTCCATCAAGGCCGGATACAGGGGAAAGGCCACAGAGCCTTCTGGGGAGCTCTCATGGGGTTCTAGAGCTCCAAGGATTCCTGCTTGGAAATTCCTGCCCTATGGGGTCACAATCAGCTGAGCCTTCACAGTGCCATCCACCACCGCTTACCTCACAGGGCTGTTGTTGTGAGGATAAAACAGAGGTAGGTAAAACAATGTTGCAGGTTCCTTTGGGTCCCTACTGTGTGGGAAAGCAGAGTATAAATATTTAAACAGTTATTGCATAGTTGTCATCATTTAGTATATATCTTTAAAATCTCCTAGTCCAGATGATAGGAAAAAGGAAAAGAATTCTGTATCATGTTTTCTGAGGTTTTAAAATATTTCAATTGTCTTTAAGACCGTTTATGCACTGGGAACTTCACTGCCCCAGCTCCCTTGCAGGAGCACAAATCAGGGGTGGATGAGGCACACCGGACCAAGTGCTCCCCCGTGTGGGTGCAGGAAGAGGTGAGGTAATGTGCCATGATTAAAACTCCAGCCTGCAGCCTGGCATGAAACCTCCAGTGCGTAAACTGTCTAAGCGTCCTTAATGCTAATATTGCTGAAATATTTCTGAACCCTTTTAAAAGAAACACTCACAGGAAACAACCTTGTACATAAGACTCACATTTGGTAGCCAGTATTTTACAGACCTCAGCATAAATATATAGCATCCCAGATAGTCGGGGGGGGCATGGATCCATGATGAGTTTGCTGCATTTGTAAGTGGCATGTACATAAACAATTAAACTATGAAATACATGTGGGGGGGGAAGGAAAAAAAAACAATGCTAGGAAAATTTGAAGGCAGCAAGAAAAGAGGAAGACATAACCTGGGATGGATTGACTCAATCATGGAAGCTACAGTTCTTAGTTTGCAAGATCTGAGCAAGGCTTTTAATTATAGAATGTTTTTGAGCAGGGATAGTCAACCTGTGGTCCCCCAGATGTTCATGGACTGCAAACACTGGTAGGGGCTCATGGGAATTGTAGTTTATGGACATCTGGAGGACCACAGGTTGACTACCCCTGTTTTGGAGGACATTAGCTCATAGGGTTGCCATAAGGTGGAAGTGACTTGACAGAACTTCACACACACACACATGCATCATATTGATGGTTCATTTTCAGCTTGTGATCAACTGAAGACACCTTGAACTTTTCCCAATGTCTAGCTGTCAAGCCAGGTAATCTCTCCCATCCTATAATAGTGCCTTTGCCTTCACCCTGGTGGAATTCATTTGGTTAATCTTGCTGTCAAATAGTCTTTGAATCCTGAATCTGTCCCACCATTGTGTCATCTGCATGACAAGCATCCCCTCTATGCCTTCATCCTAAGCATTTATAGAAAGCTGAATAGTACAGCGCTTACAACAGAGCACTGCAGCACTTCTCCTGAGACCACTTTTCAGTAGGACATGCATGTTTATAAATACTGTTGAAGTTAATGGTATCAACTTTCACTAATCTGTTAAAAATGAGCTGATGATAGACAATGAGATTTGGAGAGAGATGGTCTAATGAAGAACCATGCACCATGGTGCATCTTCAGAACTGAGAATTTCAAAACAAAATATAATAAACTAGGGGCAAAGCCCGTTGTCTCCAAGAATACAATGGGCGCTAGAGCTGGTCAGTGGGAAGAGGAAGGGGAGGAGTTGTCCAGTCTGTAAGGGCATGGGGTTGAATGTGTGTGTTGTGGGAGGTTGTGATGGCATGGTGGCAAATGAGGGTATGGGTGAGGTGATATGCGTGTCAAGAACCTGTGGTGTGGAATGTTCATTGAGTGTAGGAGAGGAATGATCTTTGGGAATTTTGGCATAGTGGTTACAGATTAGCTTTCCAGAGCCTCAGATATGTGAAGGGAAAATCAGACTGGAGACTCTTCTTAGGGGAAGATTACATGGCAACCAATTCCTCCCAGTTCTGCGTCATTTCCCTTCTTGTGTGAATTAGGCCACATTCACCTAAATGCCCCTCTGCCCTTATACACATGGGGTAGTCACAGTACACAGGTGTCCACCCTGTTCCTTCTGTCTCCCATGTTTTCACTGTTGGTAAAATGTTATGTGCCCACATGCTTTTTTCATGGTTGCTCCTTAGAAGAACGGATTTTTGTATCCTATTGCTTACTACCCAAAGGAGTCTCAAAGCGGTTTACAAACACCTTTTCCATTCGTCTCTCCACAATAGTCAACCTGTGAGGTATGTGGGGTTATGAGAGATCTGAGAGAATTGGGAATGGGCCGCAGTGACCCAGCAGGCCTCACGTGTCTCAAAGCAATTTCCAATCATCTTCCCTTTCTCTCCCCATAGCAGACTCCACATGAGGGAGGTGGGGTAGCGAGCCTCACAGGGAAGCTGGCAACCCTAAGAGGAAGACTCTCTGTGCACAGCAGTCTTGACCTTAGTAAGGTTTTTTATACTGTTTTTTTTTAATTTGCCAGGCCAATAAGTCATTTCAGTTACTATGTGTCTCCAGACATTTACTTGTTCTCTATTTACAGTTTCAAGCTGTAAATATTTATTTAGATCTTCCTGCACTTTCAAGACTCACAGGACTGATGCTGGTCTGCCTGTCTGCGCCCCAGAATACAGTTGCTGGTAAGGGCTGGCCATAACCCATAGGCCAGGAGGGACACTCCTGCACCACTCCCTACCAACTGCATGCAAAAATGGCTCATTTGAAGGCTGGACTCTGAGGCATTGTATGATTTTGAAGTCCCACCTCCAAACCTCCAGGAATATTTCCAACCCAGGTGTAGCCAACCTACAGGTGTGGCCTGGAGAGCTCCTGAAATTACAGCTCACCTGCAGAGTATAAAGATCAGCTCCCCAGGCAGAAAGGGCTACTTTGGACAGGGTTGTGGTAGAGAAGAAACATTTAAGGCTTCCCACACAGGTTATTGTTGAATTGAAAGACTTGAGGCCTACTGCACAGGGTTGTTGTGCAGATGAAACAGGAGACAAAAGAGCCAGTTTCCTTTGCAGAATAACGCTGTGCAGTGGCCTCAAATCTGCAGAGAGTTGCAAAGAAGAAAGACACATGACTTGGCTGTGTCTAACCTCCGGCCAGAGCAGTATTTTAAGTGAGAAGGGGCTTTTCTGTGGCCTCCCTGTCAGGCAACTGTTTGGCAGAAGGGGAAAGTCCCCCCCCCTCAAAAGGAATGCCCTGAGGCTCCCCTGCATTGCTCTTGGAAATGCCTCCCTCCCCTCAGTCAGGGCCTGTCAGAGATTCCTTCTCAGCAGGCCTGAAGGGGGGAGGGGGAGCACTGCAGCCTCCTGCCAGCTCTGTCAGGGTTCTGAGGCAATTTACAGTTGGACATGAAAGTTAGGACAGCTTTGGGGCAAAAAGGGCTGGCACAGCCTGTGTTCTCATCTCCTTTGGCAGCCCTGCTGACCTCCTCTCCCTGCGGTAGTCAGGAGCAGACTGGCAGCCAGACTGGACTGGGTGAATGGAATTTTGGTCTGTCCTGGTGAGGGGCCAATAGGACGGCGCTTCACGCGCCTCCCCATTGGCTGCTTGGCCCTGGATGGACATTTGGAGGGCCCAATCAGGAGCTGCTTTGTGGCTCCTGATTGGGCCCTCTGAGTTTTTATCCTGGACAGGGCCCACCCTAACTCCTCCCCAGGTGGCCTTACCCTTTTATTTAACCGCAGGAGCGGTTAAAGATAATTTGCCATGCGTTAAGGAATAGTGTTGAAGACATACTGAATATGCCATGGTTTGAATCAGAAATATGAATCGGTTCCTTTTGGTTTGTGAGATAAGAGCCAAAAGTCAGGGATATGGGGACATTCCCCCCTCCCCCGTGACAATGTATGAGCCTCAGATCTATTGCACTTGATATTCAGTGAAGTCCAAAGAGCTTGCTGAAAACAACAATTCCACAAAAGGGTGAATCTGTGATTAGGCTTTCTCTTGGGGATTCAGAGTCTAACCATCTTGGAACTGCTCCCTATGGAATGAAAAGCTGCAAAGCCCCCCAAAGGGTTGATAGGAAACATCCATTATTTCCTCAATAGGTATACTTGAAAAGGGTGAAGGTGTTTACAGATGCTATCAGTGTGTGTTTGGATGTGTTGACAATAAATTAATGCCTTTCTGACATGACCCTTGAAGTATAGACAGGATGCCTGTAGTAATTCTCTTTCTTTCATTTCTGACACATACCTTCAACTTGACTTTTATTAAAAATGATCAGCAAGGCTGACATTTGGCATGGAAAGAATGATCTCATTGCCATTGTTTTTGAAGGTCAGATGGTGTGATGAATTAGATGTATGGCCCAACCTCTGCATGGCAAATAAGAAAAAAGAATCAAGTGGGACAGAAGTATAACATTCTGCCCCCAAAGTGTATATAATCCTTAGAAAACTAACCAGGAATTATACTTTTACACAAGGGGAAAAATGAATTTCCTTCTTTGCACTTTAAAAGCCAGGCCCCAAGTGCTTAAGTCACAGGAAGTGAAGGGTTAATTGTTCACTGAAAGAGAGAGCTGGAGTGACAGACTGCTTGAAGTGTTCTGATAAATCTGCAACAAATGTGAGGAAATTTACATTAAGATTGTGTGCTGAGAAAAAGGTATTCTGACAGAACTTTCATCTGGAGAAGACTCTCTGTTCTTTTACTATATAACATCTAATCTGAGCATTTTAGTCAGAGGAAACATTCTTGACTAACTAGAGTGAAAGCCTGTTGTAGGGAAGACAACAGGCGCTAGCATGGAGAACGCGGGCAGAGGAGGCTGGGAGATCCCCCCTCCATCCTCTCCCACCACCGAGCTCTGGCCTCTCTGGCCCCCTCCTCCAACCCTGGCAAGGGCCCCAGAGCCCACGTTGGGTCTAGAGGAGACAGGCAGAGGCGGCGGAGAGATCCCCCCTCCCTCCCCCCCCTAGAAGAGGTCCAGCACCTATGGTCACCTCCTCCAGCCCCAGCATGGGCCACAAAGCCCGTACCACAGCTGGAGGAGGCGGGCAGAGTCAGTGGGGATGTCCCACATCCCTCCCTTCCCTTCCTCCCAAGTGCTCCAGCACCTCTGTCTGCCTCCTCCAGCCCCACTGGGAGCAAATTCAGATGTAGTAGATTTATCTAGTGCCATTTTCTGACATATTCATGTTAAAATTATGTATTCATTCCTGAGAAATAGAAGCCTTGAAACAGCTCATTGTTTATTAAAGTAAAATGTTCAAGATTGTGCTTGATAGCAGGGAAGGATATTTATAGGGTTGCCAGCTCTGAGTTGGGATATACCTGAAGACTTTGGGAGTGGGCAGGATTTAGAGCATGAAGGTATCTCAGTGGAGTTCACCCTCCAAAGGAGTCATTTTCTTCAGGGGAACTGATCTCTTTAGTTTGGAGATGAGCTGTTAATTCCAGGGAATCCCTGGGTCCCTCCTGGGGACTGGCACCTTAGACATGTTACTAAATGGGACATTCTATTTCTCTGAGTTTCAATTCTGTGCTATTTTAGAGCTAAAACGTTTGCGTTTTCATAGATGGTCTCGTGTTTGTGAACATAAGACTCATTTTTCTATCCGTTCAGAAGGTGATTGAAGTGGATGATGTTAGACATTGGTACTGACCCATCCAAAAGGGTTGTTCAAGATCACTGCTACATAACGTTGTCAAGCCGGAGATTGGTTTTCCTCTGGCTATTGATTAAAACATTATTAATTACGTCTTAATGCATCACACATTATGCACTAATGCCGTTTTAATAGGTGTGCTCTATTGGATAGCACTATTAAATTGTGATTGAGAAACGTGAGAAAGCCTCCAATGAGCCTTCAAAAGTGGTAAGGGCTAATATAGGGAATTCCTGATCATGTATATGGAATATTATGATGCTGCAGTTGAAGACCAAAATGGATATTGTAATTATGTGTAGCACCACCTACCCCCTGCCCCTTGAGAAATTTCACTTGTCAAACAGGTGTATCCTGAAATTTCATATACGTTTTATCTGAGTACTTTCCACTTTTGCTTCAAAATTTGTTTCAGGTAAAAGTTGGTAACAATTGCATGTCACCCAGCAAACACTGACAAATATTGCCATCAACTTCAAAACCTGTCAGAAATTATCAGCTATTGGAATAGAATGATGAAAAGTAATGGCAGGGAATCTCAGGGAATTTCAAATGCAGACCCTGACACATTTCCGTTGCTTCCAGTAGCTAGCCCCATAATTAGCAGTCATTTTTTCAGTGTTCATGGCTCATTTTAGATTAATGCTATCCTAAAATCTAATACAATCTCTTCACAATATCGTGCAAAATAAACAAGTTGGGGATCCACATGGACTTGTGAGGGAGGATCTGATATCTAAAATGTTTGCAGACTCCTTTCTCTCCCACCATTTCCCTGTTTATTTTATTCATTTATTTATAATTTGACGTATATACCGCCATTCTCAGAAATTCTGGCTCATGGTGGTTTGCAACATATATAACAAAACAGTAAAATCACAATTCATAAAACAACAACTTAATAAAACTTCCTAATATTGCACAAATCCCAAGATGGCAGTAACAAATTAATTTACCCAGACCTCTAATGCTAAAGAATCTGATGATAGAACAGCTGAGGATGGAAGCACTGCAGGGTAGTTCCTGCCAGTCTTGTACCTAAGCATGGCAACAGGGGGGGGGGGGTCCAATGTCTCTGGTACTTATCATGCTCAGCCTCAACCAAACTCCTGGTGAAGAGCTCTGTCTTGCAGGCCCTCATCTTGTTCCCCTCCTCTATCATTTTCTGTCTATCTCCCTTCCTCTTTACCTTTTCTGCGCACCTTCCATCCCCCCACCCAATCTCTCACCTTTTTAATGATTCTGTGTTCCCACTCCCTCGTGGTTCATCTTAACTGAGGCTTGAAACCCATAACAATGTTGCTTGTAGGTTGTCTAGCATTCCCCAAAATAGGCTCTGAGAGCTCACAATGTAGACCAGGGGTAGTCAAACTGCGGCCCTCTAGATGTCTAGATGTCCATGGACTACAATTCCCATGAGCCCTTGCCAGCATTCGTTGGCAGGGACTCATGGGAATTGTAGTCCATGGACATCTGGAGGGCCGCAGTTTGACTACCTCTGATGTAGACCGATGAGTTCTCAATGGCATATTTGTTTATGATTTTGGGCCTTCCTTATTCCATTCCATTTTAAATATCATATTTTCTGCAAACCTGGGGCTTCACCCAGGTTTCTACAAAAATATCCCTGCCTGCTCACAGCTTCACTGTATGGAAGGTCAACCACACTGTAGTCTAGTTCAAAAGTCCCATAGCCTCTTTGTGGTGTGGAGCAAACAACTTCCCAATTACGATTGGATAAAAACCTCTTTATTCACAGACACTGTCTGTGGCCCCTGTTTGTGGCCCAGTGCCGGGCCACGAGAGCCTCAGCAGCGGGCCACGGCTACCTCTCTCCACCCCCCACAGCGAGAAGCGGGCAATTCGCTTGCGGCACAGCAAGCTTCTTGCTGCGGGAGGGGGGGAGAGGGTAGCTCAACCACCGGCATGCTGGACCCACCGTGCAAGCGCATTTGCACATGGTGGGAGCGCAAACGTGCATGCGTGACAGTTTCCCATCTGGGACCCAGAGTGCCCAGAAAAAAGCCTCTTTTTTGACTTGCTTATTTGGACCATCTGGCCAATGTGTTCTCAGAGCAATTCAAGGAGGGAGACATTGAAATATTTCCTACATGGAGAGGTGATTTTGTGGTTAATAAGGTTTACAATTTCAAAATTTTGTCTTCTGTGTTCTCTCTCTGTCTCTGTCTCAGTGTGTGTGTGTGTGTGTGTGTGTGTTTGTGTGTGTGTGTGTAGAGGGGAGTGCCACACATCCCCCATCCCAATCCCACAGGGACTGATCTCTGTTGCGTGGAAATGACCTACAATTCCAATAAATCCACAGGTCCCAGCTGGAGACTGGCATCTTGCAACCTCTCTGGGGCAAAGTGCTCCCAGAGATGAGTTGTCTTTGCAAAGTCCACCCACCAAAACAGCCATTTTTCCCTGGGGAGCTGATCTCTGTAGTTTGCAGATGACCTCCAGGTCCATGAGATTTCCAGGCCACACCTAAAGGTTGGTGATCCCTGGGTTAGGAATGTTCTTTGAGGTTTGGAGGCAGGGCCTCAAGAGTCGGTGGGCAGGACGAGTAAAGGCTTTCCACTAGCCCTATGGGATCCAGCTTGTCCTCTGTGTTCTTCCTTCCTTCCTTTCTTCCTTCCTACCTTCCTTCCATCTCCCTCCCATGATTTATGCTTCTGCCATCTAGCCAGCCCCCAGGAAGGCCACAGTGCAAATGTGCATCCTAGCAGCCATTGGTTCCTAGTTCTTCTATATGATCAAGTGCAGCCATTTCAGCAGTGAGTCAACACTAATGTGGCAGGCAAGGAACAAACTAGTCTGATCTCAACTTATTTCTACAGATTCCTGAGAGTCCTAATAGCAGAAGGAACCCATGTTCATCAGCACATTTTGTGCAGTGGAGCAAACAATAAACATCCAAGTCTATTTGGCTAGAGACCTCCTTAGTAACAGCAACTGTGGGGCAGGTAAGTTGAGTATTATAATAGGGAATAGCAATACATAACTAGAGCTCTAGGCCATTTTTCATTCAATGAAAATATTTTCGGCTGATTCATGATGTCCTCTGTGTTTCTAGAAATTGCTAACTTCTGTATGGGTATATTTGAGAGAAATTTATATATTCAGAGGAATCCTTTCCAAAGATTTATATCTGTATGGTAAAGATGTATTGATGACATTTTCTTAATATAGAAAGGTTTGTTCTCAGTCAAAAGAATTTCATAAGTGCCTTGACATTCAGGGTAATAACACCAAATTTGAAATAAATTTCAATGAACATCATATTAATTTTCTGGATGGCATGATCAATAAAAATGGCAATTTGGTTCATAGCAGCATCTTTGTTCCCATAAACTTACCAAGAACTATTCCAGGAGTAAATTTGCCTAAAGGCCATTTTAAATGTGGACACTGCAAGTGTTGTAACCTAACTCAAAATTCAAAAGTTTTATCAATCCTTTTGACAAAAAATAATAAATCCACAGATTTCAATACAGATGACCATCAGATGTTCCTGCAATAAGTAATATGTAAGATAGACCTCTAGAAATTTAAAGACTCACCAAACAGAACATAGGAGGAACATATGTCTCAGATAGTTTTTGCCCCTTTAGTAGAGCTTTAATGAGTAAATAACATGGACTCATGGATTTCATTTTGGGGTATCTTATCTTCATAGTGTAAAAGTCCTGTGAATTTTAATTTTAAGGTTGCAAACTTTGGCCCCTCATGGATTGAATTCTGATCTAGGATTTGTGGCCTTGTTGCGTCATTTAATTTAATTGCCATGGATAGTTCCAACACTAGGTGAATGTTCTGGTAAATATTTATTTCATGTTAGTGGAGAATCCTGTAATATGTATATATTTTAAAAATTAGGGCCTTTCACCACAGTGGCCAAAATTGCAGGATGCCTCCTCCCTGCAATAGCATGATAGCGAATCATGGGTCCATTCCGCACGACTTAAATATAGCAGAAGTCTTACCTTTGGTAAACGCCACACATTCAAGGTTCCGCATGATGTCGCACACAATTGGCAACACTCTTGCAACACTTTGTTGTAGCGCTTTTTGGGAAATCATGAAAAGTGGATTCCCCCTGAAAAGATTGCTACACTTCTGCGCACAAGCTGCAACAAACCAGCGAAAGACATGTGTTCTCAATGTTCTCAATGCAGCGGTAGGAAGAAAGTCCCTCCCCCACTCTCGCCCCCGAACTTCCGGAGAAGCGATCTCCATTTTTTTCCTTAGACTGGGGAAAGCAACAAACGAGCGAGGCTTCTCAGAGGCTTCTCTGGCTAAAGTCCCTCCACAGAAGTGAAGCAAACTTCCGGAGAAGCAAGCACCCGAGAGTCAGCGCTTATGCCCCAGCAGCAGAAAGACCCGTGGTCAGAATGGCTCTGGCTGAGCTCATGTGGAGCGGTGCTGCCAGGCAGGCGAGGCAACAGGTGAGAAGGAGCCCTAGAGCAGGGCTGGGCAGCGGTGGTGGTGGCGGCGGGGGGATCCCTGAAGACAGCAGCTGCTCCCGAGGAAGAAGACGGGTGCTCCATACCCTTCACAGCCCCCCCCCAGAAAGTCCAGAAACCTCCCCCCCTTGCTTTTCAGCACGCCTGCAGCCCACAGTTTGCAAGGGGATCTTTTCCAGTCACCGCACTTTTTTTCACTCTCACCATTTTTTTCCCCTTAGACCAACGAAAGCAACGAATGAGTAAGGTTTCTCCAGCTAAAGTCCCTCTACAGAGTAAAACAAAGCTCCCTACTGCAAGTGTCTTTAAAATTCCCAAGCACAACACAGCCCCCTGTTCAGCACTGCCTGTATTTTTGGCCACAAATCGCACCCGTTGGCGGGGGGTCTTTTTCTAATTGAGGAGCATGTAAACAATTAATCGCCAGCTCCTACGCCAGCAAAAAGGTCTTTCCGATGCAATGATTGAACACAGATTCGTTGCAACGGGTGTGTTTGGTTTTTTAAAAAACAGTTCTTAAAGGGAAAGGGGCTTTTCAGGAGCATGAACACAACAGCCCATTGGCTGTTCCGTTTGATTGACGGCCAGAGGCGGGAAGAAGCACGGAAAAAAATTGCTTCCTTTGTTGCGATTCCAGCGAAACCGGAAACCTGTGGGGAATGAATGAAACACTACAGGGACTTCTATATTCCACTAAAAAAAAGGTATGCGGAATGACGAAATTCCACTATTTAATATAGCGTTTCTGCATTCTGTGAACAATTGGCAACATTGGTCCTTGTGCGGAATGGCCCCATATGCTTTTACCCCCCCCCCTCCACACAGTACAGTACAGTCTCCCTGCCGCATCTCCCCCTCCTCACATGGTGCACAAGCAGCAAATGTGCACACAAAACCACGGCCGGGGGCAGGGCATAGGCTAAAGTGCATTTCCCACTCCAAACCTTCTTTCTGCTGTTTGTGGACAGGTTGTTTGCCAGGGGATCATGCTTTTCTGGGAAGTTAATCCACTTTTGGGGATTCCCCATGTTGTGGGTTAAAATGGTAGATATCACAAGGCCATGTTATCTGTAGGGGGCAGAATATGCTGCCTACCTTCAGCAGCTGGCATACTACATTCCTTGTGTGTGAAAATGCCCTTAATTTTGATCCTGTCTCTTTAATTCTATTTAATAACTTTTATTAAAGGATCTTTCTCTTATCTGTATTAAATATAAAACTATGTTTTTATGGATTCCTCATGATGACGCCTGCATGCCAAAACAAGGAGGGAATTTGTATAATAAGTCATCTATCACCTGGCATTTTCTTTCCTTTTTGTTCTGTTAAGTTGTCATTTACCCCCCAATTTCTCATAATTATATCATTGTTTTTAAAAATTTCATTTAATTGACTACTGGAGTCAGTACAGAAAACAACTGGTCCAGAAATTAATTCATCCACAACTGCTGAATGGTGTGTAAAGTTAAGTTTACATATAAACCGAGATGTGGAGTACAATGAGCTTTCTAATTGCTTTTGGGGATTGGGGAAGGGGGGGGGGAGTAATTGTTACTGTCACCAAAGAAAATTAGCTTGTGAGAATTTTACCTCACAAGCGTCTCCTTTTGCTGGCTTTGAATGTAACAGTTTTTCATTTGGTTCTCTTCAAAACAGCAGAATAATGGTTTGATAATTGAGATAGAAAGCAAGAACATGTGTGAGGATTTTAACTACTAGGCTCTTACCATGAAATTACAGTACTAGTGCTTTTCATAGGATTCTGGATCATACAGAAGAACAAAAATACATAGAAATGAAATGTTACACCTGTGGGTTTGCTTTTTCATTCTTGAAATATTTGTTTAGGACTAATATCTGGTTTTGAAGGTGAGGTGGAACAGATCATCTCTGATGATTCTACATTAATACTAGCTGAAGCCTACAACAATTCCATATATTTGAGGCACTTGATGCTGTGTATGTTTAATTAGACTAGATTGAAAAATAGGTGTTTCTCACATAGGAAATGTTTCAGTTAACTGGGACTATTGTATCTACACGACCTCATCTTCCTCTATTCTCCGCCCAAAATTATTTTGGCAAAATAGCTAAGTTTGACCAACCAAAAGTTGTTCAGAGTTCCTGGCCACAAAGAAGAAAAACTGGCCTCAACCAGGAACAGGGCTCTTTTGGCGAAAAGCTATCTCTAGTGTGATCAGAGCCCTCTGGAATCTTTAACAGTTCCAGTGGCTTGGAAGACAGACCCTGTGGTTAAGGCTAGAAAATAACACCATAGAAAAGCTAGACTCCTACCTAACCTTCCACTGACTAAGCATTGATTAATCTCTCAAAAGTTTTAAAACTGTAAAGTAGCTCGTTTTAATATATTTTAAAACTTAATTAATTTTATTGTTTAATATTATATAATTTATACTGTCCTTGTTACATTTTTTTTAATCTCATGCTACCTGCCCTGAGTTAACCAGAAAATTGTGGGCTATAAAAATAAACTTCTTCTCCTCCTTCTTCTTTTCCATCTTTAAACCGCTCCTGTGGAGCAGTAAAAATAAAAGTCTAAGGGTTAGGTGGGAGGAGAAAGGGGTGGGGTGAGTCCGTGATAATAACTCGAAGGGGCTAATTGGGAGCCGCGAAGTGGCTCCTGATTGGCCCGCCCAAGTGCCACTATGGGACAAAATGGCCAATGGGGAGCCGTGTGCAGCATGGCTTCCCATTGGCCACTTGGCCTGTCCTGGACTACCCAGTGAGTGGGCCTGGGAAAGAGGCTTCGCCACTGGGAAAGGAGCAGGGCTGCCGTGTCAAAGTCTCCAAGGACCCTGCCCCATAAGGTGGAAGATTTGCTGGGAAAGGCACAGGCTTTAACTGATGCCAGGAAGGCTCCCCTTGTGAGAATCCTGGGTATTCTGTCATGTGATTTTAACTGTTCTCTGTAATTGATGATTGATGCAGTATGGTTTGCCTAACATGTGATGTTTCATAGTGCGGGCTCTCTGCACACCTCAAGGTCACATTCCTTGTTAATGCCACACAAGGCTCTACTCCCCATAGTTCACCTGCCTGGCTATGCTTGGTACCTTGATTATGTTTAGTCTGCTTTGAAACCAGCTTCATCTTCTTGCCAAGGGAGGGAGGGGGGAAAGGGGATGTTCTGGTGTTTTATATATGTGAACTCCTGCTTGTGCCTTTAGTTCTGTCTTCAAGCATATTAGATGCTTTCTGCTTGAATAAAGAAACTTTCCAAAACAGAAGTTTTCTTGTCTTCAAGTCTGGAGTTCTGCCACCTCTAGATGCTGGCCTTTTGAGAACTACAACAAATACATGGGGACATAGGGGAAGAGGCAATCTGAAGAAACCATAAGCCTGCAGGTAAACTCTCTAACTGAAAAAAATAAAGACAAATTCCCT
This sequence comes from Paroedura picta, assembly GCF_049243985.1. Classification (NCBI taxonomy): domain Eukaryota; kingdom Metazoa; phylum Chordata; class Lepidosauria; order Squamata; family Gekkonidae; genus Paroedura; species Paroedura picta. The sequence continues at coordinate 85,849,623 of NC_135375.1, read as the reverse complement.
CATTATTCAGTGTTTTGGCTTTCTAGGTTTCATCTCCTTTCAATTCTGTCACCTTAATCCATGCATGCAGGAAGGAAAAGGGATTAAGTAGAACAGAGACTGGCAAATGTTAAAAGCTTTATTATTGGGGCGACGGGATGTGTGTCAAGAAGCCACTGATCCCTGGAATAGATATCATACCATTTCATTGAAAATTAAACAAGATTGCAAGCCGTGTATTGACAAAGAAGCCTACAGAATGGCTAAAATGTGTTGGTCCAGAAACAGGAAGTTATGCTGTATCTGGAAGGTTAAAGATGATGTCATTCTCTGCTCAAAGCAAGAAACAGATTCACAGTTATTATTATTATGCTGTCACATACTAATCATAGATAAAATTGATAGAATCTGTAACAGTCATCACAGAATAATTATAGGCTGAATAAAACAGATTAAATGGTATAGAACAGTGGTCCCCAAGCCCCAGTCCGGAGACCAGTACCAGTCCGTTGATCAGTCGGTACCGGGCCACAGCTCTTACTCATCCTCCTCCCCGGCTGCTGCCTCGGGGGCTGCCCTGCCACTCTGCCGCCAGCTCACCTTTCGTGCTCTCCAGTGGCCGCCATGGCTGGAGCTCCCCCTCGGCATGGCACTGCGCAGCTGCTGCTGGCAGTGCCCCCCAGTGGGTGGCAGGAAGTCAAGGGCACCAGGAGGAAAGCAAGTAGAGCAGGGACTCAGGTGGTGGCGATGGCGACATCCCTCGGCAAAAGACTACCCCCCCCCGGGCCTTAGTAAAATTGTCAAGCTTTGACTGGTCCCTGGTGATAAAAAGGTTGGGGACCACTGGTATAGAATACAATACTCTTTTTAATGGGGATTTATAGGATTTGTATGAGTGCACGGAGAGTGGTGGGCTAGAAATATAATGGATTGGATTGGATAGACAGATAGCTATAGAAATATAAAATAGTTATAACACACAAATTATAGTTTTAAAAATCATTCCCGGTCCTCCAGCTCATATTTACTATGAACATAATGCATGTAGGTGCAGAAATCTGCCGCTTGTCTCATTGTACAAGGGTCTTCAAATGAGAATAATTTATCTAAACAGATTTTGTCCAGACAGCCTGATAGCTTTCTTGGAAAGGGGGAGAAATCTAAATCACGGCATTTGCGATATTTATTACAGCGCTCCAGCAATTCTCCCATGTTTAAATCTTAATCTCAGCTTTGTTCACCAACAGCAAAAGACTATAAAGAATGGCTAAAGAGCAACTGTGCATCAGTGCGCTCCCTATGGGACAGTGCCATTTGATCCCTGCCAGAGCACTTCTCAACCACTGAGACTCAGAGCTAAAATTAGCAGCTGAAATAAGTTATCAGAGGTATCCTGTAATTCATACTTCTCTGTGAATGTTTTGAATGGTTTTCATTCATGGTTGTCATTTGTGAAGGAAGATCTATTGGAAAGAAATGGAATCTGCCTACTCAATTATTCTAGACATTTATGCAGTAAATGAGATGATTCTGCTCTCATTATTCCTGTCGCAGAACAAAAGTGCAATGCAGCCTGCTTCGTTTCAATAGGCCATCTGCAAAATAGGTAAAATTTCAGTCAGCAAACTTCTTCTGATGAAAGAACATGAAGCCTTTTGAGCTGAACAAAGCTCTTCATGATGTTGAAACATCGTATTTCTTCCCCCGAGCAGTTAACTCTCTCTCCTTTTCCCTTTACATTTCAACAATGTATTAATTTATGTGGCATCAAGATATATGATGAAAGAAAAGAAATCCTTCCCATGTCAAATCCATCCCCAAAAAAGACACATACATATGAAAACATTTCCCAGGGCCTTTAGAATAGCAGTGTTCTTGAAGAAAATATTCTATTGTGAGATTTGTGATAGGAACAATGGATTGGAACAAAATAGTAGGAACAATTAGCCCAAAGATTGACAATGTCTCCATGTAGCTTCTAGGTGTCTGGCATGTGAACTGATCCTCTACCTGGAAGCATGCTTTGAGGAGTGATTCCTTAACTTTGTGATAATGTTGTCCAGCTATCTATGACAAATGTATGGAAGCTGTTTGGCTTTGTAGTATGACTTATAATACATTTGCCTGCCTGTTGACAAGTGGGTGTAATGCCTTGGAATGGAGCAGAACTAAATGCAAAACAAAATTCAAGTCCATTGGGACCTTTAAGACCAACAAAGATTTATTTAAGGCATGAGCTTTGCTTGCACATGAAAGCTCACGCCTTGAATAAATCTTTGTTGGTCTTAAAGGTGCCATGGGACACAAATTTTGTTCTGCTACTTCAGACCAACATGGATACCCACCTGAATATAAATGCAAAATACAAAACTGTGTGTGGAATAGGCCGTCCAACAAAGCATTCTAAAGAATAATCTCAAAATTAATTGAAGTATATTTTCAAATAATCTCATTCACATCCTTTTTGTAAATTGATAATTTATTTTCTCAATTTATAGTACGACAAGTACACCAGTTATGAACTTGTTTCATGTCACTTCTTCACAGACAGACAGACAGACACACACATATATCCTTACACAGAATTCAATTTCAGGACTCTGACATACAGAACTTCTCTAATGATCTAACTGTAAAAGCTTGGTTACCGGCTTGGAATACTTTTGTGTTTTTGTTTTGCTATTCCCTCACTGACTCTCCTTCCTGTTTATGCATTTTGTTTAATTATGTGGTTTTCTCTATATCTTTAAAGTTGTTTATATGTTTTTGACTTATCACCCCATTGGGGGCCCTAAGGTGGGTGGACAGGCAGCATAAAATAAAATATTACATGGCCATAATTGTGGTCGCTGTCTTCATCCCAGCAAACCCAGATCATGCATATTCTCTCTGCAACCTTCAGCTATCCCCCTGTCTAGGTTACTGAACAAGCTACTATTAAGATCTGACTTAGATAGTAACAGATGTCAATGTGAGCATTTCACAGTGAATAAGATAACCTCCTTGTCACATAATTCACAACTGGATGAGTCAGTCTAACAGATTCATGGGCAGGATTAGTAATGGTCAAATTGCCAAGTTAGTAGGGCCAGGCTGCAAAACTCAGTGGAGATAACTTTTTTTTTAATTCAAAGAACAACCTGTTTTCTTGTTTTATAGCTTAAAGGCAAAGGAGAAGAGACTTCATGTGCCAGCTGAGCTTGGATCAGTAATGCCTTCTTTGTATGTGGATTATGCATATCAGATAAGGTTGAGCTATGGTGTTAAGAAGGAAGATTAAACACTAAATTGAGGGGAAATTGACCTAATGTACCCTGAGATGTTTCACAATTAAATAAAATATCTATCTGTGTCTCTCTGAGTTCTGCTGCTGGCTAAGCAGACATGTCAAAGGAGATCTTTTGGAAGAGAAGAAGGACAGGAATCCAATGCCAAACATCTAGGCTGCTGAGACAGCCTGACACAACAAACGGCAGCAGGAGATGGGTAGAAGCTTCAGCTGGCTGGCAAAGATGGGGCAACAGTTGTTACAGCAACTCAGCTGAATGAGAGCAATGGTATCGATAGGAGAAATGATGGTACACATTGATATGCAGGTCTGGTCCAGAGAGGAAGGGGGAATGGGAAGAGTTATCCAGAAAAGCAGCTGTGTGATTGAACTAGAGATGGGAGCACAAGTCAGATTCTGCAGGAATAGCACAGGAGCCTAGCAATTGTTTTGCAGCAAATGTGGCTAGGATAGTGTGAGAAAATGTCAGATTTTGTCTCACAGCATTACTGAGCATATTCGCTCCCAGTGCAGCAAAATCTGACTGGTAATATGTTCTGACAATACACTGCTGCCAAAGGCATCAGTCCCACTGCCATTTCACTGGACAAAGTTGGCCCCAAAGGCCTTTCTGAATGTCTTTTCAATAGCGGTGGCTGTTTTTGAAAATCAGAAATATTTTCTGCAAACACTACCTCCAAATTTTTAGTGCATTCTAAGCTTTTTCTGCCAGTAGCCTAATGCCACATCTTAAAGCTTCTAATATATATATGCACATTCTTCTATGGTGTAAGCAATTCTCTATGCAAGAGAAGGTGGAACATTGCATGTGTATATATTTATAACATAGTCTTGAAAAAAGCTTTTCTTTCTTTCCTATTTTGCTTTTTTGGATTATGATTTGCTTTATAGGGATTAAACAAGATGGAATTGGTCTGTTAAGTCAATAAAAGCAATCATTGTTACCATACCAACTATGGGATGATTAGATCTCTGTAAAACTCAGTAAGAGAACATACGGAGGCCTTGATATTCACGTCATGCTGTGTTCTCAAAGGAGACCAACTATTTTTAACCCCTGTCCTGCAGCGTTCTTGGAATAAATGGGCAAAATGTTACAGATAGCTAAATAAAACTATGAACCCATGTTCTGGGGAGGGCAAGATCAAAAGCAAATGCCCTTTGTACATGAGGGAAATGTATGGTTTCTTTGACTTTGATTTCACTTTGGACTAAATGTTCGATTCGGTAAGTGCTTTTCACTTATCTCAACAGTAATGTCGTATTAAAAGAGAGAAAAAATGAAAATGCATTTTTGGAATATGTTGAAACATGCTTTAATCATTACCCTCAGGCAGAGTCATCCTGCTTCCCTCTCCCCTTAAGCTGATTGCCGATTACTGGGCCATCGTTGATATGCATTCCAGAATCCTACAGTCAGCAAACAATCAGAATCTAGTTATGCTTTTTGAAGTCAAAGCTTGCTTTTCAAATTTTACAAAATGTATTTAATATTCAAACCAGCATCATATAAATACAGTAGCATGCCATCACACAGTGTTACAATATATCTTTAAATATGCAATAAAAGATACCATTTCTAGAAGAGGGGGAAAGCAACAAAAATCCAATTTTGTATCATCAGTCAAGATAGATTAGCACACTGGGTTTGATTTGGAGTCTTATTTATGCTTTTACAGTACCCTGCTCTGATGAGGAGGTGGTCCTGAATACTTCTATACATGCAACCAATGCCCAGTGATCCACAGTGGAGGGCTGCTTCCACAATAGTCAAAAATTGAGCCAAGTAGAAACAAGGGTGTGAACCAAACCACGATCTAATTAAAACATGGAATCATACAGATTTTCTAAGTAGTGGCTCCAGTCCTTGGAAATGATGAAATGCTGATATATATTCCACCTGTCCCAGCTGGAGCAAAAACCATCAGAATAAAGAGATGGGATACTTTGTACCCTGCTTTTTGCTACCCAAAGGGGTCTGAAACTGGTTTACAATCACCTTCCCTTCCTCTCTGCACAACAGGTAGGTGAGGCTGAGAGAACTGTAGTGGTCCCAAGGTCACCCACCTGGCTGCATGTGGAGAAGTGGGGAATTGAACCTGGCTTTTCAGATTAGAAGCCACTGCTCTTAATCAGCACACAACGTATTGGACAATGATGCCACTGGAAATAAAGGGAACAATCGGGGGGGAGGAGAATGCAATGTAGACTGAAGTGAGTATAGGTTTATGAGGAATGGAATGTATTAATAGCATGATATTCTTGAGGGTGAATGGCAAAAGAAGAGGTGGGAGTTCACAAGAGTAAGCTGAGAACTGAGCACAGTGGAAATAAATTGGCACATTTTCCCAGGTCAGGCTTCCATTTGTAGCTACTTCTAAAATAAGCAGACCACCTGAGTAAGGCATGGAAGTTTTACTTTTCCATCTATCCTTTTTAGAAGGTTGTAAAACTTGCCTTGGCAATAGTTCCTTTATAACATGGCTTGTGGCACTGCACTATCTTCCATACATTTTCTCCAACAAAGGTCATGTAAGGGTAGAATTACACATGAATAGAAACTTAGAGAAAATGCCTACCAGCAAAATTAAAGGCAGGCCTTCTGCCTTTGCGGGGAGTAGCACACCTTAATCTCTGTCCACCAGCACTAGGCCACATGGCTCTCCTTTGCTAGAAATGATATGAAGGCAGGGGAACGCACCACACAATGTCCTCCAGGACATAGAACCAATTGTATCGTATGATACCAAGGGAGAGAACTCTGCTAGAGACCACCCTTTTTAGCAGTAGCCTCTATGTCTAGTTACATTTAGTTCATATCTGTTGTGCCTTTCATTTTTATTAGGGTGGTGTAGGGTTGCCAGATCCAGGTTGGAAAACTCCTGGAGATTTGGAGATGAAGCTTGGGGAAGACAGGAAACTCAGGTACAATGCCGTAGAGTCCACCCTCTAAAGCATCCATTTTCTCCAAGGGAATTTATCTCTGTAGTCTGGAGATCAACTGTAATTCAGGAGGATTCCAGGGTCCCACCTGTAGGCTGGCAACCCTAGGAAGCTGGACAACAATTATCAATGACAACTTTCTTAAATGAGAAAATGCTGGCAATGTTGAGGTCTTCCAAATGAAAATGTCTTTTGATTTCATTTATCACATCATTTTTCAAGTCAGCCGAATGTGAATGTAGGGAGAGCAAAGGAAAGTAAAACACCATCCAAAATTAAATAGTCAATGCTCTTTTCCTTCTCTTCCTAGTAGCAAATTTCTCTGCGTGGATCCCCTGATAATGGTGAGTGTGCTGGTAAAAAATAAGGGGCAATTTTTACAAAACAACTTTAACCTGGCTTAACAACAGAAATGCTCGCAACAGAAATTCCTACAAAATGCTGGAGGGTTCTTGACATCCTCAACAGACTACAGTTCCCAGGATTCTTTGTCGAATGATAATTTTCACTGATCAAAATGAGGGTCCCCCAATTCCATTTCATACTGTTCCTAGGGGGTTGTCTCCTGACCCACAGGGGGAGCATTTCAAGGGGCCCTTGGATTGCAGTGGAATTGCAGTGGGAAGGGAAGGCAGAGAAGTTACATCACTAGAAATTTAAAACAGTGTAAATTTTGTATATCACTATTGACAGGGGAGGAAGAGACGTGTGCACATGTTTTCATAGACTACTTTTTCACCTGTGCATTTTGTGTGTGTCTGTGTGTGTGCCATTTCTCTTTCTCTCACACCTGTTGAGGAACTGTCCATTATTCTCACTGAAACACAATTTTCCATCAGAAAGGTTTTTATACCTATGGTGTATTGAGAGCATTCAGGGAACTATGCCTGCTGTTAAAGTATGTCCTCAGGATTATATAGTATATTATGCAGTCATGAACTTCTGTATTAATGTCATTTAACCTTTGGCAATATTAGTCTAGAGAGAAATGTTATCATTTCATATGAAGCATGGTACATTAACTTCTACAAGTGACAGTCTGTAGCATTATCCATGTTGAACAGATGGTATAGGTTCAATTCCAGCATAGGCTTTGAAGGAGACTAGTCTTGAGCATTCACACTGCAATGGCCCTCATCTACTGTCTCCATTATTCCCTTCAAAATGTTATAGAAGAAAAGAAGAAGAGTTGGTTCTTATATGCCACTTTTCTCTACCCGAAGGAGTCTCAAAGTGGCTTCCATTCGCCTTCCCTTTCCTCTCCCCACAACAGACGCCCTGTGAGGTAGGTGAGGCTGAGAGAGCCCTGGGATTACTGCTCGGTCAGAACAGCTTTATCAGTGCTGTGGCCCACCCAAGCAGCCACCCAGCTGGCTGCATGTGGAGGAGCGCAGAATCAAACCCTCCTCACCAGATTAGAAGTCTGCACTCCTAACCACTACACCAAACTTCTGTATTTTTCTACAATTACAAAATGTGTTTTACTGTAATTAGAGAGTAAAATTGTAAACCCAACCTGGATAGGCCAGGCAAGCCTAATCCCATCAGATCTCAGAAGTTAAACAGGGGCAGAGTCTGCACTTACTTTCTTTATTCCATTGTCAATCCAGTTGAATTCAAATCGCTTTGAACTCGGATCTTCTTCTCCCCCCCCCTCCCCATTGAAACAGGAAAGTCTTCTGCACGTGGTTAGGGTAGTTCAGAAGGGGGGGGAGCCAAGCCTCTTTCTTTTCTTGAAGGTGGGGGGGAGAGGAGCCAGGCAGGGAGCCTCTTTCTTTTCTTGGAGGGGTGGGGGAGAGGATCGAAAAAGGCAGAGGAGGGAGGAAAAATCAAGGACCAACAGAAGTTGAGAGAAATTAGGGGCTTCTCCTTTAAGGCAAGCATGCCACATGACCAGGTGTAGCCTATCAGAGGTTCTCTACCATGGAGCTTTCTTTCCCAATCTGGGTATTGAGGATTAAAAGCACTCTAAAATATCGCACAATAAAGGTAGGGTCACTCCTGATCAATCCTTCTTACTGCAGAAGGAAAATTTAAATCGCTGAAAATGCAAACAGAAATTACATTCTGTGTAGAGGGCAGGGAATGAATCGATCTGGGGTTGGAATAAAAGCTCCGTGCAGTTTACACCAGGGTTGGCCGTAGCAAGCACTTGGAAGGGTGGCCTCCAAGGAATACGAGGGTCATGACAAAAATCTTAGGATTTCCTGGCTACATTACACACATGCAATACAATATATATATATATATATATATATATATATATATATATATATATATATATATATATATATATATATATATATATATATATATATATATATATATATATATATATATATATATATATATATATATATATATATATATATACTGATACAATATATATATTGTACAGTCTGATACAGTCTCAAAACATACTGTAATAATTAACCATAATAGGAAGAAGATTTAAGCAGCTTTTATTATACTTACAATTGCCAGATCCAGGTTGGGAATTACCTGACTTATTTTGTGGGTGGAGCATGAGGAGAACAGGGTTTGGGGAGGAGACGGGGAGCACCTTCAATCATATAATGCCAGAGAGCCCGCCTTCCAAAGCAGCCCTTTTCTTCTGGTGAACTGATCTTTGTCACCTTGAGATTGAGATTGATTGTAATAGTGGCTGATCTCCACCTATTGCCCAGTTGTTGACAACTGTAATTACACTATTTTTATTAGACCACTTTTCCTTATAGGTTCTATGATGTAATCAAAACATCCCACACTTTGCTCAAGTGCTGCACATAAATCTTCATCCTTGGCCCAATCACGTACCCTTGAGAAATTATTTAGTGGAAAGTGAGAAGCCAGAAAATGGCATTCATAGTGATGTTTGAGGAATTTCCCTATGAGTCTATGGTCTTTACTATAGAGATTAGGGGGAATGGCTAGAGTGACATTCTGAAGTGACGTCACACCGTTCCCAAAACACCACTTTCCTCATTACCCCTACAATTTCCTGACACTTAGGGAAACAGCTCTGGCAATCGAATTAGCCTCTGCTTTTCATGCAGAAAGTCCCAGACATTTTAATCTATATCATCTCCAGTTAGTTATAGATGATATAAAAAACCTCCACCTGAGGCAGTGGACAACCACTGCCAGTTGCAATAACACACTGACCTTGTCATTATACAAACTGCAGTGTCCATTGGGCCTCCCAGCATGTATGAACTCCCTTTTATATGAACTTGGATGGGTAATCCAAGCACTAGTTTTCAATTTTTTGAGTGGGATCTGAGAAACCCAGTTTGAATCCCTACTTTTCCATGGAAGCTTGCTGCGTGACTGTAGGCTGGCCACATACTCTCAACCTTACCAACCTCATAGGTTTGTTGTGGGAAAAAAATGGAGTGACGAAAATTATATAAGCTTCATTGGGTATCTTTTGGGGTGAAAAAAACTTTATACTAGCAATATCTAAACTGTCCCACACATCCTTTTTTATGTCCTTTTTATAAAAGTATCCTTATTAAATATTTGAACCCTGTTTTGGTAAATAAGTGTGGATTGCCTGACCTTTTAAAAGTTTCCTTTCTTCTGGATAACTTCAATACAGAAACAATAAAAAAGGTAGGTAAATTTCTGCAAGGTACCATCAAATTGTGTCAGGACCATTGTTAAGGACAATCTCCGTATACTTATCAGTTTTGTGGTTTCTTTGCAATGTGTTTGCTGTTTTAATCAACTTGTCCTTATTTTTACCCACTCTAATTCTAATTGTGATATAGTTTTATATGCCAATAAAGGATTTGTGTGTGTGTAAATAAAAAAGATCCCTCAAATGAGAAATTTGGAAACTAAAACAAATGACTTTTTTCCCATCTTATAGTTCCCTGTTTAATTTACCGATATGTCCATTTTATGATGCAAAAGAAGCTTGTTGGAGACAGCAAAAATCCCTCTGTCTCCCTTGTGTGGTCACAGAGATCAATGTTTCAGCCACCAGACGATGACAACAATGGTATACTGATATCTGTCAAAAGGAAATGAAAATAGGCTCCTATCTCAAGGGCCTTTTCTTTGGAGAATAAGGGCGAATGGGACTTACCCCGGGCGCGTTTGCCGCTGCGGGGAAGCCCTCGCCGAAGGAACGCAGGGTAGGGGACTACAAGTCCCAGCGACCCCTGCGGCGGCGTTCGGGAGCGCGGCAAAAGGACGGCTGGGGAAGGAGGGGGCCAGGTCGGCTCTTCCCAGCCTCCTTTGCCCGCTCCATATAGGGAAGCGTTGGAGAGGCTTCTGCCTCTTTCCCGCTTCTCTGTCAGCGAGGTTGCCCACCCTCCCTCCCTATTTACAGTGGATTGTATTAATTCCATATTTCAGCTTTGTAAAATTTAAGATGAATAGAAATTGTTAAGAATGTATATGTTACTATATTCTCATATTATGTTTGCTATATTGCTAACATCTTTTCATCACAACTGGCGGGTTTTGGGCATGGGGGAGGAACCATTGGCAAGCAAGCCCAGCCTGCGTGCTGGCATGCTTTTGTGGGGGACCTCCGTAAGAGGTTGTGGGTAAGCGGTGCCGAAAGGCCATCACTCATGGAGGATGAGCTCGGGCGGCAGATCCGCATTTCCGGGTGGCCCGGAACCCGGCAGGGGTTCACGCCTCAACGGGTTCCCAAGAGGTGGTCACCTCCCCTTTTCATCCATCAGGGCATTGGGGGCACGGGGAGCCCAAGGGGATGTTGGAGGGCCCCGTGCATACCTGATGATGTTGCGTGTGGCTGCCTTGTGGTCAGGGGACCACAAGAGGGCTGGTTCGATTCTCCCCCATGCTGGTCAACGCTCTATCGTTAATAAAAGTTGTGGCCTATTTACTGCCATTAAGTGTCTGTTGGTTCATTTGGCGAAAAGTATTCCCCTGCACGGCAATATAAGCCAAGGCATGATGGAGTTGATCCTGCAACACCATCCAGATTGAAATGACACAAGTTAATGACTCATCAGACACAGTTCCTGTAACTTAGACAGGGATCAGAATTCTTGTTAACATGGGGGGGAAAAACAAGATTTAAGGTTTTTACTAAAGTGTGCTTTTTCAAACAGGCCCAAGGGCTCTTGCTCTGCACTGAGGTGCTAATTTACTTGGGAACTGCTTAGATGCTATGGTAATTGGCTCCAGAGAAGTCCCCCAAATACCACTTAAATCAGTTGCAGTCATAGGTTAATTTAATATTCTTCCCACTAAGCAATACTTTGGTTCACCATCATAATTGGTTCAGGTATACATTTCATTCTTAAAAAAAAATAAAAATAAAGCAACCTATCCTTGATCTATTTGAGCTACAGGGGAAAGGTTAATTTTATTTTGAACACTGGGAGAACTTGCTTTCCTACTTATTTTTGTTAGAAGGAAAAAACCCAAGGATACTAAACAGGAAAGCTAAGGACATCCCCTCATATTATGACATTAAGCATATAATTAAGGACTCCTATAGTTGTACTAATGGTAAATCTGTTTTTTAACGTGAAAATACTTCAGCTGTAAAAGAAAAGACTGGGCAGATCCTGATTTTAATAGCAGAAGGTATGCACTGATGACAGTCCCAGAGCCTTTCTTACACCCTCGCGGACTGATGGAGAGGTAAACCATAATTCTTATTCTTCAAAGCCCCCTTATTCCCAAACACATTCTGCCTAGCTGAGTGCACACAGGCTATTGGAGCTCAGCTAAAATTGTGAACAGGAGTCGGCAACTGTGACAGACAGGAGGCTGTCAGGCAATCAGGGAAGGCTGGAGCAGGTTTGAAGGCTGCAGCTACATCCAATCAACTTTCAGAAGATGACAGGCTGTTGGGAGAAAAGCAGACAGTTGACAGTCAAGGTCTGTCTCTGGAAGGGAGCAAACGTATTAGAGCTAGTATAACTCTGAGGCCTATTATGCATGGGTGTTTCCTTCGCTTTCCTTGTGCGCATCTGTTGGGTTTTCTTCATTACTGCACTGATTTGGGGACCTTTGGAAGAGAAATAGAGCATGTCATCAACGCCCAACGTACTCATGGTGACGCCATCCGTGGGGTGTTTCAATTAAGGGATAAGCAGAGATGGTTTGCCGTTTCCTTCCTCTGCATCGCAACCTCAGTCTTCCTTCATGGTCTCTCATCCTCATGCTAACCATGGTGAATGCTGCTTAGCACCCAAGTGCTGATGGATCTGGGCTAGACTGAGCTATTTAGGCTGAGAAAGGAACAGAGCAGATATGTTTTAAGTGAATAAATTGTATGCAGGAATTCAAGAATTCACTGGAGTTATAACATTTTGATCACCTACCTAGACCAGGTCCTTCTTTTTTGAAAGTCTCCATTTTCCCCCATCTCAGATTGCCTATTTGTGAACAAGTCTGTTCTCCTGTGTGAGTGTTGGGAGACACATCAGAAGGACTTTTGCTGTCCTGCACATAGAGAATATGAAGAGCTCTCCATGGACAGGTTCATATGTAATCTGTAACCCTTTCTGTTGTTAGTTAAAGCAATCACCTCAGCCAATCCTGTCATGGGTCTTATGAGAGCCAGTGTGGTATAGTGGTTAAGACGGCAGGCCCAGGAGTGGCTGCATACAAATATAATTAATAAAATAAATTAATAAAAATAAGAACGGTGAGCTCTAGTCTGAAGAATTCAGTTTGATTCCACACTCTTCCACATGCAGCCATCTGGGTGGCCAGTTACAGTTCTCTCAGTCCCACTTACCTGACAGAATGTCCTTTGTAGGGAAAAGAAGGGAAGGCAAGTGTAAGCCACTTTGAAACACCTTCTGGTAGCAAAAAGTGGGGTATCAAAAGCAACTCTTCTTCTTATATGGAAGATTGTTCTAGTAATTAAAAACTTTATGGGCTAAAGTTGCTTGTTTGTTCCAGTCATGGGTTGAAAGTCCTTTAGTTTGATCATCTGAGGAAATAAGTAGCTGACTCAGTTCTGAAGATGACTGATAAAGTCCACAATGCAAATAAGCTTTACCTGGCTTTAAGACCAGACATAAAGTTTTAGGAAGTTATTTTTAAAATGATTCTATGGTTTATTGTACCTTCTGTCATTGTAAGAAGGCTTCTGCTTTTCGCAGCCAATGCCATGTACATTTCTGATTTTTCTTCCTAACAAATAATTTTTAGCCTTTTTATTATGTTAGGCTTAGGATTTTCATAATGCCTCCTACCTTGGTTTGTTTGGTGTCTTGTCACAAGTCCAGATTTAGTTTCTGCATACTACAAAATTAAACAAGTAGCAATCACAGGAAGAGTAAGCTGGGGCCATAAGGTAAACTGTTTCATACCATATGTAAATTTGTTTCATACCATAAGTATGCACTCAGATAATATTGGGGTTTCTTTTGTTTCTTGTAGAGGAGGCTTATAATAAGGTGCATTGGTAGATGTCAGTCAGATGGTGGCAGTAGTATACAGATTTTTATGTAATTTGGACACTAGAGAATCAGGCAAAGAGAGTGGGGTGCATGGCAGGAATTTGGTCATGTCTCCCAATGATGTTCTCCATGTTGCGTGTTCCTCAAAACAACTTTTCACAGTGAGCCTCTCTCATTTAAGCATACATGCACAAATTTGCAATATGATGTTTTACACACTGAGATTTTCTCTCTTGCCAACCAGCACTCAGTATCTTTGGCAACCTTTCTTTGCTATATTAAGACATGGTGGTGCAATGCTGGATTTATATGTAGAGCCTTCTACATTCAGAGGAAGAGTTTTTTTTAATTAATTTGAGCAGTCTTTGGCTCAAGCCTCTTATGGCCCGTTTGCCATATGGCCCCAGATTACTCTTCCTGTGATTGCTCCATGTTTAATTTTGGAGTATGCAGAAACTGAGTCTGGAATCATGACAAGGCACCAAACAACCCAAAGTGGCATTAGTGACATCTTCACCTGGGGCTGTGCACATAGCTGCCATGACTTGTGCAACTACAGTGACCACATACACAGTGATCCCATGGGGAGCTATCACATGTGCTGCCAGGTGGCAGCCCTTAGAGACATACACCCCCAGAGACCCTCAGTATGAATACTGCAGCTCTCTACACAAAGCACTATGCAAATAATAGAGGAGGCATGGGCATGTGCGCACTGGCCTTGCCCCTATGCAAGCACTGACACATATTCATGGAGCATGACTTGGAAAGCTGCCCTTTCCAATGTTCACCATCTTGGGGAAGGGGTTAACATACATGTACTTCCCTACAGGTGTAGGCTTTGTGCTGATGAGCTAATTATAGTGCATAGGTGGGGAGTGGAGCCAGCGCACTCATGCTTCTGCCCCCTCCACATGTGTTGATGTCAATACACATCCTATTGTATGTAGCAGGCCTGGGTTTTCACTTTAAGAGGGTTTTCTTATAACTGATAGATCTCATTATTTCTGATGTTGTCTCTGCATCGTGTAATGAGGTTAGAAGACTACATCAAATGGGTGAAATGATGGCTGCTGAACTGAATAGTTAATGAAAACTCTACCCATTCCATAAATCAGGTTCCTAAAAGGTTGCAATGTTAGCTTACCAGTAGCCTGTCATGGAAGAAGGCCCCACCTCATTTTTCGTTGCTTGCTCAAAAATTGTGCGAATAGATGCAGCCCCTCAACCCAATTTTTAATCTCATATGGAGCACCACCTGTCAATCAGTGTAAATGTGGAAGTGCTCCCCAGCTGGTCAGTCTTAAGACTGAATCTGGTCAGTCAAGACTGAATCTGGTCCGTCTTAAGAAGCTGGCTTAGGAGTTCCTCTCATATCAAAATGCCTCAAACAACCTTCATAAGGACACTTAACTCTTATGACTCCTGTTGAATCGGACCTCATTAATTTTGCCTAGGACAGTGTGAAGAAGAGTTGTTTTTTATACCCTGCTTTTCACCACCCAAGGGAGTCTCAAAGTGGGTTACAATAACCTTCCCTCCTCTCCCCACAACAGATACCCCATGAGGTCGATGGGATTGAGAGAGCTCTGACGTAACTGCTCTGTGAGAACAGCTCTAGCAAGATTGTGACTAGCCCAATATCACCCAGCTGGCTGCATGTGAAAGAGCGGGGAATCAAACCCATCTTTCCAGATTAGAGACTGTTGCTCTTAATCATGGCACCCAAGATGGCTCTCTTTCTGTCAATTTGAAAAGAAGTCCGAAAAATTCCTCCTTAGCCCTAAAATCCTCAGCCCTAAAAGTCTCATTGTTCAACTGAAGGAAGAGAAGCTCCTTATAAGAAGCCTGCCTCATTGTGAGTTGACTTCTTCCACATGGTAAGTCTGTTACCTGCTCTGCTAATTTTATAACTGTGTTGTGTATCCTCAGGTATCCTCAGAATACAAGTTTAGCTTTTTTAACTCTAGGATTTCCTGTACCCTGACATTAATTATCAAAAAGATCAAACAAAAATCATGCACAGCATAAAAGGAAAGAGAAACGAGAATTAATGAAAGTTCAGAAGAAGAGAATGAAAAGATAGCTTTTGAACTGCCTGACTGTTCTATCACCATTCTTACACTGGGGCATAGTACAAGTGAAGAGAGAAATGACATTTTCTTATGCAAAATGGGACAAGAACTTTTTGTCTATCTTACAAGGACTTCAAAGCTGCACATCCCAATCAATCAGTGATTAAAATTTGACCTTCCTTTTCCTGGGAAATTTAAGAATTCCAATTTCTTTGCTTAAGAAATCTCAGTTCTTTAGAACATCTTGTGGGATGCTATATTATTTTTAATTGTCTTGCAAGCCAGTAATTGAAGTTAATTTTGTCTGCAGGAATGGCTCTCTGGCCTGGATTTTGTTTTCTTGCTCATTGAAACTCATTAATTCATTAAGATCATCATACACTATTCAATAGCTTTGAATTGCCATTGACACTTCAGATGCAAAGTGTGGGACACATCACACAACATTTCAGCCTTGTTTGTATGTTTAAAAAGTGCAACCAAGAATATTGCAATTCAGAACTGTGATTTGTGCCTCATCCTCTCATCAACTGCTTTGTAACATACATGAAATATAGTTAATCATGAATGAAGTCAGTGATCATTGCTATGGAATCTCCGGATGAATTGTGCATCTTATATTGCGTCACTGCGGTTCGCTCTGCTCACGACCCTACCCTAGTTGTGAGCAAAGGCTTTAACTCAGAAAAAGGTGTCCTTAGAATTGGATTACTCCAATGAAATCATATTGAAATGTGAGGAGTACTTGGAATGACCATCACTCAAAATCCTACACAGATGTCTCTTGGTAATCAATTATATAAAGAACATTTCTAAGAACAGGCCTTGAAAGGGTCTCCTCCCCTGGCCCCTGGCCAGGCAGTTTAAGGTGGCTTTGGGCTGCAGCTTGCAGCCAGATTAGGTGGGGCAGGTGGGGAATGGGCAGCTCGTTAGCAGGGCAGGGACACAACTCCTTAGCAGGCAGTCAGCAGGCCAGGAGGCCCTCATCAGCAGGCCCTGCTTAGCAGGCAAAGAGGGTCTTGTTAGCAAGCCCTCCACCAAGATCCTTTACCCAGGGCCCTCTCCCCTTACTTGCTGCTGGCTCTAGGCACTGAGGCATCTGAGAGCAAAGAGGCTAGAGTCCAGGGATGGAGGGCAGGAGTTGCAGGGGCAGGGCCAATCAGAGCAAAGCTGGCTGCACCCTGATTGGCCCTATTCCAACTTGGAAAGCCAGACACGTCCCACCCCCCTAGGCTGTTTCACAAATATATAGAAGAACAACAGTGGATAAGGATGAAACTGCTACATTGAATGAAAAAAAAAGACATTCAAAGAGTTGGAATCCTACAGAACAATTCACAAAAAGACTGAATTTCTATAACCTCACAGTTCACATTTGTAAACAAAACTCACCAGAACATATGGTCTCCAATGAGGATGAGGAATCAGGTAAAATACCTTCTCTTCTACTAGTGGACAGCATTGTCATGTAGCCCACCCAGCATGGACTCCATAACTCAACCAGGCTGCTTGCCTGCAGCATTTGGTGTCTTTCACACTTTGGTTTTTCAACTCTCCTCCCCGCTTCCATCTATTCCCAGCATGTTTGTTTTTTTGTGAGGCTCTGTCTTTGCTGCGCTATCTATGCAGATTGTGACTGGTGTCAAAAGTTCCCAGGTTCTTGGTAGCAGTTAAGTGTCATTGCTTTGTTCTCTTTCTTTTGTAGATTAAAGCCTGCGTTCTGTAGGAAAGGTTTTTGGCAAGCAAATTGTGCATTTGTCGGTGGAAGGTGAGGGGGAATGCCTATGTTAGCCCCAGGCTTGGTATAGCAAACTGTTCTTAGCAATTTCTTTCTATCACAAAGCAGCTTTGGATTCCTTATAAGAAATGCCTTAGCTCATACTAATTCAGCAGAAGAGTATCCCAGGTTTGTGGTAAGTATGCTCCACAAAACACTCAGAAGGCAACCAACTGTAAGACCGAACATCTAAAGATGTGGGCTGCTGAGTAAGAAACCCATATGCTCCCTGTTTCCACACCTGACCATGAACTCTGAAAACATTTTGGAAGTTAAAGGTAAACTTGTACTTACAGATTAAGCAACCCCACCCCCCTAAATCTATTCTTTATTTAGTATTGGGGAAGACCTTATTGATTCATTAAGAATTTGAGCCTTCATTAAGAACTTGAGACAACAAGCAAAGGAAAAATGGTGGAAACCTTCTATGCTTTTCTCATAAACTCATGGCTTCCGAAGAATTGATAACAAAAGCAAGGGTCAGTTAAAGTAGACTGTGTTGATTTTAATGAACAACACAGAGGATTTAGAGCTCTGTTGGTTATTTATTTATTTGTACTTAGATTTGTATACTGCTCATCTCAGACTGGCCATCTTGGGACAGTGAACAGCAAAAGAACATAACATTTAAACATTCTAAATACATAAAACATCATAAAGTATTTTATAAATAATGTTTAAGAAAAAAAACCTATGCCCACTGAAAGTTTATTTGGTCTTCATTAACTCATTTAAATAGCAAGGCAATGATGCTGGAGGAGTCAGGGAGAAGGGAGGTGGTACAAGAGGAGGAAGGCCCAGCAGATGTGGTTTGTTGGCCTCAACCATAGGCCTGGTAGAAGAGCTCCATCTTGCAGGTCATGCAGAACCTGGAATATTCCAACAGGGCCTGACATTTTTTTTTGGGGGGGGGGCTCATTCCAACAGGCACGAGCCAGGACCAAGAAGGCCCAAGTTCTGGTTGAGGCCAGACATATTTCTTTGGGGCCAGGTATTCTCACTTGGTTGGTATTGTTTGACCGTAATGTTCTTTGGGAAATGGATCACAGCAAATTTATATGATGACCCTTACCATCATTTCTTGGCCTTTGGGCCAAGACCATCACCCCTCCCCCATTATATGAAATGTGTATTAGGCAGAGGAGTTAGGCTTTGATATGGTTTTTCAAGGGTTTTATTTATTTGTTTGTTTGTTTGTTTGTTTGTTTATTATTGGATTTATATACCGCGGTTCGCCAAAAGGTCTCACGGCGGTTCACAATAACTAATCTGAGACTAATCTGAGAGAAACAAATGGGTTGGGACTAATCTGAAATAAACAAATAAGGGCTGGATGCTTAGAATGTGATTACTGAGAGCCATTCCGCACCGGAATCCATGTAGCAAATTGTGTGCTGAACAAAAAATTGCCATTTTAAATAGTGGAATTTGTCGTTATGCATACCTGCCTTTGTAGTGGAATCCAGTTGCGTTTCTATCATTTCCCACAGGGTTCCGGTCTTGGCAAAAATCACTAGAAAGGAAGCGCTATTGCTGAGCTGTGTACCGCCCCTGGCCATCAAGCAGCCAATGGGCGGCTGTTAGCATGCTCCCAAACAGCCCCTTTCCCTTTAAGGAAGGTTTTAAAAAAATAAAATAAAATAAAAAAATAAAACACAAAAATATGCGTTGATTCGTTGCAACGGAGAGACCCATCCAGCTAGCAGGTGATGTTTGAGCTGCCGTTTCATCGTTGCCACGCTCCCCCCGAGTGAAAAAAAAAATCCCCCCCCCTCACGGGCGCGATTTTCGTCCGAAAACAGTGTGAAAAATAAAGTGAAAATAAACCAGCAAACAGGCCTCTATGATGCTTGTGCTTGGTGACTTTAAACAGAGGGACTGCAGCCGGGGAAGCCTCACTGGGTAAACGAAGGCTTGCCGGTGCGTTGATCTCCGCTCGCTCGGAGAAAAGAAAATGGCGATCGCTTCGCCGGAAGATCAGAGGAGAGAGCCAGGGGGAGGGACTTTGCAGAAACTGCAACAATGGTAACGCACAGAACTTTCCCGCTAGTGTTGCAGATTGGTTGCAGAAGTGTAGCGCTTTCCGGAGGGTGAATCCACTTTTTGGGATTTCCCTGAAAGCGCTACAATGAAGCGCTTTTTGCGGATCGGTTTCAGGAGTGTTGCAGATTGTCAACGACGTTGTGCATAACGGCAAAACTGTAGCGATTTCAATTAGTAACCATTGTGCTATTTTGGACGAATGCAGAACGGCCCTGACTCTGTTCAGGAGAATATTCAGAAGTCCATTTTTGTTCCCCAACCAAGCTAGCCTCTGGTGAATACACAATACCTATAACTCATAGTTATGCCTGGTTAGCTTGCTAAGCAGTGGCTAAAAATAGGTCCAGACTATTCTGGCCTTAGTCTAGACTGTTCATTACAAAAATCCTTTATTACTGTCTGAACCACTTCCTACAGTAATCAGTGCATTGTCGGCAATCATATGAAGTGCACTATAAATATTTGTTTTTGATTTGGGTGGCCAGACTAGTGATGCTCCAAGTTTTGACAAGAACGTTTTTGCAGCTAAATTGAATTTGTCCTGCTCATGCTGCCTATTTTCTTACAGCCTATTGGAGCACATATGTCCCCAGAGTCAAGATGGACAGGCAAATTTAAAATCAACTTGATGTGTTGGTGGTGTTTTTGTGTCTTGCTGTTTATGGAACTCATCATACTGACATATACTCAGAGCTGACTGGATCAAACTACAATTCCCAGCAGTGCAGGAGCACACAGTGTTTTGTGAACCAATAAAACAAGGCTAATAGAAGAGACAAGCCACACAGCAATCCCTTCATCCTGTCCCAGCAGTATCAAGACAACCAAGGCAAGCAACTCTTTTTATAAAATTAATGTAGCTTGGGCTGGGCGAACAGGCAAGGAGGTCTGGAATAGACAGGGAAATCAATGCAGGAATGAATTTGATCAAAATAATTGCAGCATTATTTAGAATGAAGGGAGGGAAGGCAGCACGGTACAGCTTGATGTCATCATTTCTCAGAAGCTAAGCAGGGTTAACTCTGGTTAATACTTGGATGGGATTCCTCCATGGAAGATGAGAGAGGAAGGCAGTGGCAAACCGGATCTGCTTCTCACTTGCCTTGAGAGCTCCTTGCTTGGGTTGCCATAAGTCAATTGCAACCTGACAGCACTTTACACACACAATTAAAAGTTACACCCCTTGCAATTTGGGAACAAAATGATATTTGAGCAGAGATGTGCATACCCTTGTTTGGACTGTGCAACAGCTGTACATATCTATCAACCCAGTTGTGTCCTTGCATTCAAACCATACTGGTACCCACAACCCTAATGGGATTGGGTAAAGACCTTTTCTGTCTCATTGATTACCTTGGCATAGGACCCATGCAATGAAAGCTCTCTGTTTGCGCTTGGCAGCACATCCTTCTCACAGGTGTGGCCACCACTAGCAAACAACACTTGTAGGAAGACACCATTGCCAAGATGCTATTTGGCAGACTCTCCATCACGTGTTCTCTTTTCAAAGCCTACTATGAGTGGTCTGGCTTAAAGCAAGCCATTTGTTTTCTTCAGGCTATTTTGTTCCTGACGGAGAATGAGAGGAAGTGTTGAAGGCATCCAGCCACTGTTCTCAGGAGTTGGCGTTTGGCACTTGGCATAGTGTTCCCTCCTGGTAGGGCTTGGATGCCAAAACTCTATTTATTAGAATCCTTGTGGTCTGTCTCATTCAAATGCCTCTTTGTTCTGCAACCCTCTCTTTGGAAGCAGTACTTTCTGGAATGTGAGGCAGAAGTGTGTGATCTGTCCACCTGTTCGTTGAAGAATTATATCGGAGTAGGATTGCAGATGAGCCTCCCTTTCCCTCATGACTGCCGACTGTTGTCTAGATCGATTTTGCTAAGCTTTAGAACATGCCCTTATCTTATCTTTCAGTAGCAGGATTCCTGCATATTCACCAATTGCACTAAAAGAAAAGCATGGAATGAACATGTTTGCATTAGCTCTGTGATAGTATTTTCAGTTAATTTTAGCCAATTGAACACCATTTTTAAATGGTATTTTTCAAGATATTCTCCTGAAGAAGGGGTACAGGCCTCCAAAGAGGAGACTTAGGGGGGTTTTGTTTTGTTTTTTGATGTGGTTACATTGTCTGAATGCATCTAGTTATGAATGTTTTTGAAGGAGGTGCCATTTCAAAAACACATTTCTGCAAGCTGTAAAAGACTCCTTAAAGGATTGCCAGTCGCTGCACAGAGACTGCGGTTACATTCCTTCATGACCAAATGAGTATGCTCATTTTTGCCCCTTTGTCCCTCTCCTTTGCCCTTGGCAATGTCCTGCTTGCCACCCAAAAGGTAAAAGGTCAGCAGATCAAAGGATTGAGAGACTAAGCAAGAGAAGCCATAGCTTTAAAAAAAATCACTATTGAGGTCGACTGAAGATGGCGCCATAAAAGCTGGACTTCTGTTCAGCTCGTAAGTCATGCCGAGGGTCAGGAGCTTCTGCACCTGGCTGACCTGAGCAGATACGCAAATCTGCTCGCCGGTCGCCCCAGGAACCGGGAATGGCATCCTGAGGGTCCTACAGATCTGTGGGGAGGTAGGGGGAACGAGCTCCCCAGATCAACAGCGGCGTGTGCTCAAGGTCACGATGGCGCCCTTGTCGCAAACAACTTTACAAGCTTGAAACGACCAGCTGACCTTACATTCTTCCCAGACCATCTTTTACCAGATTGACAGGAGCGTTGACAGAAGCTGAAGTCTACAACAGTAAGGATTGAAAGCTTTCTGGCTTTTCTCTTTCTTCTCCCACAAGCTCTTCCTCCCCCCTCCTCAACCAATTTACAAGTGAATTCCTTCTTTCGTCGAGTGAGAGACTCCCAGCTAATTATACCCGCTAACCAAACAAAGAGACAGCTTTGAAGTTTTGTTGGAAAAAGTTCAGTGGGGGTAGCTGACTTGATACAGAGATCGACAAACTGATAATTTGGGATCGCCCGTGCTCCCGCGAGACCTCACGAGACTTTCTGTTTATAATTTGTGACTGCCTAGAACTATGGAAAAATTAACTAAGGCACAGCTTTTCCATTTGTTATGCGAAGGGAACTCAAAG
Source organism: Paroedura picta (assembly GCF_049243985.1). Classification (NCBI taxonomy): domain Eukaryota; kingdom Metazoa; phylum Chordata; class Lepidosauria; order Squamata; family Gekkonidae; genus Paroedura; species Paroedura picta. The sequence goes on along the minus strand of NC_135375.1, from coordinate 85,827,015 downwards.
ATACTGAAAGCAGTCAATAAGCTGGAAAAGGAAATCCGTGGGATTAAGGGGGAGCTTTTGGACGGAGCCGATGGTCTGAAGAGAGCAGCTGATATAGCTCAGCCAATAATAAATCAAATGAAAATTCAATGCTTGGAAGTTAATCAACACGAGGGGGAGAGAGCTAGGGATGTAAAAACCCAAAGTAACTTTGAAGAACCTGGGAAAACAGATTCAAGGAAGGAAAGCACCGAAAACCTGGAAGTCTATTCAGAGCAGGAAGTGATTTGGATCAGCAAAATAAAAAGAGTCTATTCAAAAGCGACAGCACCCAGGAAGCTATCAGGAGATATTCCTGTGCGACCAGAGGAAGAGATTCAGATTGATAAAGTATACAGAGCCTACTCAAAGGCGACTGCAAGCAAGAATCAAGTAAGAGACTTCTTTGGCCCTGACAGAAGGACAATCAGAAACACTCTACTATGGAAAAAAACACAATTTCATTTGCTGCGACCACCTGAAGGATGAGTTGAACAATGGAGTATTCTCTTGGCTTCCTGTGGGAAAGACAGCAGCAGTAACTTTTAGGACAGGACCAATATATGAAGGGAACTGACTTTATATCATCTAAGACAATAATAGAATATATCCTTATAATAGATTATACTCTCATATGTATCAACAACTACTCTGCTAAGGAAGATGGTAATAACTCCTAGATCAGGATCAATATGTGATGGGAATTGAATTTGTATGCTAAAAGAGGATGACAAACTATACTTCATAGGTATTAACAAGATGGCAGTAGTAACTCTTAGGTCAGGGCCAATTTATGAAGGGGACTGACCTTATACCATTTAAGATAATAACAGAATATATTCTTATAATAGATCATATTCTCATATGTATTAACAATCACTTGGCTAAGAAAAATGGTAAAAACTTCTAGATTAGGAATAATATGTGATGGGAACTGAATATGTATGTTAAAAGAGATGGCAAACCATATCAGCTGGTCGCTTTTTTTTCTTAATTTTTCTGTAAATGCTTTATATAATAATAAATAATAAAATTATTTTAAAAAATCACTATTGGCTTTAAAGAAGTAGTTGAAATATCTGGGATACCTTTGAATCAAGAGGACCTAGAATTGGTTCACTGAGTATATCCAGCGGGACCAAGGTGAATTTGTGACTTAGTGGATCAGACAACAGATGATGTAAAAGACACTCTGGAGAGCCACTGCCAGTCCAAATAGACAATATTGAGAGACTGATGGTCTGGTTGAGGATAAGGCAGCTTAATCTGTGCCTATGTCAAGGCCAGAGGCCTCAGCTGGGAAGGCCCTTCATTGGACCCACCTCATATCATTTTCTAGAGTGCTCTGAAGTTTTCTGTGAGCAACAAAGGACAACATTTCTCCTTTTGTCCACCCAAAGGCTAAAGGATTGTGGGAGCCATGGACACAAAAGCTTTTTGGGATAGAGGCTACAGTGAGAAAGGAATTGGACACGATAAAGCTGAGATGCTGAAAGGATCCAACTATGTACATTTGACAGCTCTGGGACATTTTTATATAGAGAGAAGTATAATCCTGACATTACCAGAAAACCATGTTTCAGAATTTCAGAAAAGATCAGATGAATGACTGATTTTACCATCCCCCCTCCTCAAATGTCCCCTAGGGAATGTATGCATGTGTTTTCTGTTAAAACATCACGAGCAATAATATTTCTTCATTGCATTCTTTTCTTTTCATCCGTCAGGCAATCTGCTTCCCAAATGACAGAATCGGCACTCATAAAAGAGTGCTGTCAGCAAACTGAGGCAAACAGCATTCAAATTACTCAGTGTATTAACAAGCATGACAGCAGTATAAAATGTTCTTGCCCAGCAGCCTAGGAAGGTGGGCCTTGGATTGGAGCTAGCGCTTCGCTTTAAGCCCTACTGCTTTCCAAAAACAACAGAGAAATCAATATTAATTGGGTCTTTGACTAAGTGCAGACTAAATGTGCCGCTTATTTCTTTCTCTCTGAACAAGACCTAAATCTCTTTTGCAGGTATTTCCACTGCCCCCCTCGAAAAAGTGTCCTATAAGGTGGCAATTGGCCTTTGGGAAGTGTTGGATGGGTGACTCCTTTCCATTTCCACTTTGTGGCATTTGAAATTGCTGTCGTTCGATCTTCGAGCGAAATCTAATCTGAATTGGCAGCAAGGGATGAAGGAAGCCAACAGTGCAACTCATTTTTGCTCCCTGGGAAATAAAGCAAGAGGAGCTTTACTTTTAATGATGAGTGTATATAATTTGAAGTCTTCAGTCCCCGTTTTTTGAGGGAAACTGGCATTTGGGACACTGTGCTAAGAGCCTGGGATCTTTGCATGGGAGAATTAATGACAGACTCCAGCTCTATGCCTTTTCAGCTAACATCAGGGTTTGGATAAAAATGTTTGTTGAAAACACAGAAGAGAAATTTCCTTTTGATGCCTACTTGAGATTTGGCCTTGGTGTGTAGCAGTAATGTCACTGAGGGTGCAACAGGATACCTTAGCCCCAATATTTAGTTTTCCCAAACTTAATGAGGATTCTGGTAATAACACGAAACATTCATTGTGGAGAAACTTCATTATACAACTGCCATTGTGCCCTAGAGACTGAGACAGTCGTATCTCAAGTGCCAGGAGCTCTGGGGATTGGAAGACATTCCTTCATTTCCCATTAAGGGACTGGAATATGTTAAGAGTCCTGGGTATATTCTCCAGTGTTTGATTTACCCAAGACACTTCTGCACCCAAGACACTCACTGCTGCAGGAACAGTGGGAACCCAAGGAAATACATTTCTCAGAATCCTTAATGGTAGATTTAGGAGCATTACTTCATTTCCCAGAGTTTCTAGTATCTTGGATGCTGCAGCAACATTCTACAGTTCAATGGACACTCAAGGTGACCATCACTACTGTCAACAGGTAATCCGTTGTCTAAGAATGAGAAGGGATGTTATTTGAGGAAAAGTGCTGCTTGGTAGAACACAAACAGCAGTAGGGCAAGCCCATACTAAAGCAGGCCCAAACTTTCCCAAAATGAATTGGGTTCAGGCAAGCTAACTTTTAAATTCATACTCTGAGTCATGCTCCTCCATAACAAAATTTGGCTTCTTCATTATCAGTAGTCTATTCCTTGCTATCCCTGCAGCCTCTGGAGTGGTAGACACATGAGAAATGACTTTGCCTCAAGGGTAGTGGATCTGATCTTGGGTGGGCATCATGCCATTTTGTCACTGAAAATTACAGCAGCTATTTTAATAATTGCCTGCTCAGATTCCATATGGTGTGATCTACAAAAATACTTTAAAAAGTGGGGAGTCTATGAGACTCCCAAAAACATTATGAGGATCCCACAGGCTTCAGTAATATCTTTGGAGGACTTCTAGATGCCCATTGTAATTAGAAACCATTGGTATTCTTGGCTCCCAGTTTTTTCCCAAATACAACATTTGATATTACTAGGTCTATACGTAAAGAAGAGTTATTCAGGATAGTTTCATGCAATAGGTACTATTGAATTTCTCTAAGCTACTGTTTTAAAAAACAGAACCTTTGGTAGAAAAGATATAGGTGATTAGGACATTTGTGTTAAGGACTGGGGGGACTTGGATTTAAATCCCCATTCAGACTGGCAGTTACTAGATGAACTTGGGTTTGACATGGCTAGGTCTTATCAACCAGGGCTTATTGTTTACCTTAGCATAACTCAGAGTGATGGTAAGGAACCCTGGAAGATGCCTTAAATTCCTTGGGAAAAGAACAGTCTAAAAATGTAACAAGTAATCAGTGAAGGATAACATGATCAGGGTTTGAAAAACAACTCACATTTTCAAATGCATCGTTTAAGTCTCTCGGGTGGTGCCACAATTAAATAATGTCTCCAATGCCATGCCAAATTGTATTTTCTTATGAAGTCCCAACATATTCCAAATGATAGCATGCTGTCTATATGAGAATGAGAAGGACCATTACAGCCTTCATCTCTGGAGTGTCCTGAGTGGTATTACAGAAAATTATATGGAGTCTTCAAGGTAACGACATGGCTTGAATATATTCATGCTGTCCACAATGATAACTTCCCCATAATGTAAAATGTCAAGAGAAGTATACAACAGGACTGGAATAATGTGACAATTTACCACTTGCAAAGGTTTCATTATAACAAGCATGCACCCTTCATAATATGCAATGCCAGAAATGGCCAAGCATTCCAAGTGAGGATTCAGGATATCTCTCTCCACATTCCAGGAAATTCACAATGTTTTGTGTTCTCACTCACTCATGTAGACATGAATAGAGGAGAAGCAGCACAAAGCAGCCCTTGAGCCAGACCTTGATAGTAACAGGGAAGAGACACTGATGGAGTGTCAACATATGGTGGCTGAACCAGTCATTCCAGTCAGGGAGGAACAGAGTTGTGAGGCAGGGGAAACAGCACCTGTAAGGTCTGAATCCAGTAGTCTAGGCTCCAAAGTACACCTATAGAACCCCCCAGAGATCTGCCACACAAACTACAGTCATCATCATCATCCACATCACTGTGCTATTGAATATGGACACAAGAACTTGCTTAGAGATTACAGAGCACTACGGGGCAATACGATTCCCAATGCAGAAGGGGGGTTCTTTAGGAAACTCTCTTTGCCCCCAAAGTAGGGGAACTGACTGGATCTTTCTTCCCCATACAAGTGCAGCCTAGCTTTGGTGGCTGATGGAGCTAGTTCTCTGACAGCTTGGTGTAGTGGCTAAGGGTAGTAGCCTCTAATCTGGAGAGCCAGGTTTAATCGCCCACTCCTCCACAAGCAGCCAGCTGGGTGATCTCGGGCTAGCCACAGTCCTGGTAGAGATGTTCTCACAGAGCACACCGACCACACAGGGTGTTTGTTGTGGGAAGAGGAAGGGAATGCAACTATATGCTGCTTTGAGACTCCTTTGGATAGTGAAAAGAGGGGGATAAAAACCAATGCTTCTTCTTCTGCCTTGGAGCTATACAAGGTCCTGCAAATCACCTCCAGCCAAGTTTGACTCCCAGCTGTTTGCCAACAGAATACAGAGGAGATGGACATTATCTCTGGTGCCTCTGTTTTGCAGGCCTGCTTCTCCAAGTACTTGACTCTGCCTTGCAGGTACCCAACCAAGATAAAACAGTTCTTCTAAGTTCTACAGATATAAGCACCTGTTAAACTAAGGGACATCTCTATGCTTTCCTAGCTTCATCCACATATATTTAGACATTTGCATATTGTACAATCAGTAGCAGAAGAAGGAAGATTAGGAAGAGGGAAAACATCTGATAAAAGGAGGAATTGCCATAGCAATTAGGGATCTGCATTTGATTATTAACAAAAAGGAGGGGGGAGTCATGTTCATTATAAAGATGAAAACAAATAGCAAAACTAATGCCACTTGTTCTTATTGGTAGATTTTCATTATTATGCATTTATCTCACCAGCTTAGAGTGTTCAAGGAGGGTTCAGTCTTGAATGGTATTTGTATGGGGGGGACTAGACAAAAACAAAATGACAGGGAAGTCATCCAGCCAGCAGAGTAAAATAGGCCTTGCAATACTATAGTTTTTTTTTCCTCACAGGTATTTCCCCCCATAACATTCCACCCATCACTGTTGTCCGGGGAGGGCTATTTTCTGCCAGTTCCATTTTTTTTTTAAGAATGAACATTTTCAGACTTTCCCCAGATCTTTGCAAATTGCTTAGCTACTGTGAATAATCTGTATGAAAAGAAATGTGATTCATGTGTTGTTTTTTGCTAGTATGCAGGGCATTCTTGCTGTTCAAATAGAATTGGTTCCCCCCTATTCAGTTTCTCTTTAGTGATAGTTCTAGAGCAGCTCTGTATGCTAATTCTGTGTTCTGTAGTTGCCATTAGTGGAAATGTCTGATTAACTTGCAAGGAACACAAATAAGAGTCAGTTGGTCTCTATGTGTGTGTTTCTGTGTTTGTGTGTGTGTCCCCTAGCAGTGTATATTCATTTCAAATGCTTTTATTCAAGCAGTATTATATGTGTTTGTTTTCCACACTCTCACTCAATGTCATAAGTTGCCAGGTGGGAGAGGCTATGGCCAAGTGCTTTGCTGTTTTGGAAGGTGGTCTCTCTGGCAAAAGTTCACTCCCTATCATCTCCAGTTTAAAGGATTTGGGGGTAAGTAATATGAAAGACTTCTACTTGTTAACCTGGAGAGCCACTGCAAGTCAGAATAGACAGTACTGGTCTTCTGATTGAGAATAGTGCAACTTTATGTGCTTTATACCAATACTCTGTAATTTGATGTGCCTTTCTCATGGGTGCAAACTGCCCCCTGTGTCCATAATACCCTGCTGCTTTTCAGGGAATACCAAATGAAATCTCTCTGTATGTCATTGGCTACCTGACTTTCTTAGGACACCCAAATACCATCCCTGACCTTTCTGATGTATTAGCATCAGGATCCAGAATGAAGATATGAGACGTCTTGGCTTAAGCATTTTCTGCCTCCACCTACATGCCATTCAAGGAAAGAGATGTTGCTCTTTTATGTCCACCCACTCAATGAAGTCAATGACGGGAAGATTTGTGAATATCTCTTTATTCTTAAATGTTTCAGCATGCTCACCAATTGTCCTACCTATACTATAGCAGCCTGCAAAAGTTAGCAAATGCCTAATGAGTTCAAAGACTAGGCCAAATAATAATAATGATGCACCAGCACCTGCACATACAAACAATGTTGAGCAAGTACGTACGAACACATGAAGCTACCTTCTACTGTGTCAGACCATTGATCCATTAAGGTCATTGCTGTCTATTCTCAGTTGTAAGGAATCTCCAGGGTCTCAAGGAGAGGTCTTTCATATCTCCTATTACTCAATCCTTTTACCTGGAGATAAGGCCCTCTTACATGCCAATTTGTAGGAAGCCAACAAAAATTCTACTTGGCCCTTAAATTGTGACCAGATGGTCCCCAAAGTATTCCAGGGAAGATGGGTAAGTCGTATTCCAGAAAAAAATCAGCCTAATAGATGAAGGTCAGGTCAAATAGCTGTTCACTGTAGCCCTTGTTTCTGCCACCAGTTTAACCAATGGGAGTCTTGTGCTCCATTCAGAATACAGGCTATCCCAGCATAACATGCCAGGTTGATAACCCATCTACTGACTTCTGTGTTGTCTCATGCGTGTCGATCTTGTTTTCTGCAGTCAACAATTTCTATTGTAGAAAGTTCACGGAGCAAGGCATAAAGTTCAGGCACTGCTCCATACAATATTTAAGAGTGATGCTTATATACTGGCGGACTTCTAGTGCCTGGATGTCTCCTCCAGCCCCAAGCAAGCCACACCAGTGCAGAACAATGGAGATAAATAAATAATGAACAATTTAAAGAATGGAAGACTACGAGGGGTCTTTGTGCCATTCACCTCGTCATGATGAATTTTAAACACACACAATAGCATCTTGGCAGGTACACGGAGTCAATGCAAAAGACTCTGAAAGTGCTTTTGACACCAGACATTTCAAAGCTCTCAAGTGGAAAATACAACTTCCCTTAACAAATCATCCATCTAAGAGGATTTACCATCACAGTGAGTGAGAGCTTTTTAGGCGTGTGGGGGAAAGTAATAAGGAAATAAGCAAATCTTAAGAGTTATTGGAAGAAATAAAATGTTGCCGATCACCTGGGGGATAATTAATGCCCCAGCAATCAGGAATATGTTACTGTTGATCTCTCATTCTTAACCCGGCTGTTTCAACAACCAATCAGAATGGGGAGGTGTGACCCAAAGTGCTGGGGAAACTGAAGGTATAATGAGCTGACTTTAGCCACAGAAGCTTGGGGATCAGCATTTGATGTTGTAAGCCTCTGGATGTGATGTAAAAATCTCTGCCTATCACTGAGTCCACCCCTCTGGTCCTCAAGAGGGGAAAGACAAGCAGCTGGGTCATAGAAAACCAGAGAGAGTGAGAACATAGAGACCTAGAGCAGGGGTAGTCAACCTGTAGTCCTCCAGATGTTCATGGACTACAATTCCCATGAGCTCCTGCCAGCGTTTGCTGGTTGACTACTCCAGGTTGACTACTCCTGACCTAGAGGAGGAATTTTGGGAAGAAGATCTTTTCTAAGAAGATAAGAAAGTAGTCCTAAGGCACAAAGGAGAAGCATATGGGGATGGCTATAGAGAAGGAGGCTGAAGATCCCAAAGATGACTGGAAATAACTGCACACATGTTTGGCAGTGAAGTTCTAGTGGAGTTTCTTGTCAGAATGCCTCTGGAGGGTATGGAAGCCATGGCAGCTAGTCTGCTGCTGGTCCCAATGCCAAGGGAGATAAGGATGATTCCAGCCCAAACTTAGGCTTTCTTAGTGGCAGCCTCACTCATTGGGAATGAGCTGGCAAAAGAAATGCAAATACTTGGATAATTTTCAAAAAAACATTGATAAGTGGTGTTGTCTAGAAAGGCCTTTGGGTAGTTCATTGTTATTTATTGTTACTGTTATTCCATGTATTTTCTTGAGGTAATGATGTTAATATCTTTTTTAAAAAGCAACTAAACTTCTGTGTCTGCTGTGTTCAGTATAATGTTCAGAAAAGTGGCATATAAATTTGTTTGTTTATTTCATTTATACCCTGCCTTTTCCCCAAATGGTTGCCTAATATGCCTGCCATCCTTATTCTGTGGGTGATCTTGGCTGAGTAACGCACTTGTAACCTAACCTACCTTACAGGTTCTTGTGAGGCTAAAGTGTAGGAGAGTAGAATTATGTAAGCTGCTTTGGGTCCTTATTGTGGGGAAAGATGGGGTATAAATGCAGGAAATAAATAATAAATACAACTGAATAAGAAAGGATCAGACAAGTTAGATTGGCTGATGGGTGGGAAGGAGGGGGGAAGCTGCGTGGGAAAAAGGAAATAGTGTGAGGAGGGGAACATGGGAGAAATTAAATGCCCCCGACAAGTCCTTGCAAGTTCCCTATTGTACAGCTATGCCCAGCAGATGGCAACATGCAACTGTGTCCGTCCTCATGGCTGTGCTGTACAACTCAGACACAGTTTTCTCCAGAGGGAGAAAGGGGGAAAAGGTGAAGAGGAAGGGAAGATAAATAAAGGTTGGATGGTGGGTGGGAAGAAGAGAAGGAAACAGGGAAAAAGGAGAAGCTCTCTGGGGCGGGAAAGAGGGAGTGAGGGAGGGGGAAATGAGGTGCCCCTTGCAAATCCTTGTGCATCCCTGCTGGCTCATTTCTAATGTTCTATCAGATTGGTAACATTTTTGTCTTCATTTATTCACTATAGACAGATACTGATCTACATCATAAGCTGCAGGAGATAGCAGCACTCTGTGTGGAGTAACCTTACAAAGGTTAAAAGCTATTCAACATGGGTCATTTTTGCAGGAGAAGAAATCTAAATTATAACTCATTTCATATTGGATGGCACTATATTTTGGGATACCGCATCCTCAGTTGTCTACTGCTCTCATACTGCTCTAATCTGCCCAGTTACCTTGCCGAACTTGATTGGCTCCACGTGTTCATTCGCAGTCCCTGCTGGACACTTCAGACTACAACTCAATTTTTCTCCATGACAAAAAAGTGCACAATTTGTTTTCTCCCCCTTCTCCTCAAGGATACTCAAAATACATATGCATTTGGGTCGAAGACTCTAAGGATCTAATTAAAAATGAGATGTATTAAGAATAAAGAGGGGAATGTGTTGGTATGTAACAGAAGCCATCCTTGACATAAAAACCCTTAGCAGCTTGTTCTCTGTAAAAGGCTACCCAGACTCTGTGACCATCGTAGCACTACTTGAACATAAGGAACAATCAAAGTGCCTAGTGACAGCCTCTCCTCTGCCCTCTCCTCCGGCTTGTAAATGCTGTCTAGAACCCATGCCTCTCATTCCTATGCCTTGAGAAGCTTCCTATTGGCTGACAGTATCCCTTTATTTTAACGTCTGTCTGTTTTATCTCCTGCACGCGGCTGCATCCACAGGGGCTGTTTTGCATGAAGGAATTTCAAGCATCTGAACTGCTCTTTACAGATTGAAGCTAGAATGGTTCCAGTCAATATCTTTCCTTCTGTCCTTCAGTTTGGCAAAAGCCATTTTGGGTTTTCACTACTTCTTTTTTTGGCATCCCTTTTCTCTTCAGAAATAAACAGCAATTTCCACTGCCAACTCCATCTATGTGTGTGTGTGTGTGTGCGTGTGTGTGTGTGAGAGAGAGAGAGAGAGAAAGAGAGAGAAGCACAGAAGGAACATGGGGAAAGAAATAGGGCTCAGTACAGTCTGTTAGTTTTTCAGAAACTTTTGATAGGAGAAGCCAACTTTTTTGGTTAAAAGAGATTGTCTAAGCCTATAGTCCAGCATGGTGCCCATGGGCATGCCAACAGCTTTCTTGGTGTCTGCCAAGTGTGTTTAGAAAGTGGGCAGGGTCGGGTTGGGCTTTTGCTCAGCCTGGCGTCTGATTGGCCATGGGAGATTTGATTGGATGCATAGATATTTTTTTAATGTTGCTTTGGCAGCACCACAGCACAAACGTCTTCACTGCGTGAGTACAGTTTAAGCTGCAGCAGCCCTTTTATGGCTGGCTTCACCTCCTGTGACAGCCAGCTTTTGGCAGCCATCTTGCAGCTGGGTGTTAGAACTCCAAAGCTGCTTGCAGACTCAAAGAACACAGGGACCCCCTGCAATAGCCATTCTGTAATTGTGCATTAGCAATATGGCTAATTTACACCTAAACCCATTCCTTTTTCAGATTGCAGAGACCATAGCGGTTTTCAGTGGCAGCCTTGAGAAATGAATGCACTAGGCAGAAAGCTGTAGAAAAGAATATTCCACAGTAAACAGTGCAGGAAAGTTCCCTTTCAGTTCTCAAGGTCCAAAGAAATGGAGATGTGGCACAAACTTTATCTTTTGTGTCCGTCTGATATTCAGCTTTACACATTGCGTGTTTTATAAGGCTGTTGAAAGGCCTTTTGTTTTCATCCTCTCCGCTAAATAAACAAGATTGAAGAGCTCCATCAAAATCCCATCTCTTGTCAGTCAACTTGACCTGTCATAGTGCCACATGAATAATCTGGTTTTTGTTTTCTTGTCATTCTAGTTGCTGTCATTGGAATCTGGAACATTTTAGGGAGGAAAACATGCCAGGGCCATGGCTCAGTGGTAGAGCATCTGCTTGACATGCAGAAGGCCCCAGGTTCAATCCCCATGTCTGCAGTTAAAAGACTAGGCAGTAGGCGTTGTGAAAGACATTGGCCTGATATAAAGACAAAAATCTTTCAAAATAAATATCTAGAAGATTCTCAAGTACTTAATGCTATGAGTATTCTACAACATCTAAAAGAAGAAGAGGAGTTGGTTCTTATATGCCGCTTTTCTCTACCCGAAGGAGGCTCAAAGCGGCTTACAGTCACCTTCCTCTCCCCATAACAGACACCCTGTGAGGTAGGAGAGGCTGAGAGAGCCCTGATATCACTGCTTGGTCAGAACAGCTTTATCAGTGCTGTGGCGAACCCAAGGCCACCCAGCTGGCTGCATGTGGAGGAGTGCAGAATCAAACCCAGCATGCCAGATTAGAAGTCTGCACTCCTAACCACTACACCTAACTGGCTCTAGAACACAGAAACAACATTCTAGGAAGTGGGGAGGGTGTTGATTTGCAAGAGATACCCCAACTACCCGCCAATAAGCTCTCTGCACAGTCAGTTGCCAGTTAAATAGCACTGTGTGAATGTCACTCTGCCGCCAAACCTGAGAAACAGGGAACATAAAAATATAAGAAAAGCCCTGATGATTCAGACCAAAGTTCTGTCTAGTCCAGGCATCTCTCACACACAGTGGCCAACCAGTTCCTCTGGAGGTTCAATAACAAATCATAGAGGTTGAGATCTTCCCCTGATGCTGCCTCTGGGCACATACTTTTAGAGGTTTACTGTCTCTGAACATGGAAGTTCTTTCTAGTCACCATGGCTAGCAATAGATCTGTCCTCCAGGGATCTCTCTAATCACCTTTTGAAGCTGTCCATGCCTGTGGCCATCACTAACTCATCTGACAGAAAATTCCAGATTTTATTCACTCCCTATGTAAAGAGGTATTTCTTTGCGTCCATACTGACTCTCCTGCCCATCAGTTTCATCGGATGCCTTTGAGTTCTGTTATTCTGCAGGGGGAGGGGTTGTTTGTCAACCATTGGCGTCTCAAGTATGATTTTATAAGCCTCTATCATACCTTCTCCCCATCATTTCTTTTGTAAACTAAAAAGTCCCAGACTTGTCAGCCTTTTCTTATAAGCGGAGTGCTTCACCCCGCACCATCTCAGTTATCCTCTTCTGTACTTTTTTTTCCTGCTCTGTGATATCCTTTTTGCAATACAATGACCTGAACTACACACAGTATTCCAAATGAGACTGCCCCATAGATCTGTATAGGGGCATCATAATATCAGCTGTTTCAATGTCCAAGGGAAGGCAAGAGGCAACTGGGTTTTCCTCACCGATAGGCTACAGGGACTTTGGGGAGGGTGTTTTGGGGGGCTTTATTTTGTATGTTAAAAGGTGATGTTTTTAACTGAGATTTATAAGCCAGCCAGAGTCATAAGGGTAGACCACATATACATGTTTTACAGGGCCAGTGTTTCCTTTTGAATGCTAGTTACATAGGATGCTCAAATCAACAGCTGTCATGGGATCCAAAGTGGCACTGTCTCCATACAAATAGACTGTACCAAGAACACACAAGTCTTCTCAACTCTGCCATCCCTTTTGCAACTTGAGAAGCTGAATGCATGACCTGTAAAGTGATGCCAAGTGATATGAAAAACTCTGTAAGTGGTGCTTGATCTATGATAGATGTTCTTCATGATCAAGTACCAGGTAGGCTGGTTTCATTTGTCACTTAATATTGTAATCATAGGTTCACTGAAAAATTTACAAAGAAAAGTTGCACCAGAATGAGCTGCTTTGTTACTCATCTCTTGCATTTTAGGAGCAGATGACACATTGTGCACAAAGCTCTATGCTCTTTAGGAGAGCCAGCTTGGTGTAGGGGTTAGGACCAGCAGCCTGTAACCTGGAGAACCAGGTTCAATTCCCCACTCCTCCTCCATGTGCAGCCAACTGGGTGATCTTGGGCCAGTCACAGTTCTCTCAGAGCTCTCTCAGCCCCAGCTACTTCACAAGTGTCTGCTGCGGGGAGAGGAAGGGAAGGTGACTTCAGGCCTCTTTGATACTCCTTTGGGCAGTGAAAAGCAGGATATAAAACCCAACTTCTCGTCTTCGTATTTTGGAGGAAAAAATACCACATGGGAATAATGACCTACTTTACATTATTGTTGTAATACGAAATATAGATTATGAGCGTTGAATATTCACAAGTACAATATAAATGCCCAAAAATTATATTAATACCTGCTTTATAGTTGGTAATATCAAATTGTATGCATAATTTGTAAGGAGAAATGGTTGAAGTAAATGCAGGGATGTTTAAAGATGATACTGTAAAGGTCTACTGCTGTACTTAAAAAAATTAGTAAAAGCAAATGGGGTGACTTTTGTGCTGCAGACAATATGGGTCTTCCTTCGGCTTTAAAGAAGTGGCTTTAACTAGAGCGAGCCTGCTTTGTCAGTATCAATATCCCTCTCAAATGATGATCTATGGTTTTAATAAAGTCTTGCTCCATATTATTATTCACTGATGCTTACCAAAGGGTCGCTTTGGCTTTGCATTGCAAATGGTCACTCCCCCTGTAACTTCTTCATCCCTTGCTGTTCATTCTGCATAAGTACAATAGGAGACCAATGTCAAGACAGTAGCTTTGAAAAACTCCCTATAGTACACTATTGTCCCTTGAATATTTTATAGGCCTATATGTAGATGTTAAATTATTCAGATGCCCTCCTTTTTGCTGAACATAATCTCTCTTTTATATGAGTTTTGTCAAAAACACCGAAAAATGATCTTCTGCAGGAAATCTGATATTGCTCTAAGTGGCTGCAGAAGGGCTGGAATGGAACTGACAACAATATTCAGGGAGTTTGGGTCATTATGGATCCATTATCCCAGCTGAGAGGCAAATGCAATGGAGCTGGTGAAAAGTGTGGATTTATTTTGGGTTTTTTTTTGGGGGGGGATTCCAAAATGGATTTTTGAAAGCTGGGTGTCATGTAATGGAAAGATATGATTCTGACTTCTAAATCTGGTAATTTATTCTTCCACCTTCTGGATTTTTTTTGTTTGTTTTATTGAGATCTCATACAAAATGAAAATTACATATCTCCTTCCACCCATAAAAGGGAAATGGCAGATTTCAATTTCTATTTATCATGGATCCATAGAATTATAGAATCATAGAATCGTAGAGTTGGAAGGAGCCATACAGGCCATGTAGTCCAACCCCCTGCTTTTTCCTGGTATCTAGCCTATATCGTTGTACTTGTAGTTTAAACCCATTACTGCATGTCCTTTCCTCTGCAGCCAATGGGAACAGCATCCTGCCCTCCTCCAAATGACAACCTTTCAAATACTTAAAGAGAGCTATCATGTCCCCTCTCAACCTCCTTTTTTCCAGGCTGAACATTCCCAAGTCCCACAGCCTATCTTCATAGGGCTTGGTCCCTTGGCCCCAGATCATCTTCGTCACTCTCCTCTGTACCCTTTCAATTTTATCTACGTCCTTCTTGAAGTGAGGCCTCCAGAACTGCACACAGTACTCCAGGTGTAGTCTGACCAGTGCCATATACAATGGGACTATGACATCTTGTGATTTTGGGACTATGACATCTTGTGATTTTGATGTGATGCCCCTTTTCATACAGCCCAAAATGGCATTTGCCTTTTTTACCACTGCATCACACTGCTTGCACATGTTTAGTTTACAATCCACAAGTACCCAAGGTCTCGTTCACACACAGTGTTACCTAGAAGTGTATCCCCCATCCAGTAGGCATGCTTTTCATTTTTCTGACCCAGATGCAGAACTTTACACTTATCTTTATTAAATTGCATCTTGTTCTCATTTGCCCATTTTTCCATTGTGTTCAGATCTCGTTGAACTCTGTCTCTATCTTCTGGAGTATTTGCCAGTCCTCCCAATTTGGTGTCATCTGCAAACTTGATGAGTAGTCCTTCCACCCCCTCATCTAGATAATTAATAAATATGTTAAAAAGTACCGGACCGAGCCCTGAGCCCTGAGGTACCCCGCTATTCACCTCCCTCCAGTCTGATGAAACACCATTGACAACAACTCTTTGAGTGTGGTTCTCTAACCAATTCCCTATCCACCTAACTATCTGAAAATCCAGATTGCAGTCCTTCAAGTTATCCATCAGAACATCATGGGGAACCTTATCAAAAGCTTTACTAAAATCCAAGTAAACAACATTAACCAGATTTCCACAATCCAGCAAACCTGTCACTTGGTCAAAAAAGGAAACCAGGTTGGTCTGACAGGACCTGTTGGAGCCAAATCCATGCTGACTTCCTTGGATCACTAAATTGTCTTCCAAATGTTTGCAGATTGCTCCCTTTAATATCTGCTCCATTATCTTACCCACAACAGAGGTCAAACTCACTGGTCTGTAGTTTCCCGGGTCATACTTCCTCCCTATTTTTAAGATCGGAATAACATTTGCTCTCTTCCAGTCCTCCGGGACATCTCTAGTCCTTAAAGAGGTTCCGAAGATGATGGACAAGGGCTGTGCAAGTTCTCTGGAAAGTTATTTGAGCACTCTCGGGTGCATTTCATCCAGCCCAGGGGATTTGAACTCATCCAGTGCAGCTAAATGCCTCTCAATGACCTCTTTGTCCATGTCAACCTGTCATCCAGACACTATCTCTTGGCTACTGCCATCTCTAGATGTGCCTAAAACCTTTGACCTGTGGGAAAAAACAGATGTAAAATAGGCGCTGAGCCTTTCTGCTTTCTCTGCATCCTCCGTTAGAGTTTGTCCATCTGCACCCAACAGTGGACCTATTGCCTCCTTTACGTTTGCTCCTCCCATAACTGAAAAATCTTTTCTTGTTACAGTGGGCTTCCCTGGCCGATCTTAGCTCACTCTCAGCTTTGGCCTTTCTGATGATTGATCTACAGTGCCTAGTAACCTGTAGGTAATCTTTAGAGCTCTGTCCTTCCCTCCATTTCCTGAACACTTCCCTTTTCTTTCTTAGTGCCTCTTGAAGTTCTCTGTTCATCCAAATAGGCTTCTTAGAGCTCCTGCAGTGTTTTCGTCTTTCTGGGATAGTCATTGATTGAGCATGCAATATCTCTTGTTTGAGTAGCGCCCACCCTTCACATGCTCCCTTCCCTTCCAGCATTCTCGTCTATGGTATGACACTCATCATGTCTCTGAGTTTATTAAAGTTTGCCCTATGAAAATCCAACATCCGCATCTGGCTACAAGCTTCCTTGCCTCCCCATCTTAAAAGGAATTCTATGGGGACATGGTCACTTCCCCCTAGGTTCCCCACCTACTTCACCTCATCCACCAGCTCTTGCCTTTTGGTCAGTATTGTCCAGTATGGCTGAACCTCTTGTGGGTTCATCTACCATTTGATAAATGAAATTGTCAGCCAGGCAGGTCAGAAAGTTGTATGACTGAGGATGACTGAGGATGGGAAACTGAAGCCACCCATGATGACAAGGTCCTGACGCTTGGATATTTTCTCCAATGCATGAAAAGGAGAGTGTTTAACCCTTCCAACTCAATTTGGTTTTCCTGTTTGAGTGGAGCAGGTCAGAGCTCAAAGATCAGGATATGGGGGAGCCCTGAAGAATGTATTGGTGCTTAGGCCTGGTGGAAAAACGTTCTGGTTTCAGTAACTGAAACTTGCTCCCCTATTCTGCATGGAATTTTTTTTGAAGGAAATGGTTTTTCTCCATTAAAATGCTAACAGCACACTAGTGGAGTTGGTTTTAAATGATGAAACCAACTGAAGTTTAAACGGTTAAACATCCTCTCCCTGCCCTGCATTTCCCTGGGGTAAACCGCAACTGCATAAAATTAGAAATTAACCAAAACACGTGATCTTTATTTCATCTGCTTAAAAATGGATTTTCTGTGTAGTAGACAAAGTCCCAAGTTCATTTCTAAGCATCTTGGGTAAAATGTTCTCTACCTGAAATCTGGATTGCTATTGCCAGAGAAAATAATAGGGTCAGCTGGACCAATGGTATGACAGGTTAAGGTAGTGATGACACTAGCACAAGACACATGCGTTACCAAAGTGGCTTAGGTAGCGAGATTTCAGGCTCCAATGCCCACCCTTGAGCCCGCCTCCCTCTCTCTTCACCCGGAACGAGGCTTTCTTTTTTTAAAAAAACCCTGCCTAGAGCAACAAATAGACACATAATTGCCCAGGCAGAGCAGAAAGTAAACTTTTTCCCACCAGTTTGCCCATAAAGCATGACTCTTCCCCACAAAACAAACAAACAAATAAATCCCCCCCCATTTTTTTTAAGCTTCAAGCTCCAGATTGCAAGAGGGCTTGCAGCAAAAGGAGCCCTATGCATCTATGAATAGATGAATAGATGCATATGCATTTAAATTCAGGAAAAAATTAGCTCGCAATCCCTTTAAAAGAGGGAGAAAGGTGATTGGCCACCTGTCTTAATTTACAGGGGGAAGAGGGGAGTGTATATAGCACGTTCCCCTCTTCTGCCATTTCAAGCAACTGTGCAAAATGCCAGGGAGTGTGAGGCGGCAGCAGAGGAGCCAGCAGGTGAGGAATTCCGGGAGGCGCATTTTTTTTTAGCGTTATCTCATTGTGCTAGCATAAGGCTTCATTTTTCCCCTTGGCAGAATGGCCCTCTGTTTCCCTGTTTTCATTCTGTCTGTTCTGTCTGAAAACCCTGTTTTCATTGCTCTGCATTGTATTCCATGTCTCCTTAATATAGGTTTCATTAGATGAATTCAGTAGAATCTGGATTGTCACTTTCCTCCAGCCCATTTGCTCTTCTGCCTAGCAGTGTCTGTGGTAAATCATGCCCATTGGTAAATCACTGTAAAACAGTACACTTTATGTAATCATACAGACAGTTATACCACGGGTTCTCCGGGTGCTGTGTTTTTACTGGTGATGTCTTGCATGCAGAAAAGCAGAACACTCACAATTTCAGTATTGCTCTTTATACCATCTTATACAGGTTCACAAGCATTTTGCAATATAAAGAGGATCAAAAGTTGCATATGAATATTTAAAAAACCTAAATGCCATGGAAAACGGCATGTGCACAACATTCTGCACAAATAATTTAAATAAATAAATTGTAAATAAATGAGGGAAAGAAGACTAGATAACATCTGGGAGAAATATGGATGAAGAGAATTATGAAAGCCCATTCAGTAGAAGGCTGGATAAATCTCATTTGTTGGGGTAATACATTTAGTCTTATACATTGGACACTGATTAAGCATCAATTCTTGGAGTATCTGGCAAATAAAAATGGGAGTACAACCATGATTCTTCCATATGCTACTGCTCGATAGTGTAATATATACATCACATAGAAGTGGGGAGAAAATGGAGCCCCCTGGGACTTTGCAAGAAAGGTTCTGAGAAAAGAATGAAGCATCTGGAATTTCCCAGAAAAGAGCAGATTTAACTCAAGGGAACTTGATAAGCATTCCCCAAGTCCCACAGATACTCCATCAGCAAACATGATCTCCTGTGATCAAATAAATAAAAACTGCAATTCATACAAACACCCTCTAAAGCCCTATGGACTTGGAAGGATGTAACTCTGTTTAGCTTTATACTGTAAATAACAGTTGAAGAGCACCACAATCAAGGGAAGTATATTGGCTACATTAAACATTCGACATTTATCCAGGGAGACCCATAACAGAAACATTTTATACTTAGGAGCCACAAGTGGCTCTTTGCCATGCCACCTGTGGCTCTTTTGAGCACCTCCATTGTGGCTCCTTCCCTAGGTTCCAGGAAAAGGATCAAGGCCATTGCTCTGTAGAGTGGCAGGTAGTTCCCGCCCTGAAACAGCCACTAGGGCAGGAATGGATAACCTGTGAGCCTCACTGAACTGTGGGGCTTGTGCCAGAGAAGGAAGTAAAGGACCTGTCCTCTCCACCAGTTTCTTGGGGCTCTGCTCTGGGCAGCTATTAGAAGGACAACAAGCTGGTCACATAGAGGATAGGGTAAAACCACCCCACATCCATCATCATGTCAGCCACCTGGAAAAAATAAACAGGCTGATCACAGCAAGGTGCTCTCCTCCAGACACCTTGACTATGTTCCTTCCTCCCCTGACCAGCTCTGCTCTTCATGCTGATGAGAGAGTGAGAAGGTAGAGAGGAAAGCCCTTCCCCTCATTCCAGATATGCAAGGATTGGCTAAGATGTGACAGTGGTAGAAGATAGAGACTAACCTACAAGGAGAAATAGCATTTTAAAAGGTGGTCGATATACATTTAATGTTATTGGTTATCTTATAGGATGTATGTATTCGGTAGGGTGGCGCACAGTGCATGCAGTAGTCATGTGGTTATTTTGGTTGATGGTACCAAAATAACATAGTGAAATACAGTGTGAGGAGGACCCCACTCTTTTAGAGAAATAACCAGTTCCAGCTATTTAAAAAATGGCATGATTAAACAAAATATTGTGATACATCAAGATAGAAACAAAATCAAACCATGGATTTGGAGGTCAAAATGTCAGGCAAAAGCCATTCAGTGCTCATTCCAAGCTAGTACCAGTTGCTGACCCAAGGAAAAAAAGGATGGCGATGCTGTTTCTCCCATCAAACTGTTATGGCCACTTGTAACCAATCATCTGTCCTTCTTGAACAATGCAGCCTTGATTTCCAAAGCCTAAATGCTAAGTCATCACAAAACTTTCCCCCTTCTCAGGGTTTTGGGGTAAAAGTCAGTCTCGAGTGTCCATATCCTTCAGAGCATGAATAGGAAATGTCTGTCTAAGTCCCCTGGTGAATTCTCTTCTCTCTGTGTGTTTTAAAAAACACAAGAGTTGGAAGTGAAATGCCAAGCTCATCTTGACAGAGAAACTATGAGACGTTACCACATATTTCTCTGCAAACATGCAGTGAGGGGAAGGGGAAACTAATCCCTAGGAAAACATAAACATCTCAGAATAAAATTGAGTTCTATTTTCTTTAGCTGTTCTTTCTCATACTCTTCTCTCTTTTTTTCCCATGGATTTCAAGGATTAGAATTACTACAGTTCACTGGCTTGCATGAACGTAGGTAAATTGCTTTTTTCTGATGAGTTACCTGAACTGCTAATTAACTGCCAAAAATCTGTCATGGTTTTCTTTCCCGCCTCAAAAGCTATTTATTACAACCACAGAAAAGCTATGTATTTTCATACTAAGTGCAGTATCACATTCCACAAATGGCTTGTTTTAAAGAAAACCCAAGTTAGCCCTTTATTCTTGAATGTATTAACCTTTTTAATCAGCTTCCATCACTATTGCAGCCAATATTTTATATATATATATATATATATTGCTTTTTAATTGAAGATCATAACAGCCTTTAGTCATTTGCAATCAAACTACTACTACAACTACTCCTACAAACAATTGCTTCTTTTTATTTTATAAAGTCATTTACTTAATCTTGTTTACTATAATTCTATTGCATTTCAAAGAGTGACTTCACTGGGGCTAAACGTGGATTATTTATAAATTCTGGGTAGGATCTATCAACCCATAGGTACATGGGGAGAGGCTCCCATGATAGCATATGGGAAGAAGGATGGAAGCATGTGACCGTGACAGTTTTCCATTTGGAAACAGAACTCTGGGGCATAATTTGCTCCATGGGGAAAGTTATGTATATCCCATCAGTTCAAGAGGAGTCTCCAGTAGAGCAGATAGCACCACTTAGGAGCTATTTCAAATGGGGAAGATGGTATGTGGGCAAAGACTTCCATGTCCTCTGCCTGTGTCCTGTAAACCAAGTCAAAATCAGTTTCCCAGCCACGTGAGAGCCATGGACTTTCAGAAGTTGTGTGCTGACCTGAACTAGGTATGTACCTGGGGAAAATATATCATGTACTTAGTCCTCCATTAGTAGGGCACAGGCTTTGTATCAACAATGCTCCAGTAGACTGAATATTTGGAATCTACTATTGAAAATATCTCAGGTAGCATGACAGGGTTACACTCCACCAGTGACCTTGGAGAACAGCTGGCAACCGGAATAGACAATACTACGCAACACTGCTCAAAGTTTTCATTATAAGGCAACTCCATATGTTTCTTATGTGCTTGCTTGTAACCGATTGAATTGAGAATTTGCATCATTTTATCATCCTGTCAGTTCCCTCTAATAATAGCTATGCATTTCCTTTTATCACTGTCTGTTACAATGTGTTTTATGATCACAAGCTGAGAGAACAAGGTGACAATATTTTCTACAAAGGAAATGCCATACATTCTAACGGTAATTGGGTAGTGTATACAAATAAGTAAATGATAATTTCCATGAGTTCCTAAAAATGTTCCTGAATCCTGAACATTTGTCAGTGCTACAAGACTGAAATAATACCCCTATAGTTCTGTGTGAAAATTATGTTTTAAGATCTTGGAACTAGACATAAGTAGTGTAGTGGCCAAGTTTGCAAATGGCACAAAATTATTCAGGATGGTGAAAACCAAGGCTGACTGGGAGGAGCTCCAAGATGACCTCCAAAAATTGACTGGGTGACAAAATGACAACTGAAGTTCAGTGATGGTAAATGTAAGGTAATACATTTGAGATCTGGTTCTACAATTTGACATGTACGGCTGTCCCATTGCATAGAATGGGTTGTTTTTTTTTTCTCCCCCCCCCCCCCCGCCCATGTCATGGATACAAATAAAACATCAGTGGAAACTAAGTGAATATCTCTAAAGGGCATTAAATTTGCACCTGAGATTGGAGGGGGCAGATATGTTTTGCCAGCTCTCCAATAAATAAAGTGACAAAGAAAATAAAAGACAAGGACTAAACAATAGAAAATGATAATAAATCCATAACAAACTCATTTGGGGCTTAGGCAGTTGTCTAGAAATTGGCCAATAAACTCAGCAATTGCATAGATTCTTTCCCCCAAGACTCCTGTGTTTTCCTGGGCTTGCCCACTGTTCCAGGAATTTGAAAGAGAGAGGGAAACCTCCTTTACTTTGGTTAACTTATCAACATTGCTATTTTTTTCCAGATTGTAGGGGGTATTGTGTGCTTGTCTCGAAATTAGATTAACATTTCAAGTCCATTTAGAATCCTAAAACATATTTTTCAAGCATTTTACAATGATGCTCGCAATTCTTGACCTAATTACAAATAAATCTGAAGGAGTTATGGTGGAAATTGTACCAGTAGTCCAGAGAATGATCTTGAGGATGGTTGCTTACTGTCAGGATGAGAAGCTGCCTAAGAAATTTCAGGTAAACCACTCTCAGATTTCTGAAAGAAGAATATGCTGTAAATATAATAAATGTATATTTTTATTCAGAAAAAAATGCAACATTTCTCATGCTGAAGGTATGCCCCTTACATATATTCCCACTTTTAGAGAATATAATAATGCAGGAACACCCAAATATGTTATTTTCTTTTAATACATGTATTCCAGAGATGTATTGCAAGTAAGATATCACAGATAATTTGCACAAATAATTTACTTAAAATATGCATAACTTGCCCTTTCTCTGTAGACGGCTACCAATAATCAAATATAAAAAACAACTAACTATGCATATACAGATCTAAATATTGTAAAAAAAACCATATTTATCAGTTCTGAACCTATAAAAAAGTGTAATTTTTTAACCCCCATTATATTTCTTTGGATGCGCATCACAAGCTAGATAACTAGAATTCTTATGGCCTTAAATCACACTGGATGACAAAGAGCTTGGAGAATTACCAAATGTGCCCATTTCAACTTGGGTGTTTAATCACCTGCAAGAGCTGTTAATTGCTTTGTATACTCTGACGCCATGAACATTATCTCTCCTCTAAATATTTTACCTCTGCAAGAAGCTCTTGGGAATTCAATAGGCTTTTAAAGATGTCTGTGTAAACACAATTCCCTTCCAACACTCAGAGAAGTGATG
This sequence comes from Paroedura picta, assembly GCF_049243985.1. Classification (NCBI taxonomy): domain Eukaryota; kingdom Metazoa; phylum Chordata; class Lepidosauria; order Squamata; family Gekkonidae; genus Paroedura; species Paroedura picta. Next base: position 85,803,924 of record NC_135375.1, on the reverse strand, counting down.
TTGGTTCCCCCAAGTACAGTGGCTAATGGGAGGGAGGAGCCAAAGTGATTAAAGGGCGGTTCATGAGGACACATAAATATGGCAGTTATAAGAAGAAAAAGGAGGAGAATGTGACACTGAAGTAGGACATCACCAATAAAAGTTTTGAATCAGAGAAGGAAAATAAAAATAATTTTAAAAACCCTAAAGAACCAAGATTTAATCATGATGTATCAAATGTAAAGAAAAAAAATATTGGGGAATTGGATAATTTAACTACCTTTCGCATGAAATAAATTATGAGGGGTGAGGATTTGGGGTTTGCTAAAAAAAATTTTTTGTTTTAAACTGAAAATGTTTGAATGGTTATTTTAAGCCACTTTGAAGCACAAGGAAAGGACAGATATAAATGTTTTAATATAAATAAATAAATAGCTCTTTCTCTTCTTCAGTGCAAAACAATCCAGTGAACACATTCTGCTGACTCACGTGGAAACAAATGCACAAATGCTCTATAGATTCCACCAAGGCTTTCTACCTTTGAGTAATTATTCATGATTGGCTGCTTATCCATTCCCCCCCCCCTTGGGAGTTGGGAGTTGGCAATTGGGGGTATGTTAAATGACCATGGTTAAAGGTGACTGGATTGGGTGTGGGACTTCCCAGCTGCTGATCCCTGTGGTAATCATTTGCAACCTTGACAAAAAGGAATAGATTGGACCCAGACAGCTTTAATTCTTTTCCACACAACAGATGCTGTGTCACAGCACTACAGTCCCTGGAGGCCCTGTGGTCCTAAGCATAGCATTTTGGTGATTTAAAAGGTCTCCCTCTCCTTCCTTTTCAACAGCAGTAAAGGAGACTGGGTGCAGCCCATTATCAGCTTGACTTGAGTAGACTGTGTTGGCCCCAATATTTGCTGCTGAAAACATTTTTACATCTTATTTGTGCTTTGAGATGTAATTCCAAGATGGGTAAAGAAATCAGAAAGCTTTTAATTGGAAAAAAAGAGAGTAGTTTGCTATGTGCTGAGTAGCAGTAATAAATATTCTCTTCCCCTAAGGGCTGTAAAAGCAGCAAGATAGATTCCTGTGACTAGATACTTTACTTTTTAGAAGATAATACATCTAAGCTTCATTCTGTGTTCACTGAGTGAGTACGGCACGAACAGCAGGCTTTTGATGACTTCTTTTCCTTTGGATTATTTTTTGCCTCAAGATCACACTTGACAAAGATGTGCTTGGTTCTTTTTTTTTTTAAGCACAACAACAGACAGTTGAATTTGGTTTGCAGTTTCACTTGTTTTCATGCTGCTTGTGGATAGGAAAAGAAATCTTGAATCTGTGCTGGTCCTCTGTATAAGATCCTGTGATCCAAGATGACTGACAGGACTGCTTTATCCTTTTCTCCTGTTACCAAAAAGAAGGTTCCACATGTATCTCCCCTTTTCTCCAGAAATCCCAGGGAAACTCCATGCTACTTGAAGAAACAGCAGGACCTGTTCACAATTCTTTGCTTCAGAAAGATTGAAGAACTTGTCAGGACTCAATGGAACTTTCCTGCCACCCTGGCTGCTTTGTAATTTATTTAATCAAAGCTTTGAGCACCAATGCAAATGTAACTCTGGTGGAGAAAGAATTTCCCATTAGCCATTAAGTATCTGCAGCATCTTGCTTAAACTGGGCCAGTGATTCAGTTAGCACACCGGCACAATATCAGCATGGCATATGGATATTTGTCATGCACATTTATTATTATTATTATTATTATTATTATTATTATTATTATTATTATTATTATTATTATTATTTAGATTTAGATTTATTTCCCGCCACTCCCCGTAGGCTCGTGGCGGGTCACGATAGTCTTGTCCCCATTAAAATACCCATTTAAAAACTTTAAAACAATCCCAACATGGCGGAAGGTCTCATTATTCCCACCCCCTGCTATCAGAGCGACAGGGAGGATGGGATTTACACCTAGTAGATTTGCACCTAGTGGAAACAAGATGTGGATCCCATGCAACGTTTGTATATTTTAACTCCCAGTGAGGACTCAGAGTCATGGGCCAAAAAGGAAAAGAAAGAAACAAAAATATAATTTAATTAAAACAAATAACAAAAAAACCCTCAGAAAACACAAAGCGGTACACTACGCCAATGGTCCCCAACCCCCGGTCTGGAGACCGGTACTGGTCCATGGATCAGTCAGTACTGGGCCGTGGCTCCTCCTTGTCCTCCTTCCTGGCTGCTGCCTCAGGGGCTGCCCTGCCACTCTGCTGCTGGCTCACCCTTGGTGCTCTCCAGCAACCGCCAAGGCTGGGGCTCCCCCTTGGCATGGCACTGTGCAGCTGCTGCGGGCGGCGGGAAGTCAGGGGTGCCGGTGGGAAAGCAAGTGGAGCAGGGGCTCAGGCGGTGGCAACAATGATGACGTCCCTCAGCAAAAGACTACCCCCTCCCGGGCCTCAGTAAAATTGTCAAGCATTGACTGGTACCTGGTGATAAAAAGGTTGGGGACCACTGCACTACACCATATCTAGGGCTAGTCCTAGATCTGTTGAATCAGCTCCCTGAGGCCATAGATGAGAAACCAAGTGTCAAAAAGGGCAAAGAGCGGCTTTGAGACTCCTTGGGTAGAGAAAAGTGGCCTATAAGAACCAACTCTTCTTCTTTAGCTTTTGACCTTTGGCATATCCCTCAGGCTATATCCAAGCTCAAAAGGGGGAAACAAAAGCTTAGCCCAGATCTCATTCAGCTGCCCTAAAGATCTTCCCCACTTTCCTCCCCTGTATAAAATGATTGCTCTTTGATCTACAAGCATTATGTTAAAAGGAGAACTCATTCTCAGTTAAGGTAGGTTATACCATCTGTATTTTCTCCTTGGTACCCATGCCTGAAGAAGTCGGAGGCCATCTAGTCAGCTCTTCTTCCTGGAGCAGTAGTGTACCAGGGGTGGCTATACCACTGGATGGGGTGAGATGCAACTCAACAAATTACAGATTTCGATGCACTCCTAAAAGATAACAAAATGTGAATTATTTAGCATACTGTAATATTTTTGTGATTATGGGAAGGAAAGATGCCATTCGGATTTTCTGACTCAGACACAAAAATAGCTATTTATTTTTATCCCAACCTCCCTCCAAAGAGCTCAGTGTGGTATACATGACTTTTTTCCCTTGAATATACCCTAACTGTAGCACTGTGAGAGAAATTAGGCTGAGTTGGTGGTCACCTGCTTTGAAGGCTGCGAGCTAACTACTCATTGCACAGCTCTCATATATTGTGTAGGTCTACCACAAGGTCTTTCTATCAGATATGCGCTGTGTGGGACTTCTCTTTCCCCAGCCGAGGCCCAGATGTGTGCTTTTCCTTCCTCTTTGGTCTGCTGTGGAACCATCCTCCTTAGTGGCCCTCATCCCCCACAACCTGGTCTCAGTCCATCACAATAATAATGAGTAAAAAGCAGAAGGGCAACCACTCCTCCCGGAGATGATATTCCTCTCTTCCCTTCCTTCCTTATGACATTTAAGGGTGGGATTTACCCCTTCCTTCTCTGCCTTCTTCCCATCCAGGTTCAAACCTGCTTCCATATCTTACCTCTATGGATTGCTTCTATGTCTGCTCTTCCTAGCTCCCCTGCCCCACAGCAGTCAGAGTCCCAACCTTATCCTTTTCCAGACTTCCCAAGAAGGGGTGAGCTCTAGGTAGGGAAATAGGTAGAGACTCTGGGGGTGGAGCTGGGAGTGGGAGGGATTTAGGGTGCGGAGGTGCCTCAGTGGAGTGTCATGCTATGGAGTCCACTCTCCAAAGCAGCCATTTTCTCCAGGGGAACTGATCTCTGTCACTGGGAGAAGAGCTATAATTCCAGGGAATCCCCAAGTCCCACCTGATGTCAGGTATCCATATAACCGAGCATTTGAGAATTGATTTACAAGCAATTCAGAGAAGTGACAGCATACAGGTGATAGAAAGGATGTGTAACGTGTTGTTTGGTCATCAGCTGGGATTTGAGTCTAGACAAAGAAGTCTTCTAAAATGGACACTGTACTTGAGACAAAATATACTAAAACACTATTGGTGCTCCCATTTCACACTCATGAAGAGCTTTCTAATAATGTGCATGCTCCATACCAGGCTCATCTCTCATTGTTTCCAAATGTATAATGAGGGGCCTAACCTTTTGAGTCATCACTTGGTGAAAGCTCCCTTTAACTTCACCGAATCTTTAAAGGTCAACATTCTGTGAGTTTATATTATGGTCTTTAACACACAATGGGAGGACAGCTGAAAGGAGAGGCTCACTTCACTATCCAGCTAACTATTTTAGTCACTGAGATGCATCACATTATTAATGCATAGCTGTGCTTGGGGGCAGGGGGGAGACAGTGGCCTTCATAACGTACGGGGAAAGCTTAGCAATCCAAACACTACCTGTTGGTATTCATTATCTCTGGCAGTCCAATGCCAGGTAGATTAATTGCAAATAATTAGATATTGTTCCCATTGTGTGGCTTCTGTGTTTTTCTTCTTCATCACCTCCATTTCTGGACCAATGTTTTGACACCAGAGCTAGAGAAATTCCTCAGTCAGTTTCAAGTGCAGTGGACAAATAAAGTGTCTTTAATGATGCATGTGTTTCTGCCTTAGAAAACTTTTTTTTTTAAGCCTATGTATAGTTTCTTCTTTGGGCTATCATCCAGTAACATTAAAATTGACTGAGGCCCCAAATAGGGATGTGTGGCTCGGCTGGGATGAAAAACCGGCAAGGCTGCCTCAGAGAGAAATCACACCAAGCCAAGCCGGGGACCCCCTATGGGCAACAGAGTCAAGGCGGGTTCTCTGAATCATGATTCAGACCTGCCTTGGGAGCCTTGGCTGCCTCTGACCCTGCTTAAAGGGAAATGCTTATCTTGGCTGGCAGCCTGGCTGGCTCCTTTCCCATTCTGCCTTTCCCTCTCTTGATCCAGGGTTCATGCCTGGAACAAAAGGAGGGGTAAGGGACAGACCAATGGCTTGGCTCTCTGTAGGAGAAGAGCCTGAAGATATCCTGAAAGTTTTGAGCCTTTAACTTTAACCCGTCCCCCAGGTCACGGGAAAGGGGGAAACCTGAAAATCCCTATTACAGTCAATGGTGCCATTGACTCTAATGGGCTCCGAACGTCCGCCTCTGCTTCTGCAGAGTCCTGAGCAAGCTGAGCTGGCTTCTCCCAAGCCCGGACCAGATTTAAAGGTAAGTGCACACACCTACCCCAAATAGATGTTATGAGGGAAACATGAGACTCCTGGCCCTTTATTTCCCTGAAAAATGCTGCAGCTGGGTGTGTGTTAATTATTCACCTGGCTGATTTCCCCCTGCAAATGTTTTTAAAAATATAGGGGGTTCGAAAACCAGAAGTGATCCCCCCGCCTAGCTGATTTGCACAGGGGAAATGAAGGGTATACAAGGGATTGAGCATCCTTTTACCAGACAGGCTTCCCTAGTAAATATTCTCACATTCTCATCTTTCTGTTTCTCATTTTCTTCAGCAAAACAGGGTTAGGTCCTTTGAGTCCTTAAGTCCTATGTGTATGCAGTTTGGAATAACTCACACGGAATGAAGCAAGATATGTCTAGTACTTCCAAAATGAAAGTGACTACAAAGATTAAAATCACACTCAGAGACAGACAGAGAAGAACCACAGCGCCTCCAAAGCTATGTAAGAACAAATCCCTTTCTGATGATGAGTATTCCAAATCATTATAAACATTGTCTGCCTCTGTGTAAACTTGTCTGCAAAAAGTCTTGTCTCTTTTAAGATTCTGTAAAAGTAGTAAAATTGCTCATGGAACCTATTTTCCAAATGTGATTAAATCAGTTGGTAGTGACTCAGAGGACATCCTGCTTCCAGTGGGTAGCAATCCTCATTCTAGTCCCATTGTCAGATTTATTACTTCCATTGTAATTATTTACTACAGTTTTTGGTGAGAACAACAAAAGAGCTTTGCAGCCCCATCCTAAGCAAAATTCCTATACTGACAATGACCTTGACCTTGGGGCTATCAGTGTGGCCATGAATGTAAGTCATTGACCATATCAAGGAGGCAAGTCCTAAAGGGAATAATGGCCGGTATGCATTTTATCTTACATATATGATTCTTGCAACATAAAATGTAGAATTCTGTTCTTTCTAGCATCATTGAACATCATCCAGCCGCAATGAAATATACCCAGAGGGTAATCTTAAAGGGAGTCACACCCTTCTAAGCCCATTGGCCTCGGGTGACTTTGAATGGGGTGACTTTGCTTAAGATAACACTGTCAGTTTATTTCAGTGGGAATTGAAATTGATAACCTTAACTGAACTGAATTGAACTGGAATGAACTGAAAAAAATATAATTATATGAAGACACACTTATGAGAAGGAAGAACAAAATGTTAACCTCAATCATATCCATCCCAATGATCTATAACAAGGAGATTAGGGAAGGGGGGAACGTATACCGAAACAGGCTTTTGCACCCCCAATGCTTAATTGGATGCTGAGCATACCTGCAAATTGGGCCATTGAGATTTTGTTCCTAGCCTAATCCAGCAGGTGGCAATATACCTGCACAGACCTTACAGCACCAATCAGCTGCTCAGGAAATGCCTACTGGGTGGCCATTTAAATGATGGTGGCTTCTGAATGTGCATAACTGGATTGAGGCAATGCTTATTTTCTGCTTTATCCCTAATGTTTCTCATTATGATCTAAATAAAGAAATATATATTTAAAAAACCTGAAATGATGTATGCAAATACTTTATGGGAAGTAATTATCCACTTAACCTTTTCCTTGAAGAAGCATTTCTGTTCTTGGCTATTATCCATAGGACATAATGAGGCTCATGCAGAAGTGTGGGAAGTGTGGCATTCGGAATGAATGCTGGGATCCACTGGGCTTGGTTCTTTCCACTCCATTCACATTGTCCTTTGCTATGGCCATCCGTTTTTGCCTGGGGACAGTTTTTCTCTTATTAAACAACTGAGCACAAATGAGAGAAGCGGCTGTAGCCACACGGGATGTCAGAAGCTCTCAGCAATTCCATTGAAGCCTCTCAGGTAATGGGAAAGGTAGTTCTCTGTTCAAAACTCTGGTGATCTGCCAGTCAGGATTCCATTAAATGTTTTGCATGACTTGACTCTCAGAACTATTGTCCCCAAGCATTGTAGGGCAGTTTCTACTTGTGGACACAACACAGTTGAGGAAGGGTTTTGGCTTGGCCTCTCATTCAAATTTCCTGAATCAAAACACAGGGGTCTGTCGGCTCCATTCTGGGGCTCCAACATTCAATGGCCTGATAAGGCAGTATCTCAGGCCTAGTGAAGACTTTCTGTGGGGAGAATTATTCAAAGGATATATTGGCCTTGGAGAGCCCATCTTCACCTACATCAGCAGCCGTTAACGGTTGCTGGGGTCTTTCTTAAAATCTAAAGATCAGACCATACTTTTGTTTAGGAGTCTGTTTTCAAGAATGTGCAATGAGATACTTCTGGGAAGACCATAAGCAGGGTATGATGGCCAATGTCCTCTCAGGCTGGTTACGTCCCAGTAGCTAGGATTCAGAAGCACGGTGCCTCCAAGCATTTAACAACCACAGTTTACAGCTGATCCTACATGAACTTGTCTAATTCCCCTCACAGCCTAATTCATCTACAATCAAATATATGCCTAAATTAAAGATAGCTCAATTGAAGCTGATACTGATGACCCTTATATAAGCAAAGGAAAAGCTAAGAACATACATTCCTACATTGTTGGAAACATCTTTAGTGTGCAGTTCTGCATTTGACTAGCAGGTGTCGACTAACCCAGTAACGACGCAGACCCATGTTTGGCAACAAATTGGCCGCAGCCGTTTATTAACCCAGGCCCCTCCAACCGGAGGGTTGGCCCGCATGCAGGTAAGGGAGCCCATGCCTTGCCAGCCGGCCAGCTGACCACTACTACCGCGGCGTTCCAGCTCCGCACCTCACTCCCAGCCGGGAGGATGGGATGCCTTCCGCCGCGGGATCCCTGGGAAGCGACCGTCGAGGACCCCACGGGCGTCCGCCTCCATGGGGCCCCCTCCTTCGCTTGGCCCCGGGCCCCTGGCCTCCCAGCCGGGTAGGCCGTGCCCGGTCATGGCCGGTCTCCTTAACGAGACCCCCTACCCCAGGGAGTCCCGTACGCAGACGGGCTCCCTGCCAACGGGCTCCCTACCTTGCATGACCCGCGACTGCGACGAAAAACGGAATCGTATGGGAGGGACGGGAGGGTAGCTGTCCGGACGCGTGGATGAGGGAAAAGAGGGCAGGCTGCCTGCTCACGGCCTATTTAAGGCCAGCAGCCCCGCCCTTCCCTCCTGCGTGCCGCGGCGCGGCCCGCTGACGTCACTGGGTCCGCGCCGGCTCCTGGGCTCCACCGCCGCGTCAACGGCGGCCACATTCATTCGCGGCCGCTATTTCTCTGTAGTTCCAAGTGGCTAAAACACATTTATCAGATATGTCTTTTGGGAAACAATGATGTCCTAGAGCAACAGATGCTGGAAGTAACTTTAACATTCTACCCTCAAGAACATCATTGATTGCATCCCCTCCCTTTCTCCTTTGCCAGTGACTGTCCACCATTCTTCCCCACAGGGGAGGGGTAAAGTGCTGAGCTAAGGAACCAGCTGTGATGTCAACAAAACCTGTAACTATGATAGGAATCAAAGTGTAATATGAGCAGGATGGAGTTCTGGGGAACACAACTGGAGACTGAAATTTAGAACTGTGGCTGCTTTGACACCACTTACAATTGTTCTATGTCAGCAAAAAGGTTAAGTATTTTTTTTTACAAAGTTTGGGGCAGCAATCATTGCAAAATCAGCTGGACATCTCCAAGCAGAATGTGTGCCTGTGCACAGAGTACTTTGCAATCCTTGGAATTACAAGCCTTCTCTCCTAATGTACATATATCCAGCTATTATAAGCATTTAGTTCTTCTAAGTAGGATTGGCTTCTCTCTCTCTTTTCTCTCTACCTATAGGTCAACATTCTTACTGTTACCCAAACATCCTTATTGTTCTATTGATCCGAAACAGATTTTTATTGAATGGCAGAACCAGAAGAGAGGGCTGTACCTGGTTAAACATAGGTTAAACACATAGGGAATCATCAAGTTTAATGGAATATTTGTTTCTAATGCACGGAAATCTTTTTTGCCTTTTCCTTTCCTGGTTGGACAAGTTATCCAAAGAAACTACTATTTGAGATTGTGACTCTAAATGGTACACATTTGATGACGTACATATACACCAAACTAGCCAACAACTGCCAGCAGCCTCTTAACTTCAGCCTGACACCTGTAAATGCATAAAGATGCTGGACATCCATGGAAAGTGATCGACAACTGTAAACACAATGTTACTATAATACCTTAACTATATATGGCAGGGATTCCCAACCAGGGATCCCTAGGGGTCCATGGCATTTCTTCTCCTGTCTTAATGGACTCAGTCACAAACTCAGGAACCAGCTGCTTCCATTGCTTCCCATCTCCCTTCCAGAGCATGAGAGAATCCTTTCATTGTTTCTGTGGACCCTGCATGGCTATTCCCACCTCAAATCACCTTTCGTATGTTTGATTAGGATTACTACAAGAACCCACTTATAAGCATAAGTAACAATCTACATTATTTTTTCTGTAGCTGGTATAATTCTATAACACATCTTAGTGTTGGGTGGTTGACAGATCTAAGTCACCTTCAACATTATGCAGGGCTCCTGTAATAATAGAAGGCTAGATAGTTAAATCCTTTCTAATGTCTTACTTGACTATTTCCTCCATTAGTATCTTAGCATAGGAGCTGGACCATTAATTGTATGCAAAATTAGCACTCAAAATATAATTTAATCATTCATCAATTAATAATTTAGACAATGAAAAAAGTTACAAAATCAAAGCTGCTACACTACTTGAGTAAGCATAAAGTGTAAAGCTGTTAGCTGACACACCTGCCAGTTGAGGAGAGACTTATGGCGATGTGATAGCAAGGGCAATATTAATGATTCTGAGGTCCAGGGCAAAAGTCTGAAATTATGGGAGTGATAGATTATAGCAGTTTGGGTTGTCCATTTGGATAAGACCACCCCTGCTTAGTAGTGTCACTGATTTGCATGCAGAAAGTCTCAGGTTCATTATATGCAGAAGTTCCCAGATTCATCTTTGTATAAAGGAAGTCCCAGTAGATTATTCAGTACCTGGATAAATGTGTATTTTCAATCCCATATTCAACTGCGTATGCATTGAATCAAACATGAAAATTACAAAGGGCATGCATAGAGGCAAAGCAAAAATTATACAGGGTTTGCAGGTGCGTTCACTGTGATTTGTGAGTATGGCTAGTGTAAGGCAGCTTCATGTCTTCAGGGGGGGTTATGGAGTCAAAAATGAGGGCACTGTAAAATCCAGCAACATCTTTAACTGCTCCGTGGGAGCAGTATAAATAAAAGAGTAAGGGCCCTTAGGGTGGGCCCTGTCCAGGATGAGGAAGGGTGCCCATTGGCCCCTTCCCCCGGACTGACAATCGAAGGGCCCAATTGGCAGGTGCTAAGCCAGCTCAGAGAGCCGCCGATCGCCCTGCCCACCCACCTGGGAACGGCTGCGGCCCAGGGGGCAGGGGGGGGCTAGTGCCTGCTGTATTTTATTTACAGCAGGCTTAATTTCTAGTTCCTAATAATCTACAATGGCAAATAAAGTGAGAAATACAATGGATATCTGTTAAAAGCCCCAAATGGGATGGCCCAGGCTAATCCAATCTTGTCAGATCTTGGAAACTAATCAGGGTTGGCTCTGGTTACTATTTGGATGGGAGACCACTGAAGAAGTCTAGGGTAGTTGCACAGAGGAGGAAAATGGATAACCACCTGTCTTTTGCCTTGAAAACGCTACAGGGCAACCATAAGTAGGTTGTGACTTAATGGCACTTTCCACTGCAAGCTATAAAGAGCCATTCATTTTAAGAAAAAATAATTAGTAGCTGAGTTCAGCTAATTCCCCCTCCCCCATTTTAATTATAGCAGTGTGAAGACTTGGCTATGCTGTTGGCAGTGCTAACATAGCTGTGTTTATGTATTGGGGTTAGTCACTTAGACAATGAAATATTCACTTTTACCACACTAAATCAATAATATATACCTAGTACCTGCTAAAATATATTTCTTCCCCCTCAAAATGTCTGTTTTTCATTTATCTCTCTTATTATTACATTACACTTTCAAGTCAGTATTCTGCTGGGTTTTTCCACCTAACGTGTTGCCTTTGGTAAACCAAATTAATAATTCAAAAGGCAAGAAAATGCTTAAAAAAACATTGACAGGGTGAGCTTATCCCTTGTATTGGAAATGTTAAGCTCAGGGGGAGTGGAGCTAGTGAAATGGCTGAAGTAAAGGCCCAGGTACAACTGGTCAAGCCCTCAGTAAAATTTGCTGAGAGAAACATTGTTGTGTAGAAGTGTAAAAAAGCTAAAGCTTTTGTTTGCAAGAATTCCTGTAGAGATAACAGGCCTGATTCCTATAGATACAGGGTTGACAGGTGGTCAGGTTTTACCTTTCCTCCTATCTTCACGTGCCATTATGGATGTAAGTGCCACGCTGACCCCAGCAAAGGGCTTTCAAGGGAAGTGAGAAGGAGAGGTAGGTGGTTATTGCCTTCCTCTGCAAAGAGTTCTTTGGTAATCTTCCGAAATAATCTGGTAATCTTCCTGCTTTGGTTCTAAGATTTGACAAGATTAGACTACTCCAGGGGTCCCCAATCTCTTTCAGCTTGTGGGCACATTTGGAATTCTGACATAGCATTGGGGCTGCAGCAATAAAATGGATGCCACAGGAGGTGGAGTCAGTCAGCCACTTCAGTAACACAATGATATCTTTGTGCTATGGGTCGCAATATGTGGGGGGAAAAAACTTCAATTAAATCAATAGCCAGTCAAAAGCCTGGTTAGGCAAAATGAGAGAGAGAGAGAGAGAGAGAGAGAGAGAGAGAGAGAGAGAGAGAGAAGCTGGTTTCCAAAGGAGTCCCAAAGCAGCTTACAAACATCTTTCCTTTCCTCTCTACCCACAACAGACACCCTGTGAGGTAGGTGTAGGGTTGCCAGCCTTCAGGTGGGACCTGGGGATCCTGGGGAATTACAGCTCCTTTCCAGAGTACAGAGGTCAGTTCCCCTGGAGAAAATGGATGCTTTGGAGCAGGGGTAGTCAAACTGCGGCCCTCCAGATGTCCATGGACCACAATTCCCAGAAGCCCTTGCCAGCGACGGCATTGGACTCCCCAGGCTCCATGTCAAAATATCCAGTAGTTTCCCAACCTGGAACTGGCAACCCTACCCCGCTCATCCCCTTCTGGTGGTAGAGAGCAAAAATAGAGCTGCTCTGCAAGAACAGCTCCAAGAGATCACTGGCCCAGTCAGAGCACAAACTGAACTATATTGAAAGAAAACAGACTTCAGGGAGCTAGAAAAACATCACATAGAATGACTAACACAAATTGAGAGCCTTTGGGAAACGAGGGTTATTTCTCCACGTTAAAGGAAAAGATCTAGAAAGCCAAGCCTGATTTGGCAAAGGATAGATAAAATCCTTGAATCCCTCAATATAAATATAGAGGACAAATCCCCAGAGCAAGAGCGTATCAGTCCACCCTTTGCGTGCTTTATCACAGTTACACTAGTTTTTGTTGATTTTTTACTGAGCTGAATACTATAGCAATTTAGAATCACATCCTCGATATCTGGCTCCTGATTGAACCATTTTTGACACCTACAGGGAACAATCATTATTCATTTCCTGATAACTACAAATCAAATTGAGGCTGGCAGCCACATGCCCCGGGTAGAAGATACCCAGTGATACTCAAGAGAACACAGATGTAATAGCAAAAATGTTTGAATAATTGAACTGCTAGGAATGTAAAGCCACGAAGAAAATAGACTGGGCCAGTATTGTGATGGGAATAACTGAATAAATCCCAGTGTTTGATTCCATTTTTATATGTATCCTTCCCATTCATTCAAGGGGTAAACACTCAGACACATTTCAGCTCCTTACATGGTGGTGGACAGACTTTGTGAGATGCAGCACATAGGTACCCTCCATGTAAGACTAAAGAAATATATTTCATAGGTAAAAACCCTACTGGGAGATCCACCAGCATGGCACTCCAAAGCCTGCAGTAATGTTTACATTGGTTCATGCAGGCATTGGTTGGGTAAGGGCACAGCAATTGCAAATGTGTTGAGCTGATGAGTGCAATAAAACTGTAGACTACTTTACACTATACTACATAGAATACAAACTACACAGCAGACTTTTACCAGTAGTCTCTTTTGCATTAATGCCTGGAGTATGGCTTACACTCATTGTAAAATGGTATGTTTTATTATTGGCCTGAATTGTCTGGAGGGCTTCATCATTCTAGAATTTGGAATGAATGTTGGCAAAAGTTTGCCTATATTTTGGTCTAATCTGTAAATATGTAAATGTGATGGATCCCTCAGGACTATGTGAAGGTCGTCAATAATCACTGCATGACTATGCATCAGGCATTTATTTATTTAGTGTACTTTTTTACTCTGCCTTTCCCTCCAGTGGGGACCCAAAGTAGCTTACAAAAACAACCATACATTACTTGTCCTGATGAGAAGAGCCCAGTGCTCTTGGGCTGGTTGCTTCAGAATATGGACTGGGAGCAGAATCGGTGACCTGGTTCTTGTGATCCTAACATGTTTTGAGAACAGAAACTCCTACCAGGAAGAATTCAGTTGTGTAGCCCTGTTGGTCAGAAGTAGCAGAACAAAATTTGAGTCCAATGGCACCTTTAAGACCAACAAAGTTTTATTCAAGGTGTGAGCTTTCATGTCTGAGGAAGTGTGCCTGCACACGAAATCTCCTCATTGAGATCACTCATAGTGCTGCAGTCTCAGCTATGCATAATTTTTAAATAAGCCTCCAGATGCTGCTTTTTTTTTTGGTTCATAGTCCAAGTCAAGGTGTGGTACTTACCTTTAAAGCCCTTCATGGATTGTGACATTGTACAACAGACTATAACGAGAAATGGAATCTATTAGATCATATAATTCTACTTCTTTTGATAATATCTCATTGACTTGCAGGAGGGCATTATGTGCTGGAATAATACGCAACACAAATGCTGGGGTGAACAAGGCCACAGCTTTATTACCTCCCCATGGGAGGGTTGGCCTGACTTAGCAGTCAGCAGACTGCACCAACAACCCACGGAGTCCAGAGGCGCCCTGGGGACCCGCACCGTTCCCAGCCGGGAGAGCAGATCCCCTTGCCTATTGAAGTCCACCACTAAGGGAAGCGACCTATGTGGCGGAGCCAACGGGCGTCCACCTCATTTGGCTGTCCCCAGGCCACCTGGCAAACGAGCCCCTGACCTTCCAGCTGGATAAGCCACGCTCATATATGCGCCACCTCGTAGAGAGGCCCCGAACCCCAGGGAGTCCAATCGCACACCGGACTCCCTGCCAACAGGCTCCATCCCATGCAAACCCACAGCTGTGACAATTATTAAACAAAACATCCACCTCATAACCCTGACAATTTTGTATACAACAACATAGGGTGGGTGGGAGGGAAGCAGCGTGTGTTCCTGGCGACGAGGGTTCCTAGCCGCCAGTGTTCCTAGCTGCCACAGGTCCCGCCCTGCCCTTTATGCAGTGCATGCTGCATTCTGGCAGCGCGCACACTAGAGGGCCTCTGGGTGGTCGCCTCTTCTTCTCAGCAAGCCCTCCGCTGCGTCCATGTTCGGCCAAGGTAAGTCTTGGCCGGGTTTTTATTTCTGTTGTTTTCAGGACTTTTATTTTTTGGTTGTTGGTTTATAGGTATTTATGTGTGGATTTTTAATTGACCTCTGAAGAAGATCCATTTGGATTGAAACACTTCAGGTCATTTTATTATAGGTCATTTAATTATCTGTGGCATATTTTGTGTTCCTCATAATGTTCTTATTTATCTTCTGCTGAGATTTTGTTTTAATTCACCTTTAGCAATAAAATGTGCATTTAATAGCTTTTTAAGATCTTTTTTAGATTCCTTAGTTGTCGGCATTTCCAGTAGCAGGTGATGTGAAAGACCACCTGGGACCCTAGAAATCTGCTGCCTGCCTGAGTAGATGAATTTGATATTAATATATTAATCGTTTGACACAGAATAACACACAGTTTCTTTGGAGGCAAACCAAACATTTAAATGCAGCATTGGCCTTATGTTTTGTCGGATGTTTTTTATTCAATGGTTGAGTATTAAGTGATGTTTATTGATTATTTGGGTTGCTTTATCTCGTTTGAGCCCCCTATTTTTAGAGAGAAACTTGGGTTTGATTTTTCCCCCCAAATAAATCAATGCATTGAATATGAATTTTCATCACTTGATAGCTGTAATACCATCAAGTGATGACTCACACCTTTGAATAAGCCATCACAGCCTCAGTAGCACAGGGCAATGTTCTTTGATCTATCAACCACCTTCCGAAATGACGCAAAGGGGAAAAATAATTCTTTTCTCAGATGAGACCTTCCTGCAGCACTTACTTTCACTTTTATGATGTCCCACTGGGCTGCGGAGACAGGAAGAGATCTATGCTCTCCTGGTAATCCGACACATTCAATCAGTTTGCTATAATGCTCCAGATTTACTGAAGTCAATAAAACACTGTCCAAAGCGAAAATATAAATCATGCTACAAGCAGCCCTTTTAATGTCTCCCCATCTTGCCTATCTTGTCTGTTTGCTTATCCTTGGAATAAAATGATGCAGTGCAAGAACATCCTGTAGCTACATATTTATGACAAAATGCTTTTAGCAAACCTGCTTTCAAATGCAAAATTTGCTGGTTCCCTATGTGAAATTCTCCATTGTTAAATCACTCAATGATAGAAAGTGAGGCTCAGAAGCAATGGATGTACTACACAGCCTGTGAATTGGAATGAACAGCACTATAAAACGTGAATTTTAAATTGGTTTACTAGGAGGGGTTATGAAGGCCAGGCTACATTAGACTAGCAGAATTTGTGACCAGTTATGCCTTGTACATAACAACATCCCTGTTTCCCAGCAATCAGTTGACACTGGAATCTTTGAAAAATGGGCCTGGCGATTCATGTAGTTAACCAGAAATATATAAACAAACAGGAGCCTAGAAACATGGTGGTAGCTTTCAGGATTTTATAAAATGAGTGGGTCTTCATTAAGCAATGAATTGATCTTCACTAGATGGATGTTTATATATGAGGTTATGAAAAAAAATAAACAGGGTCAGAGAGCCGCAAAATGCAGAAAATATAGTATGAGATACAATTATGTAAAATTGGAAAGTGATGATGTAAAATTGGAAAGTGATTATGAAAAGTGTGGTACTCTCACAATAGCAGTAATTGGCTATGTCTCTAGTTTTCCTAAGCAAGTGAATACTATAAATGGCTACAGAGTCCTAGGTTTTGCCATGATAGCAACAATGAAGAGGAAGGAATCCCAATTCTTTGTTCAGCTCTTGGTGAAGGGAGGGGGGTTGTGACAAACTTCTTAATGAATTCTAGTTCTCCTCTCCCCAGTTGGACACTATAAAGCTCAGGGTTAGTTGGTATAAGATGTCTCCTATCTGCCTCCAAAGGTTCTGAAACATACACACAGCCCTGATGAAGTCCCGAGAGAAGCATCCTGCAAGATTGTGACGGACAGGCTAGGTTCTCCCTCTCTCTAAGAGAAACCAGTGAGAGCTGATGGAATGTTGAGAGAGGGAGAAACTTGGAAAACAGCCATTGAAGAGGACAGTTAGGAGAGAAGTTGACAGCTTAGGTGAAAAGTGGTTTTCTGACTGAGTGGAACTGTGCAGAACAGTGGCTTCAAGCGGGCTGAAAATAGTAAATTGTAACTAAAGGATGCCAGTAGTAGGAATGGGATCCCAGATCAAAAGTGCAATGGAAGTAAAATGTTCCTTTCCTCGGTGTTCTGTGCATATAATAAATGGAGGCTTTCTTGTTTGATGAGCCCTGTGGACTGCTGTTTTAAGGGAAAGAAGCACACACACATCATTTAACATCTTGGTCTATATGCACTGATAGGATATAAATGAATGGTGGCAGGGTTTTTTTCATAACCCCTTGGATGCTTTAGGATGCTTAGGGCTGATCCTGCGTTGAGCAGGGGGTTGGACTAGATGGCCTGTATGGCCCCTTCCAACTCTATGATTCTATGATTCTATGAGAGACTGGAACAGTGTCTGAGCCCCAACCCCAATAGCTCTGTATGAGTGAGGACTGATTACTAAAAGAGTCTGGGCTACCCTGTCTGTGGGTGTCTCTGGGAGTGAGAAAGTGATCTGCAATGCAAGACGGTCATAACTCTCTGTAGATTTTAAAAGAGACAAGAAGGGTGGTGAGTGTAACATCTTGACCTACTTGTAACCCATAAACTGAATGAGGGAGGTTGCGGAGTGTGGCAGGAGCTCTGTGTGAGTGGGCAATGGGCTCCACAGTGATGTATTCACACTGGAGGACCATACATTGCCTGGATCATTTTCAGAGTAGCTTTTCAGGGTAGAGATATCTTGCACCCAGCTAATAAGGTAGGCAGGAGCAATGTTTCATACAAGCAAGTCATTCCAGGATTTCACTGATACAATGAAACCTTCAGGCATATTGGGCTAGTCTATGATATACCATTCCCAACGCTTTCAGAAAACAAGACTGAAATTTTAGGAGCTCTGTTCTGCGGAGGGTCCATTCTTCAAGCACACGCACACACACAAAAACAAAACAAAATGGGAGGCGGGTGTTTCAGTTCAAGTATATTGGACCCTTGCAAAATTTATCTTCCACCCACTGTAAGGCTGAAATGGCAAACAGCTATTTAAAACCCTTCAATTCATTTTCCTTTGTTTGGAAGGGGGAGCTTGATGGAGGTTTTAAATGGCTGCCAGCCATTTAAAACTTCCATTGTGTTTTCTTCCTTCCAAATGGAGGGAAACGAAAGGGACCCCGGGAATGGCTGTAAGGCAGAGCAGGGCAGGGCAGTAGGGTAGGCACACCCACCTGTTGTGAAGCTGGAATATCAGTCAGCAAATTAAAAATTTACATTTTACTTCCATCCATTTGTATGTGTGTCAAACAGAAGGGATGTGCACACAGTGGCCAAAATGGTGGGACGCCTCCCACCCGCAATAGTATGATAGTTAATCACATGATTTCCCCCCTTCCATACTTTACACTCTCCCTTGCGTCTTCCCCTCCCTACTTGCTGTGCAAACAGCAAACATGCAAAGGAAACCACGGCCAGCCAGCGAAGGGCATGGCATAGGCAGCAGCATGGAGGCAATGCCCGGTGTACGATGTGCTGGGGAGGGAGAGAAGGCATCCAGGGTGACTGGACTGGCATTGACTGTCAGGGACTGGTGGAGCAGGGGTGTGTGGGGGAAAGAGAATAGAGGATAACACGGGGGTCTGCGGACCGAAGAGAATGGGAAGGCTGCATGGAGGTAGGAATGCCTAATGAGAATTATGCTCTTTGCAATGCCGGAGGGGGGGGCGGCTTGCCACCTTGCTTGGGAGGGAATGAAGGGAGGAGAGTGACAGCAGGGGACATTTTTCTGGGTTTTTGTTTGTTGTTTTGGCTCGAGTGAACCAAATGCTATTAAAGCAGGAGTTCTCCACCACCTCTCACAGTGAAGATCACTTGAACAAAGTGTGAGTCTAGTGGTACCTTTAAGATCGAAAATGTTTTATTCAAGGCACAAGGTTTTGTGTGCAAGCACACTTCTTCAGGTGTAGTGAAACAGCTCCACACATTCCCTTGGCATGTGGCTTGCTAGGTGCTCTCCTCTAGCTCATGCTACATAGTTGGGGGAATTCACTTTTTGGGATTCCCCAACTATCACTTTAAAATGGAGGATGTGGCTGGTGGTTTGCTTCTGGGATGCTGGATGTTGGCGATGTCATGCAAAATAAGGCATCTGCAAAAGATTAGCATTACACTATTTTCTGGATATGGAAAGACCCTAGGTCTTCCAGGTCTTAGTCTCTCACACTACCCACTGTTGCAGCTGTCTTGTTGCATTGCTGACTTGTTGGTGGTTTCTAAAAAGGTAAAGGGCACTAATGAGGGAAAGTGGTACGGTGAAGCTTGATCTCGACAATCCTGTAAGCTAAGCATGGTCAGTACTTGGCAGGGAGGCCACCAAGGAAGACTCTGCAGATGAAGGCAACAACAAACCAACTCTGCTTCCTTGCCTTGAAAGCCCTTTGCTGGGGTCACCATAAGTTGCCTGTGACAATGGCACTTTACACACAAAGGGGACTAGCCACATTCATTCCAAAGTAGACCTGAATTCAAAAGCCCACTCTCATATGCACGGGCTTACACACTGAATGCATATTCCTGTTAGGGAGAAACAAATGTACCTTATTTTATCTTGCTATATATCTGTTTATTTTGTGGTCAATGGTTTAGGCTGTTTTGATTGTTGGAGTTATAAATTTTGTATTGTTTATGCATGTTGCACCATGTATACTGTCCATTATTTTATACATATAATGGGTAAATAATGCACAGGGAAATACAGATAACTTTGAAAACTGTGTTTGCCTAAAGGGAATAACTAGTCCAACATAACAAAAAAATGTACCCACATTTTTAATAATCACAGATTGGATTTGTACAAATCAAGAGTTGGTTCTTACATGCTGCTTTTCTCTACCCGAAGGAGTCTCAAAGTGGCTTACATTCACCTTCCCTTCCTCTCCCCACAACAAACACCCTGTGAGGTGGGTGAGGCTGAGAGAGCCCTGATATCACTGCTCAATCAGAACAGCTTTATCAGTGCTGTGGCAAACCCAAGGTCATCCAGCTGGCTGCATGTGGGGGAGTGCAGAATCAAATCCAGCTTGCCAGATTAGACGTTTGCACTCCTAACCACAACACCATAACTCAAATAGAGAGTATTGAACTGATACAATAGGAGGCAACATTTCAAAACAATCCTGAATTTCCCATCCACATCACATCTGGCTTCCATCTGGGTTCCATCTGAATTGGAACTGAAATCTTTCAAAGATCAAATTTCTGTTCATATAAGGCAGTTTGCAAAGTCTTAAACTTCCAAAATGTAACCTAATGAAAACTAATACCACCAAACTTGTTTTCTTTTGGAATTATTATGCCTTAAGAGCGGCCGCGGCTCGGCGCGGCCGCCATTGACGCCGCGGGGGCGCCCGGCAACAGACGCGGCTCCCGATGGCGTCATCGGGCCGCGCCGGTGCGCGGCAGGCGAGGGGCGGGGCGCGCGGCCTTAAATAGGCCAGACGCACGCGCACCCGCCCTCTTCGCGCCTGGACCGCTCGAGGGAACAGACACCCACCCTCCACTCCCGGTTTAAAAAATGTTTACGTCGCAGCCGCGGTTATGCTAGGCGGGGAGCCTGTTGGCAGGGAGCCCGCCTGCGTGCGGGACTCCCTGAGGTGGGGGTCTCATTAAAGAGACCGGCAGTACCCGGGCGCGGCCTACCCGGCTGGGAGGCCAGGGGCCCGGGGCCAAGCGGCAGGGGGACCCAATGGAGGCGGACGCCCTTTGGGTCCCTTGTGGCCGTTTCCTCGGATTCCGCGGCGGAAGGCGTCCCATCCTCCCGGCTGGGAGCGAGGCGTGGAGCCGGAGCGCCGCGGATTAAAGTGTTGCAGCCGGACGGCTGCTGGGGATCAGGCTCCCCTTCACCTGCATAAGGCCAACCCCACGTTTAAGAGGGAGGGGGTTGTTTTGTTAATAAAGGCTGCGGCCAAGTTATTTGCCAACAATTTGGAGTCGTGTCGTTGCTGGAAGAGTCGCCACCTGCCAGTCAAATAAAAAATATGTTAAATTTTAGTAGCCATTTAAATCCCTAATAAGCTTTTGATAGCCTTCACTAATATTATAATGCTGTAAAAGTAATATTAGGGGCTGATATATTACTCTTTTTGGGTCATTAGCCAGGGTTCCCTATCATAGAACTTGCATTTAAGATTAATGCATGGTTGATAAATAACAAACATTAAATCATGATGGTTAATTAAAGTTTAATTATTTAAAAGCACACCACTTTTACAAGCAAAGAACATAAGCAGAGCCCTTCTGGATCAGATCAATGGCACATCTGGCCCAGCCTTCTGTTTCCCACAATAAGGTAAAGGTATCCCCTATGCAAGCATCCTGTCATGTCTGACCCTTGGGGTGATGCCCTCCAGCATTTTCATGGCAGACTCAATATGGGGTGGTTTGCCAGTGCCTTCCCCAGTCATTACTGTTTACCCCCCAGCAAGCTGTGTACTCATTTTATCAACCTCAGAAGGATGGAAGGCTGAGTCAACCCCGAGCCGGCTGCTGGGATTGAACTCCCAACCTCATGGACAGACAGCTTTAGACAGCATTTCTGCTGCCTTACCACCCTGCGCCACAAGAGGCTCTGTTTCCCACAATAGCCAATCACATTTCCCTGGAAGACTTAGACAGATGCCAGGGAGGTCCACACCTACCCTTTGT
Organism: Paroedura picta; assembly: GCF_049243985.1. NCBI lineage: Eukaryota > Metazoa > Chordata > Lepidosauria > Squamata > Gekkonidae > Paroedura > Paroedura picta. The sequence goes on along the minus strand of NC_135375.1, from coordinate 85,782,377 downwards.
TGCTGTCATGTTGCATCTAGTCACCATATGTTAGCTGCCTCGAATAATGGAGAACCCATTATGATATCAGGACTCATAACCTCTCAGATGTTATCTTGTCAGCTGGGTGTAGTGGTTAAGAGTAGGGCTTCTAATGTAGTGAGCTGGGTTTGATTCCCATTCCTCCCCCACATGCAGCCAGCTGGGTGACCTTTGCCTCTCCACATCACTGAGAAATCTATTTTGAGAGAGAGTTCTCAAAGTTTTCCTTACCATGCATTAAAAAAATGAGCCAAAGTCCAGTTTCCTCCAGAATTCTGTGACGGGTTGATATATGCATATGGTCAGAGGTTTACAACTGCTGTGTTGTTTTTCTGTGCACACAGATGAATTCTCACTCCATGAATAAATCGTTGTTGGTCTTCAAGGTGCCATTGGACTCAAATTTTGTTAGTTATCTTTTGTTTAATAAGGAAACAACGTTTAGTTCTTTGGGAGGAGTTATAGCTTTATCAAAGGAAACCATGCTTGGTTTATCTATGAGCTTCTCTTATGGCCTTGAGGAGGCAACTCCAGAGCCAACTCCAGGTTGGAGAGGAAGCATGCAGTTCCTTTGAGGACCTTTAATACTGCTGTATTAAAGCAGTATGAATGTATGAATGAGCCTCTTGTGGCGCAGAGTGGTAAGGCAGCCGTCTGAAAGCTTTGCCCATGAGGCTGGGAGTTCGATCCCAGCAGCCGGCTCGGGGTTGACTCAGCCTTCCATCCTTCCGAGGTCAGTAAAATGAGTACCCAGCTTGCTGGGGGGTAAGCGGTAATGACTGGGGAAGGCACTGGCAAACCACCCCGTATTGAGTCTGCCATGAAAACGCTGGAAGGCGTCACCCCAAGGGTCAGACATGACTCAGTGCTTGCACAGGGGATACCTTTACCTTTTACCTTTAATACTGCTGTGTCTCTGCAGATGGGATGTTGTATTCATGCCTGATGTAGAGAACAAGCAGAATTTTGATCCTTGTCAAAGGTGACTGTCAAGAGATAGCTGAATATGATGAATCTCACAGAGAGGTGTGGGCTAAGGGTTCTGAGCTCAATTGAGCCAGTAATGGTTTAATTTATTTCATGCAACATATCAGCTATTCTCTCATAGAGTGTGTCCTTTGAAACAGTTGGAAAATTACTCCTCTCGATCGTGACCATTACACAAAGTTGAGGCCTGTGGTATCAATGGGACTCACTTCCATGTCATTTGAGATTTGAGCTCGGAGGGAAACTTTGTCACCTTTGCTCCTGCTTTAAAGGACTGAGTACTCTGCTTCCCCCCCCCCCATCTCTTCTCTTGTTTCTGTAAAAAGTTCCCATTGTGTGAACTCCTCTGCTATCAATCCAGCTGCTTGCACAATATATAGTCCATGGGGGGTATTTGTCACTGTGGGGGGGTTTCGGTTTTATCAAAGTGTTGGTTTGTTAAGGCTCTGGCAACAATGAAACCCTGTTTCATGTAAGGCAGGTTAACAATAGCCATGTGCTCCTCACAGTGAGACCTCTGAAACTCCATTGTCCTTAGGTGCTCTGGTGACAGATGCTTACAAACTTCCTTCCTAGATGACAGACAGCTCTGCTGAAGGAGCAAGCCTCTCTGACCTTGCTTTACTTTTAAGAGTCCACCCTCCCACTGTTCTGCAATGAGTTGGTGCGCTGATGCTCGAAGAAGGCACATTTCAGAGTAAAGCTTATCATTTGTGGGCAGCATTTGTAGTCGTTTTTGAAAAGACAGCACAAATTTCCCACAACAAATTCAGGCAAAAATGTTCTTGGTCTAAAGCATTATGCACAAGAAGCACACATGTGTTGTATTTTTTAGGGCATATAGAGCATAGCTTCTGGGCACTGAAGTTCCCAGGTATGCTGCAGGATGCAAAATATCTGTAAACCGCCCGTGGCGCCGCGGGCGCCACGGACTAAATAAGACAGTAAGAGGTTCTGGGGCGGGATGTGTCTGGGATGAGGAAGGGTCCAGATTGGACCCTTCCTCATGACAGACAATCAGAGGGACCAATCGGCAGGCGCGAAGCGCCTGCCGATTGGTCCCTCTGATTCCCGCCGCCAGCAACTGCGAGCCACGCACAGCGCGGCTCGCAGTTGCTCCTTTGCCGCTGGCCTGAAGCAGCGTCAGGCCGGGGAAAGGCTCCAGAGAGCCTCGGGTGGGGGGGTGGCCGGGCCCGCCTTTCCCCGGACGCAGGAGTGGCTTCGCAGCGTTGTAGACGCTGCGAAGTCGTTCCTGCGGCCGGGGAAAGGCTCCAGAGAGCCTCGGGTGGGGGGGGTGGCTGGGCCCGCCTTCGGCTTCCGGTGGGGGGGTGGCCCGGCCGGCCTTCTCCTGGGAACTGCGATGGCCGAAGACCAGCAGACAGCAACCAGGACCAGCGCAAGGTTGGTAAGTGGACCTGGGGTTCTGACTGGCCTTGGGAGGGAGGACCGCGGCGCTGCTTCTCGGGGGGGGGGTTCTGAGAGAGGGGGTGGGTGGGTGGGTGGCTGAGAGTGTGTCCCTTACCCTGCCCCCTTCTCCCCTTTCAAACCCCCTCCAAAGACTGCAGGTATTCCCCCCCCCCAAACCCACACTCACTGCTAGCGCCCATTGCATTTAGAACTGCAATGGGCTTGATTACTAGTATTACCAATAATTCACTAAGAGAGAGTCACTATCAGTTTAATAGATTGGAATACCTCTGTACTGTTTGTGTACAAGTTCTTGCAAACATTTAGGGCTTTGGGTCTCCTCCTGACTCCAGAAGGTCATGGCTTCAATCCTTGACATCTCCAGTTAAATCATCTCAAAACGTAGGGTTGCCATCTCTGGGCTGGGAAATGTAATCTGAATGGGTTCAGTCCAGAAACAAGTGGTAACTTGGATAGAGGTTGCCCAGCTGAAAACTAAATGCATCTCTAGATAGGAAAGGAAACCACTAGAGATGGTGACTTTAAATGATGCTCCTTCCAATCTACAATACGAATCATTCAGTCCTGGGGCTGGCCAATGATCAATTATAGCCCACATATTTATGAGATTTGTTCAGTGTCTATTTGCTCTTGCTGATTGGAGTATGAGTAAGTGTCCTTTTTCCTTTCTCAGAATAATTGAGTTGTTAGCTCTTCTGATCTATTATTAATATGCATTAATGTTTTCCTTGACCGCATAGTAACATTCCTTAGATTTCCATGCCATTTATTACCACCTAGTTAACCATTCCTATTTCTCTTCTTTGAGAGAGAGAGAGAGAGAGAGAGAGATTTTAAAAACAAGCAACTTTTCAGCAAAGCGCTGCTATGAGATCACAGCTTAAATCAATTTTGGGAGCTATGATCAGAATGTTGTTGTTCTTGCTTTTTCCACCTAAAGTGGCAATTTGATTTCTAAAGAGATCATGTTAAAATGCCTTTATAAGATTAAGGAAACTCAAGTTCAGCAAAGCTGGTGTTATTTCGCCCCCCATCTCTTTTCTTGTGGCAGCTCATTCATCATATGTTATGGCCAAAGATATATTTTGCAATTCTTAAGCAGCCCAAGCAGCAGTGGCTTTACAAGGGGGGGAAAGGGAACATTATAAATGCTGACTTGAAAGCAATTTCCCACCTTCAATCATTTACTACGAAGGTTTGGGTTTGGTTTTAGTATGTTTTATGTTTGTGTGGAACCCACTAAAGATACTTTAAAACATTCCAAGGCTACAAGCAGCTGTATATAACAACACAATACTCCATTTATCTCTACAAGGTAGATATTTGGGGTGTGATAGTGAATTAATTTCTCTGCAGAAAATGGATTCTATCTTTAGGCATTTCTTAATTCAGCCATGAAAACTGCATCTGGAAGTGAGGGTAGCCACCACTAGGCTGGGAAGCAGTGAGAGATTCACCTCCCAAAGTGGGGCCTTGCCAGTGTCAAAATGAAGCGGCTAGCAACACTCTGGCATCTATTTTAACCATGGAGCTTTGGCCAATTGTTAAATTGTTACTGGAACTGACATCAGCACATTAAGACTCTGGGATCCATCCCTGCATTTCCCCTTATTTTCTTCTATGACCCAGCTGGGTGTGGGGATTTCTGAACCCCCAGCTCTAGGGTTGCCAACCTGTAGGTAGGATCTGAAGATCTCCAAGAATTACAATTGATCTCCAAACTAGATAGATGTTCCCTGAAGCAAATGGCCACCTCTAAGGTGAACCCCCCTGACATGTTCCCGTCTTCAATTTCCATAACCTACAAGAGAAAAAGGAAAGGAAAAAAGACCCACCACAAAATGAATTAGTAACCAAAATTTCTCAAACGTTTTGGTTACCTGCTGCCTTGAACTCCAGGAAGAAGGCAGGGCCAAAATAACCAAATTATTTGTGTATTTCCTCAGAGTGGATTTTTAACATAAAATGTAGATGGTGCATCATCAGATCTACATTATGTATCTGATAATAATACTTGTCTAATACATTTTTATCCCGATTCCTGCCAAGGTATGACAGACAGTCATGGCAGCTGGCCCCTGCCACCGTGGCCACCATGGAAAGGGAACCCACCCACCAGTCTGCCAGCCAGCAACCTGGGCAGCCCAGTGCCATCTGCCCAATGAGCCTCTTGAAAAGGAGGAGCCTGTCACCAGCTGTTGCCAGGGCACATATAGAGGAAATGGTCACTTTGGTGTGCTCCGCTAAGGGGAGGGAAGTGAGAGTTCAGGTGGATGGCTTTCAGGGACAACAATGATAGTAGTGCCGGCCCTCCAAATTCTGGTTGGCCATCCAGCTGTCCCTTCCCTTTCCTGGAATGTCCTGCCGGTGTCAAGGGGAGGTAGAAGAGCTCCATCCTCCCTGTTGGCTCCTTCTATCATCTGACCATGCCACATCATTTCATTGAGGGATTTCCATTGCTGCTCTTAGGGCAAGGACACCATTAAAGACATTTTCACATCAAAAAGGGATCCAGAGGAGAACCAGGAAATTATAGGAAAGTCAGCCTAATGTTTATTCCAGGCAAATGAGTAGAAATTGTAATCAAAGATAGAATTCTAAGACACAGAGGGATGAAGTTTGCTGAGGGAAAATCACTATTTTATTTATTTCTCAGATTTTTATACCGCCCTCCCATATCGCTCACTATGGCTTCTGCAAAGGAAAGAACTACCTCACCAATCTTTTGGAGTTCTTTGAGACACTGAACAAGCATGGGGTGGGTCTGGCAATTGGGACGAGGCCACTCCCAGACAATACTATAAAAATACTATATACAAAACCTGTTCCTAAGCCATGCTCAGTCAATTCTCCTGCAGTCTTGCAAGAACTAGCAGCCTCATGAGACCTCAGGAGAATTTCTTTCTCCCTTCCCACCACCTTGGCTGGATTCAACTGCCTTCAACAGTTGGTAGCAATAAGGGAGGGGGGGCATAAGACTTGCATTACTGCTGTTGAAGCATTCCTCCTGCTTCCTGTAGTTATCCAGGCTTGCTTGGTATCATTGGTGGGTATTGTTGAGTCAGGCCATTAAAGGCCCATATTGTGTTACTGTTGTTGCAGCAATTCTCCTTTGTGCCACTGTCCTGGTGGACTTCCTTGTTTATAGCACCATAAGTTCCTAGATGAGCCAGCTTGGCATAGTGGCCTCTAATCTGGAGAGCCGGGTTTGATTCCCCACTGCCCCACATGCAGCCAGCTGGGTGACCTTGGGCCACTCACAGTGTTCTTAGAACTCTTTCAGCCTCACCTACCTCACTTGGTGTCTGCTGTGGGGAGAGGAAGGATAGATGAGTTCAAGCTGCTTTCACCTTCAGGAGGTCAAAAGTGGGGTACAAAACCCCCAGCTCTTCTTCTCTGAAACTTGTGTAAATCTTGGGGTGGTTGTGGCAATGGGGATAAGATCACTCCCAGACAATACTGTAGAAATACTATATGCATATACATTATAAGAGAGCCAGTTTGGTGTAGTGGTTAGGAGTGCGGGCTTCTAATCTGGCATGCCAGGTTCGATTCCACACTCCCCCACATGCAGCCAGCTGAGTGACCTTGGGCTTGCCACAGCGCTGATAAAGCTGTTCTGACTGAGCAGTGATATCAGGGCTCTCTCAGCCTCACCTACCTCACCGGGTGTCTGTTGTGGGGAGAGGAAAGGGAAGGTGATTGTAAGCTGTTCTGAGACTCCTTCTGGTAGAAACAAGCAGCCTATAAGAGCCTCCTCCTCCTCTTTTTCTTTGATTTTATAAACCACAGCAAAAACTAAACTAAAATAAAGGAAGTAAGAACTATTGACCAAATATAAAATATGGTAGTTTTTGATCCCTGGAAAGGAAAGCGCTATAATTAAAATCTCTTTTACCATCCTTTAAATTCTTTTTTATTAACAACGTATGTCCTTTATGACCCAAAAGCTTTCAGTATAACAGCCTAATAGGCAGGTAAGACTTTAGAACCTTGACTATTTTCCTAAAATATTTTTATAGCACATCCTTTTTTTTTTCTTCAACAGACTACTCTACAGTTCAGGCCTTGCACTACTATTTAGCACCAGTCAAGAAAATAAAATGTAAAGTTCACATTAGAATTTGTTCCCTTTGCAGAAAAGCCAGGTAGGGACTAAATTATTCTCCAGTCTATTTATGGCTGATATTTTGACATTTACTCTGACAGGTGCCAAAACATATTGAATATTTCACTTTTTTTGGAAGCAGTAATTAAAAATGTTTAATACATTATACAGATGATTGCAAATAATTACTGCAGAGTCAGGTGTTTATTTTAGCTCAACTTCATACGGGCTAACATAATACCACCTGAATAGAACAGCAGCTAAATCAAGGTTGCTGAATAACATTTCCTTCTAGGCTTAATTTGGGCTCTAATCTTCTTTCGAAGTAGAAGTCTAAATTCCTATTGATCAAAATGGGTCCTGAATGATCTCCATAAGCTGATTTGCTTCACAGACTATTTTCTGTACCTTCAGTGTACATAGGGCTTTATTGAAACACAACAAAATCACAGACACATCACTCCCATGTTATGATTGCTGCTATATCCAGGCTGGAAAATTCCTGAAGATTTTTGTTTGGGAAGGTGGGGGTGGGGGGACCTGGGAAGGGCAGAATTTGAAAAGGGGAGGACCTCAGTGCAGTGCAGTGTAATGGTTAAAGAGTGACAGACTCTAATCTGAGTCTGATTCCTTACTCCTCTGCATGCAGCCAGCTAGGTAACCTTGGGCGAGTCACAGTGCTCTTAGAGCACTCTCGGCCTCATCTACCTCATTGGTGTCTGTTGTGGGGAGAGGAAGGGAAGGGTGTTTGTAAGCCACTGTGGGTAGTGAAAAGTGGGTTATATAAAACCAGCTCTTGTTCTTCAGCAGGGTGCAGTTCCATAGAAACCATACTCCATAGGAGCCATTTTCTCTGTCTCTTAGGTTCAACTGTAATTTTGGGAGATATCTAGGCCATATTTGGAGTGACACAATCCTATGCTCAGGAGAGATTACATCATAACATTTGCACAGGGAAGAAAGGTTGGTATTGCACATAGAGTGTTTGGTTTGGACAATGAAAACCTGGGTTTGAATCCCCATTTGACTCCCCACTTTTGGACTGGATAAGCTTAGAGGTAGAATATCAGTTTTGTACACAGAGTGTCCCAAGTTCAATCCCTGGCATCTCCAACTGAAAAGATCAGAAGAGGGTGATATGAAAGACTTCAACATGAGACCCCTTTAACTCTGTGGCCAGAGGAAACAATAATGACTTTGGCAGGTCCATGATCTCCCTTAGTATAAGGACAGCTTCATGAGGGCCAGGATGCTAACTGGATGACCATGGTCAGGTTATCTCATTCAACCAAAACTGCTTCATAGGGGAACATGGAGTTACCTGCTCCCTGTATACCACCATGAGCTACTCTGTAAGATGGGTGTGGAATGGCTTGCCTGAGAATTTCAGGAAGGTTCCCACACTTCTGTCATCCCACAAAATGTGCAAAGGAGAAAATTTCAATTTTATAAAGAGATTAGAACCAGATTAGAATAGAATCTTTTTTAAGTATCTGAAAGGTTGTCATTTACAGCAGGCAGGGAAAGGTTTCTGTTGGAAGTAGAGGATAGGACCTAGAGAAATGGAATTCTGTAGATATCACCTATTATTCTAGGTATCATCTTGATTTTATTTCATTGTTTTTTACTTATGTCATCCTACTATGACTTGCTCAAGCAGTTGTAATTGCCATTGTCTACTAATTCTATATAATTACATTGTTTTTATTCTGTCAGCCAACTTGAGTCTCAGTAAAAAAAGGCAGTAAATAACACAAATTCCTGGAGGTATGAGTAATATTTGTTATTTTGGGACCCTTGGAAAAAATCCAGAATGGAACCCCAATATCACTGGCATCCATCATTGCATCTACACCCTGCATCCAGCTGCTGCTACCAGAAGTTGCCTGCCTGAGCCTTGGATAGAGCAGGAAGAACAACACCAGCTGCCATGTTGGCTACCCCCTCTGAGGCAGCTACCTCTGTTGCCCCTTGGTAGATTGCACATGAGCCTAATTCCTTTGAATGAACCCCATCCTTCATCACAATTAGGCCAACACAGGTAAAATGGTCAGGTCTCTCAGTTTCAATAGAATAAGGCCCCTTTAATAACATTTCTAACAGCCTAGTTGCCAAGCTGAAGTATAATGTTTAGTTTCATGAGCAATATATGTCAATGTCTCAGGTTCACCATCTCAAGCTCCATTATTGGAAAATGGGTCTCTTTTTAGTTGTACTTCTTGGCTATATTTACCCTCCCATGCAAAAAAGACCCCACTGGGTCTATCTTCTTCCTGAACAGAGACATCTTTTCCCTTGTCCCAGCAATGGCCACCAGACCTCCCACCCTCCGCCTGCTGTTTCTTCCACCAATCAGAAGAGAAGTGGGAGGAAGGGGAGGAGAATAAAACCAGAAGTGACATCAGTGCATTAGCATGACACTGTAGGATCTCTTCTAAACTCTATGGTACTTTTCTGGATTATTCTGATCAGATATTACTTAAGTACTAGAAAATAAGCCCGCTGTACTCGAGATACAGCGGGCGCTAGCTTTTTGTCCCCCCCCCCCCGCGGCAAGGCCTACCTGCATGACTGGAGTCGGTGGGTGGGTGTGCGTGCGTGCAGGGCACGGGCAGCGGGCAGTGGCGGCCGCGGTGCCAGCAGCAGCTCTGCCGTCACCACCGCCACTGTCCCGTGGTGGCAGCTGTGGCGGTGATGGCTGCGGACGTGCCGCTGCCGCTGGCTGTCCCGGGTCTGGCACCGGTCTGCTCTGCTGCCACCGTGGCCTGCTCTGGCGGCTCCAGCATCGTAGTTGTCAGTGGCGGCAACTCCACAGCCACTGTCCACAGCACTGGCTCCGCCGTTGAGGCCAGCTCCGCCTGCTCTGCCGTCTGGCGGCTCCAGCGGCAGCAGACGGAGCAGCGGCTTCAACACGGGCGCCTCCGCCGGCTCCGCTGTTGTCATTTGCGGCCTCGCCGGCTCCGCAGCTGCCGTTTGCTGCGGCGGCTCTGCCACCGTCAGGAAGGGGAAAGAGGTAACGGCGGCGGGCGGGCGAGTGTGGAGAGAGTGGAAGGGGGGTGGATCGGGAGGCGCGAAGCTGTGAGCTGCTCACGATTGGTCCCTTGCCGCCGGACTGACAATCAAAGGACCCAATCGGCAGGCGCTCCCTTTGATTGTCAGTCTGGGGGAAGGGGCCTATCGGCACCCTTCCTCATCCCAGACAGGGCCCGCCCTCGGGGCCCTTACTGCATTATTTAATCCGCTCTGCTAGCAATAGTTCCTATCAATAGTTACACCTCAAAAACTGTGGTTTGTTATGGTTATAAAGTAATCCTATTAGATAATCTTTGCTTCCAATGTATCATTTTATTATAATACAATTGGCTAACTCCACAGAAAATTATACTATCCATTACTGTTGCATAGGTAATTAAAGGAAAGCAATTATATTAGTCCATTAAAATATTTTATCCAGAGATAGCAGCTTACAAGGAAGGAGCCCCTTCTAAGAAGAAGCTCCAAATCAATTCAGCTTTCATATTTATAGATTTTTAAAATCATCTCCTTACAATAACTAGTTTTTTCACTTGATAAAAATACATGGCCCCGGCTAAGTAATTATAACTTAAATAATAATACAAAGTTCTCTATACTTGAATATCTTCTCAGAATATACAAATACTGTTCATGCTTGCTATTTTTAATCATAGAGTATATTTAAAAATACTGATGACAAGTTTCTCTAATGTATGAATATCTGCTGGCCATTAACCAATATGCCAGCCTCCAGGTCAAACCTGGAATTAAAGCTCCTCTCCAGACTACAGAGGTACGTTCCTTGGAGAGTGGACTCTATGGCATTGTGTCCCACTGAAGCCTTCTACCACAGCCTTGTACCCCACTGAAACATTAAAACCAGAGCACACCACACACATACACACATTCGTCACTGATGAGTCTACATAACTTCCAGGTAACACAGAAGTTTATTTCACATTTATTTCTGGTTTCTTGCATTTTGTATACATATGTATAGGGGGGTAATTTTGACACTAACACTAAGCCCCAATTCTTGCTAGAGATAAAGAGGGCTTATAATTTTTAAAAAATGCCTAAGCAGTACTCAAGCATACACTAAATGAAGGTGAGCATACATTCTACTAAGATGACTACTCAGAAGTGAAAGAAGCTTTAAGAATCTCTCCTTACAATTTCAAAAGGCAACCGCTACCTGAAACAAACCAATGAACAGAGACCAACTAGCAGAGAGAGCGAGAGCTCAGCAGATAGTTTCTCTCATTAGTATGCAGTGTAATACTCTGCTATTTGGAGGAGAAAAATCTGAGAAAGAAAAAATAGGCAAAGTGCAGAAACAGGATGTGAACAGGATGCAAATTAAAGGGGTATTGGATACAATTTGGTAATAATCAGAATCAAGCTGTGCATGCAGAAAGGGTCTAGATCAGCCAGGTCTCCTAGTAGGATCCTCTAGGTCTGCATGATCCATTGAAGGATGCTGAGAGAACAGATTGAAAAGACACTATTGCCCTTTCTGATCCTGACTTATCTGTTCTTCCTTGGTAGCCCATTGGTTCCTCCTGATCTGGCCAAACTATATAAGCTTTCAGGTCAGGCCTGGAACATTGTTTATCAACAAAAGAAGGAAGAGGTAAGGAGTCCATTTAAAAAACAAATTAGCATTAGAATGATAAAACATTAAGGAATGTTCCAAAACCAAAAATGTATGCATAAAAAATCTCTCTCAGGTGTAAAGTAAAGCTAAAGGTAGAAACCATGGTTACCCCAAAAATTGGCTTCTTCCTAAAAAAATACTTGTTCTTAAATAACCCAGATCTTTAATTAAGATGAATTCCAGGCAGGACATGGGTCTTGTTTAAAAAGGAAATGGTAAATAGATTCTCGAAGCATTTGAACATGTGGTTCTAGCTGTCACTAGTTTATTGCTAGATAAACTAAATCCCAATCTTTGATTAAATGCAAAAGTGCTTATCTCTGATAGATTTTGATTAATGCTACTTTTAGCTGGCTTTGTCTTGGTGGAAACTGGATAAATGTACAACATTTCTAGCAACCAATTTGTTCTTGGAGCTATTCTGCTGCAGTTCTTGTAAAATGCATAATCCTCACAACAAGACTAGTTAAACTTTTAAAAGCCTAACAAACTTAAGGAGTAAGCAAGCCCTACCAGACTTAAACACAGCTGATAAAAAGGAAACAATAAAAAACCCACCCAGCTTCCTGAATTCTAGCCAGTGCTAAAAGCTTTTCAACAAGGTAAATGGAGATATACTATCGTCAGCGGTCCATTGCACAAGGAGTGTAATCTGGAACCTCTGCTAGTATGGTGGAGTGTTCAGAGTGTTGGACAAGGATCTAGATGATTCAGGTTCAAATTCCCACCAAAGCAGCAAGAGGACATAAGTAACTCAGATAGAAACAAATACATAACAGCTACAGTCACCTATCTGTATAACTTGGGAACAGTAACCAGAAAAGTGCTTTCATTCTTGCCAGATGCTCAGCCCTACAGATGCTCAGCCTACAGCAGTTCTAGACGGTCCTTACAAAAAAAAAATATCCCCTTCCCTTCCCTCAGAGACTATGCCCCTGTCCCAGGAATCAGGTATAACAAGGGAGCATGTTTTACTCTACTGCCCAATGCATAACCCGACTACGAGAGATAATAATACAATTTACATTAGAGAGGTATTCAGGTCTGACAGCAAAATAATAGGAGAAGAAACTTTTCAATGATGAGAACCCCCAAATGACCCTATGTACTGCCAAATCCTGTACTGCTGCCATTAAGGTTGAGGCCAGGTCTCTTAAGATCACTGGGCCCCCCTACAGCGATGTTATGACATCAGATGACCCTCTTGATGACTGTGGGGAGTATTGGAGGGTTCTTCTGCCATCTGAGGTTTTTGGCTTTAAGATTGTGATTTATTGAATGATATGCTGTAATCCGCCTTGAATCTAAAGAGGAAGGCAGACTAGAAATCTAATAAATATATAAAATAAAAATTAAGTTGCACAAAAATTTTATGACGAAATTAATCTCTGAACATTTTTATAAGTTGACACTTTATGTAAATTGTTTACTTATAATGATGTCATGATCCTTACTCTTAAATTTATTTAGCCAATTCACTAATATAGTAACATTTTACCTTTTACTATGGTACTACAGCATTGAGTGTACTGGTCTAAATGACTGCAAATAAAGAGTGTCCTTGAAATTCCCACCAAAAGGTCATTTAAAAGGATTCCAGTGTTGATCTGCAGTAGAACCATGAGATTTGAGTCCATTACCAGGATATAAAGTGTAAAGTTCTGCATCTGGGTCAGAAAAATGAAAAGCATGCCTACTGGATGGGGGATATGCTTCTAGGTAACACTGTGTGTGAACGAGACCTTGGGGTACTTGTGGATTGTAAACTAAACATGAGCAGGCAGTGTGATGCAGCGGTAAAAAAGGCAAATGCCATTTTGGGCTGTATCAACATGGGCATCACATCAAAATCACAAGACGTCATAGTCCCATTGTATATGGCACTGGTCAGACCACACCTGGAGTACTGTGTGCAGTTCTGGAGGCTTCACTTCAAAAAGGACGTAGATAAAATTGAAAGGGTACAGAGGAGAGCGACTAAGATGATCTGGGGCCAAGGGACCAAGCCCTATGAAGATAGGTTGAGGGTCTTGGGAATGTTCAGCCTGGAGGAAAGGAGGTTGAGAGGGGACATGATAGCCCTCTTTAAGTATTTGAAAGGTTGTCACTTGGAGGAGGGCAGGATGCTGTTTCCGTTGGCTGCAGTGGAAAGGACATGCAGTAATGGGTTTAAACTACAAGTACAACGATATAGACTAGATATCAGGAAAAGATTTTTCACAGTCAGAATAGTTCAGCAGTGGAATATGCTGCCTAAGGAGGTGGTGAGCTCCCCCTCACTGGCAGTCTTCAAGCAAAGGTTGGATACACACTTTTCTTGGATGCTTTAGGATGCTTTGGACTGATCCTGTGTTGAGCAGGGGGTTGGACTAGATGGCCTGTATGACCCATTTCAACTCTATGATTCTATGATTCTATACCTTGAAACTCTTGTCGGTCTCTAAAATATGACTGGACTTGAATTGAATGGTTCCACCAACAGGTCGTCATTGATACTTGGACCAGATCCTGGGAATCAATAGACACCTAATGATTGTCCTCGTCCATGTGGATGCTTTATTCATACACAATGTGAGTCCCTCCCAGCAAACTGGCACCCACCTACCCATCCAACCAGATGCTGATGGCAAGGAGACAATTGTCACCAGAGAATAGCAGTGTCGGTCTGCTGTAAAACAGCTAGATTCAAGTCCACTAGCACTTTGGGACCAACAAGGTTCTCTGACTATGAGCTTTCAGGAGTTATTGCTCCCTTCATCAGATCTTTGAAGTGCATTGACTAAAAACTTTCACCCTGAAAATCTTGTTGGTTTCTAAGGATACAAATCTAACTATTCTAAGTCAAATTTATTGTTCAAAGATACTGGCAGAGGAAGAGGAGAATGGACCCCCCCCAATAATAGTAACAAGCATTAACCACCTCCTAATGTATCCATGATCAAAGTACTGTATACAATAGTAGTTTAAAAGAAAACGAGTTCATTACCCTTTCTGACATTTTCTTTTCTGACAGTATGCAGGTCAATTTGCAACCTAATTTGACATTATCTCTAGATCTCTGATGCAGATAAGGGAGTTTCCACTCAGGTGACAGGGCTGAGTGCTAATAAGTGTTGATCTATTTATAACATCTCTCTTTATCAGATGGCCTGGTAGTCTTTGGAGAAATTGGAAGATCCAATTATGAAGCCATCTGGTGTTTTGATTTTTAGCTGTAAATCAGAGATTTCCTTTCACTGCAGCTGCATGCACTTAAGAGAACACAGATATTTTTTTTACTGTTCCTTGCAATAAGCTGCTAAAACATCTGTCACTTCCAGCTGCTAAAGGGGTGGTTGTTTTACCCCCAGGTTCTCAACATTGTTTCCACTGGTAGTAGAATCATCTTGAAACTGACAGGGGAAAATGCTAGAGTATCTTCAAGTTTTGCCTGAGTATGAATTTGATGGTTCTGATTAGGCAAAAGTTCGAAGGCATTCAAGAAAATGCCAGAGTTTTGGGGTAATGTAAGAGAAATGTTTTAAAGCAATTCCACTCAGTTCTGGCATCTGACTAAATTTTATAAAACAAAATTCAGAGTGGGGTATCAGTTTGGGTAACAGAAATTTAAGGGACACTAAAAGCATTTCAGTGAGAGTAGCTTGGATTCCTAAGAAATATTACTGGTCATATTTGTCATTGGAATCAATTGTATAGAGCATAGTGAATATTATAGAATGTTAATGGTAACTTTATATACAGGGGTTGGGGAGTGAGTAAGAAATGCATTCTTGGTTTATTGGACTACAAGGTATGTCAAGACATGGAATGATTTTCCATAGTTGCTGCAAGATATATTTAGTCAGAGAAATGTATGGGGATAAGCCAAGAGTTATTTCTGAAGTGTGTGTCATTGTATGCTTGACTTTGACCAATTCTGCATGGGCAAAAAAGGCCGGGGTAGCATCCATATGGACCTGGGGTTAATCCCCATGTTCACATGTCACCACCAGGCCACTGCCCTCCCGGGCCTGGTGCAGATTGGGCCCCACATGACCTGCACTAAAGCAACATGGATTCTTCCTTGTTCCCTTTTGGTGCTGTGGGGGTCAATGGAGACTGTCCCATGGCAAGCTCATCTGGATGGAAAGAGCTAAGCAAGGCCCAACTCCACCCTGCCCTACAGGGGCCTGCATGGGGCAAAAACTGCCCTGATAGCTTCACGGTGCTTCATGGCACCACAGGGCAGAATCGGGCTTTTTTTTTTTTTTTTTTTTGCAGAAAGGTGGGACTGTGTTCCATGAAATCCCACTTTCTAGCAAAGTTAAGAGCTCCCTGCCACCTCCTTATGTGGGGCAGAACCTTTCTGTGTTTCCTGGGGTGCCACAGCATGCTGGGGAGCACTGGCCCTTGAGAGCCAGATTTTGTAGTAATAGATTGGTGCCCTCTAATTTGGAGCACTGGGTTGGATTTCCCACTTCTCCACATGTAGCCACCTGAATGACCTTGGGCCAGTTACAGTTCTCTCAGAGCTCTCTCAGCCTCAGTTATTTCACAGGGTGTCTGTTGTGAGGGAAGGGTGTATTTGTAAGTCAGTTTGGGACTTCTTCAGGTAGTAAAATGTGGGGTACAAAAAACCCAGCTCATCTTATACTCAATGTTGGGTTGGTGCAATGAATGATACTATATTAGGAAAGACTATACTATATTAAATTTAAACATTGTTTGAGCTCCTCATCGATCACCAGGAGCAGTATATTGTGACTATTAGAAACACTGTCAAATTGAGTCAGAATAGCATGCGCTAACAGCTTCTGTGACAAAAATGGCCAGTTCACAAGGGCGAAGCTACTCAAATGGGTGAAACTTTTGTCCTGTGCACACGTCATCAAGACAGCTGTCTGAGGTGCTTCCCTTAACAGTGAATGGAACAGGGTTTGTTGTGGAGATCAAATCATGACTGGCCAGAATTCAACTTGCTGACACCAGCCGCTCCCAGCTAAAACCACTCCAATGTGTCAGAGATCCAGAGTTACTCTTGCAGAGGCTTGGGCAGTTGAGCATTCTTTGCTTACAGCCAGTCAGCTAATCGGAAGCAGCTGCTCTCTAGCAGCGGTGAGCCAAGGAGCTGTGACTGAAGCCCAAGCATCAGTCCATGCAACAAGCCCTGATGCTAACCCAGTCCCCGTAGCTACCCAGGCTGCACTTACGTCAGCCTTATCATCAGAGACGTATTCAACTACTCCTCCAAGGCAATATGCCAACAAAGCTCCCTGTTCCCTACATAAGATGAGAGGAGTCTCTGTAGACAATGATAAATGGGCACAGATTTGATATAAAAATGGCAATATTTGTAAACTCATGGGAGAATATTTCAGTTTACTAGAATATTATGATCATCGTCATCATTATTTCGATTTATTTCCCAACACTCCCAAAGTTGGCTCATGGCGGGGTACAGTTGTCCACAATAAAACCCTGTTAAAATCCCATTAAAACCCACGGACATAAAAACATACCACAAAAACCATCAAAGTCAGAGAGCACGGCGTAATAACTGAACCTTCAACTTTCAATCCCCCAGTAA
The DNA here is from genome assembly GCF_049243985.1 of Paroedura picta. Classification (NCBI taxonomy): domain Eukaryota; kingdom Metazoa; phylum Chordata; class Lepidosauria; order Squamata; family Gekkonidae; genus Paroedura; species Paroedura picta. Next base: position 85,765,595 of record NC_135375.1, on the reverse strand, counting down.
TATCTAATAGAGGGGGTGGGAAGAGAGACACAGATGAAATATAGCCAGGCTACCACTCATGCCACTGAATTCTGGGGGTGGGGGGCAGACAGATCTTCCTTGCTGCACCAGCCTCAACCATAGACCTGGTGAAAGAGTTCCATTTTGCAGGCCCTGAGGAATGCTGAAAACTCCCACAGGGCCTGCAACTCTTCTGGGAACTCGTTCCACCAGTTGGAGGTCAGGACTGAAAAGGCCCTGGCCCTGGTCAAGGCCAGGCAAGCTTCCCTGGGGGTGGGAATTACCAAGAAGTTGGTGCCCGCAGAGCATAAGGCCCTGTAGGGGGCATAGGGCAACAGGCAGTCCCTCAGGTAAGCAGGTCCCAGTCCATGTAGGGTCTTAAAGGTTATCTAATCATTTTAAGATCTGTTCGGTTATGTAACCCCATGGCCTATTTTATTATTTTTTTGAAATTTTAAGTCATGTTTCTATATGTTTTATACATATTTTATGCCAATAAAAGGCTACTGACTGACTGAAAACCAGGACCTTGAACTTGATCTGGGCAGCAACTGGAAGCCAATGCAGCTGCCTCAGCACAGGATGAATGTGGGCACTCCAAGATGTTCCAGAGAGGATCCATATTGTATAGATCAGCTTATGAAGCATAAAAATATTCTACTATCACCTGTTATTGTAGCTTGAATTGAAACAGTACTTATTCTTACATTCATGGATGCATGAATTAATTAATTTGACCTCTTTCATTGCCTGTTGACCCTGTTCTTTACAGAAACACACACACATGAATATCACAACTGAGCACAAATGTCATAAATCTGATGAGGAGACATTTCATGGGTCTCATAAAGAGGGTTCTAGTCCACAAAGGCCTGTGTCACAATAATTCTCTTAGTTCTTAACGTGCCTCAAAGCTCTTTCTCACTTTGCTTAAAGAATATATGAAGTTGTTCTTAGTTCTCTGGTGTCTATTAGAGTGCTTCAGGAGACAAGGAGATGAACTTGACTTCTGTTCTCTTCTTCCATTGTCAACATGCCAACTGTAGAGAGACGACTGAAGATGGCGCCATAAAAAAGCTGGACTTTTGTTCAGCTCTTAAGCCATGCCGAGGGTCAGGAGCTTCTGCACCTGGCTGACCTGAGCAGATACGCAAATCTGCTCACCGGTCGCCCCAGGAACCAGGAACGGCATCCTGAGGGTCCTACAGATCCGTGGGGAGATAGGAAGACCGACCTCCCTGGATTAATAGCGGCCTGTGCTCAAGGTCACGATGGCGTCCTTGTCCCAAACAACTTTACAAGCTTGAAACGACCAGCTGACCTTACATTCTTCCCAGACCATCTGTTACCAGATCGACAGGAGCGCTGACAGAAGCTTGGAATCTGCAACAGTAAGAACTGAAAGCTTTCTGGCTTTTCTCTTTCTTCCCCCACAAGCTCTTCCCTCCCCCCCTCAACCAATTTACAAGCGAATTCCCTCTTTCATCGAGTGAGAGACTCCCAGCTAATTATACCCACTAACCAAACAAAGACAGAGCTTTGAAGATTTGTTGGTGAAAGTTCAGTGGGGGAATTTGACTTGATACGGAGATCGACAAACTGATAATTTGGGATCGCTCGTGCTCCCACGGGACCTCACGAGACTTTCTGTTTATAGTTTGTGACTGCCTAGAACTATGGAAGAATTAACTAAGGCACAGCTTTTCCATTTGTTATGCAAAGGAAACTCAAAGATACTGAAAGCAGTCAATAAGCTGGAAAAGGAAATCCGTGGGACTAAGGGGGAGCTTTTGGATGGAGCCCATGGTCCGGAGAGACCAGCTGATGACGTAGCTCAGCTAACAATAAATCAATGTCTGGAAGTTAATCTACTGGAGGGAGAGAGTGCCAGAGATGTAAAAACCCAAAGTACCTTTGAAGAACCTGGGAAAACAGATTCAAGGAAGGAAAGTACCGAAAACCTGGAAGTCTATTCAGAGCAGGAAATGATTTGGATCAGCAAAATAAAAAGAGTCTATTCAAAAGCGACAGCAACCAGGAAGCTATCAGGAGATATTCCTGTGCGACCAGAGGAAGAGATCCAAATTGACAAAGGATTCAGAGCCTACTCAAAGGCGACTGGAAGCAAGAATCAAGTAAGAGATTTCTTTGGCCCTGACAGAAGGACAATCAGAAACACTCTACTATGGAAAAAAAACACAATTTCATTTTCTGCGACCACCTGAAGGATGATTTGAACAATGGAGTATTCTCCTGGCTTCCTGTGGGAAAGACAGCAGTAGTAACTTTTAGGACAGGACCAATATATGAAGGGAACTGACTTTATATCATCTAAGACAATAATAGAATATATCCTTATAATAGATTATACCCTCATATGTATCAACAACTACTTTGCTAAGAAAGATGGTAATAACTCCTAGATCAGGATTAATATGCGATGGGAATTGAATATGTATGTCAATATGTATGCTAAAAGAGGATGACAAACCATACTTCATAGGCATTAACAAGACGGCAGTAGTAATTCTTGGGTCAGGGCCAATTTATAAAGGAGACTGACCTAATATCATTTAAGATAATAACAGAATGTATTCTTATAACAGATCATACTCTCATATGTATTAACAATCACTTGGCTAAGAAAAATGGTAAAAACTTCTAGATTAGGAATAATATGTGATGGGAACTGAATATCTATGTTAAAAGAGATGGCAAACCATATCAGCTGGTCGCTTTTTCTTCTCAATTTCTCTGTAAATGCTTTATATAATAACAAATAATAAAATTACATTAAAAAAAAACATGCCAACTGTATATGGATGGGCACAATCCAGTTTATAAGCCAAAATGTGGAATCAACTTGAACCAGATCAGAGCCCTTGAAGGGATATTAGCTTAGAATAGTGCCCATCCCTACCACTGTAGGCATTTTACTTTACCTGGCATTGATGTAGCCACACTAGAAGAGGGTAGTTCTTAGGGCAAGGACTAATATTATGTCTTTTTCCTGGTTATCTAATATAGTGCCTCCTGGTGCTAACAAAACAAAACTGCATTCAAAGCTGACCATTACAAATTGGCTCGAAACCATCTGACTCATTGGAATCATAACATAGTTTCATGCTCCAGCAACTGGATTTCATGCCACGTTCAGTGTGAACAAATGTTTCACATTCCTCCAGCTCTTAAACCAATGTCCTTGATTTTCAGCAAGAGTTAATTAAAGTTTGAGTCTTTTCCGCTCCATGTAGGTGAAACATGAAGTCTTCAATTTGCAACTGAAACTTTTCCTGAGATTTGTAGCGAAGGACATGGGAGCCTGTTGGTATGCCTGAATGTATCTCTAAATGGGATGCATAGCTAGAACACTGACCTTTGATGGGGTTCAATTCCTTTCCTTCAAGAATCACCACTTCTCACTCACTAGGTGGTTGTGAGACTAAAAAAAGAGAAGAAACCCTTTGCTGATCCCCCATGACTAAGAGGGGATCTGATATCCATCTTAAAGTATTGAAAAGGCTGCCATGTAGAGGATGGAGCAGAGTTGCTCTCTCTTGCCCTGGAGGGCTGGACCAGTGGGATGAAATTAATTCAAAAGAAATTCCATCTAAACATCCAGAAGAAGTTCCTGAGAGTTAGAGCGGTTTCTCAGTGGAACAGGCTTCCTCGGGAGGTGGTGGGAAATTTTAGAACGGAGGCTGGATAGCCATCTGACGGAGAGGCTGATTCTGTGAAGGTTTAAGGGGGTGGCAGGTTAGCGTGGATGAGCGGGGTTGTGAGTGTCCTGCATATTGCAGGGGGTTGAACTAGATGACCCAGGAGGTCCCTTCCAACTCTATGATTCTTTGATTCTATTAACTTCTTGGGGAAAACAAAAATGCAAATGTAATAGTGCGGACTTGTTATGTACAAAGTAAGTCATGAATCTCACGCTAATGCTTGCATCAACTTGAGTATTGTGTCAAAGTCTGTCAAATAAATGTGCACTGCATGAGAAACAGCTGTGGTAACATTTCATAGAACTCCTATGTGCCTTGAAGAAACAGCTTGGTGTTTTAACAAATAGAAGAGTCACAGAACTTCAGATGCAAAATGATTACAAAAATAAATACAAAAATAAAAATTAAGTATCTGTGCAGTAACAACCTGTTAATTGTTCTTGGTTTAAGGGGGAATGTTGCTAAGTATGTTTTTCATGCATTAAAATACTGAGAGTCTCTAAAATCTTAATCCATACTGTTTATTGCCTTTTGAAGGATTTGCTTTGGATTTTTATCTAGAGAAGGGATCGTATTTTCTTGTTTCTGAGCAGTTATTGTCAATTCAAGGCCTTTTGACGTCCTTCACATTCACTAAAATTCAGTTCAGACTAGATAATTATAATTGTTTCCATTTTATGTTTATTTAAAGCTGAAGTTCTGCTAAATGCAGCAGAATACAGCTTCTTTCTCACTGAAAAAATAACAAATGCACAACATTAATTTCTTACATATATTCCTCAATAAAACTAATTCAAACAGAGAAATTAAATCATGGACAATTCCTGAATTGATTTTTTACCTTTTCCATTTCTTATTCTTGCTATTGCCTCCTATGTTGATATAAATGAATATTTATAAACTAGGAATACTCAGAATTTCAACATGAGCATAATTTCCAGGCAACCTTACCCATCTCACTGACATGCAAGGCAAATTACTGATTGGATGGCATGAACAGTCAGTGGTATTTGATACTGTGTCCATCCATGAAGTGATCATAAGAACTAATCACAAAATTGACTTAATTAATTGGCATACACTAAGGAAGACAGAGCTACATAAGTAGTAAGTCACCACTCAAAAATCTGCATGGGAATGTTGTTGTTTTGTTAATTACTTGAGTTTTAAGCATTTTTATGTGACAATGGTGTGGAGCAGCAGCAGTAATCATTCAGATACAACTGAACAACATGACAAACAGCCAGCTCCCAGATCATGTCTTGCAAGCCAGATGTAAATCAAACCAGGAGAACATTGGACATCCCTGGTAAAAAAAACTTAAGCTGAACTATTTATGCTGTACATGCATCTGATAAAGCAAGTTTTTCACCAGCAATTGGCCAGATAGGTTTTTCATCAGCATTTAATTATGTGAAGCCAGGACTGAGGGCTATCTATGATCATTGCATTAGCTCATATTCAGGTAAGTTATATAATTAACACTCTCAACCCAGAGATGAGAGCACAAATGATCTTTCGCAGATTTCAAGACCATTTGAATCTCTTTGTAGAAGTCTTTTGATGCTGTAGTTCCAAATATACTAGGCCTTGCATCCCCTTGGTGTTTAATGGGCCTGCATTACAGAAAAGGGTCATTAGACAAGTGACTTGATTTTGCTACCACGAAGTTCACTCAGTGATTATTCCTCTTACAGGGCAACCGGCATTGAATGTTCGCCCATTTTGACTTTGGAGTTGAAAGTAGTGATTCAAGGGCAAGAAAGAATTCCTGGCTAATATTCAGCAATTTGAAGCAATTTGCTGTTATTGTTTCTGCTTCATTATATTAGCTAAGTGTGCCAGTTATCACCCATGCGTTTTCTAAACAGCTTCCGCAAAACGATGGATATTTCTAAGCTTTGATGTGTAAAAATAATTGAAATAAATAGGAAACAAAAGAAGCAGTCACAAACTTACCAACCAAGAAAGGTCATGAGAACGGCCTTATATGTGAATGAATGCAATCGTTATCTCGGCAGCATGGATTCTGAAAGTCCCACAGTAGATCAAATCTATATTGCATAAATAAAATGGTGATGGAAAGTACCATCAGGTCACAACCAATCTACAGCAACTCCATCAGGTTTTCAAGACAAGAGACATGTGAGCCAGGTGGTCTGCCATCCAAATACTAAGCACAGCTAACCTTGCTTAGCTTCTGAGATCTGAGGAGATCAGGCAAGCCTGGGCGGTAGAAATAAAGTAGCAGATAAGAAAAGAATATCATGGTCCTAAAAGGCATCCAGAGCAGCAAAAAAAAAAAAAAAAGCCTGTAAAACCATTAAAAAAGTATCCACACCAAATAAAATATCTTAATCTCATTAGAGTTAAATGATTTTCATTCAGTTTCCCATGAACAAGACATAATGTCCAATAAAGCCAACCTGCTTACACGGATGTAACTCTGTTTAGGATTGCACCTCCATGGGGGGAGCACTCTGAACCTTCAGGGCCACAAGTGGAAAAGTTCTGGTCAACCTATCCATCAGTGACATGAACGCAGATGGTGTAAAAGGCCTCAGTGTGAAAACCAGGAGAGCTGCTGCCAGTCAGAATCAGCTGACTGCGATAGACCAGTGATTTGCCAAAAGGTTCCTACTTATCTTTTTGTGCATCCTGTTTGAGACTTGTAATTGTTAGGCAGAGTACAATAGCCAAGGTTTCACCATCTCTTCTCAATGCTATTTTTAAAATAGACATGCCATGGACTTTTTTCAAATTATGGTGATGTTTTTTGACCTCATAAATTTGCAATGCTGGGGCATGTTTTTAAATGCTTCGAAAACATATATTTTTATAGTATAAGTCCTCAACCGTTTATTTTCCTGAATAAGATTTAAAGTTATTATTATACTCTGCCATTCATGTAATTTTATCATAGTCTGAGTCTTCACTGGGGATTGGTTTGTTCAAATCATTCTTAAGAAAGTAAAGCTTTCATTTGATAACTTGGTTCTAAAATGCTCCTAAGCAGTACTGTGAGACATTTGTTGCATCAAAAACTTTGATTTTTTCTTATTTTTTAGCAACATTAAAGCTTGGCACATCCATTTGATAGTAGGTTCAGTTAGTTTAATTTGGCACAGAGCATCGTGAATTAGCATGGATGTGATCTTTTCCCTCCCTTCCTAGGATCCCCAAGAAGGAAATGGGGAGAGGCAAGCAAGGGGGGTTATCAGGGGAAAGAGGAAGGACCAGGTGATATCGCTAGCAATGTGGTGAAATCACTTCTGGAGCACTCAGGAATTGATGTCATCATACTTGGCTGTCTTAACTGCAGGTTGTCTCATCCTTTGTAACACAGCAATAGTAAGCAGTCAGCTTCTCATGCACATTCTCAGCCAGAACCCCACTGGGGCCCCATCTTGATGGTCTGTAGCTCTGCTCAGTAGGCAGCTGTTTAAATGGTCTATTAAGTCAGTCACAAATCAACACTCATATATAAATTATGTGCGTTTAAAAAAATTGTCTCCATAATCCTTCACAACATTAATGGCTGCCAGTCAGCTTGGTCTGGCAGTGTTTTTGGACATGCACTGTTTTGGAGTGGGGGGGGGGGAGAAACCAAACAAAAATGCACATCAGCTTTTGAGTTTTCAGTGCCAAACCAAATAGGCCCAGTGATCTGCTCATGACTGAGCATCACAGTTGCACAGTTTGACACCAAATTTGCAGCAGATTTAGTTGTCCACCAGTAAAGATGACGTCCCTACTTATGTGAACGCTGACGTAAAAGACCTACAGGATGATGCGGGAGTCAGAAGATGCAGAGAAAACACCGTCTGAGAACTCTTCTCCACCAACACCATTGCTGCCATGGCAGCAAGAACTGAACACCTGCAACAGGTCATCAGACCGAGAGGAGAGACAGGAAGACCTCCCCCCCCCCCCGGACAAACAACCTCAGGGAACTGAGGAAGGATCCTCCTGAGGGATAGTATTGGGGAGGGAGTGGGGCTGGGGGAGAAAGTCCCAAGAACAGAGGAAAGAGAAGGAGGAAAAGGGCAGAGGGACCCACACCTGAAAAAAAACCCCAAGAACCTCAAAACCACTTACCACAAGCCTGGAGGGGTAGAGACTCCTGGGAAGTTGTTTATGATGAGGAGAGGGACCCGGCAAGGGAACAGCCCTGGAAAGAAAAAAACAGAATCAGGAAGAAGGGCAGGGTTAAAGAAATTTCAGGTGAAGCTAACAAGGGTAGAGAAGAGTATAAAAAGGAGGAAAGGAAAGGACATGGGGTGGTGGTAAGTTTGTGGTAATTGTAGAAGGCAACAAAAGAGAACCAAAAGGGGAGAAACCAGCAACAATTCCTGGGTGACTGCAGCAGGGGAGGGGCAGCTCAAGGCCCACCTGATCCAGAGGAATACAGCTCTGAGGAGTCTTCTTCAACCTCTTCTAGAAATTCAACAGACAGTGTCAAGCTCCAGCCAGATGTGAGACTTGTTGGGACTTTGCCCACACCGCTGAAAATAAAGGAAGGTCCTCGGAGAGAGTCCTCTAAGACTATTTTATGTCAGTCTTCATTTGTGGTTTGAGGAAGGTAGGTCATTCAGCCAGGAGGGGCACACCCAACACCTCACACCAATCCCCGGATGCCTGGCATCAATCAAAAAGGTGACTAGGTTTTGGGCTGCTGTCATTCATCAGCCACCATGCCACACAAACAAAAGTGGTTGTCATTTCCTAAGCAGCCACTCTGTCCCATCGACTGGCTGCAGCATGTTGATTCCAGATTGTTGGGCTTGGCTGGCTAGCACATTCGAATCCCGAGTGATTATTCATTGTGACAGACTGACAGCAACAGGGCCTGATGGATGGGAGCACAATCATTCGAGCTGATAACATCAGAGATAATGCATTTCACCCCTGTTGACTCGCGGGAAGTATGGGAAAGTGTATAATTTTTTTTGGGGGGGGTCTCTAAATACTGTCACACTAACACAATTCTTCCCCCTTCCCCAATGCCCTTTGCAGTGCCAGAAGTTTTGCATGGGAGCATGAAGCCCACAAGTGAATCATGGGTAGTTTGAAACTCCCCCTAATTCCAGTTATATCACACACCTGTAAACTTATTTAGCGTGCTTGAGATCAATCCACGTGTTCACCTGATGGAGAGCATCATAATTCATTACTATACAAATGCAAAAAACCCCAGAGAATGCTGGCATTTCTTTGTTGCTTTGCTTGTTTTCAGATAATGGCACAAAAAGGTGTGCATGAATTGAGAGCCTGTATATTGCAAAGGCAGCTGGAAAGGGTGAGGGGTGGTGATTTGGCTAGCACATTTCTGTGTCTTCCAAGTACCAAGTTCAGCATATCAGTTGTAGAATCCCTACCAGATTAGAATCCCCACCACATATCTACTGCAGGGCAATAGTCTATGTTCACTACCACATTGAACCAAAACAAATAATCCCCCTTAATGTGCCAGGGTGACCACAACCCCCAGAATGCTGTCCTCCTACTCCCCGTATTAGTGGTCTGCCTGTGACCCCCCCCCCAGCCTACCTGTTTCACCCACAGCCCAACTCTCAACTTGCAGAGGTTGCAGTGAGCCCCATAGGTTCCCTATCATAACCCCTCTCTTCTCTCAGACACTTTGTTTTGGCTGTACTGGGAATCCAAGGAAGCATCTGTAGCCCTAATAATACTCAGTTGGTATGCCAACATTATCAACTAAAACTTGCCCCAGTTGGTCTTCAGTGGGAGATATGCCCCAAGAGGGAGAGGGTGCTCCCCCACTGAGGGCCAATCAAATCTTATCTGTCCTCCACCTCCTGCTTCCTACCAGTTTCAGGCAGTTAAGCAGGGAAGAATAAGCACTCACTCCATAACCCACTGATAGTAAGTCTTCCTGCCCGGGCAGCATGCCACACCTGGCTGCACCTCTGCTCTTCCACACCCTCCCAGCCTTCAGACAGCCAGGATGGGGAAGGAGGAAGGCCTGCCTCACTTATCAGGAGCCTCCCTGCCCAGTTTTAGAGCCCATTTTTAAAATGGGCTATGATACTAGTTACATAATATGGATCAGCAGCAGTGGAGACATGGAGGAGCTGCTGCTTTGTTGGTTGCTACTGTAGGAAACTTCTGCTTAATTGGCTAAGAAAATTACTGTCCAATCTTTCTGAATTTCTCTACAATTTACAAACTATTATTTGTAGGGTTTCCAGTTCTCTGTTGGGAAATTCCTGCAGACCTTTGGGGGGGGGCATGCATCTGGGAGTGGGCAAGATTTTGGTTGGGAGGGGGAGACCTCAATGGATTATAATGCTATGAAGTCCCTTCCAAAGCATCAATTTTCTCCCGGGGAACAGATCTCTATCACTTAGAGTTGAACTGTAAAACCAGGGGATCCCCACTGGCATTCTGTTTGTAATTATGATTTGTTGTTAGCTCAGAAATTGGGATTTTGGCTATTTAGACCTTTATTTTATTTACAAATTATTTTGGCTTTAGTATGAAGCAAAAATACAGGCTTCAGTGGCATTAGGGCTGATGCATTCTAATGAAAGACATTGCCAGATCCATCACAGCTTGCTGTATTTGCTGGACCATTACCCCCAGCATGAATTCATGCTGCAGCTGCAGTCAAAGAAGTCAAAGCTGCCAACTTCAGATTGGGAAATTCCTGGAGGTTTGGAGACAGAACCTGGGGAGGGCTGGCTTTAGAGTGGGGAGTGACCTCTGCTCCATATAGTGCCACAGAGTCCACCCTTCAGAGCTGCCATTTTGTCCTAGGGAGCAATTTCTGGGAGTGGACTCAGACCCTGCACAAACAGCATTAGGCAGGAAAGGCAGGGAGAGATTCTTCCTTCCCCCCAGCTGGTTAGCACTAATGCAGCAGTGAGCTAAGTGGAGAGGAAGATGTAGAGAAGGAGGGAGAGGGTTTCTTTTATCTTATCTAGGGTCCATTCAGCACACAACACATATAATTCATTACCAATGTGCTTTTGCAGCTGGATTTTCCTATGTGAAACAGGGAAATCTACTACTAAAGTACACTGAAAGTACATTATCCAATGAATTTAGAATAGGCTTATGAGAGAGAATTCAGGCCTCTGATGCTCCACTTCATAATTGAAGTATATAGGAAACGCAGTGAAACATTTGTCCCATCCAGCATGACTGCTCTTTATACTCTCAGGAAATGGAGACCCAAGTGTTGGGAAGCTGATGCTCGAAGATACAGAACTAGGAACCAGTGAACTGGTCATAGAAGCACATTAGGGTCTCACAGCTCACTCTGCAGTTATTGATTCCTGACATCCTGGGATGGTTTTTGAAAAAGTAATAGAACAGTGTACCGAATGTTAGCCAGCTGCTCAGTCATGAGTGAATCTGTCTCTAGATATACAGCCAGTGATAAGTTTTCTGTGATACTAAATGGGGGGACATAAGCCATTATAGAGGAGAACAATTGCATGTGAACAAATCTACGATCTTACTAAGGCATCATTTCCCCCAGGTTGCTGCTACAGCATTTCAGGATGCTGAACATTATTTTACTTTTTTTTGACATCAATGTTTGGAGTTAGACTGTTTTGGGGAGTTATAAGCACGGCCAAAGCGAATATCCCTTTTAAACGATTCCTCGATGGTGCTGTAAAACCTCATCTGGAATGGGAGAGCCCTGGAATCCTCCCTTTATAAAAGAAATGTGCCTAGCATCCACACACCATGTTCATCATGCAGCAAATAGCTGGCAATAGTTTTCCAGATTGGTCTATTATTTGAGTGGTTATGTATTAACAGTGCCTTGAATTCAGTTCTGTGCAAATAAAGTAGATAAGATTTCTTTGTCGATTCATACAGGAGAATACAAATGATAAAAGAGCCTGATGCAGAAATTAAACTGGACAGCATTAAAGGGAGGGATCATTTGAGGAAGGCTGTCTTTTTAGAACATAATATTGAGGCATAACAAGGTCTTTTAAGAACCCAATTACTATTGTTAATAATACAGAAGGTGAGGGATCTGTTGGCAACGCTGCAAATTAAATTGCAGTCACCTGTGTCAATTTCATAACCATCACAAGAGCTCATGCAATTTCTTCTCCGGTTCTATCATAGTCTGTTTTGATACCGTCCATTCGTTTCCATGGGAACTCATCACGAGACAAGTTGATAGCATCATGTTATGTCCCAGCAGTGACAGAATTAACTTGCATTTTTGTATCTCCAATATTTATGAACGATCTTTGGTCTGTTTAGAACAATGTAGCTAATTAATATGGATTGATACGAGCATGGAAAGCCACCTTGGAAGCCTTTGTGGTGGTTACCAAGTGAGTTTGCTGTGTATCCTTTTGTAAAAAAAATATCTAATTTTACGCAGGCTCTGTGCATATCTACGAAACAGATATCCTTCTTCTGTGCTTCTCTACACTTACCATTAACTAGGTTTCCTCTACTGCATGTGCCAAGCAACTTTGAGGGTCCATTTATATATTACAAATATATGTCTATTCAGTACAGGTGAAACTGGGAATTGTAGTTTGGTGAGGATATTGGAACTTGGTAGGGAAAATGACTAAACCCCTTCACAAAAATGCAAAGAGGGGATTCCTGCTTTAAAGTTTAGTATTAGATAACTTCTTTTTGATACTAGAAGAAGAAGAAGAAGAGTTGGTTCTTATATGCCGCTTTTCCCTACCCGAAGGAGGCTCAAAGCGGCTTACAGTCGCCTTCCCATTCCTCTCCCCACAACAGACACCCTGTGGGGTGGGTGAGGCTGAGAGAGCGCTGATATCACTGCCCGGTCAGAACAGCTTTATCAGTGCCGTGGCGAGCCCAAGGTCACCCAGCTGGCTGCATGTGGGGGAGTGCAGAATCGAACCCGGCATGCCAGATTAGAAGTCCGCACTCCTTACCACAACACCAAACTGGCTCTCACTACCTCACCATCTCTTCCCCATTCATGGTGTGGTCAGGGGTGTGTGATTAGGTTTGCACGTTGGGGGAACTTGCTTCAAAAAGTGCTCATTCATTGTGTACTATGAGGGATCTTTTGCTACAGAAGAAAGGAGCTTCCGGTGTCCCTCCCACGCTGCTTTCACCAATGGAAAAGGCAGCGGAAGATTTTATTTATTCCCTTTCTCTGGTTCCGCTTGTCCAAAGAATAAACTTACAGAAAAAATATTCAGAATTATAAAAGCAAGTTCAAGATTGCCGTGTAAATTAAATAAAATGAAAAAAGGAAAGACAGTTGGATTAAAGTGATATGTAACAAAACAATTAAACTTAATTAGATCCATATTTTCCTTTATTAATTTTTATGTTCGCTACAAACTGCAGACTTTAAAAACATAATATTCAGTATCCAAGCTCCTTCAATAGTTTGCATTTTTCATCTTCTTTCACTTAATTGAACATTTTGGCAATTTCCCTTGTTTTCTGTAACTAGTCTTTAAATACAGGAACAACTGAAGTGTACTGTTTCGACACAATTTGGATTGCTGCTGCAATTCCACATGAGCAAAATGTAGCTGGACAGCCTCCAAATGTTGGCGGCATATTCAGCCCCCTTCACATGAGGTCATCAACAAGCTGAGGCTGTCTAGTAGCTGCTCATGATTTCACCAGTTATAACATGCAATTTCAGGAATCGAGAAAAATAGATTTACCACCCTAAAATGTGCAAACTACCAGTGAGCAAACTAGTGAGCAACCAGTGAAAATACCATATGGTGAGGGAAATATGCTATAGTCTGGCCAGCTTTGTCTCGCCCTCAGACCCACCTTCCTCTCCCACGCTCACGGGCACAGGAAATTTGATTTTAAAAAATGGTGCTGCACATGCAACAATACAAGTCTTCAAAAACAGTAAACCATTCCACATATATTAATGTAACACAAAGCAAGCATCTGCTCTGTTCATGGCCAACCATAAGAAATCATATGACATAAAATAGTTTATGGCAACATTCATATATTGGTGGCAAGTGGCAGCAACCACATTTTCAAATGTATTATTTCATTCAACGTTGAGAGTACATGGTTGTTCACAAAGGCTTTCTTTATAAGGCTGAATTATCATTCATCACCATGCATCCTTGTTGTGGGGGCTCTTTTGCCTTTGGTGAGTGGGGAAACACCACATTTTTTTTCACTGTGAATCAGGTGGAAATGTGTACTTGTTGCCTCACCGCTACATGAAATGGCGGCAACTATGTGCTCCATAGAGCTGCCTCCTGTTTGGTTGCTAGTGCCTTTCTCAAAACTGTTCCCTAGCACTCCCATCATCTCTGTGTCCAAAAGGCAACCCAAGGAACTTAAAGGGGCAGCTGGAAACAAGAGAGGCTTTTTGGCTTCACAGGGCATCAGTTCCAAAGCCAGCTCCACAAGAGACCCAACAGATGTCTCCTTGTGGAGAGGAATCCCAGGGCAGTGACTCTTCTGCCACAGAGAATGGTGGGTTCTATTTCGAGCTGGATATTGTTCTTAGAGGGTGAAGGTAGCTGTTTTTTCTCCTGTAATCTCCCCAGGGAGGTTTCTCTTATCGGGAGAAGGCTTCCATTGCAAGAGAATGCCTCCATTTGAAAAGGATTCCTTTCCCAAAGTATTAAACAGCTCTGAGCCTTTGGGGAGGGCGGTATAAAAATATGAATAAATAAATTAAATAAATAAATAAATAATCCCAACAACATTTACTGTTCTCCTCATTTTATACAAAAAAATGACTCATAGGTTTCACCCACCTTTTCTCAATTGATTACATACCACCAACACCTACTAGGGTGTAGTCTGGAGTCGTGCCTAGGAGGCAGATCACCCCAGAATGCCAAGATATGCCTGGAGGTAAGCATTCCCAACAAATTACAATGATAAGCAGAAGTATCCCTTCCAAAGGATTCTGCCTTGGGTCACACAAGGGGTGACCACAGCATCTGTGGTGCCTGGGGGACAACAGCAACATGAACATGTTGCTGCATGTCTTTCTTGCAAAAACACACACACATTTCCGGAACCATGGGTAGACTACAGACTACCTACCTTGCCAATCTTGTCTCCTAGGCACACCACCTTGCTGCAGAGTTCTGCTACCACCTTGCTGTAGAGCTCTAGCACAATCTCTCCAATGGTAGACATTCCCAGCCTGAACTGCTCCAAGACCAGTGTGTAGCTCATTGTGTTGGCCAGATACCAAATGCCCATGGCCACCCTCTTCCCCAACAAGATGGTCAGGTGCATGTTGGTCGGCTGGCACTGCAATCTCCCTTTAGCACAGAAACTATTTAGTTGAAGGTCCCTCTGGACATCCTGAAATTCAGGATCCATTTGTCGTTACTCCAGTTCTCCATGACGAAGTTCTCCCACCAGTCAGTGGTTCTCATGTCTACCCACATCTGCTTAGAGAAATGCACCTCAGAGAAAGCAAGCACCTTTGCTTTGCTGCTCTCCAAGACCTTCATGAAAAGGACTTGCTCAAGGACTTGCTTTGCGCAGCTGGGGATGGGTCTCCAATGGTTATGTGTTCACCTTATCATTAGCATCCTTTTGTAGAATAAAGCCATGTCCTGTAGGTGGAAAACTTACAAAATATGATGTGTTTTTACATCAGCAAGCATTTACAATGTAGCTTTTCCTACTGGCAATCTGAAGTGATACAGGTCATTCTAACACCTCAGAATTCATCTGCTTCATTCTGATCCATGTATGGACTAGGCCTCAGACCCTCTCAGGACATTATCATACCAGGGTAGGAAAGAAGGCTAATATTCTTTCCCCAAAATGTTCCAAGAAGCTTCTGGCTGGCCGACATGCTAGGTCAGGTTTGTCTCTGATCTTATCCAGCAAGGTGGAAATTCAGCAATGTTTGGGCTGCTGTGCAAAACAGTGCCCCCCATTTCACCTAAAGCAAAATATGAAGCAAATTTGACATTTCATTCTCAGATAGAGACATGAAAAGAAATCTTGAGACAGAGTGTGATGATTGATGTGATTAATGAAAGAAGCAATTAATTGAATCCACTCATTAATTTGTGAGTTTTCAGTATAATGAGAACATTTTATGGGTCTCATATTATAGCAGCTCAAACCTAAGGGGAAAATTATTTTCAATGAGATCTTCTTCAGATACATTTTCATTATTCATCCATTCTTATTCTGCACTTCATGTGGACACCTGAAAGTTTTCCATTCTTCCTCTTTGATACCCTATTTATGTGTCACCCTAACCCAAAACAATCATTGTGCTTTGGTGCTGTTGCTGTCATTTCTTCTCTGAAAATTTTCAAGGGAAGCTTTATCCTCTGCTACCCCATGTGTGTGACTGAATTTTCAGACTCTCTTCCCCCCCCCCTTTGCCAGCATCTTTCCTGCTGTCTACAAAAAAAAATAACCTGCAGGTTGATCATAGTGATAACTTCCATATCAATATAGCAGTCAATCTACATGTACCACAGAATGAGGCAATTGTCACTGGACTCTAGATGTGAGAACTGGATCTTCAAATGTTTCTGTAATATGAAATGCTCAATGCAGGTTGGAACATTAGGAAAACATGAGAGGATCCCTGCTGGATCAGTCTGGTAGTCCATATAGTCCAGTATTATGTCTCATTCAGTATTGAAATAGTTAACCTGGAAGATAAACACATAAGGTATGGAGTTCAACATCTTCTCCTAATACTCCCTTCTGGCACTTGTATTTAGATGTTTATTGCCTGTAGATGTTGAGGTTCCTGTTAATCATATTGGCGGGTAGCTCACTGTTGATAGACATATCTTTCATGAATCTGCCTAATCCCATTTTAAAAGTCATCCATGTTCAGAGCCAATATCATGTCCAGTAACAATAATCCCACATTACTCATTCTGCAAAGAAGTACTGCCTTTTATCTATCTTGAATTTATTGCCCGTCAACTTCATTGAGTACCCCTAAATTGTAGTATCCACTGTCTCCATCTTTTGAATAATTGTATACATCTCTGTTATGTCCTCTAGAGGTGTTCTAGGGATGACTTTCCTGTTCTTGCCTCTAAGTTTGGTGAGAATTGGATTTATGGGGTCTGAGTTATGACCCAACCAAAGAAGTTACTCACAGGAAAATGCATTCTAAGGAAATGACAGGAGCAGGTTCAGGAGTATATAGAATGGATTATGCGCAAGTTAGAGTCATCATGTTATCAGGGGATCTCCCCAGGATGCTCCTCTACATGACCTCCAAGTTCCACCCCCTCCCATTGCTTTGAAATTTAGCAAACATTTAGATTGAGTGGAAACAATTTGTCTGGAAATGTATCCATTCATGGCCTGCCACAAACTGCCATAAACAGCTTGCAATCTTGAGATAATGTTGTGCCAGTTGACTTACAATGAACTTCAAGAACCAGCCCAAATTCATCATGAATTTTAGTTCATGAGCTGTTTCATGCCCATCTCTATTCCCCATGGTTGCTGCAGTTGTTCTAGTAACTATGATTCTTCATTCAGGCAGATGAGTGAACATTAGCTCTCAGCAGCCATTGACTTGACTACATGACAAGAGAGATGGAATAGTCAATGTCTCAGAGAGGGAGGGAGATGGAATCACTGCTTCTCCACAGTGGTAGGCCCTAGCACTGTATACACTGAGGTCTCAGCAGTTGCCCAACAACACCTTCTCTGGGTGTGAAATGATTGATGAGTTTCAAGAAAAAGTATGATGGAGTTGCAAGATTGTATGAGCATTTTCTCTGTAGGGCAGATGAGTCTTCTGGTGTTGGATTTTCTGTATCTCTCCATCTGCAGCATCAACACCATGACCTACAGCAAATGCAGTAGTCTTTTCCTTTGCAGAGGTCTTTCCCTCTGAGTTTGTCTCAAAAGAAATGGTGGTCTTCTTTTGTTGCTGGCTTCTTTTGTTTTCCAGAGAGAAGTGGAAAGGGAACTGTCCCTTAAGAAGTGCTCAGGGTGATGTATAGTAGCTATGCCTGGGGTGACTGCCATAAGTGAGAACCCATTGAAGAAAATGAAATATGAGTTCCTTCAAGAGATGTTGCTGAACTGGAATAGTTTGTGATGCTTCTTTAAGAGAGAGAAAAAAAGACTAAAGGTTGGAAGTTTCTGTTCACCTCTGTATACAGGAGCTCTGTTCAAAAAGTGAAAAATTGATCATATTCTTTTGACGTTTTATAAAACAGGAGTGGACAATTGGTAATTGGCAGACCAGATTTGA
This sequence comes from Paroedura picta, assembly GCF_049243985.1. NCBI lineage: Eukaryota > Metazoa > Chordata > Lepidosauria > Squamata > Gekkonidae > Paroedura > Paroedura picta. The sequence goes on along the minus strand of NC_135375.1, from coordinate 85,747,673 downwards.
CCCTGGAAGCACCACAATTTGATCTTTGGTGGCTCTTCTAATGTTACCTTCAGTTTCACTAATAAGCAAATGTGGACAGAGCTTTCCAAGTCGTATGATAAATATGAAGTCCACATTTTTAATTCTCTTTGGATTTTGTACATTGTACATCGACTCTGCTTGTGAAGCACAGGACTGATAGATGGTGTCAACTGTCTTGTTTATCAGCTTTATTGAGAAAAAGATTGCCCTCAAGAGTACGCATGTCGGCCATTTTTTATCTTAGCACTGGGTAAATTACATTTTGCTTGCTGTGTCTCAAAAATATTTTGGTTGGGTATGGATGTAATACCAAACCATAGTTTGTGCTGTGTGAACAAGTTCAGTGTTTGTTTGTTCTGCCTTCTCCGTCCCTTCCTCTTGAGTCAATTAGTGATTTCTGCTATAGTTCAACCCATAATTTCCCATTACCTCTTCTGAATAAAGTATCGTTTATAGTAGAGGTTCCCAAAGTGGGAGGTATCCCCCTGGGGGCAGTGGAAGAATTCAGGATGGCACTGTGGAATTTTGGGGCAGTAGGGGGACAGCAGTCTGACTCTTCCTGCTATGGCTGCATCTATCTATCTATCTATCTATCTATCTATCTATCTATCTATCTATCTATCTATCTATCTATCTATCTATCTATCTATCTATCTATCTATCTATCTATCTATCTATCTATCTGGTTTTTACCCTGCCACTCTCAGCAATGACTCATGGCAGGTTACAACAGTGTACATAAAACTTCCATTAAAACCACAAAACCAACAAAAGGTGAGTGGTGAAATCCACACCCTCAGCAATCTGTCCAGGTAACCATCCACTTCAGGGCATAGGGTTTGATGATGTTCTAGCGCTGCCTAGTGAGAGACATTCCAAGGTGGTTTGCCACTGCCTATCCTAGATAGTAGCAACCCTGGACTTCTTTGGTGGTCTATCATCCCAGTGCTGACCAAGACCAACCCTGCTTAGCTTCCTAAAAAAAAAAAAAAACAGCTTCAGTAGGTGGACTAGACAGGATCATATTCCTACTGAGCTTCTTCCATTCCTTAGACTCTGTCCATTCGAGGTTCCACCCAGATCTCCCAGAATTTCCTAACCCAGGATTGGCATCCCTTCCCCAAAAGTCTCCCCAAATCTTTGGGGGGCTGGAAAAGCTTTCGTCTGGTTTCTCCTGGCCATAGGATTTTACATTGTTTGCTTCTCTCTGACCAATTATGTGGGGGGGGGAGGCCCGGCCAGTGCCTGTATGACAGTGGGGCAAATCCCCGCTTATGCATGCTGTTACCTCTGGCCCAGCCCCCTCTTGGCCCACACCCAATTTACAGCCTCTGATGTCCCATGTTTGGGAAATGCTGATTTTTCAGTATTATGTAATGTGGGTGCCATCGGTGGCTATGCCAGGTTGGGCTCATGCATATAGGGAAGAGCTGAACTTGGAAGTCCTGGCTCCTCCCCCCACCTACAGTATCCCAGCAAGAACACAAAATGCCCTGTTTGGCTCCATGGCCCTTCACATTGCTGCGGAGCTGAATGGGGCATTTTTTCATCCTAACAATGATGAGATAGCATTGTGCCACTATCTCACTTTTGTGCAGTGAAAGCCGTCTGTGCCCCACCCCCATCCACTGCCATTGAGGAGAGGCACAGTGAACCCTTTGTGCCCCTGAATTGTCTATGCACACGGACAACTCCAGAGTGGACTGTGTGTGCTGGGGGACTTCTTTCCCCATTAGTACAAGGGAAGTGTCAGTGCATGCTGCCTTGCCACAAGAAACCAACCATGGCATGGTGCGACCACTGCCGTGTATAATCAGTTCCTCCTTCCCTCCCTCCTTCCCCCCCTCTCTTCTTCCTGTCTGTCTTTTTCCCCAATGAGGACCCAAAGTAATGTTTACAAACAGAGAATTTATATATTTTTCCAGACTAAAATATGGCTGCCACACAACAACCAAAAAAGCTCTTTAGGCAATATAGTGTGTTTTGAATTTGTAGTAGATCTAATACCAGGAAAGAGGTGTGTGTTCATATATCTATGGGGAAATCACTGAGGATGTGGCCTGGGCGCCAAGTTTGGGAACCCCTGGTTTATAGTCTCTCTCCAAACCAGGATTCCATACCCTGGGTTGGTTCCAGAATACATTATCCATCAACATAATATAGTATTCCTGTCTCCCCACTACAGGCCACTGATCTCCACAAAATGGTACTCCTGGGAAAATGGGATTCTGAGGAACCATATGAGTGGGGAGGGATTTGCAGTAGGAACAAAGAGTAGAAATTGCTGTTTAATCTCCATCCAGCCCCATAGGTTGAAGCAGGCTTGCAATCCTAGTTTTGATGGGAAGCACTAGAACTAGCTGGCTCATTCTAATGTAATGGCAAAGTATTACATTAGAAGTAAACACACAAAGAAAGGAAGGAGGGAGCATATGATTGCATATGATGAGGGAAAACAGATTATTTACATATGATCTTGGTATATTGTTATGCCTGAAGTGGATGTTAACCATTTAAAACTGGTGTACAGCTAGCATTGTAGGAAACTGGAGGTTAAATTTGTACCAACTTTTGTAGTCTCACATTCATGATAAGAACAGGATACATCATTGGCTACTGAATTCATCCAGGTGATTGGTGTCATTCAACAGGAAGACTCCACAGTTGAATGCTATAGGAAAGATGGTTGTGAAAATATATATATATTCTTGCTCATGATTTAAAGGCATAAATAAATCCTTTTCACACTCGCCCAAATTAGAGGATGGTTTATTATTTAATATACATCTTCATTTGTACATTTCTAGTTTTTCAGGCAATACACTACCTCCAAAGTATGGCATAACAGGTCCATCTCTGGTGCATTACCTTTTTAGTAGAACATCTCTGGCATTTCCTTATTGTATAAACTAGTTATCCAGAAATTTGTCATTACTTCAGAGAAGTGCAATTTTTCCCCCTCCCAAGCTATGTAGGGATTACATGCTCTTAAGGGTACTTTGAAAATGACGGGTTTTTCCAAAGTAAGTCTTAAAAGCATTTATGGGAAAGTTTAAAAAAATGCTTTCAGAAGAGGGAGAAAAAACACTTTGATACTGTTAAATAGATCACCAAAATTGCTCTCTCTTGCAGCTTCTCTTTGGTAATCCACAGCCTTTCTGGTGCCTTTTCATTTCCATTGCTATAATTGTCCCTCCCAAGATTATTACCTATAATGTAATTCTGATTGCATTAATGGAATAGTTTATGAGAACAGGCAAAAACAGAAGAAGAAAGGAACAGAAGAAAAAAGGAACAGGAATGCAGAGAGAAATGAAATTAAACTCATTAAGTAGGCAGATGTGCTTGGGTTTTTGAATCCACATCTACTATTGAACGGTTCTAGTACCACAGTTCCTTCTTCAGTATCTTCTTGAGAAATCAGGATGCAATCTAGTGATGATAGCAACATGCTCCAAAATCAATTAAACAAGAAGGCGTATCCCCCTGAGGTTTAGGGAAGCCAGCCTCCAGGTGGGGTCCGAGAATCCCCTGGAAGTACAGTTCATCTCATCTCTGGACAGTTAGGCTGAAGGGAAAGCTCTCCCCCCTCTCATGCCCCCCTTCAAAAGGAATGCATGTGGCCTCAGAATCCACTTGGTTGCTTGGCTGGTGATGTCTGCCCTTCTGAAGCCTGAGACCTATTGCTGGCAACTGCAGGCCCTGTTGTTGCCTGCAGGGTGAAGTCGTTGCCTAATAAAGGTGGATCACCTAGTTTTTCCCAAGGTCTCAGTGTCTACTTTCCTGTAGAGCTAAATACACTTGTTAAAATCTGGTCACCTTACTTTAGTTCCCATGTCTCTCCAGCCATTTACTTTTTTAATTTATATTTTCAGGCTGTAAATATTCTTTATTTAGATCTTCCTGAACTTTCCAGACTCACAAGACTGATATTGGTCTGTCTGTCTGTCTCTCTGCACCCCAAAATACAAACAGTTGCTGGTAAGGGCTGGCCAAAGCCCATAGCCCAGGAGGGACACACCCACACCCACTCCACCCCAACCACAGTCTGTGAGCCTCTGCCATCTTCTCTAGATCGCTGCTCATCTCTAGATTATAATGATCAGCTATTCAGGCAAAAAAGGCTACTTTGGAAGCTGGACTCTGAGGCATTTTACGATTTTAAGGCCCTCCTCCAAACCTCCAGGAATATCTCCAACCCAGGGGTAGCCAATCTCCCGGTGGGGCCTGGAGAGCTCCTGGAATTACAGCTCATGTGCAGAAAATGCTCCTATGGAGTTTGAACACGGTTGAGGAGAAGAAACATTTAAGGTCTCCCACATAGATAGTTGTGGAATTGAATCACTTGAGGCCTACAGGGTTATTGTGCAGATGAAGCAGGAGGCAAAAGAACCTCTGCAACAGCTTCCAGTTTCACCTGCACAACAACCCTGTGTGGTAGGTCTCAAATCTGCTGTGAGTTGCTTGGCTGTTTCTTCCCTCCAGCAGCATGTCCGGCCACAGCAGTATTTTAAGTGAGAAGGGGCTTTTCTGTGGCCTCCCTGTCAGCCAACTGTTTGGCAGAAGAGGAAAGTTCCCCCCCTCCAAAGAAATGCCCACCCCCATGCCCTGAGGCTCCCCTGCATTGCTCTTGGAAACACCTCCCTCCCCTCAGTCAGGGCCTGTCAGAGGCTCCTTCACAGCAGGCTTGAAGGGAGAAGGGGGAGAGGGAGCACACTCACCAGCCTCCTGCCAGCTCTGTCAGTGTTCTGAGGCAATTTGGAGTTGGACTTGAAAGTTAGGGCAGCCTTGGGGTGAAAAGGGCTGGCGCATCCTGTCCAAGCCTCTGTTCTCATCCCCCTTGGAAGCCCTACTGATCTCCTCTTCCTGCGGTGGTCAGGAGCAGACTGGCAGCAATGTCTCCAGATTGCCCCTGGCAGGGCTGGGTGGGTGGGTTGGGAGGTGCTTTGTGCCTCCTGACTGGATGGAACTCTGGTCTGTCCTGGTGAGGGCCCAATCGAATTGGCCCCTTGGCCCCTGGCTGCGTGCACCTCCGGATTGGCCCCTTGGCCCCAGGCTGACATGCGGAGGGGTCAATCGGTTGTCGCTTTGCACCTCCTGATTGGCCCCTCCACTTGTCAGTCTGGGGCCAAGGAGCCAATTGTTGGACGCCCCCATCACGGAGTGAGCCCACCCCCACACCCCTTAGCCTTTTATTTATACTGCGGAACACAGTTTATAGATTTGTATTCTACCCTTCTCTGGCAGCTCAGGATAGATCACATCAGTTTCAAGTATACGTTAAAGAGACGCTAAATTAGGCATACACTAAATTAAGCATTTCATACCGCCCAGAGCTGTAAAGAATGGGTGGTATAAAAATCCAAATAAATAAATAAATAAATAAATAAATAAATAAATAAATAAATAAATAAATAATTTCTGGCAATAACATTTAAAATATAAGATTTAAAATCCATAAAAGTTGTATCTAAAGAACTTGGGGGGGGGAGGTATATAGTAAATCCTTAATGGATTATATGCAGGGAGGCCAGCATGTTCTTGATGTTATTTCCAGGCCTCAGTGGGGTCCCAAGCCAGAGCATGCTGCATACAGACCAGCATGGTTCATCTAACTATGGCTCATGAAGAGGACTTCCGAGGTAGTAGATACCTGCGAGTAAGCAGATGCACTTACAGTTTATAAGCCCCTGATCTCCAGCACTCCAAGCCCATAATCTCCTGTGGAGATGTTCCGTCCTGAAAGGCTTGTGTTGTGGCACCAATACGGAATGAGTGCACCTCGTAACTGTCAGGCTTCAGGCCCAAATGCTTGATGACTATTCTGAGTATGGCTGCAAACTGTTACCTGGAGAGGTACGTGCCATCTTGATGTATAAACAGAGCCCCCTCTCCCTGCCCCGCCTGGGCTGGATGGCCAAGTACATTTGTAAACTTTGCACAGGACACAGTTCACCACTCCTGAATGTCCCGTAGAATAGTGGTCCCCAACCACCGGGCCGCAGCTCCCTCCCTGCCCCCCCCCCCCCCGCAGTACAAAAGTGCAGCGAATGCGCGATTTCGGCCGCGCATGCACAGTGTGCGGCGTGGCCCTGATTCCCTCTCCCCGCCCTCTATGAATTGCTTGTCTGGGTAAAAAAAAAAAAAAGCTCATCAGGACACATCTGCTCCAGAAGTCACTGCAGCCATTAAAATCAAACCATTCACCCAACGAATTCACACACTGTCTTGTAGATGTGATATTATTTATGTGTAACAAATTTACTTTCTTGCATGTAGTGTGGAGCTGTTATAATCTGTCATAAAACATTATTACTTTGTCACATCAGACAATAATGCAACCGTGCATTATGCGTCTTACACTTGAGGGTTGTTACTTTAAAGGTGTGAAGTGACCTGTAAACTCCATAGTAGCAACATAAGGAATGTGCGCCTTGGAGGAAAATATATTTTATTGAAATCTGCCTATCAGGGAGCTCAAACTATGGGTATTCCTGCTTAATTGGGTTCCAAATACCTGTTTGGTATTGGAATATATTTATTTTATTTTAAATTCTGATCTTATTTGGCTCCATTATTCTTGATGGGAAATCTTTCCAGATGGCAGGAGAAGCTATCTTTTGAGAAAATGGCACAACAGTTGCTGAGGACAAGCCCTCTATGGTCCTATGAACAAGATCTCCCAGCCAGAAAACATTGTTTTGTGAGGGCAAGGAGTCCATGCTTTCTCCAGGCAAAGAATAATCAATGATATAAGAGTCAGGAAAACAGTCACTGCACAAAAGCCTCCAAAAAGGAACTAAGAAACCCAACAGAACCAAAGCAGAACCAGTGGACACAGGGGCACGTCTATCACAACCAATGTCAAATACATATATTTGTGTATGTTTGTCAATGTTTATTTTTAATTTGACTGACAATATTACTGGGCTTATACATATTTATGCCCAACAGCTAAGATGATGTTAAAGCAAAGATTTTGAGAGATGACGTGAAATATTCAATCATGTCCCGCCTGTGATTCACTGGGGCAGGGGTAGTCAACCTGTGGTCCTCCAGATGTCCATGAACTACAATTCCCATGAGCCCCTGCCAGCAAACACTGGCAGGGGCTCATGGGAATTGTAGTCCATGGACATCTGGAGGACCACAGGTTGACTACCCCTGCTCTGGGGTTCTTCAGCTTGTTGCAGGTGAAGTGGTTTGCCCCTTTATGGGTGCTGAAAGTAGAAAAAAATGGGCTTTCCGAAACAAAGTCAATTTCTCTATATAACTGGGCAACATAACAGATAAATTCAAAAATATGACTTGGTTAATTTATTTTTTTTAATCATGGGTTACAATCATGAGAAATCCCAGCCCAAATATATTTAAAACTAGTAATCAAGCCCGCTGCAGGGGAATGCAGCGGGCGCTAGGTCCTGACCTCAGTCGGCGGCGGGCTGGTCGGCAGTGGGCTGGTCGGCGGCGGCAAGCTTGTTTTGTTGGCAGCGGGCTGACGCGGCGAGAGGCGCTTCGCGCCTCTCTCCGCGTCAGGCCGGGAGGAACTGCGAGCCGCGCTGCGTGCAGCTCGCAGTTCCTGGAGCTGGGAATCGGAGGGACCAATTGGCAGGCGCTTCGCGCCTGCTGATTGGTCCCTCCGATTGTCTGTCGTGAGGAAGGGTCCAATCCAGACCCTTCCTCATCACGGACTAATCCCACCTCTACCCCCCTTACCGAATTATATAGTCCTTGGCGCCCATGGCGCCACGGGCGGTTTAAAGATGTGTGACTGTTTCAATGTTTAATTATCAGTTCAGAGGGGCAGTTTAGATATCCCAAAATAAATAAATGAATATAATAGGAGAATATAGAATCTTGGCTTGAGCAATATTTTCTCAATTCCTTTTTTCTTGATTGTCTATGCATTGCTAGACATCTGAATCAAGTAAAATAGTAGTTAAGGAACATTTAGTTCTTTCTTAAAGTACATACCTAGGGCCAAACTACACAATGTGTTTTAATGAATTGGTTCTGGGTTCCCCAAATCCAACTGATGTTCACCTCTGTTACACAGCAGCTGTAGGGAACGCCACTTACAAAGCCCACGGCAGCTATTTGACTCATGACCATGGTGTATGAGGAAGAGGAGGCTTTGCCACCAGATAGGCCCCATGAGAAGACATTTGCATAACGTTGCAGCTGTATGTGCTCGAAATACTCCCAGATCCAGCTCATGAAAAATGTATCATGCAGTATGGTCCTCCATTTTGTGTAATGGTAACTTCCATTTTTGAACATTTTTGACATTTATAAAAATAGACTACAATCCTAAGGACAACTCCCTGAGACTAAGCCTTATTTACTAAAGGACTTCATTCTCAGTTGACATGCTTAGGATTTATTCCATATTCATGTTTTTCACATTTGTTTAGTTTTCTTTTTGTAGCTCAAACCAACACTACTAGTTCTCTAGTCGATTTTCTGCTTTGTTCTCACTGCCCACAGTCTTCATTGTGATTTTTTTTTTCTGAGAGTAGGGCTGCCAAGCCCTCAGGCAGGAGAGGAGAACCCTCAGTTCTCACCCTAGTTGCCTGCCAATGCTGTGAGCAGCAGCAGGAGAGAAATACCACCCATCACTAGTTACACTGTCTTAGCACTTCCTGTAACCAAACTGGAAGTGATATAATGTTGAATCATCAGAAACTCTATGCCATATGGTAAAACCATAGAGTTTTCAGAAGTTCCTAGAAGTACCCATGTTACTTCCTGGTTTGTTTGTTTTTTACTGAAAATGAAGTGACACTGCAGCTGGCATTGTGAGGCCCTAATATTCTTGCCCACTGCCATCACATCAGTTGTCAGGCACTGGTGGGTTTCCTGGCAATCCTATCTGAGTGCCTTTTTTGGTAGTTGCACTATAGTTCTGTGATGACATTATGGAATGCCATACATTTAATCAAGCTGGTTGCATCAACAAAGCAGATTAAAAAGTACTCAGGATAAATGAGGTGGAAGACAAATAATAGAGAGGAAAATAATGGCTTTACGAAGTAGCAGCTAAAGGATCAGAAGGACTCCCAACATTAAGAAAGTTTGGTGAGATACAGATTTTTTTTTGTTATTAGATCATATAGAATCATAGAATCATAGAATCGTAGAATCATAGAATCATAGAATCATAGAGTTGGAAGGGGCCATACAGGCCATCTAGTCCAACCCCCTGCTCAACGCAGGATTAGCCCTAAGCATCCTAAAGCATCCAAGAAAAGTGTGTATCCAACCTTTGCTTGAAGACTTCCAGTGAGGGGGCGCTCACCACCTCCTTAGGCAGCCTATTCCACTGCTGAACGACTCTGACTGAGAAAAACTTTTTCCTTATATCTAGCCTATATCGTTGTACTTGAAGTTTAAACCCATTACTGCGTGTCCTTTCCTCTGCAGCCAGCAGAAACAGCATCCTGCCCTCCTCCAAGTGACAACCTTTCAAATACTTAAAGAGGGCTATCATGTCCCCTCTCAACCTCCTTTTCTCCAGGCTGAACATTCCCAAGTCCCTCAACCTATCTTCATAGGGCTTGGTCCCTTGGCCCCAGATCATCTTCGTCGCTCTCCTCTGTACCCTTTCAATTTTATCGATGTCCTTCTTGAAGTGAGGCCTCCAGAACTGCACACAGTACTCCAGGTGTGGTCTGACCAGTGCCGTATACAATGGGACTATGACATCTTGTGATTTTGATGTGATGGCTCTGTTGATACAGCCCAAAATGGCATTTGCCTTTTTTACCGCTGCATCACACTGCCTGCTCATGTTTAGTTTACAATCCACAAGTACCCCAAGGTCTCGTTCACACACAGTGCTACCTAGAAGCGTATCCCCCATCCAGTAGGCATGCTTTTCATTTTTCTGACCCAGATGCAGAACTTTACACTTATCTTTATTAAATTGCATCTTGTTCTCATTTGCCCATTTTTCCATTGTGTTCAGATCTCGTTGAACTCTGTCTCTATCTTCCGGAGTATTTGCCAGTCCTCCCAATTTGGTGTCATCTGCAAACTTGATGAGTAGTCCCTCCACCCCCTCATCTAGATCATTAATAAATATATTAAAAAGTACCGGGCCGAGCACCGAACCCTGAGGTACCCCGCTACTCACCTCTCTCCAGTCTGATGAAACACCATTGACAACAACTCTTTGAGTGCGGTTCTCTAACCAATTCCCTATCCACCTAACGATCTGAAAATCCAGATTGCAGTCCTTCAACTTATCCATCAGAACATCATGGGGAACCTTGTCAAAAGCTTTACTAAAATCCAAGTAAATGACATCAACCAAATTTCCCTGATCCAGCAAACCTGTTACTTGGTCAAAAAAGGAAACTAGGTTGGTCTGGCAGGACCTGTTGGAGACAAATCCATGCTGACTTCCTTGGATCACCAAATTGTCCTCCAGATGTTTGCAGATCGCTCCCTTTAATATCTGCTCCATTATCTTCCCCACAACAGAGGTCAGACTCACTGGTCTGTAGTTTCCCGGGTCATCCTTCCTCCCTTTTTTGAAGATCGGAATAACGTTTGCTCTTTTCCAGTCCTCCGGGACATCTCCAGTCCTTAAAGAGGTTCCGAAGATGATGGACAAGGGCTGTGCAAGTTCTCTGGAAAGTTCTTTGAGTACTCTCGGGTGCATTTCATCTGGACCAGGGGATTTGAACTCATCCAGTGCAGCTAAATGCCTCTCGACCACCTCTCTATCCATGTTAACCTGCCACCCAGACACTATCCTTTGGCTACAGCCATCTCTAGATGTGCCTAAACACTTTGACCTGTGGGAAAAAACAGATGTAAAATAGGCACTAAGCCTTTCTGCTTTCTCTGCATCTTTCGTTAGAGTTTGTCCATCCGCACCCAACAGCGGGCCTATTGCCTCCTTTACTTTACGTTTGCTCCTCACGTAACTGAAAAATCTTTTCTTGTTACAATGGGTTTCCCTGGCCAATCTTAGCTCACTCTCAGCTTTGGCCTTTCTGATGATTGATCTACAGTGCCTAGTAACCTGTAGGTACTCTTCTTTAGAGCTCTGTCCTTCCCTCCATTTCCTGAACATTTTCCTTTTCTTTCTTAGTTCCTCTTGAAGTTCTCTGTTCATCCAAATAGGCTTCTTAGAGCTCCTGCAGTGTTTTCGTATTTCTGGAATAGTCATTGATTGAGCATGCAATAGCTCTTGTTTGAGTAGCGCCCACCCTTCACATGCTCCCTTCCCTTCCAGCATTCTCGTCCATGGTATGACACTCATCATGTCTCTGAGTTTATTAAAGTTTGCCCTACGAAAATCCAACATCCGCGTCTGGCTACAAGCTTCCTTGGCTCCCAAACTCAAAAGGAATTCTATGAGGACATGGTCACTTCCCCCTAGGGTCCCCACCTCCTTCACCTCATCCACCAACTCTTGCCTGTTGGTCAGTATTAAGTCCAGTATGGCTGAACCTCTTGTGGGTTCATCTACCATTTGATAAATGAAATTGTCAGCCAGGCAGGTCAGAAACTTGCATGACTGAGGACGCTTCGCAGAGTTTGTTTCCCAGCACACATCTGGGAAATATACTAATTTCAAAGCTAATATTCTGTGCTTCATTTTATCAATATATTTGTATTTCAAAGATCTGCTTTCAAGACCAGAGCTCCATCGGATTGGCTGCCTTCTTCTTCTCTCCCGCAAAGCAGAGAACAAGTATGACCTGTTCTTGTTTTCATTAAGGTTACCATAATACATCTCCAAACGGACAAATATAACTTCCATAAATCAGCCTATTGCAATTTAGTAGCTGAGTAAAGTTAAAGTGACGATGATTCAATTCAACCCTTTATTAAATGGAGACATATGTCTGGGGGGTGAAGGGGAGACTCGCCCACCCCCAGAGAAGTTCCATGTCTAGGCTGTTTTCTTCAGCAGGCCCACATTTTACAAACAGGAAAGGTCTGCCACTGTGTACGCTTAAGCAGGAAACCCTAATGTATTTTGAGATGAGGATTTAAGAGCTTCGTATCATTTTATGTAATGTCTCGAAATGAGTGCCTGCCATAAAGTGATGAGCACTGAGCACTTTTAAATTACTATTAAAATTGCCTGAAGGCAGATCAAACATGTTTGGTGCCAGAAAAGCTACGCCATCTTACTAAGGTAATCATTACATTTTTTTTGGAGTGCGCTGATTCTGTCATAAATATTTAATCTATTCGTTGAAACCTACATATTATTCAGAGTGTCATCCTCTCCATACAGACACACTGGGTTAAATTGTGTTGATTCAAATCCATTCCACATAAGAAGGGGGAGATGTCTTTACTCCTTCCAGGCCCACACAGATTCACCTTTCCAAACTGCTGGAATTTGCAGTCTCTAGAAGCTCCTACATGTGGGTGTAAGCAGCACTTAGGAAAAGCCAGACAGACTAGGATGTAGTACTACCTTCTTCCTTCTGATAAATATCAGAGGCTTAGCTCTTCCCCCATGTTAGTCCCTGAATAACTGTTTCTTGAATTGACTCCTCTTCCCCAAGTGACATTATTTTTAAAATTTGTATGCTACCTTTAGAGAACATCTTAGAGCCAGTGTGGTAGTCTGGTTAGAGCAGGCGGAGTTTCATGAAAGGTTTCTTGATGGCCCTGGAAGAGTTTCCTGGATGGGTAGGAGTTAATTCATGTTTTATAATTTTGTAAGACCTGTTAAACATTTATCAGGTGATATGGTCAGATATGGTCATGTCATCCTGCCCCCCTCCCAAAATGGCTGATGATGGGCCTGCAGAGAGTGGGAAAGGGAGGAGCCCAAGGTCAGGGGCACGTACACAGCTACGCTTCCCAACTGTATTCTGCTTGATTAGGCCACTTCTGAGGTTTCTCAAAGCCTGAAGAATGTTTCAGGGGGTTCTCAATGGTAAAAAAGTTGAGAAAGCCTGGGTGAGAGTGTCAGAGAGACCCAGAAACAAATCCCCTCTCTGTCATGAAACTTACTAGATGATCTTTGGCCAGTCATGCATTCTTATCCTAACCTTCTATGAAGGGCTGGTTTGAGGATAAAATAGAGAAGGGGAGAATATTTTAAGAAGATTCAGGACCCCATTGAAGTGAAAGGCATAATATATGAAGTAAACATAATATATGAAGTAAACAAGTGCTGTTGTTGTTGTTAGGTGTGAAGTCGTGTCTGACCCATTGTGACCCCATGGACAATGATCCTCCAGGCCTTCCTGTCCTCTACCATTCCTTGGAGTCCCTTTAAGTTTGCACCTACTGCTTCAGTGACTCCATCCAGCCACCTCATTCTTTGTCGTCCCCTTCTTCTTTTGCCCTCGATCGCTCCCAGCATTAGGCTCTTCTCCAGGGAGTCCTTCCTTCTCCTGAGGTGGCCAAAGTATTTAAGTTTCAGGATCCTGCCTCCTAAGGAGCAGTCAGGGCTGATCTCCTCTAGGACAGACCGGTTTATTTGCCTTGCAGTCCAAGGGACTTGCAGGAGTCTTCTCCAGCACCAGAGTTCAAAAGCCTCAGTTCTTTGACGCTCAGCCTTCGTTATGGTCCAACTTTCACAGCCATACATTGCAACTGGGAATGTCATAGCCTTGACTAAACGCACTTTTGTTGGCAGGGTGATGTCTCTGCTTTTTAGGATGCTGTCCAGATTTGCCATAGCTTTCCTCCCCAGGAGCAAGCGTCTTTTAATTTCTTTGCTGCAGTCCCCATCTGCAGTGATCTTGGAGCCCAGGAAAATAAAATCTGTCACTATTTCCATTTCTTCCCCATCTATTTGCCAGGAATTGAGAGGGCCGGATGCCATGATCTTTATTTTCTTGATGTTGAGTTTCAAGCCAACTTTTGCACTCTCCTCCTTCACCCGCATCAACAGGCTCTTTAGTTCCTCTTCACTTTCTGCCATTAGAATGGTATCATCTGCATATCTGAGGTTGTTGATATTTCTCCCTGCAATCTTGATCCCAATTTGTGACTCCAATCCCGCCTTTCTTATGATATGCTCCTCATACAAGTTAAATAGGCAAGGCAACACTATACAGCCTTGCCGAACTCCTTTCTCAATTTTGAACCAATCAGTGATTCCATGTTCAGTTCTCACTGTTGCTTCTTGACCTGCATATAAGTTTCTCAAGAGACAAATAAGATGCTCTGGTATTCCCATCTCTTTAAGAACTTGCCACAATTTGTTGTGCTCCACACAATCAAAGGCTTTAGCATAGTCATTGAAGCAGAAGTAGATGTTCTTCTGGAACTCCCTAGCTTTCTCCATGATCCAGCGTATGTTGGCAATTTGATCTCTAGTTCCTCTGCCTGTTCGAAATCCTGCCTGTACTTCTGGAAGTTCTCGGTCCACATATTGCTGGAGCCTAGCTTGTAAAATTTTGAGCATAACTTTGCTAGCATTATTTTGCTAGAAAACCCAATGGACAAGTTCAAAAGGCAAAAGTAAATAAGTAACTGAATATATAATTACTAAATAAATAGAACCTTTTTGAGGCAACTCAAAACTAAAACAAGAAGGCAATAGCAGTAAGTAAATAAAACACCATCAAAAGAAATCAAGTCAAAACAGGTTCTGGAGGTAGGGAATGAACGGGGAAAGAGGGGTGCATGGGATGGGGGTGCATAATGAAGCAGCCTTCTTCTCAATCATCCAGGCATGTGTGCGCTTTGTTTTTAAGCCCACTGTTCACACACAATCACTCATCATTGTCCAGTTACCATTTCCAGCCTCTCACACATAGAGTATGAAACACCACAAATCCCCAAAAGGAGGGAATGCTATATCATTCTGGCATTTCTCCACAAGTGTTAATTCTTTATTTAAAATGCTTCTGTGTTGTGCCATTACCGCATAGCAACATGGAAGTGCCTTTTTTTAAAAGTTAATTTTGGGGTTTGTGGGGGGTAGAGAATGTTTCAGTATATGAGAGAACCACTCAGCTGCTGGTGGCTTGCTGTGGTTGACAAGCTAAGGAGCTGGTTGTGTGGGAGATAAATTTGGCTTATTTTCCCTTTCAGCCTCATCGGGAGAGAAAAAGCAGCAACGGGACAGAGGGAAAATGCGGAAGGGGTCTCCTGTACGGAGGGCTGCAAACATAAGGTTTACCATCCTGCATTCGCAAGCAGGAAGCCACCCGTATTTTAAACTTCAGAAATGGTCAATATATTCCAGAATCCATACCTTATAGTTATCAGATGTTTTACAGCAAGTAGTCTATTTTTTTTAATTATCTGGAAATCGCACCCCCTAACACTAGCATACATAAACCCCCAACAGAACCATAACTAACTCTGAATCTATTGTGGCTACTTCACCTTCCTGATTAAATATCCATAATATTTTTTTTTTTTCGATTAGAATACTGTTGGAAGTATCTGAATTTCACAAAAGTTCAGATCTCCCAAACAGATGCCCTAGCTGAATTGGTTCCAATTATCTACAAAATTTCAGCATGAGACCAAACAAAATGGAAATTTCATATGAGCAATAGAGTCAGTATGGTGTCATTACAGCATGTTGGACCTTAACAGTTGCTATCAGTCCTGTTCCATGGACTGAAATTCAAAGGTGATTGGAGGATGCTCATCTTGTATATCTCTTTCTTGTGTGTAGGAATGGATACCAGTAGTGCATTGTAGACCTTAGAAGAGCATGACTCCATGTAAATTTATAGTAATCCAGTCAAGCCTGGATTACCTGGAAACAGCACTGGTTGTAAAAGAGCCAATTTTCACATTGGTTATTTTTAGAAATAAAGAAGGCTGGTTTTTATACCCTGCTTTTCACTACCCAAAGGAATCTCAAAGCATCTTACTATCCTCTTCCCTTCCTTTCTCCCACAACAGACACCCTGTGAGGAAGGTGGGGCTGAGGATGCTCTGACCTAACTGCTCTGTGAGAACAACAGGACTAGGACTAGCCCAAGGTAACCCAGCAGGCTGCATGTGGAGGAGTAGGACATCAAACCTGGCTCCCCAGATTAGAAGCTGCTGCTCTTAACCATTATACCAAGACATGTTCCCCACCTGCCTTTAATAGGCACCTTCCTCATTAGAGAATATTTAGTTTATCCCTAGTATTCCTTTCCTCATATTTTTAACATTAATATATCTACCTTGTTTAATTATTTCCTTTTTTTTTTGGTAGACACTGTAGAAAAAGAACACCATGCTCTGAGCCATCAACTCTACACAAGCACCTGGCGAATTTGTTCAAAAAGGCTGCTGGATGCAATCCATTGTTCTATATGACCTAGCTACACCTGATAGAAATAGCATCCTTTGAGAATTGTTCTCACATTTGCAGGACTGACAGATTGCCAAATATTTGAAGCTATCATCTACAATTTTAAGTCTGTCTTTACTGAACGCATCTTGCAATTTCAACATCTGCGAAGGTCTATGCTGTTCCTGACTTTAGAGTTCAGAATAACCTGTTTTCATTACTGCTGACATGCAGACCAGTCGTCTAGCAATTACACTGCCATTTGAGGGCAAGAGAATGCAGTGGCCATACGGCATTCGGAACTGCTCTGTTTTCAAAAGTGGATCCATGCCCCCTGTGCACATCTTATGTATTGTCTTACTTCTTCAAAATCCTTCAGAGACCATCAAGGATCCTTGACCTGCATGGGAGGATGGGGAACAAGCAGCATTCTAACAGCCAACATTAATACAGCACTAATACAGCCAAGCTTAAATGGACTCTGGGGAATGGTAGAGGACAGGAAGGCCTGGAGGATCATTGTCCATGGGGTCGTGATGGGTCGGACATGACTTCGCAACTAACAATACAGCCAACTCTCAATCACTGATGAACATATCATAGAACACTAATCCTAGTAGAGATTACTGGGAGAATCCATGGCTGTATATGAACCATATTAGATAATCTTAACACCGCCCATGGCGCCGCGGGCGCCACGGACTAAATAAAAGGGTAAGGGGTTCTGGGGCGGGATGTGTCCGTGATGAGGAAGGGTCCGGATTGGACCCATCCTCCGGACAGACAATCGGAGGGACCAATTGGCAGGCGCACAGCACCTGCCGATTGGTGCCTCCGATTCCCAGCCCCAGCAACTGCGAGCCGCGCGCAGCGCGGCTCGCAGTTGCTCCCTTTGCCGCCGGAGGGAAGCCGCACCGGAGGGAAGCAGGGAAGGAGGCATGGCGAGTCTCACCTGAAGGCTGGAGGCGGCCCCTTAGAGCAGTGGTCCCCAACCTGCAGCCCGCGGCCCGGTGCCAGGCCGCGAAGGCCATGGCGCCGGGCCGCAGCTCCCTCTCCCCGCCCCCCCCCCCCGCAGTAAAAAACTTCCCAGGCCGCAAGCTTGCGGCCCGGGAAGCTACTTACTGCGGGAGGGCGGGGAGAAGGAATCGGGGCCGGGCTGCGCCCGTGCAGGCCACGCCCGCGCGGCCCGATCCGCAGGCGCGGCCCGATCCGCGGGCGTGGTTCGCGGGCGCGGCCCGACCCGCGGGCGTGGCTTCCAGGCGCGGCCCGACCCGCGGGCGTGGCTTCCGGGCGCGGCCTGATCCGCGGGCGCGGCTCGCGGGCGCGGCCCGCGGGCGCGGCCGGGCGCGGCTCGATGCCCTGCCGGTCCCCAAAAAAGCAAAGTGCTTCTGCAAGCCTCCGGGACTTTTGTGGGAGCTCGCCTCCTTCCCTCCGGGGCGGATGGGACGTCTCGAGACTGCTGCGGCCTCCCTGCCCAGTGCCCTGACCCGTCCGGCCCCGCTGCTGATTGCCTCGCTGCCAACGCCCACAGCCAGTTCGGGCGTCGCCAATGGAAAGGTAGGCCACGCCGCCAGACTCGCGGGCCCAGCCCGAGCCGGCCCTGCCTGGCCGCGCCCTGCCAGACTCCCCAGCCTCGCTAGCGCCCGCTGCATTAAGCCTGCAGCGGGCTTATTTACTAGTTAATTAAATAAATAGGATATGGCTAAAGTGCAACTTCCCTGAAGACTAATATATGATGCTCTATTTATTCTTGGCCTGCAGAAGAGGGGGAGAAATATCTCTGATAGATATTGATGTACAGCAACACACACACAAGGTTCACATTTGATTTGCCATTCTCATGGGGATTCTTAATCCAAAATTCTCATGCATTTATTACTTTGCTTTGTTTATGCTCCTCCTTTCTCTCCAATGGGACCCAAAGCATTTTACATCATTTTCTTGTACTCCATTTTATCCTTCCATCAGCACTGTGTTGGTTAGGCTGATGACACCTTTTTAGATTAGAATCTAACCTTGAGCCATTGCGGAACCTTTAAACACCAACCAGATATGCCGGGAGGGGATTGGTTGCCTACAATGAGTGACAGGATGCTGCAAGCCATGTCTATGGCAGATTTCTCCCTCATCTCCCTTTTCTAACCGCTACTATTTGCATGCAGGATACGTGCCGCTATTTTGACAAAGGGAGAAAAGCCCTTTGTTTTCCAAGGGAGAGTTGACTTCAATATCAGTAGCACTTTCATCTGGGAACTTTGAAAGCTTATACCATAAAATCTTCTTGGTCTATAAGGTGCTACTGAGTTTTAATATAGTTCTTCTACTGAAGAGGAATAAAGCTACCATCCAAAAACTTTTTAAAGTGTGTGAATGTTAGAGTATTTTGAAGACTTGGGGGGGGGGGATTGCGTTGGGTAGCAGCTTTGACAATAGTGAATTAAGAACTGTATTTTGGTAACTCCCCAAACATACAAGAAAAGGTAATATACCTTGGTGGCTGCAGTGAGAAAGATGTAGGACATTCATGCAAGATAGGTACAATCTGTCATCTACTTCTGGCTTCCTAAGTGTTTGCATTGCTGGCATATAGAAAATCAATAAGCATTAGTGTTTGATTCATTGGGATGAAGATTGCCTACTCCAACTTTCAGTGGTGACTAGGTGTATAGGTCAGACCCCCATGTCGGTCAGAGAAATAGTTCCCATTTCTGGAGAAGCAAAAATTGTTTTTTAGATGGTGTTAGATGGGATGCTGTTCATGGTATGGTTTGCCACAACAAAATGACCTAATAAATACTGCATGCTGTGGTAGGTTTTTGAATTTAACTATTGAATTCTCCCATTATCCATGAGGCAGATTGACAAATTAAGTAGATGAGACAGCGCATCAGAAGTTTTAATAGTGTTTTAACTATAGTTTTATATAGGATGTACATATAATGTTTATTATGAACCACCCTGAGCCTGCATGGGAGGAGGGAAGGTTTTTATTATTATTATTATTATTATTATTATTATTATTATTATTATTATTATTATTATTTAATTTGTATGCTGCTCTCCCATGCAGGCTAATGATGACGATGATGATGATGATGATGATGGTGATGATGATGATGATGATAATAATAATAATAATAATAATAATAATAATAATAATAATAATAATAATGATGATGATGATGTCTAGTGGGTCTCTGCTCATCATGAGTGATATGGAATGTTTTTAATAATTTAGTGGTCCTTATTTTTTTAAGGTCACATTTTAGGTGGAGCTCTATTATATTATTTTTCATCCTACCGACTGGGAATCTCTGCCAGCAGCATACATGATAGATACCCCAACACAACAAAATATAATAATTGTAATGCTAGAGAACTATTAACTAACAGTGGGTATAGCTTACTCTTCTGTAATGATATACTGCTTGTCAGTTTGCTGGAGTGGGAGTATAAGAGTAAGCTGAAGTAATTGAATAAACACAATGTAATCAAATCATTGTGTTACAATTACAGGTTGCTACATAGTTCTGATGCATTTCAAGATACATTTCCCCCCCTACGGACTCGTATTATGTATAGTTACAGCTCAGTGCCAAGAGTAATAAACCCTTTTGAAATGCTAAATTTGTTTTATTTTATTTCCTCCCCTCATAATTTCACTCCATTTTGCAATAATATGGTTTCCTCCCAGTTTAGCAAGCTGCTAAGTGGTTGAGAAAAGGAAGCAGAAGATTATTGGATTTGGTTTTCATTTCTGACTTCCAGAAGAGTTTGTGATCACTTGGAAAGTAGGTTGAAGTGGATCCTATATTTGTGTGCACATTCCCATTAATTAAGAATACAGTTATTAATTCAAAATTCCATAAAGCCAATTTGTCACTTTTTCAAAGGCCAGACTGACAAATATTTCTTGAGATACAGATGCTCCAAAGGGTTATTTGTGTGTTTCACTTTTGTAAAGTTATTAGATTTTCAGAAAACAGGAAAGGTGTTCCCTAAAATGAATATCTTGTCATTTCGCTTCCATATATTTTGATTTGATTGTTTCAAGTATAGGAAACCACTGCCATAATTCAATTGATCATGTTCCCTCTCCCCCTCTCCTTTGATATAACACCAGCCCTTTACATGGCAATTGGCATAACACAGCTATAGAGACAAGTCTCTTCCCTGAACAATATACCTGGCTCCATGACCAAGAAACTGCTTGGCATGCAAAAGGTCATAGGTTCAATCCCTCTCTGGTTAAAGAATCAGGCAGTAGGACAGATGGAAAACTTCCACCCGAGACCCTGGGCAACTGCAGGGTAAGTGTGTTTCCTCCCCAAAAAGGTTGGATCTTTTAAAGCTCTAGTAAAGAGCATACATTTCCTCCCCCCCCCCCCATAATTGGGCTATACGGATACTTGGATTGAAAACAACGTGTTTACACTATGGAGTATTTATTATGCATGGCAGGAAACCTTACAAAATGTCTGCCCCCAAAGACGTCGTTAAAAAAATTTCTGCATGTGTCACTGTTCTCACCATGGAAAACCCATCATAGTATTTTATTATTCTGCATGGCACCCCCCCCCCCCTTAGCGGCAACTGTTATTTTTCTGTGCAGTATTTAAAACTAGCTTTGTAATGACTTTTCTTTTATGACAGTACTGAGGACGCCTGTTTCACATGCATAAACATTAGTGTGTTTTTGGCCACCTTCCCTGTGCCACTGTATACCAGTGGGTGAAGGATAGCCTCTAGTCCCTCATCCACCAGTTGGAGCTTGAGGTGCCACTTGTCTGGTGCAGACCCTCCCACCTCTGCTATGACAACATTGCACCAGCAGAAATTAATTTATTTAGTCCCTCAGAGACATTTCAATCCACTCTCCACAAGGAACAACATGCCTCTGAGGGGAAAAGGTTGTAGTGTTTTCAAAAGGCTGTGTGGCCCCATGGAAATTTATTGTCCATGAATGACAATTCCCAGCATATGCCACAGTGGCAGTCAGGTGACATTGCAGCTGACCATGGCCTGCCAATGAGCATCTAGCACAATGGAGAAAGTCCTGTCCCCGCCCCCAGCTTAAGGATTTGCTGTCATAAGTCATGCAAATGCATAATCATGTGCAGAAAAAAACAATGCTTTATCAGACCACATGCATAAATGCAACCATTTTTTAAAATGACAGTTTAAAAGGGTCAGCATGCTCACTTTGGTGAAAACCTTTATGTGCATAATAGCCCTACGTGTGGATAAGAAAAGGGGGAAGCTTTCCCATTTGACTGCATCCACCTTGCCTCAAGGCATCAACAGTCCTGGGTCATGGCTCTTTGTTTAACCAACAAAACTCAAATGGATGACTAGCTGTATTAGGAGATTCCAGGGACCATACCCAATATCTGCTCCCCTTTAAACAGCATTATTGTGCTGATTCAAAATTTGGTAACTTAGTTAAAGGGAGATCACAGCTTTCTGACTCCTCAGGTTTACCCATTATTATGTTTGTTATCATTGGCAAGTCTCTGTGTCCTATCAGATCCTGTTCTGAAAAGCGATGGGAAGAGAAGCCAAGTTTGATGCTAAAAAAAATAATGACCGTATGGCTCATTTCACTGACTCTTTCATATCCTGTATCATAGTGCTGGGTTGCAGGTTGCAGACAGGAAATGAACAGGTTAGTTGGACTTTCCACTTGCTCAGTACACAGACAGGGATAGATTCCTGCTCTGGAAAATCACATTGTTATTATTTTTCAATTAGATGAAATCCCAATCAGAGAACATATGTAGGTCACTCTGAAAGCTTCCCCTTGTTTCCTCTTTGCAAGAATGCTGAGCTGCGCTCTCCATCTCATGTGTGGAAACAGCTTTATCATGACAGAGCAAAACAAAAGAAAGAAAAACAAGACTGTCCTCTTCATCAGAGCCCGATAGGAGCATCTGTTCATAATGACAACTTCTTTACAGCCATCTGTGTATTTGCTTTCAAGCTAGACTTTTTCTAAACATTTTTTTTCCTCAGCATGCTTTTAAATTGTTCTAAAATTGGAAGGCATTCTTAATCAAGAAATTTGCATGCAAATAATTTCTACACGGTATGCAGAATAGTCTCAATCCTGAATTTCCTGGTTGAGGTAGGATTTGATAATGCTTAAATTTCCTGCTCTGGGCACTGCCATGTTGTTATTTGAGTAATAAGCTTGTCACATTGGGCAAGGGTTTGGAAAATATTCTCCACACTTTCTTGTGGAATAGTTAAATGCTTCGGGAGGAGAAGAGCAGAGTAGCTGTGTTGATCTAAAGCAGCAGGACTAAGTTTGAGCCCAGTAGCAGATATCTGAGGAAGTATGCAGGCACACAAAAGCTTACACCTTGAATAATTGGTCTTAAAGGTGCCACTGGACCCAAGCATGCCAGCCTCCCATATGCCAAAATCTTGAACACACAAATACAAAACTGACAAAAAGAATATGGATTCTGTTCAATTCCATAACATGGACAACTTAAATTAGAGTATCACTCGAGATGGTTAGCTGTGTTGGCATTTGACAGCAAAATACATTAGGCAGTCAAGTGTTACCATAAAGACAAACAAATATTAACCCAGCCCAAGCTTTCAAGAAAATTGATTGGATTGACTCCAGATTCCTAAAATGATTAAAAGAAATAGATTGTTGGATTTCTAGGAAAAACTGAGTAAAGAGAAAATAAGGCAATGTCTCTTAACAGTGCTAATTTGGATTCTATGTGATCATTGAACATTGACTTAATATTTTTCTATCATTTATTTTATTCCATTTAGCTGCCACTTATTTGTTGTGTTTATTTTTTTTCTTAAAACACTTGTATCCCAATTTCCTTTTGGTTTGAGGAAGCTTAAAATATGCTATTTATAGTGTTTACCATTTATACACACCATTTATACACAGCTGGCACAAACAAATGTCTTCATTTTAGTAGAAAACAAATCAGGCTGAAGAAAGAGATACCAGGGCAAAATTAATCTCATGGGTTTAGGAGAAAAATCCTTAAATCAAACTAGACTTCTTTAAAAATTTGGTCTGATCACTGATTACTTCCCCCCCTTGCCTCCCTCTATTTCTCTCCTCATTGACTATAGCCAAAGCTCCCTTATACAGAGTCAGACCTTTGGTCTGGCAAGGGAAATCTAGTCTATTCTGACAGGTAACACCTCTATAAACTCTCCTTGAAGAGGTTTTTTATATGACTTACTACCTGATACTTTTAACATGGATCAAATGTGGGATCTCTCATTAATTAATTAATTAATTAATTAATTAATTAATTAATTCATGTTTAGTGATTTAGTGATCATTTAGTAGTTTAGTGATCATTGTCCATGGGGTCGCGATAGGTCGGACACGACTTTGCACCTAACTACAAGTAATTTATATACCACTCCACTCAGATGCACCATCTCAGGGCAGTTTAGCCAGTCTAAAAATTCAATAAAACCAATAAAATCCACATATATAAAATCACATTAACATTTTTTAAAGCACAGATTAATCACTGTTTGCATCACCCGTGATCACTGAGATCAATAAAGAGTTTGTAGCCAGTGAGATCTTGGGTATTAGGAGGAATCGGAGGAGAAGGGGAGGGTAGAGAGGGTAGGAGGGAAGCCTGGTATTTTGATAATAGCTTTTTGCTATCAAAACCACAGTCCACAACCACAGTCCCGGACGAAGAGTTTGGTTTTGCAGCCCCTGCGGAATTCAGAAAGTTCGGGGAGAGATTCCTTCTGTATGCAAAGCAGAGGTTCTACCACAAAGCCACAGCTCCCTGTCCCATACTCATCCCTCTCTCTCTTTCCTATCTTTGCTGACTGGATAGTAAACTGGAGTGTGCACCCTAGCAGCGAAACAGGGGAGGAATACAAAGATTACAGGAAAACAGACAGGAAAGCCTTCATCTCCAAACTTAAAGCTAAAGGACTGCAAGCTAGTAACCCCTACTGATATTCTCCATTGTCAATTTTAAACATAGTACTACCGGTAATTGCAAAGTTGTAACTTTAGGGCTTCTGTCTGAAGTTTTAGTATGGCAGAAGAGCAATCTGTCAAACTGTGACATTGCACACATTGCAAGGACGCCTCGCATAATAAAATTCTCTGACTACATGACATGATATAATCATGAATCTCAGGCATGCCATGATGCACATAAGGTATATGGAAAAATAAATTCAAAGTGAAAACAAAATTGCAAATATAGAAATTTTTTATCCCTTGTTATTTGCAAGGATAAAATCCTAACTGCATGAAATCAAGGAGATGTGTCCTATTCATATAATTTTATTTTTTTTAGCAGACTCTGTGAGCGTATTGTATTTTATACCCTCCTCTGTCATATTCACAATTCTTCCCAGTAATGTATTATGAACAGGGATGCTCAACCCCCTACCGATTCAGCTTACGGTCTGTTCTGCGATCACAAGCACTTTGCCAGCTTTTGGCTGAGCGGCTCACGAGCAGCTCGAACCTATTTGGCAGGTTGCTTTTTATGTGCACAAACCATACAGTAAAGTATTAAAGTAGTCACACCATTTAATGTCTTTTTAAGACTGTGTTACCAACTTTCTGTGGATGCATGTTTTAGTACAGCCTGTTGAGAAGCATCTTCCGACTGGGCCCAAGACTTAGTAAGTGGCTCCTCAAGAGAGGAGGTGATCACTCCTGCCTTAAAACTAGCTATGGCACATCTACAATTAAAGCGACCTAGCTTAGACCCAGAAAAATTCAACAATGATTGACTAGTCTCAAACATTCCATTCATAAGTAAGGTGATTCAGGTCGTAGATGGATTACTTCAAGAATTACTGGATGAAGCAGATTTTGGGAACTATTCCAACCTGTTTTCAGGCCTGGTTATGGGACTGAAAAGCCCTGAGCTGGTACCTGAAGAACTTTTTGGAGTGGATGCCATCTAATAAATGGAAGCTTCATCCCCAAAAGCTGGAAATGCTACTTGCAAACTGAAGGTTTTAAGGACAGGATTTAAAGTGTTACCCATTTCAAATGGGGTTGAACTCTTCTTGAAGGAACAGGCCTATCATTCAAAGGTGTTCTTGGAACCAGGCTACCCCTGGTGGCAACAATGGGCAGAAATGCCTTTTACCAGCTTTGGCTGGTTAGTCAACTGTGACCTTTCCTGGGAAGAAATGATCCAGCCACTGTGGGGTACATCCTGGTTATGTATTCCCTTTGTAGTAAAATTGTTTGACAGCTGCTCAAGTCCATGTCAAGATGAGAGGATAGTGCATACTGGGATCCCAGCTCAGCAGGGCAGGCGGTGGAGGGGGGCCATAAGCAAGAATATATTTCCTATTGGAACCACTTCAAATTATAAACGAATTAACAACCTTAAACAGGTGTGGCATACCAATGTGCAAGAATCATGGCAAACGCTGGCAGGGGCTCATGGGAATTGTAGTCCATGGACATCTGGAAGGCCGCAGTTTGACTACCCCTGTTAATACCATAGCTAGCAGCCATTGATGGCCATGTCCAATCTCTTTTTAAATGATCTGTTCTATTAATCATCACCGCATCTCCTAACATCAAATTTCATAATTACTCAATGAATAAACAAGTTTCTTGTGTCGATCTTATGTCTATTCTTCAACTTCATTGGATGTGTTCTACAATTAAGGGCAAGGGAGAAAAAGTTCACTCCAACTCTATGATTCTATGATTCTAGCACTACACATAACAAAGTAGGTTAGAAATGTAATGGAGCTTCTCCTTAGAAAAGAGAACCAGTCACCTAAAGGGGAGAACTCAGCCCACAAAAGATGCTGGGTTCCCAATGCAATGGCATTTGGTACACATAGAAACTGCATAGATTCTGCCCATCCGCTTTCATATGTATGTATTTTCATATGTATTTTCTCAGACTCCACCTTTTGGACTGCTTTGTACCACAGAACTCCGGCTAGTTATCCCAAGACCGTGGAGGAGGGAGGTGGGCAGAGAAGGGAGGAAAAGGATGATAAGCCATTCCTCTTGTAAAGAAAGGAGGAGAGAACAAAGGAGGTTATGCATGTTAACAGGCCTGCTGAAGGTAATCATGAAGTATGACACAGTTCTACCCTAACAACATTTGAAAATTATATTTTATTATCTGTTTTCCATCATATTGAATTAGCATCATGTTACAATTAGTCTTTGCATTCCCTCCGTAGAAGATACTGTAATATGATTACTGCCCTGCCCTCTTTTAGAGAAAACGTACATAATTTTAGGTCTCTGGTTACATTATATTGAATTGCTAAAGAGAGAAGTTCATAAGTGTCAGTGAGCCCGGACAACAAGGTAATAGAATTGAGTGACATTAGCATCTCTCAGTGGGAGAAAAAGCATTTTCAGGAATGATTGCATCATGAGCAATGCAATATGGGGCTAATGAATTACTCTGCGATGAAGTATTAGTTTGTGATAACTCTTGTTCCTCTAATACCCAGTGTTTTGTAAAGACAGGGGTTCTGCTAATTCATTGGATGTCCCAATAATCTGTTCTGTACCAAAGACAAAAAGGCAGGAAAATGACATAGTATAACCTGATCTTGCCATATCCCAGAAACTAAACATGGCCAATACTTGGATGTGGTACCACCAAGAAAGACTCTGAAAAGAAAGGTAATAACAAACCACCTCTGTTGCTCAATTGCAACAGAGCCAGCTTGGTGTAGTGGTTAGGAGCATGGACTTCTGATCTGGAAAGCTGGGTTTGATTCCCTGATCTTTCTCCACATGCAGCCAGCTGGGTGACCTTGGGCTCGCCACAGCACTGAGAAAGCTGTTCTGACTGAACAGTAATATCAAGGCTCTCTCAGCCTTATCTAGCTCACAGAGTGTCTGTTGTGGGGAAAGGGAAGGGAAGGGGATTATAAACTGCTTTGAGACTCCTTCTGGTAAAGTGGCATATAAGAACCAACTCTTCTTTTTCCCTGGAAATCCCCTTGCTAGGGGTGCCATAAGTTGGTTGCGACTTGACAACATACATAAAGAAGAAAGCCCAAACATCATAGAATAATATCCAGCTAATTAGAATTGTACCCTAAAAAATCTGCTTTAACTTTGAAGAAAGAGGCTGATTCATATTTAAAATTTAAATTCATAGGTGGGAAGAAATGAAAGCATTACTGGAGGGAGAGAGAGAGAGACAGAGAGACAGAAATTCAGGGGGAAAGTAGAATTTAAGAGACTCCCCCACAAGGGACAGTACAGATTGAACCAGAACCTGTTAGTACGGCAGTGCTACTCCCATTAGTTGGATTCCTACTCTGCTATGGAAGTTTTGCTAGGAAGCTTGGAGTCAGTCCCAATCACTCAGCTGTGGTTAAGAGTGGTGGCTTCTAATCTGGTGAGCTTGGTTTGATTCCCCATTCCTCCACATGAAGTCAACTGGGTGACCTTGGACTAGTCACAGTCCTGATAGAGCTGTTCTCACATAATAGTTTTCTGCACTCTTAGCCTCACCTACGTCACAGGGTGTCTGTTGTGAGGAGAGGAAAAGAAGGCAATTGTAAGCCACATTGAGACTTCTTCAGATAGTGAAAAGCAGGGTATAAAACAAAGTCTTTTTCTTCTTCTAACTTACTTTGTGAGGTTGTTGTGAAAATAAAGAGAATGAAAGATGTTGTAAGCCACTTTGGGTCCCCATTGGAGAAAAAAGCAAGACAACATAAAAATTTGAACAATAGAGAAAAGCTTTCTCCAGTGCTTTGAAAGCATTAACAACACATAATAATACTACAAAGATATTAAAAAGCCATAGGAATGCCACGAAATTCCAAATCCAAATGATGAACCAGTAAATCCTGTGTTTCGCTCATGAATGCTTCCTCAGTGGATCCCAAGAAAAACTTTACTGCACAAGTGCCTCCAGGCGTCAAGATAATATTCACATCCTAATGAGTTTCTTCATAGTTTAATTACAGTGTAACAACTTCTAAACATATAAAAGACCTTCCTTACAGTCTTTAGTCCAGATTGCAGTTTACTTAAAGCCAAATTGCATGCTTTTAAAAGAAAAAATAGTAGTCTGTGCTCTCTTTGTGCTGTCTTTGATATGATGGCTGTTTTTCTTTCAAACATTTCATTAATTTTACAAGATAATGTCAGGTGTATCCATTCAAATATTAAATTTTAATCATACATGCCTTAAGAATGACCCTAAATAGCTGAAATATAGTAAATTTCCTAATGGTCTTGAAATGCATTTTTAATGCTTTATTCTTGTTTCTTAATTGTTTCTTCAAGAGTTAAGAATTTTGTGGCTGCCTTCCAAAGCAGGGAAGCTTTGCTGGCTCTTTTGCAAATGTGGGTCATGGAACAATAACAATTTTTAAAAATTACAATGGCTTTAAACGTTGGTAGTGAATGAAGAAACATACCAAGCCCTTTTTAGTGGAGACTGTAAATGCTATCAGATCGGCTTATCTGTGGGATTTATGTATCTAGATATTTATATACTCCTGTTTTCTCCCTGGTGGGGACCAAACTAACTTAAAGAATCCATTTCCCAACCTTCATTTTACCCCTACAGCAAAAAAAAAAAAAAACATGTGAAATGTTAGGGTAAAAGACTGAGAGTGAATGGCACAAAATCACCCAGAAGTTTCTTGGCAGATTAGGGACCTGAACCTGCATTCCTCAGATCCTCATCCAATCAGGATCCTAGACTTCCCTCACGAATCAAAATGCCACTGGCCGATTGGTCTTAAAAGCCATTGTTTCCAGAGAGGATTTGCTGCGTATGTCATTGCCCTTACTGAAGCTCTAACAGTGGCACATACGCACTGTCACGGTTTCCTGATGACATAGAGGTCCAGTATGTCTGTTTACTCTAGAATGGGAGAGCAACATCCAGAAGCCTGCCCTTGCCCTGAGACAGAGAACAATGTGTTTTAAATTGATCTGGAAGTCACCACAGAGAATAAATAAAATAGAAACAATAAAATCTACCCCTCTACATATTCAAATTGTTCCAAAATATATGTTATGATTTGTGATGTTTGGGTCACAGTTCCCCAACCTAACTTTGCCATGAATACTCAGATATCAGGAATTGGGGGGGGGGGGGACATTTTTAAAGTACCTGTGGTCCCAGCTCAGAATAGGACCAGATCATACAGAGAGAAGTGGTGTTACCCCCCCCCCCCAAACACACACACACCATTTTCCTGACCCCAAATGGCCCTGGACAATGTTATTTTCCTGGGTAGGCGGCTGGGCACTTAATGGTAGAAAACACATGCAGTCTCACAATATGGCATATAATAAGTCCCTGGGGCTGTTTTAAGGATGCCAGTGTCCAGAATCCCCCAGAATTATAGCTCACCTGCAGACTAAGGCAATTAGTCCCTTGGAGAAAATGGCTAGTTTGAAAGGTAGACTCTATAGTATCATGATCCCAAATCCCGCCCACTCCCAGCTCTACCCTCAAATCCCCAGCTATTTCCCAACCCAGAGCTGGCAACCCTAGACTGTGGGGAAAAGAGCATAGAGGAAAGGGTGAATATCCTTTTCTCCTTATTCTTCCATCCCAATCCAAATCACAATCCCAGGCCCTTGGAAAAATGTTCCCACATATCTGAGTGTTGGTGTCAGTCACATTAGGGGAACACCAGCCCTCACATTTCAGATCGTAATGTGTAGTTTTGGCCATCCTCCTTCATCTTCTGAGGAAAAAGAAGTGGACAGTTAGTGGGTGAGTATCCCCAAGGAATTGTTTAAAAGGAATCTCTGCAGGGTACCATAGCAGCCTCATTCATTCTTAGGTTTCTCTCTACATCAGGCTTTCTCAACCAGAGTTTCGTGAAACCCTGAGGTTTCTTGACAGACCCTGGACAGGTTTCCCCAATGGGTGGGAGTTAATTAATTTTTAATATATATTTTAAAATTTGTTAAATTTGGGTGATATGACCATATATAGTTGTGTCAACCCACCCTCCCCTACCAAAGTAGCCATTGAAGTTCCTGGAGGGGGTGGGAAAGGGAGACCCCTGGTGGGCGTGTACAGAATCATAGAATCACAGAATCACAGAATCATAGAGTTGGAAGGGGCCATGCAGAACATCTAGTCCAACCCCCTGCTCAATGCAGGATGAGCCCAAAGCATCCTAAAGCACAACTATGCTTCCAACCATATTCTGCATGATCACCTGAAGAATGTTTCAAGGGTTTCTCAATGGTAAAAAGTTGAGACAGGCTGCTCTAAACGAATCCTCATGATCCCTTGAAAGCTGCTATGGAGAAATGCCCAGTATCTCAGAATTTATAGTATATCAGAGTTGTCAGATCTTCCTGGCTACCTGTGGGGATAGGGGGGTATGTTTGTAGATCCCAGTGGGGAGACTCATGGAGATTTGGGGATGGAAGCTGGGGAGGACAGGGACCTCAGCAGGACATAATGTTTTAAAGTCCACCCTTCAAAGCATTCCTTTTCTCCAGGGGAACTGATCTCTGCAGTATGGAGATGAGCTGTAATTCCAGATCCCACCTGGAGACTGGCATCCTTAGTTCCAACCTTGCCTTGCCATTTATTCTTCTTGGGGGAAAGCCATCTCCTGCTCATTGACATTATGGTAGTCAACAACAGGTAAAAACACTCCAGTTTCTCCATAGTTGTAAATGTGTTTAATCACTTCCACGTTTTCCCTGGAAGTGATAGGGTGTCATCTTCTGACAACATCCTCACAGGCCACCACTCCCCTAGATTGCCACTATGGCTGGCAATTCCAACCAACATCAATCCTAATTCAGCCATGTTTATCCAAGAGAAGTAAAGGGAGGGGCCCGCTGTAGATCCCAAAGTGCACAACATGCTAGTTTTGACAGAAACTGACAAATATAAAGTGGGGACTGAAGAAAAGAGACAGGGCCTTTGAGTAGTTAGTACTGTGATGCAGAATGCTGAAGCTTGAGTCCTTCAGCAGGAAATACTCTTTACAAATAGAAAATAGCAGCAGAAATATTCAGAGAGAAGAAAGTAGCTCAGGAGTAATGGAAAATGGAGTATTGCTAAGCCTGGGACAGCCATAGATCTTCCCAGATTCCCACAGAAGCATAAATGTGACTTGCAAACAGTGCCTCTCCACAAGTGCCATCTAGGTAAACCCTGTTTCCCAGTGGCAAGGCAATTTATTTGCTAACTCTTTTTGTTAATGCTCTTATGCAAACAAGTAATGGGAAATGAAGTAAATGGTCGTGCTCAAATGGGTCCTGCACAGGCCCATGTTTGTCACCAGATGCTACTGCTTTGAAACTTATGTATATTTTTCAGAGCTGTGTGATGATCTAGGTTTATTCAAAGCTAATTTCTGCAATTTTATACCAGCTGCAGTTTTAGCTGTGTTCTCACCTCCTATGGCATGTTTAAAAGGAGGTGATTCCACAACATCTCCGATTTCTAAACCAGGACATGATGTCCCTATTTAATAATTAAAATGAATTGCTTCAGGCACAAAAACCTTAGGCCTGGGTGAAAAGAGAACGAACGTGCAAGGTTGATCATTCTTTCTTGTCTCCCTTTGAACTCCTGCCTTATGTCTTATTTGGTGCCATAACAACATTGCTTGGAAATTTCCCAAAATGGCTCTTTTCCTAGAGCGACGCTCACTATCTGCAATGTTTTCCTGTGGAATGAAACAGCAAGGCTAATGTTAGCCAAAAGTCTTTTTTCTTGATATCATAAGCAAATACTTTGTATCTAAAGCTAAGCAACTGGACACCAAACCCTCTTTCTGGGGAGGCTGCTTTGCCCTCTGTGACGCCGGAAGCAAATGAAGTGTGCACAAATGGGAACCTGCAGCAGTTGGCCTCCCTGGAAGGCCACGTTAGATGATGGGCATCAAATGACTGGACCATCGTCCATCACTCCCGTATTAAAATGGCTCCTTGAGAAATCTAGTTAATAGGTAGGATTATTGACAGTAAACACAGCACAGAATATTGAACATCATTTTTGCCATCACACCCTTCTTCCCAGTGCCCCCAGTATGGAATCCAGCAGCCCAAGAGACTTATGTTATGCATGAATTGATGCTCTCTAGACTCCTGAAATGAGAGCACCAATGTGAACAGGATAAGGGCACCACAAAGCCTCGTGGAAACTTCAGTTAACATTAAAAAATCTAGATGGATGTCTTCAGAGCTGGATCAGATTGATCTCATCTCTCATTACCAGCAACTTTCTTTGCACAAAAGATGCCAAAATCGGTAATTGGTCAAAGAGACCGTTTTGTCTCAGCATGTCAGCTTGCCTCCGCTGGCCTTCCAGAATTTTCACTCCATCTGCTTGTTAACCCTACTGGCTCATTGTCTGCTAAATGGGTCACCATAACCTAAAAAAGTATAATTTGCAGAGGTAATACAAAAGAGTCTACAGGGAAGGTATTTACCAAATAGCGGAATGGCTATCATCATCCCTCAAGCCCCAAAGAAATACACATTATAATAAGGATGAAGTCCCTGCAAACAATTGATATTTATGGTAACTTTCTTCTAAATTAGAAGAGGATGAAATGCAAATTTAATTGAAATAATTCCCTTGATTGTACCTGTGAAACGATGGAAAAGAAAACAACAGCCATTCTAGGCCCTTCTAAGTCCCTTAAGTTTATGGACTTAGAAAACCACAATTTGGTTTAGGATGCCACTGCAGGACTCGCATACTTTTAAAACATCAATCCAAGAGGGTACCAGTTGCAGTGATTATGGCCAACTGGACAATTAAAGGTTCTTAATTGCTTCTGGTCATCCTTACAAGAGACTACCGAGTTTTAAGAGATTTGAACCTGTGAAGCTACATTGTCCTCAGTCAGAATACAAGTCCATCTGTCCCAGTCAGTCTAATTTGATGAATGCCACCTCCCGTGGATTTCACACGGTGTTTCCCGGACAGCTGCCTAGCCACTATAATTGCTTGTTTTAAATAGACTTTTTGTATTATATTAGCTGTAAGCCACCTCAAGCAGGACTATCAAGAAGTATTCTATTGTAAATATGTACATAATTGAGTAACTATTGAATGCTGGACTAGAACTGAAGGAACCTGGGAAGTAATCCACATGAACCACTCCCATTATTCTTTCTCAATATAGCCTACCCTGCAGAATTATTATGGGGATAAAACACAAAGAGAGACATCATGTACTCTCTGGCACTCCTGGGAGGAATGGTGAGATTAGAAAAAGCAAGAGAAAAAGCATGATTGAACCTGAGACACTCATACAGAGCTTGCGTTCTGCCAATGAGGATTCACTAACTACTAAGTTCACTTACCACATAACATCTGTTCCTTGGTCCATAGTGGTCTGCTTTAGGAAAGGACTGGGAAAGACCTGGCAGAGCCAGAGGGATAGCAGCCAGATGTTTGAAGAGCCCATAGCATTGCTATGAATATTTTGGGGCATGCTTCAAAGCATTTTTCAAGGAGGGTCTCCTAGGCATTTGCTTGAGTCCTACTGACCCAACAACATCCACTGGTTCCCCTCAGACATGCCCCCCCATGACCTGAAGTAGCCTGACCTCCCTGACGGTTTGCCCAAGTTATCGTTCTATTTGAAGCCACTATTAGATTATTGTTGATATGTTATTTAGGACTGTGTTATGTGTCTAGACTGTTCTATCTATTACTCCTGCAATGTTTTCTGTGAACTGCCCTGAGCCGTATTGGGGGGGGGGGTGCAGTATAAAAATCGAATGAATGAATGAATGAATGAATGAATGAATGAATGAATGAACGAACCTGTATGACTGGTATTCCCTGTATTTGACCATTACTGTATGCAAAAGAAAATGGTTGTTAAATGAAATAAAATGGCAAAAACAGATTTGTGTTATACAAGCAGTGCATAAATATGAATAACATAAACCACAGGTCTCTAACAGGTAAATCATGAGCTACCAGTAGTTTGTAGAGTAGTTTAGGAATTCCCTAGAAAACTCAGAGAAACATTGTGAAAAGATCTGCTGTTCTTGGTTTGTTCACATTACATTTGTTTACATTACATTGTTTACAATTACATTATGTCATAGGACTTTTCCTCTGGGCTGCTTAATTGCTTAATTGTATTTCCAGTGTTTGGCCTAATTCTGTTTCTGGTTAAGTACAAAACATGCCAGGGTGACTGGATGAATGGACTCTAGCTCTCACTGAAAAACATGGATCTGCATTTGAAGTCTGTGAAACAGGTGGTCTTCAACCCACCTGTGTTTTCCCACACTGAGAAGTCTAGGAAAATTGTAGCAGACTTCCAGAAATCCTGGCTACATCCATACATTGTTGGATATTATTTATTATTATATTTATATACCACTCTACTCCTGTTGTGCTATAGCAATCATTCACCAACTGAATTGTCTCCATGAAGGAAAATCCAGTAGCAAACAATGGCTATAGCAGAACAATTTTGCTATTGTCAACTGCGTGTGGATCTAGCCCATGTCTTCTGTGATTGCCTCTGCTGGAAAGGATGCAAAACATTCACATTCAAAAGACATTTAATCAATCTGTTTTAGTACTTCTGCCTTTGTTATTTTGTTGCTTGAACAGTCCTCTGGAGAGATGGCATGTTATTCCCTCATTTTTAAAAAGAATTATTGTTTAACCACTTGGAGCTTGGTTGAAGCAGCTGAAATGTTTTGCATCAAATTAAGTAGGTAAACAAACCAAAATATGGCATGAGAGGGGAAAAGTTATTTAAAAAAATCTTTGCAGTTAAGGAAATCCAAGGTGAAAAATGCAGTTAGGATCAAGAAGGAACATATCATTCCTCTCATTAAAAGGAAAGATAAAAATAACCCCTTTGTTAAGAGAAAGCACAAATCACAAGCCCAGCAGTCTCCATATAATCTTGAGCACTTTCTGTATTTAATTTTCATTTTCGTGTAGTCAAAAATAGACAGACCTCTTGTGCTCCAGAAACAGCCTAAGGAAGCCCAGTCAGCAGGGAGAAAGTTTCCCATACCATGGAGTGTCCTTCTGCAGTCCTTGAAAGATGATGGCAAAAGGGAGGGGGGAGCTCTGACTACAAACTTTGTTCTCTTATGCACAGCAATAATTATCAAATATAATGTTGCAAACACTTTTGATATGCGAAATGCTGATTTAAGAACCCCAATCATACCCAAGACTGGATATAATGTACCTAACTTGCATATGTCATTCGGAACCCTAAATCTCGAAGAAGGGGTAAAGGAAGAGAACAGGGTGTTCTAGGATATTTTGAAGAAGGTTAATCTGAGTTTGCCTTCCTCATTGTTAACAAATAAAATCATTTCTGCATTCCCAGAGAACAAAATAAATTGTTTAATGATTTGTAACATTTAATTTCAAAGAAACTTCAATCTGTGAAATAATACCCCTGTTGACTGATCCTATAAGATCTCTATCATTCTTTACTCCTTGGAGAAAGTATGAGATACAAATATAACAGGTAAATACTTTATATTGTTAAAATAATCATATTTTAGTGACTATCTTGGTGTAGTGGTTAGGAGTGCGGACTTCTGGTGAGCCGGGCTTAATTCCACGCTCCTCCACATGCAACCAGCTGCGTGACCTTGGGCTCGCCACAGCTCTGATAAAGGTGTTCTGACCGAGCAGTAATATCAGGGCTCTCTCAGCCTCACCCACCCCACAGGGTGTCTGTTGTGGGGAGAGGAAAGGGAAGGCGAATGTAAGCCGCTTTAAGACTCCTTCAGGTAGAGAAAAGCAGCATATAAGAACCAACTCCTCTTCCTCTTCCTCTTCCATCTGTTATAGAAGGAGAAATGTTGTCTTAAATCTTTATATAAAAACTATTCATCATATATAACGAACATTCTAAATGAGAGTAAAAGAAATAGGAAATGAAAAATTTAGCTTATATCCTTATCATCCTTATCCATTGTTGTTTCTCTATATATTTCTGAAACAGCCTAGGGGGTGGGGCATGTCCGGCTGTCCAAGATGGAATAGGGCCAATCAGGGTGTAGCCAGCTTTGTCCTGATTGGCCCTGTCCCTGCAGCTCCCGCCCGCTGGCCCTGGATTCTAACCTCTTTGCTCTCAGACACCTGGAGCCAACAGCAGGTGAGAGGGCCCTGGGCAAAGAGTTGTGGTGGAGGGCTTGCTAACGAGGGCTTCCTGGCCTGCTAGGCTTGACCAGCTCATGAGGGCCTCCCAGCCTGCTGACTGCCTGCTAACAGAGCTCTGTCTCGGCCCTGCTAACAAGCTGCCCAGCCCCTGCCCACCCCACTTAATTTGGCTGTGAGCGGCAGCACAAAGCCACCTTAAGCTGCCTGGTTAGGGGCCAGAGGAGGGGGCCCTTTCAAGGCCCGTTCTTAGGCTTAGTTTCATAATAATTATATCACTAGGAAAACTCTTTATGTCTACTATTAAAGTTTGGATTTAACAAGGATAATTTGCTGGCTGTAAAGGTAAAGGTAAAGGTATCCCCTGTCCAAGCACCGGGTCATGTCTGACCCTTGGGGTGATGCCCTCTAGCGTTTTCATGGCAGACTCAATACGGGGTGGTTTGTCAGTGCCTTCTCCAGTCATTACCGTTTACCCCCCAGCAAGCTGGGTACTCATTTTACTGACCTCGGAGGGATGGAAGGCTGAGTCAACCTTGAGCCGGCTGCTGGGATTGAACTCCCAGCCTCATGTGCAGACAGCTTCAGACAGCATGTCGCTGCACCTTACCACTCTGCTCATAAAAATTTATATATATTATGTATATTACTCTGTTATACTTTACTCATAGAAGACCAATAAGTAAAAGAGTGAAAGTGTGGGAGTTTACCCAGCAGCCATATTTTTGTTCTGCAATAATTTGATTCCTCTATGGTAGAGGTGTTTTGCAACTTTTTCCTATCTGGTCTCCTGTGTCTTTAAGAACACCGCAACATCATCGACCACTGAATCTATTGCCCTATTCCACATATGGCCTTTGACTAGAGTGCCAGATGGTTGGGACAGCATGTTACATTTGTGCCCCTCCTAGCTTTTCCCAGCTTTTGTCTGACCTTTCTCAAACTCACTTGGCTCTAATATTTTTGGAAAGTTTGCAACAAAATCTGTAGGGCTGCCAGGTAGTGGCAAAGTTTGGGTTTTCCTGGCTCCTACCCACACAGCAGCCAATCCATTGCCCTAGTACAGCCATTTCCTTTCCCTGTCATTAGGCCCTGTTTCTTTTTTTTAAAGGTCATCAAATACTGTTTTACTACTATAGTATTATACTTCTATCTATATCAGCTTCCCTGAATTCTCAGCTTACATTTAAACAATAGTTTTTGAGTTTTTATGTTGCAAAGGTATAAGGGAAAAGCCATATCACCACAAGAAAAGAGGCTAGAGACCCCTCTCTTACATAATAAAGCCTGGTAATTCAAAGAACCTGATGTACATATTGGTAAACCAGAACATCACACACAAACACCAACCTCCAGGGAAACTGGTTGTTTGGAAGCCCAATGGCTGCTATGCTGTAACTGCCACAGCAACCAAGAGATCTGGTTCCATGCAGAAAACAACATGATAATGGGAAAATCACTCTGAAGACAATAGGGGTCAGTGTGGAACAGTGGTTAAGGTGTTGAATCACAGCTAAGCCAACCTAATTTCAAATCCTCATTTGCCGTGTTACTCAGTGGATGACGACGGGCCAGCCATACACTCTTAGTGTAACCTACTTCACAGGTTTGCAGTTAGAATTACAAGATCAACAAGAGAATTATGCGTTCCTTAGAGGAAGGAGTAATATATATATATATATATATATATATATATATATATATATATATATATATATATATATATATATATAAAATGAATATATATACAAAGGGGGAAAAAGGATGCTGACCAAAAATTGGCATTCACAGCTGCTGAAACCCGCTTGAAATGGCCACTTTACAAAGCTTACAAAAAGAAGTTTCGGCTCAGTCTTAAATTAATCACATTTTTGTTTCCATAATTCTTCAACTCCCTGAGTAAAGGTTCTCTTCTTCTCCCACCCCAAGTATGTGGCTTTGCTTCTCTTTTCTCTGCCAATGAGCTCACATTTGCTAAAATTATAGCCTTTCTCTAATGGGGTAGTATGAAGAAGGGATATCTATTTTTAAAGGCATTTTAAAGAGATAGCTAGCTTTGCCCTCTAATGTTTTCCATAAAGCCTTGGAACCAAGTCATGTATTGACTTCTTGCTCGGAGTTCCTGTTAACATTCTGAGAGGAGAGCGACTTTGAATGTAAGGAGTAAAAAAGAATGGTCAGGTCTACTTGCAACCAGGAGACCTACCTCTTCATTCTTTGAGGTGAGAAATGACCTGCAAATTCATTTTCTTGCTAGTATTGTGTTATAACATTGGACTCCTTAATATATTAATAATTTTAGGCACATAATATCTCACAGAAATGTCAATTGTAAGTACTTGTACAAATGCAGTGTCCAAACAACAGAGAGTTTTGGAGGCCCGAATATTTGCATCCAGAATTGACTATGGCTTCAGTGGAGGTGTTTACAGACACCCTGGTAACCTAAAATAACTTATGCACAGTGATAAAATACTTAATTGTTTTATATGGACTCTGATACCAAGGCCTGCCACAAACCAAGATGCCAACTTTGTTCTCATATAAAGCCTAGCAATGCCATCACTAGACAAAGTAGCATCAGCCATACCATCTCAGGTTCATACTTCTGCTTATCTTCTAAAGTGATTTATGCCGTCATGTGTCAGCACATCATAGGCACATTGTGAGAAAATGCAGTTTGGTTCATGGCATGCCCAGTTCATGAACACAAATGCTTGGCTTAGCTGCCAAATGGTTTCAGCTCTTTTGCATGCTGGCAACACCAAACTCACATGGGATCTCTGACTGACTGTCCTCTACCTACCGTCCAAATTTCATGAGGATTTAAGTGTCTGGGTGCTGTCTATGCATAGAAGGTACCCCCAAGAAAGTGCTTTCTGAGGAAAACACAGGTGAGAGTTCATTAGGTTCAGAAGTTTATAGAATGAATCTTATGCAAAGTAGAGACATGAAAGCCACAGATGACATCTGCAAATGCTCTTGTATATGACCACCAGTTGTGCCCCTCTTGAAGTTTGGTAAGTATTTAGATTGAGTGGAGACACTCTCTCTGGAAATGTATCCTTTCACCAATCACCACAAACAGCTTGAAAAGTCATGGAAAGTTCATGTTGGTTGATCTGCCATGAATAACTGCCCCAAATTCATCATGAACTTTCATTTGTGGGCCAGTTCATGCACATCACTTTCTACCCCATGCAATGCCTTTCCACCCTCTGCACAGGACAAACAAGCCAGTCCCTACAATAAAGAATAAATGGACATAAATCTGACATCATAAAACACAGCATGCAAAAACAGTAGGGGGACATTTTAATTTTCCAGCACATTCAGTTGCTGACCTAAGAGTAGCATTTCTTTTACAAAAGAATTAGAAATGGACATTAGAGAGACCACTGAATTTCAACTGATAATGAAACACAAGAAAATGCATTCTTCGGGACTGAATGAAGAACTATATTTCCTGTTTAATTATCAATGCTGATTTCTCCACACCTACTACCTGTCTGCATATCACATCTAATCCAAATGTGCCTGCTGTTGTCTTTCACCTGCTACTGTCATTTGCCTGATATTGTCATGTGGCATCTGACAGAGCTCGGTGGGTTCTGAAGGGCTTATAAAATGGAGCTCTTCTACCAGGCATTTGGTTGAGACCAGGCCAGTGACTGGAGTTATCAATCTGTGGATCCCACCCTGTTTTAACGATCCAGACCCCTGGATTACTAGGGTCATCTACTCAGGCTCTAGGCTGGAAAAGTTACTGTTTTTTAAGAGGTTAAGAAATTATGATGCTGCCATCTATTTCTTGTATTGTTTAAGGGGTTTTTATGGGCTTTTATATTGTAAATTTAATTGGTTTTATAGTGGAAACCACCACAAGATGGCTAATTGTGAGTGGCGGCATAAAAATCCAAATATAAATAAATAAATCACTCTTCAGGATATAAAGGCTGATGGATGATCTTGTCTTTTAAGGTGCTACTAGACCCTTGATCTTTTCTATGGACATTTGTAGCTATTCATGTCATTTATAAACCATGTTTTTCACTAAAACTCAAGTGAGACTAGAAAATATTCAATCAAGCAGCGTAACATATGCAGGAAAGTTTAAGGTATCCACTATACAATGTAGCAAGAGTCAGATTACAGACTGCAAAAACAATGCAAAAGAACAAAAAAAATACACAACTGATTCCCTGTTATGGAAAGTCGATTACAAAGGCAGAGGACAATGCAGTAATATTTAGGTAATATATAGAATATACTTTGCAATAGCCTACAATCCTATTCCCTTATAAGATCACTCTCTTGAGCTGTTCATTTCTACTACTGTTCTAATCCCTTTATAAAAATGCCTTCATAAAACATTTCTGTTTTGCATATTCTACCTAACAGGTAGGCTATTCCACCAGGTGGGAGCCTCCACAGAAGATCCCTTTGTGGGTTGGCACCCTCAGAAGGTTTTGTTCAGATGAGTGAATCTGTCATGGCAGAGCACAATAGTATCCCTGCCAATCTGTGGGTCCAAAGTCATGAATGATTTTGTGAGGGATGGCCAGTGTCTTAAATAGAATGTGGCAACTGACTGGTAACCAACAGAGTGACTGCAGAGTGGATGTGATAGGCATGTTGTACCTAGTTGGATCTACTTGTGTATATAAAGTGCTGTCGAGTTGTAGATGACCTATGGTGATCCCAACAAGGGGCTTTCAAGGAAAGTGAGAAGCAGAGGGGGTTCCGCATCTGCCTTGCTCTGCAAAATCTTCCCTGGTGGTCTCCTGCTTAGCTTGCAAGATTTGAAGAGAGGGGGCTATATCATATGGCTTTCTCTCCCCTTAACCCATTTACTCAGTGGTAAATATGGCCATCACATTGACGCCTGAAGTTGGGCCTCCATCAATTCAGTGAGCACCATTCTGGTCTAGCATCAGCTTCCTCCACAAGTCCCCTTCCAGGCCATGGTCTTGGCAGGCCACGTTCATGGTTGTCACCACATTCCTAAGGCACCTTCCCTGCTCATGTTTGAGCTGTTTAAGGTGGCTTATATCTGAGGTTTTTTCCCCACAACATGCCACTGCATGCCATCGGAAAAGAAGGGAAGACAATGCACCGTTCTGTCTCTCTTTTACTCCACTAATTCTCTTTTGTTGCTATTTCTGGCTTCCTCTTCAATTAAAGGGAACCTCTATGTTCTTCCAGGCATGCTTTGGAACATGCAGACATTAGTGCCAGAGATGTAAATGGAAGATGAATGAAACTAGGACAGAGCCCAGGGAAATCAGCTCATCTCTAATATGAATTCAGATCCCCTTTTGGGGGCATAATATTCAAGTCAATTTTCGCTTTGTGTGAACTAATGTAAACAGCACCAATTCAATTTTCATGGCAACATCAGAAGTACATAAAATTCATTTTCTAAAACCCCTCTCATGTTCAAGTATCAGGTTTAGAATAAAATACACAAAAAATGCAAGTCATTTTAAATTTTGCTTTATGTCAGACAGAGACACCGCACCCAAAAACGATGGAGAAATGATAAAAATATGCAAAAACCTGGTTATTATCCTACCTTTAGGATGTGGAGGGCACACAGAGTTTTCTCTTTTCTCCCTGCATTGCCACATTCTCCTCTGATGCCCAGAAAGATCAGTCTCAGGGTCTTATAATACATCCAGAAGAACAGCCATGTTGAGGGATAAGAGGATGAAATGGACCTTCTCCCCTCAGGGCAGCGGTTCATACAGAACACGGCAGAAGAACAATTACAACTCCTTGTCTTTCCTCATTCCAGCTCCCCCAACCCTAGACCCCTCACATGGGGACAAGGACTTAATGACCGATCCCTCCAGAAGTCAGAAAGAATCATGGCAACAGAGAGGAAGTCAGGGAAACTGCAACCTTCTTCATACAGAAGAGTAGGATACTGCCAGTGTCCTGCTGTTTGCTAAATCTGGATTTTTATGTTTTAAAACAGCTCATTTGATAAGGGGAATCTTGTCTGGTGCTTGCATACGGATGACATGCTTCCCCTCTGTTCATAATAGTGATCAGTTTGCAAGTCCCTTGTTAGAAGGGTTTCAAACCTTAAAATGTATTTTCGCTACATCTGTATAATACAGACAGAGGAACATAGGTGGAGACATAGAGATATAAAACTCAGAGTCTCAGTGTGCTTAGTATGCTTCTGAGGATAAAAGCTTTCTTTTTTTTAAAAAAAGGAAATAGTAATTATCACTTTGTATTGCCAAAAATATGTTGCAGCCAGAGCAGACATGCCTCATACAGCTTATGCTTCCTATTTTATAGTAATGAAAGGGCAGAATTCACACTGTGATGTTTAAAAATACTTTGATGGCAATTAAATATACTGAAGCGCCACTTTGCTCATGCTTTTCACACCAGGGGGTGCTGCATTGACTGTGAAATGGGGAGTTCAAATAAATCTTAATGGATCTGGCGTCCCATTTAGTTTGATTACTCTGACATTTTTTGCCCTGTGATAGGCAGAATCAGGGCTTAGTGGAGCAACAATATTCCAAGGGAGGCTTGAATCAGCCATAATAACCATACAACATTCACTCTGAAAGATATTGTGTATTATGAGCAATATGGGTCTCTAACAATTTTTTTACAGCCTAACAATGTATTCACTTTGTAGACATGTCTTCTTAGACAACAGGAAACTATCCTCTTTGGAACTGCCATGGACATATGTGCCAGTATCCAAAGTCATGCTCAAACAGGTGCCAGGGAATGCTACTATGTCACAAATATTTATTAAAACCAATGGGGCATATTGATGGCTCCTCCCCCCCCCCCCTCAGGAGCATTCTGACAAGAACTTGAAAAGGTAGGGTGAGCTGAGATTGTGAGCCTGGTCCAGGGTCGCCCAGCAAGCTTCTATGGCCAAATGGGGATTTGATCCTGGGTCTGCCAGACTCTTGACTGATACTCCACAGATCTTCTAGCCATTGTTTCCCACTGAGGGAAATAATCCTTGACTGTTTTTTTCAGAATCACAGAATCATAGGGTTGGAAGGGGCCACACAGGCCATCTAGTCCAACCCCCTGCTCAACGCAGGATCAGCCCAAATCATCCTATCATTCAGCTATCACTCTGGTCAACAATCAGCAATCCATATCTTTTAGTTCCCAGAATCTGGAGAACTCTTCCTTGTCATGCAGCCTAGCAGTGTTTTCATTACTTGATATGTCTTTCAAAAGTTATAGTAGTGATTATATGGGGTAGGGATAGTGCTGCTTAGGGAGTCATGGCCTGGTCTGGTCATAGGTGTCTTTGCCAATTGCCCAGCCAGACAATGAACCAATAAAGTGGCAGGCCTTTAAATATTACAGCCGGGCCATCAGGCAAATGGATGGGAAAGCTTTTCTCACTTCAACGCTCTAACATCTATAGCGCAATTATATGGATGTAGTTTATGTCTTTCCTATTATCACCCTTCCTTAAATATTTTCTTATTACAGCTGCACCCTGTCTTACTGCTTTAGGAAGGACTATTTTTCAACCTACAGCCTCGGCTTCCAAGAAATGAGGTTTACATTCTCAAAGATTCACATCTTTCCTTGGCTGGTGTCCCTTAATTCTATCAGCTCATCTGTCAGTTTCAAGAGCTCAGAACTGGCAGCTTAAACCTTGCACTACTTCTGCTATTTCAGTGCAGTTGCTGCTGTCAGTTTTAGTCATGTAATCATCAAGGTTTGGTAGGTGTTCCCTTGAATGCAACTGTTAGCAAGCTTCGGGATATATCCCACATGGTGCTTTTATTCACAAATGTGTAAGTTTGGACACTGTTGATCACATTATTCCCTCTGTCTTGATCGGGGGCATGTTCAAGGTTTCTGTGTAAGGTAATTTTGCTATGGAAAATTATCATTTCTCTGTAACAATCTGCTCCTTTGCAGCAGGCACTTAGCAGCCACAGAAGCAAGAACAGCGCAAAGCCTGAACCAACCCCAGCTCAGCACACTAAAATCCAATCTTTCTCCCCATTTTAGATGCCCCAGAACAAAGTGATAGAAGCCAAATGTATCACTCCTCGGTTACTGCCATCTAGCATTATTTTTCTTCAATTCT
Organism: Paroedura picta; assembly: GCF_049243985.1. Lineage (NCBI taxonomy): Eukaryota > Metazoa > Chordata > Lepidosauria > Squamata > Gekkonidae > Paroedura > Paroedura picta. Next base: position 85,703,221 of record NC_135375.1, on the reverse strand, counting down.
ATCAAAACAATAACAGAAAAGCAGCCATTGTGGTTAAGTAGTTAGAGCCTTGGACAAAGACCTGGGAGATGTAGGCTTAGATATCCAGTTTTTCTTAAAGCTCGCTGGGTGACCTTGAGCTAATTGCTCTGTCATGTGCCTTGCATAAAATTCTTAGAACGTTTCCACACAAGGAATCTGCCTCTGTACAGCTTCTGGTTGCTGGCAGGTTTTAGAGCCTCCTCCACATGATATTGCCTGCATCCTGAGCTTGTCCAGGGGTTAGCTCAAGTTTTGGCTAGATTTGCCTCAAGATGAGAGATTTGCCACTTTTTAATCTTGTGTCCAGGGGCCTAGTTCTGGCACTGAAATCAATAGGAATTAAATTATTTACTTGGTTATATTTTTATATTCATGCCTAAATTGGCTCCTAAAGAGGCTCATGAGATTTTTTTTAAAATAACAAAAGGTATTGAATACAGATTAAAGAAGGGGGTCCTCAGTTAAACTGGATCTCTGAATGATGGCAGACCTCCTGAAGGGTTCTCCTCTTCAAAGGATGGTTCCACTTAGGGTAGAAGCTGGAGGTAGGAACTTTTGAGCCAATTATTCTGAAACATTTCATGATGTGAGTGTTACAAAATCTTTGCTAGAAAGAAAGAAATAAGGCTGGATTCACTGACTGGTGGAGATTATGACAGAATAAGTCCAACCGGCACCCACCCAAGAAATGCCCTGGAATGTATGCTCCTTTGCATAGGATCGAAATGGACAAGGAAACTGGGTTGCACTTGATTACCTGAAACTCCTCAAGTTGTCAGCAGCTACTGGATCTGATCACTTTACCACCTCCTTTATTCGTGAATGGATTTTTCTTCATTACCACCATGCTAATATTTCCTTGCAGGGGAAGCAGGGTTTCATGTTGACAAGATTAGGCAACGGTGCTGCTGATATATGAGAAGTATTAAGGATGCCGTTTCTTACTAAGAGTCAGATTTGTACTCCTTCATCCGAGTGTAGTGTTCCAGTTTGTTTTGATTTAAAGAAGTCTCCTGTAAAGGAAGATTAGGGAGGCACGTTGGGGAAAGGTTTGATACAGGAAGCTGCGTCATCACTAAGAGTGCCCGGAGGATTTATTCAAAAAATATGTGATAAATAATAGACAATCTAAAAGAATTGGTGTTGTATTCACATACATTATGTTGTTTATTTAGTTGCTCAAAGGTATAATGTATCCAGCCAACATGTTAACAGTCGGGGGAGTACATTCCTTATGCTCTACGGAGGATGTTTTGATTTCAAATGGAAATTCAAGAACATCATTAATATGGTGATAGTTTATTGTAAATCAACAGTGAGTTTTCCATGCCTAAACAATGCTCACTGCAAATCTGCACAGAAAGACTAATAGATAATTAACAGGAATTTATCACTTCATGTGGAGGAATAGCGATTAAGAATACCCTCTTGTTCGTTTGCGTCTCTATTTCTCATTAATGGTTCTCCACCTCTTGTTCTTGGGCTGGTCAGTTACTTTGCACTGTGTGAATTGATGTAATTGTGTAAATAACTAATACAGGACTCATGCTCCCATGTATGACAGTGACTTATGTGTCATACTGATTTATTGACACACAAATGCATCAATTTAATGGGGAAATTTCAGTGCTGGAAAATAAGAACTGACATGAAGGTCTACAATCATGGGTTCAATAACACAAGAGAGACTCCAAAGAAAATTTTGAAAAAGTCAGGAAAAGTTGAAAACTTCAGAATGAGAAATCTGAAACCATCCCAAATGAGATGCTCATTTGAACTGGCACGCTAGGAAATATTGGGCAGGAACTGAGTCAGGACCTTCCCAGAATGGGAATATTGTTTTGGCATGCTTTGGCATGCCAGTTAGTGTGCACTTCCTTCTCATATGTCTTTGCTTCACCCAGCTATTAACCTCCTAGGAGTTGGCTCTCCTCTTACCAGGGCTATGGTGGTGGTAGAAAGTGCTATCAAGTCACAGATGGTTGCCCCTCATGGAGTTTTCAAGAGAGGGACATTCAGAAGTGGTTTGTCATTGTGTGCTTCTGAAGAGAAATGCTGGTTTTCTTTGGTGGTCTCCAATCTAAGCAGCAACCAGGGCCAGTCCTGCTTAGCTTTTAAAATCTGATGAGATATTGGCTCAGCCTGCACTATCCAGGTCAGGGCCACCAGGGCTATAACATACTCCAATTTAAATACTATTATCTATCTCTATGCACTTAATAACAACAACAAAAAATAAATGAAGGTATCACACCCTCTAAAGAACACTCTTAAATTGAACAATGGGTGTGATCTGGTTTTTAGTCAAGGCAAGTTCCCCAAAGAACTTTCACTAGTCTTTTTTTGAAACCCATTTTTTCCTGCATTTTGCCCACAAGGGACCATAACATCCACCTTGAAATTTCACAGTAGGTGAATTTATTGGCTGAATTGTATATTTTTTCAACCCCACATGTGGGGTTGGTGTCCACAGAAAAACCCAGCTAACTGAAGAAGACAATTTCCATCAAGTTCTTCCTCCAGTTACCGACCTCTATCTCCCCCATCATACTGTTCCTGGTGGTTTCCATTTTGGGGGTCATGTTTCTGTGCAGCTTAGGGTAGGGGCTTAGCAAAAAAGTGCTGTGTGGCTCATCCCCCTGTCAGCAAGGACTTACTGCAATATCCAAGACATTAGATCTAGGCTTCCTTTATCAGTAACACACACAAAAAAATGGCAGGATCCCACCCATAATTCATATGTTGTACAGTAAAAAGAACTGGGTAAAGTGAAACACACACTCAGTGTTTGGTATGAGATAGCAAATGAAATTTCTCAGGAATGTGACTTTGGATGTACATTGATCAATAGTGACCCTGATGCAAGACATTTAAATGAAGCCTGTATTTTGTTCTGTGAATGGTCCTTTTCCCCATGCAGCTGAATCTTGTGTGCATTTGTAGGTGAGTGGAATAGCTGATTCTGTGTATGTAAGAATTTTTGCATCTGAGTCTAGGAACACCAAGTAATTAGTGTCATACACTTTTGCTTAGACTGCTAACAGAGATTTCATTAAAAAGCAATTTGGTTCATGAGCACTCAGCATCCGGAGCAAGTTTCTTTAAAAAAAAAATAGAACTCCAAATCTGCCTCCCCCTTCCTTTCTTCCCTTAACAAAAGATTTATCCAGCATTTTACATCATATAAGAGTCTTCCTTCTTTATGTGTGTCCTTACTATTAACGTTCATGTTTTTATCAGAATCTCATTAAGCATAATCACAGCTATTACTAAGATTTCATTTCTCCTATGAACAAGCTGAAGATCACTAGACAGCATAAAAAGGTGGCATAAAAATATTGTAGATAAAATAGACCAGAAATGCTACTCTCTTGGACTGAGATTTTCTTAACTAATACAAGAGTTTTAGATCTCTCTTTTACTGGAAATCCACTCTGAAACATTTGCCTGTTTTTTTTTAAGAATGGTTTGAAAGCACACAGTAAATCAAAGAGAATACATGGGAGGAGTGGATTGATGTTTGTTGTAAAGGGTACCAAAGAGAATTGTAGGTCTTAAGTGTTCGGCAAAAGGAAGATAAGGCATGCTTCTCAACTAATTCTAGAAAGGAACGCTGTCTCAAACTGAAGGGTTATCTGAGTGGAGACTGTGATATCGAATTTGGTAGAAAATTAGAATGGGTATTCTTTACAAGTGTTCGGAGCCCTAATGGCCTAATTTTGCATATAAGGCAAGTATATAACATCCTCCCACCTTTTGCTTCCACAGCAGTTACTTTGGTTAGAATCATAGAATCATAGAATTGGAAGGGACTTCATTGGTCATCTAGTCCAACCACCTGCACTTTGCAGGACACTCACATCCCTATCGCTCATCTACGGTAACCTGCCACCCCCTTGAACCTTCACAGAATCAGCCTCTCCATCAGATGGCTGTGTTTAAAAATTTCCAAAGATGGAGAACCCACCACCTCCTGAGGAAGCGTGTTCCACTGAGAAACCGCTCTGTCAGGAACTTTTTCCTGATGTTTCCTGATATTTAGACAGAATTTCTTTTGAATTAATTTAATACCATTGGTTCTGGTCCATCCCTCTGGGTCAAGAGAGAACATCTCTGCTCCATCCTCTATATGGCACCCTTTTAAATACTTGAAGATGGTTATCACATCCCCTCTCAGCCATCTCCTCTCCAGGCTAAACAGACCAAGCTCCCCCAACCTTTCTTCATATGTCTTGGTCTCCAAACCCCTCACCATCTTTGTTGCCCTCCTCTGAACACGCTCCAGTTTGTCTACATCCCTCTTCAACTGTGGTGCCCAAAACTGAACACAGTACTCCAAGTGAGGCTGAATCAGAGCAGAGTTAAGAAGGCAAATAACAACAACAACAGCATCATAATGCTTATTTTAGTCATGAGATATGCATACCCAAATAACTTAACCCAAACTATTTAACTTACTATTTAAGAATACAAAATTAGACTACATCAGGTACAATCATCTCTTTGCAAATGTACTTTTGTGCTTTTAGCATGGTTAAACAAAAATAATATGTTTTTATTTTGGAAGTCTATTTACCGCTAGACAGTTAGAAACATTACCAGCAGCAGCCTAGCACTGATGACGTGAACTAGCTGAACTATCTCAATCTCAGGCTTTCTTTGAGGCCAGAAAGCAAGCAACCACTCTTCTTGAAAAGAGTGAAGAGAATGGGGAGAGCAGACTGTGTGAGGACCCATGAGTATACATGATACTACACAAAATTTGAAGTTTGCAGTGCTTGGTTGCAGCAGTAATTTGTGCCCAGGAGGGCTGGGAGGGTAAAGGCAGCAAATGATAGTTGGAGCCAGAGCGGACAAGACAACTAAGACTGATGGAGGAGGGAGCTGACAGGATGCAAGTCATGGATGGACAGTAGGGTCAGTAAGGCTTTCATTTGTCCTTACTTTGACTGCAAAAGAAACAAGCAGCAAGAAGCTGAGCTTGACTACCCCTTTCCCCCCAAATGAAACAGCCGTCCCTGCTTGCTTGCTTCCTTGGTTCAATTTAAATTTATAGAAATGTATCCGTTTCCTTATGGCATGGCAACTTGGGAGAATAGATGCCTATTTTATACATTTCTGTCTGTGCCCTCTAGCTTTGTGTTCTTCTTATGGTTCTGCAGGCACTGACACAGATTGCACGTTCTGTGAGAGATCTTAAGAGTTTTATTTATTGCTGGCTGGCTTGTTTGATAGTTTATATCTGAACTGCAACTGGTCAAACCTTTAACACCTCAATTAGTGTAGGCTATTCAATGGCTCAGCCAGTATTTGGGCAATCTGACCAATATCCCACAGTCCCTGGTTCCAAGCTCACAGCAACAGTAAACATGATCCATGTCTGCCTACCAGAGTTGTGCTGAGAAATGCTGCACATAATGGCCATTCATGGATACTGGCTGATATGAAGGGTCAGGGATCAGTGACCAGCCACAAGGGGCATTTGTATCTGGACATCTGTTAGGGCTGCCAGGTGCCACCACACAGTTGGTGGTGGAGAGGGGTGCTCTCTGGGAACTCCCCCTGCACTTCTGTGAACCCAGAAGTGTGTCCAGCATGCTGACATTACCTGAAATTGAAGTTGGCATGTTGGAGATATCAGGAGCAATTGCTTTTTTGGAACAGTCTATGGTAAGAAATCAGATCAAACCATAAGAGTTTTGCCCAAAACCCAGAGTGTTCCCCCCAACAACCCTGGCATACCAATATCACTTATGGGTGATGTCAGCACATCAGGACATTCTCCCTGGTCCTTGTGAGTGCATGGGGGGGGGTGCAGGAGGATAAGTTCACTATGAAAGTGACTGGGGGGGGGGGTTCTCCCTGCTTTCTGAAATCCCCAAAGCAGAAGGGAGCAATGCCAGAGTGGGAATTCCCCTAGCTCAAGTGAAGGGTCTGGCCGCCCTAAAATCTGTAAAAAAAAAAAAAAATCCAGGGTCCTCTTGAACTATTGGCATATCCTACAGACCTGTTCACCCTTTTAAGTCATCTCAAGGACTTTTATTTAGGCTACCAATTTCCAGGTAGAACCAGGAGTTCTCTTGGAATGCCATCTCATCTCCAGATTACAGCAGTCCTCAGTTTCTGAGGCCAGTTTGCCAATGACAAAATTGTCAACTTCTCTATGTCCATTTCTCCCGTATGAAATAATCAGCCAGAAAGCTACATATAGCACCATCACCATCTGTACTTTTCAAGATTTAGGGATGACACTTTTTCTGTTTATTCCTGATTTTTTAATACGACAATATCAGTTTGGAATTTTTTTCCCCCCAGGTTTGGGAATTTGAGGACCATTACTTTTATTAGGAGAACCAATCTGAGGATCTGGTGCAGCTGCTTTTAAATTTATTTCATTTATTTTTACATTTGTATTCCACCCTTCCCCAAGGACTCAGGGAAGATTACATCAACCGAGACGTACATTCAATAAAGAAAATAAAATTATAATGGCACCCAGTTTGCACTGAATACAGTCCTTCCTCTAATCAAAAGACCACCTACAGTACAAACAGAATGGACAATAGGATTCAATTTGATAGTCCTCTCAATAATTTACCCTCAGAGCAATTTAATCAAAAGTTTTACATTGGGGGAGAATTATGGTGGCCTGAAAGGAGAAAGCTGGCCACTGACATTTTAAAAAATCCTGGCTGTGTCCAGTTTCCTCGCTTACTCTTACAGTGACTGACTGTGACAGGAGAATGATATTAGACACAAGCCCCTGCTGAAAACCCTGCCTTTGTCATCCTCCCTTGATATAGTCAATGGAGAAGCTTCCATTGTAAAAACAAAAAAACAAAAACAAAAACTGCCCCTCTCACCCCATCACTGCATTTCTGTTAAATTGTTCACAATTTTTCAAAAAAGAACGAAAAAGGGAGGACATGTGTGGGATTGCATGTGGTGAGTCAAACTACCATTAGCTACGAGATACACATTTTCTTACTGGGTATCTACTACAGATACTTTAATTGCTATTGCCATTTAAGGAGTTCCTGGTAGGATGAGGTCTCTTATTCCTCTGACAACATTGTCTGGGTTAGAGCAGCAGCTGCTTAAATTCTTGAAAATTCTGCTCTTCTGCATTTGCTGGCAGGGTCTCATGGGAATTGTAGTCCATGAACATCTGGAGGACCACAGGTTGACTACCCCTGCCCTAGGGCTTGTATCTAATGAGAGGTCCTAATCCTTGCAAGGATCTTCTTGAAATGAGAAATATTGTTGCCCAGGAAACCAGGAAAATCAAAGAAAAAGATGCCTGACAATGATGATAAGGACACAAACACAAAAAACAACAATGTGGGTTTCGGGGGGGGGGGTTGTTGTAATGCCTAAGAATCCTGGATCCATGTTCATTATTTGAGAAATCATGGTAAAAATCTAAAAGAACAATTCTCATGTATATTTTGGGTTGGGGAATTTCAGGATGTGCATCCTGGTTGTAAGATTTAGATAATTTTCGCTGATGATCTTGTCCCTTTTGGCAGCAAATTGGTCCCTGCAGGAGGGGGCAGGTGGGTTGTGAATTTTAAAAGCTGTTCTGCTAGATTTGAGGGCTAATGAGCTCTGTCAAGGTTCTTGTGACGGGGTTTGTTTCTGTTTCTGTCTTCGTGATTTTGGTATTGAATTTTAAAATAAGCAATCCTGTACATGGTAGTTTGGAGTATAAATTATTAAAATAAACAAAATGTGGATTGGCAGTAGTGGCTAGATGGGATGGCTGAGTGAGGTACATTGGTAGAAATCTTGAACATTTTACAGCTAAGTAGAATAATTAATCAAATAGTGTGTGAAGTTCTCAGATTAAAGGACAGAAAATTCATATTTTAAACATGCTTTCTCTTAGATAAACTCCAATATTGGAAAAAAGAGATGACCTCCCCTTCCAAAACCTCTCCTTGAAAATTGCAGTAAAAGAAGGAAACCCTCCTTTGCATGCCAGTTTGTCTTGCCGTATCAGCTCAGCAAGGGAGAAGTTGGAAATTTCTCTTTTGTGCCAGAAATATTGAAAGGACAATATCTTATGGGACATGTATGATCCCTGAGAAACGTGTATTTCTTGGATATAAGGGAGTTCCAGCCACAAACAGAAACATCTATCCAAGTGACTTTCTAATATGACATTCATTCACAAATAAAAGAATCTGCCTCAATCGCTTTAAAATTGAAGAAGCAAATCTGTGATTGCTTTTGTTTGCATACTTCTTAAAGTGAATATCTGGAGAACAGGAGAGAGAAGAACAAAGAAAGATGTAGTTTCATCTGTATAACACTGTAAATATTCCAGAATAGATAATAGATGTTATTTACAAAAAGCACGTTCATCTATTCATTTCTATATTTATACACAGTCGTGCTGGTAACATTTCTATTCTGTAATAAACTGAATCGTAGTTATCTGGAGGGACAAGGACGTTTGAGCAAGAATTGTGGATTTCATTTTGGGTTAGAAATAACTGACAGTTTCCCTCTAAAAACGAAATTCCCCTCCTTTGTTTTGATATGCACTGCTTGCACAAAGGGTCCCACCATTCTAAACGGAAAATATTATGGTTTCACTTCTTCTCCCATGAACTTAAATCAGTGCAAAAAGTGATAAATTGGTGTAAAGTGTTTCATATGGAGCTGGCAGCAGAAAGCTATGCAAGAGCAAAGCATATTTATGGATCTTATACTTCCATTATGAATAATAATGAAAATATGGGACTCATAATTCTAAGTTCTATACGTTTTCAGACTGAATCTCCTCTAAGGATCTGTCGTATATGAGCCTGGTTCGTACACTTATAGCAATAGAGTTTTGAGAAACGGCCGTCTCCCTCACAGTTTCCTGGCTAATGCTAATCCGCTATGCAAGCTGGAAGAACTATAAATCTGTTTTGCAATGTCGAGTTATCTACCTATACATAAACACAGCGAGAGCTGAGGCCCGCTCATTCCTCAGTGATAGCATGGTTTGTGTGGGGATAAAAATTCCAACTATGCTTGAATGTTATCATAATTTGTTCGCAATGCCGGTAGTCCTGGCTTACCATGGCAGCCAGAAATCTCTCTCTCACCGTTTCTGTATACGTATGTGCTAAATCATGCAAAAATAACCCTTTGCTCTCAAATAAAAAAATAATTGGAGAAGGCAGCATGTTGAAAGCCCTCTTAATGAAGCATGAGGAAAGCAACACCCTGATCCTAAACCCATTTATTTATTTTATGCATATATATTTTAGCCTGCCTTCCCCACAATCAGTTTTCCTCCCAGAAGACCGTGTACCACCAAAAGAGCGATGAAATGCATTTGTGTACATAAAAGTTCAAGTGGAGGCATGAAATTAGTTTTTGTTGATTAACATCTGGTAGACTTTACATTTTATGCTGTATATATTTTTCATTAAGCTTTCACCAAACATTTTCAAATTTCTCTTTTGGGACAAAGACCGTTTATGTACTGGGAACTTCACTGTCCCAGCTCTCATGTAGGAGTACAAATTGGGGGCGGAAGAGGTACACTGGGCCAAATGCTCCCCCTGTGGGTGCAGAAAGAGGTGGGGCAACCTGCCACGACTAAAACTCTAGTCTGCAGCCCAGCATGAAACCTCCAGTGCATAAATAGTCAAAATGAACACTATTTGGGGGCTTATAAATATTTGGATTTTGATCTTGGGAGTGTAATGCTCCCTCTGCATGCCATTGCTTTGTCCCCATTTTTTTCATTTTTGGATTAATCAGTTCATGGTTACTAAGCAGTCTTAGGATGAAAATGTTATGTTGCCATACTGCATAAGATCACCAATCAGATTCGGCTATGTGATCACATGCTGCCAGTTTGTTTCAGAGTTAGGCTCAAGTTTTCAGTTTGAAGACTTCCAAGGCCTATATCCATAGTATCTTACGTTCATACATCTCTGAGGACCAATAGCTGGTCTTCTAGTTTTCACATTCCTGTTGTCCACTCACATGGGGTAGCACCTACTGGAGCCTAACAGTTTTCAGTAGTTGGCTTCCATCTTTTGGAATGGGCTCCCTGAGAATGTATGGAGGGACATGTTATAAAGTCATTTTAGTTTATTCATTCAATCACGTCCATGCTGCCTTTTCACTCAAATAAGGCCATCAAGAGGGCAAACACTAAAACATTAAAATGTTTCAACATTGAAACTGCAAAGCGTTAAGAGAGCATCTAAAAGAGAGTATACATAAAATATCTGAGCAATTCAGTAACATGTATAAATATACACAACAATACAATCAGGAAGGGGGAGCCAATAACAAGTAGTGGGGGAACACCAAACCAAAAAAAAAAAGGATTTGCCCAGTGGTGGAAGACAATGATAGAGGAGTGGAATGATTCTTTGAGGGGAAGAAGTTCTAAAGTTTTGGTGTCATGACCAAGAAGTCCTTTTCTCAACTCCTACCTCTCCAACCTCAGCTAGTGGTGGGGGCACCCAATGAGGTAGGGAGTTAATAACAAGGGCTCCAATGATAACTGGAGAAGAGATAGGATCATACAGGAGGAGGTTCTTAAAGTATTTTAAGGCTTCAAATTGGTTGTGAGCTGCCAGCATTTTATTGGATCTATGGATTTTATTGTATTACTAGTAATCAAGCCCATTGTAATCAAAATACAGCGGGCGCTAGGCAAGGGAGCCCCCGGCAGCCGCGGCCCCCCCCGGCCGGCCACCAGATCGTGCATGTCCTGGGAGACTCGGAGACCGACCTGGAGGCTCTCTTCAATGCCGTCATGAACCACAAGGGCACCAATGTGCCCCACACGCTGCCCATGCACTTCCGCAAGCTGCCCGACTCCTTCTTCAAGCCACCCGAGCCCAAGACCCACTCCCGCCAGGCTAGTACAGATGCGGGGACAGCAGGAACCCTGACCCCTCAGCATGTCTGTGCTCATTCTTCTCCAGCCTCACTACAGCTGGGCACTGTATCTCCAGGGACACTCACCCCCACTGGAGTCATTTATGGAGCGTCACCATCTTCTCAGCATCTTCGCCAACCATCTGTTGAAATTCCAGATGATGTACCCCGACCACCCGGCTGGGAGATGGCAAAAACTCCTTCTGGTCAGAGGTACTTTCTCAACCACATCAATCAGATGACAACATGGCAGGATCCAGGCAAGGCCCTCCTCTCCCAGAGGCGCAAAGCACCTCTCGCCGCGTCAGACCGCTGGCCAGGGAGCCCTCGCCAGCCGCGCCTGGCCGGTGGCCTGACGCATCAGAGGCGCTTTGCGCCTCCCGACGCATCAGGCTGCCGGCAAGGGAGCAACTGCAAGCCGCGCTATGCCCGGCTCGCAGTTGCTCCCTTTTCGCCAGGGCGGGAATCGGAGAGGCCAATCGGCAGGCACTTCGCGCCTGCCAATTGGTCCGGCCAATGGTCTGTCCAGAGGAAGGGACCAATCGGCACCCTTCCCCATCCTGGACAAAGCCCGCCCTAACTCCTCTCCCTAAGCCCTTACGGCTTTATTTAGTCCACCGCACCGCGGGCGGGGTTAGGATGTGCAGTTTTCATGTGGAATTGTAAGGCACCTTGCACTTCAATGGAAGAGGTATAAATATTTTAATTTTTTAAAAGAAAGCTACAGATGTTTTATGAATTTGAATTTTGTTTTCATATTATTTTTTAAAATTTTTGAATGGAATTTCTAGAGAAATAGCCCAGAATTCACCTGCGATGGACAAGACCATCTCAATTCATTCAGAACATGGTTTCAGATAAATCTGGTGACAACTCTTCATATTTCTGTAGTTTATAGCTTCACCACAATCATTCCATGATATATCACTTGAGATAAGAAACACACACATGTTTCAGAGAGTATCAGAGCAGGCCTGTAAATAGGGAAAGGGCCAGCTTTCCTCAAATGGCTTGACTTATCTTGTTTCCTTTTGCAAGGATTTATATCTGGAGATGACGCATTTAGCCACTCTAAAAAAAATTGCTCAGCAAACAAGTTATTTTAAAAGTGACCCTTTGAACCATTAAATTCCTGCTCAATGAAGCCAAGAGATATTCTGAAGGATATTAATACAGAATGTGCATTTATGTGTGAATTTATACATAATGGTTATTGTTGTTCTGTGCAGAAATGACATTTTAAATGCATCTCAGAGAGGAGGAAAATATGCTGTATGAAATGTTACCATTTATCTCTTTCATCATTTACCTGTCCTCAGCAGTAAATACCATTTATATGGGACCAAAACAAAAATTCAACTCAGCTTGGCCTACCAGTTCTACCACTACCAATTACAATATGTTTGAAATTTTTGTTTGGAAAAAAGGTAAATCCCAAAATCAGTTTCTGAATCAGGAATTTTTGAATCAATGCTTTAGGATGCTTTGGGCTGATCCTGTGTTGAGCAGGGGGTTGGACTAGATGACCTGTATGGCCCCTTCCAACTCTATGATTCTATGATTCTAATCTTTGATAGGCTGATTGGGAGACTGGTTGTCTGTGTGCAGTGAGTTGAATCCAAAAAAATCAGGCGGCTACCCCTCCTGTTTGGCAAAAAGGGAGAGTCTGAATTAAGGCACTTCCTTTCTCTCAACAGCCATTCAGGCTACTATTTTATTGCTGGATCTCGATAGGCTCTTTACCACAGCTCCAACCAGAAACACTGAACAGAGAATGTAGGAACAACACAAACTTACAAGGTGTGTTTAAAATGTTCAGTGGGCTAAAATCTATACTGGCTTGAATAGATTCAGGGTCCGCAACCCATATAAAAATGTGGGAAAGAACTTAGAGCAGAAATTGCATTTAGTCCACAGAGCCTCTTGTGGTGCAGAGTGGTAAGGCAGCAGAAATGTCTGGAAGCTCTGCCCATGAGGCTGGGAGTTCAATCCCAGGAGCTGGCTCAAGGTTGACTCAGCCTTCCATCCTTCCGAGGTCAGTAAAATGAGTACCCAGCTTGCTGGGGGGTAAACGGTAATGACTGGGGAAGGCACTGGCAAACCACCCCGTATTGAGTCTGCCATGAAAACGCTAGAGGGCGTCACCCCAAGGGTCAGACATGACTCGGTGCTTGCACAGGGGATACCTTTACCTTTACCTAGTTGTATCACAATAATTCCTTTGTTTGCCCTCTTGATGGAACAATTAGGAGTAACATGACATGACATCAATCTCCTAGGATGAGTCTGGAATACAGATTGGGGTCCCATATTTGAATGTCTTCATAAACCAATTTCTTGCATTTAGAAATCTAGCTCATCAGGGAGAAGGCTAGCTTTCTCCCAGACATGTTACATGATTTTTTGTCTTCTATAGGGAAGCATTGAGCTATACTGGTGCAGTCCAGGAATGGAGGGCAGATCTCACCAGAGAGTAATACTCATAAGAAGATGGCTAAAATCTGAATTATGCAATGTATGGCTGCGAAAGTTGGACCATAAGGAAGGCAGAGCGTCAAAGAATTGAGGCTTTTGAACTCTGGTGCTGGAGAAGACTCCTGTGGACTGCAAGGCGAACAAACTGCAAGGCGAACAAACCGGTCAGTCCTAGAAAAGATCAGCCCTGACTGCTCCTTAGAAAGCCAGGTCCTGAAGATGAAACTCAAATACTTTGGCTACCTCATGAGAAGGAAGGACTCCCTGGAGAAGAGCCTTATGCTGGGAGCGATTGAGAGCAAAAGAAGAAGGGGATGACAGAGAATGAGGTGGTTAGATGGAGTAACTGAAGCAGTAGGTGCAAACTTAAATGGACTCCGGGGAATGGTAGAGGACAGGGAGGCCTGGAGGATCATTGTCCATGGGGTTGCGATGGGTCGGACACAACCTCGCACCTAACAACAACAACAAAAATCTGAATGTTGGTGCTATTCTGTTCTACATTCTGCACACCATTTGTGAAGATAACTAGTTGTGTTTCTCCAGAGTTACACATTTAATGGCTGCAATATGTAGCACTGCTAAATCTTTGGATCCTCATGAAGTACCAGAATTGGCTGTTGCCAGGATTGGATAGGACTGGTATGCAGACTTTCCATACAGAGAACATGAAAGCAATTTTTCGCATCCTCTACCCTGGAGCCCAAATATATAGATTGGCCTCAAATTGCTTTGGGTGGAGAGGGATTAAGGAGAAGCCACCAGAGAAAACTGAACAAGCTACTACAGTTCTTCCAGGGATCACTATGCTATTTGAAAAGTTACTTAAAGGATCCCTGATGACAAGGTAGAGTAGGAGAATCACACAGCTGAAAACAGCTAGGTAGGAATGATGCCTTGAGTTCTGAGACAAATACATCTTCCTCACTGAATTCTAAGAATATCAAACTTCTGTGCATTCCAGTCAAAGCAACTGGGAAAGGATGGATACAGAGCTTACCTATCAGCAGAGTTTGTGAGAGGATTTACAAAGCAGGCTGAGCCCATGCCACATATCAGCTTATTTTCACTGCTTGTCTCCTCCCTCCATGGCCTTTCCTGTAGAGCAGGGGTAGTCAAACTGCGGCCCTCCAGATGTCCATGGACTACAATTCCCAGGAGCCCCCTGCCAGCAAATGCTGGCAGGGGGCTCCTGGGAATTGTAGTCCATGGACATCTGGAGGGCCGCAGTTTGACTACCCCTGCTGTAGAGACAACAAAATAGTTGTATCTTTAAACACTGTATACTCACATTTATTTATAGGGTTGCCAACTTTGAAAAGGAGGGAATCTCAGTAAAAATAGAATGCCAGAGAGCCCTCAGCTCCCATGCTTCCCAGCTGCCACTGCTTCTGTGGCTGGTGGGAGAAAAATAATCTTTCAAAAATCACTGTTGGGTGATGGCATGTTTTCCTTTCAGGGGAAACCTGGATGTGAAGTCAGTCCTCTCTAGGGATCACTGGAAATCATGTTTTTACCACAGAGTTTCCATGGATTCCTAGAGAGGCATGATATCAGTGTCTGTCCCCAGAAGTAATGTCATGCCATTACTGATGATGGTCTCCATGTCAGTTAATGCCTGTTGTCAAGCTGTGCTTTGGAAGCTCCATTTCCTCCAGAGGTACTAATCTGTGACCTGGAGATTATTTATAATTTTTTGAGAACTCCAAGGCCCACCCGAAGACTGGTAGCCCTGCATGTAAATTTAAAATAAGCATCCAAAGCAGTTTCCCAAATTCTAAGAGTCACATCAAAAACTTTAAGACACCAAAGAAGTAACCAAGCAATCTCCCCAAAGTGGCAGTTCAATATAACTCCAAAGCCATTCAGCCTCCTAACTGCAGACCTTCAGATATCAGTTAAGACCTTATCCTAATTTTAAATTCTATATTAGACAGTCATTAGCTCTTTAATGCTTTTTAGTTTTTACTGTTATGATTATATTTGAATTTGTTCCATTTCTGAACCATCTTGAGCACTTATCTTAAAGTGGACAAATAGCATATAAATGACCTAATTAAGATAAGTGAATGAAGGACAGACCGACAGACAGACAGGTAGTCACAAGAGGGGAAAAAAAACATATTTCTAGCAATCTGTCTCACTATCCAGGAAAGAGGAGACTGAAACATTGCACTGAAGATGCCATCAACTGGGCAGGTTCGGGTAAGATTATGAAGCCAGTCCATTAGATGACACAAGCCCAAGTAATTTCAGGCCTTATTAGCCAAAAGCAAGCACTTTGAATTATGCTAGAAACGGAGTGGAAAGCAGAGAGGGTCTCCTAATTTTGGTGAGTTTTAGAAGTATTGCAGATTTACAGAGCAGTTTTAAGCATAGCAGAGTGGACCTTGAAAGAGAGTGCTGGTGGGTTAGGTGGGAGACAGAATACCTGGGGTTTCTATGTCTGGCAACCCAGTAGGTATACAGCACTAAATCACTTCTGGTTAAAAATGGAAGTGTCATACATAGCTCTAGAAATCACACAAAAGTCTAAACTAAAATTGAATTTTTACTGAAATGAGAAGCAGTAAGAGGGGAGATGATCCTTTGCCTTCACTAGGGAGGGTATACATTTGGTCAATCCAAGTCACCCCCCCAAAAAAAAAATAAACCTTACCAGTATTTTCTGCATTTTTTTTCAACTGGCTATAGAGAGCTAGTATTTGTGAAAAGAGTGAAAAATCCTGAAAATACTTGGGATTTCTCAGGACCACCAGATAGCCACAGTTACAGTGCATTTCAAGGCCTTTTGGTCCCCTTAAATGCCTTCAGAGTGAACTCTCAGCTTGAAGAAGGCATTTAAAAGGTCAGGAAGCCCAATCTTGGCTTTTTAAAAATCCAGTTTTTACTTCTTGGGTTGATTTGACTTGAAAAATTCAAGATTTCAAAAAAAAAATGGATCAGAATACCATACCAGTATTGGAATAAGGGATTTTGTAAATAGTTGGGTCCAACAGACTAAAACCAAAATATACCAGATTTTAAAAGATTGCACACCCTTAGACCTTTCCTGCATGCAGGATTTGCCGCATCTCAGAGCTTGCCTGGTCACGGGGCTAATTCCTGCTTTCTAACGCTATCAGACCCAGGGCTGGCGGCCATCAGTTGGCCTGCTGCAATGGAACATGGAAAAATCAGCATTAGAGAAGAGAACTCCTAGATACCTATCCAGCCACATGTACACAGACACATCTTCGTTGCGTTGATTGGTTTGTTTTTTGCTTGCTTATTTGGTGCTGGTAGCTTGATTTTTTTGTATAATAGCTAGAGTTTGGTGCCAAGTCACTAGATATTTATATAATGTAGCTTGAATTGGAGTGGAGATGAGTAAAAAGCAGATGCGTTACCAGCTTGGCTGGTAAGCGGAGACTTTCAGTTCTCCAGTTCTCATGCTGCTGCATGGAAGATGGCAGAGTACATGAGTGTCCTTCCTTTTTTTTGACTCCGCAACAGCCAAATATGAGAACTTGGTAATGGCAACACAGAAGAGTGCTCTGTCATCCAGTTCCCTATACGGCTGTTTTACAACAGAATGAAAGCCCAGATTTAGCCCAAAGTATCTGCCAGCACGAGCCATGGGAGAAAAGAGAGATCTTTTGTTGTTAGTTCTGCTACAACTAACGTTCATCTAGCTTCACGTAGCATTGTCTTCCTTCATTAAAATCAATAGGAAATATACTGTGGTCCCTTGAAAAGTTGTATGTTGCTCCAAATCACCAATATGCTCACGGCCATTGGAGCAGAATCGACTTGCAGTTATACATCTTCAAGATTTGGCAGATGGGCAAAATCAGATTAACAGTGGTCAGCTTTGAGGTTTAAAATTTAAATTTTGGATTTTCATTGAATGTAAATAAATCTAATGGAGTTTTCAGATCTTTTAGGAGATTTTTTTATTTTTTAGCAATTTAAACTGAGCTACGATTCATGAATGTCTATGGGCTTTTTTGGGGGGGTTATTAGACACTGATGAAGTTGTGATTCATTACTTTGTCTCTGTTTCTAATGTGTCACTATCATAATTTTCAGTTTGGTTATTCATCAATCTGTTTGTTAGGTGAATTAGTGTTATATTCAGAGGGCTGAAAACAAGCATCTGTTTCCATTGCATTCCAAAGGGCCAAACTGACTTAAACAAAGCTGATGTTGACAAAATTCTCAGTGTGTGCCCATTTAAATACAAATTCTAACGTACTCAAGTCAGCTGGAACTCAGAAGACTTGAGAGGTGGGTTTTTAATGAACACTGTATTTAAAAAAAACAAAAGCTTACAGGATTGCACAGGGGATGGGGGCACCAAAAATGGGAAACCCTCAGTGCCCCCAGCCCCAGCCCCCCCCCACCTGAGTCCCTAGATCAGCCTTTCTCATCTTTGGTGATTGATTCTGCTCTGTTAACTGGGGAGGGGAAGGGGGACATGGCAGCAACCTAAGTGTTGAATATATCCAGTATAGATAATTTATGTGAGTGAATTAAAGGGAGTGGCGGGCTATAAATCTAATAATCTAATAAATCTAATAATCTAAAAATCTAAATCTAATAATAATAATAATAATAATAATAATAATAATAATAATAATAATAATAATAATAATAATAATAATAATAATAATAATAAAGATTGTGTCATATGACAGAGTGGGTTCATTTTTGCCATTCCATTATTTCAATACATACAGATGAGCAGTTTCATAAAGGAAATATTACCCACCGGAGAACTGAAGGCCATGCATACATAATTAAAAATCTAGTTGATAAGAAAGCCAAAGTAAAAAGTTGGTTTACCATTCATATATAGTAATGGCTTGCCATAGGTATAAGTTGAATAAATTTTAAAAATATGTTTGAAAATTTTAGTAACTGGATTCCAAGTTAGGTTAAAAAGTGTAGGACGGTTCCACATTACTTATTCAAGTATTCAAGGCTCTGGGCTATAATGTTAGGTCTTATTCGTTCTTTCATGGCTCTTCCTTCTCAGTTTTCACCATATTTAGAGAAAACATTTATAAGATGCTGGATCATGACACTTTTGTAAGATGCTGGATCATGACACTTTTCCACTGTCCAAACTGCAAAAAGTGATGGGAACAACTGTGATTATTGTTTGTTTTGTGAACAGCCTAGTTCCTAACTTTTTCAATAAGTGGTGGTACTGTAGTAGATCAAAATCCTTTAGGGATATGAAAGTTACATCAATGCCATCCATTTTTCATGTAAATATGACAAGAACACTTGCATTTACCTTGCTTAAATCTACTGTAGCTATTCTCTAACAATAGCAGACTATGCAGCAAGGCTGGTTTTCTCCAAGGATGTTTTGGGTTATTGGGTTTATGTATCTTATAATTATGTTATAACCTTGTGAAGCTTTCTTTGTCTTTTTTTAATGATAGTTTAAAAAAAAAACTCCAAGAAGCATTGCTATGCAGTAAGGAAGAAAAAGGTTAAAAGTGGGTGAATCCCAGTGGTGACAAGTATAGTTTGTGGTGAAAGAGAAATAAGTCATTAGGGGCTTTCAGTTCCTGATGATTTTAAAAAGGGCAGCTGAACATTGAGGGTAATTTCAAGATACGAAATGATTATAATGAGTCCATTTTGAATGTTGAAGATCTTCAATAAAATACCACCTGAGGCCCTCCTTTACTGATGGATCAACTTCTCTGAGCTTTCCCTGTCTCCTCACAGCTCCTCTGTCCAAGTGGAAGTTGACATGGTCAGCTACAGCTTCACGCTGCAGATGTTTGCATCCAGCCAGTAGATCATCTTCTCCTGTTCAGAAGGCAGTTAGAAGACTGCTTCTCCTATCTGACAATGCTGGGTCTGACTCAAAAAATGTTATGCCACAATAGGCTCATTTGTCTTCATGGCTCCCAAAGATCTGTTGGCTGTAGAAGGCTGTTTTGTTAACCTTAAGGACTGCAAGGCGAACAAACCGGTCAGTCCTAGAGGAGATCAGCCTTGACTGCTCCTTAGAAGGCCAGATCCTGAAGATGAAACTCAAATACTTTGGCCACCTCATGAGAAGAAAGGACTCCCTGGAGAAGAGCCTAATGCTGGGAGTGACTGAGGGCAAAAGAAGAAGGGGATGACAGAGAATGAGGTAGCTGGATGGAGTCACTGAAGCAGTTGGTGCAAACTTAAATGGACTCCGGGGAATGGTAGAGGACAGGAAGGCGTGGAGGATCATTGTCCATGGGGTCGCGATGGGTCAGACACGACTTCGCACCTAACAACAACAAAAAGTGTCACAAGACTCAGGACTCTTTTGGCTTAGATTCAAATGGATAGCTGTGTTGGTCTGAAGCAGTACAACAAAATTTGAGTCCAATGGCATCTTTAAGACCAACAAAGATTCATTCAAGGTGTGAGCTTTCGTGTGCATGCACACAAAATCTCATGCCTTGAATACATCATTGTTGGACTTAAAGGTGCCATTGGACTCTTTTGGCTTTTGCAGATACACCTCACCCCACCCTCACCCACCAAGAATGCAATGGCCTCATCAGCTGGCTAATAAAACATAATAATAGTTAGAAATTTGAATACTGTTTGTGGATCAGCATTTGATCACGGTGCCAAGGATTAAGTTTGGTCTAAGTTGGAATGGAGAAACAGGCAAACATAGAAAAGAAATGATTAAAAGCTTTATGTTCATACTTGTTTTCAAAGTGAGACTGGGCCTTCAGAGATAACTGTCAGATATAATCAATATTTTTCAAGGTGTAACTCAAGTATGATTTCTTGCTTCATTTCATTTTCATTTTAGTATTAATAATGTCATAAGCTCTTAAAAGCTTTCAATACGGTCCAACCAAAGCATATTAATATCCTAATGATATTGCCTTGTTATCTTAGGCAATGCGATTACCTACTGAGGGACATAAAATTCATATTTCAAAATTAAATCCTCAAAACCAAAGGTTCTGTTATTTTTTACAAACTGATCCCACTCTCATATTGGACAATTGGTGTGGTTGCATTCAGCAACTGAAACTGTATATGTGCCATTGTAACCTCAGTTTATGGTCTCTATGGGGCAGAACTTGGAATGAATCTTGCAATAATTCAAATAGAATAAAACATATATACTTTTCACTTATCATCATATCAAAAAGATAGATCTTAGTAATACATCAGTTATCTTTTATGGACCAGACAATGTTTCCCTCCTTCACAACTCATCACCCCCCCCCAAGTCCATCTCTTTCCTCTTGTTGGCTGTCCAAGAAGTATCCAGCCAAATCCTCCATGCATTGGTTTCCAAGATTAGAATCCCAAATGAACTCCCCATTAGATAATACAGCCTTGAAACAACAATGTTAAATTTACCATTTAGAACCAAAGTCTCCTCCTTTACTAATTTATATCCATAAATCTTTGTTTATTTAAACAAGGTGCTAAAAGAATTAAGGATTAAGGTTTAAGTTCCCCAGCAGGGTAGTCTTGCTTCCCTCCTCTGTTTTCCACATATACTGCACCCTTCTGCATCTAGAAGAGCTCTTGTTGTTTTTGTACCCCACTATTCATTATGCAAAGGAGTCCCAAAGCAGTGTAACACCTTTCCTTTCCTCTCCCCACAACAGATACCCTGTGAGATAGATAGGCTGTGTTACCCAAATTGCTGAACACGTGTCCTAAAACACGTATCTTTGAGTTTGTGGGGAATATTAGCTCAAATGCTGCGAGAGGGGGGTAACTTAGCGTTATCGGATCGTTACCTTTGTATACGAGGGTTATTACACCTGTAGGAACTCAAGGCAAACACAGATTTAAATGGTAAAATATTAATATAAGCTTTTATTGAAAGGAAAATAACAAAAGTACACACAAATAGCTAACACACATACAAGCAGTCATATAGAGAAGGGGGAGGAAGAGTGGAAGGCTTGATAGTTACCTGTCCAAGGAGTGGTGGGTCAGAGGAAGGAGCACGAACCAGCGTGGGAGGTCCCGGGTTGGAAGACACTCAGAGTGGCTGTGTGAAGCCACAGTTTTTATAGGATTTTGGGAAGGGGGCTATGTGACAAGGCTCAGGTAAGCATGTGCTGGAAGTTTCCAGGGTCCCCAGAGATTAGGACAATACCTGGCCAAGTGGGGGGGGGGGGGTGATGGCCGTAAATGGATTTGGATAAAGGTATTAATGGCTCTGAGGAAGAGAGCCATCAGGTCTAGATGGCAGGATGTGGGGAGGAAATATCCCCTGGCAGAGGGGCCAAGGGTGAAAAATGTTGCAAGACAAAGGATTTTCCTAGGAGCCCTTAGGCAAACAGGAAGAAGCCAGTCCACTCACTTAGAAATACAATGGGGGGGGGTCGAGAGTAGGGCATGGAGGCACCTGGATTTCCAAACCTGAGGCAGAGAGCAAGATTTCTAAGATGGAGTCTGGCCTGGCTTGGCTGACCCTAGCAGTGTCATGGCTTTAGCTTAAGCCTAGACTATTGTGGGGTGCCATTGGTTATAGAAGACAGTGTGCCAAGGCATAAGGCAGGGATCCTGCCATGCGTAACAGCTGAGAGAGCTCTGAGAACAGCCCTAAGAAAACTGTGACTAGCCCAAAACCACTCAGCTGGCTGCATGTGGAGTAGTGGGGAATCAAACCTGATTGTCCAGATGAGAGTTCACCACTCTTAACCACTATTCCATACTGGCTCTAGAGTCCCCACCTCTTCCTCGTTCATTCCATCACTATCAGTGGGTTACACCATGTAAGGATGAAAACAAATACTAGATTTCAAAACTGAAAGCTGAGTAGAAGAAGAAGAGTTGGTTCTTATATACCGCTTTTCCCTACCCGAAGGAGGCTCAAAGCAGCTTACAGTCGCCTTCCCATTCCTCTCCCCACAACAGACACCCTGTGAGGTGGGTGAGGCTGAGAGAGCGCTGATATCACTGCTCGGTCAGAACAGTTTTATCAGTGCCGTGGCGAGCCCGAGGTCACCCAGCTGGTTGCATGTGGGGGAGTGCAGAATCGAACCTGGCATGCCAGATTAGAAGTCCGCACTCCTAACCACTACACCAAACTGGCTCTTAATGTGGAATGTTTTCCAGTTCAGAAGAATGTATGGCAGCAATCTATTCCAACCAGGAGACACAACATAGTAACAGGAATTGTGGTTCAACCCACCATACGCCTATTCATGAGTCGTGTTCAGGAAGCCAATTGTTTGCAGAGCTGTTCATATGCCCTTTTTATGAAATACAATGTATGTATTTGCATGATTACATTATTTACTCATAGCTAATGCCCCCCCCCCCCATTCTTCTCCTGCTGCCACTTCTCTATCCAGTAATTAAAAGGCGTATTTAAAAAAAAAATCCACTTGAGATTTTTGGGTATTGACTTACTGCTTAAAGTTCTTTGTGGGACTTCTATATATATGCCAAAGAACTTAACTAATCTTGTGATCAGTTTTTGCTGCTGGCTGTGCAGGCACAGCACAGTAGGCAATGTATCCAATGTCATTAAGGCAGGGGTAGTCAATCTGTGGTCCTCCAGATGTCCATGAACTACAATTCGCATGAGCCCCTGCCAGCAAATACCGGCAGGGGCTCATGGGACTTGTAGTCCATGGACATCTGGGGGACCACAGGTTGACTACCCCTGATTTAAGGGATGAAACATTTCTTCTTCAGTGATCAACAAGATTTAATTTGCCAATTGTTCAAGAGCAAATGAAGTTGCCAGCTAACAGATGATCTGGCTCAGTAGCACAAGAAAAACATCTGAGGGTATCTATTGAGAACTCATTTTATAAGGGAGAAAGTTAGATCAAGCTAAATTCACTGGGGAATCATTATTATTTATTAAATGTCTTCCCTGCCACCCTCGACAAGCCAGCTTGTGGTGGGTTACAACATAAAAACCCCACAACAATAAAATCCCATTAAAACAATACAAAACATTACAAAAAATAACCTGGTGGAAAAACCCAGACCTTCACCACGCAGCACTCCTGCAGGGGGCTATGTCAACCAATCATCACCCATGGTGTTCTAGCAGGTGACGCAACTTACTAATGGGGGGGGGGTCAAACCAGATCTTCCTCCTGCCCCAGCCTCAACTATAGACCTGGTGGAAGAGATCCATCTTGCAGCTCTTCCAGGAGTTCATTCCGCCAGGTAGGGATCAGGACTGAAAAGGCCCTGGCCCTGGTTGAGGCCAGGCAAACTTCCGTGGGGTCAGGAACAACCAACAAGTAGAGTTGGTACCTGCAGAGCACAAAGACCTGCAGGGGCCATAGGGTCACAAGCAGTCCCTCAGATGGACATGAGCTTGGAGAGGGGGTTGTTTGTCAACTTTTCTTTCTTTCCCCAGCCTCTTGAATTCCCCCCACCTCAAAACTTTTACAGAACACAAGAAGGTGACTACAAATAGGTTAAGTGTATGTAAAAATTAAACAGAAGTCAAACATCAGTTAACCTGTAAACTATGTAACCACAAGCATTGCTGAACTGTTCCTTGTGGTGTTGAACCACTATCAGGTTCTCCTTGGAAACAGTGTGCGGTGTAACAGGAAAGCACAATGGGAACAATGGGAACAAAGCATTCTTGAAAATTGCCCTTTCTGCTCTTGTGCAAATAAGAAGGAGTTCACACAGGAGTGAAATATGTCTACCAATCCCTTTTACTCACTATGTTGTCCTGTGCTGTATTCCATCCTGTTCCAAAGTGCCCTCTGACATCCAAATGTTGATTTCCTGTCGTTGCAGAGGGCTAAAAAAAGAGATTAAAGTTTGTTATGCGCATCCTTCAGGATCTGGAGAAACTTGAATCTAACCTATTCTATGCAGTACCACTAGGAACAATCAGGATAAAATTGGTTCAGGCAATGAAGAATGGATCTGCAATGCTTGTGGTCTGATATTAACAAACCAGTGGCATGTTCAGCGTTAAAGATCATAGTAGCATTAACATAACTGGATTAACACAACTGGGATTTAAACCCCACACTTTACAGGTTAGCTGATGTTTGACTTCCATTTAATTTTTACAGTGCACTTAATCTATTCATAGTAACCTTTTGCTGCCCTATAGGATATGCTGCCAATAGCTCACCGGTATGCCTACAAAAAGCAACAACAACTGTCATTATTATTGAAAATAGTTATTTGTATTAAAAAGAACAAGGTTTTTCTGAAAGGAAAATGATTATGCATGTTCATCATGCCAGCAGAAGGAAAAGCAAAACGCCAGGTTTGGTTAGTTCTTTTGTCACATCACATCACAAGAAGCATGTTTGTTTACTCAAAGGATATAGATTTTGCTAGGAGGATTAAGAAACGGGGCGACGTGCGTGTTGTGGAAAGGTGTTAGAAAGCATGTTACAGGTCTCATTAAAGAGATCAGCTTGCAAAAACCTCTTTAGTAGATGGTACTACTTATTTCATGGTCTCATGTTCCAACACAGTCCCACCTAGCCTATCTGTTTGCACCATCTTTCAAAGAGATGGATATAGTAACATTTCATGCCCCATAACAGTATGAAGGAGTGTAGCCTTCCCCCCCCCCCCCCGTTAACCATTTGTTGCTGTTGTCCAGTTAGGAAAAAATGAAATATATCACTCTAAGCTGTGTGTCAGGCTAACAAGATCTCATTAGATCTCAGGAGCTAGCAGGCTTGGCCCTCACTAGCTGAGGTGGTATGTCCCAGCTGATCCCCTCTTGCAGCTTAGTTCGAGCTCTCAGCACCTACCACCCTGGCCGATCCTGGACCGGGCTCTCTTGCAGCTTAGTTTAAATGAGCTGCAAGAGGAGTCTGTCCAAGATACTTTTGGGATTTGCCTTGGTCCTGAACCCCTCCAGAGGAACAGAGGTGCAGAGTAACAAAGCATTCTGAAAGTATGCAGTTATGGATGAGGCGCAGTGCTTTGAGCTTTAAAAGAGAGTAATCTTTACAACAAAAGATTATTTACAATATATATAATATCCATCTGCTTCAGTCTCTTTACTAAATCAGAGTACAAAAGCTTAAAGACTAACTACAAAAGCAGCACATAACAGCACATCACAACACTGAGCTGCTCTTCTGAAGAAAGAGGAAGTATGTGGGAGCCCACTTTAAACAAAGTAATCCCCAGAGCAGACACTGGGGACTTTGCATTGCTCATGGGTGCAATTCCCAGCACTGGACACCTGGCACCACTAGTGAGCACACAGGTGCAGCTTAGCTGCTTAAAGAGGTTAACAATGGCCCTTCCAGGATGATGTCACTTTTCCGCATAAGGAATTTGCCCCTGAACAACCTGTCATTGCTCATGAGTTTTAGTGCTGTTTCCACATGACATCAGCAGCAACCCGCGGCTATGCTGGAGTTGGCCTGAGTTTTTGTCCAGTTTGATCTGAGATGAGAGAAATCACAAAATACAAAAAACAAGCAAACAAAACAATTGCCATTTCTTGCCGCGCTGCAAATTGGGGTGCAAACAGAGGCAAGTTCATCTGAATGGAGAAACACATGACAGTCTTGGTAGCATTTGCCCTCCCTCACACCCACCTTCCCCTCTCCATTTCCAGATCGATTTTTTTTAATGATTCAGAACACATTGCTATGGGACCACAAAGCAACATGCCCTCAGCACAGATAAAATATTCTCTTCATTGTGCACAGTAATATTGGGATCAGGCAGCTAAAACACATTTCTGTTTGTGTTTTCTGGCAGTAGGGTATGAATGGGGCAACAGGTGGGGGCATGTGATGAAGCAGCTGTCTCCCTATTAGCTTGGTGTCCATGCTCTATGTTTTAAATATTTACTGTGAACACGCAATCATTGGGGTCCAGTTACCATGGCCAACCTATCACAAATCTGCCCAACCATAAAGAGAGACCATTATACAAAGAATCCCGAAGAAGGTATCTAAGAAAATGTTTTATTGTTGTTGCGTGATCGTGTAGCAATGTGGAAGTGAAAGGTTTTTTTGTTTTAATTGTACTGTTGTGGTGTTTCCCCATTGTAATGCAGTAGTGTGTTTTGTTGGGGTTTTTTTCCAGGACTCGGGACAGGGGGATCCAAATTACTTGCTGATTGCAATTCTAACACTCAGTTTATGTCAAATGAACACCCCCCCCTCCAGTGCAGACCACTTACAGACACCCCTTTCAAACTGTCAGCCTTATACTGTTCAGCAGAGTGCATTTGGCACAATAGAATTTGTGTTTCGTATGTAACCTATTTTATCTGAGTAATCTAATGTGAGCTCTTTATTATAAGGAATTCCATTCTAGAGAGGATAGAGATAGCATTCTAAACTACCTAGCTAAACTAGGAGGGATGAAGATTCTGGAGAGCATTCCTTCTCTCATGGTTACAAGATGGAGAAGAGAAGGAAGGAGAGAAGGCATTTGCCAGAAGAAAGGAAGATTTCCTAGCAATCTATTCATCAAAGAGACAGCCCCAGAGCAGTGGAAAAGGAGGATACACAATATCCCTACCTCCCTCCCTTCCCCTCTGAAATCTGAGCTTAAGAAACATCACCAAGTCTTTCAGTTGGAACATAAATGAGGGACAAGAAAACTTAAAGCGTCTATGTATCCTCAAAGAGGTTTATTTATTTCCCACCATGCCTGGTCAGCCCATAAAGTGTCAAATACAATTTCTTGTGCTGTTTGCCTAATTGTTTGATTAGTTTTGCTTCTCAGGTTAAACCTTCTGAACTCATTTGGTCTTGGCTGAAATATTTGTATCTGTTTTCTTCCGTGAGGTAATATACCTCCCAGCAAAATAGATTACAGTGGTGTCCCGCTCTTGAACAAAAGAGACCACTGCAGGTGCTGAGCTGTGATATTAAAGATGATGACCTTAATTCCCTTCTTATTTCTTTCTCATATAGACACAGTCTGTCTCCATTCCTTTAATTAAACTTCCATTTTGGAGAACAGCGATAAAATCATCTTTAAGAAAGTGGGCAATTACCTCCAGGTAATTACCTTTGTGCAGCCAGGAACACATTAGTGACACAGGTATGCATTCAGCCTAACGGGCCTAGTTTTTCTTTCGGGTAAGCAGGTAATCCTCGATTCTATTGCAGAGTGAGGAAACTGTTCATAAACCTTTTGAGGTCTCCAATGCACAGCAGTTATTTTGACATTTATTATTTATTCATGGCATCTGTAACCTACAAAGAGTTGAGGGTTATCCCTGTTTTCTCCTCAAAACATAATGAAGCTCTAAGTAACTGCCCCAAGGTTACCTGCGGAGCTTCACAGCTGACAAGGGAGTCGAACTTTGGTTTCCCCAGGCAAAGTCCAATGCTCCTGCCATGACACCATGCTTCTGCACAATAAATCACATCCCCTTGGTCAGCCAACCTTTGGTCTTCTTACATCTGAATGACCACAACTGTAAGCAAGAATCCCACAATCACTGTGGAAGGTCACAGAGGAAGGCTGAACTGAGATGGTTGACATTTACTCTGGAGTTGTAGGAAAGCTCCTCTTTCATATCCTACATACTGATTATAAATACAGATATGCTTGTTGCTTCCCTTGAGCCAATGTTTTATAGACTAACTTCCCCACGCTAACATTACTAAGAATCTACCATACCATAGCATTACATCACTGAGAGTTGGGTTATGCAGATGAAGGGGTGGGGTTATGCTGATCAGGGTGGGATAGTTTCCACTGGTTCCCTCTGATTGTTGCAAGACAATGTAAAATGGGCTTCAATCCTATTGGGGCAAATTTATCCTTCACTAATGACAGGCATCTGGTTTAACCTGATTCCAACTTCTTCTGTTACTTCCTATGTACAGCTGAGAAACAGCCATTGAGGAAGAAGAGTTGGGCTTTATACTCTGCTTTTCACTGCCCGAAGGAGTCTCAAAGTGGCTTACAATCACCTTTCCTTCCTCTCTCCACAACAGGCACCCAGTGAGAAAGCTGAGAGAGTTTCTGACAGGACTGGTCAATCAGAATAACACTATCAGGGCTGTGATGCGGCCAGGGTCAACCAGCTGGCTGCATGCAGAGGAGCAGGGAATCAAATGTGGCTCACCAGATTAGAATTTGATATAGAAAGAACAGGATCTCTACACTTAAGAGAAGGACACAGAGTGTATTGCAGTGGGTACCAAACAACCTTGAGCCTTCTTACTTGATGGCATGTTACAACCTCTGCTGAGAGGGACACTGGTGCTGCAACCCTCCCCAATACCCCCCCCCCCATTCTAGTGATGGGCATTTTGGTCGTCCTTTTCTAGTAAGGAAATAGACTGTAGTGAAAAGAAGGTAATCACAGCTATAATCGATCTCTGCTCAGCTCTAGCAAGCAAAGTAATGTCATCATAATGAATTAAAGGCTTCTTTATTAAACAGCTGTTTGATTAGAATCTATACAACATTCAGGATTTATTTTCAAATTATTAGAGGAAGGTGAAAGTTGACTCCCTTTCAAAAGCTGGGAAATTAATTGAGGATAATGGATTAGTCTATTCTGGTTTGGATTATTCCAGTGATTCGAACTAATGATGGTTGTCTAGGATTACAGTTAATTAACACCACCATTGAATTGCTGATAGCAGTCTGCATTTGTTTACCTCCATGCTTGCAAACATCTCTACAGTTGTGTGCTTAAAATGATATTATTAACTCTATAGGAAAGGAAGTATTGACTGGAAGGTGCAATGTGAATCATTGTTTTATAAAACTTAAAAGTACCTCGGGAAGATGGGGAAGTTTTGTCCATATGGATCTCCTTCCTGCTTAATCATGTAGTCTAAGACTTTGCTGGCTGTTGTGGTGTTATAAAGACTTGCCCCCTTAAATGCTAGTTTGCTGTACAATTTCATCCAGTGAAATAATGCATAAAAATACATAGTACAGGATCTACAAAAAAACCCTCCTAAAATTAAAAAAGTATTCAGGAAACAATGAATGAAGTAACTGTTCCTTAGAGGCTAAAGCAGTAGCAGAGTCAATCAGTAAAAACCATGAGAAGTAAATCAGTTTTAGCCAAGAACCTAAGACTGGACATTCTGACCCAGTGTCGATGGTGGATCAGATAGTGACTACTGAGCTGAAATTTAATCCAGATCAGGAGAAGCTCTCCTGGTTAAAAGTTGGGCTGATAAAAGAAAGCTTTTCACAAATGTTGGTGAAACAAAGGGGTTATTTTGCACAGAGGAATGAAACTGGAGCAGCCCTTTATGTCGGGTATGGGGATGAAATGGCAGATGCTGAAAATGTTGATACATCAACAAAAATATGATTGGGGAGAAAAATGACTGCAGCATCATCCCAAGTATGGAGAAACCATAAAATAAACTTGAACTTTCTAACTGAACCAGAGTTGTCATGAGCTTGGGAAAGATTCCTATCATACAGAAGTCAACGAATTCAGTATATTGAGCTTATTGGTATGTAGAGTCTTGACAATAATAGTTACAGTTTGTACAAAATATGTATTTACTAGGAGGCGTTATTGATATTATCCTGTCTTGTTTGGAGGTGTATTAGTTCCATATACTGCCTCGCTATAATGGGGATATGGGGCACAGCTCTCAGCTGAATACACTCCTTCCTCCAGAACCGGATCCAGAGGGTGGTGGTGGGGGAAGACTTATTGGGGCCATTGTCGACTCCCTTGTGGAGTCCCTCAGGGCTCCCTGCTTTCCCCCATGCTATTTAACATCTTTGTGCGCCCTCTGGCCCAGCTGGTGAGGAGTTTGGGGCTGGGGTGTCATCAGTACACTGATGACACTCAGCTCTATCTCCTCATGGATATCCACCCAGACTTTCCTCCGGATCCATTTGCCAGATGTTTGGAAGTCGTGGCTGAATGGTTTGAGCAGGGTCGCCTGAAACTCAACCCTCCAAGACAAAGGTCCTATGGTTGGGGCACAGGGGGTCAGGCGAGGAAACACGCTTACCCTTCCTGGCAGGAACGCAATTTAAGATTGCATCTCAAGCCAGGAATTTGAGGGTGACCATTGATGCCTCCTTAACTTTTAAGGCACAGGTCAAGAAAGTAGCCAGCCAGGCTTTTTTCCATCTTCGCCAAGCTCAGCTACTAGCACCCTACCTGTCCTCTGAACACCTAGCCACTGTGATCCATGCAACAGTCACCTCCAGAATAGATTTCTGTAACTTGCTCTATGCAGGCCTACCCTTGCGCTTGATCCGGAAACTTCAGCTGGTGCAGAATGCAGCTGCTAGGGTCCTCACTGACCCATATCCAGCCTGTGCTGAGGCAGCTGCACTGGTTACCAGTTATCTTCCAGATCTGGTTTGAGGTTTTGGGTTTGACCTTTAAGGACTTACGCGGTGTGGGCCCAGCATATCTGAGGGACTGCCTGTCACCCTATGCCCCTCACAGGACATTATGTTTTAATAATAATAATAATAATAATAATAATAATAATAATAACATATGGAAGCAGCTTGTAGAGCTTCCAAATTTCATTGTGGGGTCTGGTAGGGATGGATGGCCAGAAGTTATTTCATGTCTTCAAGTGTTTGCCGTCAATTACCCCAGTAGAAAGCTTCAACAAGTGAATTTTCAATGAATATATAAACTCTTTTAGGTGATTTCAGATATGCAATCTAAGGGCAACTAACCATATAAGGCTCTGACTCCAGACCTATCAAACAGTCAAATGAGACCCATATCCTTTCATTAAGTCCCACATCTCTGTAAACCACTGATGTCTCTGAGAAGCCTATCCTGAATTTGGACGGTTCAACCTGGTCCATTGATGTGTGACAGTCACCAGTCAACTGTCTTCCAAACAACTGGGCGCATTATTCTGCAAGATTAAAGCTAGGATAAGGAACATACTTTAATTTGGAATGTAGAATTTAGGCAATATTAAAGTTGTATTAAGGTAGAAGTTGCAAACTTAAATGGACTCCAGGGAATGGTAGAGGACAGGAAGGCCTGGAGGAGGAGGAGGAGGAGGAGGAGGAGGAGTTGGTTCTTATATGCCGCTTTTTTCTACCCGAAGGAGTCTCAAAGTGGCTTACAGTCGCCTTCCCATTCCTCTCTCCACAACAGACACCCTGTGAGGTGGGTGAGGCTGAGAGAGCCCTGATATCACTGCTTGGTCAGAGCAGTTTTCTCAGAGCCCAAGGTCACCCAGCTGGTTGCATATGGGGGAGTGCAGATTAAAATCCAAACTGGTTTGCCAGATTAGAAGTTTGCACTCCTAACCACTACACCAAACTGGCTGGTGACATGCCTATAATCTGAGCTAAAATGAGTCAGTATTTCCCTTTTTGCAGCAGTTTTCTATTTGAAGAAGGAGTGAGCCAGCACTTGGAAGATTAATAGGCTTTATGATGGTCTGAAAGAAAGCAACACATGAAAATGAGGAAAAGATAAAATAAAGAATTAGATTTGTTTTTCTGCATCTGACCAAATTTAGAATAACAGCATATTCACAGCATGCACATTTTTAAAGTTTCTTCTAATAGCATAGAAACTTCTAATAGTTTCTTTCCCCCTATTTCAAAAACTGTTATACTTAGAACATCTCATCTTTGAATCCCTTTTGAAAGCCACTGGAGGTAAAATGAGCTCTGTCACAATTTTTCCTTCAGGTCACCATTTCTGTCACCTACTTCTATTTTCTCTTCCCTGGCCTTGTAGGTATCTCTCGTTCTAATCTCAGATGTCAGCATAACAAAAGATTTAGTTGAGGAAAAAAGTCGGAATGATTTTTTTCCAGTATCCCCAATAACTTCCTATAAGCTCATTTGACAAAATGACTGTCACAAAGGGGTTTTGAAAATGGTTTATTTGGGATGAACCATATGAAATATGCTTCTGAAGAAATATTCAGCCATACACTCTCCCCCCTTAGCTAGCAAACAGGTTGTCTTTATTTCTTTCACAAGTACCTAAAATTCTTCAGTCATTGCAGTGCCTGACATTAATTCTGACTTTAAAAATAATTCAAATACAATTTTAAAACTGTGACCAATTTAAACATTAAAAAATATAACAAATTACCAGCAAGAGGCAAAAGCCTGCAGCCAACCTATGAGAGATGAAACTACATGTTGTCTATTTAATACTAGGGACAGATATTGAACCGGCTCACAAACGAAAGTTTGTGACTAATTTTGGCCAGTTCGTGGTTCACAAACTGAGGTTCATGACAGGTCAATCAGAATGAACTTTCCTGCATGGTCAATCAGACTGAACTTTCCTCCATGGAAGTTCTGGTCTTTCCTCAGACAAAATATTTACCAAACTTCAAAGCAATTGGGTGGGAGTGGGGAGAGAGATTCTGCCTTGGAAACACTGCTGTCAGTTTCAAGCTAGTCAAATCAATTTCAAGAGGGTTTCCCTCCTTTGTGGGTATTCCTTTGTGTTCACTTCCCAATTTCTTGCACAGAATTTACAAAATCCCACTCCATTTAAGCTTGCGGTGCCTGTGGCAATGGGTTCTGTTCGTCAGCCTAGTACTTCTGGGCCCTCTCTATATAGTAGTGGTTCTTCAGAGCTTGAAAAAATGCCCCCCCATCCCTGTTCTGATTGTGATTGAGCTGGCATTACCACATTAACACTGGATTCTTGATGGGACTAGCATACTGCACTGGTTCTGCTGGCTTGCAAAATTTCAGGGCCATTTCGCACGGGGATCTTTGTTGCAAATTGGTCACTGAATGAAAAATCGCCATTTAAAATAGTGGAATTCGTCGTTTTGCATACCTGGCTTTGTAGTGGAATCAGTTGCGTTTTTTAGCGTTTCCCACAGGCTTCCGGTCTCGGCAGAAATCGCTAGAAAGGAAGCGCTATTGCCAAGCTCGTCCCGCCCCTGGCCGTCAAGCAGCCAATGGGCAGCCGTTAGCATGCTCCCAAACAGCCCCTTTCCCTTTAAGAAAGGTTTTTTTAAAAAAAAAAACACACCCATTGTAACGAATCTGAGTAGATTCGTTGCAATGGAGAGACCCATCCAGCTGCCTGGGGTGTTTGAGCTGTAGTTTGATTGTTTGATCGTTAAGCTCCGTTTGATTGTTGGATCGTTAACACGCTGGCTCCGAGTGAAAAAAAAAAAATCCCCCCCCTCTCACGGCCCGATTTTCGGCTGAATGGAATGTGTGAAACTGAAGGTCACTTAGTGACTGAAGGGGAGGGACTGAAGCCGGGGAAGCCTCTGTTTGAG